>NC_137349.1:14831628-16081628 GCF_965287045.1 Carcharhinus amblyrhynchos
AGAGGGATTCTTCCTGCTTAGAAAAGATAGCAGAGCTAGAGGGCACAGCCTCAAAATAAGGGGGGGCAGTTTAGATCGGAGTTGAAGGGGAACTTCTTCACTCAAAGGGTAGTGAGTGCCTGGAATTCTCTGCCCGTTGAAGTGGTGGAGGCTACCTCGCTGAATATATTTAAGTCACGGGTGGATAGGTTTCTGATAGACAGGGGAATTAAGGGTTATGGGGAGAAAGCGGGAAAGTGGAACTGATCCACTTCAGATCAGCCATGATCTTATTGAATGGCGGGGCAGGCTCGAAGGGCTAGATGGCCTTTTCCTGCTCCTATTTCTTATGTTCTTATGTTTTTAGATCAGGGCCACTGTGCATGTGCAGAGTTCCAGAACTGTCAAATTCCAACGTGAATAGGCCACCCCGCCCTCCACCCCCCCAGGTTTTTAATGAGATTCACGATTGGGATCTCTGCATTGCACAAAGTGTGGAGATTCAGGTCTGAAGTTGCTCTGAAAAAACATTTGGCATCTAGAACAGTTTTCTTGCCAATTCTGCACTTTTGGGAGAATTGTCCCGCCAGTTTCCTGTTCGTTTATTGTCCCCACAAAGACAAAATAATTTGTTGGGTTTATGAACAAGAACTAAAGGCGCTTTCCATTCTTCAAATTACACAGGCCTTATTTTACCTAAACTTTCAAGGTCGCCTAGTAGAATTTCCACCTTCTCCAGCATAGTGTGGGGCTGGTTTTGCTCTGAAATATTTCAGCATAATGTCAGGGTCAATGTAGATGTTGGCCTTGGCCCCTTCTATTTTTCGCAGGCCCTGTTGGAAAACTCCAGTGTATCCATTCATAACTTGGTCCAGTCGCCTCAGACCCAGCCTGAAGATTGCCTACTAGTTCAGCCTGATCAATGGAGCCAATCTCTCCCCATAAGTCTTGAACCATGTCCCCCTGCACTTGGAAGGCATGGGGAAAGAACAGATCAAGTTGCTGTATAAGACCTAGGCCCTGGACCACAGACCTGCTCCCACCTCTACATTACAGCGCTGTTAAGGGGCAGTTCAATAAGCCAATAGACACAGACAGTGTCAGTGATGAAGATGGACATCCCAATAACCAAACATTTGATCCTTATACAGTGGGGAGAGTGGCATCTTTTTTTCCAGTGCGGTTTTGGGTTTGTGACAATCCAGAAGGAAAAATTCTAGGCATGGATATTCTCAGCAAACTGAGTATGGTTACATAGGTAGAGGAGCGAAAATGATTTGGAAATGAACAAAACACAAGGAGGGTAGACCCCGGGCAATAACCGATTCCACAATAAAAGTGGGAAGTGTGGTTGTTGCGGGATTGGACACAGGGTGGCTAATAGGGAAAGTGTGGGCAATATGGAAGAGACTGTGGATGAGTGAACCTTGGGCTAGCACACAAATCCCATTGAACCACAAGTACAGCAGGTGGGCGGATCTTGCCATCAGAGCGTAGCTGACATTGTGGAGGTGGGAATACCGCATGAGATGGTATCAGTCACTAACTCGCCTCTGAGGCAAAGCCACAGAGATAATACTGTAGATTGCACCTGAACAAGGTGGCCCGAAAGGAACATCCTTTTGTAGCCAACCCAGCGACAACCTTCAATGGTTTTGAACCTATTCAGTTCTAGACATCACAAATGGGTCTTGGCAGAGAACTCACAAGAAAAGTTGGTCTTTATCGTAAGGGGAACCATCTATATTGGACTAAACTCCCACAAAGATTCCACAACAGTCCAAATATTTTCCACCGGTGATACACCAATCCTTAGCTTGATTAACCTGACACCCTATCAAAGTACAATTCTCCAATCTGTTGATGAATCATGGAACCAGGAAACTTCACACTGGATGGGCTGCAGTGTCTGGAACCAGGAGGTGGTTGCTAAAGGAGGAATGTTGGCACAGATGGCAGAATTAAAAGCACTCATACCGGCACTTAGATTGGGAAAAGGAAAGTGAGATGATGGAGCAAGGCAGTCAGCATTCCTTTGGAACGGTGAATGAGCGCATTAGCCTGGAGAAAGCAAGGGTTAGTCGCCTCCCCAAGGGGTCAAATCAGATGCGAGGAGATGGTGAAGGCATCAGAAGAAGCAGAAAGTCAGATGAGGTGGCAGTGGTAAAGCAAAATAGAAAGCACATACCAAGTGGCAATGTGCATGAAGAGGGCATGGAATTACTCACAGGAGTGGATATTGGGAAGTTACAATCTGAAGTTAGTACAGTGGAGACAGAAAGGTGCATATGGAGGAGAGTGTAGAGTCCCAGGCCCAGGGTGCACACAGCACAATGTACAATGAACCAGACCCCTCGGAATGAGAGATGAGGAAAGATGCTGCTAAATGTTACCACTGCTTTGTCAATGGTCACTACAAAGCTGGTTAGCCAATCAAAACATGAATGTCACACCAGCTAAGGCCCACAGGACCTTGGGAAAGCATTCAAATTGCCTTTATCGGCCCACCCACTAGGAAGTATTGCTTCGTGGAGATAGATCAGTTTACCAATGGGTAGAACCATTCACAACCAGAGATTCACAACCGGTGAGTAGTGATGTGCTTCAGGGCTCAGTGCTGGGACCACAACTTTTCACAATACGCATTAACGATTTGGAGGACGGAACTGAAGGCACTGCTGCTAAATTTGCAGATGATACAAAGATATGTAGAGAGACAGATAGTATTGAGGAAGCAGGGGGGCTGCAGAAGGATTTGCACGGGTTAGGAGAGTGGGCAAAGAAGTGGCAGATAGAGTACAATATCGAAAAGTGTAAGGTTACGCACTTTGGAAGGAGGAATGGAGACATAGACTATTTGCTAAATGGGAAAATGCTGAGGAAATCAGAAACACAAAAGGACTTGGGAGTCATTGTTTAAGATTCTCTTAACGTTAACGTGCAGGTTCAGTCAGCAGTTAGAAAGGCAAGTGCAATGTTAGCATTCATGTCGAGAGGGCTAGAGTACAAAAGCAGGGATGTACTTCAGAGGCTGTATAAGGCTCCGGACAGGCCTTTTTTTGGAGTATTGTGAGCAGTTTTGGGGGCCCATATCTAAGGAAGGATGTGCTGGCCTTGGAAAGGGTCCAGAGGAGGATCACAAGAATGATCCCTGGAATGAAGAGCTTGTTGTGTGAGGAACAGTTGAGGACTCTGGGTCTGTATTCATTGGAGTTTAGGATGAAGGGGGATCTTGTGGAAACTTACAGGATACTGGGAGGTCTGGATAGAGTGAATGTGGAGAGGATGTTTCCTCCAGTAGGAAAAACTAGAACCAGAGGGCACAACCCCAGGCTAAAGGGACAATCCTTTAAAACAGAGATGAGGAGGAATTTCTTCAGCCAGAGAGTGGTGAATCTGTGGAACTCTTTGCCGCAGAAGACTGAGGAGGCCAGGTCATTGAGTGTCTTTAAGACAGAGATAGATAGGTCCTTGATGAATAAGGAGATCGGGAGGTATGGGGAAAAGGTAGGAGAATGGGAACGAGAAAAAAAAGGCATGATTTAATGGCAGAGCAGATTCAATGGACCGAGTGGCCTCATTCTGCTCCTATGTCTTATGGTCTTATTGTAATGCAAAGGTAGAGCCCACACGATGGGTGGAATGGCCTACTCTTGTTTCTAATCACAGTGGTGAGGATCCTTTTATGAGAGTTAATACCCAGATAGAGAATGCCATACAACTTGATTCAGAACAGAGGACCCATTTTATGAGAAAGGTAACGCAAGAGATGTATAAGCAATTCGGAATACAGCAGACATTCCACATTCCAAACACGGAATTCTGGATGGTACACACAAATGAACAGGCCAATAGTAGGGCCTCAGGCTGGGAGTGGGGCCTTAGGCCTTGAGTGGGGCTTCAGGCTGGGGATGGGGCCTTAGGCCAAGAGTGAGGTCTCAGGCTGGGAGTGGGGCCTTAGGCTGAGAGTGGGACCTTAAGACAGGAGTGGGACCTTAGACCAAGAGTGGGGCCTCAGGCTGGGTGTGGGGCCTCAGGGCAAGTGTGGGGCCTCAGGCTGGGGATGGGGCCTCAGGTCAAGAGTGAGGTCTCAGGCTGAGAGTGGGACCTTAAGACAGGAGTGGGACCTTAGACCAGGAGTGGGGCCTTAGGCTGGGAGTAGGGCCTCAGGGCAAGTGTGGGGCCTCAGGCTGGGTGTGGGGCCTCAGGCTGGGAGTGGGACCTCAGTGCAAGAGTGGGTCTTAGGCCTTGAATGGAGCCTCAGGCTGGTGGTGGGGCCTCAGGCTGGGAGTGGGGCCTCAGTGCAAGGAGGGGGTCTTAGGCCTTGAATGGATCCTCAGGCTGGGGGTGGGGTCTCAGGCTGGGAGTGGGGCCTTAGTCTGGGAGTGGGGCCGCAGGCAAGGAAGCACTTGTCAAAGCTAGGAGGCTGGGAACACACGAAACACGTGTGAAATACAAGGAAAGTAGAAAGCAACTTAAGCAAGGAGTAAGGAGGGCTAAAAGGGGTCACGAAAAAGCATTGTCCAGCAGGGTTAAGGAAGATCCCAAGGCTTTTTATACATATATAAAGAACAAAAGGGTAGGTAGGGAGAGGGTTGGTCCACTCAAGGACAAGGGAGGGAATCTATGCTTGGAGCCAGAGGAAATGGGTGAGGTATTAGGTGATTACTTTGCGTCAGTATTCACCAAAGAGAAGGAGTTGGTGGATGATGAGTCTGGGAAAGGATGTGCAGATAGGTTGAGTCATGTTGAGATCAAAAAGGAGGAGGTATTGGGGTTTTTGAGAAACATTAAGGTAGACAAGTCCCCAGGACCTGATGGGTTATACCCTAGAATACTGAGAGATGCAAGGGAGGAAATTGTTGAGGCCTTGAGAGAAATCTTTGTATCCTCACTGGCTACAGGGGAGGTCCCAGAGGATTGGAGAATAGCCAATGTTGTTCCTCTGTTTAAGAAGGGTAGCAAGAATAATGCAGGTAATTACAGGCCGGTGAGCCTTACATCAGTGGTAGGGAAATTATTAGAGAGGATTCTTTGGGGCAGGATTTATTCCCACTTGGAAATAAGTGGACATATTAGTGAGAGGCAACATGGTTTGTGAAGGGGAGGTCGTGTCTCACGATCTTGATTGGGTTTTTTGAGGAAGTGATGAAGATGATTGATGAGGGTAGGGCAGTGGATGTTGTCTACATGGACTTCAGTAAAGCCTTTGACCAGGTCCTCATGGCAGACTGGTGCAGAAGGTGAAGTCACATGGGATCAGAGATGAGCTGGCAAGGTGGATACAGAACTGGCTTGGTCAAAGAAGTCATGATGTGGAGATGCCGGTGTTGGACTGGGCTAAACATAGATTAAGGTCCAACAGGTTTATTTGATAGCAAAAACCACTAGCTTTCGGAGCGCTTGCTGCCCCTTGACTCACCTGACAAAGGAGCAGCAAGCACTCCAAAAGCTTTTGCTATCAAATAAACCTGTTGGGCTTTAAACTGATGTTGTGGGACTTCTTACTCAGCCAAAGGAGACAGAGGATAGCAATGAAAAGGTGCATTTCTGAATGGAGGGCTGTGACAAGTGGTGTTTCTCAGGGATCAGTGTTGGGACCTTTGCTGTTTGCAATATGTACAAATGATTTGGAGGAAAATGTAACTGGATTGATTAGTAAGTTTGCGGACGACACAAAGTTTGGTGGATTTGCGGATAGCAATGAGGACCATCAGAGGATACTGCAGAATATAGATCAGAGGCTTGGCGACTTGGGCGGAGAGATGGTGGATGGAGTTTAATCTGGACAAATGTGAGGTAATGCATTTTGCAAGGTCAAATACAGTTAGGAAATATACAGCAAATGGCAGAACTCTTAAGAGTATTGATATACAAAGAGATCTGGGTGTACAGGTACACAGGTCACTGAAAGTGGCAATGCAGATGGAGAAGGTAGTCAAGAAGGCATACGGAATGCTTGCCTTCATTGGCTGGGGCATTGAGTTTAAAAATTGGCAAGTCGTGTTGATGCTTTATAGAACCTTAGTTCGGCCGCACTTGGAATATAGTGTTCAATTCTGGTCGCCACGCTACCAGAAGGATGTGGAGGCTTTGGAGAAGGTACGGAAAAGATTTACCAGAATGTTGCCTGGTATGGAGGACATTAGCTATGAGGAGGGGTTTGAGAAACTTTGTTTGTTCTCACTGGAGCAACGGAGTTTGAGGGGTGACCTGATAGAAGTCTACAAGATTATGAGGAGCATGGACAGAGTGGATAGTCAGAAGCTTTTTCTCAGGATGGAAGAGTCAATTAATAGGGGGTATAGGTTTAAGTGCGAGGAGCAAAGTTTAAAGGAGATGTAAAAGGAACATTTTTTACACAGATGGTGGTGGGTGCCTAGAACTCATTGCCGGGCGAGGTAGTGGAAGCGGATACAGTAATGACTTTTAAGGAGCGCCTTGACAAATACATGAATAGGATAGGAGTAGAGGGATATGGTTCCCGGAAGGGTAGGAGGGTTTTAGTTAAGTCGGGCAGCATGGTTGGTACAGGCTTGGAGAGGCGAAGGGCCTGTTCCTGTGCTGTAATTTTCTTTGTTCTTTGGGAGTGGGGCCTCAGGCTGGGAGTGGGGCCTCAGGCCAAGAGTGGGGCCTTAGACCTTGAGTGTGGCCTCAGGCTGGGGGTGGGGCCTCAGGGTGGGAGTGGGGCCATAGTCTGGGATGGTGCCTCAGGCCAGGATTTGGGTCTTAGACCAGGAGTGGGGCCTCAGGCTGGGAGTGGGGCCTCAGGCCAAGAGTGGAGCCTCAGGCTGGGAGTGGGATCTCAGGCCGGGAGTGGGGCCTCAGGCTGGGAGTGGGGCCTCAGGCCGGGAGTGGGGCCTCAGGCTGGGAGTGGGGCCTCAGGCCAGGAGTGGAGCCTCAGGCTGAGAGTGGGATCTCATGCCAGAGCAGGCAGGGTAATAGGAAGCAATCCAGTATCAGGATCACAGGTAGAGTTACAGTCCTGAAGGATAATGCCCCCATCAACCCTGGCATGTTCCCCTTTCTAGCCCAAAAGGATTCCTTTATGGAACGGGGAATTGCTGACTCTCAGAGAATGAGCTTTCCAAAGATGAGGAAAATGGACTGAGCAATTTGAACAAGGACTTCAGATCAACCACAGAGCTTACAATGAAAGGTTTATCAGGATAACTGGGCACCGTATTCTTCGAATGCAGCTGTTCTGAGTCCATCTCCCAGTAAGTTGCTGAGTTCACATCTGGCAGGGGAGCTGCTGGCCACAAAAACAGGATCATCAGCATCTCCCCGGTCCAAACTTGATATCCCAGCAAGAACACGCAGGCAAAAGCAACAACTACCCGACTGCTGTTGTTTACTGAGATGTTGTACAACAATGTTAAACATGAAGTAACACGGGAAATTTTGAATGTAACCACAAAAAAGCGGCCAGATTACTGTTAAGTGAATACAAGATTAGAATGATTTTATAGGATAATGTTTAAATGAATATTGTCCACACTGGCTGATTCTATTGGGCACATATAGTTTCCCACCCACAGGGATGACAGGATCGGCGACTGGGGTAACACAGGAAAATCAGTGATTAACTTTTTAGCTATTCAAACAGCAGAAGCTGATGTTGACCACCTCCAAGAAGTTCTCCTGAGGCTGATAGAGAAAGGAGGTGCAGGGGAAACAGGACACTGGGGAAAGGGGGTACCAGGGAAAGAGGGTGCTGGGGTAAAAGGGAGTACTGGGGAAAGGGGGTACAGGGGGAAGAGGGTACTGGGGGAAAGGGGATACAGGGGAAAGATTCTGAGCAATCCGGGGAGGTCCCAAACTGTTATTACCCAAACGCTTCACTCAGGTGAAAGGGAAACTGGATAAAATGATTGAACAGATCCAGGAAGATACAGACAGGCAGGTCAGGTTTAGAAAGGTGTCTTGTGATAGCACAGACTTGGTGGGCCGAAGGGCCTGTTCCTGTTCTTTGGCCTTTAGAAATACAGATAAGCTACCCATAGGGAGTCTACACATTATCTTATTTACTGGTTAATGATAAGGCCTTGGACATCCTGCAGATATACATTCTGGGTTTTAACTAAACTCTGCAGTGTGACTTGAATATTAATGTTCCCCTTCACCCGCACCACCCCTCCCCCCCCCCTCCGGTACCTACAACCCCCTCCAGTCCCTACAACCCCCCAGTACCTACAACCCCCCGTTGTAGGGTTGTTAGGTACCTGCAATCCTCCACCTGGTACCTACAACCCTCCACCCCCTGTACCTACACCTGTGGAAGTTGAGATCCACCCTTGGCTTTACAGCATCTCCCACAATGCTAGTAATCCAGCAGTTTTTTGGCCATTGCTTGGGGAACAGCCGCTGCAGGAAGTGCAGAAACTAGGCACAAGCAATTGCAGAGGAACGAACAGAACGACTCATAAAGTTGTTCATTCAGGGATCCCAAAATCAGTGGCTAACCACTGCCAGCGGGAGGGAGGAAATCCGGGGTCTGGGGCTTGGACCAAGCACTACGTGGTCATTAACAGGTGGAAAAACTGGAACATTAATATTCAAATCGCACTGCAGAGATCAGTGAAAACCCAGAATGTATATCTGCAGGGTGTGATTAGAATCTGTCAAAGGCCTCACCATTAACCAGTAAATAAGATAACATGTGGACTTCCTGTGGGTAGCTTATCTGTATTTCTAAAAAACAAAAAAAAGGAACAGATCCTTCAGCCCACCAAGTCTGTGCTGTCACATTACACCTTTCTAAATTAAAGCGGTTTTGTCTCTACACAGTCGGTATCCCTGTATTCCTGGCCGATTCATGCATGTGTCAGGATGCCTCTTAAATGTTGCTATTGTATCTGCATCTTCCACTTCCTCTGGCAGCGCATTCCAGGCACTTACCGCTCTCTGTGTAAAAAACTTGCCTCTCACATCTCCTTTAAACTTTCCCCCTTTTACCTTAAACCTATGTCCCCACATAGTTAACATTTCTACCTGTCCGTGCCTCTCATCATTTTGTAAGTTTCTATCAGGCCGCCCCTCAGCCTCTAAATGAAAACAAGCCAAGTTTCTCCAATCTCTCCTCATAGTTATTACCCTTCAAACCAGGCAAGATTCTGTTAAACCTTTTCTGAACCTTCTCCAAAGCCTCCACATCCTTCTGGTAGTGTGGTGACCAGAATTGTGTGCAATATTCCTCATGTGGTCTAACTAAAGTTCTACACAGCTGCAACATGACTTGCCAATTTTTATACTCTATGTCCCGACTGACGAAGGCCTTACACCTGCCTGACCAGTGTATCCACTTGTGGTGCTACCTTCAGGGAACTGTGGACCTGTACACCCAGGTCCCTCTGTATGTTAATGCTTCTAAGGGTTCTGCCATTTACTGTATAGTTCCCTCCTGTATTAGACCTTCCAAAATGCATCACCTCGCATTTGTCCAAATTAAATTCCATCTGCCATTTCTCCGCCCAAGTCTCCAGCTTATCAATATCCTGCTGTATCCTCTAGCAATCCTCCTCACTATTCATACCCCTTCCAATCTTTGTGTTGTCTGCAAACTTATTAATCAGACCACCTACATTCTCTTCCAAATCATTTATATATATTACAAACAGGAGCCCCAGCACTAATCCCTGTGGAATACCATTGATCACTGATCTCCAGTCTGAAATACACCCTTCCATCACTATGTCCTGTCTCCTATGACCAAGCCAGTTCTGTATCCATCTTAACAGTTCACTGTGGATCCCATGTGACTTCACCGTCTGCACCAGCTGCCATGAGGGACCTTGTCAAAGGCTTTGCTAAAATCCATGTAGACAACATCCACCGCCCTGCCCTTACCAATCCTCTTTCTCACTGCCTCAAAAAACTCAATAAAGTATGTGAGACACGACCTCCTCCGCACAAAGTCATGCTGCCTATTGCTAATAATTCCACATTTTTCCAGATGTGAGTGCATCCTGTCCCTCAGAATCTTCTTGAATAATTTCCCTATCACTGATGTAAGGCCCACTGGCCTGTAGCTTCCCTGATTATCCCTGCTGTCCTTCTTAAACAAAGGGACAACATTGGCTATTCTCCAGTCCTCTGGGGCTTCTCCTGTGACTAAAGAGGGTACAAAGATTTTGTACAAGGCCCCAGCATTTCCTCCCTCGCCTCGCTCAGTATTCTGGGATAGATTCCATCAGGTCCTGATGAATTGTCTCCCTTAATGGGTTTCAAAACCCCCAACACCTCCTTTCCTTTTACATCGACATGCCCTGGAAATATCAACATGCCCATGTCTAGACTTCACCACCCACCATGTCCTTCTCCTTTGTGAATACCGATGCAAAATATTCGTTCAGGACCTCACCTACTCCCTCCGGCTCCATGCATAAACTCCCTCCTTTGTCCTTGAGTGATCTTAACCATTCCCTAGCTATCCTCTTGCTCCTTATCTATAAAACACCTTGGGGTTTTCCTTAATCCTGTTTGCCAAGGACATTTTGTGGCCCCTTTTAGCCCTCCTGGCTCCTTGTTTAAGTTCTTTCCTGCTTTCTTTATGTTCTTTGAGGTCTCTGTTTATCCTCAGTTTCCGAAAACTCACGTATGCCTTCATTTTCGTTTTGACATTCAAGGTTCTGGAATCCCGTCATCCTTATCCTTTATCTTTGCAGGAACATGCTGGTCCTGAACTTTAGTCAACTGGCCTTTAGAAGCTTCCCACGTGACAAGATGCGGATTTCCCCAAAAATTGTACAGAAAGCTGTCTGGCTGTGTAAACCAGACGGGAAGTCTCCTGAGTAACCAGTAGAAACTGACAGTCCACTAATCACCAAACTAAAAAGCTCTGATTGTCGGAGACACTTGAGTTAAATGTTGGTTAATAACACTCCAAAGTTCAAGAAGTGTTTAATTTCCCTGCTTTTCAATTCTATTCCTCTAAAAATAAATCTCAATTTTTAAATATGAATTTATTAACCCGTGTTGCTACGATTACAGTTACCTTATCGCTAGTTTGACTCAACACTTGTTCTTCTTCATCCTAGGCTCTATGATGCAATCAGACTGTGTGTGCAGACAATACTGTCCCTGCCTGCAATAAAAAGTCTCATAACACCAGGGTTAAAGCCCAACACGTTTATTTGGTAGCAAAAGCCACTAGCTTTCAGAGTACTGCTCCTTCGTCAGATAAATGCCTGCAATGGATGACCGCTGGAACATTATAGCTTGCGTGGTTCCAGGTCAGTCTTGAGGGACAAATATTCATCCTGATGCCAGTGAGAAATGGACAGCATTTTCGAATATATGGAAATGTTGCAGCTAATATCAGTGATAAATATGGGGGGTACGGCGACACAGTGGTTAGCACTTCTGCCTCACAGCACAAGGGACCCGGGTTCAATCCTGCTTAGGCCACTGTCTCTGTTGCGTTTAGATGTGTCCAGTTGTCTGTGTGGCTTTGCTCCGGGTGATCCTGTTTCCTCCCTCAGTCCAAAGAAGTGTGGTTTAGGTGGATTCGTCATGCTAAATTGCACCTTAGTTCAGGGGACTAGGTCGGGTAAATGTTGAGGAAAATAAGGCACAAATAAGGCACACTGCTTCAGTATGAGAGGGTCAGTACTGAAGGAGTGCCGAACTGTCAGAGGGTCAGTACTGACGGAGTGCCGAACTGTCAGAGGGTCAGTGCTGAGGGAGTGCCGCACTGTCAGAGGGTCAGTGCTGAGGGAATGCCGCACCGTCAGAGGGTCACTGCTGACCCTCTGACAGTGCGGCACTCCCTCAGTACTGACCCTCTGACGGTGCGGCATTCCCTCAGTACTGATCATCTGACAGTACAGTGCTCCCTCACTAGTGACAGTGCGGTACTCCCTCAGTACTGACCCTCTGACAGTAGGGCACTCCCTCACTGCTGACCCTCTGACAGTGCGGCACTCCCTCAGTACTGACCCTCTGACGGTG
Source organism: Carcharhinus amblyrhynchos (assembly GCF_965287045.1). Classification (NCBI taxonomy): domain Eukaryota; kingdom Metazoa; phylum Chordata; class Chondrichthyes; order Carcharhiniformes; family Carcharhinidae; genus Carcharhinus; species Carcharhinus amblyrhynchos. The sequence goes on from NC_137349.1 coordinate 14,843,560, forward strand.
CGGCATTCCCTCAGTACTGATCATCTGACAGTACAGTGCTCCCTCACTAGTGACAGTGCAGCACTCCCTCAGCACTGACCCTCTGACAGTGTGGCACTCCCTCAGTACTGAGCCCCTGACATTGTGGCACTCCCTCAGTACTGACCCTCTGACAGTGCAGCACTCCCTCAAGTGAGTGCTGCACTGTCGGAGGGTCAGTACTGAGGGAGTCGCATTCTCAGAGGGTCAGTGCTGAGGGAGTGTCACACTGTCAGAAGGTCATTAATGAGGGACTGCCGCACTGTCAGAGGGTCAGTGCTGAGGGAGTGTCGCACTGTCAGAGGGTCAGTACTGAGGGAGTGCTGCACTGTCAGAGGGTCAATACTGAGGGACCCCCGCAGTGTCAGGGGGTCAGTGCCAAGTGAGTGCTGCACTGTTGGAGGGTCAGTACTGTGGGAGTCACATTGTCAGAGGGTCAGTGCTGAGGGAGTGCCGCACTGTCAGAGGGTCAGTGCTGAGGGAGTGTCACACTGTCAGAGGGTCAGTACTGAGGGAGTGTCGCACTGTCAGAGGGTCAGTACTGAGGGAGTGCTGCAATGTCAGAGGGTCAGTACTGAGGGAATGTCGCACTGTCAGAGTGTCAGTACTGAGGGAGTGTCGCACTGTCAGAGGGTCAGTACTGAGGGAGTGCCGCACTGTCAGAGGGTCAGTACTGAGGGAGTGCCGCACTGTCAGAGGGTCAGTACTGAGGGAGTGCCGCACTGTCAGAGGGTCAGTATTGAGGGAATGTGCACTGTCAGAGGGTCAATACTGAGGGACCCCCGCAGTGTTAGAGGGTCAGTGCCAAGTGAGTGCTGCACTGTCAGAGGGTCAGTACTGAGGGAGTGCCGCACTGTCAGAGGGTCAGTACTGAGTGAGTGCCGCACTGTCAGAGGGTCAGTACTGAGGGAGTGCCGCACTATCAGAGGGTCAGTACTGGGGGAGTGCCGCACTGTCAGTGGGGGTGGGGCTTGGTGGGATTGTGGTTGAATGGCGTCTTTCTGCACAGTCGGGATTCTACCATTCTAAACACAAGCAGATGTCCTCTTTTATTTTAATTCCATCTTGTTGGTGGGGAACTGGTAATTTTGTAACTTTCAGTTCCTTTCCCAGAAAAGTTCAACGATAAAATTATAAAAAAAGCACCAGTTCTTGAAATTGATGACAAGAGATTCTTGAATTTGCAATATCAGGCCACAAGCTTCCTGAACAGAATGTTTCCTTTTGTCAACTTCCCCATTTTCCAAATAACAAAATGAATTTGTTCAGAAACTCAGACTCATTCTTTTTGAGAAATCGACCAGAGATTATCTCACAATCAGCAATGTCCAGGTAAGGAAAATATTCGGCATTTCCATTCAGTGAAGGGTGGTGACTCAAGCGAACACTCTCCGCGTTTGATCATTTATCAATCTGTCTCTGCCTTTTCCTTCTTCATCAATATTCAGCCTGTCTTTGGATTTCTATCGTGACCCTGGCTGTGTTTCCGGCCTCTGACAGCCACTGGGTGTGAGCTTAATCACAACTCTCTGCACAGCCTGCTCCCTGGAACACGATTAGTGGACAGAGCGTTGTGAAGGTCACCAAACCCCGAGTGATTCCCGCTGTACACAGGGCTCAGAGTGACCCCCCTGTGCCCGGGGCTCAGAGCGATCCCCCCTGTGTCCAGGGGTCAGAGTGATCCCCCTGTGCCTGGGGGTCAGAGCGATCCTCCCCTGTGTCCAGGGGTCAGAGCGATCCCCCCTGTGTCCAGGGGTCAGAGCGATCCTCCCCTGTGCCCAGGGGTCAGAGCGATCCCCCCCTGTGCCCAGGGGTCAGAGCAATCCTCCCTGTGCCCAGGGCTCAGAGTGATCCCCCCTGTGCCTGTGAGTCAGAGTGATCCCCCCCTGTGCCCGGGGCTCAGAGTGATCCCCCCTGTGCCTGTGAGTCAGAGTGATCCCCCCTGTGCCCGGGGCTCAGAGTGATCCCCCCTGTGCCTGTGAGTCAGAGTGATCCCCCCCTGTGCCCGGGGCTCGGAGTGATCCCCCCTGTGCCCGGGGCTCAGAGTGATCCCCCCTGTGCCTGTGAGTCAGAGTGATCCCCCCTGTGCCCAGGGCTCAGAGCGATCCCCCCTGTGCCCGGGGCTCAGAGCGATCCCCCTGTGCCTGTGAGTCAGAGTGATTCCCCTGTGCCCATGGGTCAGAGCGATCCCCCTTGTGCCCGGGGCTCAGGGTGATCCCCCCTGTGCCCAGAGTGTCAGAGCAATCCTCCCCTGTGCCCAGGGGTCAGAGCGATCCTCCCCTGTGCCCAGGGGTCAGAGCGATCCCCCTGTGCCCGGGGCTCAGAGTGATCCTCCTGTGCCCAGGGGTCAGAGTGATCCCCCTGTGCCCGGGGCTCAGAGTGATCCCCCCTGTGCCCGGGGCTCAGAGTGATCCTCCTGTGCCCAGGGGTCAGAGTGATCCCCGCTGTGCCCGGGGCTCAGAGTGATCCTCCTGTGCCCAGGGGTCAGAGCGATCCCCCTGTGCCCGGGGCTCAGAGTGATCCCCTTGTGCCCAGGGCTCAGAGTGAACACAGATCCAAGATCACTTAGATGTGAAAGCCCATGACTGAGTTGGTGCTGCATACATCAGGATTAAGGGAGGGCTGCATTGTTCATAGGACGGTATTGTTGGAGAGTAGAGGGAGGTCATTCGGCCCATTGAGGCAGCAGTAACCCTTCAACATCTAGCTAGGCCCAATTCCCATGACACCGTGTATTATCCTTAACATCCCCCCATTAACCCATAAATCCTGGGAACACAAGGCACAATTTAGCATGGCAAATCTATCTAATCTACACATGTATGGACTGCAGGATGAGCCCACTGCACTGTCATAGCATCAGTACTGAGGGAATGCAGCACTGTCAGAGGGTCAGCACTGAGGGAGTGCCACCCTGTCAGAGGGTCAGTGCTGAGAGAGTGCTGCACTGTCAGAGGGTCAGTACTGAGGGAGTGCCACCCTGTCAGAGGATCAGTACTGAAGGAGTGCCGCACTGTCAAAGGGTCAATACTGAGGGAGTGCCGCACTGTCAGAGGGTCAGTACTAAGGGAGTGCTGCACAGTCAGAGGATCAGTACTGAGGGAGCGCAGCACTGTCAGAAGGTCAGTACTGAGGGAATGCCGCACTGTCAGAGGGTCAGTGCTGAGGGAGTGCCGCACTGTCAGAGGGTCAGTGCTGAGGGAGTGCAGCACTGTCAGAGGGTCAGTACTGAGGGAGTACTGCACTGTCAGAGGGTCAGTACTGAGGGAGTGCTGCACTGTCAGAGGGTCAGTACTGAGGGAGTGCAGCACTGTCAGAGGGTCAGTACTGAGGGAGTGCTGCACTGTCAGAGGGTCAGTACTGAGGGAGTGCCGCACTGTCAGTGGGTCAGTACCGAGGGAGTGTTGCACTGTTGGAAGTGCTGTCTTTTCGTTTAAATGTTTCTTTTGGTTAAGGGGATCTCTGAATGCAGTTTGGAATCTGTTTGTGAATAAGCCCCAGCTTTGGGGAAACCTTGGGCGGGATTACATTATTCAGTGCACGCAATAAGAGATCTTGTTTTTAAAGTCATGTATGACAATTAATGGGCTATTCTTGGCAATAATTCTTGGTGAGGATTTCTAACAGAAAGCTTTCTCAGTCTTCAAAGGATGAAGTTTGGACTGATTGTCATCTTGCTTCATATTGAGTGGACAGCGGGCTCACAATGTGGAATCCCAACATTTGAATGGCCAAACCCGACAACCGCTGTTGCCACCAACTGCTCCATCAATTGTCTGGATTGGAGTCAGTTAGGCCTTCGGAAGGTGACTGACCTGTCATTGGCCAACTGTGAAATCTCCCGCATTGTTAACATTTCAAACACTCCACAACTGAAGCAACTCAATCTCAAGAATAACCACCTTCAGCAACTTCCAGACAACCTCCTGGAAAGGCTCCACAGTTTAAGCACACTGACTCTCAATGGAAACCCTCTTACATTTATTTCTCTCAACATCATTCTCACAAAACAAGTTCACTTTGATTGTTCCTGCAAGCTTTTGGAAAACTTGATGCGCAATTGCAGTGCGCTAGAGAACTGCTCAAAGAGTTCCCTCGAGAAAATAAGTTGCAGCGTATCCAATATTTCCAATGTTTCAAATGTCAGCAGTTTCTATCACTCTGAGTGTCAGGGGCTGAATCTCCTGCCAATCTTTGTCCTCATCACACTACTGATTGTTATCATTGTTGGAGTTGTTATTTGTGTGCTGATGAGACAGGGCTGCCAACACACTGGCAGCACCCTCTACCCAAACAAACGCCATTCCATCTCCTCCTCGGATCCTGGGCAGCAAAGATACGTCAGCACCACAAACTGGAAAGATGCTGCAGAGTGTTCCAGGCAAGGAGGTCAGCAGCAGCTGGCTCACCGGGATTATGAGAACACGCTGTTGGGGGAAGCGGATGGAGCACCAGGAGGTGATGGCAGGTAAAGTGCAGTTAATGTGCAGAAGAGTGTAAATGCACCAACACACAGTGCACAAGTTACCGTGTCAATGCAGTTAAGTGAGTAATTATGTGAATAGTTCGACACAACAAGAACAGGGAAAGGGAAAATATATGCACACACACCAGTGATTGGAAGTGTAAATTCATTCACACATTGATAACTGAGTGTGCAAATACGTTAACACATCAGTGACCGTAAGTGTGTAACTGCACATGTATCAATGCATTAACGTATCTGTACCTGTGAATGTGTAAATATATTTATGGTACTAACTATGCACAAACAAAGCATATAAACGAAAGAGGTCTCTAAATGTGAATGTATTTGAAAAAACTTTAGAAAGAACCTCATGCATGTCTCAAGAGAGAAGCAAATGTCATTGTCCCTTCTGTTTCTGTGTATAAGGGCAGTAGTCTTCATCTTTTAGCTGTCCTAATTCACATGATTCTGCTAGCTGTATTACTGCAGTGACGTACCATTCATTTTCACCTGAACTCTGTTGTTGAATACATAACATTCATATTTAACATTCACTCAGGTTCAAAGTGTGCATTCAAGGCTTTCAAAATCTGTCATCTTTCTTCTTTGCATGTCTGTTAGATTGAGGGTGGTATAGAAATTGTAGTAGTCCCAGCCAGGAGTATGAATACTCTTACTGCTTCAAGCTTATTAAGCCTGTAGCAATCTCATAGTTTTGCCATTGTAAGTGGAAATACTATCAGTTTTGCCATGTATCACCATTCATTTCAACCGGAGATGGGATTGGAATAGATGGAATTGGAAATTTACTGCCGTCAATTTTACTCACAAAGCAATTCACTTGTAGTTTCCACCTGTGCTGCCCTTTTCTCTGCAGCCGGTACTTTTATTTGTAGCTTGTGGCTGCTTTCATTTGTCCTTCTTTCATCGACTATTTTTTGCAGTTCTGTATTTTCTATGTGTGTCTCTCTTTCTTTTCCTTTGTTCTTTGAAGCAGCTATGTTTTGCAGATGTGTACCTTCGTGATCCTGGGATCTGAGTGCCTTTTCAGTTACTGTTCCTGTGTCAAAAAATCTATTTTGATCCGCTTCTATATGTCATGTTTCAAGCATCATGATCATGCTTCATGATCCCAGGTAGGGTGGGGTTTTCTTATGAGGAGACATTGAGTGGGTTGGGCCAGTACTCATTGGAGTTTAGCAGAATGAAAGGCGACCTCATTGAGACATATCAGGTTCTCAGGGGGATTGACAGGGTCGATGCTGAGGGATTGTTTCCCCTTGTGGGAGAGTCTGGGACCAGAGGGCATCACCTCAGAATAAGGGGGTCGTCCACTGAAGACAAAGATGAGGAAGAATTTCTTCTCTCAGAGGAGAGTGAATCTGTGGAATTCTTTCCTGTGAGGGGCTGTAGAGACTGGGTTGAGTTCAAGGCTGAGACAGACAGATTTCTAATCAGTGAGAGACTCGAGGGATAGGGGGACAAGGCGGGAAAGTGAAGTTGAGGATTATCACATTGAATCAGTCATTGAATGGCAGAGCAGACTCGATGGGCTGAATGGCCTTTTTTCTGTTCTGTAGGGATTCTATGATTCTACTTCTGCCGTTATGGCCTTGCAACTGCAGTTCTCACCTTCCATGGCACCTCCAGCAGAAATAAATTAGATTTTGTGGAAGTCTGTTCAGGGAATTCCTTTTCTCTTTTTAGTGGAATTTCTGCTTCTCTCTTCCAGGAACCCGAAGACCGTGGACGATACCTACTATCTGGAGTGTGATCCAACCTGTGATATTTATTTAAACGAGCAGCCAATATATTGTAACTACACAGAGTGCGAGGTTAATCCCGACGATGATATTTATATTGTACCTGACAAGTAAAGCAGTGAGATTCCCCGCGTGAGACATCCAATTGACTGCCAATCTTTGATTCCATTTTCTCTTAATACCAAGCATGTCAGTTTCTAACCATTTACACTCTGGACAAGTGACCTGAACAACAATCCCAGGAATCGAACCAGAATCCCAGAAATCCAACCAGAGTCCCAGGATTCCATCCAGAATCCCAGGAATCCATCTAGAATCCCAAGAATGCATCAGAATCCTGACATTCCAACCAGAATCCCAGGAATCCATCCAGAATCCCAAGAATCCATCAGAATCCCAACATTCCAACCAGAATCCCAGGAATCGAATCAGAATCATAGGAATCAATCAGAATCCCAGAAATCAAACAAGAATCTCAGGAGTTGAACCAGAATCTCAGGAATCCATCAGAACCCCAGGAATCAAAAAAACACCATGAAGTTGATGAACTTTGTGTCAGGAATTTGCCAGCCTGGCTGCAGCTTAAGAGGAGGACAGGTTGTGATGTGTTGGTGAGGATTCAGTCCTGGAGATAACCTTGGCCGCAGGATGAGAGGGTGAAACTTGGCTGTTAGCTCAGTCCAGGACCCAAGCCCCGAGCTCCTCATTCAGTTTTGTCCTTGAAATCTAACATCATGAGAACTGCAAATTGCAAACAATTTGGGATAAAGGGAGGCTGAGAATCCAATGGACAGCAGAGATTTCAGGAATTGCCAAAGGGATTAGGAAGAGTTTGTCAGCAAGAAGCTGTCGTTAAAATCAGGTGAAGCTGGTTCGAAGAGCTGCGAATCTAACTTGTGGGTTTGGAAGGAACTACTAACTTTCCTGAACAGTCACTGGCTAGTTAGATTCGGAGAAACTAGGATTACATGGGGACAGACACTGGCAGTACACTGAGGCGCACACACACACACACACACACACACACACACACACACACACACACACACACACACACACACACACACACACACACACACACACACACACACACACACACACACACACTGAGGCACACACACACAGAGTATATTGAGGCACACTCACACAGAGTACCCTGAGGCACACAGACACACCGTACACTGAGGCACACACAGAGAGTACACTGGGGCACACACAGAGAGTACCCCGAGGCACACAGACACACAGTACACTGAGGAACACATGGAGAATACATTGAGGCACACACAAAGACTACACCAAGGCACACACACACAGTACACTGAGGCACACACACAGAGTACCCTGAGGCACACAGGCACACAGTACACTGAGGCACACATGGAGAATACACTGAGGCACACACAGAGAGTACACTGAGGCACACAGGCACACAGTACACTGAGGCACACATGGAGAATACACTGAGGCACACACAGAGAGTACACTGAGGCACACAGGCACACAGTACACTGAGGCACACGTGGAGAATACACTGAGGCACACACAGAGAGTACACTGAAGCACACACAGAGAGTACACTGAGGCACATACACAGGCACATACAGAGAGTACACTGAGGCGCACACACACACAGACTACACTGAGGCACACACAGAGAGTATACTGAGGCACACATGGGGAGTACACTGAGGCACACATACAGAGGACAATGGGGCAAACAAAGAGAGTGCACTGGGGCACACATGCAGAGTACACTGAGGCACACATGGGGAGTACACTGAGGCACACATACAGAGTACACTGAGGCACACACAGAGTACAGTGAGGCACTCATGGGGAGTACACTGAGGCACACATACAGAGGAAATTGGGGCAAACAAAGAGAGTACACTGAAGCACACACACAGAGTACACTGAGGCAAACACAGAGAATGCACTGGGACACACATGCAGAGTACACTGAAGCACACACGGTGAGTACACTGTGGCATACAGAAGGTACGCAGAGAATATGCACTGGAAGCACACTTGGTATCCAAATCCACAGCCATACCTAGTAAGCCACAATGGAACAATTGATGAATTTATGTATATAAATGTCAGCTTACATTCGACCCTGCTGAATAAACAGTGACTCTGTACAGTTACACAGTGAGTGATCCTTACCCTGATGAATAAACAGTGACTCTGTACAGTTACACAGTGAGTGATCCTTACCCTGCTGGATAAACAGCGACTCTGTACAGTTACACAGTGAGTGATCCTTACCCTGCTGAATAAACAGTGACTTTGTACAGTTACACAGTGAGTGATCCTTACCCTGATGAATAAACAGTGACTCTGTACAGTTACACAGTGAGTGATCCTTACCCCGCTGAATAAACAGCGACTCTGTACAGTTACACAGTGAGTGACCCTTACCCTGCTGAATAAACAGTGACTCTGTACAGTTACACAGTGAGTGGTTCTTACCCTGCTGAGTAAACAGTGACTCTGTACAGTTACACAGTGAGTGATCCTTACCCTGCTGAATAAACAGTGACTCTGTACAGTTACACAGTGAGTGATCCTTACCCTGCTGAATAAACAGTGACTCTGTACAGTTACACAGTGAGTGATCCTTACCCTGCTGAATAAACAGTGACTTTGTACAGTTACACAGTGAGTGATCCTTGTCCTGCTGAATAAACAGTGACTCTGTACAGTTACACAGTGAGTGGTTCTTACCCTGCTGAATAAACAGTGACTCTGTACAGTTACACAGTGAGTGATCCTTACCCTGCTGAATAAACAGTGACTCTGTACAGTTACACAGTGAGTGACCCTTACCCTGAATAAACAGTGACTCTGTACAGTTACACAGTGAGTGATCCTTACCCTGAATAAACAGTGACTCTGTACAGTTACACAGTGAGTGGTCCTTACCCTGCTGAATAAACAGTGACTCTGTACAGTTACACAGTGGGCCCGATTTTACCAATCGGGGCCTAAGGGCCAGATCTGGATGTAAAACAGATCTGAGCCTGGAATCCTCGTTCCAGCGCGTCCCTACGTTTTTTGCCTGCTCCGATCCGGTCTGCGCTGTGGGCGGGGCTAAGCGCTGCCAGAACGATCGGAGCTCTGAACTGCACACGCGCAGTTCGAAAAAAATCTGAAACAGCACTTCCGGGGCGGTGGGGGGGGGGGGGGGGGGAGCGGGGTGAGCTGTGCTCAGACCCCCCGGGAGCCAGGCCCCGCCCGGCAGGCCACCGCACCCCTTCCCCGGTCAGACCCTCTCTGGGAAACAGCCCCTCCGCCGTAATCAGACCCTCCCCCCCTCCGGGAGGCAGGCCCCCCTCTGCAGAGCACACACCCCCACGCCCCACCACGATCGGACCCCCCATGGGAGGCAGCCACCCCGCAATCAGACCGCACCTCCCCCCCCGCCCCCCCCCCCCTCCGGGAGGCAGGCCCTCCTCGGCAGAGCACACCCCCAACCTACCTCCATCGCTGCTCTCCCTCCACCATCCTTCTGATCTGCAGTCGTTGGACAGCCTGCAGCACCTTCCTGGCCTCCCGCTGGTGCCTGCCGGGGCGGGGTGGGGTTGGGGTGAGGCGGGGCCTGCCTCCCAGGGGAAGGGTCTGGTGCCGGGGGTGTGGGGGGTGGTGGCTGGGGGGGGTTTTGCTGGGGTGGTTAGTGGGGGTTCTGCGAAGGGTGTTCGAGGAGGATGGGCTTCGGAGGTTCCCCTGCAGAATAGGAATTTTTATTCTGCAGGTTGGTAACGGCACGGATCCGGAACAGATCCTAGGATGGTAAAGTGGGATTTGACAGTAGAGTTTGGCACGCAGTTCATTAAATCGATTTAAATGCACGCTAACGATTTTAAATCGTCGGGCCGCCCAATTGGGGCGTGGACCAGATCCGCACACAAATCGAGTGTCGGTAAAGGCGCGATCTGCTTAGATTTGGGTGCAGACCGTGTTACAGGCCCGACGCCTGAATTTACTGCGATTTCGGGCGCAAATTTTTGGTAAAATCGGGCCCAGTGAGTGACCCTTACCCCGAATAAACAGTGACTTTGTACAGTTACAGAATGAGTAATACTTATCCTGCTGAATAAGCAGCGACTCTGTACAGTTACACAGTGAGTGACCCTTACCCTGAATAAACAGTGACTCTGTACAGTTACACAGCGAGTGACCCTTACCCTGAATAAACAGTGACTTTGTACAGTTACAGAATGAGTAATACTTATCCTGCTGAATAAGCAGCGACTCTGTACAGTTACACAGTGAGTGACCTTTACCCTGAATAAACAGTGACTCTGTACAGTTACACAGTGAGTGACCCTTACCCTGAATAAACAGTGACTCTGTACAGTTAAAAGTCTGACAACACCAGGTTTTAGTCCAACTGATTTATTTGATAATAGACTCACAAGCTTTCGGGTTAGTCCCTTCGTCAGGTGAATGGAGAGTTCTGGCCTCAGACAGAGCATATAAAGCACAGACAGTTTAGAGATTACTGATTAGAATGCAAATCCTTACACCTAACCTGCTGTTCAAGACCTGAAGTGGCTGATAATGAGTGTGGAAGGAGCACTGATCACAGGTTACAGAGATGTGTATTGTCTCCAGACAGTACAGTAAGTGAGGTTTTGCAAACCCAGGCACACAGTTACACTGTGAGTGACCCTTACCCTGGATAAACAGTGACTCTGTACAGTTACACAGTGAGTGACCCTTACCCTGGATAAACAGTGACTCTGTACAGTTACACAGTGAGTGACCCTTACCCTGAATAAACAGTGACTCTGTACAGTTACACAGTGAGTGACCCTTACCCTGGATAAACAGTGACTCTGTACAGTTACACAGTGAGTGACCCTTACCCTGAATAAACAGTGACTCTGTACAGTTACACAGAGAGTGGTCCTTACCCTGAATAAACAGTGACTCTACAGTTTGACCACGGTTGGAATATTTTCTCAGTAATAGGTAGGTAAGATTTGTGAAGTAACTGAGAGAATTGATGCTCCTTCTGCTTTAAGACTCAAAAGTGAACGGATAGCGTATTGGAAGAATGTGGAAGAATAAAATTAATGCAATGATTTGATTGGAATGGGGCAAGGGAGGAAGTGAGCTGGTTTTTAAACCTCTGGTGGTCTCCAGCTTCTTGGGCATTCTTGTTTTGGTTATGTTGCTGGAGGGGTGATCACTGTTCCCCCAGCCTGTCCTGATCCCTCTTTCCTCACACTCAGAGCTCCCCTTCTCATTGCCCCCTCTCCTCCTGAATACATACACAGCGGTGATGTTTAACTCCAGTTTATTCCTGGCGATTTCTGTCTGCAGCATGTTTGTCTCAGTCTCTGGTCTGTGGTTCTTGTTCAGACAGGCGTTGTGCAGAATGAGGAAGTTTGGTGGTTTGTGAAGCCCTATCGCCTCTTGATACATTTGCCTCAGGAAGTTAAACTGCAGATTTCAGCTTCCCGCTGCCTCTTTCACAATCCACTTCCCCCTGGATAAACCTGTTTACTCACACATTTGCATTGCCCATTTCACAGCTCCAACACGTGCAGCTCTCGATCTGCAGAAACTGCCTGCAAAAGTGCTTCAATCTTATTTAAATCAGTCACAAGCCATCCCTGGGCATCAGCACAACCTCCGCCCCTCCAACTCTCACTGTATCCTCCGCCCCTCCAACACTCCCTGTATCCTCCGCCCCTCCAACTGTCACTGTATCCTCCGCCCCTCCAACTCTCCCTGTATCCTCCCCCCTCCAACTCTCACTGTAACCTCCGCCCTCCAACTCTCCCTGTATCCTCCCCCCTCCAACTCTCACTGTAACCTCCGCCCTCCAACTCTCCCTGTATCCTCCGCCCCTCCAACTCTCCCTGTATCCTCCGCCCCTCCAACTCTCCCTGTATCCTCCGCCCCTCCAACTCTCCCTGTATCCTCCCCCCTCCAACTCTCCCTGTATCCTCCCCCCTCCAACTCTCACTGTATCCTCCGCCCCTCCAACTCTCCCTGTATCCTCCGCCCCTCCAACTCTCCCTGTATCCTCCCCGCTCCAACTCTCCCTGTATCCTCCCCCCTCCAACTCTCCCTGTATCCTCCGCCCCTCCAACTCTCCCTGTATCCTCCGCCCCTCCAACTCTCCCTGTATCCTCCCCGCTCCAACTCTCCCTGTATCCTCCCCCCTCCAACTCTCACTGTATCCTCCGCCCCTCCAACTCTCCCTGTATCCTCCGCCCCTCCAACTCTCGCTGTATCCTCCCCCCTCCAACTCTCCCTGTAACCTCCACCCCTCCAACTCTCCCCACAACCTCCCCCCTCCAACTCTCCCTGTAACCTCCCCTGTCCAACTCTCCCTGTAACCTCCACCCCTCCAACTCTCCCCACAACCTCCCCCCTCCAACTCTCCCTGTATCCTCCACCCCTCCAACTCTCCCTGTAACCTCCACCCCTCCAACTCTCCCCATAACCTCCCCCCTCCAACTCTCCCTGTATCCTCCACCCCTCCAACTCTCCCCACAACCTCCCCCCTCCAACTCTCCCTGTAACCTCCACCCCTCCAACTCTCCCTGTATCCGCCACCCCGCCAACTCTCCCCACAACCTCCCCCCTCCAACTCTCACTGTAACCTCCCCCCTCCAACTCTCCCTGTAACCTCCCCCCTCCAACTCTCCCTGTAACCTCCCCCCCCAACTCTCCCCGCAACCTCCCCCCTCCAACTCTCCCTGTATCCTCCACCCCTCCAACTTGCCCCGTAACCTCCACCCCTTCAACTCTCCCTGTAACCTCCGTCCCTCCAACTCTCCCTGTAACCTCCCCCCTCCAACTCTCCCTGTAACCTCCCCCCTCCAACTCTCCCTGTAACCTCCACCCCTCCAACACTCACTGTAACCTCCGCCCCTCCAACTCTCCCTGTAACCTCCACCCCTCCAACACTCACTGTATCCTCCAGCCCTCCAACTCTCCCTGTAACCTCCACCCCTCCAACACTCACTGTAACCTCCCCCCTCCAACTCTCCCTGTAACCTCCACCCCTCCAACACTCACTGTAACCTCCCCCCTCCAACTCTCCCTGTATCCTCCAGCCCTCCAACTCTCCCTGTAACCTCCGTCCCTCCAACTCTCCCTGTAACCTCCCCCCCCAACTCTCCCCATATCCTCCACCCCTCCAACTCTCCCCACAACCTCCCCCCTCCAACTCTCCCTGTAACCCCCCTCCCAACTCTCCCCATATCCTCCACCCCTCCAACTCTCCCCACAACCTCCCACCTCCAACTCTCCCCATAACCTCCCCCCTCCAACTCTCCCTGTAACCTCCCCCCTCCAACTCTCCCTGTAACCTCCCCCCTCCAACTCTCCCTGTAACCCCCCCCTCCAACTCTCCCTGTAACCTCCCCCCTCCAACTCTCCCTGTAACCTCCACCCCTCCAACTCTCCCTGTAACCTCCCCCCTCCAACTCTCCCTGTAACCCCCCCCTCCAACTCTCCCTGTAACCTCCCCCCTCCAACTCTCCCTGTAACCTCCACCCCTCCAACTCTCCCTGTAACCTCCCCCCCCAACTCTCCCTGTATCCTCCAGCCCTCCAACTCTCCCTGTATCCTCCGCCCCTCCAACTCTCCCTGTATCCTCCAGCCCTCCAACTCTCCCTGTAACGTCCGTCCCTCCAACTCTCCCTGTAACCTCCCCCCCCAACTCTCCCCATATCCTCCACCCCTCCAACTCTCCCCACAACCTCCCCCCTCCAACTCTCCCCATAACCTCCCTCCTCCAACTCTCCCTATAACCCCCCCCCCAACTCTCCCTGTAACCTCCGCCCCTCCAACTCTCCCTGTATCCTCCCCCCTCCAACTCTTCCCGTAACCTCCCCCCTCCAACTCTCCCTGTAACCTGCCCCCTCCAACTCTCCCCGTAACCTTCCCCCTCCAACTCTCCCTGTAACCTCCCCCCTCCAACTCTCCCCACAACAACGCCCATTCCAACTCTCCACAAAGCCTTCTTCCTCAATCTCGCCCCACAATTTCCCCCCTCCAACTCTCCCCATAATCTTCCCCCCTCCAACACTCTCCACAACCTCCCGCCTCCAACTCTCCCTATGACCTCCTCCCCAATTCTCTCCATAACCTCCCCCCTCAAGTCTCTCCACAGCTGCCCCCTCTAATTCTTCCCACAACCTCCCCCCAACTCTCCCTAAAACCTTCCCTTCTCCAATTCTCCCCACAACCTCCCCCTTCCAACTCTCCCTAAAACCTCCTCCCTTCAACTCTCCCCACAATATCCCCCCTCAACTCTCTCCGCAACTTCCCCTCAACTCTCTCCAAAACCTCCCCCCCAACTCTCCCCACAACCTCCCCCCTTCAACGCGCCCTAAAACCTCTTCCCTCTAACCCTCCCCATAACCTCCCCACTTCAACTCTCCCCACAACCTCCCTCTCCTACTCTCCCTAACACCTCCCCCTCCAACTCTCCCCACAACCTCCCTCTCCTACTCTCCCTAACACCTCCCCCTTCAACTCTTCCCAAAACCTCTCCCCTCCAACTCTCCCCAAAACCACCCCCCTCCAACTCTCCTCACAAAATCCCCCCTCCAACTCTCCCCACAACCACCCCCTCCAATTTCCCCCACAACTACCCCCCACCAACTCTCCCCATGATCTCCCCCTCTAACTTTCCCCACAATCTCCCCCACCAGCTCTCCCCACAAACTCCCCCCTCCAACTCTATACAACCTCCGCCCCTCATTCTCCCTACAACCCCTCCTCCCTAGCTCTTCTCACAACCTCCTTCTGTATTTCTCCCCACAACCTCCCCCCTCCAACTCTCCTCACAAAACATCCCCCCTTCCCCCAGCCCCCCCCAACACAGATACTAACCCCCACCCCTTGTTCCTGAAACATTTGTTGAACAGTTTTTTTATTGTAGTTTGCACAGGTCCTGCAGGGGGCAGGATTGTCCAGCTCACACAATGCACCAATCCTGCCCCGAACCTTGTCCCCCAGACTGATACAGAACGTCTGTCCCCCAGACTGATTCGGAACATCTGTCCTCCAGACTGATTCGGAACGTCTGTCCCCCATACTGATTCGGAACATCTGTCCCCCAGACTGATACAGAACGTCTGTCCCCCAGACTGATTCGGAACATCTGTCCCCCAGACTGATTTGGAATGTCTGTCCTCCAGACTGATTCAGAACGTCTATCCCCCAGACTGATTTGAAATGTCTGTCCCCCAGACTGATTCAGAACATCTGTCCCCCAGACTGATTTGGAATGTCTGTCCTCCAGACTGATTCAGAACGTCTATCCCTCAGACTGATTTGAAATGTCTGTCCCCCAGACTGATTTGGAATGTCTGTCCCCCAGACTGATTCGGAATGTCTGTCCCCCAGACTGATTCGGAACGTCTGTTCCCCAGGCTGATTCGGAATGTCTGTCCTCCAGACTGATTCAGAACGTCTCTCCCTCAGACTGATTTGAAATGTCTGTCCCCCAGACTGATTTGGAATGTCTGTCCTCCAGACTGATTCAGAACGTCTATCCCTCAGACTGATTCGGAATGTCTGTCCCCCAGACTGATTTGGAACGTCGGGTCCCCCAGACTGATTCGGAACGTCGGGTCCCCCAGACTGATTCGGAACGTCGGGTCCCCCAGACTGATTCGGAACGTCGGGTCCCCCAGACTGATTCGGAACGTCGAGTCCCACCCACAAGCAGGGAGTTCCTTTAATTGGGGAATGGAATCTGCCATGGCCTCTCTGCCCTCTCCTGAACCTGATTTCAGTCTCCTTCTTGACTGTGCCACAGAACCCAGAATCACACAAAATCTCCAGAGCTCCACACTGCTGAGGGAAATCCGTCACTGGGCAAGGAATTGGACCATTCCGTTACCAACCCTCCAGGATTGGTCTGGAATTCTCTGGACACGGCCAGAGAAGATCCATCCCTTTGTGAAAAATGATTGCTTTTTGTCGTTTTATTTGGGCATAAATATATTGAAAATGGGAAGAGACTGACTGACGGTCAGTGCCATCCAATTGGACGATGTATCCCTACAGTGCAGAAGGAGGCCATTCGGCCCATCGAGTCTTCACCAACAACAATCCCACCCAGGCTCTATCCCCACACATTTACCCTAGCTAGTCCCCCTGACACTATGGGCCAATTTAGCGTGGCCAATCCACCTAACCCGCACATCTTTCTGACTGTGGGAGGAAACCCACGCAGACACGGGGAGAATGTGCAAACTCTGCACAGACCCAAGTCGAGAATCAAACCTGGGTCCCTGGCGCTGTGAGGCAGCAGTGCTAACTGCTGTGCCACCGTGTCACCCTTCTTTTTTGCATTCTGATTGGTATGGGAAGACCATACGTACCGAGGGTGTGTAAATCACAGTCGAGTCTGTATTGAATTCCGAAATTTCACCACCGAACCATCGTCATTGTTTAAAAATTCATTGATGAGTTACGGGTGCGACTGGTGATGAGAGTGAGTCTGGAACAGCCTCGAAAACCAGGAGACCTTTCCTTATATAAGGGGATGAAAACTGCACAGTATTCCAGCTGAGGTTTACCCGGTGCCTTGTATCAGTCCAGTGTAACCTGCTTGCTCTTTCACTCGGTGGCTGTGATTTTAGTGCTACGGGCTGGGAGATTATTTGTGGGGTTGGTGCGGGGATTCGAGCCCCGCTTGTGCCTCCCAGCACCGGAATCCCGGCAGCACCCGCTCTACACCAGCGGGGAGGCGCCAAGATCATTTAAATATAGTTTATGTATAGATGATTTGCGAGCCCGGGACTGAATTCCCCAGACTCGCCAACATTCCCCCCACCCCCACCCCCACCCCCACCCCCACCCCCACCCCCACCCCCACCCCCCCCCCACCCCGGCGGAGCGTTTCACTCCAGCGCGGTTTATACAAACTCCCAACAGAGCTCGCAGCCTGGCTCCGCTGGAATGGAGGGGGGGGGTGGTTTCAGAGGGTGGGTCCTCGGGGTGGGGATTCAGGGGCCAAGGCCGAGGGGTGACCGATGGGGGCGGAGCCTGGGGGGTGAGCGATGGGGGCGGAGCCTGGGGTGGGGGGTGATTGATGGGGGCTGGGTATTCGATGGGGGTGGGGCCTGGGGGGGTAATCAATGGGGGTGGGGTATTCAATGGAGGTCAGATCTGGGGGGGGTGATCGATGGGGGTGGGGTATTCGATGGGGGTCAGATCTGGGGGGTGGTATTCGATGGGGGTCAGATCTGGGGGGGCTTGATCGATGGGGGTGGGGTATTCGATGGGGGTCAGATCTGGGGGGTGGTATTCGATGGGGGTCAGATCTGGGGGGTATTCAATGGGGGTCAGATGGGGGGGGTGGTGATCGATGGGGGTGGGGTATTCGATGGGGGTCAGATCTGGGGGGGGTATTCGATGGGGGTCAGATCTAGGGGGGTGGTGATCGATGGGGGTGGGGTATTCGATGGGGGTCAGATCTGGGGGGGTATTCGATGGGGGTCAGATCTAGGGGGGGTGGTGATCGATGGGGGTGGGGTATTCAATGGGGGTCAGATCTGGGGGGGGTGGTGATCGATGGGGGTGGGGTATTCGATGGGGGTCAGATTTGGGGGGGTGATCGATGGGGGTGGGGTATTCAATAGGGGCGGGGCCTAGGGGAAATCAATGAGGGCGGAGCCTGGGGGTCCCGCTGCCAATCTGCAGTCGGGTTTGGTGGGGGAAGGAGGGAGGCCACTATTGGAACGGGCTGAGGCGGAGGGCAGGAGTCAGCCAGGGGGGTGGACAGCACTGCGTGGGGGCGGTAAGTGTCGGGGGGGACTAACTGTCAGGGGGGTTTACTGGGGGCAGTTCTGGAGGCTGGGTCTGGTTAGGAGGTAGGGGTGGCTGGTGTCAGGTTTGGGCCAAGGCACTTTTGGGGGACAGCGATCGGCCTGTGGACGGGAGAGCAAAGAACTGGCGTTACAGGGGTCGCGAGGTTGGTCAGCAACTGGGAGGCCGGCAGTGCAGGACCACTGTGCGTTCTCCGATCTTGGCACAGACAGATTCCGGCGCTGACACACTGATGTACACACTGAGCAATACACCACACTGAGCAATATACCACACTGAGCGATATACTACACCGAGCGATATACTACACCGAGCGATATACCACACTGAGCGATACACCACACTGAGCGATATACCACACTGAGCGATACACCACACTGAGCGATACACCACACTGAGCGATATACCACACTGAGCGATACACCACACTGAGCGATATACCACACTGAGCGATATACCACACTGAGCAATATACCACACTGAGCAATACACCACACTGAGCAATATACCACACTGAACAATACACCACACTGAGCAATACACCACACTGAGCGATACACCACACTGAGCAATATACCACACTGAGCGATACACCACACTGAGCAATACACCACACTGAGCGATACACCACACTGAGCGATATACCACACTGAACAATACACCACACTGAGCAATATACCACACTGAACAATACACCACACTGAGCGATACACCACACTGAGCGATATACCACACTGAACAATACACCACACTGAACAATACACCACACTGAGCGATACACCACACTGAACAATACACCACACTGAACAATACACCACACTGAGCAATATACCACACTGAACAATACACCACACTGAGCGATACACCACACTGAACAATACACCACACTGAACAATACACCACACTGAGCAATATACCACACTGAACAATACACCACACTGAGCAATATACCACACTGAGCAATATACCACACTGAACAATACACCACACTGAGCAATATACCACACTGAACAATACACCACACTGAGCAATACACCACACTGAGCAATACGCCACACTGAACAATACACCACACTGAGCAATATACCACACTGAGCAATATACCACACTGAACAATACACCACACTGAGCAATATACCACACTGAGCAATATACCACACTGAACAATACACCACACTGAGCAATATACCACACTGAGCAATATACCACACTGAACAATACACCACACTGAACAATATACCACACTGAACAATACACCACACTGAGCAATATACCACACTGAGCAATACACCACACTGAGCAATACACCACACTGAACAATACACCACACTGAGCAATATACCACACTGAGCAATATACCACACTGAACAATACACCACACTGAGCAATATACCACACTGAGCAATATACCACACTGAACAATACACCACACTGAGCAATATACCACACTGAACAATACACCACACTGAGCAATATACCACACTGAACAATACACCACACTGAGCAATATACCACACTGAGCAATATACCACACTGAACAATACACCACACTGAGCAATATACCACACTGAGCAATATACCACACTGAGCAATACACCACACTGAGCAATATACCACACTGAGCAATATACCACACTGAACAATACACCACACTGAGCAATATACCACACTGAACAATACACCACACTGAGCAATATACCACACTGAGCAATATACCACACTGAACAATACACCACACTGAGCAATATACCACACTGAGCAATACACCACACTGAGCAATACACCACACTGAGCGATACACCACACTGAGCGATACACCACACTGAGCGATACACCACACTGAGCGATATACCACACTGAGCGATATACTACACTGAGCGATATACTACACCGAGCGATATACTACACCGAGCGATATACTACACCGAGCGATACACCACACTGAGCGATACACCACACTGAGCAATACACCACACTGAGTGATACACCACACTGAGCAATATACCACACTGAGGAATATACCACACTGAGTGATATACAACACTGAGCAATATACCACAATAAGCAATATACCATAATGAGAAATATAGCACATTGAGAATATACCACACTGAACAATGTACAACACTGAGCAACATACCACACTACACATTATACTGCACTGAGCAATATCCCACACTGAGCAATATACCGCAATGAGCAATATACCATACTCAGAAATATATCACACAGAGCAATATACCACACTGAACAATATAGCACACAGAGTAGTATACTGCACTGAGCAATGGTAAGCACATTCCTCTTAGAGTGAACGCTGGGCTGGTAGAAGTAGTGAACCGTGGATAGGGGTCCTGGTCAAGAAGAAGAAGGAGGCATATGACGTGTGCAGGCAACTGGGATCAAGTGGATGCACTGAAGAGTATAGGGGGTGTAGGAGTAGAGTTAAGACAGAAATCAGGAGGGCAAAAAGGGGAAACAAGTTTTTTTTTCAGATAAGGCAAATGAGAATCCAAAGAGCTTCTACAAATACATAGAGGGCAAAAGAGTAACTCGGGAGAGAGTAGGGCGTCTTAGGGATCAACAAAGTAATTTATGTGCAGATTTACAAGAGACGGGTGAGATCCTAAATGAATATTTCTCATCAGTATTCACTATTGATTAGAGCATGGATGTTAGGGAACTTGGGGAAATAAGTAGTGAAGCCTTGAGGAGTGTACATGTTACAGAGAAGGAGGTGCTGGAAGTCTTAAAGTGCATCAAGGTAGATAAATCCCGGTTTCTGATGACATGGTGGGAGGCTAGGGAGGAAATTGTGGGTCCCCTAGCCAAGATATTTGAATCATCGATAACTACGGGTGAGGTGCCTGAAGATTGGAAGAGTGGCAGATATTGTGCCTTTGTTTAAAAATGGCTGCAGGGAAGAGCCTGGGAATGACAAGCCAGTGTGCCTCACATCTGTAGTGGTTAAGTTGTTGGAAGTTATTTTGAGAGACAGGATCTACAGCCATTTAGAGATGCAAGGACTGATTAGGGACAGTCAGCATGGTTTTGTGATTGGAAAACCACGTCTCACAAATTTAATTGAGTTTTCTGAAGGGGTAACCAGGAAGGTAGATGAGGGCAGTGCAGTTGATGTTGTCTACATGGACTTTAGCAAGGCCTTTGACAAGGTACTGTATGGTAGGTTGTTGCATAAGGTTAAATCTCATGGGATCCCGGGTGGAGTATCTAAATGGACACAAAAAGCCGGAAGGTGGTTGTGTAGGGTTGTTTTTCAAACTGGAGGCCTGTGACCAGTGGTGTGCAGAGTAAGAAGTCTCACAACACGAGGTTAAAGTCCAACTGATTTATTTAGTAGTAAAAGCCTATTACTACCAAATAAATCTGTTGGATTCTAACCTGGTGTTGTGAGACTTCTTACTCTGTTTACCCCAGTCCAATGCTGGCATCTCCACACCAGTGGTGTGCCTCTGGGATCAGTGCTGGTTCCACTGTTATTTGTCATTTATATTAATGGTTTGGATGAGAATATATGAAACATGGTTAGTAAGTTTGCAGATGATACCAAGTTTGGTGGTATAGAGGACAGTGAAGAAAGTTATCTCCGATTGCTACGGGACCTTGATCAATTGAGCCAGTGCACTAACGAATGGAGTTTAATTTAGATAAATGTGAGGTGATGCATTTTGGTAAATTGAACAAGGTCAGGACTTACTCAGTTAACGGTAGGTTGCTGGGGAGAGTTACAGAACAAAGAGATCTCGGGGTACGTGTTCATAGCTCTTTGAAAGTGGAGTCACAGGTGGACAGAGTGGTGAAGAAGGCATTCAGCATGCTTGGTTTCATTGGTCAGAACATTAAATACCGGAGTTGGGATGTCTTTTTGAAGTTGTACAAGACATTGGTAAGGCCACACTTGGAATACTGTGTATAGTTCTAGTCACCTTATCATAGAAAGTATATTATTAAACTCGAAAAAGTGCAGAAAAACTGTACTAGGACCTGATAGTTTGATTATCAGGAGAGGCTGGGTAGACTGGGACTTTTTTCTCTGGAGTGTAGGAGGCTGAGGGGTGATCTTCTAGAGGTCTATAAAATAAAGGGCACAGATCGACTAGTTAGTCAATATCTTTTCCCAAAGGTCAAGGGGTCTAAAACTAGAGGGCATAGGTTTAAGGTGAGAGGGGAGAGATACAAAAATGTCCAGAGGGGCAATTTTTTCACGCTGAGGGTGATAAGTGTGTGGAACAAGCTGCCAGAGGTAGTAGCAGAGGCAGTGGGTACAATTGTGTCTTTTAAAAAGCATTTAGATAGTTACATGGGTAAAATGGTTATAGAGGAATTTGGGCCAAATGTGGGCAATTGGGACTAGCTTTAGGGTTTAAAAAAAGGGCGACATGAACAAGTTGGGCCGAAGGGCCTGTTCCCATGCTGTAAAGTTCTATAACCTCTATTTGGCTCTTTGAGCCTGCACCATTCAATATGATCAGGTCTGATCATGCACTTTCAATATCCCACTCCTACTTTCTCTCCATACCTCTTGAACCTGTTAGTCACAAAGGTCATGTCCAGCTCCTTCTTGAATATATCTAATGAACTAGCCCCAAAATCTTTCTTTGGAGAGAATTCCACAGGTTCACAACTCTGAAGAAGTGAAGAAGTTTTTGATTTGATTTATTATGATCACATGTATTAACATACAGTGAAAAGTATTGTTTCTTGCACACTATACAGACAAAACATACTGTTCAAAGAGAAGGAAAGGAGAGAGTGCAGAATGTAGTATTACAGTCATAGCTAGGGTGTAGAGAAAAATCAACTTAATGTAAGGTAGGTCCATTCAAAAGTCTGACAGCAGCAGGGGAGAAGCTGTTCTTGAATTGGTTGGTATGTGACCTCAGGCTTTTATATGATGGAAGAAGCTGGAAGAGGGAATGTCCGGGATGCATGGGGTCCTTAACTGCTTATTCCTCATCTCAATCCGGAATACTTTACCCCAATTCTTAGCCTGTGACCCTTAATTCTGGATTTCCTCAACATTGGGAACATTCTTCCCGCATCTAGCCTGTCCAGTTTCATCAGGATTTTATATGTTTTTACTGATTCCCCTCTCAGTCTTCTAAATTCCAGCGAGTACAAGCCCAGTCGATCCAGTCTCTCTTCATATCTCAGTCCTGCCATTCCAGGAATCAGTCTGGTGAACATTCGCTGGACTCCCTCAATAGCAAGAATGCCCTTTCTCAAACTAGCAGCACATAATACTCAAGCTGTGGCCTCACCAAGGTCCTGCTTAACTGCAAGCAAGACATCTTTGTTCTTATATTCAAACCCTCTTGCAATTAAGGCCAGCATGCCATCAGCTTTCCTCACCACCTGCTGTATCTGCGTGCCAGCCTTCAGTGACTGTTCCACCAAGACACCCAGGTCACATTGCACCTCCCCTTTTCCTAAACTGTCACCATTCAGATAATAATTTTCCTTCCTGTTTTTGCCACCAAAGTGGATAACCTCACATTATCCACATTATATTGCATTTTCCAAATATCTGCCCACTCATCTGGCCTGTCAAATTCACCCTCCAGCCTCTTAGCATTGCCCTCACAGCACATACTGCCACCCAGCTTAGTGTCATCTGCACATTTGGAGATATTGCACTCAGTTCCTTTGTCCAAATCATTAATATATGTTGTGAATAGCTGGGGTCCCAGCCCTGAACTCTGCGGTACCTGACTAGTCACTGCCTGCCATTCTGAAAAAGACCCATTTATTCTCACTCTCTGCTTCCTGTCTGCCAACCAGTTGTCTATCCACGTCAATACCTTACCCCCAATACCACAAACTTTAATTTTGCTCATTAATCTCTTGTGTGGGACGTTGTCAAAAACCTTTTGAAAGTCCAGCTACACAACATCCACTGGTTCACCCTTGTCCACTCTCCTGGTCACATTCTTAGAAAATTCCAGAAGATTTATCAAGCACAATTTCCCTTTAGTGAATCCATGCTGATTTGGGCCAATCCTGTCACCGCTTTCCAAATGCTCAGTTATTACAATGCTTAATAATTGACTCCAGCATTTTCCCCACCACCGATGTCAGGCTAACTGGTCTATAATCCCTTGATTTCTCTCCCTCCTTTCTCAAAAAGTGGATTTACATTAGCTCCCCTCCAATCCTCTGGAACTCTTCCAGAATCTATAGAAGTCTGGATAATGATCACCAATTCTAAACTGATCAATATACTGCTCTTAGCACTGTACTGTCCCAAGGAATATACTACACTGTGCAAAATATTATACACACCAATGTACTACATTCATCAACATTCTTCACTGAACAATATATTACTCTTAGCAATTTTCTATGCTCCACAATATATCAAGTTGTACAAGACATTGGTAAGGCCACACTTGAATACTGTGTGCAATTCTGGTCACCCTATTATAGAAAGGGTATTATTAAACTAGAAAGAGTGCAGAAAAGATTTACTAAGATGCTACTGGGATTTGATGGATTGAGTTATAAGGAGAGGCTAAATAGACTGGACTTTTTTCTCTGGAGCGTAAGAGGCTGAGGGGTGATCTTATAGAGGTCTATAAAATAATGAGGGGCATAAATCAGCTAGATAGTCAATATCTTTTCCCAAAGGTGGGAATCTAAAGCTAGAGGGCATACGTTCAAGGTGAGAGGGGAGAGATACAAAAGTCTCCAGAGGGGCAATTTTTTCAAACAGAGTGTGAAGAATGTTTGGAACAAACTGCCAGAAGTAGTAGTAGAGGCGGGTACAATTTTATCTTTTAAAAAGCACTTAGATAGTTACATGGGTATGATGGGTATAGAACGGATATGGGCCAAATACGGGCAATTGGGATTAGCTTAGGTGTTTTAAAAAAAAAGGGCGGCCGAAGGGCCTATTTCTACACTGTAAACCTCTCTGACTCTAAACCAGACACAGCAATATACCAGACACAGCAATGTACCAGACACAGCAATATATCAGACGCAGCAATATATCAGATGCAGCAATATACCAGATGCAGCAATGTATCATAAGAACATAAGAAATAGGAGCAGGAGTAGGCCATCCGGCCCTTCGAGCCTGCCCCGCCATTCAATAAGATCATGGCTGATCTGTCGTGGCTCAGTTCCACATTCCCGCCCTCTCCCCATAACCCTTAATCCCCTCTCTTATCAAAAACCCATCAACCCGCGTCTTAAAAATATTTAGCGAGGTAGCCTCCACCACTTCAACGGGCAGAGAATTCCAGAGATTCACCACCCTTTGAGTGAAGAAGTTCCTCCTCAACTCCGTTCTAAACCACCCCCCCTTTATCTTGAGGCTGTGCCCTCTAGTCCTACTATCCTTTCTGAGCAGGAAGAGTCTCTCCACCTCTATCCTATCTATCCCATTCATCATCTTATACGTCTCAATGAGATCTCCCCTCATTCTTCTAAACTCTAACGAGTACAAGCCTAGTTTATTCAGCCTCTCCTCATAGCTCAACCCCCTCAACTCCGGCATCAGCCTAGTAAACCTCCTCTGCACTCCCTCCAAGGCCAAAATATCCTTGCGTAAGTACGGCGCCCAAAACTGCACACAGTACTCCAGCTGCGGCCTCACCAATGCCCTATACAGCCGCAGCAAGACCTCCCTACTTTTATATTCAATCCCCCTCGCTATGAAGGCCAGCATCCCATTCGCCTTCCTGACCACCTGCTGCACCTGCAAGCTGGGTTTTTGCGACTCATGCACAAGGACCCCGAGGTCCCTCTGCACCGTCGCCTGCTGCAGTTTTTCGCCACGTAAGTAATAATCCTTCCTACCATTCTTCCTACCAAAGTGGACCACCTCGCACTTGCCAACATTAAATTCCATTTGCCATTTCCTGGCCCATTCGCCCAGCCTATCTAGATCCTTCTGTAGACCCTCCGCACAATTTGCCGTTCCACCAATCTTGGTGTCATCAGCAAATTTCGACACCCTACACTCAGTTCCCTCCTCCAGATCATCTATATAAATGGTAAATAGCTGAGGCCCCAGCACCGATCCCTGGGGCACTCCACTAGTCACCATCCGCCAATCCGAATAGCACCCATTGACCCCCACTCTCTGCCTCCTATTTGACAACCAATCCTCTATCCATGCTAACACCCTACCCCCAATTCCATGTCCCCTGACCTTCTGCAATAACCTCTGTGAGGTACCTTGTCAAACGCCTTCTGAAAATGAAGAAAGACCAC
Source organism: Carcharhinus amblyrhynchos (assembly GCF_965287045.1). Taxonomy (NCBI): domain Eukaryota; kingdom Metazoa; phylum Chordata; class Chondrichthyes; order Carcharhiniformes; family Carcharhinidae; genus Carcharhinus; species Carcharhinus amblyrhynchos. Next base: position 14,869,867 of record NC_137349.1, read on the forward strand.
ATCCACCGGCTCTCCTCTATCCACCTCTATCAGATACAGCAATATACCAGATGCAGCAATATATCAGACGCAGCAATGTACCAGACGCAGCAATATATCAGATGCAGCAATATACCAGATGCAGCAATATACCAGATGCAGCAATATATCAGACGCAGCAATATATCAGACGCAGCAATCTATCAGATGCAGCAACATATCAGACGCAGCAATATACCAGACGCAGCAATATATCAGATGCAGCAATATATCAGATGCAGCAATGTACCAGACGCAGCAATATATCAGACGCAGCAATGTACCAGATGCAGCAATATATCAGACGCAGCAATATATCAGACGCAGCAATATATCAGATGCAGCAATATATCAGACGCAGCAATATACCAGATGCAGCAATATATCAGACGCAGCAATATATCAGACGCAGCAATGTACCAGATGCAGCAATATATCAGATGCAGCGATATATCAGATGCAGCGATATATCAGACACAGCAATGTGCCAGATGCAGCAGTATATCAGATGCAGCAATATATCAGATGCAGCAATATACCAGACACAGCAATATACCAGATGCAGCAATATATCAGATGCAGCAATATACCAGACGCAGCAATATATCAGACGCAGCAATATACCAGATGCAGCAATATATCAGATGCAGCAATATATCAGATGCAGCAATATATCAGGTGCAGCAATATATCAGACGCAGCAATATATCAGATGCAGCAATATATCAGACGCAGCAATATATCAGACGCAGCAATATATCAGACGCAGCAATATACCAGATGCAGCAATATATCAGACACAGCAATGTACCAGATGCAGCAATATATCAGACGCAGCAATATATCAGACGCAGCAATATTTCAGATGCAGAAATATACTAGACACAGCACAATACGATGTATATTCTGCTGTCTTTTGAACAAGTTGTTAAATCAAGTGCCTGTCACCTTGAAAGTGGACATTTGAGATTCTGTGGTAATATCTCTCAAAGGGCATTGGGTTTCTCAGAACACTAACTGATGCCATTGTAAAATAGAATGTGATTATAGATTGTACACCACTGATCTCCTGTGGTTATCTGCACAGTTTGTGTAACCATTATCTTTCCTGTTTTGGAACACACATGACACAGATTCAAAATATGAAAAATCAGCATTATTCCAATCTCTGGTGGTTCCTGTGCACCCACAGGTATCAACTGAATTTGTGTTTGAAAAGCTAGTTTCCTTTTTCCAATGTCAGCTGATTTGTGATTCCTGATTTAAAGATGGAAACTACTCCCTAGCCAATGACACGAACTGGACATCAAATTGCTGCATTGTGGATCAGATGTGACATCCTGATACTTTAAGAAGTCTCACAACACAAGGTTCAAGTCTAACAGGTTTATTTAATGACACGAGATTTTGGAGCGCTGTTCCTTCATCAGGTGAGTGCAGGATTGGGTTTACAAGCAGGGCATATAAAGACACAAACTCAATTACAAAATAATGGTTGGAATGTGAGCCTTTACAGGTAATCAAGTCTTAAAGGTACAGACAGTGTGAGTGGAGAAAGGGTTAAGCACAGGTTAAAGAGATGTGTATTGTCTCCAGCCAGGACAGTTAGTGAGATTTTGCAAGCCCAGGGGAGTTGTGGGGGTTACAGGTAGTGCGACATGAACCCAAGATCCCGGTTGAGGCCGTCCTCATGTGTGTGGAACTTGGATTATGGAGGCGGCGGTGGGCGGCTGGGGGGATAATTGGTATCGTGACCCTAAACAGACACATAGGGCCTGATTTTACCATTGCGTCATGCCCGTTTTCAGGCGCAAAAACGTGGTGAATTCAGGTGTGAGGCCACGAACGCGATCCACGCCCACGTCCGTGCAGATGGCCACTTTACCGAGGCCCGGGAATGGCAGCGTTCCGATTCGCACATGAAAAGGGTGCAACGGCGATTTAAATGCCTTTTCATGCATTTAAATTGAATTAATGAACTGCGCACTCTACTCTACCAGCATTCCTCCCTTTACCACTGTGGTCGCCGATCCGGAACCGCGTCGAAATGAGCCTGCTGAATAAAACTCTGAATCGGGCACTCCGGCTGCTGAAGAGGCGAGTTCAGAGCTTCCAACTGACTCAGATGGGTGGGGCGGGAGAGGACGGAGCGGAGGGGGGAGGAGGGTCAGATCATTCTCTGGTGTAGGTGGGGTGGGGGGGGTTAGGGGAGTGAAGCCAGATCATTCTCTGGAGGGGGGGGAGGGGAGGGTCCTGAGGCCAGATTGTTGTCTGGTTGGGGATGTGGGGAGGGGTGGTTGGCGAGGAAGAGGAGGCGGGTCAGATATATCTCTGGTGGGGAGGGGGGTGAAAGAAGCCTGATCGTCGTTTGGTTTGGGGAGTGGGGTAGGTCCGATCATTGTTTGGTTGGGGGGGGTGGGGGTGGGGGGAGGGCCGATTGTTATCTGGTTGGGGGGGGAGGGCCGATTGTTATCTGGTTGGGGGGGGAAGGGCTGATTGTTGGCTGGTGGTGGGAGAGTGGGGGGTGATCGGGGTCTGGTTGGGGCAGGGAGGAAGGAGGGCCAGATCAATCCCTGGGGAGGGAGTGGGCAGGGAGGAGGAGGCGGGTTAGATGTTTTTTGTTGGGGGGGGGGGGGTAGTGAGGCCGGATCATTCCCTGGAGGAGATGGTGCAGAGTGAGGCCAGATGACTCTCTGAGGGTGTGGGAGGGGAATGAGGCCAGGTTATTCTCTGGGGTGGGGTGGGGGGGAGAGGGGTGGCGAGGGTAAGATGTATCGCTGGTGGGGGTGGGGGGAGGTCTGATCGCTCACTGGTGGAGGGGGGGATAGGGCAGATGGATCCCTGGTGGGAAGGGAGGGGGGCACGGGCAGGGGGGCCCACTGCCACTCTGCGGTTGATCGATGGGGGTCATGATCAATCTGGGTAGTGGGGGGGATGGGTGGATAAGGGGGGGCAGTGATGTGTGTGGATAGTGGGGGGACGGATAGGGGGGACAGTGATGTGTGTGGATAGTGGGGGGTGGATAAGGGGGACAGTGATGTCTGTGAGTAATGGGGGGGGGGGGTGGATCAGGAGACAGTGATGTGTGTGAATAGTGGGGGGTGGATAAGGGGGACAGTGACGTGTGTGGGTAGTGGGGGTTGGATAAGGGGGACAGTGATATGTGTGGGTAGTGGGGGGTGGATAATGGGGACAGTGATGTGTGTGGATAGTGGGGGGTGGATAAGGGGGACAGTGACGTGTGTGGGTAGTGGGGGTTGGATAAGGGGGACAGTGATGTGTGTGGATAGTGGGGGATGGATAAGGGAGACAGTGATGTGTGTGGATAGTGGGGGTTGGATAAGGGAGACAGTGATGTGTGTGGATAGTGGGGGGCCGGATAAGGGGGACAGTGATATGTGTGGGTAGTGGGGGGTGGATAAGGGTGGCAGTGATGTGTGTGGATAGTGGGGGATGGATAAGGGGGACAGTGATGTGTGTGGATAGTGGGGGGTGGATAAGGGGGACAGTGATGTGTGTGGGTAGTGGGGGATGGATAAGGGGGACAGTGATGTGTGTGGATAGTGGGGGTTGGATAAGGGGGACAGTGATGTGTGTGGATAGTGGGGGTTGGATAAGGGGGACAGTGATGTGTGTGGATAGTGGGGGTTGGATAAGGGGGACAGTGATATGTGTGGGTAGTGGGGGGTGGATAATGGGGACAGTGATGTGTGTGGATAGTGGGGGGTGGATAAGGGGGACAGTGACGTGTGTGGGTAGTGGGGGTTGGATAAGGGGGACAGTGATGTGTGTGGATAGTGGGGGATGGATAAGGGAGACAGTGATGTGTGTGGATAGTGGGGGTTGGATAAGGGAGACAGTGATGTGTGTGGATAGTGGGGGGCCGGATAAGGGGGACAGTGATATGTGTGGGTAGTGGGGGGTGGATAAGGGTGGCAGTGATGTGTGTGGATAGTGGGGGATGGATAAGGGGGACAGTGATGTGTGTGGATAGTGGGGGGTGGATAAGGGGGACAGTGATGTGTGTGGGTAGTGGGGGATGGATAAGGGGGACAGTGATGTGTGTGGATAGTGGGGGTTGGATAAGGGGGACAGTGATGTGTGTGGATAGTGGGGGTTGGATAAGGGGGACAGTGATGTGTGTGGATAGTGGGGGGTGGATAAGGGGGACAGTGATGTGTGTGGGTAGTGGGGGGTGGATAAGGGGGACAGTGATGTGTGTGGATAGTGGGGGTTGGATAAGGGGGACAGTGATGTGTGTGGATAGTGGGGGATGGATAAGGGAGACAGTGATGTGTGTGGATAGTGGGGGTTGGATAAGGGAGACAGTGATGTGTGTGGATAGTGGGGGGTGGATAAGGGGGACAGTGATGTGTGTGGATAGTGGGGGTTGGATAAGGGAGACAGTGATGTGTGTGGATAGTGGGGGGTGGATAAGGGGGACAGTGATGTGTGTGGATAGTGGGGGTTGGATAAGGGAGACAGTGATGTGTGTGGATAGTGGGGGGTGGATAAGGGGGACAGTGATGTGTGTGGATAGTGGGGGGTGGATAAGGGGGACAGTGATGTGTGTGGATAGTGGGGGTTGGATAAGGGAGACAGTGATGTGTGTGGATAGTGGGGGGTGGATAAGGGGGACAGTGATGTGTGTGGATAGTGGGGGGTGGATAAGGGAGACAGTGATGTGTGTGGATAGTGGGGGGTGGATAATGGAGACAGTGATGTGTGTGGATAGTGGGGGATGGATAAGGGAGACAGTGATGTGTGTGGATAGTGGGGGGTGGATAAGGGGGACAGTGATGTGTGTGGATAGTGGGGGATGGATAAGGAGACAGTGATGTGTGTGGATAGTGGGGGGTGGATAAGGGGAACAGTGATGTGTGTGGGTAGTGGGGGGTGGATAAGGGGGACAGTGATGTCTGTGGATAGTGGGGGGATGGATAAGGGAGATAGTGATGTGTGTGGATAGTGGGGATGGATAATGGGGGCGCCTGAAAGCAGGTTTCCAAGCTGGATCTGAATTGCGCCCAGATTCAGCGCTTACAATAAAAATGGTAAAATCAGGCTCACAGAGACCGCAGGCAAGTTTGTTTCAAGGAAACTCTCTTCTCCCCCTCCCCAATTCATGAAGAGCACACAGCAGGTCAACAACTCACTCTGCAGACCCCCCCTGAGGAGAGCAGGAAGCGGCTGCAGCTCCTGGGGCAAGGTGCAGACATGGCATCAACCTGAATGCCACGCTCCTGAGCCCGGCTCCCGGCCCCTGGCCCCCAGTTACCGACAGTAACCTCCCCAACCCTCCACAACCCCCAGTCCTCATACCCTACCCTCCATCCCTCCCCAGAAAGGTGGGAAATTGGATTTGAATTCATTAGAATATCATTAGCTGCAGTCATAGTCCTGCTGGAACCTGCCCACTAACTTGATAATCTCTTGCCCATTCTTGGCATGGTGATGTTGCGGCAGTGGGGATCTGGTGACCTCTCTTCCAAAGGGGAGTTCAGAGGTGAGTGCACAGGTTGCCACTGGCACCAGACGCCAGGGCTGGTTGGGCAATGGATTGGGGGGGGAGGGGCGGGTAGGGGGACACAAATCATCAGCTGGGGTGGGTGTGGCTTATCTCATAGAAGGAGCAATGATTTTACCCTGAGGGTGGAAAGGTGCAGTGAGGAGACGGGATAGAAGCTAACGGTAAAGGTTTCTATGAAAAAGGAGGAAAAGATTGAAGACAAATGTAGGTCCCTTACAGTCAGAAGCAGGACAATTTATAATTGGGAAGAAAGGAATGAAATACTTACTTTGGCTCTGTCCTCTTAAAAGACACAAATAATGTACTGGAAATGTTGAGGAATGCAGGGTTTAGTGAGAGGGAGGAACTGAAGGGAATCAGTATTGATGGAGAAATGGTGTTGGGCAAATTGATGGGATTGAAGGCGGAAAATCCCCAGGGTCTGATAATCTACATTCCAGAGAATTTAAGGAATTGGCTCTAGAAATACTGGATGTATTGGTGGTCATCTTTTAAGATTCTATAGACTCTGGGACAGTTCCTACAGATTGGAGAGTAGCTAATGTAACTCCATGTTTAAAAAAGGGAGATAGAGAGAAAATAGAGAACTATAGACCTGATGTCAGTAGTGGGGAAAGTTCTAGAATTTACTGTAAAATATTTAATAGCAGAGCACTTGGAAACACTGGTAGAATCAGACAGAGTCAGCATGGATTTACGAAAGGGAAATCATGCTTGCCAAATCTATTGGAATTCTTCCAGGGTGTAATAGTGGGCTTGATGAGGGGGAGCCAGTGGATGTGGTTTATTTGGACTTTCAGAAGGCTTTTGACAAAGTCCCACATAAGAGGTCAGTCTCTAAACTAAAACACATGGGATTGGGGGGTGTGTCTGGAGATGGATATTAAACTGGTTGGCAGATAGGAAACAAAGAGTAGGAATAAATGGGTCTTTTTCCAAATGTCAGGCAGTGACTAACGGGGTACCGCAGGGATCGGTACTAGGACCCCAGCTATTCACTGTATATAATAATGATTTAGATGAGGGAATTAAACGTAATATCTCCAAATGTGCAGATGACACAAAGTTGGGTGGGAGGGTGAGCTGTGGGGAGGATGCAGAGATGCTTCAGTGTGATTTGGACAGGTTGAGTGAGTGGGCAATGCATGGCAGATACAGTATAATGTGGATAAATATACAGTATAAGGTGGATAAATAGGAGGTTATCCACTTTGGCAGCAAAAGCAGGAAAGCAGGTATCTGAATGGATATAAATTAGGAGAGGGCAATTGAGAGGGAGATATAGAATAGCTGGGGTCCTAGCACTGATCACTGTGGTACCCCACTAATCACTGCCTGCCTCCAATCCTCTCACTATGAAGGCCAATATACCATTTGTCTTTTTTACTGCCTGCTGTCCCTGTGTGTTCGCCTTCAGTGACTGATGCACGAGGAACAGGGATGTCTTGCTGCTATTAGACAGGACATTGGTGAGGCCACACCTGGAATATTGTGAACAAGTTTGGATTCCTTGCCTGAGGGAGGATGTTCTTGCTCCTCCCACCTCCCGCTCTGCCTGGACAGTGTTTCACAGTGCCTTACCAATAACCCTGAGCTGGATCCATGTGCTGTTCCTGAGAACTGGGCACAGGAGGGTAATGCCAATAAGTCTGTCAGAGTGGGGAGAGAGACCCCATGAAAGCTGTCCATTCAGGGGGATGGAGTGGGCCTCAGTTCCATGGCCAGCACAGCTGTTGAGAATCATAGAAAGAATGGTTCTGGCCTTGGCTGGGCAATGGTTCAGGGTCTGGTGGGTCTCACCACTTCCCACTCAGGGATGGTGACCTGGCTGGTGGGTCACCTCCCTGCCAGAGGGCAAAGGTTGAGGTGCCCGTCCACCATGGTGTCCACCATCCTGGTCAGGGCTCCCTCTGCAAATCCTGGCGTGGCTTTTCCTGGGATTTACACATGGAACAAACACTGGGAAGGTTTGATTGGATCTATCCGGTAACTGAAGCGATTAGGCGATTCCAATTCTGCCCACTGCTGAGGTGCTCGGAAACCCCAGCAAAAATATGTTTTGGCTAAAAGTATGGCAGGAAAAACTACCAGCAGAAGCGGGCAACATTCCAGTTTTCCTGCTCAAACTGACATTTTGCAAAAAAAATGGGAAGTTCCACCCAAGGTTTCAGAATCCTTGAATCCCAAAATATTCCTACATGGAGCCGGCCCATACCAACCCGGGACAAGGATGAGTCAACTTGTTCCAACATCCAATACCTTTTCCCTGATTCCCAGCAAATTCTTTCTCTTCAGTTAACATTCCCAATCCTTTCCAAAGGCCTGATTCTCCTTCAACGTACATTCAAGGGCCAGGATTCAATTCAACCTCCCCCAATAAAGAGAGAATAAAGAGAGAAAGGAAGTCTTGTGGTGGACACCAAGGGCTCAGAATAGCAGAAGCCTTAGAGGAGGAATATGTAAGAGGAAACTCGAAAATGAAATTAGGAGAACAAAAGGGACATGAAAGGATACTGACAGTTAGAATAAAATAAAATCCTAAGCTGTTTCACAACATTTTTAAGGCAAACAATAACTAGGAAACAGTAGGGTCCATTGAGAACCACAGTTGCAATGTGCTGGTGGAGCCGCAGGATGTAGAAATCATAGAAACCCTACAGTACAGAAAGAGGCCATTCAACCCATCAAGGCTGCACTGACCACAATCCCACCCAGGCCCTACCTCCATATCCCTATTTATTCTACCTCTAACCTACACATCTCAGGACACTAAGGGGCAATTTTAGCATGACCAATCAATCTAACCCACGCATTTTTGGACTGTGGGAGCAAACCAGAGCACCCAGAGGAAACCCACACAGACACGAGGAGAATGTGCAAATTCCACTCAGACAGTGACTCGAGCCAGGAATCGAACCCAGGTCCCTGGAGCTGCGAAGCAGCAGTGCTAACCACTGCGCTACTGTGCCACCTATGTAGGCAGGTTTCTACATGAATACTTTGTGCCAGTGTTCACAAATGAGAAAGATGATGTGGGATTAAGAAATTAGGGAGAAGGATTGTGATACAATTAAAGGAATTAAAGTGTACAGATTGGAGGTTCTGAGTAATCCAGCAGGCTGGGATACTCGGTTCTCTATTACTCGCTATTGCATAGCATCATGACTCAAAATAGTCCCCCGAAACTGGGGAGACACTTTCTGCTGATAATCCTTGCTCTCTGTCTCCCACATCCAGTTCCTGTCAGTTGGGGACAATCACTAAACTGTGTTGCAAGCTTCCAGTTCACAGTTCATATTAATATCTTGGAGGTAACTTTTAGTTCTGGGAAGATTTACATTCTAAAGGTAATGAAAATGTTGGACATGGGAGATTGCCAGGAGGTAACCTGATAAGGAAGCCTCACAATGGTGATTTGTTAATCTCTTCAGCTTTTTCTTCTCGCTTCTGTGAATGTCTTGAGGACTTGCTCCAAATTTCCCCGATGCTCCTCAGGTGATGGCCCTGTTATGAAGACATTGTCAAGATACACAACCACTCTGCAGATCCCTTGCAGGCAGTTTTCCGCAGTGTGCTGAGAGATAACACACGCAGGTGAAATGCTGAAGGAAGTCCCCTAAACTGGAATAAACCTTTATGTGTATTCATGGTGATAAGTTTCCTCACACCTCCTTCTAGCTCAAACTGTTGGCACACATGACTTTAGACCAATTTCACTTACCAGAGGGCTCCTGCCAGTTTAATGTAAGGGTCTTCTATTCTTGGGGTTGGATATCTGTCTATTTCAGCAGCTCTGTTTATAATCAATGTGTAATCAGCACAAATTCTCACCACGTGGTTTGGTTTTAACACTGGCACCATCTCCGTGGTTTAATTATCTCTCGGTTTCCAACCTCTTCAATCCACCTCAGCTTTTTGATGGAGGGCATTAGGGACAGGTCCAGCTGTAAAAAACAAATCAGCATTGACCCAGGTTTTACATTAATTTTACTCTTAATTCCCCATATGCACTCCAGATCTACCTGAAAGACTTTCTGATATGGACGCAAGACTTCCTGGAAACCCCATCAGTGATAAGTGGTTAGCACTGCTGCCTCACGGTGCCAGGGACCCGGGTTTGATTCCCGGCTTGGGTTACTGTCCGTGTGGACTCTGCACATTCTCTCTGTGTCTGCATGGGTTTCCTCCGGGTGCTCCCATTTCCTCCCAGTCTAAAGATTTGTAGGTTAGGTTAATGGCCATGCTAAATTGCCCCTTGTTGTCAGGGGGACTAGCTAGGGTAAATGTGTGAGGTTATGGGGATAGAGCCTGGATGAGATTGTTATCGGTGTGGGCTGAATGGTCTCCTTCTGACTGTATGAATCTATGTCATATTGAATATTTCCAGTCAATTCAACTTTATTTGTTTTAGCCAGCCTCGTCTCGTAATACTCAGCCTCTGTCCTTTCACTCCCATCAGGAGTAGCTGGGCAGACTGGTCATAGACGTTTACAGCGTGGGAACAGGCCCTTCGGCCCAACTTGTCTATGCTGCTCAGTTTTTACTGTTAAGCTAGTCCCAATTGCCCGCACTTAGCCCATATTCCTCTATACCCATCTTACTCATGTAACTGTCTATATGCTTTTTAAAAGACAAAATTGTACCTGCCTCTACTATTACCTCTGGCAGCTTGTTCCAGACACTTACCACCCTCTGTCTGAAAACATTGCCCCTATCGCTCCTCTCTCATCTTAATCCTACACTCTCTAGTTTTAGACTCCCTTACCTTAGGGAAAAGATATTGACTATCTACCTTGTCTATGCCTCTCATTATCTTATAGACCTCTATAAGGTCACCCCTTAGCCTCCTGCGCTCCAGAGAAAAAAGCCCCAGTCTATCCAGCCTCTCCTTATGACTCAAACCATCAAGTCCTGGGAGCATCTTAGTAAACCTTTTCTGCAGTCTTTCTATATTAATAATATCCTTTCTATAATAGGGTGACCAGAGTTGCACACAGTATTCCAAATGTGGCCTTACCAATGTCTAGTACAACTTTAACAAGATGTCCCAACTCCTGTGTTCAATGTTCTGACCAATGAAACCAAGCATGCCAAAAACCTTCTTCACCACTCTGTCTACCTGTGACTTCACTTTCAAGGAGCTATGAACATGTACCCCTAGATCTCTTCATTCTGTAACTCTCCCCAATGCCCTACCATTAACTGAGTAAGTCCTGTCCTGGTTCAATCTACCGAAATGCATCACGTTGCATTTGTCTAAGTTAAACTCCATCTGCCATTCGTCAGCCCAGTGGCCCAATTGATCAAGATCATGTTGCAATTGGAGATAACCTTTCTCACAGTCCATGATGCCACAAATCTTAATGTCATCTGCAAACTTACTAACCATACCCCCTATATCCATCCAAATCATTAATATAAATGACAAATAACAGTGGGCCCAGCACTGAACCCTGAGGCACACCGCTGGTCCCAGACCTCCAGTTTGAAAAACAACTCTCTACAACCACCCTCTGGCTTCTGTCATAAAGCCAATTTTGTATCCATCTCACCCTGGATCCCGTGAGATTTAACTTTATGCAACAACCTACCATGTGGTACCTTGTCAAATGCTTTGATAAAATCCATGTAGACAACATCACTGCCCTCATCTACCTTCTTGGTTACCGCTTCAAAAAACTCAGTCAAATTTGTGAGACATGATTTTCCACTCACAAAGGTTCCACATGAAAGGTTTACCTCCAGAAAACCTGGAGCCAAAGGGAATTCTCCAGAGGACTGTGGGTAATCCTGACAAGATTGTTGAAGGGAATTCTTGGGGTAATTAAGAAGAAAACCTTAGTGCATGACCAAGGTATTTATAAAACACATTGACAAGTCAATAGCTCTTGTTTTCTTCCAGTTTCCAGTCAAAATTAACATCCAAATCAGGCCCACAATGCATCTTCAAGAACTAACTCCCATCTGTCAGTTCCCCAAGTGCCTTACCCCTGCTCCTAATTTGTACTTCCTGTATCTAAGAGGGTTTGAAAGACTATGGCCATTGCCTCTGCAATTTCCACCCTGATTTCTCTCAGGGTTCTTGGATGCATCTCCTCTGATATTGGTGATTCTATTGTAAGTACAGCCAGCCTTTGTAATACCTCCTCTTTATTAATATCTGTCCCATTCTGTCTCTCAGCAACCTCCTTGTTTAGAATTGCTTTGGTAAGGTTCCTTTTCTCTAAATACCAAAGCAAAGTGATTATTTAACATGCAGCCGTGCTTCCGCCTTCAATCATTAATCATTCCTTTGGTCCTTAATCGGTCCCAAGGTTCATCTGAGAAACATTTCATTATTAAACACTACAACATAGCATTTGGAGAGTCTTTTGCCTTTTCTCAGATGGAAAAGAACAATGGGGGCTTCATCATTTACTTAAATATTTTATTGTATAAATGTACAAAATACATTCAAAATATGCACAATTTGCAAACAAGTCCCATCTCAAAATGCTGGATTTATCAACCACAAAACATTCCAATAAATTAAAGATTAACAATAAATAATCTGTTTAAATAACCTGTTTATATAAATATATATAAAATGCAATATGGTGCATTGTGAGTCAGGACTGACCCTGTATGACTGACCCCTGACCCCATATGACTGACCCTGTGTAGCTGACCCCTGACCCTGTGTGGTTGACCTCCACCGTACCCCACCCCCCCACCCCAACAGTACAACCCTGTCCACTCGTTTAACCTGCTGCTATCAGTTGATGAGATTGTGGGATCTTTTAAATATGTAAATCAGAATGGTATCTTATTCAATGAAATGGGAAAATGCCAGAAAACCTCAGTAGGTTTGACCGTGTCAGTGGGAGAGAATCCTGCCAACATTTCAAGTCCGGGTGACTCTTCATCAGAATTCTACACAACGTTATTTAATCTGGTCACTGATGTGAGCCGAGGAATCCCCCCAATAACTGAAGCCCCCTATCTTAATACCTCTGGCCTGATGCCCCTCCCCTGGCCTGATGCCCCCTCTTGCCTGAAGCCCCACCCCCTGGCCTGAAGACCCCCTTGCCTGAAGCCCCACCCCCTTGCCTGAAGTCCCTCCCTCTGGTCTGATACCCTTCCTCTAGTCTGATGCTCCACCCTCTGGCCTGATGTCCCTCCCCCTGGCTGGATACTCCTCCTCCTGGTTTGATATTCCCACCACCCCCAGGCTTGATGCTCCTCCCCCTGGCCTGATGTCTCTCCTCCAGTTTTAGGTCCCTTCCAGTAGTTTGAGGCCTTTCCCCTACCAGCTCACCTCCCTCAGATATTGGTGCCTGTTGGACAGATTGAATGCTGGCAGGTGACTGGACACTGCCAATGCTGGCAGGTGACTGGACACTGCCAATGCTGGCAGGTGACTGGACACTGCCAATGCTGGCAGGTGACTGGACACTGCCAATGCTGGCAGGTGACTGGACACTGCCAATGCTGGCAGGTGACTGGACACTGCCAATGCTGGCAGGTGACTGGACAGAGATGTCTCTGGTATATCAGGAACAGTGACAATTGGTGACAATCATATCATCAAAAGCTGTGAGTGTCAGCTTGCCCTCACTGCTGTAATGGAGCAGTGTCATTGGTTCATAGGCTGCAGGACTGCAGCAGAGCCTGGTCCCAGCAGCTCCAGACAGTTGATGCATTGCAGATTTAATCATGGCGTGCATGTTGGCAGGTTTATAATTGGCAGGACAGGAACCTCCACAACTATACATATTGTAGGACTCTGGTGCTCTGATCCAATCACTCCACCCGATCTCCTTAAACGACACCAGCAGAGATTTCCTGCAGCAGCTTTTCTGTTTTCTCAGACAATCCTCAGCAGAATCTGTCGCTCGACGTGATCTCCTGACGCTTTGTACTTTCTCAGTCTCAACTTCCAACCTCCAATAATCACTGTGCCGCGCAATCAGCAGTAAAACCTCAGGGTGAGGTGGGTTAATGTTGAGCTGCAGACGAACTCGCTGCTGCTCACTGTCTGCCCAAGCCTGAATAATGGGCTTGACATTCAGACTGAAGCTGAGGATGGGTCCAGGATTTACAGCCTTGGAATCAATCAGCTGGGATTTTTCTTCACCCTGACTCCTGGTCTCCAATATCTTGTAGACATTAATCTGCCACCCTGAGCTGCCATTCGCCCTTTGCAGATGTTCATTCATTCGGAGATGTTTATAAAACTTTAGTTCAGCGCAAAGAATCTTTAAGCCCGGGTAGATGGCTTTATTCCTGGAGACACTCAGGGTTAATCTTCCAACAAAGTCTATCTCCTCTTGAGTATCCACTCCACTGTCTCTGGTTGCTTCAACTGTTGGGAGAACAATTGGATAAAACCGGGTTCAGGAGCAAAATAGAATTCAACAGTGACAGGAGAACATCCTTTTTTTTGTTAGTGTCACAAGTAGGCTTACATTAACACTGCAATGAAGCTACTGTGAAAATCCCCTAGTTGCCACACTCTGGCGCCTGTTCGGGTACACTGAGAAAGCATTTAGACTCTGAGGGAAAGTTAAAATTCTAAATTGGGGCAAGGCCAATTTTGATAGTATCGGGCAGGAACTTTCTGTGGAATCTGTGGGAAGGCAAAGGGACATCTGATAAGTGGGAGGCTTTCAAAAGTGTGTGAACCGGGGTTCAGGGTAAACACATTCCTCTTAGAGTGAAGGGCAAGGCTGGTAAAAGTAGGGAACCGTGGATGACTCAGGATATTGAGGCCTTAGTCAAGAAGGAGAAGGAGTCGCATGACATGTGTAGATAGCTGAGATCAAGTGGATGCATTGAAGAGTATAGAGGGTGTAGGAGTAGAGTTAAGAGAGAAATCAGGAGGGCAAAAAGGGGACACGAGATTGTTTTGGCAGATAAGGCAAACGACAATCCAAAGAGCTTCGACAAATACATAAAGGGCAAAAGAGTAATTAGGGAGAGAGTAGGGCCTCTTAAGGACCAATAAGGTCATCTGTGTGCGGATCCACAAGAGATGGGTGAGATCCTAAATGAATATTTTTCATCAGTATTCATTGTTGAGAAAAGCATGGATGTTAGGGAACTTGGGGAACTTGAGGAGTGTACGCATTACAGAGGAGGAGGTGCTGGAAGTCTTAAAGCGCATCAAGGTAGATAAATCCCCGGGACCTGATGAAGTGTATCCCAGGATATTGTGGGAGGCTAGGGAGAAAATTATGGGTCCCCTAGCCGAAATATTTGCATCATCGACAGTCGCAGGTGAGGTGTCTGAAGATTGAAGTCTGGAGATGGTTAGTAAGTTTGTAGATGACACTAAGGTTGGTGGCATCGTGGATAGTGAAGAAAGTTATCTCGGATTGCAGTGGGCTGACGAATGGCAGATGGAGTTTAATTTAAATAAATACAAGGTGATGCAAGGTGTCTGAAGATTGAAAGGTGACAAATGTTGTGCCTTTGTTTAAAAAGGGCTGCAGGCAAAAGCCTGGGGACTACAGGCCTGTATGCCTCACATTTGTAGTGGGTAAGTTGTTAGAAGTTATTCTGAGAGACAGGATCTACAGGCATTTAGAGACGCAAGGACTGATTAGGGACAGTCAGCATGGCATTGTGAGTGAAAAATCATGTCTCACAAATTTGATTGAATTTTATGAAGGGATAACAAAGAAGATAAATGAGGGCAGTGCAGTTGATGTTGTCTACGTGGACTTTAGCAAGGCCTTTGACAAGGTACCACATGGTAGGTTGTTGCATAAGGTTAAATCTCTTGGAATCCAGGGTGAGGTATCTAAATGGGTACAAAATTGGCTTCTTGACAGAAGCCAGACGGTGGCTGTAGAGAGTTGTTTTTCAAACTGGGGAACTGTGACCAACAGTGTGCCTCAGGGATTGGTGCTGTGTCCACAGTTATTTGTCATTTATATTAATGATTTTGATGAGATTATAGGAGGCATGGTTAGTAAGTTGTAGATGACACTAAGGTTGGTGGCATCGTGGATAGTGAAGAAAGTTATCTCGGATTGCAGTGGGCTGACGAATGGCGGATGGAGTTTAATTTAAATAAATACAAGGTGATGCATTTTGATAGATTGAACCAGGGCAGGACTTACTCAGTTAACGGTAGGGCATTGGAGAGAGTTATAGTACAACGAGATCTATGGGTATATGTTCATGCCTCCTTGAAAGTGGAGTCACAGGTGGACAGAATGGTGAAGAAGGCATTCAGCATGCTCTGTTTCATTGGTCAGAACACTGAATACAAGAGTTGGAACGTCTTGTTGAAGTTGTACAAGACATTGGTAAAGCCACACTTGGAATACTGTGTACAGTTCTGGTCACTTTATTATAGAAAGGATATTATTAAACTAGAAAAAGTGCAGAAAAGATTTACTAGGATGCTACGAGGACAAGTAAGGCTTACAGTAACACTGCAACGAAGTAACTGTGAAATTCCCTTAGTCCCCACATTCTGGCACCTATTCAGGTCAATGCACCTAACCAGCACGTCTTTCAGATTGTTGGAGGAAACTGGAGCACCCGGAGGAAACCCACACAGACATGGGGAGAACGTGCAGACTCCACACAGACAGTGACCCAAGCCAGGAATCGAACCTGGGTTCCTAGTGCTGTGAGGGAGCAGCACTAACCACTGTGTGATTGTGCCGGCCCTTTTAAATCTGGCCTTTTATTGAGGAATAATGACACTGGATTAATAGGCAACGACCGTTTCTGGCACGAGGAAAGCCAGTTTGTAACATCCTGGTGTCTTGCCGGTCAGAAATGACCACATCAATACTGTGGCTACAAGGACAGGTCAGAGGTCAGGTAATCTGTAATTATACTGTAAATGGCAGACCCTGAGGAACATTAACAGAGGGATCTGGGCGTGTGGTCCACAGTTCGCTAAAAGAGGCAACCCTGGTGGCCAGAGTGATTAAGAAGGCATGTGGCATGCTTACCTTCATCGATTGGGGCATTGAGTACAGGAATTGGGAAATCATGTTGCAGCTATATAAAACCTTGGTTAGGTCACATTTGGAATTTTGCAGCTCTGGTCACCACACTACCAGAAGGAGGTGGAAGTTTTGGAGAGAGTGCAGAGAAGGTTCACCGGATGGTGCCTAGTCTCAAGGCTGTTGGCTGTGAGAAGCTGAATAAACTAGGATTCTTTTCACTAGAAAGACAGAGGCTGAGGGGAGAGCTGACAGAGGTCTACCAAATTATGAGAGGTACAGACAGGGTGGATAATCAGAGGTTGTTTCCCAGGGAGCAAGTGTCAATTACAAGGGGCACAGATTCAAGGTGCGAGGGGAAAAGTTGAAGGGAGATATGCAGGGGAAGTTTTTTATGTGTGGAGTGGTGGGTGCCTAGAACGCGCTGCCAGAGGAGGTGGTGGAAACAGGCACATTAGCAACATTTAAGAGGCATCTGGATGAGTACATGAGTAGGGAGGGTATAAAGGGATACGGACTGAGTAAGGGCAGGTTTTGTTTTAGTTTAGTTAAGGCATCATGATCGGCACAGACTTGAAGGGCTGAAGGGCCTGTTCCTGTGCTGTACTTCTCTTTGTTTTTTTGTTCTTTGATAGACTTACTTCCTGACCGCACAAAACTCTCCACCAATAAACTAGGATGCTACCGGCACTTGATGGATTGAGTTATAAGGAGAGGCTGAATAGACTGGAACTTCTTTCTCTGTAGTGTAGGAGGCTGTGGGATGACCTTACAGAGGTCTATAAAATAATGAGAGGCATAGACAAGGTAGCTAGTCAATATCTTTTCCCAAAGATAGGTGAATTGAAAACTAGAAGATATAGGTTTAAGGTGAGAGGGGAGAGATACAAAACTGCCCAGAGGAGCAATTTTTTCACACAGAGGGCACTGAGTGTCTGGAACAAGCTGCCAGAGGTAGTCGTAGAGGCCGGTACAATTTTGTCTTTTAAAAAGCATTTAGACAGTTACAAGAGTACGATGGATACAGAGGGATATGGGCCAAATGTGGGCAATTGGGATTAGCTTAAGGGTTTAAAAAAAGGGCGGCATGGACAAGTTGGGCTGAAGGGCCTGTTTCCATGCTGTAAACCTCTATGAATCTATGATGTGGCACTGGTCAGGTGTGCATGGGTGATGTGTTACTCCCAGGATAGGGGGTGCCACAAAAACCTTTGGGAATCTCGCAGGAACACAGTGTCAGTGAATCCAACCTGCTCCATTTATCAATGTATCGGGATGTTCACGTCAACTGTGATTAGGACTGAGTTATTCTCATTTCCACATTCACACTCACACTATCACATTCAGTCTCACAACACAGGTTAAAGTCCAACAGGTTTATTTGGTAGCACGAGCTTTTGGAGCACTGCCCCTTCATTAGCTGAGTGTTGAGTGAAGAGTTCAGTTCACAAACAGGACACATATAGACACAAACTCAATTACAAGATAATGGTTGGATAATGTCCGAAAGCTTGTGCTATCTAATAAACCTTTTGGACTTTAATTTGGTGTTGTACTTATTGTGCCTACCCCAGTCCAATGCTGCCAACTCAATATCATGGTTATCACAGTCTCACAAACACTCACTCTCGCACACTCACTCAGTGAGATACTCTCGCACACTCACTCAGTGAGATACTCTCGCACACTCACTCAGTGAGATACTCTCGCACACTCACTCAGTGAGATACTCTCGCACTCACTCAGTCAGATACTCTCGCACACTCACTCAGTCAGATACTCTCGCACACTCACTCAGTCAGATACTCTCGCACACTCACTCCTTTCTCTTACACTCTTTCGACGACCGTGGTGTAGTGGAACTGTCACTGGATCTGTCAATGGGGAGTGTTTGCTCGTGCTGTTGGGGAGGTTTTAAACAAATGTGGCAGGGGGATGGGAACCGATGCAGGAAGTCAGAGGGAAGTAAAGTAGGGATATGGGGGGGGGGGGGGGGGGGGGTGGGGGGGGGGAGGGCCTTGGTGGGATTGTGGTCGGTGCAGACTTGATGGGCCAAATGGCCTCTTTCTGTACTGTAGGGTTTCTATGGCTCTATGATAAAGTGGGAATAGTAACAAAAGGCAGTAAGAGGAAAAGTGGAAAGCAGAGAAACCAAAGGGAAAAATCAAAAAGGGCCACAGAACAGAATACAGAGACTGTGGAGAACTCAGTGAATGGGTCCAGTAAGAGAAATAAAACACAAGGACCGTGTGCAAAATATGACAGAACAGATGGTTTGAGGTGTGATTGCTTTAACACAAGGAGCATGACAGGTAAGGAAGATGAGCTTAAAGCTTAGATTACGACGAGGAACTACGATGTTGTGGCAATTACAGAGACTTGAATGAAAGGAGGACAGGACTGACAGGTTGGCATTCCAGGATTTAGGTGCTTCAGGCGAGATAGAGGTGGTGTCGAAACAGGTAGGGGTGTTGCTTTACCGATTAGGGAGAATGTCACAACCATACAGAGGGAGGACAACTTGGTGGGATCATAGCAGTGAGGTCATATGGGTAGAACTCAGGAACAGGAGCGGCGCAATCACACTGTTGGGGTTGTACTACAGACCTCCCGATAGCCAGTGTGAAGTGGAGGAACTGATACGTCAGCAGGTTACAGGAAGATGCAAAAATAACCAGGTTGTTGTGATGGGTGATTTTAACTTCCCCAACATAGACTGGGATTCCATCAGTGCCAGAGGCTTGGATGGGACAGAGTTTGTTCAGTGGGTCCAAGAGTGCTTCTTGAGTCAATATGCAGATAGTCCAAGTTGGAAAGGGACTACCTTAGACCCGGTTCTGGGAAACGAGCCCAGACAGGTGATTGATGTCTCAGTGGGGAATCATTCTGGGAACAGTGATCACAATTCTACAGGTTTCAAGATACTTGCAGAAAAGGATAGAAGTAATCCCAGAGTGAAAGTACTAAACTGGGGGAAGGCTGACTACGACAGTATTAGGCAGAGCTAGGGAATGTAGACTGAGGAGGGAGGTTTGCAGTGGGGGGTGCTGTTTGAGGGTAAATCCACATCTGATATGTGGGAGTTTTTTAAAAGTCAGTTGGTAACAATTTAGACAAATATGTCCCTGTAAAAATGAAGGATAAAGATGGCAAGATTCAGGAACCCTGGATGACAAGAGAGATTGCGAGTTTAGTGAAAAATAAGATGGAGGCATACATAAATTTCAAGAAATTGAAAACTCATAAGACTCTTGAGAAATACAAAGATAGCTAGAAATAGTTTAAACAGGGACTTAGGGGGGCAAAAAGCTGCCATGAAATGTCCTTGGCAGACAGGATTAAGGAAATCCCAAGACTTTTTATGTGTATATAAGGAGGAAGATGGTAGCCAAGGAAAGAGTAGGGTCCACTCAGGACAGTGGATGGAATGTGTGTGTGGAGCCAGTTGAGGTGGGTGAGATTCTTAACAAGTGCTTTGCATCAATATTCCCAAAGGAGAAGGATATGGTGGATAGTGAGTGTAGAAAATGGATGTTGACATTATAGGACATGTTGAGATAATAAGACAGTCTCACACCACCAGGTAAAGTCCGACAGGTTTATTTGGTATCGAGAGCTTTCAGAGCGCTCCTTCTTCATCAGGTAACTGGAGAACTGGGTTCACAAACACGGCGTAAATTGCAAAATCCTACTAACTATCCTGGCTGGAGACAATACACATCACTTTAACCTGTGCTTAACCCTCTCTCCACTCACATTGGCTGTACCGTTAAAGACCTGATTACCTGTAAAGACTCACATTCCAACCATTATCTTGCAATTGAGTTTGTGTCTATGTATGCCCTGCTTGTGAACCCAACTCTCCACTCACCTGATGAAGGAGCAGTGAAACTGGTGTCGTGAAACTTCTTGCTTTGCCAACCCCAGTCCAATGCCGGCATCTCCACATCAGAGATAAAAAGGGAGAGGGTATTGGAGATTTTGAAAAACATCAAGCTGGACAAGTCCCCAGGGCCACATGGGGTTTATCCTGGAATACTGAGAGGGGTGAGGGAAGAAATTGCTGAGGCCTGGGCCAAAATCTTTGTATCCTCTTTAGCCATGGGCGAGGTACCAGAGGATTGGAAAGTAGCTAATGATGTTCCTCTGTTTAAGAAGGGCAGAAGAGACAGTATGGGAAATTACAGGCCTGTGAGCCTTACATCAGTGGTAGGGAAATTGTTGGAGAAAATATTTAGGGACAGGATGTACTTGCATCTGGAAGAGAATAGGCTTATTAGCGATAGGCAACATGGTTTTGTGAAGGGGAGGTCGTGCCTGACAAACTTGATTGAGTTCTTTGAGGAAGCAACAAGAAAAATTGCCCAGGGCAGGGCAGTGGATGTTGTATACATGGATTTTAATAAAGCCTTCGGTAAGATTCCTCATGGCAGGCTGATACAAAAGGTGAAGTCATATGGGATCCAAGGTGAGCTGCTAAAATGGATACAAAACTGGCTTGGGCATAGAAAGCAGGGAGAGGCATTGGAAGGGTACTTTTCTAACTGGAGGTCTGTGGCAAGCATGTTCCACAAGGATCAGTGCTAGGGTCACTGTTGTTTGTAATATATATATAAATGATTTGGAGGAAAATTAGGTGGTTATGTTAGTAAATTTGTCAATGATACAAAAATTGAGGAAGTAGTGGATAGTGAGGGGGATTGTTAGAGGATACAGCAGGATATAAATCGGCTGGAGACCTGGGCCGAAAGATGGCAGGTGGAATTTAAATGTGAGATGATGTGAGAAGCAAAGTATACAGTAAATGGAAGAGCCCTTAGAAATATTAGCATACAGAGGGATCTAGGCATGCAGAGGGATCTAGGCATGCAGATCCACAGTTCCCTGAAGGTGGCAACTCATGCGGACAAGGTGGTCAAGAAGGCATATAGCATGCTGCCCTTCATCAGTAGGAGCATTGAGTATAGGAATTGGAAAATCATGTTGCAGTTGTATAACACTTTGGTTAGGCTGCATTTGGAATATTATGTACAATACTGATCGCCACACTACTGGAAGGATGTTGGTGCATTGGAAAGGAGAAGAGATTTACCTGGATTTTGCCTGGTTTGGACTATGAAGAAAGATTGAACAAACTTGGATTGTTTTCACTGGAGTGTTGGAGGATGGGGGAGGGGGGGGGGAACCTGATAGAGGTTTACAAGATTATGACAGGCTTGGATACAATGGATAGTCAGTGTCTTTTTCCCAGGGTTGAAGGGTCAATTACTCGGGTGCAGAGGTTGAGCGTGAGAGGGGGAAAGTTTAACAGCGATGCAAGGGGCAAGTTTTTCACACAGAGGGTGGTGAATGCCTGGAACGCACTGCTGGAGGAGGTGGTGGAAGCAGGTTCTATGACAACATTCAAGAGGCATCTGGATAGACTCATGAATCGGCAGGGAACAGAGGGATATGGACCACATAGAGGCAAGGAAATATTAGATTAGACAGGCATCCATATCAGCACAGATTGGATGGGCTGAAGGGCCTGTTCCTTTCTGTACTGTTCTTTGGACTAGTAATCCAGCAGCCCAGGCTAAACATCTGGGACCCAGGTTCAAATCCAACCACAACAGCTGATGAAACTTAAACGTAATTAATAAAATCTGGAATTTAAGCTCTCAGTAATGCTAACCATGAAAACATCGATTGGTTTTATTAAAAAAACCATCTGCTTATCTGGTCTGGCTTACACGTGACTCCAGACTAACAGCAATGTGAAGTGACTGTTAACTACTCTCTGAAGTGACTGAGTGAGACATTCAGTTCAAGGGCAGTTAGAGAGGGTGACAAGTACTGACCCAGCCAGTGACACCGACATCCCAAATAGAATCAAAACTCCCCTGGTCTGTCTTTCTCAATCACTTGCCTCGTACAACTATCTATTTTTACCCTTCACTTCTCACTCTCACACACTCAACACACTCTCACACTTGCTCACAATCTGTCACACTTTTACTAACACTCACTCTCACTGTCACACCCACTCTCTCACTGTCACTCTCTCGCTCTCTCCCAGTGTCACACTCTCCCAGTGTCACACACTCTCTCTCCGTCACACACTCTCTCACTCACTCTCACTGTCACACACTCTCTCTCCGTCACACACTCTCTCACTCACTCTCACACACTCTCTCACTCGCTCTCACTGTCACACACTCTCTCACTCACTCTCACTGTCACACACTCTCTCACTCACTCTCACTGTCACACACTCTCTCACTCACTCTCCCTGTCACACACTCTCTCACTCACTCTCACTGTCACACACTCTCTCACTCACTCTCCCTGTCACACACTCTCTCACTCACTCTCCCTGTCACACACTCTCTCACTCACTCTCCCTGTCACACACTCTCTCACTCACTCTCACTGTCACACACTCTCTCACTCACTCTCCCTGTCACACACTCTCTCACTCACTCTCCCTGTCACACACACTCTCCCTGTCACACACTCTCTCACTCCCTCTCCCTGTCACACACTCTCTCACTCCCTCTCCCTGTCACACACACTCTCACTCCCTCTCACTGTCACACACACTCTCACTCACTCTCCCTGTCACACACACTCTCACTCACTCTCCCTGTCACACACACTCTCACTCACTCTCACTGTCACACACTCTCTCACTCACTCTCCCTGTCACACACTCTCTCACTCTCACACACACTCTCACTCACTCTCACTGTCACACACTCTCTCTCTCACACTCTCACTGTCACACACTCTCTCTCTCACACTCTCACTGTCACACACTCTCTCACTCACTCTCCCTGTCACACACACTCTCACTCACTCTCACGCACTCTCTCACTCACTCTCCCTGTCACACACACTCTCTCACACTCTCCCTGTCACACACTCTCTCACTCACTCTCACTCTCCCTGTCACACACACTCTCACTCACTCTCACTCTCCCTGTCACACACACTCTCACTCACTCTCACTGTCACACACACTCTCACTCACTCTCCCTGTCACACACTCTCTCACTCACTCTCCCTGTCACACACTCTCTCACTCCCTCTCCCTGTCACACACTCTCTCACTCCCTCTCCCTGTCACACACACTCTCACTCACTCTCCCTGTCACACACACTCTCACTCACTCTCCCTGTCACACACACTCTCACTCACTCTCACTGTCACACACTCTCTCACTCACTCTCCCTGTCACACACTCTCTCACTCACTCTCACACACACTCTCACTCACTCTCACTGTCACACACTCTCTCTCTCACACTCTCACTGTCACACACTCTCTCACTCACTCTCCCTGTCACACACACTCTCACTCACTCTCACGCACTCTCTCACTCACTCTCCCTGTCACACACACTCTCTCACACTCTCCCTGTCACACACTCTCTCACTCACTCTCACTCTCCCTGTCACACACACTCTCACTCACTCTCACTCTCCCTGTCACACACACTCTCACTCACTCTCACTGTCACACACACTCTCACTCACTCTCCCTGTCACACACACTCTCACTCACTCTCCCTGTCACACACACTCTCTCACACTCTCCCTGTCACACACTCTCTCACTCACTCTCACTCTCCCTGTCACACACACTCTCACTCACTCTCACTCTCCCTGTCACACACACTCTCACTCACTCTCACTGTCACACACACTCTCACTCACTCTCCCTGTCACACACACTCTCACTCACTCTCCCTGTCACACACACTCTCACTCACTCTCCCTGTCACACACACTCTCACTCACTCTCCCTGTCACACACTCTCTCACTCACTCTCCCTGTCACACACTCTCTCACTCACTCTCCCTGTCACACACACTCTCACTCACTCTCCCTGTCACACACTCTCTCACTCACTCTCCCTGTCACACACTCTCTCACTCACTCTCCCTGTCACACACACTCTCACTCACTCTCCCTGTCACACACACTCTCACTCACTCTCCCTGTCACACACACTCTCACTCACTCTCACTGTCACACACACTCTCACTCACTCTCACTGTCACACACTCTCACTGTCACACACACTCTCACTCACTCTCACTGTCACTCACTCTCCCTGTCACACACACTCTCACTCACTCTCACTGTCACACACACTCTCACTCACTCTCACTGTCACACACTCTCACTGTCACACACTCTCACTGTCACACACTCTCACTGTCACACACTCTCACTGTCACACACTCTCTCACTCACTCTCCCTGTCACACACACTCTCACTCACTCTCACTGTCACACACACTCTCACTCACTCTCCCTGTCACACGCTCTCTCACACACTCTCTCACTGTCACACACTCTCTCACTCACTCTCACTGTCACACACTCTCTCACTCACTCTCCCTGTCACACGCTCTCTCACACACTCTCTCACTGTCACACACTCTCTCACTCACTCTCACTGTCACACACTCTCTCACTCACTCTCCCTGTCACACACTCTCTCACACACTCTCTCACTGTCACACACTCTCTCACTCACTCTCACTGTCACACACTCTCTCACTCACTCTCCCTGTCACACACACTCTCACTCACTCTCACTGTCACACACTCTCTCACTCACTCTCCCTGTCACACACTCTCTCACTCACTCTCACTGTCACACACTCTCTCACTCACTCTCACTGTCACACACTCTCTCTCACACTCTCACTCACTCTGAATCTGCAGTAACTGAGTTGATGGAATGCAGGATGTGGATTTGTTGGCTGAAGTACTCACTCTGCACTGGGAAGACATGAAGTGATCTGCCGGAGCTGGAGGAGTTCCGCTGGCTGCTGCTTTTTCTCTGCAGGAAAAGCTGGTACATCCTCTCCTCCTCCTCCCTACTCCCATGTTTTCTGATTACTGGCGGCTCTTCCAATCCCAGCGCCTCCAGAATTCCCCTTTTCATAGCTTCAATCTGCAACCATTTTCTGTGCTGCTCCTGGACTCCTGCCTGGACACCTGTAGCAGCGAGGAGCAGCCAGGCAGCAGCCCAGAGCAGAGGCATTGCAGCCGGGAGGGAGCTGCAGCCGATCCTGCCTGAATCCCGGGGCTCAGGCGCTGCTTCGTGGGGACACGGGACACATTCCCATTCCCTGGGTGTGGATGGAGGGTCTCTCTCGCTACCTGCAGGAGCGGATCCCTCTGATCCGAAGCAGGTGGAGTCAGGCTGGGTGGGAGGCTCCACTCTGACTCACTCAGTCTCAGCATTGCCGAACTTTTACTAAAGGATTCTCACTGCTTCAGTGCCGTTTCCTCTTCCTCCCAGTGACACACTTTCCTCTCCTTCTGCTGTGAGATCTCACTGGCAAAGGAAAGATCCTCTCTCCCTCTCAATTCTCCCCAATGGAAGTCCCATTCCCAAAGGAGACTGTGTGTGTGAGGGAGGGAGTGAGTGTGTGTATGTCAGAGTGTGTTAAATGCTGGGTGTGTATGTGGGTGTGTGCTTGTGTGAGGGAGGGAATGAGTGTGTGTATGTGAGTGCTAAATGCTGTGTGTGTGAGAGAGTGAGTGTTAAATGCTGGGTGTTGGTGAATGTTTTTCTTGTCCCCAGGCTTGAATTTGTTGCCCATTTCTAATTGCCCCTTGACCTGAGAGTCCGGCTCAGCTGCTTCAGAGTCATCACATTGCTGTGGCTCTGGAGTCACGTTTCGGTCAGACTGGGTAAGGACGGCAGATTTCCTTCCCTAAAGGACATTAGTGAACCAGATGGGTTTTATTGCTGACAGTTTCCTGGTTACTGAAACTCTCTTCCAGTTCCAGTTTTATTAATTGAAATTAAATTACATCAGCTGGGGTGAGATTTGAATCCCTGACCCCAGAGTATTAGCCTGGAGATCTGGAGTGTGAGCGGGTATGAGCGTAAGTGTGTGTGTGAGCGAGTGTGTGTGTATGTGCGAGCAAGTATGAGTGTGTGAGCGTGAGTGAGTTTGTGTATGAGTGAGTATGCATGAATGTGATTGAGTGTGAGCGCATATGAGAGTGAGTGTGTGTGTGACCGAGTGTGCGCGTGTGCATGAGCGAGTGTGAGTGTGAACAAGTGTGAGCGTGAACAAGTGTGAGTGAATGTGAGCGTTCTTTGACATCGATAATTTCTTTTTTCATTCCTCTTCAGTTTACGTGGCTTTAGTTCCCTTATTTAGCAATTTGTTGCTGCAGGGATGAGGTCCAATCAGGGATCGATTCAGTTCAACTCTCAAACAACAAAGCAATGTTTTCCTTGGGAAGATTCTTGGTTACTGTGAGCAGGAGGTGGGAACCCCTCCAGCGAGATATCCACCCAGTACGAGCTAATCTGCACAAACAAAGCACTGGCTAAGCGTGTCAATAAAGACGGTCAGTGAAGGAGCAGAGCTCCAAGCGATTCCCAGAGAGGCTAGCAGTCTGAGGGCTCATGTTGAAGCAAGATAAAACGCAGCAAGAAAGCATTTGCAAGGGTAACACTGAAATGCTTTCATCAAAGCTATGTGAGTATTTGTGAATATTTTTAAGCTTATCTTTGGAGCCTGAGTTGCATTGAAAGTTGAAAGAGTTTGTTGGCCTGGAGCTATCTCAGCTTCTGTGGGGGTGTGACAGTGGTCAGATTCCCAGCCGGGAACACCTGGACTGTGTAAAGATGTGAAGCAGCTGGTTTATAAACTCATTGTAGAGAGCACAGGAAAGATTCAGGACAACAGCCCCAGGATTGAAGAGCTTCAGTTAGTGAGATCGGAGAAGTTGGGGTTGTTTTCCTTCCAGTGAAGAGGTTCAAATTAGTAAGATATAGGAGCAGAATTAGGCCATTCTGCCCATCAAGTCCGCTCCTCCATTTGATCATAGCTGACATGCTCCTCATCCCCATTTTCCTGCCTTCTCCCCATAACCCTTCAACCCATTACCAATTAAAAATCTGTCTAACTCCTCAAATTTACTCACTGTCCCAGCATCCACCGCACTTTGGGGTAGCGAATTCCAGAGATTCACAACCCTTTCGGAGTAGTTTCTCCTCAACTCTGTTTTAAATTTGCTGCCCTTATCCTGAGATTATGACCTCTCGCCCTAGAATGCCCCACAAGAGGAAGCATCTGCTCCACGCCTACTTTATCCATACTTATATCATCTTGTAAACCTCAATGTGATCTCCTCTCATTCTTCTATATTCCAGACAGTATCGACCTAAACTGTTCAATCTCTCTTCATATGACAAATCCCTCATCTCTGAATCAATCTAGTGAACCTCCCTCTGAACTGCCTCCGATGCCACTACATCTCCCCTCAAACAGGGGACCAAAACTCTGCACAGTATTCCAGGTGCGGCCTCACCAATGCCCTGTATAGTTGCAACAATACTTCCTTACCTTTATATTCTATTCCTTCAGCTATAAATGTCATCATTCCATTCACTTTCTTTATTATCTGCTGTAGCTGCATGCTAGTTTTCTGTGACTCATGAACGAGGACACCCAAATCCCTCTCCACCGCAGTTTCCTGAAGTCTTGCCTCATTTAGAATCATAAGTCGTCTTCCCAGCAATTGGGATTAGTTTAGGGGTTTTAAAAAAAAAGGTGGCATGGATAAGTTGGGCCAAGGGTCTGTTTCCATGCTGTAAACCTCAATGACTCTAAAGTGTAGGAGGGCCTGCCAGGAACTGCACTAGGCAAATCTGAAAACTGTGGTGTCCAACTGATGAAGCCTGATAAGATTATATTCAGGTTAAACAGTGGAAGCAGCCATAGAGAAAGCAAAACAATGCAGCAACTAACAAGTCAGATCGAAAGTGGGGATTGGGTTGGGTCTGTATACTGGTGAGAGCTGGCTAATATGGTGTATCTGGAGCTTGGGCATTGTGTGGAGTGATTTGGGGGTGCGTGCATGGGGGATATAGTGAGGAGTGTGGGGGGTGAGTGTTAGTGGCGCTGGGGAGGTGGGAGTGCACGGGGGGGGTTGGAAGTGGGTGTGTGGGGGGCATTGGAAATGGGTTTGGGGATTGGTGTGTGTGGGTTATGGGGTGGGTGGGTGTGTGAGGAGGGAGGACAGAACATGGAATACAGACTTAGTTATGAAATGCCTCTTCATCATTCTACCATTGGAGCCCAGTAACGTTCTGGTAAATTTGTGCTACATCTTTCCAAAGCTAATATATCCTTTCTAAGGTGTGGACAGTACATGATGTGTCACATGGTCTAAATTGAAGCAAGATCAAAACTGCTTCATATTCCAGCTCTTTTGCTATAAGTCAGACATTCCACTGACCTTTCTGATTATTTTTTAAAATCTATTACATTTCAATGGGACTGAGAAAAGTTCAAAAATGATTGGAACAAGTTGTGGTTTTACTGAAGGGAAATCCTGCTTTGACAAATTATTTGAGTTTTTTTGGGAATGTAACGAGGAGGGGGATAAATGGAAATAAGTAGGTGTAATATACCTGGATTACAAAAGGCTCTGGGAAAGGTTCATGAGGAAGAAAAGGGCTCACGGAACTGGGGATAATATTTTAATATTATCAGAGCAATCATTGGTAAACGGATAGAAAGTAGTGAGTAAATGGGGCATTTTCAGTGACGAGTGGAGTGTCACAGGTCAGTGACATTGCTGAGGCAGCGAGTAATGTATCTATGATGATGATACCAAGCTAGATGGGAATGTAAGCTGTGTGGAGAACACACAGAGACTGCAAAGAAATATAGAGATAATGGGCGAGATGGAGTGTAATGTAGACAAGTGCAAAGTTATTAACTTTAGTCACAAGATAGAAAAACAGAATACTTTTGGAAATATCTACCCAGAGGGCTGTAGGAACTTCATTGTGAATACATTTAAGACTGTGACAGACAGAGCTTTTTGTCACTTGGGGAATTAAATGATCCAGGGAGTTGGTGGGAAAATGGACATGGAGCCCAAGATCAGCTGCAATGAAATTGAATAGGGGAGCAGGTGAAATGGGCCAAATGGCCTACTCCTTAAGCTATTTCTAATGTTCTTGTGTATTCCAGCAGTCTTTGTGGAATCGGGTAAGCTGAAACGATCACTCTCTGTCATGTTATTTAAGTTGTTAATAAATAAAATGAACACCTGGGACCTAAACACTGCCCCATGTGGACGTCACTCATCACTAGTTCTGGAGGAGAATCACCTGCTGTCTCTCTGTGGCGTGTTTGGAGATGGGGAGGGATTTAATCAGGCTGGAGCCTGCATGTGAGCTTACCTCGACCTTCCATCTCCACCAGAATGAAATCTGGGATGGCAAAGCCCATGATTAACTTCTCATCCCAGCGTCCGTGGGGAATTCAAGACTATTTAAGGAGCTCAGGCCTTTGATATTAACAGTGGGTGGGCCTGTTGTCACTGGGCAGTACGCTTGGCCTCCTGTTGTCTCTAGGGGTGGGGTGGGTGGGGTGAAAATGGGGCGTGGGGGAGTTTTGTGCGGCCTGAAGGGTAGAGCCCCTCATTCAGAGGCACTTGGAGCCTGATCGAGGGACTGACAATGGGAAAGGTGGGTAGGGGGGAGGACTTTCCTCCCCTGGAACAGCCAACCCCACTCAAATGTTACGCATTGCAGCCCCCACATTGAGTTCAAGCACTTTCGACTTGTGGACTTTACCCTCCAACATTTTTTTAGGTACCCTTGGCTTGCCCAACACAACCGCTCCCCTCCAACCCGCTCCCCCCTCTCCCCCCACCTCTCCCCCCCCCTCTCCCCCCCCCCCCCATCTCCCCCCTCTCCCTCCCCCTCCCCTCCCCCTCCCCTCCCCCTCCTCCCTCCTCCCTCCCCTCCCCCCTCCTCTCCCCTTCCCCACATTGGCCACACATCCCTTGTTTAGTTTTGCTTCCACTGAGCACTGACCTCTCCTGTTTTTGCTATCCTACCTTTTTGCCACTACTTGCACTCTTTACTCCTGCATGGTGCCATTCACACATCCTTTGCCTTGCGTCCCTGACGTGTTTGTCAATCTTCCCTTTGCTCCGACCGATCCCTGTCCCCCAGCACCACCTCTTTTCCAGCTGTAGAATTCACCACATTTCTCCTGTTCCGTAGAAGGGGAATATGGATTGAAAACATTAACTCTGTTTCTCTGGCTGGAATTTTCCCACCCCGCTCACCTCGGGAATGGGAGCGGGCTGGACACGGACAGTGCAAAGATCCCTTGACTTTGGGCAGGATTTTCTGGTCTTGAGGCGAGCATGGCTGGAAAATCCCACCCTGTGTCTCTGGGCAGCATGGTAGCACAGTGGTTAGCACTGCTGCTTCACAGCTCCACGGACCTGGGTTCAATTCCCACTTGGGTCACTGTCTGTGGGGAGCTTGCACATTCTCCTCGTGTCTGCATGGGTTTCCTCCGGGTGCTCCGGTTTCCTCCCACAATCGAAAGAGATGTGGTTAGGTTGATTGGCCATGCTAAACTTGCCCCTTAGTGTCCTGAGATGCATAGATTAGAGGGATTAGTGAATAAGTATATAGAGCTATGGGTAGGATTGCAGACTCGATGGGCCAAATGGCCTCTTTCTGCACTGTAGGATTTCTATGAGAAGATGCTGCCAGACCTGCTGATCTATCCAACAGCTTCTGTTTTTATTTTCCATTAATATTCCCCTGGCAACGTCAGTTACTTCTCGCAAGAATCACCTTTACAGAACTCTGATGTCTCTCCCTAATCGACCCCCAGTCACTTTGTCATGAATTATAAATTCCAATCACTTCCCTACAACTGATATTAAACTGATCGGTTTATAATTGCCTTATTTTCTTTCTCTTTCTTGTTAAGGAGAGATACACGGAGAAAGGAGCTGATTAAGTGAGAAAGAGGCAGAGATACCGGGACAGCGAGTTGCTGATCAGATTAATTCATTAACTGGGTCAGACCACAAGTATCAACCACAGCGTTGATTCCATTTTTTGAAATAAGATTGGTTTCACAGTTTTGTTTCAACTTTCAGTTGCGTTTAAACTTTGAACCAATGAAATGATTCACCCTTTCCGAGAATTAACATTTTTTATAAATCAATTTACGTTCATAACCCTTGCCCCACATAGGGGGTGGGGGGCACAGTTCAAGTCCAAATCATCCCCTCAATCCAATGATAAATCAGTGTTTATTCAGGGTGAGTTCGGGATGATGGGTGTGAATATTAAAAAGGAGGAATGGATTTGGAGCTGAAAATTCCGATGAGGCGTCAATGTCAGGATTCTCCTGGATTCGGGAAGACTCAGTAACCCTTCAGAAATGGAGCTTGGGGCTTTGTACGGGAGTCCTGACCCCATTTCTAACAGATCCAATTTTCTGATGGCAGGAGAAAAGAGGCGGGATGTGATTCACACCCAAGAAAAACCTGTACTCAGCTGTGCGTTTTGAAGTCGGCAGTAAGTTCAAACAAATCCTATTATTGGCCAGAACTCACAATGGGGGAGTCACAAATTTATCATGTAGAGGTAATGGCTTTTGAAGTGTGGATATTGTCTGTTTAACTGTCATGATCTGAAGTTATTTAAACCTCCGGCCCTTTAAAATGGAAAAAGAATTCAGCTGTTAGCGTCCGCAGGAGTTTAAAAAACTACTTTCTAGCAATTTTAATTTTAACAATTTTTACCTGTTGGACTTTAACTTGGTGTTGTGAGACTTCTTACTGTGCCCACCCCAATCCAACGCCGGAATCTCCACATCATAGCAATTTCAATGATATTTCCCTAAGAACTCTTTATGAATGTTCGGCTGATTTCCAAAAGATACAATGATGCCTGTGGGGGTGGCAGGGATGGGATGTGTGGTGGGAGGGAGGGGAAAGACCATTGGGCCCATCATGTCTGCACTATCTCCACACCCTCTAAATTCATCACTTTCAAATATATATCCAGCTCTCTTTTGAAACCTCCAATGGAATTCGCCTCCACCCCTCTCCCAGGAAGCATATTCCAAATCCCAACAACTCTCCCAGTAAAGAAATTTCTTCTTGTCTCCCTTCTGACCATCTTGAAATTGTGACTCTCGTGTCACTGACACCCCAATGAGTGGAAGCAGAATATCTTTCTCAACACTGTCCAAATTGTTCATCATTTTGAACATCGCAATAAGCTCACCTCTTCATCTTCTCTGCTCCAAGGAGAATAAACCCGATCTCTCTAACCTTTCCTCGTATCTAAAATTCCTCGATCCTGGTATCGTTCCAGTAAATCTCCTTTGCACCCTCCCTCTCTAGGGCTTTAATGTCCTTCCTTAAATAAGGTGCCCAGAACTGAACAACATACTCTGAATGTGGTTTGAACAATGGTTGGAGAGCTGCAGGGTCACTTCCTTGCTTTTATACTCTTGCCTCTATATATAAGCCCGAGGATCCTATCAGCTTTCTTAACAAGTGTTTCAACTTCCCTGGCCGCCTTCAGAGAATGATGCTCTTGAACACTGAGGTCCCTTTGCTCCTGGACTCCTCTCAAAGTTGTACCTGGATTGAGCCTGGATCGTCTTCCCATGTTTCTTCTACCAAGATGTATTACCTCACATTGAAATTCACCTCATAGTTTAGTGGTAACACCTCGAGGCCACTGCCTCCCCTATACTGACCCTCTGTTTCTACCTCTGAGACAGCTTCTATTTCATGCTGCCTGATCCCAGACATTTCTAATTTACCAAACAATCCACCATGTGGCACTGTACCCAATGCTTTCTGAAAGTCTGAATATACAACATCCACAGCACTCCCCTCATCCACTGCCTGTGTCACTCATTTAGTATCCCTGAACATAAGAAATAGGAGCAGGAGTAGGTCATCCAGCCCTCTGAGACTGCCCCGCCATTCAATAAGATCATGGCTGATCTGAAGTGGATCAGTTCCACTTTCCCGCTTTCTCCCCATAACCCTTAATTCCCTTGTCTGTCAAAAACCTATCTACCCGTGACTTAAATATATTTAGCGAGGTAGCCTCCACCACTTCATCGGGCAGAGAATTCCAGAGATTCATCACCCTTTGAAGAAGTTCCTCCTCAACTCCGTTCTAAACTGCCGCCCCACCCCCCCCCCCCCCCCCAACTTATCTTGAGGCTGTGCCCTCGAATCCTGCTGTCCTTTCTAAGCTGGAAGAATCTCTCTACCTCTACCCTATCCATCCCTTTCATTATCTTATACGTCTCTATAAGATCCCTCTTCGTCCTTCTAAATTCCAACAAGTACAGACCCAGTCTATTTAGTCTCTCTTCATAGTCTAACCCCCCTCATCTCCGGCATCAGCCTAGTGAACCTCCTCTGCACTCCCTCCAAGGCCACAATATCCTTGTGCAAGTGCGGCGACCAAAACTGCACACGGTACTCCAGCTGCAGCCTCACCAGTTTCCCTGTACAGTTGCAGCAAGACCTCCCTGCTTTTACATTCTGCCACGTTAATGTAGTGGTAACATGGATAAATCAATGTATCCACTCCTACTCTCTCTTTCCTCTACTCTGCAGGAAGGCAGAACCACTTTCTCTCTGATTCTGTCTCTCCCAACTGCTCATGCTCTCTTGACTGACTTTGTTTGATTTAATAAGAGATTAAGCCTAGACAGTTTTTTGAATGGGCTTTAATAAAGAGGTATTTTATTTATTATCAAATCCGTTCAGTGAAATCAGTATTTAATTTTTAGAATTTTATTTTATTTCATCATCATTTGATTCCTGAGATCTGCCTAGGGTAGATACTGGGTGAATTGGCATGAGTTGGCGGGTGGCTATAAGAGGCCATGGTGGGTGGGTGGTGTGCGGGGGCTGGCATGAATTGGCTTGTGGTGGGGGGAGAGGTAGAGCGTTAGGGGTGAGTATGAGAACGCCTAAAATCTTATGACACAAACTGGAAATAAAGTCCCAGAGAAGCGAGGTGGACATTCGAACCAGCTGACCTCGGCACTCACCTGCCTGAGACCAGCTTCACTTTGCTCCTGGGTTGCTGGGTCTGACTCTCTGTCACACTGCCAGTGAGGATGGAGAATTTGACACTCAGCCAAATCTCCGTCCATTGCAGCGGGACTGGAAAATCCTTTTTGGTGTGAACGGTTCAAAATTCACCCCCTCAACCTGTTTCACTCCGCACGACCTGTTAACCTTTCCTGCAGCATCTCTGACCTCTTTGCTCTTGAGAAGAGAAGAATGAAGGATGATTTGATAGAAATCTTTAAAAGTATGAAAAGATTTTTATGGTAAATGTAATGAAGAGATTTTACTTCATTCAAAACTGGAGATTATAAATACAATAATCATTAAAGGTGGAATTTACAGAAACTTTACTGGGAGAGTGCTGAGATTGTGGAACTCGCTCCCACAAGGAATGGTTTGGGTGAAAAGTATTGATTAGCTTAAAAGGAAACTGGATAAGCCAACAAGGGAGAGAGGAATAGAGGGGTAAAGAGTCGAGGGGATGGGAGGAGGCAGCTGTGGAGAAAAGCAGCACCAGAGTTTTCTGTTTCTGTGCTTTTAATGCCATTTAACAGTTTGTAAATCCATTAAACAGGCAGATCCAAGCCTCCTTTTCCACTGAGCAGCACATGTCAGAGTTAAGCTGGTGGGCACAGCTCTCTCCCAGTGCCTGGTAAAGCCCAGCAGCGCTGGAACAAAGCCCTTGAGTTGGCATTTAATTATCAATGGGGGCTGGTGACGCCTCTCCTGTTACCTGTACAATCCTGGCAATGAGACAGTGACAGGTAATTCTGCCTCCCCTGCTTCCCATTTTGTGAATGGTCAGTAACATTCAGAACACTGTCCCCTGCCAAGGGGATGAATAACTGAGAAGGGCTGGAATACAGAAACAGGAGCAATCTGTCCCTTGGCCACATTGGCACAGAGTGAGTTGGAGGTTCAATCAGCTGGGTTCTTCCCTGGCACTTCCTCAGTGAGATTCTGATCGTATAGAGTCAGCAGTGACATCATATTCCCACAAAGGTTCAGAGCTGATCCGGAGTAAACGTGCTGACAGAGAGATGAATTGTCATTATTAACCGCTTCAGTCTGCAGGTCCTCCTTCAATCCTCTCTCACTGGATTCATCCTCTGTTCCCAAAGGACTCCCCATTTGCCGTTTATATGCGAATGTAGCGTTGCTCTCAGAGCTAAAGGAACTGCGATTGGTGCAAAGGTCCACTTCCTCCAGCATGGACTTTATTTCATCCTCAGTGTCCTGGCTGGACAGAGGGCTGTTCGTATCACTCTGTACATTAACCAGGACCACAAGGACATCTGTAACATCATGGTCATCCGAAAAACTTGCCCAATGCTGCAGAAATTAAACAGAACCATTTATTGTCATTTATATTAATGATCTGGATGAGAATAGAGAGGGTATGGTTAGTAAGTTTGCAGATAACACCAAGATTGGTGGCATAGCGGACAGTGAAGAAAGTTATCTCTAATTGCAACAGATCTTGATCAATTGAGTCAGTGGGCTGACGAATGGCAGGTGGAGTTTAATTTAGACAAATGCGAGGTGATGCATTTTGGTAGATTGAACAAGGCAGGACTTACTCAGGTAATGGTAGGGTGTTGGGGAAAGTTACAGAACAAAGAGATTGAGTGGTACATGTTCATAGCTCCTTGGAGTCACAGGTGGACAAAGTGGTGAAGAAGGCATTCGGCATGCTTGGTTTCATCGGTCAGAACATTGAATACAGGAGTTGGGACGTCTTGTTGAAGTTGTACAAGACATTGGTAAGGCCACATTTGGAATACTGTGTGCAATTCTGGTCACCCTATTATAGAAAGGATATTATTAAACTAGAAATAGCGCAGAAAAGATTTACTAGGATGCTGCCAGGACTTGGTGGATTGAGTTATAAGGAGAGGCTGAACAGACTGGGACCTTTTTCTCTGGAGCATAGGAGGCTGAGGGGTGATCTTACAGAGATCTATAAAATAATGAGGGGCATAGACAAGGTAGATAGTCAATCTTTTCCCAAAGGTAGGGGAGTCTAAAACTAGAGAGTATAGGTTTAAGGCGAGAGGGGAGAGATACAATAGGGTCCAGAGGGGCAATTTTTTCACACAGAGGGTGGTGAGTGTCTGGAACAAGCTGCCAGAGGCAGTAATAGAGACAGGTACAATTTTATCTTTTAAAAAGCATTCAGATAATTATGTGGATACGATGGGTATAGAGGGATATGGGCCAAATGTGGGCAATTGGGATTAGCTTAGAGGTTTTAAAAAAAAGGACGGCATGGACAAGTGGGGCTGAAGAGCCTGTTTCCATGTTGTAAACCTCGATGACTCGATGAGAACCAGATTACGACAGCACAGCGATTGCTGCACAATTAGAACATCACACACGCAAACTAAAGCAAAAATATTGCCTCTGCTGGAACAGAAAACACAGCAGGTCTGTGGTAAGAGAAACAGAGTTAATGTTTCCAGTCTGTATTTGAGTACTGGATTCCCACAGACTCAAAACATTGACTCTGTTCCTCTCTCCACAGAAACTGCCTCCAGCATTTCCAATTTTTGAAACAATATCCACGTGTTTGCACTCAGGAAATCAGCCTTGTCTCCAGTAACCGGAAAGTTCTGTAAACGCATGAACCAATGGTGCCGAGTGAAATCTGTCTACAGAATTTCAAAATAACCCAGAAAGCTTTGACTAGAGAGAGAATAAAACCACACAGCCAGAAAAATCAGGTCAGGTCCAGTGCTCACACTATACACACTCAGGGTTAGATACACAGTAAATCTTCCTCTACACTGTCCCCATCAAACACAGTAAAAAGTCTGACAACACCAGGTTTAAGTCCAACCGACTTATTCATCAAATAAATCGGTTGGACTTAAACCTGGTGTTGTCAGACTTTTTACTGTGTTTACCCCAGTCCAACGCCGGCATCGCCACATCATGCCCATCAAACACTCCAAGGACAGGCACAACACGGGATTAGATACAGAGTAAAGCTCCCTCTACGCTATCCCCATCAAACACTCCCAGGACAGGTACAGCTAGTTTTCAGTTTGCTGGTCTCTGGATTGGGGCATCCAGGGAAAGCTTTGATGTGAAGGTCAGGTAGAATCTTCTGATCTTTACGGAAATGTCTCTAATTGAACTCCTGCTTTAAGGAAGATTGAAACTTACATTGACATTAGCAGAACTGTGCATGGATTTGACAGCGAGACTGTTGACAGGATCAGGGATTTTTGGAAAGAGAACTTGAATTGTCCTGAAAAAATAAACAGAATAAAGTTTATGACTCGTGTGTGTGTGTGTCTGTCAGTGTGTGTGTTTGTGTGTGTGTAAGTGAGTGTACATATGAGTGTGTTTGTGTGAGTGTGTGTGTTAGTGTGAGAGTGTGACAGTGTGGGTGTATGTGTGTGAGTGTACGTGTGTGAGTATGAGAGTGTGTACGTGCCCGTGTATGTGAGTGCCTGTGTGAGTGTGAGTGCGTGTGTTAGTGTGAGAGTGTGTGTGTGTTTGTGTGAGCGTGTGTGAATGTAGGAGGACTGTGTGTGTGTGTGTGTGTGTGTGTGTGTGTGTGTGTGCAGGAGTGTGTGTGTGGGTGGGTGTGAGTGTGTGTGAGCGTGA
Source organism: Carcharhinus amblyrhynchos (assembly GCF_965287045.1). NCBI lineage: Eukaryota > Metazoa > Chordata > Chondrichthyes > Carcharhiniformes > Carcharhinidae > Carcharhinus > Carcharhinus amblyrhynchos. Next base: position 14,907,890 of record NC_137349.1, read on the forward strand.
GTGTGTGTGGGTGTATGAGTGAGAGAGAGTGTGTGTGTGAGTGTGTGTATGTGGGTGTGTTTGCGGATGTGTGTGCACGGGTAGGTATGTGTAGGTGTCTGTGCAGATGTCTGTGTGGGTGTGTGTTTGGAGGGTGATGTCCATTGGGTGCGTTACCTCCTGATGATGCAATAACAGAGAGAAGCAGTGAGGAAGACAGCGGCCATGATGGAGAGCGACGCCATGCTGATAATCACCGCAAGCTCGTTCTCATCTGGAATTACCAAAATATTCAATCAATTAATCACCCAGCAGCCTTCAGCCAATAAAAACCCATCCTACTTTGCCAGATTTTGGCGAATTCTGTCTGGTATGAGGGGGTTATGGGTCATGGGTCATGAGTCATGCCCAAACTGTTCTCTGGAACTTTGGTGAAAACTTTTCAAAGATCAGTGATGCACTGGGAAATTTTGGCAGCAAACATCTTATAAACACTGGCCCAAAGCTCACTGGGATACCGGGTGCCAGAACGTTGGTGAGATGATGAGAGTACTCACTGGACTCAGCACCAGGAACCAGGTTTGATTCCAGTCTTGAGCTACTGTCTGTGTGGAGTTTGCATGTTCTCCCCATGTCTGCATGGGTTTCCCCCAGGTGCTCTGGTTTCCTCCACTTACCGAAGATGTGCAGATTAGGGGGATTAGCCATGCTAAATTGCCCTTCAGTGTTCAAAGATCTGTAGATTAGGGAGATTGGCCATGCTAAATGTATGGGGATGGGAGGTGTTCTTTCAGAGACTCAATGGAGACTCGATGGACAAATGGCCTCCTCCTGCACTGCAGGGATTCTCCAATTCAGTGGTGTGAGGGTTTTTGGATGAGGGATTGGTGGAGTCTGCGTTGAAGTAAATAAGGCAAGGCATTAATAAGATGAGGGATTAAATAGGGTGAGAGGTTAATGAGGGGAGGGGCTAATAGGATCAGGGGCTAATAGAGTGAGAGGTTAATGAGGGGAGGGGTTAATAGGGTGAGGGGATAATGTGGTGAGGGAGCATTAGGGAGGGGATAACAGATAAGAGAGTGAAGTGATGACATGGGAAGGGGAATCTGAAGAAGTTGTAATCTGATGAGGGAGGGGTCAGCAGGGTGAGGGGTCAGCAGGGTAAGGGGGAATCAGAGTGAGAGGCCAATGGGGTGAGGCTGGGGCTATGGAGTGAATAGATGAATTGTCAGTTTATTGCGACTGGATTGATTGAGGGACAGTCATCAGGATTGAATAGAGTTGGGACTGAGCAACAGTGGAAGTGAATTGTGTATGAAAGCTTTCTCCCTGAGGGAAAGTCCAAAGTGGGGAGAGAGTGCTGCAGGGGGAGGTGGGAAGGCAGCACCTTGGGGAGGAATATTCCAGCAAATAACACTTTGGAATCAATTCGAAGAGGAATTTGGGGCGGGATTCAGAGAGATTTTGGGTCCTCGTTCCCAAAGCACTTTCTCTCTGTGCGTTCTCCTCCTCTTTTGTGTGGACTCATTGTCATTGGTCAATGAGTCCATCATCATCATATCATGTGACTGTCAGCAGAGTCATATGGGAAATTAGATGGATGTTGGAAGTTCTAATATCCGAATGGACATGGGGCTGAATGATCTTCCTCTGATAAGATGCACAAACTGCCATCAGGCAGGGAAGATTACACTGAGAAACTGCTCTTTCAAACTTATACACACCGGGACACTTTGAGAATACTTGTACACACTTATACACACTGGGTGTGCTTGCTTGCACCTTTACACATTGAGAGTGCTTGTACACATTGAGACTGCATGTACACACCTGTACACATTGAGAGTGCTTGTACACATTGAGACTGCATGTACACACCTGTACACATTGAGAGTGCTTGTACACATTGAGAGTGCATGTACACACCTGTACACCTGAGAGTGCTTGTACATATTGAGAGTGCATGTACACACTGAGAGTGCTTGTACATATTGAGACTGCATGTACCCACCTGTAGACATTGAGAGTGCTTGTACACACCTGTACATATTGGGTCTGATTATATATACCTGTACACGCTGGGTCTGCTTGGATATGTAGGTTTTACACAGAGAAGGTGCAAACTCGATGGGCTGATGCAAGTCAGCCCTTGTTGTGCAATTAGACAGGGATTAATCCCAGGCACTAGGCTACTGTCTACATTACCGTATTCCTTGGTTTGGAAGTTTCGGAGAGTCTTGGCTCCTATTCCAGCCGTGGTGACACCGCAGATCTCCACGGTATACAGAGTTGAGGCATTTAGATTCAGCAAGGTGAAACTTCGAGTTGAGGAGTTAACTGTAGCAGCTGATAACAAAACAGAATCAGACAAGATTCAATGAGCAGGAAAACACCAGACACAACCCAAGAACATAAGAAATGGAAATAGGAACTTCCTGGAGTTTAATCCACTGCTTCACACAATCATTGCTGCACTTCTGCTGAAACTTTCCTGTCCCGCTCCTCATCACAACATCCCAGCCATAAATACAGGATTCACAACCATCCGGGTTAGAGAATTCCAGTGATTCACAACCATCCTTGGGATCAATCCAGTTCCAATACTGCCTCCAAGGGGGAATATTTCCTGTATCATGAAGTCTAGTTCATTTGTTTTCAAATATTACTTTTAGTTTTAGGAATTAAAGCTTTGACTGTGGAGAACAGAGACATCTGATTGGGAAACGGATGAACAAGATTACAATTCAAACAAGCTTAGTGTCTATTACAGTTAAAAGGCAGGAGCCATGTTGGCTTCAGAGATTAGCAGACAGGTAAGTTCAGAAAACAGCGACTGGCCTTAACTCAGCTAAAGAACTGGAGACATGTGGCAGTGTTTACTGTTGATGGAGTAGAGTCCTGGGGTGGCGTCCTGGGGCAGGGTCCTGGGGTGGCGTCCTGGGGCAGGGTCCAGGGGTGGCGTCCTGGGGCAGGGTCCTGGAATAGCATCCTGGGGTAGGGTCCTGGGGCAGCATCCCAGGGGGCAGGATGGGAACATTTGGAGAGCATTCAACTCTTGACCATTCTCTAAATTTCCTGATCTTCTGGGCACCACAGTGGGCAGCACGGCATCCTCTCAGCGCCAGGAGCCCCGGTTCCATTCCCGGTGACACAGTGGTTAGCATGGCTGTCTCACAGTGCCAGGCACTCCAGTTCAATTCCCGGCTTGGGTCACTGCCTGTGCGGAAATTGCATTTTCTCCCCACGTCTGCTTGGGTTTCCGTCGGGTGCTCTGGTTTCCTCCCACCGTGCAAAAGATGTTCTGGTTAGGTTGATTGGCCATGCTAAATTGTCCCTTAGTGTCCAAAAATGTGTAGGTTAGGGGGGATTAGTGGGGTAAATACATGGGGTTATAGGGATAGGGCTTGGGTGGCATGCTCTGTTGCAGAGTTGGTGCAGGCTTGATGGGCCAAATGACCTCCTTCTGACTGTCGGGAATCTGTGATGCGTGCTACTGGTGAGACTGGAAAATCCTGCTCAGAATGTCTGTGTCTATTTCCAGCAAAGAAATATTCATGTGGTTTCCCAGTTATTAAGTGAAGCTTTGTAATTAAAAGGTGGTTCATTTGCATTTAATTTGCCTTGCATGTCATATTGCCATGGAGATGGGGGGGGTTGGTATTTAGTAAGGTTCTTTGTTTTGAAATGATCTCTGAATTCAGTTTTTGCATAGCCAGCAAGCAAGACTGAGAGAAATACCAGGAGGCTGGACCTGACATTGTTTGTAACTCCTTGGACATCAGGAGCTAAAGCCAGGCCTGCACCTGAAGTAGAGTAAATGTTAAATTATCCTCCGTGACGCTGTCTGCAAATGGGAGCTGCTCTTTCCGTGTAAGGCAAAACTCAAAAAGGGAGGATTTGTTTCATTAGAAACAATCCTCCAAATGAGAAATAGTTTTGTTGCCGCTGGGAGAATGTAGCCAGAGTAAATGACAGGTAGTTAGACAGTTGGTGCAGCGTGCAGTCTCAGCAGAGGCTGGCTCCATTTCTCACTGTGTGGAATGTGGGTGAGGCTTAATCTCAGTTTGGATTTTGGGAGGGAGCAGATGTTGAAAGAATTGTTCTAGCTTCAGACTGGTGAAAAGAATCTGCACTGACGTCAGTGTCCTGTGGCAAAAGGAAGCAACGCACTGGGAAAGTTGTGAGAACAACAGACTAAAAGATCCAGAGTCACAGGCACTGGACAATCGCTGGGACTGAGGAGAATTAAAAGCAGCACGCTGTTATCTCTGCACCTGTAAACAATCTCAATGTTGGCGTGTCTTGGGGGAGAGTGAAGAGTAAAGCTGAGTGTTTAACATTAGAATTTACTACTTTGTTTATTTTAAGTACAATTAATTTTGTATTTTGATGGAGATTCTGATATTTTCTGTTAATTATGTAAAAGCACAATGGTGTGGTGACTAGAAACCTGAAATTAAAAGTAGAAACTCAGCAGGTCTGGCAGCATCTGGGGGGAGAGAAACAGAGAGTTCCTCTTGAAAAAGAGTCATACAGACTCCAAACGGTAACTCTGACTGCATTTCGCAACCTCCTGGCCCCTCCTGCGGCATATCTTCCAGCCGCAGGGGCGGGGCAGCCTGCCATTGGCCGGAGGCAGGGGCAGCACATCCTGCCATTGGCTGGAGGCAGAGGTAGCCCGCCATTGGCTGTTCTCCCCATGTCTGCATGGGTTTCCTCCAGGTGCTCCGGTTTCCTCCCACAGTCCAAAGATGTGCTGGTTAGGTGCATTGGCTGTGCTAAATCCTCCCTCAGTGTACCCGAATAGGCACCGGAATGTTTTGACCAAGAGATTTTCATAGTAACTTCATTGCAGTGTTAATGTAAGCCTACTTGTGACCCTAAGAAATAAACTTTTAAATTTATTAGCTTGGACAGAGGATTAGCTAACCAAATGAAAGCAGAGAGTTGTGATAAATGGGTCTTTCTCGGGTTGGCAAGATGTAACTAGTGGATGCTATAAGGTTCGGTCCTTGGGCCACAACTATTTATAATCTATATTAATAACTTGGATTCAGGAAAAGCAGGCACTATAGCCAAATTTGCCGATGCCACTGAAATAGGTGGGATAGTAAACTGTGATAATTAAGTAAGAAATTTACAAAAGGATATGGATAGGTTAAGTGAATGGGACAAAATTTGACAGATGGAGTTTACATGAGTAAATGTGAGGTTATCCATTTTGCTAGGAAAAATACAAAGGCAAATAATTATCTAAATGGAGAGAAACTTCAGAAAGCCTAGGTGCAGAGGGATCTGGGTGTTCTTGTGCATGAATTGCAGGAAGCTAGTACGCAGGTACAGTGGGTAATAAGGAAAGCAATTAGAATCTTTGCATTTATTGCTAAAGGAATGGAAAATAAAAGCAGTGGAGTGTTGCTGCTACTGTACAAAGCATTAGAGAACCTCTCCTGGCGAGGCTACAAAGACAAGCAAGCCTAGACAATTCAGTGCCAAGCTCGCTAAACAGAAGTAAATATTATTCAGCCTCTCACCCACTCTCGTAAAACTGTGAGAGTGGAGAATTCAGGCACAATCCAGAGTGATCCAGTAAAACCCCGGCTTCTGTCTCTCCGTTTCAGTCATTAAGCGAGATTGTAAATGACTGTGTCCCCAGCATTCATCCTTATGCTATTCCACTAGACACTGCGTGCCAATTAGAAAGTGCCCCACCATCCCCACTCTCTACCTCTGCTAATCAATTCTCCAAACAATGCTAATATATCCCCCCAAATCCTCATCTAGTTTTTTAACCTTTTGTGCAGAATCTTACCGAATGCCTTTAGAAATGCAAATATACTACATCACTTGGTCTCCCTTTATCTACCAAAAAAACTCTAACAAATTGACTAAACATAACTTCACTTTTGTAAAACCATGTTGAACTTATCCAATTCTTCATTAACTTTCCAAGTGCATTGTTGAGAATTCTGTGACAAATTCCAGCATTTTTCTGATGATGGACCTCAGGCTGATGGCTTGTACCTCCTGCTTTTCTCTTTCCTTCTCTCTTGAATTGTGTTACATTTGTTAAGTTCCAGGTCACTGACACCGTTCCAGAATCTGCAGCTTTCTTTAGAATGTAGCTCTAGGCATCAGCTCTAGACATCAGCTCTAGACTCTCGACGTCTGCACAAGACATCAGCGCTAGACATTAGCACTAAACATCAGCCCTAGACATGAGCTCTAGACATCAGCAAGAGACATCAGCATGAACCATCAGCACAAGACGTCAGCTCTGGACATCAGCACAACACATCCGAACTAGACAACAGTTCTAGACATCAGCTCTGACAGATCTAATCCCTCCATTTTCCCCAGTAGTTTTTCTCTTGATTATCCACAAACACATGCATGCACACACAGACGCCTGACAATTCTACACACACATGTATATTGGCACACACATGTACACACACACATCCATACACACACACACACATAAAAACTCAGCGTAATCCAGTACACAAACACCCGATACAATCCTGCACACATACCCAACAGAAGGAGGCACGAGGCAGGGAGCTGGGTTTGTGCTGTGTTGGACCTGCACGGTTGTGGACTGTGCACTGGGCCTGTGATCTCTCGGCCGTATTGCAATGGGAGTTATTTTGGAAAGTGCGAATGTTTCTTACTGTGAGTGTGATTCCAGTAGTCTCTGTAGGTGATGAGGTATTTCTGCAAGCTGCCCTGACATTGTCCCAGTGACAACTCCTCCCACTCGAGGTATATCGAGTTTTTCCTGATCTTGGTCACATTGACTTTGCTGGGACCTTGGGTTGGTGCTAAAAATAAAAAGAATCATTGAATCATCAAATGCACGAGGAGAAATTCCGCCCACAAAACAAAGCCCAACAGAGGAGGATCCAGGCATTCATCTCCTCCCGATTACTGATCTGACAACCCACAATCCAAGGGTGATTTTCTGCAACTTTGCCATTTTTAAAGACCTCCAGCTCCAGGTTTTCAACCAACAACAATGAGAAATACATTCCTGTCCCAAGGGTTTATGATTGGAGAGGATGAGTTCACTCTACCCTCTTTTATTCCTGAGATTGTCCCACCTCATTCTGTGTCACCCTTCACCCAGTGGGCTTCATTGGCCTTACGACGCAGGAAGAGAATTGGAATTAGGAGTTACCCCCCCTCACACTGAGTCATGATGATATCTTGGGCAACTAGACCGATCCCGAGCTACGTGTTCCCCACAGAGGAAAAACTCTCCAGAAAGGTAACTGAGAGGCACAACCCCTGATTCATCACCACCATTGCCCAATGGACCTTAGCTACAATCGGCTACGTCATCAGGAAGACTTTGGGCTGATGACATAGCTTGCAACTTACGTTGTTCCTGAGTGCAGACCATGCCTGATCCAATGGTGTAGTCACCCATTCTTTGGCACTCTCTGCCCTTCCTGGAGCTATTGGTGTGAATGGTGACCTGGTAAAGCTTCAAGGGTTCCAGGCCCTGAAACACCTTCTGTAACATCTCTGCAAATAACAATCCACTGTTAAGAGACACGATAGATCCCAGAAAATACATTCACAGCAATATGAAGGGATTTAGATACTTAGTCCAGAACTTTCTAACTGTTCATGCTGACACGATCTTCAGCTCCTGTTGACGGTGCACCCACACCGTGGCTTTCCAGGTGACATGCACTGGAGCTAACAGGAAATCCAATTGACATCAGCAGCACCAGAAGATCTCACCACCGGTCAACATCAGGCCACCCTCCCCATGAAAGAAATACGCCCCCCCCCCCTGCTGGGGGCAATACGGCCCCCGCTGGGGGCAATAAAGCCCATGCTGGGGGAAATAGGCTTGTTGAAGACTATAGGTGAGATTTTCCAGCTGTGATTGCCCTAAAACCAAAAAATTCCAATCATGGTAAATGGACGTTTGCATGGACTCCACTCTGCCTCCCCGCCTCCCCCCCACCCCGCTACGTATCCCGTTAGGGTTAGGGCTCAGGTTAGGGTTCAGCTTAGGCTTAGGGATAGGCTTAGGCTTAGGGTTTGGGTTCACGTTAGGGTTAAGGTTAGGGTTAGAGTTGGTATTTGGGTTAGGGTTAAAGTTAGGGGTTAGAATTAGGGTTAGGGATCAGTTTAGGATTAGAATTACAGTTGGGGACATTAGTCTTAGGATGAGGGTTCGGATTAGGGTTCAGGTTAGGGTTAGGTTTAGGGTTTGGGTTTGGGTCGGGTTAGGATTAGGGTTAGGGTTAGAGTTAGGGTTAGGGTTAGAGTTAGAGTTAGGGTTAGGGTTAGAGTTAGGGTTAGGATTAGGTTTAGTGTTAGGTTTAGATTTAGGGTTAGAGTTAGGGTTTAGGGTTCAGGTTAGGATTAGGTTTAGTGTTAGGGTTAGATTTAGGGTTAGGATTGGGGTTAGGGTTTGGGTTAGGGTTAGGGTTAGATTTAGGGGACATTTGTCTTAGGGTTAGGTTTGGATTAGGGTTAGGGTTATGGGACATTTGGGTTAGGGTTGGGGTTAGTGTTAAGTTTAGAGTTAGGGTTCGTGTTATGGGACATTCGGGTTAGGTTTAGGATTAGGGTTCATGTTAGAGGTGAGCGTTAGGGTTAGGTTTAGAGTTAGGGATCTATATTAGAGTTAGGGTTAGAGTTAGGGGACAGTATTAGGGTTAGCGTTAGGGTTTGGGTTTGGGTTAGGGTTAGTGTTAGGGATTGGGGTTAGAGTTAGGGTTACAGTTAGGGTTAGGGTTAGGTTTAAGGTTAGGGTTAGATTTAAGGCACAGTATTAAGGTTAGGATTAGGGCCATTCGGGTTCGAGTTCGGGTTAGGGTTAGGGTTAGGATTAGGGTTTGGGTTAGGTTTAGGGTTAGCTTTCGGGTTAGGGTTAGAGTTATGTTAGGGGACATTTGGTTTAGGGTTTAGGTTTGCTTTAGGTTTAGGGTTAAGATTAGAGTTAGGGGACAGTATTAGGGTTATGGTCATTTGGGTTAGGGTTAGGTTTTGGGTTAGGGATAGCTTTAGGGTTACGGGACATTAGTGATTGAAAGGCACTTACTTCTGTTGTTCTTGTCTTTCAATTCCTTTCTTGCCTGACAGGTCGTGCTTAGAGTTCTCACTGACACCAACTCCAGGACAAAGCAATAGAATCTGTATCTGTGATCATTCCAGGACGCTTTCAGCGTGCGATTATTCAGGACTGTAAGGTTCAGCTGCAATATTTCTGTACAAATGTGTGACAGTGAAGGAAGCGAGTGAGAAACAAGAACAACAGTTGGAGCAGAGTTCCAAATCACCTCTGGATAATCCCTGAGGTGGGAGAGGCTCTTTGATCCCAAGGATTCTTGCAGGGCATCTCTGATCTCAATGACAGCGGGGGGGGATAGTTTCTGATCTTCGGGTTTGGGGCTGGGAGGGTGTGGGTTTCTGGGAGTTCCTCGGTCATACTCAGTAATCGGGACGTTACTGGTGTTTGAAGTTTCATTCTGTATGGTTTCCAAGTGAAAATTTTATTGCTCACTTAATCCTTTTGACAAATCGAGATATCAGAAGCCGGGGTGTTGTCTCTGCACAGAGGGGCTGAGATGGTCTGTTACTGACTCACCCATTAACAAGCTGTGTCAGTGTGGCCCGGGTCACGGTGATAAACCTCAGATGGTCCATGGGGAATCAGTGATTGACCTCGCCGTGTTCCAGTCGGGTTCCCTGACTCATTACCTCGGCCACGAGGAAGGAGAAATCTTCCAGATGGCCTGATCTTTCAACGAACCCAATAGGACAGTGACGGGGAGATACGGTGTGGGTCTGGAGGGTTGGCCCCAGTATGCTGAAAGAGTGAGATATTTCTGCTGGGCAAACGGCACAGAGGGACAAACCGGCAGAAAGTCAACTCCCCGACCACCTCTCTGGCCCCAACTTCCAGCATCAGAAAGAGTTTAAGTTGCCCGGCAGCCCTGGATTCAAAATCCTTTAATAAACTGAGATACGGTAGCGAAACACGCGACCTCAAACTGTCTGTAATATTGCAGCGCTACAGGCTTAACACAGCAAATAGACTTATTGGAACCAGTTACAGAATTCACGACACGACTGTGGGAACACTGCAAGTGAGGGCCCGCACTTTCGGAAGTGTTAAGGGATTACTTTGTGTATGGAATCAATAATCTCGCGACCCAAAGGAAGCAACTGACTGAGGTGAATCTGGACCTGATGAAGCCATAGAACTGGCTCTTTCACGCACAAATGCCCAGGATGGTATGGTCCTCAGTCTGAGGCCACCTGTACACCGCAGAATCAAGGCCCCAGCAGATAATAATGACATTTGTTGCTGAGGAAATGGTGATTGGACAGAGAGGCCGCGAGATTCCGGAACTGAATGGGAGGTTTCTCCACAATGTCGCGAGAACAAACACAGCATCTTGAAAAGAGACTGGCTGCAGAAAATCCGCCTGGATTGGCAACAGATTTTTAAAATGGGCACCACCAACTTACACCAAATCACTGGGAAATATCCCAAAATGTTCCAAGAAAGTCTCGGGAAGATTCAAGGTGCCAGGGCTATGATCTACATAGACCCAGAAGCCTGACCTAAATCCTTCAAGGCATGAGTGGTCCCTTTGCCCTGCGTGGCGAAGGAGAAGCTAAATTAGAATCTCTGGAGGAACTTGGCATTATGTGTCCAGTACATTTTGCTAAATGAGCTGCGCCTGAATGTCCCAGTTTTAAATCCCAAAAACCTTGGTCCATCTCCGTGGGGATTATAAATTGACAGTCAACAGAGCCTCCTGCTTAGAATGATACGCAATGTCATGCATAGAAGACTTGTATGCGAAGCTGGCTGGGGTTGGAGGGGGGGGGTCACATATTTTCCAAATTAATCATGAGCTACGTCTACCTCCAATTGGAGCTTGAGCTGTGCCCGGGAAGAACGTCACCAGAAACCCTCACAAAGGATGTATCATAGAATCACAGAATCCATACAGGAGGTCATTCAGCCCATCCGAGTCTGCACGCACTCTTACCCAGGATTTACCCTGTAACCCCACAGGAGGGGTGTGATAGCCCCCAGGAGATCCACAGGGAATCACTGACTGAGTGGGCCTTGTTGAGTATGAGTTCCCCTGGTAACAGGCAGAGGGCCTGCCCAACTGGAGCTCATTACCTGAGCCTTTTAGAAGACAAGCCCAGGACTGGGCCTGCCGAATTAAAGTCCCAGGCAGGGATAAGTGTGTGAACACCATGGGAGTATTTTATTTTGCATTCTGCAAAACACTATGTTCCTTTCCAGCCAGGCTTCCTAAATCATTCCAGAAATAAATCCCCAGGCATCATTCCCACTCTCTCGTCAATTAGCATCAATTCCTAAAGAGTAATTGAAAATGATGAGAACTAAGAAATAGGAGCAAGAGTAGGCCATTCGGCCCGCTCCCCATTTTCCTTAATTCCCTGAGACCAAAATTCTATTTCAATCTTGAATGTATCAACAATGAAACATTCACAACCCTGTGAGGTAGAGAATTCCAAAGATTCTTTTCATTGAAGAGATTCCTCCTCATCACAGTTCTAAATGTTTGATTTCTTATCTTGAGACAATGGATCAGATTTTCCTCTCTCGACTCTCCTGGGACTGGAAAACCCTGCCCAAAGTCAACAGACCTTTGGCTGCTTTTTGAATTTTCTGGTCATACCCAGAATGATTCTTGGCACGAATGGACTGGAGACCCACCCAGCAGAAACATGAGTCTAACCCTTCAGCATGTTGAATATGTTCACTCTGCCTCTCATCCTAGGACCTAATCTAGTGACCCTTTGTTGTATCCCCTTGAAAGAAACTATATCCATCCTTAAATATATACATCAAAACTATGCACTGGATTCTAGGTGTACCAATCTGCTGTACAATTGTAGCAAAACACCTTATCCGTGTATTCAAATCTCCTTGCAATAAAAGTTAACAAGCTAATGGCTTTGCTCATCATTTCCTTTACCTGTCGTTTATCTTTCTATGTTTCTTGTACAAGCACATACAAGTCTGTCTGAAAATATTTGGAGTTGCTTATTTTTAAAACTATTTGACTTTTCTATTTGCATTGCCAAAGGGAATAACTTCACACTCCCAGAATTGAGACTCCATCTGCTCACTCATCCCGTGGCTGGAATTCTCCAGGACCAACCACGTTGCGATGCAAAGTCCTGCCTGAAACTGACAGTCCTTCTGGCCTGTGATGATTCCTGCAGTGGCAGATTGGACTGTTAAATCCTGGCCCATTTGTCTGTAGCTCAATGGAGCCACTTTGTGGCCTTACAGCTTGGACAGCTGCTGAGTTAGGGACATACAGATATTGTGCTTTGACATGTGTCTTGATGGCAAGATACCTTCACACTCGGATTTTGTCAGAGATTTACCACACTGTAACCAAGCTGCGTCAAGAGTCGGAACCTGCCTGCGGATTATCCATTGTGCCTCAACCCCTGGTGTCAGTAGGCTGGTTTGTACCTTTAGGAGGTGCAGCAGGGATGGAGACAGTCTCAGGCTGTGAGTCTCCCACTTTATTAAAGGCGACGATTGATATGTTGTACGGTGCCAGTGAGATAGCGGTCTGGTAGCTGGAATTCTTGCGGAGTTCTCGAGTGAAGTTGCTTCCAGTGACAGCTGATTGGAAGTTGAGTCTGTATCCGGTCACTCTAACCTTGGGTTGAGTGAGGGGCTAAAGAAAACAGTTCCATTGTTAGTGAAACCAGGATCAACAAGGAAACTTCTCTTTCTTTCTCTCTCATGTGTTTAACTTGGTTCCCCTTAACTATATCCAGGTCACTCACCTTAGTCACTCCCTGTGGTAACAGGTTTCACATTCTCACTGCCCTGGTTAAATGTTTCTTCTGAGTTCCCTTTTGGACTTATTAATGACCGCCTTTGATCTAAGAAACAGCAAGAAAGGCTGTACAATTTGCCAATGGAGACTCGGTTTGGGTTTCGCCAGGGACCTCATTCCAGCCTTGGTTCAAACATGGACAAAAGAACTGAATTCCAGGCATAAGGTGAGAGTGACAGCCCTCAACATCAAGGCAGCATTCGACTAAATGAGGCATCAAAGAGCCCCAGCAAAACTGGAACCAATGGCAATCGGGGGAAAGTCTCTGTTGCTTGGAGTCATCCCTGGTACACAGGAAGATGGTTGTGGTGGTTGGATTGTCTCAGCTCCAGGACATCACTGCAGGAGTTCCTCGGGATAGTGAGCTGGGCCCAACCATCTTCAGCTGCTTCATCAACGACTTTCCTTCCAGATCAGAAGCGGGGATGTTCGCTGGCAACTGCACAATGTTCAGCACCATTCACGACTCCTCAGATACTGAAGTAGTTCAAGGCCAAATGCGGTAAGACCTGGACAATATCCAGGCTCAGGCTGACAAGTGGCAAGTTACCTTCATGCCACACAAGTGCCAGGCAATGACCATCTCCAACAAGAGAGCATTTGGCACGTCACAACATTCAGGGCCATGGACTGGTGAATGGAGGAGGTTAGGTGTTTCTCACGTGTCAGTGCAGACTTGGTGTGCCGAAAGAACTCTTCTGCACTGTGTGAGGAGACTCACACATGCCCTGGGATGGAACATTGAAGATATAAAGACAGGCTTGGGTTGTTTTGAAGCTTAAGATTAAAGTTCATTCATTAAGGTCACAAGTTGGCTTACATTAACACTGCAATGAAGTTACTGTGAAAATCCATGGGTTTCCACACTCCGGCACCTGTTCAGGCACACTGAGGGAGAATTTAGCATGGTCAATCCATCTAACCTGCACTTCTTTCGGACTGTGGGAGGACATCGGAGCACCCGGAGGAAACCCACGCAGTCACGGGGAGAACGTGCAAACTCCACACAGACAGTGACCCAAGCCCGGAATCGAACCCGGGTCCCTGGCGCTGTGAAGTAGCAGGGCTAACCACTGTGCCACCATCCTGCCCTCCAGAGCACAGAAGACTGAGGGGCAACCTGATTGAGGTGTTATGAGGGGCATGGATAGGGTGGATAGGGTTGAAGGGTCAGTTACGAGCGGACAAAATTAGAAGTGAGGGGTGGGAGGTTGAGGGGGGAATTTGAGGAAAAACCTTTTTACTCAGAGGGTGGGGATGGTCTGGAATGCACTGACTGGGAGGGTGGTGGAGGTGGGATGCCTCACATCCTTTAAAAAGTACCTGAATGAGTAGTTGGCATTCCATAACATTCAAGGCTATGGGCCAAGTGCTGGCAAATGGGATTAGGTGGGCAGGTCAGTGTAGACTCGATGGGCCAAAGGATCCCTTTGCACTGTAGGAATCTGTGATTCTATGATTCTGCTCCTGATGGGCATGTGTCAATCTGCCAGTGTCACACACTCTGGACACTGGCACCCAGCCCCTGAACGCCAGCCCTGCCATCAGCCCTCACCCCCCCCCCCCCTCCTCCCCGATGCAGATTTCCCTCCTGCCCTCCCTCCCCCCCATCTGGCCCTGCCCCCTTGGCACTGCCTGGTGAGCAGTGCCAGGCTGGCACCATCCAAGGGACACAGCCCTCCTGCCCTGGGGGGTCTCAATGGCCTCCATTCCTACCAGCAAGTCCATCACATCTGGTCGCCCGCAGCTGGGGTCAATCCCCGCTGATGGGAGCCTTCACCGGCAAGGTCAGAGTGCCAAGTAAACCCGAGCAAACCCGTCTGGAGCTCGCTAAACACATTGAAATGAGATCCTGAACATTGAAATCAACCTGCGCTGTTCCCAGGCTGATTGTGTAGAAACATGGTTCAGAAGATTCGTGACCTCGCGGCTACCAGCGGGAGTTTGACTATACCTCCTGCCCCACTGCGTTACTCGGCCAGTGAAGCGGGGCTGGAAAATCGCACCGAAAGAGAGAACAAACAAGGACAGGGGAGAAGGAAAGGCAGAGACAGAGAGAGAGGTCAGTTTACCAGCCGAGCTCACCTGCCATTGCAGTTTCACATTCCTCTGGCCAGGACAGTTACGACTGCCCTCATCGATAAATTCCCAGTGAAGCTGCGGACTTTGGGTGATTTCTGATAAAGAAATAAAATCACTTGATTGTAAGTCCTGTCTGTCAGAAACTGTGAACATTAACCGTGCAGGAACAGCCTTCCCAAGACGGTCAGCAGCTGGTTTATTCACAATGTTTGTAAACCATCTACCCCGTCCCCACCCTCACCTTTCCACCCTGATCTAAACCCTGACCCCCATCCTGACTTTTCCAACCTGACCCCCAATCCTGACCTTCCCTGACCCCCATCCTGACCTTTCCACCCTGAGCCCCCAACACTGACCCTCCAATGCTGAACCCCCCAACTCTGACCTTTCCACCCTGACCCCCTACCCCGACCTGCCCCCAATCCCGCCACCCCCCGACTCTCCAACCCTGGTCCGCCCATCCGCCCCCCGCACCCTCCCCCCCACCGAATCTGACCCCTTACCCTAACCCTGAACCCTGACCCTCCAACCCTGACCCACCCACCCTGATACCCAACCCTAACCCTCCGGCTCTGACCTTTCCATCCTGACCCCCCCCAACCCTGACTCACCCCCTAACCACCCACACCCTGACCCTCTAACCCTGACCCACCCACCCTGACCCATCCAACTCTGACACCCCCACCCTGAACCCCCTACCGCGACCCCCAACTCTGACCCACAACCCTGACCCACCCTACCCTGAACCTTCCATTCTGACCACTCCCATCCTGACGCCCACCACCCTGAACCCCCACACCCTGACCCCTCCCCCACCCTGACTCTCCAACTCTGACCCTCCAACCCTGATCCTCCAACCCTGACCTCCCCCACCATGACTCCCAGCCCTGACCCCTCCATCTTGACCCCCAACCCTGACAACCCCCCCAACACTGACACCCCCCCCAAACCTGACCACCCCCCCCCACCCTGCACCCCCCAACCCTGACCCTCCAAACCTGATGTCCCAACCTGACCCCTCATTTTGTGATTCAAAGAGCAAAGACCTCCCCTTCATAAAACCATGCTGTCTGTGACTCATAAATCCAATTGTTTCCAAATGTGAGTTAATCCTGTCCCTTAGAATCTTTTCCAGTAGTTTCCTATCACTGACGTCAGGCTCACCGGCCTGTAATTTCCTGGATTATCCCTGCTGCCCTTCTTAAACACTGGAACAGCATTGGCAATCCTCTAGAACTACATCTGTAGCCAATGACAATACACTCAGGGCTTATTCAAATGATGACCCATTAAGTAAACCTAACCTCATATGACCCCTGACGTGACTGCCAGCCACCCCAACCAAACCAGCACACTGCCCTGCTCTGTTTTCTGATGAAGATATTTTCCAGTTTTATAACCTGGCGGAATGAAGATCTCTTCACTCCATTCACTCCAGATGCTTCCGTTGGCGCGGAGAATCCTTCGCATCTGCAGGTTGTAGAATGAAGGAGATTCCAGATGTATCGTGCAACTATCTGAAAACATCACAAATGAGTCAAAAACAGAGTCATTGAATTGAAAAACTATCAAATCCTTCTGGTTCCCGAACCCTCCCACTGCTCTTTCTGTCAGATTTAAACTCCGCAAGAAGCTTAATCCGGAGTGGGAAATGGATTTTGATTCTGAGGACATTACCTTCTCTCGTTGATTCACTCGAATTGCAGATTATCTGCAAAAAGAAATCAGATTAAACTGAATTACTGTTAAAAATCAATGAATTTTAATTGTATTCAAGACTATCAGTTTTTGCATAGGCAGATTTAATGATGAAAATTATCTTTCAGGGAATGATGACAGATCTGCGGGTTCAACTATTAGCCAAGAATGAATATACTTGCTTTAGAATGTCACACCCGTGGTGTCCCTGTCCTGGGAATGTTTGATGGGGACAGTGTAGAAGGAGCTTTACTCTGTATCTAACCCCATGCTGTCCCTGTCCTGGGAGTGTTTGATGGGGACAGTGTAGAGGGAGCTTTACTCTGTATCTAACCCCATGCTGTCCCTGTCCTGGGAGTGTTTGATGGGGACAGTGCAGAGGGAGCTTTACTCTGTATCTAACTCCGTGCTGTACCTGTCCTGGGAGTGTTTGATGGGGGACAGTGTAGAGGGAGATTTGCTCTACATCTAATCCTGTGCTGTACCTGTCCTGGGAGGATTTGATGGCCTGTTTATATCCTTCAGTTGTATAAACAAATGAAAAACATCGCTGTGCTGATTTGTAAACTATTAATGTGGCAGAGAACTGAGAAAGTCTGTTCCTTGTTAAATCGTTTGGGAGACAGAGGGCGGGATTTTCCGGCCATGCTTGCCCCAAAACCGGAAAATTCCCGCCCGATGTCAGCAGACCTTTGCATGGATCAGCCTTTGCCCGCTGCGATTCCCATGGCAGGTGGGATGGGAAAATTCTCCCAATATTTCCTTTTACCTGGTTCCACTTTCCCGAGTGCTCTTCTTGATACCGAATTTGATTGGAGATCTTTCCGAGCTCCGGATTTTTCCAGCTCAGTGTAAGCCGTCCTGCTGCCCTTGCCAGTGAAATGTTCTTTCCCCAAGGTGCGTCATACCTGACTAAAATGGGAAGGGTTCATATAAAGGAGCATTAACCTTAATTCAAGTTATGTGTTTCTTGACAATGTTGTCCCCTGTTCCCAGCTGCCTCACTTCATCAAATTGTTCAGATTGGCAGTGATGGAGCCACACTCCTCACAGGCTATTTCAGTTTATGTTCCCTTTGCCATGGGAATAGTCAATAACACCGAGACAATGCCTGAGGAAAAGAGAACCATTGACTGACTTACATAGAAACTTAGAAACAGGAGGAGGCCATTTGGCCCTCCTAGCCTGCTTCGCCATTCATTTTGATCATGGCTGATCATCGAATTCAATATCCTGATTCCTCCCTTCCCCCATATCCTTTGATCCCTTTAGCCCCAAGAGTTATATCTAATTTCTTCTTGAAATCAGACGTTTCGGCCTCAAGTACTTTTTGTGGCAGTGAATTCCACACATTCACCACCCTCTGGGTGAAGAAATTTCTTCTCACCTCAGTTCCAAAAGGTTTACCCCTTATCCTCAAATTATAACCTGTAGTTCTGGATTCCTCCCACAATTGGGAACATTCTTTCTGAATCTACCATGTCTAACCCTGCTAGAATTTTATAAGTTTCTGTGAGATCCCTTCTCACTCTTCTGAACTCGAGTGAATATAATCCTAAACAACTTAATCTCTCCTCATATGACAGACCTGCCATCCCAGGAATCAGCCTGGTAAATCTCTGCTATACTCCCTCTATAGCAAGGACATCCTTCCTCAGGTAAGGACACCAAAACAATACTCCAGGTGTGGCCTCACCAATGCCCTATATAATTGTAGGAAAACACTCCTATCCTTATACTCAAATCTTCTCACTATGAAAGCCAACATACCATTTGTCTTCTTTACTGTTAGCTGCATGCTTACTTTCAGCGACTGATGCTCAAGGACTCCAAAGTCTCGTTGAGTATCCACCTCTCACAATTTACACCCATTCAAATAATCCCAGAGTGCCTAGGGAGATGGGCCTGGAAATAATATATTCTTGCTGGTTATTCTTCAAAATTCTCTAGACTCTGGAATAGTTCCCACAGACTGGAAAATAGTTAATGTAAGCCTGCTATTCAAAAAGGGGAGTAGAGAGAAAACAGGGAACGATAGACCAGTGAGCCTAATGTAGGTACTGGAGAAGTTGCTCCATTATCAAGGATTTCAAAACTCGGCATTTAGAAGGCAGTGGTACAATCAGAGAAAGTCAGCATGGATTTACAAAAGGGAAATCATGCTTGATGATTCCAATGGAATTTTTTGAGGATGTAACTAGTAGAGTTGGTTTATTCAGACTTTCAGAAAGCTTTTGACAAGGTCTCACATCACAGGCTACTATGTAAAGTTAAAGCACATGGGATTGCAGGTAATGTCTTGAGATGGACTGAAAGCTGGTTAGTAGATAGGAAGCAAAGAGTTGGCATTAAATGGACCTTTTTCTAATTGGCAGTCAGTGACTAGTGGGATTCCGCAAGGATCTGTGCTGGGACCCCAACTGTTCACATTACATATTAATGATGTGGAAGAAGCAAGTGAATGCATTATCTCCAAATTTGCAGATGATACAAAATTAGGTGGGAGGGTAAGCTGTGAGGAGGATGCAGAGATGCTTCAATGTGTTTTGGACAGGCTGAGTATGTAGGCAGATGCCGTATAATGTGGAGAAATGTAATGTTATTCAATTTAGTAGCAATAATAGGAAGACAGAGTATTACTTGAATGGGTGTAAATTAAGAGACGTGGATACTCAGCAAGACCTTAAAGTCCTTGCGCATCAGTCGCTGAAAGTAAGCATGCAGGTACAGCAGGCAGTAAAGAAGGCAAATGGTAGGTTGGCCTTCATAGTGAGAGGATTTGAGTATAGGGATAGGGATGCTTTGTTGCAATTGTATAGGGCATTGGTGAGGTCACACCTGGAGTATTGTGTACAGTTTTGGTGTCCTTTTCTGAGGAAGGATGTCCTTGCTATAGAGGGAGTACAGTAAAGGTTTACCAGGCCGATTCCTGGGATGGCAGGTCTGTCATATGAGGAGAGATTAAGTTGGTTAGGATTATATTCACTGGAGCTTAGAAGAGTGAGAGGGATCTCATAGAAACTTATAAAATTCTAGCAGAGTTAGACAGGGTCGATTCAGAAAGAAGGTTCCCAATGACGGTGAGATATTAAAGAGTTAATGTCCCCACTGTAGAGAGCAAAGTGAACTATTGGGCTTGCAAGAACGGCAGAGAAACAGCTCATGGGAGCAAACTGACAAAACAGGTTAACCACAGGCTCCAGCTTGCTGAGCCCGGCTGGGGTGTGAGTCTAACTGAGTACGTGACGATGTTCTCTTTTGCGCTAACAAATGGCATATCCTAAAGACATTATGCTAATGTTCTGATGGGTGGGGGTTGTAAGTAGTAAATGTGTATTTTAATAGGATGTTCTTTCTTATGCAGCAATTCCTGTAACTACTCGCTTCTGACTGAATCGGATGATGTGCGTTTAAGTCTTGTTTGAAATCACATCTACCTGATGGGATTGTAAACTGTTTCGAAGAGGTCAGTCTTGTTGCTTTGGGTGCTTTTTACTAACTGACTTCCAGCACTGAGCTTACGTAGTAAAGGTTAGCCAACCTACAAATAAAGAACTTTGATTCTGACAATGGTTAGCGTTTGCCTTTGTATCGAGGATGGAAGAGCTTCGCAAAAAACAAACTTAACAATGGGGGAGTCCAAAACCCAGGGGGTCATAGTTTGAGGATAAGGGTAAACCTTTTAGAACTGAGGTGAGGAGAAATTTCTTCACCCGGGGGTGGTGAACGTGTGGAATTCACTACCGCAGAATGTAGTTGAGGCCAAAACAAAGTATGATTTCAAGAAGAAATTAGGAAAAGGCTCTTGGGATTAAATGGATCAAAGGATATGGTGGGGGGGTGGTGGAAGGCAGGGTCAGGATATTGAATTTGATGATCAGCCATGATTAAGATGAATGGTGGCACAGACTCAAAGAGCCAAATGGCCTCCTCCTGTTTCTAATTTGAATGTTCCTATTTCAGGAAACCTTTGGCAAGATTACAACAGGAATTTGGAGAGGGGCAACAGAGGTTCTAGCCCATGTGAAGTGGATTTGGGACATCAACCACTGCGTTTACATCCCCCAAGCCCACCCCAGTTATATATTTAAGTGGCTGCCTGATTGCTGTAAGGGTGGGTCACATGATTTAATGGTGATATATCATAGCGGGTGTTTCACAGGCTTTTGCTTTTTGATTCATGTACAGGCAGCTGCTCCTCAATAAACCTGTTATTATTTTGAATCTACGCATGCAAATTACACCAACTTTTTGTTTTAAACCCACAACCTGAAGATAATTAGGAAATTGCACCCCCGTCAACCCATGAATTCCAAGTTTCCAAATAGCTATACCTCACTTTAGACTTGACTATAAATTCATCCAGCCAATTGGAGGCCTTGTCCATGCAACAACGCTTGGTCATGTTTTAAGCAGTGATTCCCACTGATCTGGAAATCCTGAGTGGTGATTGTCCCATTCCTGAACCACTGACCCACAGCAAGAGGAATGGGTCCTGACACAACAACCAGAATCCAACTCACTTGTGGTCTTCGGTACAACGTAGAGCTTTTCCGATTTAACTGTTGAGTCCCCAGTTGTTGCCTCCACCCAGAAGGTCAGGTTCTTTTCCAGGTACAGGTCATCACGGGGCACTACGTACTGGCTGTTATTGCCTGCCTCAAACAACCTGCATGTCTTGCACGTGTCACAGCTGAAAAATAAGAGATTGAAAGCCTAAGAGGAAAAACGTAAAATGGCAAAGTGGCCAGAGTTCCGGTGTCTCAAATCAGCCATTGATCAGGAATACCCTTTGCTGACCTTGGAGTACTCTGTGGGTAGAAACAATGTTTGAAGTATATTTATTATCACACTCATAGCTTACGTTAATACTGCAATGAAGTTACTGTGAAAATTCCCCAGTCACCACATTCTGGCACCTGTTCAGGTACACTGAGGGAGAATTTAGCGTGGCTGATGCACCTAACCAGCACATCTTTTGGACTGTGGGAGGAAACCGGAGCACCTGGAGGGCACCCATGCAGACACAGGGAGAACGTGCAGACTGCACAGACAATGACCCAAGCCGGGAATTGAACCTGGATCCCTGGCGCTATGAGGCAGCAGAACTAAACACTGCGCCACCGTGCTGCCGGGAATCGAACCTGCGTCCCTGACACAATGAGGCAACAGAGCTAATCACTGTGCTGCCGGGAATCAAACCTGGATCTCTGGCACTATGAGGCAGCAGAGCTAACCACTGTGCCACCATGCTGCCGGGAATCGAACCTGGATCCCTGGCACTGCAAGGCAGCAGAGGTAACTACCTTGCCACCATGCTGCCGGGAATCGAACCCGGGTCCCTGGCGCTATGAGGCAGCGGAGCTAACCACGATGCCACCATGCTGCCCTGATACATTCAGCTCAACACAGTTTCTCTGACCTTTCCACAAATCGACCAGTAACTCATTGGACAGGGGATTGGGAGGCAGTGGCTCAGTGACATTGTCACTGGGCTAGAAATCCAGAGAACCAGACTGGCGCCCAGGATCTCAGTTCAAATCCCACTATGGTAGATGGTGAAATTTGAATTCAATAAAGGAAGGAAATCTGCTGGCCTACATGTGAATTCCACATTCACAGCAACACCATGATTCTAACATACTTCTGAAATATTATTCCAAACACTTAAAGGAATAAATCTTGAGGAACCACCCAGCATCGGCCCAGGCACAGGAAACAGTAACGGCAAACACAGCCTTGTCAGCCCGGTAAAGTCCTCCCTGTGGGGGAGCGGTCACGCAGACTGGTCTAGCAACAGCCTGACAAAGTCATCCCCAAGGAATGTTGCAGGTAATGTCCCAGACACAACCCTCCATCCAGAAGTGGTGGCACAGTGGTACACTATTGGGAGGGTGTTACCCTGGGAGTCCTCTACATCGACTTTGGACTCTATGAAGCCTTAAGGAATCAGGTCAAATATGGGCAATGAAACTTCTTACTGGTTATCACGTACCATTCTCCTTTGGCTGATGAATCAGTATTCCTCCATGTTGAACAACAAAGAACAAAGAAGATTACAGCCCAGGATCAGGCCCTTCGGCCCTCCAAGTCTGCACTGACTATGCTGCCCGACTGAACTAAAACTCCCTACCCTTCCGGGGACCATATCCCTCCTTTCCCATTCTATTCATGCATTTGTCAAGACACCCCTTAAAAGTCACTACTGTATCTGCTTCCACTATCTCCCCCACCAGCGAGTTCCAGGCACCCATCACCCTCTGTGTAAAAAATCTGCCTTGTACATCTCGGTTAAACCTTGCCCCTCGCACCTTAAACTTATGCTCCCTAGTAACTGACTCTTCCACCCTGGGAAAAAGCTTCTGACTATCCACTCAGTCCATGCCTCTCACAATCTTGTAGACTTCTATCATGTCGCCCCTCAACCTTTGTCGTTCCAGTGACAACAAACCAAGTTTCTGCAACCTCTCCTCAAAGCTAATGCCCTCCTTACCAGGCAACATCCTGGTAAATCTTTTCTCTACCCTCTCCAAAGCCTTCACTTTCTTCTGGTAATGTGGCTACCAGAATTGAACGCTATATTCCAAGTGCAGCGTAACTAAGGTTCTGTAAAGCTGCAACATGACTTGCCAATTTTTAAACTCAATGCCCCAGCCGATGAAGCCAAGCATGCCAAATGCCTTCTTGACTACCTTCTCCACCTGCATTGCTACTTTCAGTGACCTGTGTACCTCTACACCCAGATCCCTTTGCCTGTCAATATTCTTAAAGGTTCTGCTATTTACTGTATATTTCCTATCTGTATTAGACCTTCCAAAATACATTATCTCACATTTGTCTAAATTAAACTCCATCTGCCATCTCTCCGCCCAAGTCTCCAACCGATCTATATTCTGCTGTATCCTCTGATGGTTCTCATCGCTATCTGCAAATCTACCAATCTTTGTGTCACCTCCCCCGCACCCAAACTTACTAATCAAACCAGTTATATTTTCCTCCAAGTCATTTATATATACTACAAACGACAAAGGTCCCAACACTGATCACTGAGGAACACCACTTATCACAGCCTTTGATTAAGAAATGCACCCTTCCACTGCTACCCTCTGTCTTCTATGATTGAGCCAGTTTTGTATCCACCTTGCCAGCTCACCTCTGATCCAATACGACTTCACCTTCTGCACCAGTCTGCCATGAGGGACCTTGTCAAAGGCCTTACTGAAGTCCATGTAGACAACATCCACTGCCCTATCCTCATTAATCACCTTTGTCACTTCCTGGAAAAACTCAATCAAGTTAGTGAGACACGACCTCCCCTTTACAAAACCATGTTGCCTCACACTAACACGTCCACTTATTTCCAAGTTGGAGTAAATCCTGTCTCGACGAATCTTCTCCAACAATTTCCCAACAGCTGATGTAAGGCTCGCCGGCCTGTAATTACCTGGATTATTCTTGTTATCCTTCTTAAACAAAGGAACAACATTGGCTATTCTCCAATCCTCTGGAATCTCCCCTGTAGCCAGTGAGGATACAAAGACTTCAGCAATTTCCTCCCTTGCCTCTCAGTATTCTGGGGTATATCCCATTAGGCCCTGGGGACTTGTCTACATTAATGTTTCTCAGGAGCCCCAATACCTCCTCCTTTTTGATCTCAACATGACTCAAACTAGAGGATTTTCACAGTAACTTTATTGCAATGTGAATGTTAGCTTACTTGTGACAATAAATAACCTTTAACTTTAAACGATTGACACACCCTTTCCCAGACTCATCATCTACTAAGTCTTTCTCTTTGGTGAATACTGACACAAAGTACCCATTTAATGCTCCCCTACTGAAACATTGATTACCCGGCTGGGCTCATTCCCCAATACCAGGTCCAGTATGGCTCCTTTCCTAGTTGGACTATCTACATATTGGTTCAAGAAGCCTTCCTTGATGCTCCTTACAAACTCTGCCCCATCCATGCCCCTAGCCCTAAGTGATTCCCAGTCATTACAGGGGAAATTAAAATCTCCCGCCGCAACAACTCTGTTACTTTTACACCTCACCAAAATCTGCCTACATATCTGTTCCTCAATCTCCCGCTGGAAGTTGGGCGGCCCATAGTAAACCCCCAACATTGTGACTATACCTTTCCTATTCCTAGGTCTACCCATATTGCCTCGCTGCCTGAGCCCTCCGAGGAGTCCTCCTGGAGTACAGCTGTGACATTCTCCTTAACCAGTAGTGCAACTTCCCCATCCCTTTTACATCCCCCTCAATCCCGCCTGAAACATCTGTATCCTGGAATGCTAAACTGCCAATTCTGTCCTTCCCTTAACCAAGTCTCTGTAATAGCAACAACATCATAGTTCCAAGTACTGATGCAAGCTCCAAGTTCATCTGCCTTTCCTGTTACACTTCTCACATTGAAACAAGTGAACTTCAGTCCACCAGACCCTCTTTGATTAGCAACCACCCCCTGTCTGCTCTTTCTCTGAATCTTATTGGCCCTAGTCTCTGGTTCCCCTTCAGCTAATTCACCTTTGCTTTGGTTCCCACCCCTCTGCCAAACTAGCTTAAATCTTCCCATGTGACCCTGGCAAACCTCCTGGCCACTTGGAGGAAGCACTGAGGGTGGCACGTACAGAATGGACATTGCTGCTAGACTGGGATTGCAGCAGGTGGTGAGGGAACCAACAAAAGAGTTACAGAACAAAGAGATCTAGGGGTACATGTTCATAGCTCCTTGAAAGTGGAGTCACAGGTGGACAGAGTGGTGAAGAAGGCATTCAGCATGCTTGGTTTCATTGGTCAGAACATTGAATACAGGAGTTGGAATGTCTTGTTGAAATTGTACAAGACATTGGTAAGGCCACACTTGGAATACTGTGTGGAATTCTGGTCATCCTATTATAGAAAGGATATTATTAAACTATAAGGAATGCAGAAAAGATTTACTAGGATGCTACTCGGACTTGATGGTTTGAGTTATAAGGAGAGGCTGGGATAGACTGGGACTTTTTTCTCTGGAGCGTAGAAGGCTGAGGGGTGAACTTATAGAGGTCTATAAAATAATGAGGGGCATAGACAAGGTAGATTGTCAATATCTTTTCCCAAGAGTCTAAAACTAAAGGGTATAGGTTTAAGGTGAGAGGGGAGAGATACAAAAGTGTCCAGAGGAGCAATTTTTTCCCACAGAGGGTGGTGAGTATCTGGAACAAGCTACCAGAGGTAGTAGTAGGTACAATTTTGTCTTTTAAAAACCATTTAGACAGTTACATGGGTATAATGGGTGTAGAGGGATATGGGCCAAGTGCGGACAATTGGGATTAGCTTAGGGGTTTTCAAATAAAAAAGGGTGGCATGCACAAGTTGGGCTGAAGGGCCTGTTTCCATGCTGTAAACCTATGACTCTATGATTCTAAGAGGGGAAATCGTAGATAACCTAATTCCCGCCCAAGGTACACAGGAGTGTCAGGCAATGACTATCTCCAACAGGAGTGATCTAACCATCACCCCTTGTCATTCAATAGATTCACCATCTCTGAACCTCTCACTATCAACATCCTGGGGGTTACTGTTGACCTGAAGCTGAACTGGGCATGCCAGAGCAGATCAGAGGTTAGAAACCCTGTGGCAAGTAACTCACCTCCTGAATTCCCAAAACTTGTCCACCACCTACAAGGCAGAAGTGATGGAAAACTCTCCACATGGCTGGATGAGTGCAGCTTCAACAACACTCAAGAAGCGTGACACCATCCAGGTCAGAGCAGCCCTGCTTGATTGCTACCCCTTCCAGAAACAATCACCATCCACCACCAGTGGCAGCTGTGTGTACCATCTACAAAATGCACTGCTGAGATAGCACCTTTCAAGCCTGTGCCCACTACTACCTAGAAGGACAAGGGCAGCAGATACCTGGGAACACCACCAACTGGAGATTCCTTTACAAGTCACTCATCATTCTGACTTGGAAATATATCGCCGTTCCTTCACTGTCACTGGGTCAAAATCCTGGAACTCTCTCCCATGGTAACATCACCGTGGGTGTACCTATACCCCAGGGACTGCAGCAGATTCAAGGCAGCGGCTCACCATCATCTCCTAAAGAGGCAATTAGGGGGAAATAAATGAATGAATAAAGAAAAGAAATTTCAAAACCCAAGGCAAACTACAAGTAGCTCTGCATGCTACTGAGTTTTTTGAAGGGGTAACCAAGAAGGTGGATGAGGGCAGTGCAGTTGATGTTGTCTACATGGACTTTAACAAGGCCTTTGACAAGGTACTGCATGGTAGGTTGTTGCATAAGGTTAAATCTCACAGATCCAGAGTGAGGTGTCTAAATGGACACAAAATTGGCTTCTAGAGAGTGGTTATAGAGAGTTGTTTTTCAAACTGGAGACCTATGACCAGTGCTCTGGGGATCAGTGCTGGGCCCATTGTTATTTGTCACTTATATTAATGATTGAATAGACTGGGATTGAATAGACTGGGCCTGTACTCGTTAGAGTTTAGAAGGCTGAGGGGGACCCTTATACAGATTTACAAGGTAATGAAGGGGCTAGATAGGGTAGAGGTAGAAAGATTCTTCTCGTTTAGAAAGGAGAACTAGAGGGCATAGCCTCAAAATAAGGGGGCAGGCAGTTTAGAACGGAGTTGAGGAGGAACTTCTTCACTCAAAGAGTGGTGAATCTCTGGAATTCTCTGCCCAATGAAGTGGTGGAGGCTACCTCGCTGAATATATTTAAGTCACAGTTAGATAGATTTCTGATAGACAAAGGAATTAAGGGTTATGGGGAGAAAGCGGGAAAGTGGAACTGATCCACTTTAGGTCAACCATGATCTTATTGAATGGTGGGGCAGGCTCGAAGGGCTAGATGGCCTACTCCTGCTCCTATTTCTTATGTTCTTATGATTTGGATGAGAATATAGGAGGCATAATTAAAAAGTTTGCAGATGACACCAACATTGGTGGCATACTTGACAGTGAAGAAAGTTATCTCCGATTGCAACAGGATCTTGATCAATTGGGCCAGTGGGCTGACGAATGGTAGATGGAATTTGGATAAATGTAAGGTGATGCATTATGGTAGATTGAACCAGGGCAGGACTTACTCAGTTAATGGTAAGGCACTGGGGAGAGTTACAGAACGAAGAGATTTAGGGGTACATGTTCATAACTCTTTGAAAGTGGAGTCACAGGTGGACATAATGGTGAAGAAGGCATTTGGCATGCTTGGTTTCATCGGTCAGAACATTGAATACAGGAGTTGGGATGACTTGTTGAAGTTCTACAAGACTTTGGTAAAGCCACACTTGGAATACTGTGTATAGTTCTGGTCACCCTATTTTAGAAAGAATATTATTAAACTAGAAAGAGTGCAGAAAAGATTTACTAGAATGCTATCAGGATTGGTGGTTTGAGTTATAAAGAGAGGCTGGATAGACTGAGTCTTTTTTTTCTGAAGCATAGAAGGCTGAGGGGTGATCTTACAGAGGTCTCTAAAATAATGAGGGGCATAGATCATCCAGATAGTCAATATCTTTTCTTAAAGGTAGGGGGTTCTAAAACTAGAGGGCATGAGTTTAAGGTGATAGGGGAGAGATACAAAAGGAGGGGCAATTTTTTCACACAGAGGGTGGAGTGTCTGGAACAAGCTGCCAGAGGCAGCAATAGGGATGGGTACAATATTGTCTTTTAAAAAGCGGTTAGACAGTTACAAGGGTAAGGTGGGAATAGATGGATATGGGCCAAATACGGGCAATTGGGATTAGCTTTGCTGTTTGAAAAAAAGGGTGGCATGGACAAGCTGGGCCAAAGGGCTTTTGACTCAATGACCCTATTCAGCTGCAGAATCGGTTGCTGCCTGTCAGGATCACACCAGGTGTCAGACTTTCTCACTGAGTTTTTTGAGGTCCAAGTGGAGAGTTGCTGAGTTGGGGATTCAAGAGTTGGGGACTGATTTCCATCCCCAGACTCAGTTCCCAGCCTACGTTTGGACTTTCCCTTGGACACACAGAAACATTGAAAATAGGAACAGGGAGAGGCCATTCATCCCCTTGAACCTGTTCCAGTGTTCAACATGATCATAGCTGTTCCTCTATCTCCGCACCATTCTCTTGCACTGACCCTTTTATCCCCACTCTCTGCCTTCTACCAGTCAGCCAACCCTCTATCCATTCCAGTATCTTGCCTCTAACACCACGGGCTCTTCACTTACTTAGCAGCCTCCTGTGCAGAGGCCCTCTAGAAATCCAAGTAGATAACATCCATTGGCTCTCCCTTGTCTAATATGCTCATTGCTTCCTCAAAGAATTCTAACAGATTTGTCAGGCATGAACCCCCCCTTGACGAAACCATGCTGACTTTGTCCTTTTTTACCATGCATTTCCAAATATTCCAGAACCTCATCCTTATTAATGGACTCCCCTGCCCCTATCACCCTCCCACTGCTCCTCACCTTCCCACTGCCCCTCACCCTTCCACTGCTCCCTCTCCCTCCCACTGCCCCTCACCCTTCCACTGCTCCCTCTCCCTCCCACTGCTCCCTCTCCCTCCCACTGCCCCCTCACCCTCCCAAATGCCCTCTCACCCTCCCAAATTCTCCCTCTCCCTCCCAAATGCCACCTCTCTGTCCCACTGCCCCTCTCCCTCCCACTGCCCCCTCTCTCCCCCCACTGCCCCATCTCCCTCCCCACTGCCCCCTCTTCCTCCCACTGCCCCTCACATTCCCACTGCCCCCTCACCCTCCCACTGCCCCTCACCCTCCCCACTGTCCCCTCTTCCCCCCACTGCCCCCTCTCCCCCCCACTGCTTCCTCACCCTCCCACTGCTTCCTCACCCTCCCACTGCCCCTCTCCCCCCCACTGCTTCCTCTGCCTCCCACTGCTTCCTCACCCTCCCACTGCCCCTCTCCCCCCCACTGCTTCCTCTGCCTCCCACTGCTTCCTCACCCTCCCATTGCCCCTCATTCTCACAGAGTGTGGCTCCGATGGGGTATAAATGAGACAAGCCAGGAGACTCTTGTGTAAATATTATGTGAAGCAGTCAGAGCGCTGGGACTTTCTTTGGGGTATTCTCCCTTCCTGAGTTTGTAACTCTGAGCTGTGTTAGCGACACTCTGGCCAATGTCTGGCCTTTGTCGCCGCTGATCCTTGGCACTGACCAGTAGCACAATCTGCTCTGCACCAGCTCCATTCCCACGGACCAGTTGCAGTGAAGGGGTTCATCATTGTTGCTCCCCTTTCGGTAACAGGTCAGGATGAAAGGTTCCACCGAGGATTCTGTAACAGCAACAGGAGTGAATGGAGAGTCAGAACATTGACATCAGCACATCACCATCACATTGATTCTGCTAAAGGCAATCAGCAATACAGTTAGATCCCAATAAACACACTGTCAGAGGGTCAGTACTGAGGGAGTGCCACACTGTCAGAGGGTCAGTACTGAGGGAGTGCCGCACTGTCAGAGGGTCAGTACTGAGGGAGTGCCGCACTGTCAGAGGGTCAATACTGAGGGAGTGCCACATTGTCAGAGGGTCAGTACTGAGGGAGTGCCACACTGTCAGAGGGTCAGTACTGAGGAGTGCCGCACTGTCAGAGGGTCAGTACTGAGGGAGTGCCGCACTGTCAGAGGGTCAATACTGAGGGAGTGCCACATTGTCAGAGGGTCAGTACTGAGGGAGTGCCACACTGTCAGAGGGTCAGTACTGAGGGAGTGCCACACTGTCAGAGGGTCAGTACTGAGGAGTGCCGCACTGTCAGAGGGTCAGTACTGAGGGAGTGCCACACTGTCAGAGGGTCAGTACTGAGGGAGTGCCACACTGTCAGAGGGTCAGTACTGAGGGAGTGCCACACTGTCAGAGGGTCAGTACTGAGGGAGTGCCACACTGTCTGAGGGCCAGTACTCAGGGAGCACCGCACTTTCAGAGGGTCAGTGCTGAGTAAGTGCTGCACTATCAGAGGGTCAGTTCTGAGGGAGTGCCGCACTGTCAGAGGGTCAATACTGAGGGAGTGCCACACTGTCAGAGGGTCAGTACTGAGGGAGTGCCACACTGTTGGAGGGTCAGTGCTGAGGGAGTGCCGCACTGTCAGAGGGTCAGTACTGAGGGAATGCTGCACTGTCAGAGGGTCAATACTGAGGGAATGCTGCACTGTCAGAGGCTCAGTACTGAGGGAATGCCGCACTGTCAGAGAGTCAGTACTGAGGGAGTGCTGCACCGTCTAAGCGTCAGTACTGAGGGAGTGCCACACTGTCAAAGGATCAATGTTGAGGGAGTGCCGCACTGTCAGAAGGTCAGTACTAATGGTTAAACCATGGAGTGATGAAAATAATGATTACAACCTAACTTGTTGCCATTTGCTTATTCAAACATCTGAGATGAGTCCACTCGAACTGCACTGTATTGGATACAGGCATTAGTACAGGGCCCAATGTTCTCAGTTGCTGCTTGATGTAATACAGGAGCATTTCATTGTGTCTACCACACTGTCACAAGAACTTCAATAACTTCACGCAAGTGGTCACAATGTGTGAATACATCTCCAGATGCCATTTACAGGCAATTGATCATCTAGCCACAGAAGGTGCACCCACATCTCTCACCTCAAAATAACTTCTATCAATTAGGAGCCATTCTAGACCCATATTTACACAATTCTAGCACTGCCTTCCAACACACAGAGGATGGGCTGAATGGCTGTCTCTGGGCTATAAATCATTCAGTGTTTTGATGTCTGTAAATCTCCCACCCATTTCTCAGAATATTCAACCATGGCAATCACATTGTCCAACCACACTGCATCCCACTCACTGATATACCTCTCTGACTCTGTCTTTTTGTCTCTGTCTCTCTCTCTGACTCTCGCTCTGTCTGCCTCTCTCTCTCTTTCTTTCTTTTTGTCTCTCTTTGTCTCTCTCTTTCTGTACCACCTGCCCTGGGGATCATAGTGGTGGCAGTTGTGGGTGTGGGGTGAGGAAGTTGGGGGAGGTGGTGGGGGGGGGGGGGCACAATGGACCATGCAATGGCCTGTTGACCTTGGCGGGATTGCTTGGTTTTGGGCTGAGCATGGCTGGAAACCCTGCCCTCTGTCTCTTTCTCACTCTGTGTCTGTGGAAAATGGATATGAAAGTAAGCTAGCAGGGAACATCAAAACTGACTGTTAAAGTTTCTATAGAGTATAGGTATAGTCTCTATAGGTAGGGCCCTTACAGTTAGAAACAGGAGAATTCATAACAAGGAATAAAGAAATGATTGAGGAATTAAATTCATACTTTGCTTCAGTCTTCACAAAGGAAGACATGAATAATGTACCAGAAGTTCTGAGAGGAGCTGAAGGAAATCAGCATTTGTAGAGAAATGGTTTGGGGAAAATTGATGGGATTGAAGGTGGATAAATCTCCAGGTCCTGATCATCTTCATCCCAGAGTACTTAGAGAGGTGGCCCTGGAAATAGTATATTCTTACTGGTTATTTTGCAAAATTCGTGGACTCTGGAATAGTTCCTACAGATTGGAGGGTAGCTAATGTAAGCCCATTATTCAAAAAGGGAGGTAAAGAGAAAACAGGGAACTATAGACCAGTGAGCCTAACGTCAGGACTGGGGAAGTTACTAAACTCTATTATCAAGGTATTGGCATTTGGAAGGTTGTGGTAGAATCAGATAAAGTCAGCATGGATTCACTAAAGGGAAATCATGCTTGACGAATCTACTGGAATCTTTTGAGGATATAACCAATAGAGTTGACTGAGGAGAACCCGCGGATGTGGTTTATTTAGAATTTCAGGAGGCTTTCGACAAGGTCTCACATAACAGGTTACTATGTAAAGTTAAAGCACATGGAATTGCAGGTAATATCTTGAGATGGATAGAAAGCTGATTAGCAGATAGGAAGCAAAAAGTTGGGATAAATGGGTCTTTTTCTGATTGGCAGTCAGTGAGTAGTAAGGTTCCACAGGGATCTGTGCTGGGACGCCAACTGTTCACATTATAGTGAACTAAATGTATTATCTCCAAATTTGAAGCTGGTTCAAAGTTGGGTGTGAGGCTGAGCTGTGAGGAGGGTGCAGGGATGCTTCAGCGTGATTTAGACAGGCTGAGTATGTGGACATCTGCATGGCATAATGTGGATAAATGTGAAGTTAGCCACTTTGGTAGCAATAATAGGAAGACAGATTATTACTTAAATTGAGAGAGGTGGATATTCAGCGAGACCTTGGAGTCCTTGTGTATCAGTCGCTGAAAGTAAGTGCACAGGTACAGCGCACAGTAAAGAAGGCAAATGGTATGTTGACCTTCATAGCGAGAGGATTTGAGTATAGGAATAGGGATGTTGTGCTGCAGTTGTATAGGGCATTGGTGAGGCCACTCCTGGAGTGTGGTGTGCAATTTTGGTGTCCTTATCTGAGGAAGGATGCCCTTGTTATAGAGGGAGTGCAGCGAAGGTTTACCAGGCTGATTCCTGGGACGGCAGGTCTGTCATATGAGGACAGACTAAACCGGTTAGGATTATATTCACTGGGGTTTAGGAGAGGAGAGTGATATCATCGAAACTTATAAAATTCTAACAAGGTTAGGGAGGGTATATTCAGAAAGAATGCTCCCAATAGTGGTGGAGTCCAGAACTAGCGGTTATAGTTTGAGGATAAGGGGTAAACCTCTTAAAACTGAGGTGAGGAGAAATTTCTTCACCCAGAGGGTAGTGACTGTGTGGAATTCACTGCCACAAAAAATAGTTAAAGCCAAAACATTGTCTGATTTCAAGAAGAAATTAGATATAGCTCTTGGGGCTAAAGGGATCAAGCTATATGGGGGAAGGGGAGATCAGGATATTGAATTTGATGGTCGGCCATGATCAAGATGAATGGCGGAGTTACCTCAATGGGCCAAATGGCCTCCTCCTGCTCCTAGTTTCTATGTATCTATGAGGCTGAAACAAACATGTGAGAGAGTGGTGGTGCAGGCGGACTTGATCGCGGTATTTGAAATGGATCTGAAAAGAGAGAATGTACAAAATTACAGGGATAAGGTGGGGTGATTGGGACTAGGTGAAATGCTCTTTCACAAAGTCAGTATACACCTGATGGGCTGAATGGCCTCCTTCTGTAAAGCGTCTTTGATTTAGTGAAGTGGGCTTTTCAGAATGAATCTCCCGCTGTCTGTGCTGCTGAGTGCCTCAGTGAGACTGATGCTGAAAATCAGTGGGTGCAGGGGTCTATTCCCGCTGGAGGGGCCGGCAGCACAGCGCTGAGTGCGCCACTGCGCATGTGCCGATCTGGCAGCACCGAGATTGGCGCACATGCACAGTGGCCCTGCGCTGCCGGCCTCCCGATCACTGGCCAGCCCCACAAACCTCGCTGCCTTGTTGATATATTAAAGAGTTAATGTCCACTGTAGAGAGCAAGGTGAACTATTGGACTTGCAAGGACGGCAGAGAAACAGCTCATGGGAGCAAACTGACAAAACAGGTTAACCACAGGCTCCAGCTCACTGAGCTTGGCTGGGGTACAAGTCTAACTGAGTACGTGACAATCTTCTCTTTTGTGCTAACAAATGGCGTACCCTAAAGACATTATGCTTATATTCTGATGGATGGGAGTTGTAAGTAGTAAATGTGTATTTTAATAGGATGTTTTTCTTTTGCAGCAATTCCTGTAACTACTCGTTTCTGATTGAATCGGGTGATATGTGTTTAAATCTTGTTTGAAATCACATCTACCTGATGGGATTGTTAGCTATTTCAAAGGGTTCAGCCTTGTTGTTTCAGGTGCTTTTTACTAACTGATTTCCAGCACTGAGTGGGGGTGAAGTAGTAAAGGTTAGCCAACCTACAAATAAAGAACTTTGATTCTGACAATGGTTAGTGTTTGCCTTTGTATCGAGGACGGAAGAGCCTCGTGAAAAACAATTGGCGCTGCGAGCAGGGTTCCAACAGATACAGATGTCCTCTGAGGTGGACTGAATAAGCGATCAACTAGGTGTCGGTAACTTGAGATGGATGGGCCCACAAGGTAAGATTAACCTTGGTCTCTCTCACTGAACTAATACTCAGTCTACCACTCATCCCCCGAGTCCCTGTATTGATGGAACCCGGAGACGACTTACGGCCTTGAACACTGACTAGTCCTTCACCAGGTGCTTCGAGTTCACCAAGTGGCCTGGTGGTTCGAGTCCCCAGGTTTATTTGTTAAGATAACGGAGGTTCGATTCCCCCGTTAACCTTAGGGTTCGAGTCCTCTGAAACAACCTTATATTTAAACTATCTAAAATATAAGTCAGACCCTTGATAAGTCAAGGGACGGAAGCCCCTTATACACTCCCTGTATTGGGGATAAAAAGTTAAGACAACTGTCGGGTTGCCTGAATAAAAAATTAGGAAAAGTTAGGGGGAACCTGACATCTAGCGGGGTGTGTTAAAGCTGAAGAGGCTTTTTGAAAACGAAATTCAGGAAGTAAATGGAAAGTATTAATGTCCCTTTGGAGAAAGAAAGTGAATGAATTAACTGAGAAGTCAAAACTGGCCAGGTGGGAGGACAATGCGCGTCGAAGGGGGATAAGTGAATGTGATAATGAGGATAAACCCAAATCCTGGGAAATTTTGAAATGGGGATGTGAAAAATAGGAGAAGCAGAAAAGAGATAGAGCAGAACAAGAGAGGTTAGAAAAGGAAGATAGAGATAAGAGGAAAGGATTAGAAAATCAGGCCAAACAAAGAAAGCATAACAAACATGAGGTACCTCCTGACTTATCTGGCTTGCCGATGTTGTTCGAAACAAATGACACCAATGACCAAGACAATGATTGAAGCTTCTACTCAACTGCTCCTTCCAGCCCACCCCAGGAGCTGTGTCTAATCACGTCACATGCCCCAAATCACAAAACTTCATTGAATATATTGTCGGCACCATCCAGATGTACCAGGCTACCTCACAGGACCTTTTTAGCCTGTGTTGTATGTTGACACCCAGCGAGTGTGCTAGGTGGAAGACCCACCAGGAACATCAGGATTGGACTGCTTTTTCCGGAGCAAAGATCAACCACAGCAGCAGGTCACTCAGATTAGAGAAGCTCTTAAATGGACCCTGCAACAACCCATTGACGTAACAAAGGTCCTCGAATGTAAACCCAAACCAGGCGAAGATGGCTCTGATTATTGGGGCCGGTTTTGCTCTACATACACCACCTTTGCGGGAGATGTGGCTTATAACAGAGGACAAGCCTCACTGCAATTTAATGTCCTCCTGTAACAGTGTATCCCTGAGATCCTGGCGGCTGCCATCCGAACTAACAATATGGACTGGCTAGACAATACCAAGCCCCAAATGCAAAGAGCTTTAATTTATTATTGGAACTCTTTTAAAGAATCTAAACCCACGAAGGTTAAACGCGAGATGGTACAATGCCCTCTACGGCATCTGAGAGCCTGCCCTCACAACTAGGTATATCAGACAAAGTCTCAATATTGTTTTCCCGGATGGGTAGACAACTATGGTGTGGGCTACCCCACCCATCCCGATGGTCTGAATGCGCCCCATTTTGGCCTCCCCATGCGCCATTCCCTCAGGCTCCTGCCCCACCTGCCTGTGGAGGACCTCCCTGCACAGGACAGGAATGCTTCTATTGCGGGGGGTATGGATCACTAGAGGAGAGATTGTCTGCATCCCCGCCCACAGGACCCACAGGGACCCTGAGGAAGGAGACAAACATTCTCCACCTCCAATCCCCTCTCAGGTTGACTATCCCCTCATAATGTCTCAATATGTTGATGATCTTCTCCCAGCCAGTCCCTCTGAATCCGCCAATACTGCAGATACTAATTGGCTTCTTAATGCTCTCCATTCCTGGGGTTATGTGGTCCCAGCTGCCAAGGTGAAAAGCTCTCAGCAACAGGTCGAATTCCTTGGCACACTCCTCAGTGCTTCGGAGTGTTCCCTGACAGCTGGGCAAATTCACCCTATTCTGATGAGGGCACTTCCCACATCCCCCAAACAGATGAGGGCCTTTTTGGGACTGGTGAATTATTATCAGCAATGGCTCCCTAATGTTACTTCCCTTATCAAGCTGCTAACCCCTTTTGCCTCCGCTAAGACTGGGAAAACATTCTCACTCCCCCCTCCCTCCCCCCCACCCCGTTACAATCCTTCAGGGACCTTAAGGAATCTCTGGCATCTGCTCCTGCCCTAGGACACCCGCTCTATGAGCAGCCTTTTCAGTTATATGTGAGCATTATGGAAGGCTGTGCCACGTGAGTCCTCACACTGATCCATGGTAACCGCCGACGACCCGTTGCTTATCACTCCACCCGCCTCGACTCAGTTGCAATGGGTCTCCCACCATGCTCACAGGTCCTCCCTGCCATCTACTCACTGGTAACCGTGGCCGCTATTACTACTCTTCACCAGCTACTCACTATCTTTACCTCACATGCAGTTATTGCTCTCCTCAACCCCCATCAAACTCAACATCTCATGCAGGCACAATTAAGTCGATATGAGGTAGTCCTCCTCAACAAGCCACTCCTGACGTTTTCCTTTCACTCCACCGTCAATCCAGCTATCTTTCTGATTGCCACACCGGAAAAGCTCCCTTTTCCACCACGATTGCCTCCTCAGGAACCATTCTCTGAAGTCCCCTCGCCCCCTGACCTGAGCGATGTCCCTTTGTCCTCACCAGATCACACCTTTCATTTTGATGATAGCTCATCTATTTCCCCAGGAGGGAAGTCCCTCTCAGGCTAAGCCGTAGTAAACACTACAACGGTTTTAGAATTGGCATGCTTTGACAACACCTCCCTCCCCCACCTCCACCTGATTCCAGCCCAAAAAGCAGAACTGTTTGCTTTGACTCAGGCTTGCATCCTGGCAGCTGGCTGTTCTGCTAACATCTATACTGATTCTCGCTACGCCTTTGGCATTACCCATGATTTTGGTCAGTTATGGGCCCAGTGAGGTTTTCTTACCTCCTCGGATTCTCCAGTCCAAAACGAAGCGTGTCCCAGACTATTGGAGGTAACTACCAAGTAGATATTACGGGTGACGTTTCTACTCTGAAAACTGCTGGGTATAACCTTACATCCCTTATCCATAGCTTCAAACCCAAATACAATAGGTCGGACTCCATTTTGTTGTCATGAATCAGCAGAATGGATCCGTATGTATCCTTAGAAATGGGACTAAGCCAGTAGGCTGTAGTAGCTGTACCCAGACTTTCAATGTTACTGAGGGCCACCAAAGGGACATGCTGAAATTGGAGTGTTCTAACTGTATTGCCCAACTAAGTATGGATGCTGAACTACTGAGCGACATGATTACGTATAATGGTACCTAGTTTGTTTGCAGAAACAATGCCTATCTGTGGCTCCCTTGGAATCTTCCACACACCTGAGGAAGGAACAACGTTTCAGAAAGCTTGCGGGTTTACTATCAGATAAACTGGTTGGACTTTAACCTGGTGTTGTGAGACTTCTTACCGCGTCTACATCCTTGGGACTGGGCAGGATCTTGCTATCTAACGCATGTTGTCCTCTATATCTGACATTATGACTCCACCCTAAGGTACACCTTTTGAGATCAAAACGGGCTATCACGGAAACCCAGTGATTTTGGATGGTAGCCTTTCCTCTCTACGGTACAGCAAAGCTTCTTGAGAATTGATCAATATGCCTTCAGCTCTCGAGAAAACAGCCAATAACACAGCAGACGGTTTGGAAAGTATGGGCACGGGGTTATATCGGCAGAAGTGATTGCCACCCGAACCGTAGCCCTTCAAAACTGAATGGTTTTTGGACTATTTACTGGCTGAATCAGGAGGTACGTTCACATTCTAGTGGGAACAGAGTCTTGCACCTATATCCCTGATTCCTCCGAAAATATAACAATCCTAGCTAACCACATTAGAGAGATAGCAGATAAGGTCAGAAGGGCAGAAATACAATCATTACAACTCCCCCTGGTTGGTGGCCGTTTGGCAACATATTTGGAGATGGGGGAGGAATGATAGTACACCCAGGAGTCACGATCTTGGCCATGTTGGTCATTCTATTTCTTCTCAAATGCCCTATGTAATTATTAGTCCTGTTCTTCAGATGGCCCCCTGTAAAATGATTTACGAGTTAAGGGAGGGAGTGAGATATTAAAGAGTTAATGCCCCCAGTGTAGAACTGTTGGGCTTGCAAGAACGGCAGAGAAACAGGAGCAAACTGACAAACCAGGTTAACCACAGGCTCCAGCTGGCTGAGTCCGGCTGGGGTGCGAGTCTGAGTACGTGACGATGTTCTCTTTTGCGCCAACAAATGGCGTATCTTAATCATGCTTATGTTCTGATGGAGGGGGGTTGTAAGTAGTAAATGTGGATTTTAATAGGATGTTCTTTCTTACGCAGCAATTCCTGTAACTACTCGTTTCTAATTGAATCGGATGATGTGTGTTTAAATCTTTGTTTGAAATCACATCTACCTGATGGGATGGTAAACTGTTTCGAAGGGGTCAGCCTTGTTGTTTCGGGTGTTTTTTACTAACTGACTTCCAGCACTGAGTGGGGGTTAAGTAGTAAAGGTTAGCCAGCCGACAAATAAAGAACTTTGATTCTGACAACGGTTGGTGTTTGCCTTTGTATCAAGGATGGAAGAGTCTCGCAAAAGAACGAACTTAACACCACCACCCCACCCCACAGCCCAATCGCCAGCCCCCTGGTGTGTCCAGGCCCGCCTCGATCTCCCACCCCCTACACAATTCTGATCTTGCACCCGCCCCGCCACTGTCACTCTCTGTCCCACCGAACCCCCCCCCCCCCCCCCCCCCCCCCCGTGTCCATCCAGCCCCAGTCGCTGGCAGCCCTTCCTCTATCACTGCCTAGTGCATTGTGGCAGTGGGACCCTGCACCCCCACAATTCCCCACCCACCCCCCAGTCCTCCCCATAAGCCCTGCCCCAGGAGGTCCCACCCTATCTGGCCTCACCTCCTTGCCCCAGCCCTTGGCACTGCCCGATGCCTGGTGGGAAGTGCCAGTGAGCCAGACAGGCAATGCCCAGGGGAAACCCACCCACCCCCTTACCCCCGGCCTCCTCGGGGGTCTCCATAGGCCACTCCAGGGGGTTCGTGCTGCCAACTCCTGCTCATGGGGGAGCTGGAGCGAATCACTCCTGGCAGGGATTGGGGGATGTTAACAAGCCCGGAGACTTCCATCCTGAGCCTGCGATTGGGATGTAGATCCTAATTTAAATATAGTTCAATGCCGATTTCTGGAGGAGGCAACATCGGAAGTCCGGCGCCCGCAGATATACAGAGACCCTGGTGTCCAGCAGGGAGTCCACAAAATGGCCTCCATTTGAGTCTCTCGGCCTGCTTTACTGCTGGGAGAGAGGGAGAGAGACAGAGACAGAGAGAGAGAGAGGCAGGGAGGGAGAGAGGGCAAGAGAGACAAAGAGAGACAGAGGGAGAGAGGGAG
This sequence comes from Carcharhinus amblyrhynchos, assembly GCF_965287045.1. Classification (NCBI taxonomy): domain Eukaryota; kingdom Metazoa; phylum Chordata; class Chondrichthyes; order Carcharhiniformes; family Carcharhinidae; genus Carcharhinus; species Carcharhinus amblyrhynchos. The sequence goes on from NC_137349.1 coordinate 14,947,963, forward strand.
AGGGAGAGAGGGAAGGAGAGAGGCAGGGAAAGATAGGGGGAGAGAAAGGGAGAGAGAGAGAGAGACAGGGAGAGAGAGGGAGAGTGAGAGGGAGAGAGAGAGAGACAGAGGGGGACAGAGAGAGAAGAGAGAGAGGGAGAGAGGCACGGAGAGAGGGAGAGAGGAAGAGAAAGAGAGAGGGACAGGGGAGGGAGTGAGGAGGGAGGAGTGAGAGAGGGGGAGATAGAGAGCAAGAGAGAGAGAGGGGGAGACAGAGAGAGAGCGAGAGAGAGGAAGAGAGAGACAGGGAGAGAGAGAGAGAGAGAGACAGAGAGAGGGAGGAAGAGTCAGAAAGAGAGAGAGACAGAGTAGCAGAGCTGCGAGGACGTGTGTGGAATGGGGAGTGAAGAGAATCTGTGTAAACAAGATCTCACACCTGGAAATAATCACTGAACACAATAACCTGAGGCGCTTGAAAGAGAAGTTAAAGAACGGTCAGATGCTGCTGAGTAAGAGAGCAGAAATGAAAAGTTGGAGCTTCGTTGAATCATTTCCGTTGGAATAGATGCAGAAACTTGTCTGATAAAATCACCAAACCCACATCCCACTCTCAGCAACTGAAAGAGATTACTCATCACTTTCAGAGAGAGGTGATCAACGTAGAACACATCAGACACAACAGCGGAAAATCCAGAAGCACCAAATAAAAGCAAACAGCATCTCTTCCAGAGAATGGGAGTTTTGTTCTTACCTCCTGAAACATTCTGTCTGCATTATCGCAACATCACTGTCCCAGCTGCCATTTTTAAAAATTAATTCACGGGATGTGGGCACCGCTGGCTGGGCCAGCGTTTCATCCCCATCCTAATTACTCCTGTGAAGGTGATGGTGAGCTGCCTTCCTGAACTGCTGCAATCCCTGAGGTGTAGGTACACCCACAGTGCTGTTAGGGAGGGACTTCCAGGATTTAGACCTAGCCATAGTGGAGGAATGGTGAAATATTTCCAAGCCAGGATGGTCAGTGAGTTAGAGGAGAACATCCAGGAGGTGGTGTTCCCAGGTATCTGCTGCCCTTGTCCTTCTAGATGGTAGAGGTTGTGAGTTTGGAAGGTGCTGTTGAAGGGGCCTTGGTGATTCCCTCCAGTGTATCTTGTAGACAGTACACGTGGCTGCCACTGTGCATCAGTGGTGGAGGGAATGAATGTTTCTGGAATGGGTGCCAATCAAATGGGCTGATTAGTCCTAGGTGGTATCCAGTTTCTTCATAGAATCTCTGCAGTGCAGAAGTAGGCCATTTGGCCCATCAAGTCTGCAGCACCTCTCCAACATCTTACCCAAATCCACCCCACACATTTACCATGGTTAATCCATCTAACCTACACATCTTGGGACACTCAGGGGCAATTTTGCATGACCAATCAACCCAACCTGCACATCTTTAGAGTGTGGGAGGAAACCGGAGTACCCGGAGGAAACCCATGCAAACACGGGGAGAATGCGCAGACTCCACGTAGATAGTTACCCAAGGCTGGAATTGAACCTGGGTCCCTGGCGCTGTGAGGCAGCAGTGCTTACCACTGTGCCACCACGTCGCCATGTTGTTAGAGCTGCCCTCATCCAGGCAAGTGAAAAATATTCCATTACACTTGTGACTTATGCCATCTGGTTGGTAGATGGTCTTTGGAGAGTCAGGAATTGCATTACTCATCATGGGATTCTCGTCTCCGACCTGCTTGTGTAGCTATAGTATTTATATAAAGAGTCCAGTTCAGTTTCTTGACAGTGGTAACCCCCAGGTTATTGATAATGGGGAATTCGATGCCGCTGAATCTCTAACAACAATGGTTTGGATCTCTATTGTTGGAGATGGTCATTGCCCTGGCACTTAGGTGGCACGAATATTACTCGCCACTTGTCAGCCTGAGCCTGGATATTGTTCAGGTCTTGCTGCATTTGAACATGAACTGCTTCAGTAACTGACGAGTCGCAAATGGTGCTGAACATTGTGCAATCATTGGCCAACATCCCCACATCTGACCTTATGATGGAGGGAAGGTCATTGATGAAGATGGTTGGGTCTAGAACACTACTCTGCGGAACTCCTGCAGACATGTCTTGGAACTGAGATGATTGACCGCCAACCCCTACAACCACCTTCCTTTGTGCCAGGTATGACTCCAAACAGCGGAGAGTTTTAGCCCTGATTCCCATTGACTCCAGTTTTACTAGGGTCCTTGATGCCACACTCAGTCAAATGCTGCCTGGATGTCAAGGACAGTCACTCTCACCTCACACAATTCACACACCCACACACATACACACACAAATATATCCATTTTCACACACCCACACTGTAATGATTCTGTTCTTTTGAGAATTTTTTTTTACTATGTTTCTTCTACAGGGTATGTTTAGAATTCAGCTTGTTAACACGGTGCTGATTTGTCTGCACCAGGCAACTGACATGCTGAGAATGCAGGCCAATAATTGATTTTAGATAAAGGGGTGTTTGTTTTAATCTGAGTTAATGCATTTTTGTTTATTTGGTTTGTTTCCATGGGGTTTCAGAGTAGAGGTTTGATTAGGTTGATTGACAGACACAGTCATGTTTGCAGATGATACAAAATTGGGCAGCACTGTAGTTAGTTTTGAGGACAGCATGAAACTACAACAGGGTATTGATAGATTGGGTGAATGGGCTGAGCGGTGGAAAATGGATTTTAATATAAACAAGTGTGAAGTAATCCATTCTGGCCCCTTGAGCCTGCTCTGCCATTCAATAAAATCATGGCTGATCTTTTTGTGGAGTCAGCTCCACTTACCTGACCGCTCACCATAACCCTTAATTTCTTTACTGTTCAAACATTTATCTATCCTTGCCTTAAAAACATTCAATGAGGTAGCCTCAACTGCTTCACTGGGTAGGGAATTCCACAGATTCACAACCCTTTGTGTGAAGAAATTCCTCCTCAACTCAGTCCTAAATCTGCTTCCCCTTATTTTGAGGCTATGCCGTCTAGTTCTAGTTTCACCCACCAGTGCAAACAACTTATAGAACATAGAACACTACAGCACAAACAGGCCCTTCGGCCCACAGGTTGCGCAGATTATATCCATACCTACCAGGCCATAGAACTATCTATAACTCTCAATCCCATTAAATCCCGTGTACTTTAAAAGACCCCAGTGAGTTTGCCTCTACCACCACTGACGGCAGCCGATTCCACTCAGTCACCACCCTCTGAGTGAAAAACTTACCCCTGATACCTTCTCTGTACCTGCTCCCCAGCACCTTAAACCTGTGTCCTCTCATAGTGACCATTTCAGCCCTGGGAAATAGCCTCCAAGAATCCACCCTATCTGTACCTCTCAACATTTTATAAACCTCTATCAGGTCGCCTCTCAACCTTCATCTCTCCAGGGAGAAGAGACCTAGCTCCCACAACCTATCTTCATAAGGCATACCTTCCAATCCAGGCAACATCCTTGTAAATCTCCTCTACACCCTCTCAATAGCTTCCACATCCTTCCTGTAGTGAGGCAACCAGAACTGCGCACAGTACTCCAAGTGAGATCTGACAAGGGTCTTATAACTTCCCTGCTTCTATCTTATCTATTCCCTTCATAATCTTATATATTTCTATAATATCTTCCCTCATTCTTTTGAATTCTAATGAATATAGTCCGAGTCTACTCAGTCTCTCCTCATAAGCCAATCCTCGCAACTCCAGCATCAACCTAATAAATCTCCTCTACACCCCTCCAGTGCCAGTATATTGTTTCTCAAATAAGGAGATCAAAACTGTACACAGTACTCCAGGTGTGGCCTCACCAGCACCTTATACAGCTGCAACATAATCTCCCTGTTTATAAACTCCATCCCTCTAGCAATGAAGGACAAAATTCCATTTGCCTTCTTAATTACCCTCTTAATTACCTGCTGTACCTGCAAGCCAATATTTTGTGATTCATGCACAAGGACACCCAGGTCCCTCTGCACAGCAGCATGCTACAATTTTGTACCATTTAAATAATCGTCCATTTTGCTATTATTCCTATCAGAATTGATGACCTCACATTTACCAACATTGTATTCCATCTGCCAGACACTTGCTCCCTCACTTAGACATTTATATCCCTTTGCAGAGTTTCAGCGTCCTTTGCCCACTTTGCCCTGCCACTCATCTTAGTGTCTGTCATCTGCAAATTTTGACACACTACACTTGGTCCCCAATTCCAAATCATCCATGTAAATTGAAAACAATTGCAATCCCAATACTGATCTCTAATCGCCAACTAGAAAAACACCCATTTTTTCCCCATTCTTTACCTTCTGTTAGTTAACCAATCCGCTATCCATGCTAATACATTACCCATAGTGCTGTGCACCTTTCTCTTATGTAGCAATCTTTGGTGCAGCACCTTGTAAAATGCCTTCTGGAAATCCAGATACACCACATACACAGGTTCCCCATTGTCCACTGCGCATGTAATGTCCTCAAAAAATTCTAGTAAATTAGCTAAACATGACTTGCCTTTCATGAACCCATGCTGCGTCTTCCCAATGGGACAATTTATATCCAGATGTGTCGCTATTTTTTCCTTGCTGATAGGCTCAAATATTTTCCCTACTACAGAAGTTAAGCTAACCAGCCTATAGTTATCCACCTTTTTTAAACAGTGGTGTCACTGTTTCTCAATCTGCGGAAACCATCCCAGAGTCCAGTGAATTTTGATAAATTACCACTAGTGCATTTGCTCTTTCTCCCGCCATCTCTTTTAGTACCCTGGGATGCATTCCATCAGGACCAGGAGACTTGTCTGCCTTTAGCCCCATTAACTTGCCCAACACTATCTCTTTCATGATAATGATCGTTTCCATGTCCTCGCCTGCCATTGCCTTCCTGTCATCAATTTTGAAATGTTATTTGTGTCTTCCACTGTGAAGACTGACACAAAATACCTGCTCAATGCCTCAGCCATTTCCTCTTTCCTATTATTAAACCCCCCTTCTCATCCTCTAAAGACCAATGTTTACTGTAGCCACTCTTTTTCTTTTTTTTTTGTCGAAACTTCTGCTATCTGTTTTTATATTCTGAGCTATGATTGATGAGGGCATCTTTTAGAAGGCACCAAGTTACATTCAGTCGATGTCTAATGAGATTTGGGGTTTAGGTTTATAGCTACTTGAAATAAGTTCATAAGTTCAGCAGATATAGGAGCAGAATTTAAACCACTTGGCCCGCTGAGTCCGCTGCTCCATTCGATCATGGCTGATATGCTGTTCATTCTCATTTTCTTACCTTCTCCACATAACCTTTCAACCCATTACCAATTAAAAATCTGTCTAACTCCTCCTTAAATTTACACATTGTCCCAGCATTCACCGCACTTTGGGATAGCGAGTTCCACAGATTCATAACCCTTTGGAAGAAACAGTTTCTCCTCAACTCTATTTTAAATATGCTACTCCTTATCCTAAAACTATGATCTCTCGTTCTAGAATGCGCCACAAGAGGAAGAATCCGCTCCATGTCTACCTTATCCATACCTTTTATCATCTTGGATACCTCAATTTGATCTCCTCTCATTCTTCTATATTCCAGAGATATTGGCCTAAACTGTTCAATCTCTCTTCATATGACAAATCCCTCATCTCTGGAATCAATCTAGTGAACCTCCTCTGAACTGCCTTCAATGCCACTACATCTTTCCTCAAATAAGGGGATCAAAACTCTGCAGAAGATTCCAGGTGCAGTCTTACCAATGCCTTGTTGCAACAATACTTCCTTACCTTTATATTCTATTCCTTTAGCTTTAAATGCCAACATTCCATTCACCTTATTATCTGCTATACCTGCATGTTAGTTTTCTGTGACTCATGAACGAGGACACCCAGATCCCTCTGCACCAGAGCACCCTGTAGTCTCTCCCCATTTAGATCATAAGTTGTCTTCCCATTTTTCCAACCAAAATGCATGACCTCACAGTTATCCACATTAAACTCTATCTGCCCCATTTTGGTACACTCTCCTAACCTATCTATATCCATTTGTAAGGTTCTTATTTCCTCACTGCCACTTACAGTCCTGCCTATTTTTGTGTCACCAGCAAATTTGGCGAAATCATCATCTATCCTTGTATCCAAATCATAAATATAGATTGTAAATAACTGGAGTCCAAGGAAAGAACCCTACAGCGCTCCACTAGTTACTGCTTGCCATCCAGAAAAGAACCCATTTATCCTGACTCTCTGTCTTCTGTCCATCAGCCAGTCACCTATCCAAGCTCATAAGTTACCCCTAATCCCATGTGATCTCACCTTGTGAATTAACATTTTGTGCAGCACCTTATCAAACACCTTTCGGAAGTCCAGATATACTACATCTACAGGATCCCCATTATCCAATATGCTTGTTACATCCTCAAAGAACGCTACCAAATTAGTCAAACATGATTTGCCCTTCATAAAACCATGCTGCCTCTGATGGATAGTGTTTTGATTTTCCAAATGTCCTGATATTGCTTCCTTGATAATTGATTCTAACACTTTCCCAACAACAGATGTTAAACTAACTGGTCCGTAATTTCCCACATTTTGCCCCCCTCCCTTTTTGAACAAGGGCATTACATTAGCATTTTTCCAAGCCACTGGAACCTTTCCCACGTCCAGGAAAGTTTGGAATATTAAAACCAATGGATCCATCATCTCTGCCACCACTTCCTTTAATAGCCTAGGATGTTGGCCATCAGAGCCCGGAACATGAACAGTTTATAGTCAAGAAGATCAATGCAATGTTGGCCTTCATATCTAAAGGGCCAGAGTACAGGGATGCTGAAGTTATGCTGTAGTTGTACTTGTACAAAACCCTAGTTAGATCCTACTTAGAGTACTGTGAGCAGGTACGGGCAGCACACCTTAGGGGGATTGTATTGGCCCTGGAGGGAGTTCAATGCAGGTTTACAAGAATGATACCTGGACTTCAGGGGTTAAGTTACAAGGAGAGGTTAGACCAATTAGGCCTTTAATCTTTCAAATACAGTAGGTTGAGGGGTGATCTGCTAGATGTTGACAAAATATTTACAGGGAAGGACAAGGTGGTTGGAAGGTTCTGGAATCAAGGACAATAATTGAGAAATTAGGGCCAAGTGTTCAGGAGAGATATTAAAAACACTTCTATATGCAGAGGGTGTGGGAGGTTTGGGACTCACTTCCTCAAACAGCAGTGAATACTGGTTCAATTGTTAGGTTTAAATCTGAGAGAGACACATTTCCACTGAGGGGTATCGAGGGATATGGGGCTACGGCAGGTACATGGAGTTAGGCCACAGATCAGTCATGATCTTACTGAATGGCGGAACAGGCTCAAAGGCTTGAATTGTGTATTCCAGTTCCTATGTTCCTACCTGTAATGGTTAGAGCTAAGCATACAGGGAAAATCAAGAGAAGTTTCTGCTTGGTTCTGCAAGAAGTCTCTCTTTCTCTGAAAACTGCTGTTTAAGAGCTGTCAGAAGAAATAGGTCTCTCTCTCTCTCTCCAGAGGTGTTCTGGAAGCTTGAGCACTAGCAACACAAGTACAAGCAGGTAAGCTGGTAGTTTTTGGTAACTCAGTTTGAAGAGAATGTTACGTGTGTGAGGAATATTGCCTATATTGGAACCAATAGAGATAGATCAGCAGTTAAAAATTGTATCTTGTCTGGTACCTGTAACAATGCTGTTGGGGGAGTTCCCATCCTCTTGACAGTGTTGGTTGCCCAATGAATCTGCAAATAAAAATTGCTACAACAGGTTAAACAACAAGAAAACTCTGATGGGAAGACAGGAATAAGCAACTCATTTACAACAGAGAAAACACACAAACACCCAAAGGTCTCTACAAACAAATCAGAATAAATCTGTATAAAAGCAAAACATTGTGGATTCTGGAGTCTGAAACCTAAAGAGAAAATGCTAGAAAATCTCAACAAGTCTGGCAGCATCTGTACGGAGAGAAAAGAGCTCTTTTATCTGCTGGAATGTCTGTTATTCTCCTGGGTATCTGTTATTCTACATATAAACCACCCCGAACCCCTTGATTAGATTCCAGTCTGTAACTCACTCCCAGGTATCTGTTATTCTGTGTATGAATCACCCCAAACCCCTCAATTAGATTCCAGTCTGCAACTCACTCCCGGGTATCTGTTATTCTATATATAAACCACCCCAAACCCTTTGATTAGATTCCAGTCTGTAACTCATTCCTGGCTATCTGTTATTCTGTATATAAACCACCCCAAACCCTTGGATTAGATTCCAATCTGTAATTCACTCCCGGGTATTCCTTATTTTGTCTGATCCCATCCAAATTCCCAGTGACTGTCAAACCACATTCCTGCCTCAAAGAATAAAGATGAAAAGACAAAGAAAATTACAGCCCGGGATCAGGCCCTTCAGCCCTCCAGGCCTGCACCGACCATGCTGCCCGACTGAACTAAAGACCCCTACCCTTCCGGGGACCATATCCCTCTATTCCCATCCTATTAATCTATTTGTCCAGATGCCCCTTAAAACTCACTATAGTATCCACTTCCACTACCTCCCCCAGGCACCCATCACCCTCTGTGTAAAAAACATGCCTCGTACATCTCCTTTAAACCTTGCTTCTCACACCTTAAACCTGTGCCCCCCCCAGTAATTGACTGTTCTACCCTGGGAAAAAGCTTCTGACTATCCACTCTGTCCATGCCTCACATAATCTTGTAGACTTCTGTCAGGTCGCCCTCTCAACCTCACTCGTTCCAGTGAGAGCAAACCAAGTTTCTCCAACCTCTTCTCACAGCTAATGCCCTCCATACCAGGCAACATCCTGGTAAGTCTTTTCTGTACTCTCGCCAAAGCCTCCACGTCCTCCTGGTAGTGTGGCGACCAGAATTGAACACTCTGGGTCTGATTTTACCATTTTCATTCTAAGTGCTGAATCTGGGCGCAACTCAGACCCGACATGGAAACCTGCTTTCAGGCGCCCCCCCAAAACGCACTGAAACAGAAATCGTGGGTCTGAATCGCACTGTGGGGGGGACTCGGCGTGGCTGAAAAGATTGGAGTTCTGAACTGCTCAGTTAGAAAAAAAGTTTGAAAAAGCGTGCCCGCGTCAGATCACTCCCGAGGCTGCAGAAAGCGGTCCGGGAGCAAAGGCCCCCACAGACATCATCCCCAAACCTACAACATAACTGTCCCCCTTATCCACCCACTTCCCTCCTGCTACCCAGACCGATTGCGATCCCCTGCCCCCTTCCCCCCCCACCAATTGCCCGCAGAGTGACAGCGGATCCCCCTGACTCACCCGTTCCCTCGCCCACTCGAGATCCACCTTACCTGCCTTACTCCCTCCACCCCCAGAGAATGATCTGGCCTCACTACCCTCCGCCGCCCCCCCCCCCCCCCCCCTCCACACACACACACACACACACACACACACACACACACACACACACACACACACACACACACACACACAACAATGGTACACCTGATCCGCTTTCCTTCCCTCACTACCGATCTGAGTCAGCAGCCGGAGAGCCCGATTCAGGCTTTTATTCAGCAGGTTCATTTCAAGCTGGATCCGGATTGGCAAACGCGGTGGTAAAGCAGGAACTGCTGTTAAAGTTTGCGGGGCAGTTCATTAATTCAATTTATATACACGCAAATGCATTTAAATCACCATTGCGCCCGTTTTGGGCACGAATTAGATGGTTGCCATTCCTAGGTCTCGGCAGAGTGACAATCTGCACAGATGTGGGTGTGGATCATGTTTATGGCCTCACACTCGACTTTACCACAATTTTGCATCTGAAAATGGGTGTGACGCAATGGTAAAGTAGACCCTATGTTTCGAGTGTGGCCTAACTACGATTCTATAAAGCTTCAAATCATCAGAATTCTCATCATCAGCACCATTTGCAAAATCAGTGGAAAATCTGAATGTAATATCTCTATCCTGCCTTGAGCTGTCAGAATCGCATCTGCTTTAACAGTTCAATTACTTTTTCTATATTTATTAAAAATGCTTACTGTGTCTGCTGCTATTTTTTAGTAGCTAATCTCCCAAACCCTCTCACCTTCCAGCTCCTCAATCCACATTCTTTATTCCTCCAGATTTCTCTCTTAAATTCTTCACGTCAACTTTCTCGTGTCTCTCGTTTAAGTTTAATTCTCTATTTATCCCTGAAACTTCATTCCTAATTTGCTCATTATGACCATGCAGGAATGTAATTATTCTGAGCCCTGTCCACTTCAGATCAGCACAACTCCCCATTCCTGCAAAATCAACTGTGAGCCTTCACTTTTCTGAACCACTTCTTGTCAATCCAAATTTATTGACCTTTACTTTGTTTTGCTTGCTGCTTACCGATCATTTATTTCCCAGAACTAAATTCAACAAATCACCTTGTCTTAAAACAAAAAAATAGAAAATGCCATATAAACTCATCTGTGGAGAGGAAAAGAGAATGTTTCGGATTTAAATGAGCCTTTTACAGAGTTGGTATCCTTGTCTTGATGAACTTGAAACAGAACAAAGCAGGAAGCAGTCTGGGTTATTCGTTATAAAGTGTTTGCTACTTTGATTCCTGTATTATCCTGATTAGACTCTATTTGGGATGGTTAAATCTCCTAAGGTTAAGGTCCTGTCACTATGCTTCTCTGAACACACACACCCTGCTCTCTATCTCACTCTCATTCTCTAGTGAGCTGTTATATATTTGTGTTCTGTCTTAACTTATTCCTTCACATTGCTTATTCCTTATAGTAGAACAAATAATTCTCTTTTTGTGCACGTGCCAGAACATTGCCTTTTTTTATTCATTTGTCAGACATGGGCTTCACTGGCTGACCAGAATTTATTGCCCATCCCTAGATGCCAGAGAGCAGCTAAGAATCAATCGCATTGCTGTGGCTCTGGAGTCACATGTAGTCCAGACCAGGTAAGGACAGCAGATTTCTTTCCCTAAAGGACATTTGAGGGCAAGTGATGGTGCAGTGGTGATGTTACAGGGCTTGTAATCCAAGGCCCAGGCAATACTCTGGGTCACAGGTTCAAATCCCACTCTTGGAGCTGGTGGAATTTAAATTCAAGGAATTAGTTGGGAATATAAAGCTAGTCTCAGTAATGGTGACCAGGAAACTATTATCAATTGTCATGAATCTGCCATCCTTACCTGGCCTGGCCTATGCGTGTCTCCCAAACCCACAAATAATGGGAGACGTCACTGACAGTGCTATCAAACACACTGTACACTGTGGCTTCTGCCAGGGTCACTCGGCTCCTGATCTCATTACAGCCTTTGTCCAAATATGGACAAAAGAGCTGAACTCCAGAAGTGAGGTGAGATGTTGTTGTTGGGTCAAAATCCTGGAACTCCCTCCCTAACAGCACAGTGGGTGTACCTACACCACATGGACTGCTACGTTCAATAACGCAGCTGACCACCATCTTTTCAAGGGGCAATAAATGCTGGTCTAGCCAGCAACACCCACATCCTATAAACAAGAAAAAACACCCATGTGTGGAGTGCACATGATAATCAATCAATGTTTATGTAGTTGGATCTTTTCCACAGTGAATCCAACTTTATCAATCGTTTACAGATTGTTTACAGATTGTTATAATAGAGATTTAAGAACATTCAGTCAAGATCTATAAAAATCTTGTGGTTATTTGATAAACTAATTGCCTCTTTTTATAACCTCTGAATGAACATTTTAATCTGATAATTTCTCCACAATGCTTGCTTTCACTTCTGGTGTGTGAGATATGAGACCACATACGAGCAGCGTTGACTTTATCGTAACACTTACCCTGAAAGAGCAGCAAGGAGACGGGCAGCAGGAGAAACAAATCCATCGCTTTAACCTAGACACAGTCTGAGCCGATGTGCTCTCTCTGGAGCCTAAGGGGCTTTACATCTCAATCACATTGCAGAAAATTCCTTTTGCTATTAGTTGCTGAACGTGAACAACGTGAAGCCACATTCTAACCCTGGCCCATAACTGGTACGCTCTGCTTCGCTCACTCTGACATTAATGAACTAATGAATAAATTGCCATTGCGCTCTGATCCATTCCTGCCAAATAACAGAAAGGTTTTGAGGTAAAAACCTCTTGACGTGTCTTTCCTTCAATTAGATGATTAGCTCAGCTAGAACCGTGAACAGCAGAAACCACAAACCACACATGGAACATGAGAGAAAGACCGAGAGGTAGTCATTGAGTAAAGAAAGTTGAGGAGGCGAGTGAGAACGGAGATCGGTGGGGAATGTCCGGGCTAACACGAGGCAATTAACAGAATTCTAATTGTGAAGACTTTCCAGCAGGTGTTTGCCAGCTTTTTGTTTGGGTTCTAGTTGGTTTGTTTTCTCCAGGTTTGGCCTATACCCACAGCCGTGTGTCTCTCTCTGAAATTAAAGACAGCTTCATGCTGTAATCATTGGACAATGAGAAAAACCACATGTGAAGGAGGGACTTTGCAAGTCGCTGCGAATCGCTACACACCCTCAGGTCTGTAACGAAAGCTCAAATTCTATTGGCAGGATCAATCTGAGCAGGTCAGAGGCAGTGGTTTAACCTCAATGTGCGCCTGAATAAATTGGCATCAGCTGCTCAGGTAAACCAATCGCTGGACATCATTTATTGGAGTTTTCCACGGAAGCTTTTTAAAACTCACAGAATGGCTGGAAATTGATTGATTTCTTTCAGCGCGTGGAAATAATAACCTAAGCATTGTTCACATAGTGTGGAGAAAATCTCTTCCCGTTTCTGCAAAGACAGGGAAAGGTTGGATACCTCCCGCATGTGGCATTATCCCATTGCTTGGTCCATTGCCCAAATCCAATTGTGATGGAGTTGTGCCATTTGTAGGAGATGTTCCCAGTTTGTCAGAAGATTCCAGAACCATGGGAGGGACCTAATCCTGAGCTGACAACAAAGAAAACACAGAAATTTAACATTCCCTTTGGAATTCATTCACCCTCTTACCTTCTCATAAAATGGAAGTGCCAGCATTGGACTGGAGTAAACACAGTAAGAAGTCTCGCAACACCAGATTAAAGGCCAACAGGTTTATTTGGTAGCACGAGCTCTCAGAGTGTTGTCCCTACACCTGGTGGAGGAGCGACACTCTGAAAGCTTGTGCTATCAAATAAACCTGTTGGACTTTAACCTTCTGTTGTGAGACTTCTTACTGTGCCTTCTCATAAAGCTGATGTAATCACAGGTAGCGAAAACCCAATTGAGGAAATATTCAATTCACTTCACATGACTTAATCTTGTGTAAATAAATACACAGAACATAGAACACAGACATTGAACATAGAACAATACAGCACAGTACAGGCCCTTTGGCCCTCGATGTTGCGCCGAGCTTTGTCCGAAACCAAGATCAAGCTATCCCACTCCCTATCATTTTGGTGTGCTCCATGTGCCAATCCAATAACCGCATGAAAATTCCTAAAGTGTCCAACTCTACCATCACAGCAGGCAGTGGATTCCATACCCCAACCACTCTCTGAGTAAAGAACCTACCTCAGGCATCCCTCCTGTATCTCCTACCATGAACCTTATAGTTATGCCCTCTAGTAACAGCTACATCCACCTGAGGAAATAATCTCTGAACATCCATTCTGTCTATCCCCCTCATCATCTTATAAACCTCTATTAAGTCACCTCTCATTTTCCTCTGCTCTAAAGAGAAAAGTCCCAGCTCCCTCAACCTTTCCTCATAAGACCTACCCTCCAAACCAGGCAGCATCCTGGTAAACCTCCTCTGCACTCTCTCCAATGCTTCCACATCCTTCTTATAGTGAGGTGACCAGAACTGCACACAATATTCCAAATGTGGTCTCACCTCTACAGTTACAGCATAACCCCAAGGCTCTTAAACTCAAACCCCCTGTTAGTAAACACCAACACACTCTGGGTCTTCTTCACGGCTTTATCCACTTGAGTGGCAACTTTCAGAGATCTGTGGATATGAACCCCAAGATCTCTCTGTTCCTCCACATTCCTCAGAACCCTGCTGTTGACCCTGTAATCCACATTCAAATTTGTCCTACCAAAATGAATCACGTCACACTTATCAGGGTTAAACTCCATCTGCCATTTTTCGGCCCAGCTCTGCATCTTATCAGTGTCACTTTGTAGCCTACAACAGCCCTCCACCTCATCCACTATTCCACCAATCTTGGTGTCATCAGCAAATTTACTGACCCACCCTTCAGCCCCCTCCTCCAACTCATTGATAAAAATCACAAATAGCAGAGGACCCAGCACTGATCCCTGTGGTACACCACTGGTAACTGGTCTCCAGTCTGAAAATTTTCTATCCACCACCACCCTCTGTCTTCTATGAAACAGCCAGTAACTTATCCAATTGGCCAAATTTCTCTCTATCCCACACCTCCTTACTTTCCTCATGAGCCTATCATGCAGAACCTTATCAAACACCTTACTAAAATCCATGTATATGACATCAACTGCTCTACCTTCATCTACACACTTAGTTACATTCTCAAAGAATTCAATCAAATTTGTGAGGCAAGACTTACCCTTCACGAATCCATGCTGACTATCCCTGATTAAGCTGCATCTTTCCAATGGTCATAAATCCTATCCCTCAGGACCTTTTCCATTAACTTACTGATCACCGAAGCAAGACTAATCGGCCTATAATTACCAGGATCATTCCTATTTCCTTTCTTGAACAGAGGAACAACATTCGCCACTCTCCAGTCCTCTGGCACTATCCCTGCGGACAGTGAGGACCCAAAGATCAAAGCCAAAGGCTCTGCAATCTCCTCCCTTGCCCCCCAAAGAATCCTAGGATATATCCCATCTGGCCCAGGGGACTTATCAACCCTCAGGTTTTTTCAAAATTGCCAATACACAGGCAGTGAAAAGGGCTCTTCAAAGAAAGATCAGGCAGTTACAAAGTAATAAAGACATCAGTTAAAGCTAAAACTCTCCTGCCAGTTGTGTCAACATTGTGTTCAGGGCTGACTCCATTGGCCATTCTCAAAGCTTACCCAATCATTCAGAATTAGGCTACCTTGCATCTGTATCAAAAAAAGATTTTGAGGGCATGGGAGAGGCATGTGAATAATGGAAGGGTTATGAAAGGGATATAGGGATGGAGAAGTCATGGGGGTCTGGAAGAGGAGTGGGAGTTTGGTGAGAGATGGGGGCTAGAAAGCCGAACCGTCATGATTACAGCTGAGCAAATATCTCAGTAAATGGCAGCAAACCTTGAAACCCAGCTGTTGCTGTGCCCAGGGGCAGGGGGCCTGTTTCCACACCGTGCCTGCAACCTGACACAAAAATAAGGTGGGGGACACGACTCCGCTGGAGACTGGATAGTTGAGTCAGGGTAATTTTGATTTCTGATACCCATCACCTTGACAAGAATCTGGCCCCACATTCACCTTTTCAATTCCCTTTTGTTACTGTCCATGAGCTTTGACTGGTTTCTATACACGGACATGCACCACCTCAGCCCCCAGACCTCTTCCCATTTAGAAAGTATTGTGACCTTTCGTTCTTTTGTCCAGGTGTGGCCTCACCAAGTACCCGTTTAATTGCAACAACACATCCCTGTTCCTGTAGTCGAAACCTCTCACAATGAAGGCCAACATACCATTTGCCTTCTTTACTGCCTGCTGCACATGCATGCTTAACTTCAGTGACTGGTGTACAAGACATCCAGGTCTCGTTGTAAATGCCCCGCTCATAATTTATATCCATTCAGATAATAATCTGCCTTCCTGTTATTGCTACTAAAGTGGATAACCTCCCATTTATCCACATTATACTGTATCTGCTATACATTTGCCCACTCACTCAGCCTGTCCAAATCACACTGAAGCATCTCTGCATCCTCCTCACAGCTCACCCTCCCACCCAACTTTGTACCATCTGCACATTTGGAGATAATTTGTTAAACTAGAGAGAGTGCAGAAAAGTTTTACTCGGATGCTACCAGGACTTGATGGTTTGAGTTATAAGGAGAGGCTAGATAGATTGGGAAATTTTTCTCTGGAGTGTAGCAGGCTAAGGGGTGATCTTATAGAGGTCTATAAAATAATGAGGGGCACAGATCAGCTAGATAGTCAATATCTTTTCCGAAAGGTAGGGGAGTCTAAAACTAGAGGGTACAGGATTAAGATGAGAGGAAAGAGATACAAAAGTGCCCAGAGGGGCAACTTTTTCACACAGAGGGCGGTGAGTGTCTGGATCAAGCTGCCAAAGGTAGTAGTGGAGGGTGGGACAATTTTGTATTTTAAAAAGCATTTAGATAGTTACATGGGTACGATGGGTATAGGGGGATATGGGCCAAATGCTGGCAATTGGGATTAGTTTAGGGCTTTAAAAAAAGGGTGGCATGGACAAGTTGGGCCGAAGGGCCTTTTTCCATGTTTAAACCTCTATGACTTTATGATTACATTTAATTCTCTCATCTAAATCATTACTATATACCTTGAATAGCTGGAGTCTGGGCACCAATCCCTGCAGTACCCCACTACTCACTGCCTGACATTCAGAAAGAAGATCCATTTATTCCTACTCTTTATTTCCTGTCTGCCAACCAGTTTTCTATCCATCTCAGTACGCTATCCCAATCCCATGCATTTTTGTTTACAGGCTGATCTCTTATATGGGACTTTGTCAAAAGCCTTTGGAAAGTCCAAATAAACCAATCCACTGGCTCCCCCTCATCACCCCTCTTAGTCATCAGTATTAATCAGTGCAATTAATGGAAGTGTTAGAATTCAAAAAAAAGTACAAAAACTGGCATAAGGGCACTTTATCTGAATGCTTGTATAATTCGAAACAAGGCAAATGAGTTGGTGGCACAAATCATTGCGAACAAGTATAATTTGGTGGCTATTACAGTGACATGGTTGCAGGACGGTCACAACTGGGAGTTAAAATCCAGGGGTATCAGACTGTTTGGGGGGACCAACAGGAAGGTAAGGGAGGTGGTGGTGTAGCTCTGATATTTAAGGACGACATCAGAGTGGCAGTGAGAGACGATATAGGTTCTACGGAAAAAAGGATTGAATCCTTTCGGGTGGAAATTAGAAATAGGAGAAAAAGTCACTGATAGGTGTAGTCTATAGGCTGCCAAATAATAACATCATGGTAGGGCGAGAAATAAACAAAGAAATATCTGATGCATGTAAAAATGGTACAGCAATTATCATGGGGGATTTTAATCTACATATCAATTGGTCAAACAGGTCGGTCAAGGCAGCTTGGGAGTTGTTCATAGAATGTATCCGTGATAGTTTCCTTGAACAGTATGTAATGGAACAGACAAGGGAGCAAGCTATCCTAGATCTGGTCCTGTGTAATGAGACAGGAATAATTAATGATCTTGCGGTTAGAGATCCTCTTGGGAGAAGCGATCACAGTGTGGTTGAATTTAAAATACAGATGGAGCATGAGAAGGTAAAATCCAATACCAGTATCTTGTGCTTAAACAAAGGAGATTATAAAGGGATGAGGGAAGCGTTGGCTAAGGTCGGCTGGGAGCAAAAACTTTATGGTGGGACAATTGAGGAGCAGTGGAGGATTTTCAAAGCGATCTTTCACAGTGCTCAGCACAAGTAAATACCACTGATAAGGCAGGACTGTAGAAACAGAGATAATCAGCCATGCATATGCAAGGAGATAAAGGAGGGTATCAAATTGAAAGAAAATGCATACAAAGTGCAAAGATTAGTGGGAACCTAGAGGATTGGGAATTCTTTAAAGGTCAGCAGAAAGCCACGAAAAAAGCAATAAAGAAAGATGAGATGGATTATGAGAGTAAACTAACTCAGAATATAAAAACAGACAGCAAAAGGTTCTACAAATATATAAAATAAAAAAGAGTGGCGAAGGTAAACATTGATCCTTTAGAGAAGGAGAAGCGGGATGTAATAACTGGAAATGAGAAAATGGCTGAGATATTGAACAGATATTTTGTGTCAGTCTTCACAGTGTAAGATACAAATAACATGCCAAAAATTGATGACAGGAAGGCTATGGCAGGTGAGAACCTAGAAACAATCATTGTCACAAAAGAGGTAGTGTTGGGCAAGTTAATAGAGCTAAAGGTCCTGATGGAATGCATCCCAGGGTACTAAAAGAGATGGCAGGAGAAAGAGCAAATGCACTAGTGGTATTTTACCAAAATTTGCTGGACTCTGGAGTGGTTCCCGCAGATTGGAAAACAGCAAATGTGATGCCGCTGTTTAAAAAAGGAGGTAGACAAAAGGCAGGTAACTATAGGCCGTTAGCTTGACTTCTGCAGTAGGGAAAATACTTGAATCTATCATCAAGGAAGAAATAGCGAGACATCTGGATATAAATTGTCCCATTGGTAAAATGCAGCATGGGTTCATGAAGGGCAGGTCATGTTTGGCCAATATGGTGGAATTCTTTGAGAACATTACATATGCAGTGGACAATGGGGAACCTGTAGATGTGGTGTATCTGGATTTCCAGAAGCCATTTGACAAGGTACTGCACCAAAGACTGCTACATAAGGTAAAGGTGCGCAGTGTTATGGGTAATGTATTAGCATGGATAGAGGATTGGTTAACTAACAGAAAGCAAAGAGTGGGGGTAAACGGCTGTACTTCTGGTTGGCGATCAGTGCCTAGTGGTGTGCCTCAGGGATCAGTGTTGTGACCACAATTGTTTACAATTTACATAGATGATTTGGAGTTGGGGATCAAGTATAGTGTGTCAAAATTTGCAGATGACACTAAGATGGGTGGAAGAGCAAAGTGTGCAGAGAACGCTGAAAGTCTGCAAAGGGATACAGATAGTCTAAGTGAGTGGGCGAGGGTCTGGCAGATGGAGTACAATGTTGGTAAATATGAGGTCATCCATTTTGGTAGGAATAACAGCAAAATGGACCATTATTTAAATGGTAAAAAATTGCAGCATGCTGTCCAGGTATCCTTGTGCAGGAAACTCAAAGAATTCGTTTGCAGGTGTAGCAGGTAGTTAAGAAGGCAAATGAAATGTTGTCCTTCATTGCTAGAGGGTTGGAGTTTAGAAACAGTGAGGTTATGTTGCATCTGTATAAGGTATTGGTGAGGCAACACCTGGAATACTGTGTACAGTTTTGGTCTCCTTACTTGAGAAAGGATATACTGGCACTGGAGGGGATGCAGAGGAGATTCACTAGGTTGATTACGGAGTTGAGACAGTTGGCTTATGAGGAGAGACTGAGGGGGGATCTTATAGAAACATATAAGATTATGAAGGGAATAGATAAGATAGAAGCAGGGAAGCTGTTTCCACCGGCAGGTGAAACTAGAACTAGTGGGTATAGCCTCAAAATAAGGGGAACAAGGTTTAGGACTGAGGTGAGGTGGAACTTCTTCACACAAAGGGTTGTGAATTCCCTGCCCTGTGAAGCAGTTGAGGCTACCTTATTGAATGTTTTTAAGGCAAGGATAGATACATTTGTGAACAGTAAAGAAATTAAGGGTTATGGTGAGCAGTTGGTAAAGTGGAGCTGAGTCCACAAAATTATCAGCCATAATCTTATTAAATGGTGGAGCGGGCTCGAGGAGACGGACGGCCTACTCCTGCTCCTAGTTCTTATATTCTTATTTATATGGCTAAGCCAGTTCAGTTTGTCATCAATGGCAAACCACAGAATGTTGGTAATGGGGGATTCAGCAATGCTAATACAATTGAATGTCAAGAGGTGATAATTAGATTATCTCTTGTTGGAGAACAGTGCAGAGGGAACTTTACTCTGTATCGAACCCTGTGCTGTACCTGTCCTGGGAGTGTTTTTGGGGATGTTTCTAGAACCTGTTCTTAATGACAGAGTGACTGAGCATTTGGAAAAACACGAGCTGGTGAGAGAGCCAGCATTGATTTGTAAGAGTAAGTCATGTCCAGTTAAATTTGTAGAGGAGGTAAGTAATGGGTATGTGAGGAAATGTCTGTGGATGTTGTTTATGTTGCACTCTGAGAGAGTCTTTGATAAAATTCCTCATCAGAGATTGTCAACAAAAATGAAAGTGAGTGGATTGTAAAAAACCTAATGAATATGGAGAAGGAATTTGTTCAGAGACAGAGAATCGGGAGGATGGAAATGGACCTGTCATATGTGAAGAGAAAAAGATTTGTGAAGTCAAAAGCAGGGAAATTTATAAGGGGGAGCAAAGAAATGACTGAGAAATGGAGGAGAAAGGAACAACAAATAATGCAACAGAAATGTTGGGCAACACAGGTTTAGTGAGGGGGGCAGCTAAAGGAGATCAGTATTGGTAGGGAAATAGTGTTGGGGAAATTGATGGGATTGGAAGTGAAAAAAATTCCCAGGGCCTGATAATCTACACTCCAAAGTGCTAAAGAAGTGGCCCTAGAAATAATGGATGCATTGGTGGTCATCTTTCAAGACTGTATAGACTCTGGAACAGTTCCTGTAGCTAATGTAATCCCACTATTTAAAAAGGGAGCTTGAGAGATTACAGGGAACTATAGATTGGTCAGCCTGACGTTGGTAGTGGAGAATGTTCTAGAATCTATTATAAAATATTCAATAGCAAAGTATTTGGAAACACTGGTAGAATCAGACAGAGTCAGCACAGATTTACAAAAGGGAAAGCATGCTTGACAAATCTACTGGAATTCTTCAAGGTTATAACCAGCAGAGTTGGTGAGGGGGAGCCAGTAGATGTGGTTTATTTAGACTTTCAGAAGGCTTTTGACAAAGTCCCATAAGAGATCAGGTGTCGTATATTAAAATAGATACAAAACTGGTTGGCAGACAGGAGAGAGTAGGAATAAATGGGTCTTTTTCCAAATGTCAGGCAGTGACTAGAGGGGTACTGCAGGGATCAGTGCTGGGACTCCAGCTATTCATTGTGTATAGTAATGATTTAGATGAGGGAATTAAATGTAATATCTTCAAATTTGCAGATGACACAAAGTTGGGTGGGAGGGTGAGCTGTGAGGAGGATGCAGAGATGCTTCAGTGTGATTTGGACAGGCTGAGTGTGTGGGCATCTGCATGGCAGGTACAGTATAATGTGGATAAATGGGAGGTTATCCACTTTGGCAGCAATGACAGGAAGGCAGGTTATAGAAACATAGAAAATAGGTGTAGGAGGAGGCCATTCAGCCCTACGAGCCTGCGCTATCATTCAGTATGAACATGGCTGATTATGCACTTTCAGTATCCCACTCCCACTTTCTTTCCATACCCCTTGATCCCTTTACCCGCAGGGACCACGTCCAGCTCCCTCTCGAACATATCTAACAAACTGGCCCCAACAGCTTTCTGTGGTAGTGAATTCCGCAGGTTCACAACTCTCTGAGTGAAGAAGCTTTTCCTCATCTCTGTGCTGAATGGCTTACCCCATATTCTTAGACTGTGATCCCCTAGTTCTGGACTTCCCCACCATTCAACACCATTATTCCCACAAAACTCTGTGGGCTGGATCTCGGCACCTCCCTCTGCGACTGGATCCTGAACTTTCAACTCACAGACCACAATCAGTAAGAATAGGCAACAATGCCACTTCCACAATCATCCTCAACACCAGTGCCCCACAAGACTGTGTTCTCAGCTGTCTACTATACTTGTTATCTACCTATGACTGTGTGGCCAAATTCCCCTCCAATTCGATTTGCGAGTTTGCTGACGACACCACTGTAGTGGGTCAGATCTCAAACAATGACGAGACACAGTACAGGAATGAGATAGAGAATCTGGTGAACTGGTGTGGCAACAATAATCCCTCCCTCAATGTCAATAAAATGAAGGAGATTGTTATCTACTCAGGAAGCGTAGAGGAGAACATGCCCTGTCCACATTAACGGGGATGAAGTAGAAAGGGTCAAGAGCTTCAAGTTTTTAGGTGTCCAGATCACCAACAACCTGTACTGGTCCCCCACTGCGGACACTACAGTTAAGCCCACCATTACCTCTACTTTCTCAGAAGACTAAGGAAATTTGGCACGTCAGCTACAACTCTCACCAACTTTTACAGATGCACCATAGAAAGCATTGTTTCTGGTTGTATCACAGCTTGGTATGGCTCCTGTTCTACCCAAGACCGCAAGGAACTACAAAAGGTCATGAATGTAGCCCAATTCATCACGCAAACCAACCTCCCATCCATTGGCTCTGTCCACACTTCCCGCTGCCTCGGCAAAGCAGCCAGCATAGTTAAGGACCCCACGGTGTGCTTTGTCTGCATAATGCGCAAGAAATAATACTTTTCATTGCATGCTCATATATGTGACAATAATAAATCAAATCAAAATCAATATTGGAAACATTCTAGCCTGTCCAGTCCCAGCAGGATTTTATATGTTTTTGTGAGATCCCCTCTCATTCTTCTAAATTCCAGTGAGTACAAGCCCAGTCGATCCAATCTCTCTTCGTACGTCAGTCCTGCCATTTCAGGAATCAGTCTGGTAAATTACTATCTGAATGGCTATAAATTAGGAGAGGGGAATGTGCAACGAGACCTGAGTGTCCAAGTATGCCAGTCGCTGAGGATAAGCAAGCAGGTGCAACAGGCAGTAAAGAAGGCAAATGGTATGTTGGCCTTCATAGAGGATTTGAGTACAGGAGCAGGGATATCTTAATGCAATTATACAGGGTCTTGGTGAGATCACACCCGGAATATTGTGTGTCATTTTGGGCTCTTTATCTGAGGAAGGGCGTTCTTGCTTGAGAGGGAGTGCAGGGACTGATTCCTGGGGTGGCAGGATCGCCCTATGAGGAGAGATTGAGTTGGTTTGGATTATATTCACTGGAATCTAGAAAAGTGAGAGGGGATCTCAGAAAAACCTATAAAATTTTAACAGGGTCAGACAGGGTAGATGTAGGATGTTCCCAATCGTGGGGGTGTCCAGAACTAGGGATCACAATCTGAAGAAAAAGGATAAACCATTTAGAACTGAGGTGAAGAGAAATAGGGCTAAAGGGCTAAAGCGATATGGGGGAAAGCTGGTTCAGGCTATTGAGTTGGATGATCAGCCATGATCACATTGAATGGCAGAGCAGTCTGGAAGGTCTGAATGGGCTATTCCAGCTCCTATTCTTGATGTTTCTATGTGTGGTTACAAGAGCAGGTCAGAAACTAAGAATCCTAACTCACCCCCAAAGCCTGCCCACCATTTCAAAGGAACAAGTCAGGAGTGTGGATGATCATTCCCTGCTTCCTTGAATGAGTGAACTTCAACTATGCTCCAGAAGCCATCCAGGACATAAGGACATAAGGACTAGGAGGAGGAATAGGGCATCTGGCCCCTCGAGCCTGCTCCACCATTCAATAAGATTCGTCTACATTGTCCCCCATCAAACACTTCCAGGACATGTACAGCACAGTGTTAAATATAGACTATAACTCCCTCTACACTTTCCCCATTAAACACTCCGAGGACAGGTAAAGCACAAGATTAGACTCAGAGTAAAGCTCCCTTTACACTGCTGCCATCAAACACTCCCAAGACAGGTATAGCACAGGGTGGGATACAGGGTGAAGCTTCTTGTTCAATGAAGTACATATCATCATTGATATAAATACAAATTCTTGGATCGAACTCCCAATATGAGCTTACACCGAGAGCAGTTATTGGAGGATTTAAACTCCAGGTTTCAAATTTCTCTCAGTCCTGTGTTTGCTGTTTGCGAGTAATATACCAGGAGGGCACGTTTTAGAACGTTGTCTCATTCAACTTCTGCACATTTTAATGACTTTTGTTTGGAATTTCTGCCACAAATGATGTTACTGCTTCGTGAGGGAATGTTTTGAGTTAATCTGAAAATAGGAATATGAATTGTCTCACATCTATTCCAGCACTGTCAGATTTACATTTAGGATTTCGGTGACTGAATGCAGATACTTTGGGTTTGGGAGTACTATTTGCTTTGGCACATTTTATATTTATTCTTGGAATGTGAGTAATGCTGAGAAGGCCAGCATTTCTTGCTCATGCATCATTGTCTTTGAGAAAGTTGTATTTTGCTCATCTTCGAACTGCTGAAGTCCATATAAGAACATAAGAACATAAGAAATAGGAGCAGGAGTAGGCCATCTAGCCCTTCGAGCCTGCCCCACCATTCAATAAGATCATGGCTGATCTGAAGTGGATCAGTTCCACTTTCCCACTTTCTCCCCATAACCCTTAATTCCCTTGTCTGTCAAAAACCTATCTACCTGTGACTTAAATATATTTAGCGAGGTAGCCTCCACCACTTCAACGGGCAGAGAATTCCAGAGATTCACCACCCTTTGAGTGAAGAAGTTCCTCCTCAACTCCGTTCTAAACTGCCCCCCCTTATCTTGAGGCTGTGCCCTCTAGTCCTGCTATCCTTTCTAAGCTGGAAGAATCTCTCTACCTCTACCCTATTCATCCCTTTCATTATGTTATATGTCTCTATAAGATCCCCCCTCAGCCTTCTAAACTCTAACGAGTACAGACCCAGTCTATTTAGACTCTCTTCATAATCCAACCCCCTCATCTCCGGTATCAGCCTAGTGAACCTCCTCTGCACTCCCTCCAAGGCCAAAATATCCTTGCGCAAGTGCAGCGACCAAAACTGCACACAGTACTCCAGCTGCAGCCTCACCAGTACCCTGTACAGTTGCAGCAAGACCTCCCTACTTTTATATTCTATCCCCCTCGCTATAAAGGCCAACATTCCATTCACCTTCTTGATCACCTGCTGCACCTGCAGACTGGGTTTTAGTGACTCATGCACAAGGACCCCCAGGTCCCTCTGCACTGTAGCATGCTGCAGCTACGGTGCAGAGGGACCTGAGAATGTAAGAAATAGGGACAGGGTCAGGCCATTCGGCCCATCGAGCCTGTTCTGCCATTCAGTACGATCATGGCTGATCTTGGCTCCATTTTTCCAACCACTCTCTATGTTCAAGAAACCAACTACCTGTGCGTCCCAGCCTTAAATATACTCAACAATCTCAATTCCACAACCCTCAAGGGCAGAGGTCCCAAAGATTCACAACCCTTTGAGTGAAGAACTTCCTCCTCGTCTCTCTCCTAAATGACTGATCCTCATTCTGAGATTGTGCTGAGGTTTAGATTCCCCAAGTGGCCAAAACTATCTCTCAGTGTCCGCCCCATCAAACCCCTTCAGAACGTCTGGATCAGATCATCTCTCATTCTTCCAAACCCTACAGGGAATATAGACCCAATTTACTCTGCCTCTCATCATTGGACAACACCTCATCCCCGGGACAAATCCACGGAACACCACTACTGTCAGCACATAGTATATCTTTCCTGAAAGGGTGGAGATGTGCACAGTTTTCCTGGTGTGACCTCACCCCCATACAAATGCAGCAAGACTTCCTTATTCTTAGCCCCAATCCCATTACAATAAAGGCCAATATGCTGTTTCCCTCCCTATTTGCTGATGCTGTTAGCTGACTTTTAAGAAGAAGCACATATCTCTGACCACAACATTTACAAGTTACATACTTTTAAAAAATGTTCTGCTTTTCTATTCATATTACCAAAGAAAATGTCCACACATTTCCTTACATTACACACCATCTGGGATCCCTGTGTCCTCCCAGTTTACACTCACACCATCTGTCTTCAGAAATGAGGACATGTTACTTTTGGTCTTTAAAAGTCATTAAGACATGTTGTAAACAGGTGAGGTGCCAGCTAATCCTTGCAGCATTCCACGACTCACAGCTTCCTGTCCACTAACCTATCCCCTATCTGTACGTATATAATCCCCCCCAACCCCATCTGTGTACCAACCTTCGGTGTGGCACTTTCTTGAATGCCTTTTGAAAATCCATGTATCCACCTATGACTGTGGTGTAGGTACACCCACAGTGCTGTTAGGGAGGGAGTTCCAGGATTTTGTCCCAGCGACAGTGAAGGGATGGCGATATTTTTCCAAGTAAGAAGTCTCACAACACCAGTTTAAAGTCCAACAGGTTGATTTGGTAGCAAAAGCCACTGGCTTTTGGAGTGCTGCTCCTTTGTCAGGTGACTGGAGAGCTCTGATCACAAACAGGGGATGTAAAGACACACACTCAGTTTACAGAATACTGATTAGAATGCGAGTTTTTACAGCTAATCAAGTCTTAAAGGTGCAGACAATGTGAGTGAAGATAGCATTAAGCATAGGTTAAAGAGATGTGTATTGTTCCCAGACAGGGCAGTAAGTGAGATTTTGCAAGCCCAGGCAAGTCATGGGGGTTACAGATAGTGTGACATGAACCCAAGATCCCAGTTGGGGCCGTCCTCATGTGTGCGGACCTTGGTTATCAGTCTCTGCTCAGCGACTCTACGCTGTCGTGTGTCATGAAGGTTGCCTTGGAGAACGTTTACCTGAAGATCAGAGGCCGAATGCCCGTGACCGCTGAAGTGTTGGCCAACAGGAAGAGAACAGTCTTGCCTGGTGATTGCCGAGTGGTGTTCATCCATCTGTTGTCGTAGTGTCTGCACGGTCTCCCCAATGTACCGTGCCTCGGGATATATTTCCAAGTCAAGATGGTGAGTTGCTTGGAGGGGAACCTCCAGGTGGTGGTGTTCCCAGGTATCCACTGCTCTCATTCTTCTAGACGGCAGTGGTTGTGGGTTTGCTGCCTAAGGAGCCTTGGTGAGTTCCTGCAGTGCATCTTGTAGATGGTGCACATGGCTGCCACTGTGCATCAGTAATGGAGGATGTTCAAATTTGTGGAAGGGGTAGCTATCAAGTGGGCTGCTTTGTCCAGGACGGTGACAACGTTCGAGTATTATTGCAGCTATGCTGTTTGGAGAGTCAGAAGGTGAGTTACTTGCTGCAGAATTCCCTGCCTCCAACAGAAGGTTCAATTGTAACTCTCAAATTAATTTAGTAAAAACTTGAAAGGAAGGTATTTGCAGAGCTCTGGAAAGGACTGGTGAGTGGGATTGTTTATTCTTTATCTTCACACAGACTTTTCTCCCTTTTGAGTAGCGTGGAAGATGTCAGAAGGATTAGCAACCAGATTATTAACTTTCAAATGAGCCCATGGGGTTGGAAGTGGTGTATTGGCAGATATAGAGAATTGGGAATGGACAGGGAGTAGTGTGTGAGGATAAGGGCTTTCTTTTCAGGTTGGTGATCTGTAATCAGTAGGGTTCAGTGCTGGGACTGCAACTATTTATAATAAATACCAGTGACTTGGAGCATGGAGGAGAATGTACTGTAGCCAAATTTACAGACGACACAAAAATAAATGGAATGACAAATTGTGAGAGAATCAGAAACAGTTTAGAGAAATGCTGATCAGTTAGTAAGTGGGCAAAAAGTTGGCAAATGGGGAATAATGTGGGAAAATGTGAAGTTGTTCAGTTTGGAAAGGAGAATAAAAGAACAGTATTATTTAAATGGAGAAAGCTGCAGCACAAAGGGACTTGTGCACTTTAGCTTAGTCAAAAGGAAAAAGGAAGCATACGCTAGACTCAGTCCTTGAGGAGTGCAGTGAAAGTAGGAAGGAACTTAAACGTGGAATTAGCAGAGCTTAAAGGGGCCATGAAATGTCTTTGGCAAACAAGGAGAATCCCAAGACTTGTAGGCAGGTATTAGGAACGAGAGGGTAGCCAGAGAAAGAGTAGGCCCACTCAAGGACAATGAGGGAAGTTACGCGTGGAATCACAAGAAGTGGGTGAGATCTTTAATGAGTACTTGTATTGGTATTCACCAAGGAGAAGGACATGACGGATGTTGAGGTCAGGGATAGGTGTGTGAATGCTCGAGAGAATGTCAATATATCGAAGGAGGAAGTGCTGAGTCTCCTAAATTACGTTAAGGTAGACAAGTCCCTGGGGCCGGGTCAGGATCTATCCCAGCTTACTGTGGGAGGCAAGGGAAGAAATAGCTGGGGCCTTAACAGATATCTTCACATCCTCTTTGATCACAGGCGAGGTTCCAGAGGACAGAAAAATAGCCAATGTTGTTCCCTTGTTTAAGAAAGAAAGAAGAAAATTATAGGCCGGTGAGCCTGATGTCAGTGATGGGGAAGCAGTTCTGTTCACTACAGTACCAGAAGAATGTGGAAGTTTGCAGTGAGTACAAAGAAGGATGTTGCCTGGTCTCGAGGAGAGGTCAAATAAACAAGGATTGTTTTCACTGGCTGAGGGGAGACCTGATAGAGGTCTACAAAATTATGAGAGGCGGAGACAGGGTGGATAGTCAGAGGCTCGTTGCCACAGTGGAAATGTCAATTACAAGGGGGCACAGATTCAAGGTAAGAGGGGGAAAGTTTAAGGAAGGCTTTTCATACAGAGAGTCGTGGGTGCCTGGAACACACTATCAGAGGTGGTGGAAGAAAGCACATTAGCAACACTTAAGAAGCATCTGGATGGGTACATGAATAGGGAGGGTATAGAGGGATACGGACTGAGTAAGGACAGAAGTTTTTTTTAGTTTAGTTAGGGCCTCATGATCGACACTGGATTGGAGTGTCAAAGGTCCTGTTCCCATGCCATACATTTCTTTGTTCTTTGAAACACACTAATCTAGCACAGGCACAGCAGCTAATCAGGAAACCTAATGGAATATTAACCCTTATTTCAAGGGGGTTGGGGTATAAGAGTAGGGAAATCTTACTGGAAGTGTACAAGGTGGCAATGGGCGGGAAACTGGGAGAATTTGCTGCCCATTTTTTGCAGGTGCTTACCTAAATATATCTCTGATATCCTGTGCAACACACAGCACTTCTGCATGATTCATGCTGAAAATCAGAGGCAGGGCCTCATCCTGTGCGAGGAGCCGGCAGCATAGTGCTGAATGGGCCATTGAGCATGCACCGATTTGTCAACGGGGAGATTGGCGTGTGTGCACTGGCTCCTCCCATTGGCAGCCTTCCGATTACTGGCCTCCCCGATGCTCCTGAAACTCCCCAATCTCTGGCCTCCCAGCCGCCCACCCCCTCCCCGACTGACTACCCCCACCCAATCGGAGCCAGCCCCAATCTCTCCCCCAGCCCTGACCTTCCCCCAATCGGGACCAGCCCCAATCTCCCCTCCCTCCCAGCCTTGACTAACTCCATTGGCCAGCCCTGATCACCTCCTCATTTCTTCTCCAACTAATCCCATTTGCAGAGTGACAGTGGGACCCAACTGCCACCACTGATCACCACCCACAATAGGCTCCGTGCTCTCTGTGCCCCAGTGGGCAGTGCCAAGGTGCCTGGTGGGCAGTGCCAGTTGTCCCTTAGGCAGTGTCAGTGTTCCAGACTGGCACTGCCAGGCTGGCACTGTCCAAGGGTCACAATCCCTTGCCCTTGACCCCTTGGGGGTCAAGCAGCAAAGTGAGGGTGCCTGTTCCCCATTAGTGGGGAACAGTTGTAAACTCCACTGATGGGAATCATTCCTGGCAGTGTGGATGAATAGGGAGATGGGGAAGGAGGAGAACAAGACACAAGTGGGCCTGGGAATGTGATCACATGGAAATTGGGATTTCCACATGGTAATCAGCTTGGTGCCAATTTCCAGCATGGAGCTGATTGGGCTAAAAAAAAGCACCTCAGAGACTAGCGATTGGCTGAATGCCAGTTGTAAATCCTTTTAACTCTTTTAAAAAATGGGCTGAATGGCTTCCTTCTGTACTGAGCAGAGATTGGGCACATTTGTTGTGATATTTCTATTGGCCACAGGAGGGAGCTCTGGCTGCAGAGATTGGATGACATTGGGGGGGTCCCACTGACGGTGAAATCTCAAATTTCACACGGACGATTTCTCAGTGATGCCTGGGGGGGAGGGGGGGGTGGTGTGGGGAGGTGGGGGGGGGGTGCAGGATGGCATGGCAGGTGTTGGGGGCGCAGGAGGGAAGGGAAGGAGGGGGGAGGTTTAAAACCCAACTTAAAAACTAATTAAATATGATAGAGATGGAGAGTCAGGTGATGTGTTGTTCCTGCATGATGTGGGAGCTGGTGGACCCCATTGTGGTTCCCAGTGAGCATGTCTGCAGTAAGTGTTGGTTGCTTGAGGAGCTCCGTCTCAGAGTAGATAAGCTGGATTCTGAGCTTCGGACACTGCGACGCATCAGGGAAGGGGAGAGATACCTGTGTTCCAGGAGGCAGTCACAGCCCTTAGATTAAATACCCAGAATTTGGCCAGTGGACAGGAACAGGAGGGTGTGGCTGTAAGTGAGGCAGGTAGAGGGATCCAGGAGGTAGGGTTGGAGGAGCCTCAGTCTGTGAACTTATCCAACAGGTTCAACATTCTTGCTTGCTGTGTGGACAGGAATGGGTACCACAGGGAGGACGGGCAAACTGAACACGGCACCGTGATACAGGGAGCCATTCAAGTGGGGGGAAGAGAAAAGAAATGTAGGGGTAATTGGGGATAGTACAGTTAGAGGCATTGACACACTTCTCTGTGACCAGGATCAACAATCCCAAAGGATTGCCTGGTGCTCGGATTCAGAATATCTCATCTGGGCTGCAGAGGAACTTGGAGTGGGAGGGTAAATATCCAGTTGCCGTGGTCCACCTAGGTAGCAATGACATGGGTAGCACAGGGACAAAGGTTCTGCTAAGGGAGTAGGAACAGCTCGGAGCAAAATTAAAAAGCAGAACCAAATAGGTAATAATCTCTGGATTACTACCTGAGCCACGAGCTAATTATGATGTGGAGATGCCGGCGTTGGACTGGGGTAAGCACAGTAAGAAGTCTGACAACACCAGGTTTAAGTCCAACCGACTTATTTGATAAATCGGTTGGACTTAAACCCACGAGCTAATTAGCAGAGGGTCAATAAGATTAAGGGGGTAAATGCGTGGTTCAAAGGTTGGTGTAGGAGGAATGGGTTTGAATTCATGGGACATTGGCACCAGTATTGGGGAAGAGGGGACCTGTTCCGGTGAGACGGTCTTCATCTGAACCGCGCTGGGGGCAGAGTCCTGGCGAATCATATAGCTAGAATAGGGCTTTAAACTAAATAGTGAGGGGGAGGCGAGGGGGGGGGGGGTTCAGTTGTATGGAGAATTAGAAAATCAAAGTTAAAGGAGAGGATAGAAGTGTAGATTAATGAAGCTGAGGGCTCAGGAAATGTTAGTAAAGTTTCCAGATCATGTAATTGAACAGAGAATGGCAGGAATCAAACCTCAGGCAGAGCAAAAAAGGTGACAAGGATGAGAAGGGAGGTGGTCAATGTAGGACTGAGGGTGTTGTACATAAATGTGCACAGTATACGGAACAAGGCAAATGAGGTTGTTGCGCACATTGAAATTGGCTGGTACAATGTTGTGGGCGTCACAGAAACATGACTGCAAAGGAATCAGGGCTGAGGTCTAAATATCCAAGGATATGTGTCCTATTGGAAGGACATGTAGATGGGCAAAGGTGGGGGGGAGGGTTGGATTGTTAGTAAGGAATAAAGTTAAATTGATAGCAAGAAGTGATATGGAATCAGAAGGCATAGAATCTCAGTGGGTTGAGTTGAGGAAATGCAAAGGTAAAAAAACCCTGATGGGAGTTATGTACAGGCCCCCTAGCAGCAGTCAGGACATGGGGCAGAAAATAAATCAGGGGATAGAAAAGGCATATAAAAAAGGCAATATTACAATAATCAAGAGCTTACATTCATATTTCATCTTCTCCCCGCTTATTGCTTACATGGGGTCCAAAACTGCTCATAATACTCCAAATGGGGTCTGACCAGAACCTTAACAGCCTCAGAAGTACATCCCTGCTCTTGTATTCTAAGGGAAGCCCAAAGATATTTGGTGGGAGTGATGTTGTAATATTTAATGGGTTACATGATTGCTGTAAGAGTGATCCCGCCAGCACCAACAATGGCTTTTGTCACCATATTGTCTTGGGCTTTGGGGGCGGGTCCCGTGATGACACAGTGATGGGTGTGGTCTGATTGGCAACTTGTTTTTTGGAGATCGGGGAGACATTTATGAAGATTGCTCCAGTGCACTAAGTTTCATCTGGAATCTACTCCTCAATCCCCTCAACCCTCAGCAATTCCCCCCATTCCCCCCTCCCCAGCAATCCCATCATTGGGGAGTGGATGGGTAAATGGAGCTGAGTCCACAAAAAGACCAGCCATGATCTTATTGAATGGCGGAGCAGACTCGAGGGGCCAGATGGCCTACTCCTGCTCCTAGTTCTTATGTTCTAATGTAATACCTCCATCCCCTACAGCAATAGCCCCATCTCCTCTCTCAGCAATACCCTCATCCCCACCTTCAATCCTCCTATCCTCCCCAACAATCCCCTCATTCCCCAAGTGATTCCCCATCCGCTTGACGATCCCCCCATCCCCCCCAGCAATCCCCCCCAGCAATCCCCCATACCCCCCCCAGCAATCCCCCATCCCCCCCCCAGCAATCCCCCATCCCCCCCCCAGCAATCCCCCATCCCCCCCCCAGCAATCCCCCATACCCCCCCCAGCAATCCCCCATCCCCCCCCCAGCAATCCCCCATACCCCCCCCAGCGATCCCCCCATCCCCCCCCCAGCAATCCCCCATACCCCCCCAGCAATCCCCCATCCCCCCCCCAGCAATCCCCCCATCCCCCCCAGCAATCCCCCATACCCTCCCAGCAATCCCCCATCCCCCCCAGCAATCCCCCCATCCCCCCCAGCAATCCCCCCCCAGCAATCCCCCATACCCCCCCCAGCAATCCCCCATACCCCCCCCAGCAATCCCCCATACCCCCCCCAGCAATCCCCCATCCCCCCCCCCAGCAATCCCCCCATCCCCCCCAGCAATCCCCCATACCCTCCCAGCAATCCCCCATCCCCCCCAGCAATCCCCCCATCCCCCCCAGCAATCCCCCCCCAGCAATCCCCCATACCCTCCCAGCAATCCCTCATACCCTCCCAGCAATCCCCCATACCCTCCCAGCAATCCCTCATACCCTCCCAGCAATCCCTCATACCCTCCCAGCAATCCCTCATACCCTCCCAGCAATCCCCCATACCCTCCCAGCAATCCCTCATACCCTCCCAGCAATCCCTCATACCCTCCCAGCAATCCCTCATACCCCCCCAGCAATTCCCCCATCCCCCCCCCAACATTCCCCCCATTCCCCTCCCAGCAATCCCCCCATCCCCCCAACGATCCTCCCACCATCCCCCATCCCCCATCCCCCCAACCCTCAGCAATCCTCCCCCCGATCCTGGCCCCAGGGCAGGTCACACATTCTCCTCAGTCTGGCAACAAATGGAGACAAAAATGGTGATCAGGTTCTGGTGCTAAATTTGGCGCAAGGGAAACCTGGATCTTCCACAAAACAGCCCCTATCTCCCCTGCTCAGTCCCTTCTCTCGCCCCACTCTTTCCCCTGCTCTCTCCCTTCCGCTTTCCCCCGGCTCCTCCACCCTCCTTAATCCCTCCCTCGCTCCCCCAGTTGTTCCCTCACTCCCTTCCCCCCTCACTCGCCCTACCTCCTCGCTTGCTCCCTCCTCACTCCCCCAACGCTTGCTCCTCACTTCCTCACTGTTGCCTCCCTCACGCCCCTCCACTCCCCCATCACTTCCCCCTCACTCTCGCCCTCCCCCCTTGCTCCCTTACTCCCTTTCACTCACCCTCCTCTCTCCCGGCTCATTGCCTCACTTCTCCCTCCCTCACTTCCCTCCTCAATCCCCATCACTCCCCCCTCAGTCCTGCATTCCCTCCCTCGCTCCCCCTTCACTACCTCACTCTCCCATCCTTCGCTCTGCACTTTGCTCTCCCATCAGTCCCCCCTCACTCCTGCACTCTCCCCTCTCTCCCTGCCTCTCACTCCCCCTCTTGCTACCCCCAGCTCCCCCCCTCACTACCTCATTTCCCCCTCCGTCACTCCCTCTCTCTCCCCCCCATCCCAATCCCTGTTTTGGGGTTAATATCCAGTGCAATCTTTCTCTATTTACCCACTGGAAACTCCCCTGTTTTCCTGGCAGTTCCTCTCTCTGGGTTGCCGTCACTGTTGCTGCTCCTGTGGGAATTTCGTTCCTATCTCACCCAATTCCTGCCTCTGGACATCCCCCAATCCAGCGATTGTCAGCTGCGTCCCACTCACGGACACAATGGCTTCCTGGCTGGTATGAAACTCCCTTCTATTGCCCTGGTATAGGATCAATCCTGAATCATTCTGGGATTAGCCTGTGATCACACTGTGATCACATCCACCCAGGACTGGTCCAGAACCAGCCAATGATCATCTGGGATCACCGGCCTCCTAATTGGGTTGCAATGGAGCCTGGATCAGGCTGGGATCGGATTGGGATCAGGCTGGGATCAGATTGGAATCCTGTTGGGATCAGACTGGGATCCAATTGGGATCAGCTTGGTGTCCAGTTGGGATCAGACTGAGATCTGTTTGGGATCCGGTTGGGATCAGGCTGGGATGTGATTGGGATTAGGCAGGGATCTGATTGGGATCAGGCTGGGATTGAATTGGGATCAGGCTAGGATCAGGCTGGGATCCAGTTGGGATCAGACGGGGATCTGGTTGTGATCAGACTGGGATCAGGTGCTCTTTCTTCATCCCAAGTGCTGATGATCACCTTCAGTGAACGTTGGGGCAATTACTTCAGACAGTTTCCTTCCATCAGCTCTCTCACTCTCTGTCTTGCTCACTTTATCTCTCTTTGTCTCTCTCTCATTCCCTCCCTCCCTCCCTCTCTCTCTCACTATATCAGTCTCATTCCCAGTCGGAGCTGTTGTGAGCTTTGATGGGTGACTGAGGAACATTCTGGTTGCCAGATGCTGATGGCATCATTAGGCTTTGAGCTGATCAGAAACGAGAAAGCAGAAAGGAGCAGGCGGAGTGAGGTGACTCCTCCTCAGGGGCTGAGGGGAGGCCAGTGCCCACTCAAGACTCCTCCAGCTTGATCAGATAGAATGTTGGCACAGGAGGGTGACACTGGCACGTGGCCAGCATTGAGGACAATGAAAGCATTCTCCCAGACTCAACACCAACAAAAGCACAGCGCTCCCCATCTCAATCAGACAAGGGCAGAGTTGTGGAAACACAAAGTGTTACAATGAGGGGTGTGGGTGTGTCAGAATTTTACAGCGAGGGATGTAGGGTATATCAGGGTGTTACAGCGAGGGATGTAGGGTATATCAGAGTGTTACAGTGAGGGGCATGGGGTATATCAGATGATCACTGCAAGGGTGTGGGTATATCAGAGTGTTACAGTGAGGGATGAGAGATATATCAGTGTTACAGTGAGGGGTGTGGGATATATCAGAGTGTCACAGTGAGGGGTGTGGGATACATCAGTGTTACAGTAACCGGTGTGGGGTATATCAGAGTGTTACATGAGAGATGTGGTATATATCAGAGAGTTACAACGAGGGGTATGGGTATAACAGGCGGCATGGTAGCACAGTGGTTAGCACTGCAGCTTCACAGCTCCAGGGACCTGGGTTCGACTCCCGGCTTGGGTCACTGTCTATGTGGAGTTTGCACATTCTCCTCGTGTCTGCGTGGGTTTCCTCTGGGTACTCCAGTTTCCTCCCACAGTGCAAAGATGTGCGGGTTAGGTTGATTGGCTATGCTAAAAAATTGCCCCTTAGTGTCCTGGGATGCATAGGTTAGAGGGATTAGCGGGTAAAATATATAGGGATATGGGGGTGAGGCCTGGGTGAGTTTGTGGTCGGTGCAGACTCAATGGGCCAAATGGCCTCTTTCTGCGCTGTAGGGATTCTATGATTTCTATGATATCAGAGTGTTACAATGTGGAGTGTGGGGTATATCAGAGTGTTAATGTGAGGTGTGTGGGATATCTCTGAGTGTTACAGTTAAGGGTACGGAGTATCGCAGAGTGTTATAGGGATGGTTTTGGAGTATATCATAGTGTTACAGTGAGGTGTGTGGGGTACATCAGTGTGTTAATATTGAGGGGTGTGGAATATATCACAGTGTTACAGTGAGGGATGTGGAGTATATCAGAGTGTTAATAGTGAGGGGTGTGGGGTATATCAGAGTGTTACAGTGAGGAATGTGGGTATATCAGAGTATTACAGTGAGGCGTGTAGGGTATATCAGAATGTTACAATAAGGGGCCTGGATTATATCAGAATGTTAACAGTGAGGGGTGTGGTATATATCAGAGTGTTACAGTGAGGGATGTGAGGTATATCAGAGTTTTACATAGACGGGTGTGGGTTATATCACAGTGTTACAGCAAGGGGTATATCAGTGTTACAGTGAGGGATGTGAGGTATATCAGAGTTTTACATAGAGGGGTGTGGGTTATATCACAGCCTTACAGTGAGGGGTAAATCAGAGTGTTACAGTGAGGGATGTGAGGTATATCACTGTTACAGTGAGGGGTGTGAGTTGTATCAGAGTGTTAGAGTGAGGGATGTCGGGGATATCAGAGTGTTTGTTTCCACTGGTTGGAGTTATACCTGGCACAAAGGAAGATGGTTGTGGTGGTTAGAGATCAATCCTCTCAGCTCCAGGACATCTCTGCAGGAGTTCCTCAGAATACTGTCTTAGGCCTAACCATCTTCAGCTGCTTCATCAATGACTTTCCCTCCATCGTAAGGTCATTTGTAGGGATGTTCGCAGATTATTGTACAATGTTCAGCACCATTCGCGACTCCTCAGATACTGAAGCAGTCCATGTCCAAATGCAGCAAGACCTGGACAATATCCAGGCTCAGGCTGACAAGTGGCAAATAATATTCGCACCACACAAGTGCCTGGCAATGACCATCACCATCACTCCTTGACATGGCAATTACCATCGCTGAATCCCCCACTTTTAACATCCTGGGTGTTACTATTGATCTGAAATTGAACTGGACTCACCAGGTAAATACTGTGTCAGAGACTGGGAACCCTGCAGAGAGCAACCCACTTCAGAGAACAAAGAACAAAGAAAATTACAGCACAGGAACAGGCTCTTTGGCCCTCCAAAGCTGCACCGAAATTGCTGCCTAATTGAACTAAAACCTCCTACCCTTCTGGGGACCATATCCTTCATTCCCATCCTATTCATGTATTTATCCAGATGCCCCTTAAAACTCACTATCGTATCTGCTTCCACTACCTCCCCCGGCAGTAAGTTCCAGGCACCCACCACCCTCTACGTAAAAAATCTGCCTTGTACATCTCCTTTAAATCTTGCCCCTCACACCTTAAACCTATGCTCCTAGTAATTGACTGTTCCACTCTGGGAAAACACTTCTGACTATCCACTATCCATGTCTCTCATAATCTTGCAGAATTCTATCAGGTCAAGTTTCTCTAACCTCTCCTCATAGCTAAGGCCCCCAGTTACAGGCAACATCCTGGTAAATCTTTCCTGTACCCTCTCCAAAGCCTCCACATCCTTCTGATAATGTGGTGGGCAGAATTGAACTCTATATTTCAAGTGTGGCCTAATTAAGGTTCTATAAAGCTGCAACATGACTTGCCAATTTTTAAACTCAATGCCCTGGCCAATGAAGGCAAGCAAGCCATATGCCTTCTTGACTACATTCACCAACTGTGTTGCCACTTTCAGTGACCTGTGTACCTGTACACCCAGATCCCTCTGCCTATCTATACTCTTAAGAGTTCTGCCATTTACCGTATATTTCCTATCTTTAGTACACCTTTCAAAATGCATTACCTCACATTTGACTGGATTAAACTCCATCTGCCATCTCTCCGCCCAAGTCTCCAACCAATCTATACCTTGCTGTATTCTCTGATGATCCTTATCATTATCCGCAACCAATCTTTGTGTCGTCTGCAAACTTACTAATCAAACCCGTCACATTTTCCTCCAAATCATTTATATATGTTACAAACAGCAAAGGTCCCAACACTGATCCCTGAGGAATGCCACTTGTCACAGCCCTCCATTCACAAATGCACCTTTCCACTGCTACCCTCTGCCTTCCATGATCAAGCCAGTTTGTATCCACCTTGCCAGCTCACCTCTGAACCCCTATGACTTCACCTTCTGCACCAGTCTGCCATGAGGGACCTTGCCAAAGGCCTTACTGAAGTCCATGTAGACAACATCCACTGCCCTAC
The DNA here is from genome assembly GCF_965287045.1 of Carcharhinus amblyrhynchos. Classification (NCBI taxonomy): domain Eukaryota; kingdom Metazoa; phylum Chordata; class Chondrichthyes; order Carcharhiniformes; family Carcharhinidae; genus Carcharhinus; species Carcharhinus amblyrhynchos. Next base: position 14,985,932 of record NC_137349.1, read on the forward strand.
CCTCATCAATGATCTTCATCACTTCCTCGAAAAATTTAATCAAGTTAGTGAGACATGATCTCTCCTTCACAAAACCATGTTGCCTCCCACTAATACTTCCACTTATTTCCAAGTGGGAATAAATTCTGACCTCCTGACTCCCCAAAGCCTGTCCACAAGGCACAAGTCAGGAGTGTGATGGAATATTCCCCACTGGCCTGGATGGGTGCAGCTCCAACAACACTCAAGAAGCTCGACACCATCCAGGACAAAGCAGCCCCGCATGCTCAGCACCCCATCCACCATCTTTAACACCAACACTCTCAAACACCAATGCACAATGCACACCAATATCGCCCACACCCCTCACTAAGCAGCTGTGTGCACCATCTACAAGATGCACTGCAGGAACTCACCAAACATCTCTCAATAGGACCTTCCAAAACCGTGATTTCTTCCACCAAGACAAGGACAGCAGATGCATGGAAGTATCACCATCTGCAAGTCACACCAGCTTAGCCCGGAAATGTATCCTCTTCCTTGACTGTTGCTGAATGGATGCACTGTACTTACACATCCAGATGGCCTTTGATAAGATGTAACATCAAAGATTATTGCAGAAAATAAAATGCTCAAGGTGTAGGGATAACACTGGCATGGATTGGAGATGTGGTTAGTTAACAGAAAGTAGAGTTAGCCGGGTGTGATAAGTGGTGTGCCACAGCGATTAGTGCTGGGGCCTCAACTTATTATAATTTATATAAATGACTTAGCTGAAAGAATTGTGGGTATGGTTGCTTAAATTGTGAAGAGGTCATAAGCAGACTACATAGGAACATAGGTAATTGAGTGAGCAAAAATCGGGCAAACAGACAATAATGTGGACAAATGTGATATTCACCATTTGCGCAGAGTTACAGTGTCATTTTGAATGCAGCATGATCTTATCAGCCTTTCTCCTATGTAACTGTTCTACTGGCGTCTTTTTAGGGTTCTGAGCATGTGCAGGTTTGGAGGGCTTTTCAATCTGTAAGAGTGTGTTCTGTAAACATGATCTGTTTTACTAGTGCACCTGCTTTCATAGTTAGTGTTAGTGTTAAACTTTGTCTTTTATAGAAAGAAGTTTCTCCTTTAAAACAACACATTTGACTCCCTTTATTGCAGTCTCAAGACACCATATCTTTCTGGCAAAGAGGAGAAAACAGCAAGAAAAGGAAACAAAGGTTATAAATGTTCAGTGCGGAACATGAGATTGCAGGCCGAGAGTTACTACTTTTCATTATCAATCTATTTTACCGAATTTCAAATTAGCATCGTGGCTATGTTCAGGGCAGTTCAATGAGAGCAGTAGGGACTGGGCTGAGTGTGTGGAGAGGAGCAGGGACTGGGCTGAGTGCGTGGAGAGGAGTGGGGACTGGGCTGAGTGTATGGACAGGAGTGGGGACTGGGCTGAGTGTGTGGAGAGGAGTGGGGACTGGGCTGAGTGTATGGACAGGAGTGGGGACTGGGCTGAGTGTGTGGAGAGGAGTGGGGACTGGGCTGAGTGTGTGGAGAGGAGTAGGGACTGGGTTGAGTCTGTGGAGAGGAGTGGGCACTAGTTGAGTGTGTGGTCAGGAGCGGGGACTGGACTTCGCAGTCCTCAGTGATCTTCAAAGATTCAAATTTCAGAGCCATTTTCAAAAATCAGGTCAGTTGGAAGCTAAATTGAGGCAGAATTGCCCCTAGATTTCAGGAGACTGAATTTAGAGCTGTTTTAGAAGCTAAGCTCAGAGACAGGCTGGTCTCAGCATTCACAAGGACGGCATTCAGCATTGGTGGTTGGAGAGAGATACACTGAGTTTTAAGAAGGCTCCAGAAATTTCTTTTTTGATTTGACTTGATTTGATTGGATTTATTATTGTCACATGTATTAACATACAGTGAAAAGTATTGTTTCTTGCGCGCTGTACAGACAAAGCATACCATTTTAGAGAAGGAAACAAGAGAATGCAGAATATAGTATTACCATCATAGGTAGATTGTAGAGAAAGATCAACTTAATGCAAGATAAGTCTATTCAAAAATCTGATGGCAGCAGAGAAGAAGCTGTTCTGAGTCAGCTGGTACGTGACCTCAGACTTTTCCCTGACAGAAGAAGGTGGAAGAGAGAATGTCCGGGATGCGTGGGGTCCTTAATTATGCTGGCTGCTTTGCTGAGGCAGCGGGAGGTGTAGACAGAGTCAATGGATGGGAGGCTGGTTTGCATGATGGACTGGGCTACATTCATGATCTTTTGTAGTTTTTTACGACCTTGGGCAGAGCAGGAGCCATACCAAGCTGTGATACAATCAGAAAGAATGTTTTCTCAGGGCAAAGAAATGGTTGCCAGGGATTCCAGAGATATTCAGCAGGTAAATGGTGGTCCCAGGCAAAGCGCTGCTCCAAGTACAGAAAGAAACAGAAATGTGAAAGCAGTGGAGTGCTTTAGTGTGGAGGGTCACACAATGTGAATCGTTGCAACTTTATGGATGCCGTTTGTCACCAATGTAGCAAGAGGCGGCATTTAGCAAAGAAATGCAGCAGTGCGAAAGGCAAGACAAAGGCTGAGTGAGAAAATTAAAATTCGAGGAAGCTTCACTGGGTTTCACACAACGTGGAAAGCTCGGAGCAGGCAGACGAACAGCTTCCAACATGTCTAATGTCAATGAGGGAACAGTTGAGCTGATATTTGCAACCGTTATAATCAATGATAAACAGATTAAGATAGAGGTAGACAGTGGCCTCTGTATCTAATAATTAGCGAGGGGACCTACAAGTCAATGTGCGACTCCAACCGAGCACCAGCCCTTACTCCGACAGACATTAATATTTTGATGTATTCTGGAGAGTCTATGTGTTTGCTCAGGGCATTGGAAGTCCATATTGCATACAATAGTTAGGAAATCAGAGCAGGCCACCTCGTGGTCAAAGAGAAGGGGCAGAGTTTACTTGGGCGTGACTGGCTCAGGAAAATTCCATTCGAGTGAGGGCATTGTCAAAAGTTTTCCGTACATGTTTAATGATGAACTGGGTACGCTGTGTCCTAGGGAATGGCCTTATAGGTCATGGTCCAGACTGCATGCTGATGTTACGGGACCTTTTATGAACCACATATTTTTGGTCATCATGAATAAGCATTTGGATTGGTTGGAAGCCAATATCTGGAATAAAATTACAGTTCTGGGACAATTGAGAAACTGCATTGAATTTTGCAACTTATGGTTTACCAGATTTGCTCATTTTGAATAACAGCACTACATGTACAACTTAGTTATTTCAGGAATTCATGCAAAGAGAAATGTACACCATGTGCATACTGTGCCATTTCATTTGGCTTCAAATGGTCTAGCAGAAAGAGGATTTGAAGAGACAATACTTCCAGAACAAAGCTCTGAAGATCTTTATTTCAGTATTGCATCACTCCACAACCTTGCTCTCTCTAGGGGAATTGTTGTCAGGTAAAAAGCCAAAGTCTCATCTGGACAAGGGAAGCATGAGGACGGACACAATGGCCATACCAAAAAGAGGCAGTTCAAACGGGGATGGTCAGGTTTACATGAGGAACTTTGGTATTAACCACCTGCAAGTTCCCCAGCAAGCCACACACCATCCTTTTTTAAAAATTCATTTACTGCACGTAGGTATGACTGGCTAGACCAGCAATTATTGCCCATCTCTAATTTACCCTTGAGAAGGTGGTGGTGAGCTTCCTTCTTGCACTGTTGCAGTCCCTGTGGTGTAGGTACATCCACGGTGCTGTTAAGGAGGGATTTTGATCCAGCAACAGAGAAAGAGCGGCTAATTTACTTCCAAGTTAGGATGGTGAGTGACTTGGAGGGGAACTTCCAGTGATGGTGTTCCCAGGTATCTGCTGCTCTCGTCTTCCGAGATGGTAGTAGTCGTGGGTTTGGAATGAGCTGCCTGAGGACTATGCGATTAAATAAATTGCCCAGAATCGAGTTTATTGTGAAAACAGGTTGTGGTAAATACGATTGCTGGGCTGCAGCTGCTGACAATAAGTTGGGAACATGTTGTTGCATACCCTCTGAAAAGGGCAGGAATGGATTGTAAATATTCCTAGATACAGGATGTTAATGAAAAATAAGGAAGGAAAGAAAGGAGAAACCGATTATAGAGAATATTATAGTATTGGAGACAGAGGACGTCCTAGAAGGGTCAAGGAAATATCCTAGTTGGTTCAGAAAAGGAACAATAAAGGTAACATTACATTGCTCTGTGTATTGAACAAGTCTCCAACGAGTGGGAATCTGCAGGAAGATTAGAGTGATGCAAAATGATTGTTTGACAAGGTCCCACGCAGGAGACTTGTAAAGAGGATAAATTCACATTGACAAGGTCTCTCGTGGCAGACTGGTGCAGAAGGTGAAGTTGCATGGGATCAGAGGTGAGCTGGCAAGGTGGATACAGAACTGGCTTTGTCATAGAAGATAGAGAGTGGCAGTAGAGGGGTGCGTTTCTGAACGGAGGGCTGTGACAAATGGTGTTCCTCAGGAATCAGTGCTGGGACCTTTGCTTGTTGTTATATATATAAATGATTTGGAGGAAAATGTAACAGGTTTGATTAGTAAGCTTGCAGATGACACAAAGATTGATGGATTTGCGGATTTGAGGACCATCAGAGCATACAACAGGATATAGATCAGTTGGAGACATGGGCGGAGAGATGGCAGATGGAGTTTGATCCGGACAAATGTGAGGTAATGCATTTTGAAAGCTCTAATACAGACAGGAAATATACAGTAAATGGCAGAACCTTTAAGAGTATTGACAGGCAAAGAGGTCTAGGGGTACAGTTACACAAGTCACTGAAAGTGGCAATACAAGTGAAGAAGGTAGTCAAGAAGGCATATGGCATGCTTGCCTTCAGCGGCCGGAATATTGAGTTTAAAAATTGGCAGCTGTATAGAACCTTAGTTAGGCCACACTTGGATATGAGGAGGAATTTCTTCAGCCAGATGGTGACAAATTTGTTGAATTCATTGCCACAGGGGGCACTGGAGGCCAGGTCATTGAGCGTCTTTAAGATAGAGCTAGATAGGTTCTTGATCAATAAGGAGATCAAGGGTTATGAGGAGAAGGCAGGAAAATGGGTTTGAGAATCATATCAGCCAAGATTGAATGCAAAATAGACTCAATGGGCAGAGTGGCCTAATTCTGCTCTTATATCTTATGGTCTTATGTTTGAAGACTGATTCTAAATCTCCACAAGAACTGAAGGGAGAGTGGGAATGCTGTTTGTTTGCGTGATGAGAAAGTACGACGGGCTCTGGGGGGAGGGTTACCGTGGCTGTTTCTTTCAGTTGCTATGGAAACTATTTATTGGGATAGATATCCCATTGCCGGCTACAGTCCCAATGATGTCAGCACCCAGAAGAAGCTGCTTGAGAGTCACATTGATTCGATTGTTGGTGGTAAAACAGCGAGGCTGGGGAAGCTGCTGTGTGAGTGTCAGTGCCGGTCTCTCTGTTTCAATCACCAACTCTCTGTTCATTCAATCACAAAGAGATCAGCTGATTCAGACCGGCTGAATCTGGTGGAAGCAATTCTTCAATTCAGTGTTTGTACAGAGAGAAAGTGAGATTCCCATAGCCAGGGTACAGACTGAAAGGGAAAAGCGCTGAACAGGACTCACAGAGACAGAAACAGGAGGCAAGAGGACCCGAGCGAACAGGCTGATTGATGGATGAATCGAACATCCTGCGGCGTCGTGGACTCCAGGTGAGAGAGAACAGGAAAAGGGGAGAATAAATCCCAGGACAGGCAGTAACATCAATGACAGGGTGGCAATGTCGCTGCATTAGTAAGCCAGAGGCCCAGACTAACGTTTTGGGGACGCGGGTTCAAATCCCACCGCAGCAGCTGGTGAAATTCAAATTTAATTAATTGATCTGAAACTGAAAACTAGTCTCAGTAATAGTGACCGTGCAACAAGTATCGATCGTTGTAAAAACCCATCTGGATCACTGATGTCCTTCAGGGAAGGAAATCTGCTGCCCTTACCTGGTCTGGCCTACAGGTGACATCTCTGAAAAAACTGAGCAAGCCACTCAATTCAATAAGAACAGAAGCTGGATTGACCACCTGATACCAGAAACCAAAAAGGCACAGATTCCAGCTCAATAACTGCAGGGGGGCTTGTGCCAAAATGTGGAGAACTGTCCCTCAGAGGAATCAAGCCTGAAATAGATACAGCAACCATTACGCATTACGCAACAATCTCTGGCCAAAGACGGTGATCGGTTAGGGCTAACATAGGATAAATTTCTTTACAGAAAGCATTATGATTCTTTGGAATTCCAGAAGGTTTATTGAAGATGTTTATGGATGAGATAGACAGGTTTCAGCTCTCAGGGATTCCTAGAAATGAACGAGAGACTGATATTGAAACCGGAGATTATCATTGATTGCACTGAATGGCAACGGGCTGTGTGGTCAAGTGCTTCTAGCTCTAATGCTCTTATATTCTGAGGTGAGAGAACAGTCTCCCCGACAACTTTGTCTGCAAGAAGTGTGTCCAGCTGCAGCTCCTCACAGACCGCACGGTTCGACTGGAGCAGCAGATGGATGCACTGCTGAGCATACAGGGGGCAGAGAGTGTGTTGGACACTAGTTACAGGGTGGTTGTCACACCACAGGTTCAGCCAGGTAGATGGGTGACTGCCAGGAGAGGCAGGCGGGTGGTGCAGGAGTCTCCTGTGGCTATTGCTCTTTCAAACAGGTGAATCGTTTTGAATACTGTTGAGGGGGGATAGCCTCTCAGGGGAAAATATCAGCAGCAGCCAGGTCTGTGGCACCACACCTGATTCTGCTGTACAGCAGGGTCGGGCAAAGAGCAAGTAAGCAGTAGTAACAGGGGACTATCTAGCTAGAGGCACAGAGAGGCGTTTCTGTGGCCGCAATCAAGACTCCAGGATGGTGTGTTGCCTCCCTGGTGCCAGGATCAAGGATGTCTCTGAGCGGTTGCAGGGCATCCTTAAGGAGGGTGAGCAGCCTGAGGTCATTGTACACATTGGTACCAACCAACATAGGAAGGAAAAGGGGTGAGAACCTGAAGTGTGAATACGAAGAGTTAGGCAGAAGGCTAAAGTGCAGGACCTCAAAAGTAGTAATTTCTAGGTTACTACCGGTGCTACATGCTAGTGAGAGTAGGAATAGGAAGATTAGGCAGATGAATGCGTGGCTTGAGAGACGGTGCAGGGGGCAGGGATGTAGATGTGTGGATTATTGGGATTTCTTCTAGGGCAAGGTGACTGTCCAAGATGAACAGGTTACACCTGAACTGGAAGGAGACTAATATCCTGGTGGAGAGATTTGCTAGAGCTGCTCGGGAGGGTTTAAACTAGTTTGGCAGGGGGATGGGACCCAAAGCAGTGGGGAGACAGAAGAGAAGGTTGAGGAAAGCACAGAAGTTGAAGAGAGCACTTTAAATAGTAAGGGCAGTGTTGGTAATCCTAGCACCAAACAGGTCAGGCAAAAACAGGGCAGAGAGTAAAGGAAGTCCAGATTAAACTACATTTCTTTCAAAGCAAAAGGCCTGACGGGTAAGGCAGACGAACTCTAACCAACATTTTGTACAGTTGCAGCATAACCTCCCCAGTCTTAAACTGTATCACTAGAATTTTACTGACCTGCCCACCACAGGAATCAGAGTGGGGAAAGGGCGGACCATAGAAAAGTCCATTCACCTCAGGTGGGATTCTAAATCCCAAATGAGCATGAAAATGGGAGAGTTTTAGATCTGTTTTTCTTGCAAAGCCACAGGTCCAATCTTATGCTACTCTGTGAAAAGAAATTACTAAATCTGTTTCCTGCAGGGAGAGGGGGTGGGTCCTAAGCGTGCCAGAAAACTGGCAGCTAACACTAGAAGGTGCAGTTGTGCATGTGCAAATCTCTCTGATGCCACACTGGATAGCGCCCCCCAGCAATCATTGGCCTCTGCGCCAATCAGCCCCCCCCCCCCGCTACTTCCTGGCCGAACTGACCCCACCCACCCACCCTCGGCATGGACCAGTGGATCACTGCCCCTTCCCCATCTCAGTCGATCACCAACACAGACTCCCCCTGCCTGCTTCCTTTTAGTCCCCAGTGCCATCCAGGCCCCATCCCCTTGGTATAGTCCAATGACTGTTGGGCAGTGTGCCAGGCTGGCAATGCCCAAGGAGCACCTGCCCACCTCAACCTCCTGGGCCTCTCTCAATGCCTCCGGTCCTCCCTGCGAGGTCATCACCACAGGACCCTCATTGATGGATGCAAGGCGTGATCCTCACTGATGAAGATCCTCGCCAGCAAGGCCACTATGCAAGTGAGTCTGGATGATAGCACCTCAGGCTCACTATAAACATTTAAATCCTGTTTAAAGCAGAAACTGATCTCACCGGAAACCCGAATGCAGTAACATAGCAAGGAATCTCATTCCTCGACTCTCTTGTGATCTTACCAGCTTGTTCTGCCCACCGTCTGGCGGGCCAAGAAGGTAAAATCGCCCCCTGTGCCTCAGCTTATAAAGGTAAGTACACCATATTCTTTTTTAACCAGTTTATCTGCCTGTCTTGCTACAGGAAGGGACTGGTGTACACCAAGGTACCTCTGATCCTTGGTGCTTCCCACAGTCCTGCCATTCACCATGTATTCCCTTGCCCTGTTTGTCCTGCCCAAGTGCATCACCTCACACTGATCTGGATCAAATTCTATTTGTCACTGACCAGCCCATCTCGATTCTCCTGTAATCTAAAGCTATCCTCCTCAATATTTACCACGCTACCAATTTTTGTACCATCTGTGAACTTACTGATCAACCCTCCTGCAGGATATCACTGCAGACGTCCCTCAGGGTAGTGTCCTAGGCCCAACCATCTTCAGCTGCTTTATCAATGACCTTTCATCCATTATAAGATCAGGAATAACGCTTGTTTAATGATCAATAATATACATAACTCCTCATGTACTGAAATAGTTCGTGTCCATCTGCAGTAGAACATGGACAAAATTCAGGCTGATAAGTGACAGGTAACATAATTGCTCGGCAATAACCATCTCCAACAAAAAAGAATTTGACCATTGTCCCTTGACATTCAATAGCATTATCATCACTGAATTCTCCACTATCAACATCATGGGGTTACCACTGACCAGAAACTGAACTGGACTGACCATATAAATACTGTGGCAGGCCAGAGACTGGGAATCCTGCAGTAAGTAACTTACGTCCTGACTCCCCAAAACTTGTCCACCATCTCCATGCACGAGTCAAGTGTGTGATGGAATACTCTCATTTATTTGGATGGGTTTAGCTCCAACAACTCACGAGCCTTGACACCAACCAGGATAAAACAGCCTGCTTAATTGGTATCCCATCCACCTTCTTCAACATTAACACTGTCCATCACCAATACACAATGGCAGCTGTGTGTAATGTCTACAAGGTACATTGAGGCAGCACCTTCCAAACATCTAGCATCTAGACAGACAACAGCAGACACGATCACCTGGAGATTCTTCTCCAAGCCAGACATTATCCTGACTTAGAAATATATCACCGTTCCCTCATTGTCACTGGGTCAAAATCCTGGAACTCACTCCCTAACAGCACTGTGGGTGTAATGTTTAGGGTTTTGAGATATAAAATCCTTTTAAGTTAAACTCTAAGACTGGATTTTTAAATTTCTAAAACTAGGGTTCTCAGTTTTGCACAATTAACTAGTATTTATGTATCAAGTAGAATTTATTAAGCAAGATTTTGTCTAAACTTAACAATGAGCATTGAAGGCATGATAGAAACTTCTCATCACTCATTAACTCCAGGTGTTGTCAGCACGGCCGATTTCCTTCTTCTTTGTTTTTGTTTCTGAAGTGATGCTGAACTGTCTTGTGAAGAGTCACCCCAGAATCCAAGGTAACACCGTGCCAACGACAATTACCATTACTCAACTTTTATCCCCCAGTCCCCATTTCTCCTTCCTACACCACAAGGACTGCAGCAACTCAAGAAGACAGCTCATCACCAACTTCTCAAAGGTATTTAGGGATGGGTGATAAATACTGGCCTATCCAGCAGTGATTCCACGAATAAATAAAAAATTCAGTTGCAAGGTAGTAACATCAGTGAGTAACACTGAGAGTAGTGTCACTGACATATCAATGTCATGCAGATTTTCCAATGCAATATCGTTGGCACGGTTAATTCCTGTGTAAATATTTCACGGCTGATTATAGTGGAGCTGATGTAACATTGTGGCTGAACCTTTTTCCATGACTGGTGTATTGTTTGAGCTGAGTGTTGTTTCTTTCTGTTGCAGAAGGAGTTGAGTTTGCCAAGAAGGCACAGTGTGTAAGTACTCAACTCTCCCTCGCGCTGCTTTAGGACACTAACCAGCTCTGCAGCTTGTAGTTTGCAGGGGAAGCTGATTCTTCACTCTCCACACTGCACAATTCCCAAATGCTCACACAAACCAGTTCAGGTGAGGTTCATGGAAACATTAACCCATTACTGCTCAGAATATCTGTATACATTATCGTAAAGGTTATTCATATAAAACAAACTACAGACTGACCTTGAAGCATCTTCTAGTTCTGACAGTTTGTGGTTGAAGCTCGGATTGAAGTTTTTCAGAAAGCTTGATTTAAATTCCAGGAACTGACAAACGGTGTTAAATATTGTTGTGTCAGGATTATTCTCACTGCTGTCTGGAGTTTGCCCTCTTGCTTTCAGTGATGAGCCCAAAATTTTAGTTGGTTTTACAACAATAACTTGCATTTATATGGTGCCTTTAATACTTCCAAGGTGTTTCAAAAGAGAGAAATCTAACAAAGTTTGAAATCTGGAGTTGCATGCTGTCCATTCTGATACACTCTGGGAAAGACTCCTGTGTTGTTCAATGTGATAATTTGTCTTTAAAGGAGAGCTGCACATCCTCACCAGAAAGCTAGTGTGTCATGTGATCCAGTCTCGGTTTTACTTTGGCCTTTGAGCAGAGCGCAGCACACACAGCTCTGCTGCTGATAGCTTCGAACTTCCTATCTTTGTGTAGCTATTCTCATATGTTTAGTCTAAAGAAATGCCTACTGAATGATTAGTGCCTTTATGTCATTATAACACAACATCGTGGCAGTGAAGAATGGATACTGAAATCCTGATAGCTTGAAAAAGTAAAGAAACTGCAGTCTGACCTGTGAGAAGGATATCAGCTGGATATAACCTTCATTGCCAGACCCGACCAGACAGAGTCAAAGGACCTAACCAGGTCACAAAACACCGACCAAAATTCCATAAAGAAAGAAGGCTGAATGGCAGAAGAATAATCCACTGTGCTAATGAAAAGAAGAACCTGCGTGAATGCAGAGGTAGACCCTAACCCCAGGAGGGTGAGCTGATAAAATTAGGTTTTAGACTAGAATGAGTTTGAAGAAGCTTTTCACTCAGAATTTAAAACAACCACAAACAGCCCCGAGTCCTGACCATATCATGGCTGAACTATCTCCAAACAAAACTTAAAGGAAGTTATCAGCATTTTAAACCTGAGTAAAAGCTGGGGACTGACAAAACCCGAGGATCCACAGACACGGCCCGGAAAACTCAGAACAGGGACTTGTTGCTGGAAAATATAAACACCTAACTCAAACAAGGTTACTGTGGCAACACTGGGAAAGGCAGGAAATCCGAAAACAGAAAAATAACTTAAAATTCTACTTACTTCTTCTGGGAAATGGTCATGGATAGTAAATGAAAACTAACAGACCAATGTAAGCTAAGGAAAGAGTTCAACCAGACCCAAAATTAGCATCATGGAGGAGAAATGTTTAGACTGCAGGATTCGGCAGAAACAGAAAAGAATATTAGTTAAGATATTTCCTTGCTTGTTCTGTATATTTGCAGCTGAATTAATCCTAACATGATGCATTGATGAATCCACAGCTAGCTTTGATGAGATATTGGGGGAATTTTCTGGGTCCACTAGCCACCATCTCCCACCCACCTGCCACCACACCCGGCGGGAGTTGCATTGGTTTCAAGAACCGGGCTTCAGGTTTTGAGCTGGGCGCCAAACCCACCGTGATGTTCTGGGCCCACTGACCCCGATCAGGTTCCTGCCCAGAGTGGGCGGGATCCCAATAATTATTCATATGGCTTGTTTTGAATATGATTTGCATGCTTGAAGTCCGATTCAAATCTGTCCCATCATTCACCTAACCCACCCAGCAGGATCTGCACCTGGCGGGCTTCCAAATCCCAGCAGCGTTCCATTCAGCAGGCGAGATTCCCCTTTCTCGCTCTGACAAGCTGCAGGTGTGGGAACATCCCTTTCAAGTCCTCTGACTGACAGGAACCCGATCGGGGTCAGTGGGCCCAGAACATCACGGTGGGTTTGGTGTCCAGCTCAAAACCTGACGCCTGGTTCTTGAAACCAATGCAATTCCTGCTGGGGTTGGTGGCGGGTGGGGGGGGGTTGGTGAGATGGTGGCTCATGGACCCACAAAATTCCCCCAATATCTCATCAAAGCTAACTGTGGATTCATCAATGCATCATGTTAGGATTAATTCAGCTGCAAATATACAGAACAAGCAAGGCAATATCAGAAGTCAGTCACTTTCACTTAGGGGGAATTCCCTTTTCTACAGCTGCTCACTTAGTCCCATTCTTCTAATATAGCATTAATTTCAAGTCTTTGAATATTCATAGAAAGCTGAAAGACTTTGAAATCCCTTCAAGCCCTCTGAAAATCTTTGTTTCCATTCAATTTCAGCCCGGAGCATTTAGCTCTCCTTTGATTGACACCTCAATGGTTTTTAGACAGCGTGCAGTTGGCTTTGTTTGTTTACCTTTCCCTTCATGCTTGAATGCATCTCAAGTACTCCCCTGCCATTGTTTCTCACTGCAATGTTTACACAAAAGAGGAACAGAGAATTAAGATTCGCTGGCTTAATTCAGGAGTTGAAAGGGTTGGCTTATGAGGACAGACTGAGTAGACTGGGGCTATACTCACTGGAATTCAGAAGAATGAGGGGAGAACAAAGAACAAAGAAAATTACAGCACATGAACAGGCCCTTCGGCCCTCCAAGCCTGCACCAACCATGCACCTGACTTAACTAAAACCCCCTACGCTTCTGGGGACCATATCCCTCTATTCACATCTCATTCACATACTTGTCATGAAGTCCCTTAAAAGTCCCTACCATATCCACTTCCACTACCTCCCCCAGCAATGACTGTGTAAAAAATCTGCCTTGAACATCTCTTTTAAACCTTGCCCCTCACACCTTAAACCTATGCCCCCTAGTAATTGACTTTTCCACCCTGGGAAAAAGCTTCTGACTATCCACTCTCATAATCTTGCAGACTTCTATCGGGTCTCCCCTCAACCTCCATTGCACCAGTGAGAACAAACCAAGTTTCTCCAACCTCTTCTTATAGCTAATGCCCTCCATACCAGGCAACATCCTGGTAAATCTTTTCGGTGCCCTCTCCAAAGCCTCCACATCCTTCTGGTAGTGTGGCGACCAGAATTGGACACTATATTCCAAGTGCGGCCTCACTAAGGTTCTACAAAGCATCAACATGGCTTGCCAATTTTTAAACTCAATGTTCCGGCTGATGAAGGCAAGCATGCCGTATGCCTTCTTGACTACCTTCTCCACCTGCATTGCCACTTTCAGTGACCTGTCTACCTGTACACCCAGATCCCTTTGCCTATCAATACTCCTAAGGGTTCTGCCATTTACTGTATATTTCCTATCTGTATTAGACCTTCCAAAATGCATTACCTCACATTTATCCGGATTAAACTCTATCTGCCATTTCTCTGCCCAAGTCTCCAACTGATCTATATCCTGTTGTATCGCCTGATGGTCCTCATCGCTAGCCGCAAATCCACCAACCTTTGTGTTGTCCGCAATCTTACTAATCAATCCAGTTATAATTTCATTTATATATATTACAAACAGCAAAGGTCCCAGCACTGATCCCTGAGGAACACCACTTGTCACAGCCCTCCATTCAGAAACACACCATTCCACTGCTACCCTCTGTCTTCTTTGACTGAGCCAGTTTTGTATCCACCTTGCCAGCTCACCTCTGATCCCATGCGACTTCACCTTCTGCACCAGTCTGCCATGAGGGACCTTGTCAAAGGCCTTACTGAAGTCCATGTAGACAACATCCACTGCCCTACCCTCATCAATCATCTTTGTCACTTACTCAAAAAAAAGCGATCAAGTTCATGAAACACAAGCTCCTCTTCACAAAACTATGTTGCCTCTCACTAATACAAGAACAATCCTGCTGGCCAATGCTTTTTCACAATCCCTTTTAGCTCTTCTTACTGCTTGCTTAAGTTTCTTTCTTCTTTCATTTATTCCACACTTGTTTCGAGTGTTCCCAGATCCCAGGATCTGTGTGTTCCCTGGGAGATCTCATAGAAACATATAAGATTATGAAGGGAATAGATAAGATAGAAGCTGATACGGTAGAAGATAGAAAAGATGTTTCCACTGGTGGGCGAAACTAGAAGTATACGGCATAGCCTCAAAATAAGGAGAAGCAGATTTAGGGCTTCAGTTGAGGAGGAACTTCTTCACACAAAGGGTTGTGAATCTGTGGAATTCCCTGCCCAGTCAAGCAGTTGAGGCTACCTTATTGAATCTTCTTAAGGCAAGGATAGATAAATTTTTGAACAGTAAAGGAATTAAGGGTTATGGTGAGCGGTTGGGTAAGTGGAGCTGAGTCCATGAAAAGATCAGCCATGATCTTATTGAATGGCGGAGCAGGCTCGAGGGGCCAGATGGCCTACTCCTGCTCCTAGTTCTTATGTTTTTAAAGAATATATTAAAGGATGCAAATATCCTAGAACTCAATGGGACTGAAGTAGATGACTCTCTCATCTACTCTGGAGATTCCTCCCCCGCCAACTCCAGCCCCAACCCTCCATCACCTTTTCAACACCCACACAAACACAACTGCCCTGTTGGATCCATTTGTATTTTCCCCAAAGAGCTCATTTCTTCCTATTTATTTTCTCTGTTGCAGTCTCTTCCCATCAACACTCTTTCCAGTTGAGGCTGAAATGTTGTTTGATTTCAAGAAGAAATTATATATAATTCCTGGGGCTAAAGGGATCAAAGGAAGGGGAGGGTTCAGGATATTGAATTGGATGATCAGCCATGATCAAAATGAATGGTGGAGCAGGCTTGAAGCGCTCAATGACCTCCTCCTGTTTCTATGTTTGCTCCTTTATCATCACATTTCATCATTATTCTCATATCTGTCCTAGAAGCAGGAGTTTCTGATTCTCATTTAGAATTCTGGCCTCACTTCGCAGGAACTTCAGTGAGATTCTGGTGTTCTCACTGCTCATCTCGAAAGGGAGAGTTTATCCGAATCCCAGCCTAGTTCCTTTGAGAGTGGGAGCGTAGAAGCTGCACTGACAGCAGACTGGATATTCCAGAGGGGGAGAGTTTGTGGCTGGAGTGAGCTCTCAGCTCACACACAGCTGGGGAAGCTGCTCTCTGTTTTTCCTGTGAGTCTGAGAGAGTCTAGATTCTCCTTCCTGTCAGAAGCTGCTTCCTCTGAAAGCTCAACAACAACAGCAGCAGCAGCAGAGGCCCAGGGCTGCGGAAAGCAGCCTGAACACAAAGCCTCCTGTCAGAGCCACCAGCTTTCTCTCAGACAGCAGCTCCCCCAGCGTGGCAGTCCCCCTCCCCTCACTGCCCCAGGCCTGCCTCTCCCCGACACAGTCCCCCGTCCTCACTGCCCCCCCCCACACTTCCCCGTCACTGTCTGCTTCAACCCCTCCCCCATTGCCCTCTCCCCCTTCACTGCTCCCTCCCACCTCCTCCTCACTGCCTGCCCCCTCCTCACTTCCCACCTTCTCCCCCACTGCCACCCCTCACTGCAAAACCCCTCAGTGCCCCCTCCCCCCACAGCCCCTCCCCCCACACACAGCCTCCTCCTTCACTACCAACCCCCCCACTGCCCCCTCACCCTCACTGCCCCTCTACCCGCTCACAGCCCCCTCACTACCCTCCCTCCCCCTCACCGCCCCCCTGCCCTCCCTCCCCCTCATTCTCCTCCTCCCCCTCACCCCCTCCTCCATCCCGCTCACCCCCTCCTCCCCCCACCCCCACCTCCTCCTCCCCCCCCCACCCCCACCTCCTCCTCCCCCCACCCCCACCTCCCCCCACCCCCACCTCCTCCTCCCCCATCCCGCTCACCCCCTCCTCCTCCTCACCCCCCCACTCCCCTCACCTCCCCCTCCCAACGCCCCCTTCCCTCTCCCCCCCACCGCCCTCACTCTCCCCCCCTCTCCCCCTCACTCTCCCCCCCTCTCCCCCTCACCGTCCTCCGTCTCTCCCCCCCCACCGCCCTCCCTCTCTCCCCCCCCACCGCCCTCCCTCTCTCCCCCATCTCCTCACCGCCCCCCCCACCGCCCTCCCTCTCTCACTCCCCCCCACCGCCCTCCCCCCTCTCTCTCCCCTCCCCCCTCTCTCTCCCCCCTCTCTCTCCCCCCTCACCGCCCTCCCCCCTCTCTCTCCCCCCTCACCGCCCTCCCCCCCTCCTCTCTCTCCCACCTCACCGCCCTCCCCCCCTCCTCTCTCTCCCCCCTCACCGCCCTCCCCCCCTCCTCTCTCTCCCCCCTCACCGCCCTCCCCCCCTCCTCTCTCTCCCCCCTCCCCCCCTCCTCTCTCTCCCCCCCCTCTCTCTCCCCCCTCCCCCCCCCTCTCTGCCCCCCCCCTCCTCCCCCCCCCCTCCTCCCCCCCCCCTCTCTCTGCCCCCCCCTCCCCCTCCCCCTCCCCCCCTCTCTCTGCCCCCCCCCTCCCCCTCCCCCCCTCTCTCTGCCCCCCCCCCCTCTCCCCCCCCCCCTCTCTCTGCCCCCCCCTCTCCCCCCGCCCTCTCCCCCCCCCTCTCTCTGCCCCCCCCCCCCCCCCCGGTATCGCTGTTGAAGCGGGCAGGCCGCAGGCTGAGAAAGAGGAAGCGGGTGTGAGAGAGACTGAGGGGGAGGGAGCTGAGCGGCGGAGCGGAGCGGGCTGACGATGGGACTCAGTGATCGGCTTCCGCGGCTCTGATCCGGGGCTCCGGGGGGAGTTTTGGGGTGAAGATGTCGGACCCGAGTTACTGGATGGAGCCGCCGATCCCCAGGAGCCGCTCCCTGAGCGGGAAGTTGCTGCAGCGCTCGGAGAGGTAACTACCCGGGGGGGGGGGGGAGTGTCTGTGTGCTCTAGACCCCCACCCCCCACAGCCCCCCCACCTTTCCATTGCCCCCCATCCCGCCTAACCCGTCCCCCATAACCCCCACCCTGTAGCCCACCCACCCCATAGCCCCCTACTTCCTTCCCATACCCCCTCTAAACCCCCACCCCCACCCCCACCCCATAGCCCCCTACCCCATACCCAACCACCCCATAGCCCCCTACATCATGCTCCCCAATCCTGTTAACCCCTACCCTATAGCCCCCTGTCCCATACTCCCAAACCACTTAACCCCCACCCCATACCCCACTACCCATACCCCCCTAACCCCCAACCTATAGCCTCTTACCCCATCCTGCCCACCCCATAGCCCCCTAATACCCCCAACACCCCCACCCCCCAACTCTCTCTTTCCCCACCCCCCCAACTCTCTCTTTCCCCACCCCCCCAACTCTCTCTTTCCCCACCCCCCCAACTCTCTCTTTCCCCACCCCCCCAACTCTCTCTTTCCCCACCCCCCCAACTCTCTCTTTCCCCACCCCCCCAACTCTCTCTTTCCCCACCCCCCCAACTCTCTCTTTCCCCACCCCCCCAACTCTCTCTTTCCCCACCCCCCCAACTCTCTCTTTCCCCACCCCCCCAACTCTCTCTTTCCCCACCCCCCCAACTCTCTCTTTCCCCACCCCCCCAACTCTCTCTTTCCCCACCCCCCCAACTCTCTCTTTCCCCACCCCCCCAACTCTCTCTTTCCCCACCCCCCCAACTCTCTCTTTCCCCACCCCCCCAACTCTCTCTTTCCCCACCCCCCCAACTCTCTCTTTCCCCACCCCCCCAACTCTCTCTTTCCCCACCCCCCCAACTCTCTCTTTCCCCACCCCCCCAACTCTCTCTTTCCCCACCCCCCCAACTCTCTCTTTCCCCACCCCCCCAACTCTCTCTTCCCCCCCCCCCGCCCCCCCCGCCCCCCCCGCAATACATCCTTTCCATTTCTATTTGTCTTCTGTTGCTCTGTATCCTCGTTCACTTCTGATAATCCTGCTTTATATTGTCTTCTCAGAGACCTTTATCTTTTCCATTTCTATCTTTCAGTTCTCTGTCGAGTGGCTCAGTCACTGCAATTATTGTCTCTTGACTTACAAAGTCTTCGACACAAAAATCAAGGTTCACTCTCCAGCGCAGTACTGAGAGAGTGCCACATTGTCAAAGGGTCAGCACTAAGGGAGTGCTGCATTATCAGAGGGTCAGTACTGAGGGAATGTCACACTGTTGGAGGGTCAGTGCTGAGGGAGTGCCGCACTGTCAGAGGGTCAGTGCTGAGGGAGTGTCGCACTTTCGGAGGGTCAGTACTGAGGGAGTGTCGCACTGTCAGAGGGTCACTACTGTGGCAGTGCTGCACTGTCAGATGGTCAGTATTGAGAGAGTGCCGTATTTTCAGAGGGTCAGTACTGAGAGAGGGCCGCGCTGTCAGAGGGTCAGCACTGAGGGAGTGCTGCACTATCAGAGGACCAATAGTGCGGGAGTGCTGCACTGTCAGAGGTTCAGTACTGAGGGAGTGCCGCACTATCTGAGGGTCAGCACTGAGGGAGTGCCGCACTGTCAGAGGGTCAGCACTGAGGGAGTGCCGCACTGTCAGAGGGTCAGCACTGAGGGAGTGCAGTAGCCCCAGTTGCCTTTTTCCCACTTGATTGACCTCCGACACCCACCCAGTTAATCAGCATTCCCAAGCATCCCTTATCATCGGTACCAATTTTATCTGATTTGTTTGTTGACTGTTTTTATCTGACTGAAGTTTGGTTTGGTTGATAACCGGGTTATTATAACCTTCAGCTATTGATAGGATTCAAGGTTGACAAGGATAGGCGCATTTGTAGGGTTAGGTTTAGACTTCATAGGTGTTTGATGCAGATGGAACTGTTGATCGGGATATTGCAGGAAGAAAATCCAGATTACATTCACTGTTAGACTTTGCTGTTTGATGGTTTAGTGAACTCTTTAACTCTTTGAGATCTTAACTTGGTTTCAGCTTTTGATAATTGATCCTGGGATGCCCTACCAGTTTTGAAGTTGTTGTGAAAATGCAGTTGTTGTTGTCGCTGGGTAACGGATTCTCTAGCTTCCACTTCTTCCATTTTTCTTGACTTATTTGCAATGTTGTCCCAGTTCACAATGTGGTGCTATTCTTTGCCCTCAGTGCCCAGCAGGACATCTTTGTCAGAATAACATTGGTGAAAGGGCAATGTAATGGAAGGGTGACCCAGACTCAAAACATTGACTCTAGTCTCTCTCCATAGATGCTATCAGACTTGCTGAGATTTTCCAGCATTTTCTGTTTTTGTGTTGAATGTAATGGAAGCGTTCAATGTGGTAAATGGAAGGCAGTGTTTCTGGTAACTGGGGCTTTAGTGCAAAGGGCCATACAGACAGCCTTTGTTCAAGATCTCACTTAGAAACAAGGACAGAAAAATCTCTTTCATACAAAGACTGTGAGGCAGTGGAGGGAGAAATAACAACAACTTATCTTTACACAGTGCCTGTAATAAAACATCTTTTCATAGGAATTTTACAAAACAAAGAATGAGTCTCATGGCAAGTGGTCAGGTGATCAAAGGTTTGAACAAAGAGGTAGATTTTAAGATACGTCTCAAGGCAGGAAAATGAGGTGGAGAAGAGACGAACGGTGACAATTTCAGAGTTTGAGTCAAGGGAACTGAATGTACAATCAATGGCGAAGGAATTGAAACTGGGCTTGCTCAAGAGGCCATAGTTCGAGGAGTGCAGACATCGAGAGTCTTATAGGGCTGGAGGAGATGATGTGGAGATGCCAGCATTGGACTGGGGTAGACACAGTAAGAAGTCTCACAACACCAGGTTCAAGTCCAATAGGTTTATTTGGCAGCAAAAGATGACGGAGCCAGAGAGGGGCTAGATGCTGCCATGAATCTTGCTGTGACGGAACAGGCCAATTCTCACTGCAGATATTTCAGCACATAGGGCGGGACATCTCAGGAAGTGGGTGGTGAATCTCTGGAAAAGGGTGGTGAATCTCTGGAATTCTCTGTCCATTGAAGTGGTGGAGGCTACCTCACTAAATATATTTAAGTCACGGGTAAATAGGTTTTTGACAGACAAGGGAATTAAGGGTTATGGGGAGAAAGCGGGAAAGTGGAACTGATCCACTTCAGATCAGCCATGATCTTATTGAATGGCGGGGCAGGCTCAAAGGGCTAGTTGGCCTACTCTTGCTCCTATTTCTTATGTTCTTATGAGATCCGGAGTATGGGATTGACTTCCTTCTCTTTACCAATGCTGTGTGTCATCATCAGGCATTGGGATTCTCAGCACGATGCAGCTTGATGAACAAGTTGTGGTCGTTTTGAATGATTGGTACAAAGCTCCTCCCAGTCATTAAGTCAATGCCGTGCTTCAAGGAGAGATTGAGAGTGACTTTGTCGTGTTTTCTTTGACCTCCCGGATTGCTGACCATTTGAGATTAGAGAAAGTAGGACTGGTGAGGAGCTGGTTTTTAACACATTTGGACGCAGTTTTCACTCTGTGGTTGATTTTGCTGGAATTTTGTCTGAATTGTTGTGGAGCTGGGTTCGTGAAGCATATTCGTGTTATTCAGCCATCTTCCCATTGCATTCGGAGGATGGGGCGAGGACATGGCTGGTGGAATTTCTCCAGCGCTTTGATGTTTCACTGATGTACAGTTGAGATCTTGGTGCAGTACAGGAGTGTGGTGACTGCAGCTAGTCTGTACACCAAGACCTTTGTCGACATGTGGAGGTCTGACGCTCGCTGCTGTAGCTTGGGGAAGGCTGAGCTGGAGCAGTTGGGGCTGGATCCCTCGTCAATGTGGCCTTTTGAGTGAGGTGACTCCGTCAACATATGCAGGAATATTTGGCTGGCTGGTTTGTAGAATCATTGAATCCCCACAGTACAGAAGGAGGCCATTTGGCCCATTGAGCCTGCACCGACAATAATCCCACCCAGATCCCATCCCCATAACCCCAAGTATTTACCCTGCTAATCCCCCTGATACTAATGGTCAGTTTAGCATGATCAATCAACTTAACCTATGCATTTTTAGACTTAGGGAGGAAACCCTCGCAGACCCAGGAGAAGGTGCAAATTCTACACAGTGACCCGAGGCTGGAATTGAAGCCAAATCCCTGGCATTGTGAGGCAGCAGTGCTAACTACTGTGCCACCATGCCGCCCCATAGCAAGTTACAACACTGAAACAGGCAGTTCAGCCCAAACAATTTGCGTTGGAATGTCTTTTCCACAAATTGTCAGCCATTAGCTTAAATCTTAATGGTTCGGGAATGATATGTTTTGACATTTTAGAGTCGTAGAGGTTTAAAGTTTAAAAGTTTACTTATTAGTCACAAGTAAGGCTTACATTAACATTGCAATGAAATTACTGTGAAATTCCCTAAGTCACCACAGTCTGATGATGCCTGAGAGGTTAATGCACCTAACCAGCGCGCCTTTCAGAATGCGGGAGGTAACTGGAGCACCCAGAGGAAACCCACGCAGATGCGGGGAGAACGTGCAAACAGGCAGTGACCCAAGACGAGAATTGAACCCGGGTCCCTGGCACTGTGAAGCAGCAGTGCTAACTACTGTGCCTACGTGCTGCCCACAGCATGGAAACCGGCCCTTCGACCCAACTTGTTCACGCTGCCCCTTTTTCAACTACTAAGCTAGTCACAATTGCCTGTGTTTGGCCTGTATCCCTCTCTACCCATCTTACCCATGTAACTGTCTAAACGCTTTTTAAAAGACAAAATTGTACCCGCCTCTACTACTACTACTGGCAACTTGTTCCAGACACTCACCACTCTCTTTGAAAAATTGCCCCTCTGGACCCTTCTGTATCTCTCCCCTCTCACTTTAAACCTATACCCTTTAGTTTTAGACTCCCCTACCTTTGGGAAAAGATGTTGATTATCTAGCTGATCTATGCCTCTTATTATTTTATAGACCTCTATAAGATCACCCCTAAGCCTCCTATGCTCCAGCGATAAAAGCCCCAGTCTATCCAGACTCTCCTTATAACTCAATCCATCAATTCCCAGTAGCATCCTAGTAAATCTTTTCTGCACTCTTTCTAGTTTAATAACATCCTTTCTATAATAGGGTGACCGGAACTGTACACAAATGTGGGCTTACCAATGTCTTGTACAACTTCAACAAGACGTCCCAACTCCTATATTCAATGTCTGACTGACGAAACCAAGCATGCCGGATGCCTCCTTCACCACTATGTCCACCTATGATTCCACTTTCGAGGAACTATGAATATGTACCCCTAGATCTCGTTGTTCTGTAACTCTCCCCGACGCCCTACCATTAACTGAGTAAGTATTCTTCTGATTTGATCGACTAAAACGCATCACCTCGCATTTATCTAAATTAATTTCCACCTGCCATTTGTCACCTAATGGCCCAATTGATCAAGATCCCATTGCAATCCTAGATAACCTTCTTCATTGTCCACTATGCCACCAATCTTGGTGTCATCTGCAAACTTACTAACCATGCCACCTAAATTCTCATTCAAATCATTAATATAAATGACAAATAATGGTGGACTCACCACCGATCTCTGAGGCACACCGCGGGTCACAGGCCTCCAGTTTGAAAAACAACTCTCTACAACCACCCACTGTCTTCCGTCATCAAGCCAATTTTGTATCCATTTAGCTATCTCAGCCTGGATCTTGTGAGATTTAATCTTCTGCAAGAACCTACTATGTGGTACCTTGTCAAAGGCCTTGCTAAAGTCTATGTAGACAACATCAACTGCACTGTCCTCATTTACTTTCTTGGTTACCCCTTCAAAAAACTCAGTCAAATCTGTAAGACATGATTTTCCACTCACAAAGCCATGCTGACTGTCCCTAATCAGTCCTTGTATCTCTAAATGCCTGTAGATCCTGCCTGTCAAAATATCTTCTAACTACTTACACACTACAGATGTGAGATTCACTGGTCCATAGTTCCCAGGCTTTTCCCTGCTGCCCTTTTTAAACAAAGACACAACATTTGCCATCCTCCAATCTTCAGGCATCTCATCTCGATGATTAAAATATCTCTGTTAGGGACCCACAATTTCTTCCCTAGTCTCCCACAATGTCCTGGGATACATTTCATCAGGAATTTGTCTACCTTGATGTGCTTTAAGAGTTCCAGCACCACCTTCTCTGTTATAAGTACAATCCTCAAGACATCACTATTTGTTTCCCAAGTTCCCAACATTTGTGCTTTTCTGAACAGTGAATACTGATGAGAAATGTTCGTTTAGGAACTCACCCATCTCTTGTGAATTTGCATAGAGATGACCTTGTTGATCCCTCCGAGGTCCTACTCTCTCCCTGGTTACTCTTTTGCCTTTTATATATTTGTAGAAGCTCTTTGGATTGTCCTTTGCCTTATTTGCCAAAACAATTTCATGTCCCCTTTTTGCCCTCCTGACTTCTCTCTTTACTCTGCTTCTATACCCTCTGTACTCTTCAAGGAATTCACTTGATCCCAGCTGCCTATGCATGTCACGTGCCTCCTTTTTCTTCTTTGACCAGGGCCTCAATATCCCGAGTCATCCACAGTTCCCTACTTCTACCACCCTTGCCCTTCACTCTAAGAGGAATGTGCTCACCCTGAACCCTGGTTAACACACTTTTGAAAGCATGCCACTTACCAGACTTCCCTTTGCCTTCCCGCAGACTCCCCCAGTTAACTGTTGAAAGTTCCTGCCCGATACCATCAAAATTGGCCTTGCCCCAATTTAGAATTTTAACTTTTGTGCCAGACCTATCATTCTCCGCATCTATCTTAAAAACTAATGGAATTATGGTCACTGGTCCCAAAGTGATCCCTCACTAACACTTCTGTCACCTGCCCTTCCTTATTTCCCAAGAGGAGGTCAAGTTTTGCCCCCTCTCTAGTCAGGCCATCCCATATACTGAATTCCTCCTGAATACACTCAACAAATTTCTCTCATCTAAGTCCCAGTCAATGTTGGGAAAAATTAAAATCTCCTACTACTACCACCCTATTTTTCTTGGAGCTATCTGTAATTTCCTTACATATTTGCTCCTCAATTTCCCACCGACTATTTGGGGGCCTATAGTACAACCCTATCAAAGTGATTTCCACTTCTTATTTCTCAGTTCAACCTATGTAGACTCAGTGGGCAAACTCTCCGACATATCCCCTCTCGGTACTGCCGTGATGCATGCAAGGATTGGCTGGGTTTCTTGAATGAAGAATTGAAGAGTTGAGAGTGGTTTGAAATCAGAGTAGAGGCCCTTTGGCCCAAAAATTGTGTCTGCAAAAGCTGTCAAGCATCTATCTATTCTGATCTCGTTTTCCAGCAGTTGCTCTACAGCCATGTTTGCAAGGGCATTTCAAATGGTCATCTAAATGCTTCTTAAATGTGAGGGTTCCCACCTCTACCACTCTTTCAGGCGGTGAGTTCCAGATTCCCACCACCCTCCAGTGAAAAAGGTTTTCCTCAAATCCCTACTAAGCCTCCTGCTCCTTAAGTCCACACCTGCTCTGGTTATTGACACTTCTACCTATTCTATCTATGTCCTTCATAATTTTGTACATCTCAATCAGATCTCCCCTCAACCTTCTCTGCTCTAAGGAATCTGAAGCATGTTATGTTCGGTTGAAATTAACTCCATTTTACTTCAATTGGAATTTCATACAGTGCATGTTACAGGTTTTGTATTTGACTTGTGCGATTTACTGGTCCAGTCCCCACCATCGTAATGAAGGGCTGGTAACAATATTGAGAGTGGTCACAAGATATGTGAATTGAGATTAACAGTTGGGTCTAGGATGTTTCCTTATTTTACCTAATATTTGGATCTTGAATTACACACAAAACCAAGGAGCAGAACCCAAATCGTCTCAGTTTCTCTTCGTAGCTGAAACCCCCAGCTCAGGGGACATGCTGGTGAATCTCCTCTGCAACCCCTCCAGTGCAATCACATCCTTCTGATAACGTGGTAACCAGAACTGCACACAGTACTCTAGCTATGGCCTAATGAGCTTTTTATGCAGCTCTGTCATAACCTCCCTGCTCTTATGTTTTATGGCTAATAAAGGCAAGTATCCCATAATGCCTTTTAACCATCTTATCTACCTGTCCTGCTACCTCCAGGGATCTTTGGACATGTATCCAAGATCCCTCTGGTCCTCTGTCCTGGCTTCCTGCTGTTCATTGTGTATTCCCTTGCCTTGTGAGACCTCCTAAAATGCATCACCTCAAACTTTTCAGGGTTAAATTCCATTTGCCACTGCTCTGCCCATCTCACCAGCCCGTCTATATCGTCCTGAAATCCTTCTCCTCGCTATTTACCACACCACCAATTTCTGTGCGATCTGCCAACTTACTGATCATATCCACATTCCTGTCTAGATCATTAATGTTCACCACAAACAGCAAAGGACCCAGCACCAATCCCTGTGGAACACCACTGGACATGGGCTTCCCATCACAAAAACAACCTTTGACCATCACCCTCTGCCTCCTGTCACTAAAACAATTTTGAATCCAGTTTGCCAAATTGCTCTGGATCCTGTGGGCTCTTAGCATCTTGATCAGTCTCCCATGCAAAACCTTATGAAATGCTTACTGAAGTCCGTGTAGACTACACCAACAGCATTGCCTCATCTACACACTTCGTCACCTCCTCGAAAAATTCAATCAATTTATTAGATGTGAACTCCTCCTGATAAAGCCATGCTGACTATCCTTCACTAAGCCTTGCATCTCCGTAATTAATTCTGTTCCTCAGAATTTTTTCCAGTAATTTCCCGACCACCGATGTTAGATCACTGGCCTGTAATTACTTGGTTTATCCCCACTTCCCCTTTTGAATAATGGTACCACATTAGTTGTTCTCCAATCCTCTGGCACCTCCCCTGTGGCCTGAGAGGATTTGAAAATTAGTGTCAGAGCTCCTGCAATCTCACCCTTGCCTCACACAGCAGCCTGGGACTCATCTTGTCTGACCCTGGAGATTTGCCCTCTTTTAAGCCTGCTAAAACTGCTAACACCACCTCCCACCCAACACTAATCTGTTCAATTCTATCACAGTCACATTCCCTGATTTCTGTATCTACATTGTCCATCTCCATAGTGACCACAGATGTAAAATATTCATTTGAAACCTCACCTATATCTTCCAGCTCCACATACAGCTTGCCACTTTGTTCCTAAGAGCCCTACACTTTCCCTGCTTCCCCTCTTGCCCAGAATATAAACCAGTTTGGGATTTTCCTTTATTTTACACTGTGTGTATTCATACTCCTCTTCACTGTCTGAATTCCGTTTTCAATTAAACCCTTGTATGATACTTCTTTTGGGCTTTCACTATTTTGACTCCCCTGCGTCTGCCATAAAACTTCCTTTTTTCCTTATCCAATCCAGTGGCGTTGTGGTATTGCCATTAGACTAGTAATCCAGAAATCCCAGGGTGTGATCTGGGGATCCAGGTTCAAATCCCATCATGGCAGATGGTGGAATTTGAATTCAATAAAAATACTAGAATTAAGAATCTACTAATGACCATGAAACCATTGTTGGAAAAACCCGTCTGTTCACCAATGACCTTTGGAGCGGGAATCTGCACCTTGTATAATTGAGACAAATATTCATTCAGCATTGGATTTTAGATAAGCAACATGGTAATTTAGAGATGGATGGGGTGAGGTAGAACTGGGTGCATGTGAAAACTAGTGTTTTTGGGTAATATAAATGAGAAATGGGAGGTGTGCTTGGAATACCAGAGGTAATGATGCGGGAACAGGAAGACAAGCCATTGGGACAATATTTTGACTCTAATTGGATAGATAAGAATGGGACCAGGTGAGAGCAATCCCATCCGATTGGATGACAATGGAGAGGGTTGGAGGAAGATAGTGTGGCCGACATGTCAAAGGTTGCAGGCAGGTCGAGAAGGGAAAGGTTACATTTTTGTCACAGAAACATGGGCTGTCATTTGGGTCTTTGGTAAGAATTATTTCAGTGCTGTTACAGGGTTGGAAATATGATTGGAGGAATTCAAGCACGGTGTTCTGGGAATCATTAGGTCAGAAGTGAGATGTTCGCTAATGTTCACTATCACCCGGATTCCTCAGATACTGAAGCAGTCTCTGGACAATAGCCAGGCTTTTTGGGCTGACAAGTGGCAAGTCACAAGTGCCAGGCAATGATCATCTCCAACAAAAGGGAATCTAGTCATTGCCCCTTGATATACAATAACATTGCAGAATTCCACTATTAACATACTAGGGGTTACCATTGAGCTGAAACTCAACAATGTAAAAATACTGTGGCTACCAGAGCAAGTCAGAGACTGGAAATCCTGCGACAAGCTACTCACTTCCTGACTTCCCGGAGCCTGTCCACCATCTACAAGGCACAAGTCAGGAGTGTGATGGGATACCCCTCATTGCCTGGATGGGTGCAGTTCCAAAAACATTTGGGAACCTTGATACTATCAAGGACAAAGTAGCCTGCTTGATTGGCACCATATCCACAAACATTAACATTCTCCACCACTGATGAACAGTGACACCTGTGCATGCCAGTTACAAGACACGCTGCAGAAACTCACCAAGGCTCCTTAGGTAGCACCTTTCAAACCCATGACCACTTCCACCTAGAAGGACAAGATCAGCACATACCTGGGAATACCACAAGTTCCCTTCCAGGTCACTCACCATTCTGATTTGAAATATATTGTGATTGGGTCAAAATCCTGGAACCCCCTCCCTAACAGCATTGTGGTATGCCTACACCACATGGGCTGCAGCGGGTTCATGAAGGCCTCCTTCCCAAGCTCAATTTGGAATGGGCAGTAAATGCTGGGCTAGTATTCACATCTCTTAAATTAATTTGAAAAAATGTTTTTATCTAGTAACATGTTCAAGGACATTGTAATGTGTCTCAGTATTTCGGATTAGATTGGAGAAGGTGGAGAAAGGGATATGGAAATAGGACAGTAAATGTGAAAGGAAGCAAATACTCACATAGAGGAAAAACACCAGGATAGACAGACTTTGCACCCTCAATTTCCTTAGCCCTGAACTCTGGAATAGTCTCTGCCATTGCTCCACATCTCTGCAACCTTCCTCCTTCACAACATTCCCTAAAACCCTTCTTTGACCAAACTTTTGGTCATTTTACATAGTGGATGGGATTTCCCAACTGCATTCACCCCAAAACCAGAAAATCCCACCCGAGGGCAATGAACCTTTGCATGGTTTGCCCCCCTGCCCACTCTGATTCACCTAGTGGGCAGGACAGGGAAATCCCCCCATCCCGCCCCCCCCGTATCTCTTCATTTTGTTTTTGAATGCCCGTGTAAAAGGGATTGTGAAGTTTTGTGTTAAAGACATTGTATAAGTTGTTGTTCTTGTTATCCATGTGGTCTTGTGTCCAGCTCCTGCCCACGTAGCTCTCACTCCGTGTTCCAGCTCTCTCAGACTTAGTGTTGTTTTCTTAATTTTTCAGTTGCCGCAGCAACAGGAAGAGTCTTGTGGTCGGTTCGCCATCGCCCAGTCTGTCTCGGCCACTCTCGCCACTCTCTGTGCCAACAGGTAAAAGAACATTCTCATTCATTCCGAATCAGTTACGTGGTTCTTGTTAAAGATTTGCATTCTCTGAGGGGAGGAATGGAGATCAGTATCAGCCACGTGGACTCATTAGCAGTGACCTAGAAACAAGTCCCTGTGTGAACTGCACACTCAAAACCCATGGAATCATCTATTACCACATGTGGCTGATTCAAAATCCAAGCTTGAGCTCATCATATCCCTCACTGACAGGCTTTTAATTTCAATTTTGGAAATGTTACTCGCTATCATTTATTATCCATCCTTGTTGTCCTTGGGGAGATCATGGTGAGACATCTTCCTAAATCACTGCAATCCATGTAAGAACATAAGAAATAGGAGCAGGAGTAGGCGTGGTGTCAGTGCTGGGAAGGGAGTTCCTGTTCCTGTTCTGTGACAGTATAATTCTAAATTCTAAAAGGGAGGGTGCGAGTGTGAGGGGTGGAGGGTGCGAGTGTGAGGGGTGGAGGGTGCGAGTGTGAGGGGTGGAGGGACAATGATAATCCCACAATATTGCTGTCGTTGTCTTTCACTTTGGAGAGATTGTAGTGTTGTGAATTGCTGTCCCCATTGAGGAGACATAACTGAAACTATAGTTACTCATAACCTACCTCAACAGGATGTGATGCATTAGTTCCATGACGTGACGGCAGTCTGCGAGTGGTGGAGGTCAGAAGTGAGCCTTACAGCCTCTTAGTGAATATCATCTGTACATAACCTTACTTTCAAATATTGTTATACATTTATATTGAAAAGAGGAAGAATGTAACATTAGGCAATATGGGTTTGACTGCAAAATATACGAGCTTCAACCCTTCCATACCCGAGAGACAAGCTGGCGTAGAAATGAAACAACTGTACTGATTCTGCAATTCTGTTCAAACTCTACACACCTCGGGTGGAACTTTCCGGCTGTTCACACCTGCAGGATTTTCCAGACTGGCTGCAGTGAACAGAGATTTGGCTGAGTGCCAAATTCTACGTCCTGGCCTGTAGCAACAGCGGGTGTGAGCAGCCGGAAAATTCCAACCCTGATCCCCCATCTCGAGTTCGCTTATTCTGACAACCTGCTTGGCTTTCTCAACTGTGACTTTCCAAACCAGATAAACAAGGTGTTAAAGTTGCCTCCACAGACTGAACACATTCCGTCTGGCCACCAGCAATTTAAAAAATCCAGACAAATACAATGAGCTCTCAGGTCGATAGGCGTGAAGCTTAATTTCAGAATACACCATCTGCCTGTGGCAGTCAGGGATGTGGATGTGCCGGCGTTGGACTGGGGTAAACACAGTAAAAAGTCTGACAACACCAGGTTTTAGTCCAACCGATTTATTTGATAGTAAACTCACAAGCTTTCGAGGAGACTACCTCTTCGGACAGTAAATACTGCTCCAGCTAACAAAGCCCATATTCCATCGGTTAATTTGAAAAGATAATGGGGTGAATTTCCCCATCCCGCCCGCCATGGGATTCGGAGCGGGCGAGGGGCAGACCATTGGAAAGGTCCGTTGACTTTGGGCAGGATTGTCCGGTTTCGGGACGAGCGAGGTCAGAGAATCCTGCCCTTTGAATTGGCTAACCTGAACATTGGACAGAGAGCTTGAATACAAAATCCAACTGATGGCAGATCCTGCAGAAGTGGTCAGCATGAGAGAGGCAGTGGTATCATTGTATCAGCCTGGCTGAGTAACTCGGAGACGTACATGCGGGGTGATGCTCTGGGTTCAAATCCCACAAAGCCTGAGGGTGAAATTTAAATTCAATAAAACGCTGGAATTAAAAGCCTGATGATGACCTGAAACCATTCTCAATGTTTTAAAACCCCTCTGGCTCACTAAAGTCTGGTCTACACGTGACTACTAACCCACAGCAATGTTGAGCTAGAACATTGAACAGTACAGCACACTACAGGCCCTTCAGCCCTCAGTGTTGTGCCGAGCTCTGTTAAAGGGCAATAAATGCTGGTGATAGTTTAATTCTGCAAGGTTATCCTGCAGTGCAACGATGCACTTTAAAGAAGCCAATCTTCAACTACAGCAACTATGACTCACCGTGACAGGATGTGATATATTATTCCCATGAATTTGGGACGTCTGTAAGCAGAGGTGTGAAGGGTCAGATTAGTCCCTCGTAGCTTCCAGTGAACAATATCTAAATATCATTTACTAATAAAGAGCCATGGAAGGCTGTATGTGTGTGAGAGAGGGGTTTACGTATGTGAAAGAGAAGGAATGAGTGGTGTGTGAGGCGGGGGAGGGGAGGGGGACGAGGGCGAGGGGTGGGGGGATGAGTGCGAGGGGTGGGGGGGCGAGTGGGAGGGTTGAGTGGGGGTGGGGGGGGGAGCGAGTGCGGGGGCCATTTCCACCCAGAGTTGCTGTCCATTCCCACCCCACCTCAGACTGAGTGAGGGAACAGTCGGATACTGGGAGTGAGCTGCTTATGCACATACTCACGCTTTCGCTCTGTGAAAGGCACTGCTATTTATTACTCATTTTTTACAATTTAATTTCATTTGACATCAGATGTCAAATTAAAAATAAAATAATTAAGTGTTTAACATTCTGCCAAATCTCATCTTTCTGAGTGCAGAGAGAGCTTTACTCTGTATCTAATCCCGTGCAGTACCCGTCCTGGGAGTGTTTGGTGGGGACAGTGTAGAGGGAGCTTTGTATCTAACCCTGTGCTGTATCTGTTCTGGGATTATTTGATGGGGATAGTATAGAGCAACCTTTACTCTGTGTCTAAACCCGTGCTGTACCTGTCCTGGGAGTGTTTGATGGGGACAGTGTAGAGGGAGCTTTACTCTGTATCTAACCCTGTGCTGTACCTGTCCTGGGAGTGTTTGATGGGGACAGTGGAGAGGGAGCTTTACTCTGTATCTAACCCTGTGCTGTACCTGTCCTGGGAGTGTTTGATGGGGACAGTGGAGAGGGAGCTTTACTCTGTATCTAACCCGTGCTGTACCTGTGCTGGGAGTGTTTGATGGGGACAGTATAGAGAGATCTAATTCCAAATTTATTTTTTCAGCGGAATGCTTTGTTTATCTTAGATGTTACTTCCTAATTTCTCCATCTATATCTTGTGGTCTTTGTTTAGCTGGAAGTCCATTGGACAGTCCGAGGAATTCCTGCATCGGCATTGCTCCCAACTTCCCATTTGCTCGCAGGTAATGAGACTTACTGACACTGTGTCCCAGTCATCCGATAGGAAGAATGTAGCCAGTAGGAAAATGAAGCTCCTGCTCCAATTCACACCTTTCTGCACTCCTACCTGAGACCAGCATGCTCTCATTACAGTCCCATTACAGTTCCAGCCCCCAGGCCTGTTGCGGCCCTGTGCCTATTACAGTCTTGGCCCCGTGCCCATTGCGGTCTCGAATCCAGGTCCAGCTGGTCAGTAAATTATTGTGAGGTAAATCTGGGACTTTGTCAATTTATAGTTAACTCAGAAACTAGGTGCAGGAGTGGGCACTCAGGCCTTCAGGCCTGCTCTGCCATTCTTTGTGATCATGGCTGATCACCCAACTCAACATCATGATTTTGCCCACTCCTATATCCCCTTCTACCCAAGAGCTATAACCAACTGCTACTTGAAATCAGACAGTGTTTTGGCCTGAACAGCTTTCTGCGGTAGCGAATTCCACACGTTGACCACTCTCTGGGCGAAGAAATTTCTCCTTAACTCAGTCCCAAAAGATTTAACCTGTATCCTCAGTCTGTGGCCCTTTGTTCTGGATTCCTCATCATTGGGACCATCCTTCGCTGAATATCGGTTGAGATTTCTGGGAGTTGGCCCATTGGACTGAGGCTCTTTCCTCTTGTAATCGGCAGTTCTTTCTCAGCTTGAGCAGATCCTCACCTCAAACTGTTCACCTGAAATCTTCCTCAAACTACAGACTAAAGTGTTTGCTTCACATCATGGCTCCTTCACTAACTGTGCCGGTCTGTCATCGCGGCATTACTGGGGCTTGTCTTGTAACAATCTCAATTCCAAATCCAGTCCCAACTCTGGTCACTGCCCCCAAATCCTATGATCAGTCCTGGCCCTGAGTCCCAATCCCAGCCTTGATCCTGATCTCAGACCCTGTCTCCAATCCCGATCCCAGCTCCTGTTTCAGTTAATCTGAATTTACTGATACCTTCAGCATGTGTTCAATAATGGGGTGCCAGTTGAGTTGGGATTGGCTGAGCTTGTGAGAAGGTTTTGTTGAGTTGACTTTTCGTGTCCTATCTGCTTTTTGTCAGAGTGGATGGCCGTCGCTGGTCGCTGGCGTCACTCCCGTCATCAGGATATGGAACCAACACCCCCAGCTCCACCCTGTCAGTGAGTATCTCATTGGGGAGATTGGATTGTCTCCCAATGCTCTGTCCCCTGGGAAGCTGTCCAGCTGGAGGTGTGATGGGGGAGAACGGGAAGGGAGAGAAGGGTCGGAAAGAGGAGGGTGGATTGGGTGGGATAGGACAAAGGGGGAAGGGCAGGTGGGAGAGCAATGAAGATGGGGGGGAGCGGTGGTGATGGGAAGGAGGGGAAAAAGGAAACGCAGGGTTATAGGAGGAAGCATTGGGCAGTTCATCCACTAGACAATGGGTGGGGGGAGTGGAGAGGTTGTGTGGAGAAAGTGGGGTGTAAGGGGGGTTGTGTGTGGGACATGTGGGGGTTGTGTGTGAGGGGGGTGAGGGGAGGTAGTGGGGGGTGGGGATTGTGTATGGGATAGGGGGTGAGTGGGGAGGTGGGAAGAGAGCTGTTTTGTTCCTCTGTCATTTCCATGTTTGTTATTGTCTCTGGTGTCCAGATCGATTGATCAGTCTCTCAGTGAGTTTTCTGTTTTTGGTGATATTTTCCAGTCCTCCTCCTCCTCTCAGGAACGGTTACATCAGCTGCCATTCCAGCCCACAGCAGATGAACTTCGCTTCCTGACCAAACATTTCCGCAGCTCAGACAGTATTGCTGATGAAGAGGGGCGTCATTCACCCACCATGCGGCCTCGATCTCGGAGTCTGAGGTAGGGGCACAGCAGCACGAGGAGGGGCTGTCAACGTTTGCTGGGGGAAGGGGAGTCATGTTCTCCAACATAGCCTTGACTCAGAAAGTACCTGCAGGGGCAGTCCCAGATCCAGCAGGAGATCAGAGCAAAGCTAGAGTACTCTCACGTTCTGCCACAATTGGACACTCATGCTTAGGGAAATAATGAACCCCAAACAAATAAATCCACAGCTCTGAAATTCAGATTGTTCTCAGACACACAGAGAAACAGGAAGTCAACCCGCTATCTAGTCTAAACATCATCAGTGGTGAGGTTTCAGGAAGTCTGCTATTTAACAGGAACATGAGTACTTAGCAGTGAAGTAAATAGAGCAGTTTAGATCCCTTTAATTTTCATTTCATCAGAATTTTCATTAACAGAATTAAACCACTTCACATCCTGTGGCTCTGATGAACTGAAGCTTCCAGCTGGTTGAGAATGTTAGCACTCACACTGCCTCCAAGAGGGATCGAGTGTCCCAGTGGGACTGACTGGATTTCTTAAGAGAGTGGAATGGACTCACTGGGCCAAATGGCCTCCTCTGTACAATTATAATCAGCACCCTGAGGCTCCAAGGGCAGTGGCCATTGGTAGTACTGCAGGAGGCCTGGGACATGGAACAGCTACGGCTGCCCTGGATATTGGTAAGGAACGTTGCCTTACTGGGACAAGTTAGGCAGGTCCTGGCAAAGGGAGGCGGTTTTAAAGTCGGGGGTGATTTTGCACAGGGTACCTGAACAGGAGGGTCCCCCACCTGAAGGCAACAGGCAGGCCATCAGCCTTCCTCTAACAACAGAGGGAAGAGGCCCTGAAATGGCCAATACTGCCTCAGTTGGTCATGGTGAACATGGCTGGCCTCAATATTTCATACCCCGTCTTGGTGAACCGATTCAGGAAGGCAATGGGCTCTCCATCTTGTGCCTCCTTGTCTCATTCAACGCTCATCCCGTCTCTCAGCCTGCTTTTGGGTACGCGTTAACAAAACAATAATAACAAAGCTGCCTCTAACATCAATAATATTTTAATATTTCTATTTTATTGCAGTCCTGGCCGATCTTCCGCTTCCTTTGATAATGAGATTGTGATGATGAATAATGTTTACCGAGAGAGGTTTCCTAAGGTAGGAAATCAAAACGTAACATTACACCTGACATTGCTTGGTAAATAGCAGCATCACGTTGCAGCCCCAGCGCAGCTTTCTCTGCGTAACATGCTTGAAGGTAGTGGATTAAACATAGAGACAGAAAGAGATAGGACAGATATAGAGTTCATGTTACCCATTGTGTCCATGATGTCCAAAGTAGAGCTGTCCAGCCTAATCCCACTTTCTGGCTCCTGGTAGTACTACAAATTCAGGTGCAGTCAGAGACACTCTTTCAGACGGTGAGTTCCAGAACCTTATCACCCTGAGGGGGGAACCGTTCTGTTCTGACCCTTCTGCCAATCACTTGAAATCCATGCACCCTGGTCATTGACCTCCTTACTAATAGAAATCAATTCTTCCTATCCACTGTATCCAGCTTTCTCATAACTTTTTGCGTCTCAATTAAATCTCTCTCGGCTGCTTCTGCTCTGAGGAAACAGGCCCAGTCTCTTGAACTTTCCCTCGGAGTTATTGTTCTCCAGTCCTGGAAACATCCTGGTAGATCTCCACTCTAATATGATTACATTCTTCCTGTCATGCTCTGACCAGAACTATGGCTAATTGTAGCCTAATTAGTGTTTATATAATTTTAGCATGATCTTCCTGCTCTTATATTCTGTACCTTGACTAATAAAGGAAAGTGTTCCATATGCTTTCTTAACCACCTCATCTACTGCCCAGCTAACCTTCAGGGTCCTGTGTAAATGACTCTGAGGCCCTTTGGTTCCTTTAGCAAATTTTTAGCATTCTGTCATACATTGTCAGCCCTCCTGACAAAGCACCACTAGACATTTCTCTGGATTGAATTCTATTTGTCCGTCCGATGAGTCCATTTATCTTTACCTGTAATCAACAGCATTCTTCCTCATTATTATGTGCAATATACAGGATAAACAGCACAGAAACAGGCCATTGGCCTAACCAGTACATGTTGGTGTTTAAGCTTCACTCAAGCCTCCTCCCATATTTTCTTAAGTCTATCATTCCAAACCTCTATCTTTTCTCCAGCTGTCCAGCTTTGTCTTAAATGTACTGATTTGATTCACTCCCTGTAGTAGTGAGTTCCATATTCTCACCACGCTCTGGGTAGAGAAGAAGTTTTTATTAGATTTCTGGGTGGCTATCTGATATTGATAGTCTCCAGTTCTGCTCTTCCTTACGAGAGGAAACCTTCTCTCGGTATCTGATCTGTCAGAACCGTTCGTGATCTTAAGTACTTATTAGGTAACCGCCCCCCCCCCCCCCCCCCAGTGTTCTATTTCCAAGAAAATCCTGTCAATCCTTTCCTGATATTTATATTGTTGTATTTCTTTCATATCTGATGATTGTGACCTCTTTGAATTTCACTCTGTCACTCAGTTGCAATCAGAATTCTTCTGCTTCCCGTTACTGTGCTGGATCCTGTTACTGTTTTCCAAATGCTCTGCTATAAAGAGTGTTTAGGTCTGGAATGCACTGCCTGGAAGTACAGTCTGTACATTTTCAGATCTTGTGTTTGAGGATATCTCTGTTCCAAACCTGCTGTCCTGTCGAAGATCTGATAATGCCTCGATTGAACCTTCTCACCCTTACTTCCAGGCAGTGCGTTCCAGACCTGAACATTCTTTACAGCCAAGCATTTGGAAAACAGTGGCAGCATGGATTTATGAAAAGAATTCCATGCTTGACAAATCTGCTGGAATTCTTGATGAGGAGGAGCCAGTGGATGTGGTTTATTTGGACTTTCAGGATGATTTTGACAAAGTCCCACACAGAGAGATCAGCTTGTAAACTAAAACGCATGGGTCTGGGGGTCGTATACTAAAATAGATACAAAACTGGTTGGCAGACAGGAAATGAAGAGTAGGAATAAATGCATTATTTTCCAATTGGCAGGCAGTGATTAGTGGGGTTGCACTGGGACGCCAGCTATTGACTATATATAGTAATGATTTAGAAGAGGGAACTAAATTTAACATCTCCATATTTGCAGATGATACGAAGCTGCGTGGGAGGGTGAGCTGTGAGGAGGGTGCAGAGTGACTTGGACAAGCTAGGTGGCAAGACTGATGGTGGGGAGAGATTGAGTCAGGACTATATTTGCTGGAATTTAGAAGGATGGAGGGATCTCAAAGAGACCTTAAAAATTCTGACAGGGTAAACGCAAGACTGAGATGAGGAGAAGTTTCTTCACCCAGAGAACAGTGAGCCTGTGGACTTCACTGCCACAGAAAGGAGTTGAGGTCAAAACATTGTTATCAAGAAGCTGTTAGATATAGCACTTGGGAATAAAGAGATCTAAATATGTGAGAGAGGGGAAGTGGGAACAGAGTTGGATGATTAGCCATGACCATAAAGAACAATGGAACAGGCCTAAAGGGCTGAATGGACTACTGCTGCTCCTATCTTCTATCGTACTGTGAAATGGTTTCTTTTTCACATCACATTTATTTCTTTTGTAAACCACTTTCAATCGGTACCTGCTCATTCTTAATCCTTTTACAAGCAGGATCAGTTTCTCCCTATCTGCTTGCCAACCCCTTTGTGATTTTGAACATCTCTATCAAATCTCCTCTTAGTCTTCTTCTCTTCAAGGAGAACAATCCCAACCTCTCCAATCGATCCTCATTACTGAAGTTTCTCTGCCTTGGAACCATTCTTGTAAGGCTCTTCTGTACTCTCTCTAATGCATTCACATAATGCATTCCTATAATGCGGCGGCACCCAGAACTGTACACAATATTTCAGCTGTGGTCTAACTAGTGTCTTGTATAAGGTCTGCATAACCTCCTTGCTCCTGTACTCTCTGCCCCTATTAATAAAGCTCAGGATACTACAGACTTTATTAACTGTCACCGTCAATGCACAAGTACACCCAGGGATCCCTGTTCCTGCACCCTTAAGAATAGTATCCTTAATTGTATATTGTCACTCCATATTCTTCCTAACAAAATGCAGCACCTTTCACTTCTTCACATTGATCTACCACCTATTTGCCCCCTCCACCAACTTGTCTTTGTCGTTTTGAAGTTCTAGACTGTTCTCTCCACAGTTTACAATATTTCCAAGTTTTGTATCATCCACAAACTTTGAAATTGTCCCCTGCACACCAGGATCTAGATTATTAATATATATCAAGAAAAGCAAGTGACCCAATACTGCCCCCTGGGGAACTCCACTACAAACCTTCCTCCAGCTCAAGAAATATCCATTGAGACTTTTTTCTCTGGAGTGTAGGCGGCTGAGGGGTGATCTTATAGAGGTTTATAAAATAATGAGGGCACAGATCAGCTAGATGGTTAATATCTTTTCCCAAAGATAGGGGAGGACAAGGGAGGGAATCTATGTGTGGAGCCAGAGGAAATGGGTGAGGTATTAAATGAGTACTTTGCTCCGGTATTCATCAAAGAGAAGGAGTTGGTGGATGATGAGGCTGGGAAAGGATGTGTAGATAGTTTGATTCATGTTGAGATCAAAAAGGAGGCGGTATTGGTGTTCTTGGGAAACATTAAGGTAGACAAGTCCCCAGGGCCTGATGGGATATACCCCAGAATACTGAGAGAGACAAGGGAAGAAATTGCTGGAGCCTTGAGAAAAATCTTTGTATCCTCACTAGCTACAGGGGGGGGCGGTTTCAGAAAATTGGAAAATAGCCAATGTTGTTCCTTTGTTTAAGAAGGGTAGCAAGAATAGTCCAGGTAATTACAGGCCGATGAGGTAGGGAAATTATTGGAGAGGATTCTTCAAGACAGGATTTTTTCCCACTTAGAAATAAGTGGATGCATTAGCGAGAAGCAACATGGTTTTGTGAAGGGGAGGTCGTGTCTCATGAACTTGATCGAGTTTTTAGAGGAAGAGATGAAGATGATTGATGAGGGTAGGGCAGTGGATATTGCCTACATGGACTTCAGTAAGGCTTTTGACAAGGTCCATCAAGGCAGACTGGTGTAGAAGGTGAAATTGCATGGGATCAGAGGTGAACTGGCAAGGTGGATACAAAGCTGGCTCGGTCAAAGAAGGTATGATGTGGATGTGCCGGCGTTGGACTGGGGTAAACACAGTAAAAAGTCTGACAACACCAGGTTTTAGTCCAACCGATTTGATAGTAAACGCACAAGCTTTTGGGCTTGTGTTCCACACACATGAGAACGGTCTCAACGTTGAGACCGTCCTCGTGTGTGGAACACAAGCCCAAAAGCTTGTGCGTTTACTATCAAATCGGTTGGACTAAAACCTGGCGTTGTCAGACTTTTTACTGTGTTTACCCCAGTCCAATGCCGGCACATTCACATCGGTCAAAGAAGACAGAGGGTAGCAATGCAAAGGCGCATTTCTGAATGGAGGGGTGTGACAAGTGTTTCTCAGGGATCAGTGCTGGGACCTTTGCTGTTTGTAATATATATAAACGATTTGGAGGAAAATGTAACTGGATTGATTAGTAAGCTTGGGAACAACACAAAGATTGGTGGATTTGCGGATAGCGATGAGGACCATCAGAGGATACAGCAGGATATAGATCAGTTGGAGACTTGGGCGGAGAGATAGCAGATGGAGTTTGATCCGGACAAATGTGAGGTAATGCATTTTGGAAGCTCTAATACAGACAGGAAATATGCAGTAAATGGCAGAACCCTTAAGAGTATTGACAGGCAAAGAGATCTGGGGGTACAGGTACACAGGTCACTGAAAGTGGCAATGCAGATGGAGAAGGTAGTCAAGAAGGCATATGGCATGCTTGCCTTCAGTGACTGGAATATTGAGTTTAAAAATTGGCAGCTGTATAGAACCTTAGTTAGGCCACACTTGGAATACAGTGTTCAATTCTGGTCGCCACACTACCAGAAGGATGTGGAGGCTTTAGAGAGGGTAGAGAAAAGATTTACCAGGATGTTGCCTGATATGGATGGCATTAGCTATGAGGAGAGGTTGGAGAAACTTGGTTTGTTTTCACTGGAGCGACAGAGGTTGAGGGAAGACCTGATAGAAGACTCTACAAGATTATGAGAGGCATGGACAGAGTAGATAGTCAGAAGCTTTTTCCCAGGGTGGAAGAGTCAGTTACTAGGGGGCACAGGTTTAAGGTGTGAGGGTCAAGGTTTAAAGGAGATGTACAAGGCAGATTTTTTACAGAGATTAGTGGGTGCCTGGAACTAGTTGCCGGGGTAGATAGTGGAACCGGATACGGTAGTGACTTTCAAGGGGTGTCTTGACAAATACATGAATAGGATGGGGATAGAGGGATATGGTCCCCGGAAGTGTAGGGGCGTTTAGTTAAGTCAGAGGATACAGCAAGATATAAATCAATTGGAGACTTGGGCGGAGAGATGGCAGATGGAGTTTGATCTGGACAAATGTGAGGAACTTGTTGCCGGGGGAGATAGTAGAACCGGATACGGTAGTGATTTTTAAGGGGCGTCTTGACAAATACATGAATAGAATG
The DNA here is from genome assembly GCF_965287045.1 of Carcharhinus amblyrhynchos. Taxonomy (NCBI): domain Eukaryota; kingdom Metazoa; phylum Chordata; class Chondrichthyes; order Carcharhiniformes; family Carcharhinidae; genus Carcharhinus; species Carcharhinus amblyrhynchos. The sequence continues at coordinate 15,026,356 of NC_137349.1, forward strand.
GGATGGTTGGTGGAGGCTTGGAGAGCCATGCAAAAGCCCATTGACCTCGGACAGGATTTCTGGTTTTGGGGCAAGCACGCCTCCTCTTCACAGCTTATTTTCCTATCAATCTTTGTGTCATGAGCAAATTTAGCAACATTATGTTCGGATCCTTCACCCCGTCAAAGTAAATTGTGAACAGTTGAGGTCCCAGCCCTGATCCCTGTGGCACTCGATTCGCCACGTCCTGCCCCAACTGTAAAATGACCCATTTATCCTTATTCTCTATTTCCTGTTTGCTACCCAATCCTCTATCCATCCCAATCAGTTACCCTTTGAACGATTTACTCTTATTTTGAGTAGTAACCTTTGAAGTGACCCCTTGTGGCCTTTGGAAATTCAAGTACATTCACAGGTTCCCCTTTATCCACGTTTGTTGCTTCAAAGAACTCGAGTAAACAATTCAAGCATGATTTCCATTCCACAAAACCAGGTTGACTCTGATAGATTACAGCAGTTTCCTCTCTCTGTCCTGACTACCAGTCAGTTCTGCCCCCTGACCGCGACTTGTCAACTTAGTTGAATCACCTACACCTGCACAAAGTCATTATGGACTTCAAATAACTTGAGAATACACCATCCATCACTCCCACACACACTCTGTCACCTATTAGCTCCTTTTACAGATTGCCATATTCATACTCTTCTGCCAATCAACATAAATCATTGATAAATATGCAGATGTTTTCCACTGTCTCTGGGTATGTTTATTTTGTGTTCCATGATGGTGACATCGAAATTATGTCTCCAGTGCATTTATGACTTGGCGTATGTGGCTTTACTTTCATCAGTCCCCAGGATAATGGGATGTATGTAGCTGTACTGAGCTGCTTGTAGTCTGGCCTTACAGACCTGATGCAGTGTGAAATGGGGCAAATTTCCTGTATCATTTTATCCAGGCCTTATCCTGATTTAGGATTGTGACTATCACACAGTGCTTGGCAGAGGTGGGGAGTTTTCTGGTGCTTTGGTTAAACCATGATCACCAATGACCCTAACATAATTGATTGTACCAACTTGCATATCCTTCCAGTAGACGCTAGTGACAGATGGTAAGAGTGGGAGAGATTGCTGGTCAGTCATGTGATGGAAGGAAAATTAGAGTCTCTCCCTACACTGCCCATAGCTCCAGACTACAACATGGGTGTAAAAGTGTTTGTTAACATGGCAACTCAGACTCCATGAGTGAACTGTAACATGGCCAACAAGAATTTTGAATTTCCTATTAGGTTAATTGTCATTTAATTTTCATCCTTTCTGTCAGTTTCTCTTCACTTTCCTTCTCAACCCATTGGGTGGGATTTTACAGCTTGCTTGTCTCGAAAATGTAAAATTCCGCCCAAGGTCAGCCATGGTCCATCCCTTGCCCGCTCCAATTCCCGTGACAGGTGGGACGGTAAATTCTGGCCATTGTGTTTGGACAGGCTATCGAATTAACACGCTTCATAATCTCTGTTCCATCCTGTTCGCTCTATCTTATCATCCAAAGAACTCTGGTTTTGGATTCTTTACCATTTGTTCTTAAAGAATGTACCCAGCCTGTTCCTGGAACATATTTTTAAAGATGATCTATTGTTCTGTAACAATCTGTCCTGTTAATCTGTGATCCCATTTTATCTGGTATTTCTCTTCTCATCCCACTGAAATTAACTCTCTTCCAATCTACTGTGGAATGTTCCTTGTTCTTCTCCATTATTAATCCACACGTTATGATCACTCTTACCTGAGTGTGCCCACTCAAACACTTGGTCCAGCTCATTCCCCAGCATAAGATCCAATAATACCTTCTTTCCAGTTGGACTAAGAACACAGTGGTCAAGGAAATTCTCTTGAACACCTTTCAGAAATTCACCCCCTCCTTTTCCTTTACTCTAATTTTATTCAAAACTTAAATTAATGAACTCCTGCAGTATCAGAACATTTTAGTTCTTGCAGATCAGCTTGCAGGATCTCTTCTCCCTTTCCATAGATGTCATTGATACCAAAGAACAAAAACAGCCCAGGAAACAGGCCCTTCGGCCCAACGAGCCCGCGCCGCCATCTCTACACCACCAGTCCCTCTCTCCACCCATGACCCTTGTCTAATGTTTTATGGCCATCCAGATTGAGGGAAACTGATTTAGGGACAACTTATTACTGCCAATCAGCCTAACAGCACATCTTTGGGGTGTGGGAGGAAACTGGAGCACCTGGAGAAAACCCACGCAAGCACGGGGAGAATGCGCAAACTCCCACAGACACCGGCCCAAATCCATGTGTCTGCGCAGCAATCAGTGATAGTCACTGAGCTGTCGTCTTGCCCAGTATCTGGTCCAGTTTAGGCACACACTAACGACATGAAGCACTAGGCCAATCTCGAACAACCAAGGGCAGCCCAAATACGACCCATCGCATGTATGCCCCTTGTTGGACACAAGGCGGACCGACTTAAAACCTGTAATGAAAAGGAAAATAAAACCAAAAAGATACCAATGAACATGTTTTCTGATCACGCCCACCGCGAGACTGGAAATTCCCACCTGAGGTCAACGGACCTTTAAATGGTTTGGGAGTTTTCCATCCCGCCCATGACAATTCCTGTGGACGGTGGGTCTGGAAAATTTACCCCCCGTATGGATAATGAGCTCTGGCTGTTCACTCTCCCCATGCAGAATGCTCTGCATTCCCATGGATTTGAACCTGTAATCCAGGGCTGGTCCTTGAGGGCAGTACTGAGGGAGTGTAAGAGTTTCTGAGGAGATGGTCCTCGATGTGGCCACATCTTTCTCCTCAAGTAGAAGTAAAAGATTTCAAGTTCACGTGTGGAAGAACTCGGGAGTTTGTTTGATTCAGTGTTCTGGACAATATTCATAAAACATTGTGAGGCTAACTGCAAATTCCTGCCTCGATTCTTGCTGCTACTGTCCAGTTGAGTTGGAAGTTGTTGTTCCAATCTCTATTGGGATGGGTTTTCTGTGTAACTTTTTACCCCATTAACTGAATCTTCTTTCTCTCCTCTTGCTGATAGGCTACAGCTCAGATGGAGGAACAGCTTCAGGAAATTATCAGCAGCTTCTCGCCGGACAGCGTTTTGCCACTTGCAGATGGAGTTCTTGGCTTCATCCATCATCAGATCATTGAATTAGCACGAGACTGTCTGGAGAAGTCACGTGAAGCCCTCATCACCTCCCGCTACTTCCTCGAGTTACAGGAAAATTTGGAGAAGATGTTGCAGGATGTGAGTACCCAGCCCAGCCATAGAGCAATATGGCACAGAAACAGGCCCTTTGGCCCAACCACTCCATGCTGACCATGGTGACCTCCCAGCTAGTGCCAATTACTCATGTTTGGCCCATATTCCTCTAATCCTTCCCCATCCATGTACTTATTCAAATGCTTTTTAAATGTTGCTATTGAACCTGCCTCAACCATTTCCTCTAGCAGCTCATTCCATATCCGCACCACCCTCTACATGAAGGAGTTGCCGCTCAGGTCCCTTTTAAATATTTTCTCTCTTACGATAAACCTATGTCCTCCAGTTTCCAATTCCCCACTTCCTTGGGAAAAAGACTGGGGGGAGTTTTCCTGTCCCACCCGCCACTGGAATCGTAGCGGTCGAGAGATGAACCATGGAGAGGTCTGTTGACCTTGGATGGGATTTTCCGGTTTTGGAGTATGTGTGTGGCTGGAAAATCCAGCCCTTGAGTGTGTTCATCCTATCGATGCCCTTCATGATTTTATTCACCTCAATAAGGTCACCCCTCATTCTCCCATGTTCCAAGGAATAAAGCCCTAGCCTGGCCAAGTGCCCCCTATAACTCAGGCCCACTGATCCTGGCAACTGGTAAATCTTCTCTGCACTCTTTCCAGTTTACCAATGTCTTTCCTATAACAGGGTGACCAAAACCATACACGTTACTCGCCAAGCGCGGCCTCACCAACCACTTATACAACTGTAACATAATGGCCCAACTTCTGTACTCTGTGGCCTGACTGATGAAGGCCAGTGTGCTAAACGCCTTCTTTACCACCCTGTCTACCCGTGACACCACTTTCAATGAACTACGTACTTGTACTCCCAGGTCCCTCTGTTTCTCAACCCTCCCCAGAGCCCTACCATTCACTGTAGAAGTCCTACCCTGGAATGACTTTCCACAATGCAACACCTCACGCTATCTGTATTGAAATCCATTTGCCAATCCTTGGCCCACTTCTTTAACTAATCAAGATTCCCCCTGTAATTTTTGATAACCTTCTTCACTATTAACAATATCTCCTAATCTATTATCATCTGCAAACTTACTAACCATGCCTTGTACATTCACATCGAAATCATTTATATCAATAATGAATAACAAGGGTCCCAACACCAACCCCTGAGGCACACCACTACTCTCAGGCCTCCAGTCCAAGAAACAACCTTCGACCATTACCCTCTGTTTCCTACCGTTGAGTCAATTTTGAATCCAATTTGCTAGCTCTTCCTGGATCCTATGCAACCTAACCTTCCAGACTAGCCTGCCATGCGGCACCTTGCCAAAGGCCTTGCTAAAGTCCACATCGACAACAATTACTGCCCTACCCTTATCAATCCTCTTGGTTATACCTTCGAAAAACTCTTAAAGGATCATCAGACATAACTTTCCACGCACAAAGCTGTGCTGAATATCTCTAGTCAGACTCTGACTATCCAAATGTTGGTAAATTCTGGCCTTCAGAATCCCCTCTAGTAACTTTCCCTCCACTGATGTCAGGCTCACCAGCCTGTAATTCCCTGGCTCGTCTTTGCTACCCTTCCTAAACAGCAGAACAACATTATCCGTCCTCCTGTCTTCCGGATGAAGCAAATATCTCTGAAAGAGCCTCTGTAATTTCTTGCAGAGCCTCCCACAAGATTCGAGGATGCGCTTGATCAGTCCCAGGGGGTTATCCAACCTCAATGCGCTTTAAGTCTGCAAATACCTCCCACCTAGTAATATGCATGTGACCCAAAACATCACCACTTGTTTCGTTTTTTTTTTAGCACCCATGATTTTCTCCTCAGTAAACATCGAGGAGAGATATTCATTAAAAATCTCCCCATCCCCTGTGGCTCCACACACAGACGGCAGTGCTGATCTTTAAGGCAACCTATTCTCTCTCAAGCCAGCCTTTTACTCAATATAGCTATAGAACTTTTTGGGATTTTCTTTAACCTTACCTGCCAGATCCATCTCATTCCCTCTGAAGTGTACTCTTACACTTATTGTAAGATGGATTCACTTGATCCGATTCCCTACGCCCAACGTATGCTCCAGTCAATCTTTTTTTTCATTCATTCGTGGGACATGGGCATTGCTGGCTGGCCAGCATTTATTGCCCATCCCTAGTTGCTCTTGTTCAGAGGGCAGTTGAGAGTCATCGACATTGCTGTGGTTTTCGAGTCACATGTAGGCCAGGCCAGGTAAAGACAGCAGATTTCCTTCCCCCATGGACATTAGTGATCCAGTTGGACAATTGACAATGGTTTCATGGTTATCAATAGACTCTTAATTCCAGATGCTTTTTATTGAATTCAAATTCCACTATCTGCTATAGCGGGATTCGAACCCGGGTCCCCAGAATATTAGTTGAGTTTCTGATTAAAAATCTAGCAATAAGCCATTAGTCTTGTGCAGTTCAATCCAACCTGAACTTGAAAGTAAGTTCAGCTTTCCATCTTGTAGAACAAGGATACCAAATTTCAACCAATTACAACAACTTACTACAGGACTAGAGGGCGCTGATTGGTTGGCAAATGGACCCTAATTTGTCAAAGCAATACTGTGTTGAGAGCAATAGGGAACTATAGGAAATTAAAAATGAGACGACACAAGGCTTGAACACGTTTTTGTTTGTAGAATGTGACCGCTGAGTGTCACTTTTGTAGCAAGTGTAAATGATAAAAGTTACAATCTCCACTAATTTTCTTAAATCAAAAGCTATCTAACAGCTAAAGAACAACAAGGCAACTGGAGCAGATAGAATCCCTGCCAAAACATGGTGGAAAAACACTATTGGTGCAAATACATGACCTCACTTCCATTATCTGGAAGGAGATTCTGTAATTGTGACCATTTTCCAGAAAGGTGATAAGAGCAACTGCAGGAACTAGAGGAATCTCCTGGAATCTGTTGACTGCACGGAATGTCATCGCAAAAATCTTCCTTAATCATCTTCTCCCTGCAGCTGAAGAGCTCCTCCCAGACTCACAATGTGGATTCCACCCACTAAAGAACACAACAGACATGATCTTCACCGCATGCCAACCGCAAGAGAAATCCCGGGAACAGCACCAATCCTCGTACATGGCCTTCTTTGACCTCACAAAGACCTTTGACACTGTCAGCCATGGGGGATTATGGAGTGTCCTGCTCCATTTTAGCTGCCCTCAAAGGTTTGTCGCCATCCTGCTCCATGGTGAAAAGCAAACTGTGATCTTAACCAACAGATCCACCACAGACCCAATTCACATTCGAACTAGCATCAAGCAAGGCTGTGTCATCCCACCAACACTCTTCTCTATCTTCCTTACTGCAATGCTCCATCTCGCCCTCAGCAAGCTCCCTGTTGGAGTAGAGCTAAACTACAGAACGAGTGGGAATCTGTTCATCCTCCACTGCCTGCAGGCCAGATCCAAGATGTCCCATCCTCTGTCACTAAACTGTTGCATGCAGATGATGCCTATGTCTCTGCACACTCGGATGCTGAGATCCAAGCCATCGTCAACATCTTCACCGAGGTGTACCAGAGCTTTTGGAACATTCGCTAAACATCTGTAAAATGAAGGCCCTGTCTCAAACTGGTCCCACCTCACAGTGCTGATCCCAGTTATCAAAATCCACAATGAGGCCTTGGACAATGCTGTTCTTGGAAGTCAACTGTTAACAAGGGCAGATGTTCATTACAGGTTTCAACATCACCTTCATTGTGCCAGTGCAGTCTTCAGTCGCCTGAGGAAGGGAGTATTTGCAGATCAGGTCCTCAGAGCAGTAGTGAGACCTGCCCTCCTGTATGAGTGAGAGCCGCCCTCCTGTATGGCTCAGACACATAGACTAGGTACAGCAGGTACCCCAAAACCCAGCGCTGCCTCTGCAAGATCTGCAAATCCATTGTGCAGGATTGGAGCAGCAATGTCCTTGCTCAGGTCGACATCCCCAGCACAAACCACTGACCGTGTTTGATCAGCGCCACAGGGCAGGGCCACACTGTCCACGTGCTGAACATGAGACACCCGAAATCAGCACTCGGCTCAGAGCTTCAACGCGGCCAGTGAGCCCCAGGACAGAGGGAACACCCTCAAATTTCCCTGAGAAGGAGTACAACATTCCCAGTCACCCCTGGGAATCCCTGACCCAAGTCCGCTCCAAGAGGAGGACAACTCAGGCACCTCACCCACCCACTCCTCCAACCGCCACCTTACCCACAGTATTGCTTTGGCCAATCAGGATCCATTTGCCAACCAATCAGCACTCTCTGGCCCTGTAGTAAATTGTAACTATTTGGTATCATTGTTCTGCAAGATGGAAAGCTTCAAAGGCGAGAGTTATAAAACAGAGATCTAGGTGGACAATTCATAGCTCCTTGAAAGTGGAGTCACAGATGGAAGAAGGCTTTTGGCATGCTTGGTTTCATTGGTCAGAACATTGAATACAGGAGTTGGGGTGTATCATTGAAGTTGTACAAGTTACTGTAAGGTCACACTTGGAATACGGTGTACAGTTCTAGTCACCCTATGAGAAAAAGGATATTATTAAACAAGAAAGAGTGCAGAAAAGATTTACTAGGATGCTACCGGGAGTTGTAAGGAAAGACTGGATAGACGGACTTTTTTCTTTGGAGTGTCAGAGGCTGAGGGGCAATGCAGAGGTCTATAAAATAATAAGGGGCACAGATCAACTAGATAGTCAATATCTTTTCCCAAAGGTAGGGGAGTCTAAAACTAGAGGGCATAGGTTTAAGGCAAGAGGGAAGAGATACGAAAGGGTCCAGAGGGGCAATTTTTTTCACGGAGGGTGGTGAGTGTCTGGAGTAAGCTGCCAGAGGCAGTAATAGAGGCAGGTACAATTTTGTCTTCTAAAAAGCATTTAGACAGTTACATGGGTAAAATTGATATGGAGGGATATGGGCCAAATGCGGGCAATTGGGATTACCTTTGCAATTTAAAAAAATGGCAGCATAGACAAGTTGGGCCAAAGGGCCTGTTTCTATGTAAACCTCTGTGACTTTATGACCTATGACAGAGACAGTAGGTCACACATTGGACTTCTCACTCACCTGAGAACTCAGTTTCAGTGTTGACTCTGAGGGGCAGTACGTTGGCACAGTGGTTAGCACTGCTGCCTCACAGCACCAGGGACCCGGTTCGATTCCTGGCTTGGGTCACTGTCTGCGTGGAGGTTGTGCATTCTCCCAGTATCCATGTGGGTTTCCTCCGGGTGCTCTGGTTTCCTCTCTCAAACCAAAGATATGTGGATTAGGTTGATTGGCCATGTTGAGTTGCCCTTAGTATCGCGGGGATTAGCAGGGTAAATATGTGGGGTTATGGGGATAGGGCCTGGGTGAGATTGTGGTCGGTGCAGACTCGATGGGCCGAATAGCCTCCTATGCACTATAGGAATTCTATGACTGCTTAAGAAGGAATGTGAATACAGGTTCAAAAGGCTCTGTTGAATCGCGGAATTATATCAAACAGCAATTTAGAAAGCATTGATGTGATTGGACAAAGCCAGCATGGATTAATGAAAGGCAGATCATGCTCAGAGTTGAGAGGGTTGGCTTATGAGGAGAGGCTGAGTAGACTGGGGCTATACTCATTGGAATTCAGAGGAATGAGAGGAGACCTTTCAGAGACATAAGGGGATTATGAAGGGAATAGATAAGATAGAAGCATGGAGGTTGTTTCCACTGGCGGGTGAAACTAGAACTAGGGGGTATAGCCTCAAAATAAGGGAAAGCAGATTTAGGACTGAGTTGAGGAGGAACTTCTTCACACAAAGGATTCTGAATCTGTGGAATTCCCAGCCCAGTGATGCAGTTGAGGCTACGTCATAGAATGTTTTTAAAGGCAAGGATAGATAGATTTTTGAACAGTAGAACAATTAAGGGCTATGGTGAGTGGTTGGGTAAGTGGAGCGGAGTCCACAAAAAGATCAACCATAATTTTATTGAATGGTGGAGCAGGCTCGAGGGGCCAGGTGGCCTACTCCTTGATCTTATGTTAACAAGTCTACTGGATATTTGTGAGGATATAGCTAGCAGAATAGATAAGGGGGAACCGCTGGATTTATCTGGACTTTCGGAAAGCTTTCAATAAGGTCCCTCACAAAAGGTTAGTGAACAAAGTTAAAGCACATAGGTTGGAGGTAATGTAGTGGCGTGGATCGAGAACTGGCTGATAAACAGGAATCAGTGGGTGGGAATAAATGGAACTTTTTCTCACTGGCAGCAGTGACTCACGGGATGCTGCAGGGGTTGGCGCTGGGGGTATGGGGGATCAACGCTGGGAGCCCAGCTCTTCATGATACTTATAAATTACTTTGAAGTGCCAAAACTCCCTTTAGCCTTGAACTCACCCTTGATCCTCAATCTTTCTGGAACTTTTTTCTCAGGCGTACGAGCGTGCAGCCAGTGATGAGGTGATGTTTATTATTCAGTTGGTCAAACGGTTGCTGATGGTCATCGCCAGACCGGCCCGACTCCTGGAGTGTTTGGTGAGTTTCAAACCTGTAACATATCGACCTGAAAATAAAGTCAAACTAAATTACCCTGAATAAACAGTGACTCTGTACAGTTACACAGTGAGTGGTCCTTACCCTGCTGAATAAACAGTGACTCTGTACAGTTACACAGTGAGTGATCCTTACCCTGCTGAATAAACAGTGACTCTGTACAGTTACACAGTGAGTGGTCCTTACCCTGCTGAATAAACAGTGACTCTGTACAGCTACACAGTGAGTGATCCTTACCCTGCTGAATAAACAGTGACTCTGTACAGTTACACAGTGAGTGGTCCTTACCCTGCTGAATAAACAGTGACTCTGTACAGTTACACAGTGAGTGATCCTTACCCTGCTGAATAAACAGTGACTCTGTACAGTTACACAGTGAGTGATCCTTACCCTGCTGAATAAACAGTGACTCTACAGTTACGCAGTGAGTGATCCTTTCCCTGAATAAACAGTACCTCTCTACAGTTAGTGAGGAATCTTTATCCAGCTACAGTGCTTATCTGATTTGTTGTCTGATAATTTTCTGAACAGTTACGCAGTGAGGGACCCTTACCCTGCTGAATATACAGTGACTCTGTACAGTTACACAGTGAATGATCCTTACCCTGAATAAACAGAGACTCTCTACAGTTTGTGAGTAATCTTTATCCAGCTACAGCGCTTATCTGGTTTATTGTCTGATAATTTTCTGAACTTTTTTGACAGGAGTTTGATCCAGAGGAGTTTTATCATTTACTGGAAGCAGCTGAGGGTCTCGCAAAGATTGGGCAAGGAATAAAGACAGATATCCCCCGATACATCATCAGCCAGTTGGGCCTCACCAAAGATCCACTCCAGGGTAAGAATGTGTCATTCCGTTCCTCTCCTCTAATTAACATTAATTCCTTTGTCCACATCGATGATGAGTTTTTATTGGTGTCTTTTCAATTTCAGTTATTGTGATATTCTGCTCAGTTCTATTTTCAACTTTGTTTATCCAGAAATCGTTCAGCTGGATGATTTAAACAAAATCCCTCAGTCTTCTGATTTTCAGGATGTGAGTATTATTCTGTTTCTTTTCCACTGTAATGGATGTCTGATGCTGGGATGTAGCAGTACTGATGTGGTAATTGTACGTGGCATTCTGTCTAATGACACATCTCGGTCAGTGAAATACTGAGGGAGTGTTGCACTGTCAGAGGTCAGTGTTAAGGGAGTGCTGCACTGTCAGAGGGTCAGTACTGAGGGAGTGCCGCACTGTCAGAAGGTCAGTACTGAGGGAGTGCTGCACTGTCAGAGGGTCAGTACTGAGGTAGTGCCGCACTGTCAGAAGGTCAGTACTGAGGGAGTGCCGCACTGTCAGAGGGTCGGTGCTGATGGAGTGCTGCACTGTCAGAGGGTCAGTGCTGATGGAGTGCCGCACTGTCAGAGGGCCAGTACTGAGGGAGTGCTGCACTGTCAGAGGGCCAGTACTGAGGGAGTGCTGCACTGTCAGAGGGTCAGTACTGAGGGAGTGCTGCACTGTCGCAGGGTCAGTACTGAGGGAGTGCTGCACTGTCGCAGGGTCAGTACTGAGGGAGTGCTGCACTGTCAGAGGGTCAGTACTGAGGGAGTGCTGCACTGTCAGAGGGTCAGTACTGAGGGAGTGCTGCACTATCAGAGGGTCATGTTTGAGCCTCTCGGTTGCTGTGGAGTAAAGGAGACGTGAGTTCTGCATCTTCATAAAATACCTTTATTTCTATCATCCAACTCCACGTACATTATCTACCAACACCCAGTGCCACTTGTAGACCCTTTATATATCAGTTACTTCTGTTGGATAATTATCAAATGAGGACTTAATAGAAAGGTCTGTTAATTCATCCCTAACATTCCTTGGAGAGAAAAATAATGAAGAATATCATTTCCACAGAAAACACAAAATACTGAGGGGAAAAAAACGCCTTCACAGAAGGAAACACCCTTCCCTAATGATTTACAAAAGTTTCTTTGAACTAGCTCCTTTGTTAATAAAACAATTGGATAACTATCGTCCCATTTAATTTTTGATATTTCCCCTTTGTCCAGCATCTGCTTTAAGCTGGCTGTGTTGCTACTCAATCCTCTCATTTACACTTTTCGTGGAGTGCAGATCTTCCCACAGAGATTTATTGTCAATGTGACACTCGATGGGTATTTTACCCGAATCCCCTAACCCCAAAATTTCTGTTAATATCTGGGATATATAAAAGGCCATATCTGCTGCCTCTACAAGGCTCGGTGTCTCAGCAGCCAATGTGCTATTTACCACTCTCCTTATTTTCTAGGTTTCCTACACAAGGGGGCAATATTTTCCATTTTCTCCCAAAGAAAGATTATAAAATCTCCCGCGCTTGAAAACCTTTCACATAAATTAGCAGGGGATGCGGCAGTACAAACTGTGAGTGTCAGGTGTCTAAGATCACCATTACACAGGAACTTGAAAACACACTCCTGCATTTTTAGTGTGCTCTCATTATACCTTCCACTGTGGAACTCAACTCTGAACATTAAAACTAACACCTGGTCTGTCTACCCAGCCAATTTGGTTGTCCAATCAAACTTCAGAGTTTCTCTTTTTTCGCCTTAGAAACCACCACATCCTCTTGTGAAGCCCGGCCGTCACTAATTGCGATTGGACTGATATGCTCCAAATAAGATTGCTGATATAAAGTGACACCTGACTCAGTCTGCCCGATTTCCAGCCCAATATTTTTGAAAGCCCCTGAACTTGACTCCCAAACCCTGAATTTCATCCTCAGATCAGAGATTACAGTAGCTTCAAAATCACTCTTACCACCCCACAAAAAAATCATCGACACGCATCATAAAGATACCAGAAAGATTTCCTTCATAATGCCAGTAAAACATCGCAGGATCTGCTTTCAACTGGCAACAGGCTAACTTTAATAAAACCGAGCTTATTGAAAAATACCAAACTCTAGATGCATGATTTCGCCCATATTGGGCCGAAGGGCCTGTTTCCATGCTGTAAACCTCTGACTGCATGTATGCATTTATTTAACTTTCAGAGTATCCCTTCTGTGTTAGCTGCCTCTTTGTCAGGACAGAGAAAGATGTCTCTCTGCAGCCAATGCCCCTGCAAAAAGGCAACTTTAATATCGATAAATTTGCACTCACAGTTCTTTGTAGCTAACAGAGCCAAGATCATCTTTACAATAACCTTTTCTGCCATAGATGAATCCACCTTTAAATCCTGCTTTAAATTTTCTTCAAATCCTCTTGTCACATGCCTGGCTTTTGCCTTATAAGCTCCATCAGGAAGCAGCTTTTCCGTGCCAATCAACCTGAGAGATAGAGCTCTTTGTCCCCTATCTGATACTCCCGTGGAGACCCCAAAATTAGTCCAACTGTGCAGTTCTTGCTGGTTAGCATCTTTTGTGACTTTTTCATCTAATTTTATTGGAAGCTGCCAAAACCTCATGAGCACGTGAGCTTCTACTGCTAGTATCATTCATAGTCTTACCCATATTCCGAGACCTTGTCAAGTCCCCTATCCTGCCTGATATCTCGTTCTGAACTACCATTGCTAGATCTTTCTCTCCTGCAGTAGGATGTACTTGATCTGTCCCTGATATCACCTTCACAATCAGACTTACTGTCTGAATTGACACTATGTTTCTGTGCCCTCCATTTTGGAACTTTGTGATCCCAATCCATGGTCCTGACAGCTTCCCCTGTGTTCTGTACACTCAACCAGTGCTTATACTTTCCAGTGGCCTTCGCTGCTGAACTAATAACAGTTGCATCCTCCCATCGACCAGACCCTTCAAGCAAGTAAGTCACTTTTGTCCCACCTTTTGGCTATTGTCCTTTGGGAAAAATGGCCTGTTCTAGTTCATCAGAAGTATTGTGTTCCTCTACAGATACCCTGTCTATGTCAGCTAACCGGTTCTCATAATTCTATAACACACGAGTATCAGATGAGCCTGGTTCCTAATCAATTTGCAAATTGATAACCTGTACCATTGTCCTTGATGAATGTACCCTAACAGTCTGATTATCATATTGCTAAACAATTGTTTTGCCATCTCTGCCTATAACCTTCCCTGTACCTTTCCATTCATTGAAATTCGCTCTTTTATATGTCTCTCTTACTATGTCTCCTTGCTGTAAAACAGTGTTTGGTGACCATGCCTTAAAGCTCTGCGACTTCTTTCAGAAACTTCTGCTTCCAGAAATGCCCTGCTACTTGTATGCGATGCACTTAAACGCTCAGCAAAGGCAGAGGTAATTATGTTCCCTTCCCGAGCTGGAGGCTGGTTATTCAAAATGGACAGAATTTTAGGATCCCTATCAAATACTAATTGATATGGACGATAGCCCCCAGCCATCTGCAATGAATTCTTTGCATGTACCGCCCATGCTAAGGATGAATTTAACTTGCAATTTGGCCTGTCTGCCAAAATTTTCCAGAGCATGTCATCTATTACAGCATGGTTTGTCTCTCACCCCATTATGAAATGAGCTTTCTGCAGCTGTATTTATGACAATGATATTCATGTTTTCACACATCTCTAAACTCATCGTTAGCAAATTCCTCCCCATTGTCTGTAAGGTACATTGCCCTATCCATTTTTCCATGATCTGATCCAGAATTACTCTCTTTTCTCTACTATGGACAACGGTTGATTGACTAAATCTGGTCGCTAAATCTACAAAGTGCAAAATGAATGTATTGTTTGCTTTATCCTAGATCTTAAGGTCCCATGGCCACAATGTCATTAAAATATCTGGCCAAAGGTGGAGTTGCTATTGGTTGTGATGGCGTCCTTCTGTACTTCCTACAAACCTCACAGCGATTACTCACCTGTTCTAGCAGCTTAGTATAGTCCTCATCTCTTACAGCTTCATCCCTTGATAAAATTTGCAGCCTCCGAGGAGATGGATGCGCAAATTGCTGATGCAGCTTCAACACAATGAGCTTTTTATCTGACAAAATCCCATTTCCAGCTGCTAATAACATTTCTTTAATCTCTTTACCTGAAACATTATTTTTAATTAACGGAACACAATATTGTCCGTGTGTAAATTGTAAGTCCATCGTTTTTCCAAAACCTGTTGCCTTATCATTTCCTATATCCAGTTTCATGTGTGCTTTTTTCATCAACGGTCTACTCAGAAGCAAAGGTATCTCACTTGACACAAGATCTGTGCTAATGAGATCATTCACTCTGGCAATATTGCAAGGGATCACTACTCTTTTCAGTGACTTCAGGGTGAGATCATACCGAAACCTGAAACTTTCAAATTCTTTAATCTTATTCCCATTTCAGCATTTAAAGAATCCAGTTAACATTTTAACCAGTCAATTCCATACACGGTAGATGTACAGCCACTGTCCAATATACACACAATTAAAGGACTCTGCAACCAAAACTCTCATTACACGGGTAAAGCTTCTTGTTAATAGGGCAATGCGTTCTTTCTGGTCATGCTTTTCTTTTCCACTTCTTCTGTGTCATGTGGAACTTCAAAACACTCAATGGTTGTTTCAGACAGGTGAAAGCAGGATGAAATTTAGAGTAACATCCATTTATCATACCTTGGGCATTTCTGGGGTTCGTTTTCCTGTTACCATTCTCCATATCCTTCTTCCTATTAATAGACATTAATGGGGTTTCTGTCCTCAATTACTGCGTCCCGATCTTCCGTATTCTTGTAGCTGGCTTGTGCCTACAATCTCGCCATTCTGTTAATAGTGTATCTTCCACATTCTGTTTTATCGCTGACTGACCTATGTGTATCATAAAAGCCGTAGGGTTAGAATATTTCCTTAAAGAGTTCTAAGGCCTCTGTCATTTGATCAAATAAAGTATTATTATCTGCAAACCTGACGCCTATCCATATTGATCACTTAAATGCCAACACAGTCTGTGGAAATTCGAGGTAGTGTTTTTGCAGCCTTTTATATAGTCTACTAAATTCCATCACATACTCTTCATTAGAAATATCTGTGATCTCCAAAATCTATCAAATTCTGCCCAGGCTTCATACACATGTAATAAGCCACTCCTTTGATAAATCTTATCCATAATAAGTTATCCAGACCTTCCTTCAAGTTCAAATATTCCAACTCCAATTTGGAAAATACTTTGCATCTAATTTTACTTCTGTGATGGTAAAGAAAGAGCCAAGGCCATTTCTTGTTTTCACTTTCCTAAACCAGTTTCCGTAGTCCACATGATGAACACACGTCTCCATTCATCGTAAGGTTCAGTGTCAGAGAGTAATGGTGGATAGTCAGATCCTGACACTTTTATTTTGCGTTCAGCTATATTGTTGTCTCCTACTCCCTCGTTTGTTGATTTAGAATTTGGATGAGTTCTACATTTTTTCTTCAAAAAAAGTCATAACTTGCAGCCATTTACTTGGAACCAACACCCATCCTCTACTGGCATGGTGCGAGCCTCTCAGTTGCAGTTCAGTAAATTCTGTTTCTTCATAAACTACCTTTATTTCTCTGATCCAACTCTGCATGTAATTCTCCCCAACACCCAATACCACTTGTGGCACAGTAGCGCAGTGGTTAGCACTGCTGCTTCTCAGCTCCAGGGGCCTGGGTTTGATTCCCGGCTTGGGTCACTGTGTGGAATTTGCACATTCTCCTCGTGTCTGCGTGGATTTCCTCCGGGTGCTCTGGTTTCCTCCGCAATCCAAAGATTGTGCTGCGCTGTCAGTACTGATGGACCAACAGGACAGAGTGAGGAGACAATGGAATGGAGCAGGAGAGTAAACTAAAACAGATATTCAGTGGGGTTGATGTTACATTTTGCAGTTTGTGATGGCACCAATTCCACGTTCTTTGCTGAATCTTTGATGTAAAAGCAATGATAATTTTTAACTCAAAAAGTGTTAATTTCTCAGGTCCGAGCAGCGTCTATTCCAATGTCGAGAAAGCCCAGTGAGAATGACTTTGAGACCATTAAACTGATTAGTAATGGAGCCTATGGGTAGGTCAAAGACTCATTGCTGTCAGATTCTATCTCTTACACAGCGAGTTGAAATGGAAAAGTGTTAACCTGCTGTTTGTACTGCCCTAGGGCAGTGTATCTTGTCCGACACACAGAAACACGACAGAGGTTTGCCATGAAAAAAGTCAACAAACACAACCTGATCCTGAGGAATCAAATCCAACAGGTGTTCGTCGAGCGAGACATCCTGACGTTTGCTGAGAATCCCTTTGTGGTCAGCATGTATTGTTCCTTTGAAACCAGACGCCACCTCTGCATGGTGATGGAGTACGTGGAAGGTAAGCACTGGAGTATCACAGGTAGCAAAGTGAATGGGGCCTGACCTCAAAATGATGACCTTTTCTGTGACCTGGTCCTGTGACACTCAGGGCACCATCATTAAAGCTTTGTTTTATCACAGACATTCAATGAAATTAGAACCACTGGATTAACATGAGTTAAATGACAGTGGACCAATGTACTGACTTGGAATCTGTGCTACTGCATTTTATGAACTGAGATCTACACAATACATGATGCATTAAAAACAGTTACAAGTTCATTGCAGCTTGTATGGCTAAGGCCACTGTGCCAGAGACAGCTGGAATGGAATCAACACATCACCATTAAAACACGCTTCTTCACCACAGATCTCACAGCCCACTCACTCGGCTTCAACCTGCCACACCCACATTGGGCACTCCTCAACCCTTTCCGCAGCAGATTGGCACAAGTGAGGTCTCGCCAGGAACCCCAACTGCAGCTGGGGTGCCCCAGTCAGTGACTCGCATCATTGCAGACTGCCCCTGTGACAATTCAGCAGAGCTAGGAGCTCCATCCAGCCAGTGCAGAATGTATTGCCTGGCTTAGTGATTACCACATACTCAGAGTAAAGAAAGAACAAGATTAATAGGTTAACAACACTGACAGGATAATGGTGTGATGTAAGTGGACACTACACAGTAATTAATTGGAGAAGACCATTGCCAGTGGTTGGGGAATGGTGTGGGGGAACTGATTGTTGATTTGATTTGATTTCTTTTATTATTGTCACATGTATTAACACACCGTGCAAAGTATTGTTTCTTGAGTGCTATACAGACAAAACATACTGTTCATAGAGGAGGAAGCGAGAGAGTGCAGAATGTAGTGTTACAATCATAGCTAGGATGTAGAGAAAGATCAACTTAATGCAAGGTAGGTCCATTCAAAAGTCTGATAGCAGCAGGGAAGAAGCTGTTCTTGAGCCGGTTGGTACGTGACCTCAGACTTTTGTATCTCTTTCCCAAAGCTGCACAGTCATAGGTGTACAAGGAAGATAGTTGTGAGCAATGTAGGTGGATTTACGGGGTCATTCAAGAATGTCAGTGTGGTTTATTTGCTTATCAATTATGTCTTAGGAGAGACCATTCATTGGGACTTTACTTGAGCACCTGTAATGAGACACTTGCTGAAACTGGAAAGGTTGGGTTGGGTGGTATAAGACATAGAACGTTACAGCGCAGTACAGGCCCTCTGGCCCTCGATGTTGTGCCGACCTGTGAAACCAATTTAAAGCCCATCTAACCGACACTATTCCAATATCATCCATATGTTTATCCAATGACCATTTAAATGCCCTTAATGTTGGCGATAGGTACACCCATGGTGCTGTTAGGAAGGGAGTTCCAGGACTTTGACCCAGTGACCATGAAGGAACGACAATATATTTCCAAGTCAGGATGGTGAGTGGCTTGGAAGGGAACCTCGAGTTGGTGATGTTCCCAGGTATCTGCTGCTGTTGCCCTTCTAGACGGTTGTGGGTTTGGAAAGGTGCTGCCTAAGGAGCCTTGGTAAATTCCTGCCGTGCATCTTATAGATGGTACACATGTTTGCCACTATGAGTAAGTGGTGCAGGAAATCACCGTTGAAAGTGGTGGATGGACTGCTTTGTCCTGGATGGTATCAGAACCCAATCTGAGCATCATTGAGCAGGTTATCGTTGAGCAGGTGCTGTTGGTGACTCCTTCCATCACTTTACTGATGATCAAAATAGACTAATTGGATGGATTAGATTTATCCTGTTTCTTGTGTACAGGACATACCTGGGCAATTTTTCACATGGTCAGATAGATGCCAGTGTTGTAACTGTACTGGAAGAAGTTGGCTAGGGGTGTGGCAGGTTCTGGAGCACAAGTACTATTGCCAGAATATTATCAGGGCCTTTTGCCTTTGCAGCATCCAGCCTTCAGCTGTTCCTTGATATCACGTGGAATGAATCAAGTTGGCTGGAGACTGGCATCTAAGATGTTGGGGACCATTGGGAGAGGCCGAGATGGATCGTCCACTCGGCACTTCTGGCTGAAGGTTGTCGTGAATGCTTCAGCCTTATCATCTGCACTGACGTGCGGGGCTCCTCCATCACTGAGAATGGGGACATTTGTGGAGTCTCCTCCAGTGAGTTGTTTAATTGTTCACTACCATTCGTGGCTGGATGTGGCAGGACTGCAGAGCTTGGATCTGATCCATTTGATTGTGGGATCGCTTAGCTCTGTCTATCACTTGCTGCTTTTGCTATTTGGCACGCAAGTAGCCCTGTGTAGCTCCATCAGGTTAACACCTCATTTTTAGGTATGCCTCAAGTTTCTGTGGCGTGTAGGAGGCTGAGAGATGATCTTATAGAGGTCTATAAAATAATGAGGGGCATAGATCAGCTAGATTGTCGTTATCTTTTCCCAAAGGTAGGGGGTTCTAAAACTAGAGGACGTAGGTTTAAGGTGAGGGGAGGGGTGAGATATAAAAGTGTCCAGAGTGGCAATTTTTTCACACATAGGGTGGTGAGTGTCTGGAACAAGCTGCCAGAGGTAGTAGTAGAGACGGGTACAATTTTTAAAAATCATTTAGATAGTTACATGGGTGTGATGGATATAGAGGGATATGGGCCAAATGCAGACAATTGGGACTAGCTTAGGGATTTTTTTTAAAAAAAGGGCGGTATGGACAAGTTGGGTCACAGGGCCTGTTTCCATGGTGTAAACCTCTATGACTCTGTGACAACACGGTGGAGGCGATCCTCAATGTGAAGACAGGACTTTGACTCCACAGGGACTGTGCAGTGGTCACTCCTACCAATATCTGTCTTGGATAGATGTATCTGTGACGGGTTGGTGAGGGTGAGGTTTTTCCTTCTTGTTGGTTCCCTTCCCACCTGCTGCAGTCCCAGTCTAGCAGCGATGTCCTTTAGGACCTGGCCAGCTTGGAAGGTAGTTGTGCTATGGAGCCACTTTTAGTGATGGACATCTTCTGCCCAGAGTACATTCTGTGGCCGACACCCGCAGTGCTTCCTCCAAGAGATGTTTCATAAGGAGGAATAATGATTCATCATCTGAGCGGGGAGGAGTGCGTGGGGCTGGTATTGTTGGTGGGAATCAGCAGGAGGTTTCCTTTCCCATGTTTAATCTGATGCCATGATGGAGATGCCTGGGACATTATCTGTAAGGTTTGGGTATGACAGTGTCAGGCTGTTGCTTGGCTAGTCGGTGAGACAGCTCTCCCAGTTTTGGCACTTGCATGTAGACATTAGTAAGGAGAACTTTGCAGCGTTGTCAACAGAGAGTGCCATCGTCTTTCCTGGTGCCCAGGTCGATGCCGTAGGGTCTATTTGGCTTCATCTCTTTTTATTCCAGTTGTAGCAGTTTGATGTAACTGGCCATTTCATTAGGCGTTTTAGAGGCAACCCCATCTGTCTAGATCCACATGTCAGCCAGACCAAGGCATTGATAAAGTGAATGCAGACTAAATGTTTCTCCTTATGGGGCAACCTAGAACAAGAGGTCGCAGGTATAGGTTGAGAGGAGGTAGATTTAAACTGAAATGAGGAGGGACTACTTCTCACAGAAGGTGGTGAATTTGTGGAACTCGCTGTCCCATAGCGTGGTGGAGTCTGAATCGTTGAATGGTTTCAAAAGTGAGACAGATATATTCCTAATAAGGAAGGGCATGATGGACATATGGAACAGGTGAGAGATGGATTTGAGACCAGGGAGAGATCAGCCCTAATCTCTTAGAGTTTACAACATGGAAGGTTTACATCTGATTGAATGGCGGAGCAGCCTCGGAAGGCCGAATGGCCAGGTGAGCACAGCTGAGTTCCTTCCCAACAGGACATTGGTGACCCAGATGGGTTTTTATGATAATCGACAATTTTTTTATGGCCCCTATTACCAAGATTGACTTTTTAATTACAAAATTTTTAATTCCACCAGTTGCCAAGGTGAAGTTCAAACCCACATCTCCAGGATTAACCTGGGTTTGTGGCAACATTCCCAGAATGCACATCCTGTATTCTACATCTTGTGCCCATTGTGTAGTTGAGATGGCAAGAGGGATGAGATCTGTCTCAGTCTGAAAAACACACGGACTCCATTCCTATGCTAAGGACAGCAGCACATTGGTATTTATAGGATACCCCTTAGTGTATCACTGGTGGAACATCAGACCAAAGTTTGACACCAGTTACCCAGAGAGGTACCAGGTAGACAGGTTGGTCAGGTTTAAGAGCACTGGAAAGGAGGAGAGGGAAATTGAGAGGCTTGAAGGGGAATTCCACAGTCTGGGTGTGAGCAGCCGAAGAAGGACACCAGCTTGTTTTGATGTTGGAGCTTTCAGCACTGAGTTTGACTGTCTGTGTTCTGTGACTACAGGTGGAGACTGCGCCAATCTTCTGAAGAATATCGGTCCCCTGCCAGTTGACATGACCAGAATGTACTTTGCAGAAACGGTTCTGGCCTTGGAATATCTACACAGTTACGGCATCGTGCATCGGGATCTCAAACCTGACAAGTAAGGAATCTCTCGTACACTTGACAAACTCAGCAAAGCTTCTGTTAGAGACAAACATTGTCTCTATGTCCCTCTCTTTCCACCGAGAAATGTTACATAGACTTCCAGAATGTATTGGATAAGATACATCAGATATTTTTAACTCAGTTCGAAGTTCATGAAATTGAAGCAAATTACTGACCTGGTGCAAAAATAGACTGAACAACGGAGACGGAGGGAAGGGGCTGAGCGAGGGGAGACGGGCGGAAGGGGCTGAGCGAGGGGAGACGGAGGGATGCACTAACACGTTACAAACTCCCAGCACTTGGTCTACAGCCCTGAATGTTATGGTGTGCCAAGTACTCATCCATTTAAAGGATGTGAGGCATCCCGCCTCCAACACCCTCCCAGACAGTGCATTCCAGCCGGTCACTGCCCTCTGCGTAAAAAGGTTTTTCCTCACATTGCCCTAAACCTCCTGCCCCTCACCTTGAACCCATGTCCCCTTGTGACTGACCCTTCAACTAAGAGTCCCTATCCACTGTGTCTACGCCCCTGACAACTTGTACACCTCAATCAAGTCACCCCTCTGCTACAATGAAAACAACCCTAGCCAGTCCAACCTCTCTTCATAACTCAAATGTTCCATCCCAGGCAGCATCCTGGTGAATCTCCTCTGCACCCCCTCCAGTGCAATCAGATCCTTCCTATAATGTGGCAACCAGAACTGCACACACGGCTCAAGCTGTGGCCTCATCAAAATTCTATACAACCCCAACATGAGTTCCCTGCTTTTGTAATCTATGCCTTAATTGATAAAGCCAAGTGTCCCTTATGCCTTTTTCACCATCATATTCATATGCCTTTCTGTCTTCAGAGACCTGTGGACAAACACACCAAGGTCCCTTTGTTCCACAGAGCTTCCTAGTGTCCTACCATTCATTGCGCACTTTCTTGTCAAATTACTCGTCCAACGTGTGTCACCGCACACTTCTTAGGGTTAAATTCCTTCTATCACTTATCCACCCATTTGACCATTCTGTCTATAACTTCCTGTAGCCCAAGGCACTCCGCCTTACTGTTAACCACCCATCCAATCATTGTGTCATCTACAAACTTATTAATCATACATCCCCACGTTGACATCAATGTCATTTATATAAATGACGAATCATAGGAAGCCCAACACAGATCCCTGTGGTACGCCACTGGACACTGGCTTCCAGTCACTAAAGCAGCCTTCTGTCATCAGCCCCTGTCTCCTACAATTGAGCCAATTTTGAATTCACTTTATCAAATTACTTTGTGTCACATGTGAATTTACCTTCTTTACAAGTCTCCCATGTGAGACATGCCAAAGGCTTTCCTGAAATCCATACAAACTACATCGACTGCACTAACCTCGGCTACACACCTGATTACCTCCTCAAAAAATTCAATCAAATTTGTGAGGCGTAACCTCCCTCTGACGAAGCCATGCTGAGTATCCCTGACCAAGCTTTGCCTCTCCAACTGGAGATAGATGCTGCCCTTCAGAAGTATCTCCAGTAGTTTCCCTACTTGTTCGCTGGAGCGGGCGGAGTGAAGGTCGCACAGAGTAAGGTAAGAAATTACCTTTAAAAAACATTTTCGCGGGCTCAGTAGCGTTTTCGGATTTAAAACTACAAAGGAAGTGGGTCGCGGGGATTTGTGGGAAGGGTTTTTTTTTAAACCGCGCAAGGTTTAAAAGGAGGCCTGCTGTAGACAGTGGGCAGCGTCGGACTGGGCAGCGGAGTGAGAGGGAAGCAGAGTGAGCTGTAAGGGCTTAGGATCAAAGGGCTTGGGAGAAAAGGGCCAGGTAAGTTTGACTTGTTAACTGTGTTCAGTAATTACTAAGGGACAATAATGGAGGGGCATGTGATGTGCTGTTTCTGTATGATGTGGGAGCTGGTGGACCCCAAGGTCCTTCCCAGTGACCATGTCTGCAGTAAGTGTTCGTTGCTGGAGGAGCTCCAGCTCAAAGTAGATGAGCTGGCCTCTGAGCTTCAGACACTGAGGCTCATCAGGGGGAGGGAGTGTACCAAAGATAATGGGGTGCAAGAGACATCCACACCCCCTAGACTGGCTCACACTAAGGGTCAGGAACAAGAGGGGGCTGCTGGGGGGAGGAAGGGTGAGAGGAAGGAGGGGGGAGTGGGGAGGAAGGAGGGGGGGACCCAAATGCCTCAGCCTCTCAATCTATACAACAGGTTTGAGGTTCTTGCTCCTGTTGTGGACAAGAATGAGGGCTGTAAGGTTGAGAAGCAAACTGCCCACGGTACAGTGATGCAGACACAGGACAAAGACAAAGAGGAAGAGGTAAAGAGGAATGTAGTGGTAATTGGGGATAATGTAGTTAGGGTATAGACACTGTCTTTTGTCATAATGATAAAGAACACAGAAGGGTGTGTTGTCTGCCTGGTGTTCAGGTCCATGTTGTCTCATCTGGGCTGCAGAGGAACCTGGAGTGGGAGGGTGAGAATCCGGTCGTTGTGGTTCATGTGGGTGCCGACGACATAGGCAAATTGGGGACTAAGGATCTGCAGAGGGAGTATGAAAAGCTGGGAATGGAATTAAAAAGCAGAACCGACAAGGTGGTTATCTCTGGATTACTACCTGAGCCGTGTGCAGATGGGCGTAGGGTAGATAGGATTAAAGAGATGAATGGGTGGCTCAGGGATTGGTGTGGGAGGAATGGGTTTGAATTTATGGGGCATTGGCACCAGTATTGGGGCAGATGGAACCTGTTCAGATGGGATGGTGTTGGTCTGAACCGTGCTGGGACCAGAGTCCTGGCAAATCGTATAACTAGGACTGTAGATAGGGCTTTAAACTAATTGGGGGGGTGGGGCGGGGGGGGGGGTTGTGGGGGAGGGGGGGTGGGGTGGGAGTGGGGGGGGGGGGTGTGGGGGAGGGGGGGGTGGGGTGGGAGGTGTGGGGGAGGGGGGGGTGGGGTGGGGGGGTGGGGTGGGGGGTGTGGGGGGGGAGTGGGGGGGGTGGGAGGTGTGGGGGAGGGGGGGTGGGGTGGGGGGTGTGGGGGGGGGGGTGGCGGGGGGGGGAGGAGGGTGCAAGGGTAGGTGAAATTACAGTGCCTAAAGTAAAAGAGAAGGTACAGGTACAGGAAGAGGTCAAGGATGTTCCAATAATAAAGGGAGTAGGAGGCATGAGAAAGGTTGGTAGCGTTCCTTCAAATAGGGTCCTGATAAAGGCTGGGATGAAGACACTTTATCTGAATGCACGAAGCATTCGGAACAAAGTGAATGAGCTGGTGGCGCAGATCAGCACAAATGGATATGATCTGGTGGCCATTACGGAAACGTGGTTGCAGGGTGACAGGGACTGGGAGCTGAATGTCCAGGGGTATCAAGTGTTTAGGAAGGATAGGCGGGAGGGAAAAGGGGGAGGGGTAGCTCTGCTGATTAAGGATGGTATCAGGGTGGTAGTAAGGGAAGATATAGGCGCCAAAGAGCAGAACGTGGAATCGTTGTGGGTGGAGATAAGGAACAGCAAGGGGAGGAAGACGCTGGTGTCTATAGGCCCCCAAATAATGACCTGGAGGTGGGACGGGCTGTAAACACGCAAATAAATGATGCGTGCAGAAATGGAACGGCGATAATTATGGGGGATTTCAATCTACATATTGATTGGTCGACCCATGTTGGACGCGGTGGGCTTGAGGAAGAGTTCTTGGAATGCTGCGGGGATAGTTTCCTTGAACAGTGTGTGCTGGAGCCGACGAGGGAGCGAGCTATCTTAGATCTGGTGTTATGTAATGAGGCAAGTAGAATTAGGGACCTTGTTGTGAGGGATCCTCTTGGGAAGAGTGATCATTGTATGGTTGAGTTTTTGATGCAGATGGAGGATGAGAACGTAGGATCCCGGACCTGTGTCCTCTGTTTGAACAGAGGGGAGTACGATAGGATGAGAGAGGAATTGGCAAATGTAGATTGGGGGCGCGGATTGGTCAGTAGGACTGCTGAGGAACAGTGGAGGATCTTTAAGGAGGATCTTTCTTGGTGCTCAGCAGAAATTTATTCCGATGGTAAAGAAGGATCGTAGGAGAAGAGATAATCAGCCGTGGATAACGAAGGAAATAAAGGAGAGTATTAAATTAAAAGCTGATGCGTTTAGAGTGGCTAAAAGTAGCGGGTGAGTAGAGGATTAGGAGAGGTTTAAAAATCAACAAAGAATGACGAAGAAGTTGGTAAAGGAAGGATAGACTATGAAGCTAAACTAGCGCTAAATATAAAAAAGGATAGTAAGAGTTTTTATAAATATATAAAGAGGAGGAGGCTGGCTAGGGTGAATGTTGGACCATTAGAGGATGAGAGGGGGGATTTAGTGGTGGGGGATGAGGAAATGGCTGAGGCCTTAAATAAGTTTTTTGCTTCGGTCTTCATGGAGGAGGACGCGAATAGTTTGCCGGGCATTAAAGATAGAAGGATGGTAGGAGTTGAGGGCGTGAATGCGATCACTGTCACTAGAGAGGTAGTGCTCGATAGACTAGTGGGACTGATGGTGGACAAGTCCCCAGGACCGGATGGAATGCATCCCAGGGTTCTGAAGGAAATGGCAGAGGTGATAGTAGATGCCTTAGTGATTATTTTCCAAACCTCGCTGGATTCCGGGGAAGTGCCAGAAGATTGGAAAACGGCTAATGTTACGCTGCTGTTTAAAAAGGGTAGCAGCCAAAAGGCAGGGAATTATAGGCCGGTTAGTTTAATGTCTGTTGTAGGAAAAATGCTTGAATCCGTCATCAAAGAAGAAATAGCGAGGCACCTTGAGAAGAATTGTTTGATAGAGCAGACGCAGCACGGATTCGTTAAGGGGAAGTCGTGTCTGACGAATTTATTGGAATTTTGTGAGGATGTGTCTAGTGCGGTGGACGGAGGGGAACCGGTGGATGTGGTGTTTCTCGATTTTCAGAAGGCGTTTGATAAGGTGCTGCACAAAAGGTTGTTACAGAAGGTTAGGGGGCATGGAGTTGGGGGTAAGGTGTTAGCGTGGATAGAGGATTGGCTGTCAAATAGGAGGCAGAGAGTAGGTGTCAATGGGTGCTATTTGGATTGGCGGTTGGTGACTAGTGGAGTGCCCCAGGGATCGGTGCTGGGGCCTCAGCTATTTACCATTTATATAGATGATCTGGAGGAGGGAGCTGAGTGTAAGGTGTCAAAGTTTGCTGATGACACAAAGATAAGTGGAAAAGCAAATTGTGCAGAGGGTGTAGAAAGTCTGCAGAGGGATCTAGATAGGCTAAGCGAGTGGGCGAGGACCTGGCAAATGGAATACAGTGTTGGTAAGTGTGAGGTTATCCACTTTGGCAGGAATAATAGTAGGAGGGACTATTATTTAAAGGGCGAAAAGCTGCAGCATGCTACAGTGCAGAGGGACCTGGGGGTCCTTGTGCATGAGTCACAAAAACCCAACCTGCAGGTGCAGCAGGTGATCAGGAAGGTGAATGGGATGCTGGCCTTCATAGCGAGGGGGATTGAATATAAGAGTAGGGAGGTCTTGCTGCAACTGTACAGGGCACTGGTGAGGCCGCAGCTGGAGTACTGTGTGCAGTTTTGGTCGCCGCACTTGCGCAAGGATATTTTGGCCTTGGAGGGAGTGCAGAGGAGGTTCACTAGGCTGATACCGGAGTTGAGCTATGAAGAGAGGCTGAATAGACTGGGCTTGTACTCATTGGAGTTTAGAAGGATGAGGGGGGATCTTATTGAGACGTATAAGATGATGAAGGGGATGGATTGGGTAGAGGTTGAGAGGTTCTTCCCGTTCAGAAAGGACAGCAGGACTAGAGGGCACAGCCTCAAGACAAGGGGGGGACAGTTTAGAACGGAGTTGAGGAGGAACTTCTTCACTGAAAGGGTGGTGAATCTCTGGAATTCTCTGCCCGTTGAAGTGGTGGAGGCTACCTCGCTAAATATATTTAAGACACGGGTAGATAGGTTTTAGGTAGGCAAGGGGATTAAGGGTTATGGGGAAAAAATGGGAAAGTGGAACTGAGCCACTTCAGATCAGCCATGATCTTACTGAATGGCGGGACAGGCTCGAGGGGCTAGATGGCCTACTCCTGCTCCTATTTCTTATGTTCTTATGTACCACTGACGTGAGACTCGCTGGTCTGTATTTCCCTGGTTTATTTCCACAACCCTCCTTAAGTAGCAGAACCACATTAGCTGGTCTCCAGTGGCCAGAGATGAATTGAAAATTTGGGTCAGAGATCCTGCAGTATCCTTCCTTGCCTCCCACAGCAGCCTAGGGCACAGTTCATCTGGACCTTGAGATTTATCCACATTTAAAGATGCCAACACCTCCAATACCTCGCCCTTCCCTATGTCAGTTTGCTCAAGAACCTCACAGTCTCTCTCCCTGAATTCCGTACCATCATCCTCGTTCTCTTGGGTGAAGATGGATTCATTCAACACTCTACCAATGTCCTCTGGTACCACCCATAGATTGCCCCCTTGGTCCCTAATGGCCCCTACTCTTTCCTTTGTTATCCTCTTCCCTGTGATTTACTGATAGAATATCTTGGGATTTTCCCCACTTTTCACAGCCAGAGCTCTCATTTCCCCCTTTGCTTTCCTAATTGCTTTCTTAAGCGCCACCCTGCATTTTCTAAACCTCAATAATGCCTCGGCTGATTTGCTCCCCTTGTACCTGCTAAAAGCCTTTCTTTTCCTTCTCATTGTACCATGAATATCTCTGGCCATCCATTGTTCCCTGGGCTTGTTATTCCTACCTCTCACCCTGGAGGGGACATGCTGGGCTTGCCTTTTCCTTTATGAATGCTCTCCATTGCTCTCCTGTAGGTTTTCCCGTTAGTAGCTGTTCCCAGTCTACCTTGGCCAGATCCTGTCTTATTTTACTTAAATCCACTCTCCCCCAGTCCAAAACTTCTCTTTGCAACTTTGCTATTTCCTTGTCCATGTCAAGAAATGTGTACAGGATAATTTTTTAAATCAGTATGTGGAGGGCCCAACAAGGGAGGGAGCTGTTCTGGAGCTGATTCTGGGGAATGAAGCCAGACAAGTGGTTGAGGTGATGGTGGGGGAGCATTTTAGTGATAGTGATCACAACAAGTTACAATTTAAGCACGTTACAGACAAGGAAATCGATCAGTTGCAAAAAACCTTTTGGACTGGGGGAGAGTGGATTTTAATAAAATAGGACAGGATCTGGCAAAGGTAGACTGGGAACAGCTACTAGTGGGCAAATCTACAGAAGAGCAGTGGGGGGATTCAAAAAGGGAATGGGAGGGTGCAGGTTCAGCATGTTCCCTATAGGGTGATGGGTAGGAATAACAAGTCCAGAGAACCATATACTACATACAGCAGAGGTCCCAGCACTGATCACTGCGGAACACCGCTAGTTACAGACCTCCATTCTGAAAAGCACCCAGTTCTGTATCCATTTGGCAACCAGCTGGAGTTTTCATTGATGTTGAGATGTTGTGAAGAATTGAATGGTGACCATTTGCTTTCAGCCTATTGATCACCTCGATGGGTCACATCAAACTGACTGACTTTGGGCTGTCAAGAATTGGACTGATGAACATGACAACGAACCTGTACGAGGATCACATTGAGAAGGACACCCGGGAGTTCATTGATAAACAGGTGAGTGAGAGTGAGTGGCTCAAACTGGTGGGGTCAGTGGGTGGGTGGCTGCAGGGTGGATTGGGAGGATCAGTGAGTGCAGGGGTTTGAAGGAGCTTCAGATGGTGCTGTGGTTGGTGAAAGGAGACCTTGGAGGGCGGGACTCAGAGGGCAGAGGTCAGGGAGCAATGAGCAGGATTGGGTTAATGGACAGAATGGATAATAGTGGGTATTTGTGGGTGTAGGGGTCAAAGGATGTAATGGGATGAAGATTTGGATGGTCAAAGGGGAGCGGGGGGTGGGGGCAAAGTGGGGTGGTGGGGGGAGGGTTTATACTCTGGCCACGATCTTAATGACCTCGTCCCTCCTGGCTTTCGGCAAGGGAAAAATCAGATGGCGGCAAAACATCAGGTGGGTGTCTGGTTTCACGCTTCCCCTGACCTAACTGGCTCTGTATTCCCGGTGAAATATTCTTTGTGGCCATTCTGGCTAAAAAGCCGATCTAAATATTAATGACATGCTTTGCATATTATTAACGAACCCTGGATACTACTGTCCAGCTTCTCTTACCTTTACCCCCTTACTGGCCGACATTCTCCCCAACCACAATCACGTACAGTCCCCAAAAACAGGTCCCAGATGTGGTGGCCTCTCCAGAGGGATCAGAGGCCAGTAAGAACCCCCCCTCCCCCCCAGGTGGCTGGGGCAGCGCTGGGCAGTGTCCGTGGTCCATCATGATCGTGCCAGGGCAGTGGCAAGGAGACGGAGTCTCTGAAATACCACTGTTTGCTCACTCGGTTGGCATGTAGAATTTCTTTGTGAAATTCCGCCACCTGTAAAGTTTAAAATAAAGTTTATCTATTCGTCACAAGCATATTTGGAGATCTGGTGAATGCAAGTCAGTCTGAACAGTTTTTATGTTTCTGACAGGTTTGTGGGACCCCGGAATATATCGCCCCAGAAGTGATCCTCAGGCAGGGATATGGCAAGCCTGTGGACTGGTGGGCTATGGGAGTTGTTCTATTTGAATTCCTGGTTGGATGTGTTCCATTCTTTGGGGAGACACCGGAAGAACTTTTTGGACAAGTGGTCAGCGGTATGTTGCATTGGCGAGTGAAGTGGTGTGAGGGCGAATGGGTGCTGAGGTGGGGGTGGGAGAGCCAGTGGGGGAGTGGGCAGTGGGGTGATGGGGGAGGTGTAGTGGGGGGGAGTGAAACAGAAAGTGAGCTGAAGGGTAAACTGAATCAATATTTCACTTTATTCATGGGATGTAGTGTCGCTGGCTGGACCCATCCTGAATTTACCCTGAGAAGGTGCTTGTGATTTGCCAAATAATACGCTTGGGCCAGTAGATCGGGGGAAAGTTTGGAGCTGTGATAGGGACTGCTGGGTGCAGAGGTGGTTGTTTCAAAGACCCATCGCGGTGCTGCATTCAAAAACTAAATCGCTCCAGCTTTTACCCATCACAGCCCTCACCCACGCATACTCCATGCTCCATCCTTGTCATTTCGTTAGCACCCATCCCTATGGCCTCTCGTGCCCCTATACCAATCTATTAATGGATTTCGGGGCTCTCAGCCAAGTCTTGTTATGTATCACAAAAACAGAAAATGCTAGAAAATCTCAGCACGTCTGACAGCTTTTGTGGAGAGAGAAGAGAGCCAACATTTTGAGTCTAAGTAAAACTCAAAATGTTAACTCTAATTTCTCTTCACAGATGCGATCAGACCGGTCGTGATTTTCTAGCATTTTCTATTTTTGTTTCAGATTCCAACATCTGCAGTCATTTGCTTTTGTCTTATTATGTATGCTTAGCTGAGAGCGAGATGAAAACACTTGACCTCCCCAGAGAATATCTTCTTCAGTTGACAGTTCAGGCTTCCAGATCCCTGCTGTCAATTTCACAATCTTTACTTACATGAGAAAAAGGAGGAAGTATACTCTGGGGGCAATTCTCCCAAAAAATTCCAAGTGTCGAATTCACGTAAAAACCAGTAAATCTCGCTGCTTTTCTCAGTGGGAGTTTCAAACTGAATCTCTTACATTCTGTGCTGCAGAGTGCCCTAGCGTGAATCATGCTGAAAATCAGTGGAGGGGCATGTTCCCACTGGAGAGGCCGGTAGCGTAGCGCTGTGTGCGCCACTGCGCACGCGCCAACCTGTCAGCTCCAAGATTGGCATATGGGCAGTTGTCCCACTCTGCCGGCCTCCTGATCGCTGGCCAGCCCCGCGATCCCGACATCGTTGGCTGCATGACCCCCACATGGCCCGATCACTGGCCTCCCAAATATGCCCAGGCCTGGCCCCGCCTTCCCCCCACCCATCCCTTATCAATCATATGCCCCACCTGATTTTCCCTCTGGCCCCCAGTGTCGACCCTCCCCCGCAGTGCTGACCCATCCCCAAGCAGGTGCCCCTCCCCACCGCGATAGCCAGCTCCGATCACTAGCCTCCCTCTGCCCCCACCGATCCCGACTACAGAGTGACAGCAGGACTCCCTACCCCCACCAATCACCACCCATTAGGTTCCACCCCCTTGGCACTGCCCCCTGCCTGGTGGGCATGCTGAGGGCCCAGGGTGGTACTGCCAATGTGTCAACACCCGGGGGGGCAGTCATCCCCAGCACCTGACCGTCTGGGCCTCCTCAATTCCCCCTTCTTCACTTCAGCAGGGTCAGGCTGCCAGCTCCCCATGAGTGGACAGCTACTGTAAACCCGGCTGGAGTGAGCCATTCCTGGCGGGGTGGGGATGGGGTGGTGGTCAGAATGGGGCTTGTGGGGCGGGGGGCAGGAGGGGATGGGGTGGTGGTCGGGTTGGGGCTTGTGGAGGGGGGATGGGGTAGGGTGTGGGAGCTAGCAGACTTGGGGATTTCCGTCCTTGCTAATGCTGTTGAAATTGAATGCAAGTCGGGGGTTAAATAATTTATTCAGCGTTGTGCCAATTTTCGGAAATTTGGAGCTGGGAGACACACTCCGGGCCGGGCGCACAGCACGGATCCCAGGAATCAGGCGCCGTTTGAATCTCCTGGCCCACTGCACTAAAACATCAGCGCAGCGGGATGGGAGAATTGCCCCCGTTGGGTTTAGGCAATCAGGTTCAAGTGAAAGCCTCAATGACTGTAAACCATGTAAGAGGCACTGCAGGAGGAAACCAGGCAAAAAGAGGGCACGAGACAGATCTAGCAGGTAGGATTAAAGAAACTCCCAAGAGGTGCTATACCTATTTAAAGAGTAAAAGGCTGGCTAGAGAGAAAATAGTTCCTCTTAAAGAACAGCATTACGGTCCGTGTGTGGAGACACAGGGGATGGGAGATTTTAAATGAATATTTCTCCTCCCTGATCAAGCGCATCCTCGGATCTTGTGGGAGGCTCGGGAAGAAATTACAGAGGTCCTTGCAGAGATATTTGCTTCATCTATTTCCATTGGCGAAGTTCCAGAAGACTGGAGGGTGGATAATATTGTTCTGCTGTTTAAGAAGCATGGCAAAGGCAAGGCAGGGAATTACAGGCTGGTGACCCTTTTTTTTATATTAGATGTAGTTCTTGCAGCTAAAGGGATCAAGCCATATGCGAGGAAGGGGGGTGGTTCAAGATATTGAATTCGATGATCAGCCATCAGCAAGATGAATGACAGAGCAGGCTCAAGGGGCCAAACGGCCTACTCCTGCTACTAATTTCTATGTTTCTCCATCAGTGGTGGGTAAGTTACTGCAGTGCATTCGAAGGCACAGGATCTACCATAGAGTCATAGAGGTTTACAGCATAGTAACAGGCCCTTTGGCACAACTTGTCCATGCCACTCTTACTTTTTTTTAAAAACCCCTAAGCTAATCCCAATTGCCCACATTTGACCTATATCCCTCTATACCCATTGTACCCAGAGCTAGATAGGTTCTTGATCAATAAGGAGATCAAGGGTTACAGGGAGAAGACAGGAGAATGGGGATAAGAATCATATCAACCATGATATCTCGATGGGCTGAATGGCCTAATTCTGCTCCTATATCTTATGGTCCTATTGTCTATATGCAGATTTTTAAGGATAATACGAAATCTATCAAATACCCTCATGTTCACAGTACACAGTCCATATAACCCATTAGTGAAAAGTGGTTGGGCGCCCCATACTCTGAAACCAAGTGGCTGATGCTATCCAAAACGTTTTTGACAGATTTCTCATCAATTCCACACACACACACACACACACACACACACCCCAGTTGTCACTCTGTGAGCCAACTGGTTTCACTGGAACTTTGACACAAGGGTTCCTAAAGGTCCTCCCTCAAAGAACACACCTTGGAATCTTCTGGCAAATGATGCATTCTCTCAGATGATATCACCAAGGATCCACCTCCAGTGTTTTAACCTCTCTTTCAGTATTCCTCAGAATAGTGGAGCATCATGTTCAAGTTTCCTTTCCACACAATCCCTCAGATACCCAGATAAGGCAAAAGAACACCGATGCTTCACAGGCCATATTAAGCTATCACCAACCTTTGGGTCACTTTGGATATCTGGCCCACTTTGTTTTCTGTTTGCCTCCTACAACTTTGCAGTTTTGAAATCTCTCTGCTCATCACCCTTCACTTTACTGAACAGAGCCTCACCCAGATTCCTGTTCTTTGTTTCTTTGACTTTATCACTTGTGCATGTTTCCCTTTTTATTACCTCCCTTTTCAAACACTCCCCTCCTGTCCATATGACGTCCAAAACTTGAGCTTTATTGATGTCACTGCCTCAAACAAGTTCCTCTGAACACCAGCTTTCTCAAGCTCGCTGTCTATGAGGCATGTAACATTTGTCTGAGTTCTTTCATTTCAGATGTTTTCATCTGAGCTTTGTCACGCTCCTTGATGGCCCGGCTTTCACAACTGGACATTGTCACTGGCCACACGTGGCTTTCGGAAGATGAATCTGCGAGATTGTTCAGGCACTGACCTTTATTTGGTGCAATACGTTGGACAATTGTTTGTCATTTTTATTACATTTACTCCTTGCCCTTCTGAATTAACCTTTGTTTTGTAGCAAATTGAAAAGTTATAGTATTACAGAGTCATAAAGGTTTACGGCATGAAAACAGGTCTTTTGGCCCAACTTGTCCATGCCACCCATGGTTTATAATATTGTCTTATTGCTGTTATTAAAGTTTATAATATTCTGAATTCTGCTGAGGTTGTAATGTGGACATTACGTTTGATTTCATCTTTGATTTTCTGAGTTCGGAAACAGCCTTCTCTTATTTCAACAAATCTTTCAAAATACAGCGGTAATAGAAAAAGAATGTTTCGCTTTGAGGTTTGAAGTTTGTGATCCAATAGTTGTGGACCCCTGGATAGTGAATGTGAGCTTGAATTTGGTAGTAATGGTGGCCAATGCCAATTGATTGGGTCCTGAATAAGATAATGTGGGCATGAGGCATAGCCAGGAGAAAATAAATGAAACCCAATTCTTGGTGTCTTGTAGATGAAATCATCTGGCCAGAAGGAGAGGAAATTCTCCCCCTTGAAGCCCAGGATCTCATCAGTAGCTTGCTGAGACAGAATCCTCGCGATCGCCTGGGAACTGGTAAGAATTCACCATTCATGTTTCAGAACAACTCAAAGGCTTTGCCAATTTCTGAAAATGCTTGGAGTTTGTGACAAGATGCTGAAGTCTGTCCCACAAACCCTCCCTGTGACCCTTGAGTGACCTTTCCCTGCCCTTTGGCCATTGCACAAATGTTGGCGATTTGCCCAAATGTCCTGGTTCCCTAGTTAAATTCCAGTATATTACTGAGTGAAAGGGGAGGGGGCTGGGCGGGGGATGAGTGAGGATTGGGGGGTGTGGGGATGGGCGTGTACTGGATGTGGATCGGGGATAGGGGTTGGGCAGGGGGTGAGTGAG
Source organism: Carcharhinus amblyrhynchos (assembly GCF_965287045.1). Taxonomy (NCBI): domain Eukaryota; kingdom Metazoa; phylum Chordata; class Chondrichthyes; order Carcharhiniformes; family Carcharhinidae; genus Carcharhinus; species Carcharhinus amblyrhynchos. The sequence continues at coordinate 15,061,398 of NC_137349.1, forward strand.
GGTTGGGAGTTAGGGATGGGTGCAGGCTAGGTGAGGGTCATGGGGCGAGTGAGTGACATTGGGGATGGGGGATGGGTCCAGGCTGGGTGACAGTTGGGGGCTGGGCGGGGAGGGTGAGTGAATGCTGGGGGTGGGGTATGGGTGCAGGCTGGGTGAGGGTCAGGGGTGGGGGCTGAGGGGGTGAGTAAGGATTGGGTGGGTGGGGGGGTGGGTGTGGGCTGGGTGAGTAAGGGTTGGGGGTTAGGGATGGTGTGGGCTAGGTGAGGGTCGGGGTGGGGGCTGGGTGCTGGGTGGGTGTGAGTGAGGGATGGGGGATGGGTGAGGGTTGGGAGTGGGGGCTGGGCAGGGAGATGAGTGAGGGTTGGGGTAGGGGCTGGATTGGTTGGAGGGATTTCATCATCTCTCTGTACGATTTGTGTTTTCTGGATGCAGGCGGGGCGCTGGAAGTGAAACAACACAACTTCTTTGCTCAGCTGGACTGGAACGGATTGCTGCGTCAGAAAGCTGAGTTTATCCCTCAGCTTCAGTCAGAAGACGACACCAGTTACTTTGACAGTGAGTACAAACACAGAAGCTCAAAACGCTCGGAACGAGAGGCGTTATTCAGTCATTACTCCCAGGGAAATGTTAGTAAGCTATCAGTCGCTGCAAATATTAATATCACTGTGTCCCGAAACAGGGATGCAGGGATTCTGTCCATTAGAAACCCAGGCTGCTTTGCCGAGCTGTATCTAAATGGTTCTGTCTATTTAACAGCTCGCTCGGAGAAGTATCAACATTTTGCATCAGAGGAAGATGAGGACACGAATGATGAAGATTCATCTCTGGAGATAAGGCAATTTTCATCCTGTTCACACCGATTCAGTAAGGTACGGAAGCTCCGGAAGCACCGCGCTGTCAGGGTGTCAGTATTGAGGGAGTGCCGCACTGTCAGAGGGCCAGCATTGAGGGAGTGCTGCACTGTCAGAGGGTCAGTATTGAGGGAGTGCTGCACTGTCAGAGGGTCAGTATTGAGGGAGTGCTGCACTGTCAGGGTGTCAGTACTGAGGGAGGGCCGGTATTGAGGGAGTGCTGCTCTGTCAGAGGGCCAGTACTGAGGGAGTGCCGCACTGTCAGAGGGTCAGTGCTGCAATAGCCGTGGGTAAAGTTATGCACCATGTAACCTTGAAGTTCATTCTGAAACCTTCCAGGGAATTGGCTATTTGTGTAACGTCATGGTTCATGTGTCTCCTTGTGGGAGGCTAGGGCCTACTGGTATTATCACTAGACTATTGATTCAGAAACTCAGCTAACGTTTTGGGGATCCGGGTTTGAATCCCACCACAGCAGATGGTGGAAATTGAAATCATTTAAAAATATCTGGAATTAAGAATCTATGATTACCATGAAACAGCTGTTGATCATTGTGAAAACCCATCTGGTTCACTAATGTCCCTTAGGGAAGGAAATCTGCCGTCCTTATCCGGCCTGGCTTACATGTGACACCATTGCTACAGCAATATGGTTGACTCTCAACTGCCCTCCAAGGGCAACGAGAGATGGGCAATAAATGCTGGCCAGCCAGCGATGCCCATGTCCCACACATGAATAAAGAAAAATATGGCAGATGAATGCATGGTTAAAGGATTGGTGCAGAGGGCAGGGATTCAGATTCTTAGATCATTGGGATCTGTTCTGGGGCAAAGGTGACATTTTTAAGAGGGATGAGTTGCATCTGAACTGGAGGGGGACCAATATCCTGGGGGGCAGATTTGCCATTGCTACAAGAGAAGGTTCAAGTTACATTGGTAGGGAGGTGGGATCCTCAGCAGCAGGGAAGCAAATGAGGGGCTGAAAGGAGATGCAGTACTCAGCAACGATATGCTGAATGGACCCGATAGACAGGAGCATGGCAGAGAGCAGGGAAAACTTGTTTGATTAAATTGCACCTATTTCAGTGCAAGAGGGCTGAAGGTAAGGCTGATGAACTCAGGGCATGGATAGATATGTGGTACTGGGATATTACAGCCATAACTGAAACATGGCTAAGGGAGGGACAGGACTGGCTCAATGTTCCAGGGTACAGGTGCTTTAGGCAGGATAGAGATGGAGGAAGGCGAGGAGGGGGAGTTGGACTTTTGATAACGGGGAGCATCACGGCAGTAGCGAGAGAAATAACTGAGAGATCATCCAGCGAGGCTTTGTGTTAGGAACTAAGAAATAAGGAGGGGATGGTGACCTTATTGGGATTGTACTGTAGGTCCCCAAATAGTCGATGGCAATTAAAACGCATATACAGGGAAATTCAGGAGAATTGTATCAGTGATAGGGTTGTCATAGTAGAGGATTTTAATTTTCCTAACATAGTCTGGAACTGTCATTATGGTAAGGACTTAGATGGGTGGAATTTGTTAAGTATGTCCAAGAAAGTTTCTTTAGGCAGTGTGTGGAAGGTCCTACTCGGGAAGGGGCAACATATGACCTACTCTTGGGAAACAGGGCAGGGAGGTGACGGTGGGACCACTTTGGGATCAGTGACCATAGTTCTATTAATTTTAAAATAATTACAGAAAGGGACAAACTGGTCCATAGTGCAAGTTCTAAATTGGGACAAGGTGAATTTTGATGGCATTAGACAGCAGCTTACCAGGGTTCATTGGAGCAGCTTGTTTGAGGGCAAAGATCTGGAGCAGGTATATCCAAGAATACTGCGTGAGGCTGGAGAAGAAACTACAGAGCGCTGGCTGAGATTGTTGCGTCATCATTCACCATGGGTGAGGCACCAGAAGACTGGAGGGTAGCAAATGTTGTGCCCTATTTAAGAAGGGCTGCAAAGAAAAACATGGGAATTATAGACCTGTAAACCTAACATCTGTGATGGATAAGTTATTAGAGAGGATTCTGAGGGATAAGATATACAGGCATTTGGAAAGTCAGGATTTGATTAGGAGGAGTCAGCACAGCTTTGTACATCAGAGATCGTGCCTTACACATTTGCTAGAACGTAAGAACCAGGAGCAGAAGTAGGCCATCTGGCCCCTCGAGCCTTGCTCTGCCATTCAATAAGATCACGGCTGATTTTTTTGTGGTCTCACCACTTCCTGCCCGCTCACCATAACCCTTAGTTCCTTTACTGTTCAAAAATCTATCTATCCTTGCCTGAAAAACATTCAATGAGGTAGCCTCAACTGCGTCACTGGCAGGGAATTCCACAGATTCACAACCCTTTGTGTGAAGAAGTTCCACCTCAACTCAGGCCTAAATGTACTTCCTCTTATTTGGAGGCTATGCTACCTAGTTCTAGTTTCACCCGCCAGTGGAAACAACTTCCCTGCTTCTATCTTATCTATTCCCTTCATAATCTTATATGTTTCTATAAGATCTCTCCTCATTTTTCTGAATTCCAATGGGTATAGTCCCAGTCTACTCAGTCTCTCCTCATAAGCCAACCCTCTCAACTCTGGAATCAACCTAGTGAATCTCCTCTGCACCCTTTCCAGTGCCAGTATATCCTTTCTCAAGTAAGGAGACCAAAACTGTACACAATACTCCAGGTGTGGCCTCATCAACACCTTATAATGCTATAATTATGCTGTTTTTAAACTCCCTCCCTCGAGCAATGAAGGACAAAATTATATTTGCCTTCTTAATTACCTGCTGCACCTGCAAACCAACTCCTTGTGATTCCTGCACAAGGACACCCAGGTCCCTCTGCACAGCAGCATGCTGCAATTTTTTTACCATTTAAGTAATAGTCCATTTTGCTGTTATTCCTACCAAAATGGATGACCTCATATTTACCAACATTGTACTCCATTTGCCAGACTCTTGCTTACTCACTTAGATTATTTATATCCCTTTGCAGACTTTCAGCGTCCTCTGCACACTTTGCTCTTCCATCCATCTTCGTGTCATCTGTGAATTTTGACACACTACACTTGGTCCCCAATGCCAAATCAGCTATGTAAATCGTAAACAATTGCGGTCCCAACACTGATCCCTGAGGCACACCGCTTGTCACTGATTGCCAACCAAAAAAACACCCATTTATCCCCACTCTTTGCTTTATGTTAGTTAACGAATGTGAGATCAGCCGTGATCCTATTGAATGGTGCAGCAGCCTCGAGGGGCCAAGTGGCCCATTTCTTATGGTTTTATTGTGTCCTGTTTAAGATGGTAGTGAGAAATCTCACTCTAAAAAGGGGATGCAGCATAAAATAAGGAAGTCTTGCTTCATCTGTACAGGGTGAGAGCCACCCCAGGGTCACCTTATTTAAAAGGGATATAACTCACATTGGAGGCAGTTCAGAGGTTCGTGGGCTGATTCCTGCAGCAAAGGGGCTGTGAGAAAGTGTTGAGTAGTTTGGGCCGATACTCACTGGAGATTAGAAGATCGAGGGGTGATCTTATTGAAATGTAGAAGATTCTGAGGAGCCTCGACATGGGTCTAAAACTGGAGAAAACCATCCCAAAACATCGGGTTTCTCATCTGGATGGAGCCGAGGAGAAATTTCTTCTCATAGAGGGTTGTTTGTTTTTGGAATTCTTTCCTTCAGGGAACAGGGCTGACTCATTGAGTCTATTTATTAATAAAACAATTCCTCATGGCAACACCAGCCCTGTGATTCATTCCTATAGTTCTCTCTTTAATTGGTTTGAACTTTTAGGCTGTGACTTTTCATGCTTTGACCATGTTGCAGGTTTACAGTAGCTCCGAGCAGCTGGCTGCTGCCTCTGGTCTGAACATCTCAGCAGCTGAATGCAGCCAGAACGAGGAGAGAGGAGAGTGGAACAGCTCAAAGAACACACTGAATGTCAGCCCTGGGTAAGAACAGACCTATTTCCCGGCCTGCTGCTGCTCCCTTCTGTTTGGATCACTCAGTTCCTGTGAAAAATGTCCATAGTGTCTCGGATTTGGGACGTCTGAGGCCATTCACAAGACAGTGGGCGGGATTCTCCGGAAAGCCGGAAAGCCCCACCCAAGGTTAATGGTCCTGTTCCGCCCACGACGATTCTGTTCCGTGAGTAGCAACAGGACCCTTGGATCTAAACCAAATCCCCAAACACTGCAGCAACTTAGATCAGCAACTGGAATTGGACTGTCCCAGAGAGGGAGGAACAAACACTCGGAACTCCCACCCAGAATCAGCACTGGGATACAGACTGGGAAACAAGCCAGGATATAGACGGAATTTGATTTCATTTGATTTGATTTCTTATCGTCACATGTATTAACATACAAGTGAAAAGTATTGTGCGCTGTACAGACAAAGCATATCATTCATTGAGAAGGAAACGAGAGAGTAAAGAATGTAGTGTTTCAGTCATAGCTAGGGTGTAGAGAAAGATCAACTTAATGCAAAGTAAGTCCATTCAAAAGTCTGACAGCAGCAGGGAAGAAGCTGTTCTTGAATCGGTTGGTACTTTTGTGTCTTTTTCCTGACAGAAGGTGAAAGAGACAATGTCTGGGGTCCTTATTATACTGCCTGCTTTGACGAGGCAGTGGGAAGTGTAGACGATGGTTGGGAGGCTGGGAGTCGGGACTGAGAGATAGGCCGGGAGTCAGACTGGTTCAGAGGCTCTGGATGTTAACAGTCCCTACAAAAAATGAAATTGTTTACTTAATTGGAAGTAGAGAGCATTGTTATACACACACAGCACAGGAGGGGGACAGCATCGTAATACACTCAGCACAGGAGATAGAGAGCACTGTAATACACACACGGCACAGGAGGGGGAGAGCATCGTAATACAGTCAGCACAGGAGATAGAGAGCATCGTAATACACGCATAAGACAGGAGGGGGACAGCATCGTAATACACACAGCACAGGATGGGGAGAGCGTTGTAATACACAGCACAGGAGGGGGACAGCATTGTAATACACACACAGCACAGGAGGGGGACAGCATCGTAATACACACATAGCACAGGAGGGGGACAGCATTGTAATACACACACAGCACAGGAGGGGGACAGCATCGTAATACACACATAGCACAGGAGGGGGACAGCATTGTAATATACACACAGCATAGGAGGTAGAGAGCATTGTTATACACACAGCACAGGATGGGGAGAGCATTGTAATACACACACAGCACAGGAGGGGGACAGCATCGTAATACACGCACAGCACAGGAGGGGGAAGATTGCCATCACAGGGAGATATCAGGGAAATGACTCAGGCTTCAGGAACTATTAGAGGGATTAGTGGGTAAACATGTAGAGATACGGGGATAGGGCCTGGGTGGGATTGTTGTTGGTGCAGACTCGATGGGCTGAATGACCTCTTTCTGCACTGTGGGGCTTCTATGGTTACACACACTAGGGGTACAGTCCCCATTACACACACTGGGGGTACAGTCCCCATTACACACACTGGGGATACAGTCCCCATTACACACGCTGGGGGTGCAGTCCCCATTACACACGCTGGGGGTGCAGTCCCCATTACACACGCTGGGGGTGCAGTCCCCATTACACACGCTGGGGGTGCAGTCCCCATTACACACGCTGGGGGTACGGACCCCATTAAACACACACGCTGGGGGTACGGACCCCATTACACACACACGCTGGGGGTACGGACCCCATTAAACACACACGCTGGGGGTACGGACCCCATTAAACACACACGCTGGGGGTACGGACCCCATTAAACACACACGCTGGGGGTACGGACCCCATTACACACACACGCTGGGGGTACGGACCCCATTAAACACACACTGGGGGTACAGACCCCACTGTACACACACACTGGAGGTACGGACCCCATTATACACACACACTGGGGGTACGGACCCCATTATACACACACACTGCGGTACAGTCCCTATTATATACACACACACACTGGGGATACGTTCCCCATTACACACACTGGGCTGATTCCTGCAGCAAAGGGGCTGTGAGGAAGTGTTGAGTAGTTTGGGCCGATACTCATTGGAGATTAGAAGATCGAGGGGTGATCTTATTGAAATGTACAGTCCCCATTACGCACACTGTGGGTATAGTCTCCATTACACACACTGGGGGTAGGGTCCCCATTACACACACTGGGAGTATAGTTCCCATTACACACACTGGGGTACAGTCCCCATTACAGCCACTGGGAATACAGTCCCCATTACACACACTGGGAATACAGTCCCCATTATACACACACTGCGGTACTGACCCCATTACACACACTGTGGGTGAAGCCCATTACACTCACACTGATGTTCAGACCCCATGACAGTCACACTGGGGGTACACTTCCCCCTTACACTCACACTGGGTGCAGTCCCCATTACACGTACTGGGGATACACTCTCCATTACGCACATACTGGCGGTACAGTCTTCATTACACCCATACTCGAGGTACTGTTCCCCATTACACACACACTGAGGGTACACTCTCCATTACACACACTGGAGGTACAGTCTCCATTACCCACACACTGGGTGAGTGTAACAGGTGGAGTATCAGCATTTTTGGGGTCACGGGTGCCAATGCCTGGTTGAAAGGTAACTTGGGCAAGTCCAAACAGAGCCATGGTTATGAGGGGTTGACAGAGAGTAGACCATGTAGCTGCTCAGCTAAATTGCGGATTGCACAAGTTTTGGAGAGTTCTAGATGATTGCATTCTGAAAAGAGATATCATCCTGAGATTCAGTCTGAGGAAGAGGCCTGAAGATCCCCCCCTGCCCCTTGCAGGAACCAGTGTAGTTATACCACAGCGCCGATCCAGATTAGAGCTCAGATATCAAGAGCAAGATGTCAGGAGTCTCTGAGTGAAGAATGTTCTCTATGAGGTACCTTGCCAGACTGTAGGTATACTACCAGAAGTGCATTGAGGGCTCCTGCCTCGCGACAGCTCCAGTAAGCAGTGGGGTTTTGGCAAGATGCTTGAAGAGGCTGCACCATCTCAAATCTGCTCAAAATCCTCGCTGCTGCTGCTATCCAACTACAGAATGGCCACATTCTCTCGTGACTGCACAGCCTTCACAAGGACGTTTTTATCATATCTGCAAGAACGTTGAACAGGGAGATAAATGAGCGGAAGCTGCAGTTGTCACCTCATTGCTAACTGGGTCTCATGTTCTTTCCCTGGGGTCTGCCGGCTGCGGATATCTCCCCCGACTGTGACTGAGGCTAATATCCAGACACAACCCCCAGGAAGGACTTCTGTGAGAGACAAATACATCCTGCACAACCTCCAAAACATTCAGTCTGCTCTGGAGGACATAAGCCCCACCTCATAACAAATTAAAGGGCCGTTGCCACAATCAGAGATGGGTGTCTGTGTGTTGTATATGTGTGTGTGTGTCTGTGTGTGTATGTTGTATGTGTGTGTGTTGTATGTGTCTGTCTGTGTGTCCCATCCCCATCCCCCGGTGCAGGGAGCTTGCCAGTGGTGGGTAAAAACAGGACAGGACTACAATAAAACAGCAATAATCAATGGGATGAATTCCGGGTTTAAGTCCAACCGATTTATTTGACAGTAAACTCACAAGCTTTCGAGGTTTCCCTCTTCGTCCAGCGAATGAAGAGTTCTGGCCTCAGACAGAGCATATAACAGCACAGACAGTTTACAGATTACTGATTAGAATTACACCTAACCTGCTATTCAAGTCTTAAAGTGGCCAACAATATGAGTGGAAGGAGCACTGAGCACAGGTTACAGAGATGTGTATTGTCTCCAGACAGTACAGTAAGTGAGGTTTTGCAAACCCAGGCAAGTCATGGGGGTTACAGATAGTGCGACATGAACCCAAGATCCCTGTTGAGACCATCCTCGTGTGCGGAACTTGGCTATCAGTCTCTGCTCAGCGACTCTGCGCTGTCGTGTGTCGTGAAGGCCGCTTTGGAGAGTGCTTACCCGAAGGTCAGAGGCCAAATGCCCGTGACCACTGAAGTGTTCGCCAACAGGAACTGATTAACAAACTTATTTTGCGTTCCCTAGCATTGAAAAGTTCTGGGAGTGATTGAATAAGGTTTTCTGCTATTTGATTGGGGAAAATGGAGAGAAATTATTTCTGCCGGATAAACTCCAGCTTGTGTGCCGAAAGCAAGGGAGTTAAAATCCAGATGATTCTCTGACCTACTGAGGTTTTCCAGAATTTTCTTTTTTTTATTTCAGATTTGCAGCATGTGCATTGTTTTATGTTTAATTATTTCTGTTGGTTTGGAAGCTGGACTAGGGGTTTGCTGTAAAAATGAGAGACAAACCTGTCCGGAGTCACAGGGAATCTGAGATCTTTGAGAGTAGATACAGAAAGGTCAGCACTCCAAATCCATTCTGATCCCCTGGGCGGGATTTTCCAGCATCGCTTGTCCCAAAACCTGAAAATCCTGCCTGAGGGTAATGGACGTTTCGATGGTCCACCCCTCGCCCACTCTGATTCCCGTGGCAGTAGCGTTCCGACCCCTGGTTTGAATGTTTGGGACTTGATGAATTGGAGATTGTGCACCGCTGCATGAATTGTAACCTTTGACTCTTTTATTACACAGCCTGAGGCCTCGAGCGTCCTCGGCTTGCTCCCACTTTGAGAGAGGTTCGAGTCCCACTGCCAGCAGTCCTGGCTCCAGCACGGTGCCTTGGTTCGCATTCTCCACTGAGGATGAAACTGAGATCTGTTCTCTGAGCCTGCCCGCTCCGCGGCGAGAGAAGCAAATCCCCATCGAACCACAACCTGAGCCCAATAGACCGCGGGCCCGGACATTCTCAGGTGAGAATCTCTGCACCTTCCACCATGAGGAGCTGATGGTGGGGAGGGTCTGCTCTGTGTGTAGTGGGGGCAGGGGGCTTCTGTGTGGTGGAGGGGAGGGCGGCCCTGTGTGGGAAGGTGGAGAGGTCGCTGCCCTGTGTGGGGAGGTGGAGAGGTCGCTGCCCTGTGTGGGGAGGGGGAGAGGTCGCTGCCTTGTGTTGGTGGGGGGAGAGGTCGCTGCCTTGTGGTGGGGGGAGAACTGCCCTGTGTTGGTGGGGGGAGGTTGCTGTGTGGTTGAGAGGGGCTTGGGGGGGTAAGGTTTGATGATTGTGGCGGTTCATTGGGAGTTTATTGGGAGCCTGTGGGCTGAAGTTTGAGTTGCTTTTGGATCTTTTTCAGATGTTCTTACAAGCAGTATTAATCTCATGCGTCTACGTAGCAACAGTGTGGGCCAAAGGAACTCAACTCCAAAAGCAGCATGCCCCACACCAACTCACAAAATCGAAGGTCAGCTTGAAATAACAGAGAAGGACTGGCTAGCTCCTGGAAACTCAGTCCCCAAATCGGCATCTATCAGCGCTCTTTCACTTCTCGTTGCAGCTGGTAAGTGGAAACTGGGTGGAAGTGAAAAGAACTGAGAAAAGATCTGGGAGCAAATTCCAAGCTGCCTTGGACTCCTTGGTATTTACGAGAGGGATCATTGGAAGCAAAGATTCAGGGAGGAGGTGTTTGGGCCTCTGTTCCATACCCAATTCACAATTTTTATAATTTTCATCTTTACCAGGATGTTTATTGCAAGCTCCCCGTCCGCAAGATCCTCTCAGTCTGCCCCAGTTCTACATTCCAAACAGCCCAGCCTTCTGATCATAGAAACCCTACAGTACAGAAGGAGGCCATTCGGTCCATCGGGTCCCACCGAAACAATTGCACCTAGGCCCTAGCCCCGTAACCCCACTCACTTATCCTGTTAATCCCCCTGACACTAAGGGGCTATTTAGCATGGCCAATCCACCTAACCTGCACATCTTTGGACTGTGGGAGGAAACTGGAGCATCTGGAGTAAACCCACACAGACATGGGGAGAATGTGCAAACTCCACACATGATGTGGAAATGCCAGCATTGGACTGGGGTGGGCACAGTAAGAAGTCTCACAACACCAGGTTAAAAGGTTTATTTGGTATCATGAGCTTTTGGAGTGCCTGATGAAGGAGCAGCGCTCCGATAGCTCATGTTCCAGATAAAGCTGTTGGACTTTAACCTTGTGTTGTGAGACTTCTTACTGTGCAAACTCCACACAGACAGTGACCTGAAGCTGGAATTGAACCCGGGTCCCTAGTGCTGTGAGGCAGCAGTGATAATCACTGTGCCATCCCCTCAATGGTCCACTTTGGCAAGGTGGCAGAGAGAAGTGGTTCAAATAGTTAACTAGGCATCAATTCCTCTCAAACAATTGTTTAATTGATGGATTTGTTCTGAAAGGTCTGATCAGAACAAAGAAAATTACAATACAGGAACAGGCCCTTCAGCCCTCCAAGCCTGAACCAACCATGCTGCCTGACTGAACTAAAACCTCCTACCCTGACGGGGACCATATCCTTCTATTCCCATCCTATTCATGTATTTGTCAAGACACTCCTTAAAAGCCACAATCATATCTGCTTCCACTACCGCCCCTGGCAACGAGTTTCAGGCACCCACTACTCTGTGTGAAAAGATCTACCTCGTACATCTCCTTTAAATCTTGCCCCTTAAACCTATCCCCCCTAGTAATTGACTCTTCCACCCTGGGGAGAAAAAAGTCTTCTGACTATCCACTCTGTCCATGCCTCTCATAATCTTGTAGACTTCTATCAGGTCGCCCTCAACCTCCATCGTTCCAGCAAGAACAAACCAAGTTTCTCCAACCTCTCCTCATAGCTAATGCCCTCCATACCAGGCAACATCCTGGCAAACCTTTTCTGTATCCTCTCCAAAGCCTCCACATCCTTCTGGTAGTGTGGCGACCAGAATTGAACACTATATTCCAAGGCCTAACTAAGGTTCTGTAAAGCTGCAACATGACTTGCCAATTTTTAAACTCAGTGCCCCAGCCGATGAAGGCAAGCATGCCGTATGCCTTCTTGACTACCTTCTCCACCTGCATTGTCAGGTACACTCTGTGTACCTGTATACCCAGATCCCTTTGCCTATCAGTACTCCTGAGGGTTCTGCCATTTACTGTATATTTCCTATCTGTATTAGACCTTCCAAAATATATTACCTCACGTTTGTCCAGATTAAACTCCATCTGCCATCTCTCCGCCCAAGTCTCCAACTGATCTATATCCTGCTGTATCCTCTGAGGGTCCTCATCACTATCCGCAAATCTACCAACATTCGTGTCATCCGCGAACTCACTAATCAAACCAGTTACATTTTTCTCCAAATCATTTATATATACATCCTTTATATATATATAATACAAACAGCAATGGTCCCAGCACTGAGGAATGCCACTTGTCTCAGCTCTCCATTCAGAAACACACCTACTACTACCCTCTGCCTTCTTTGACCGAGCCAGTTTTGTATCCACCTCCCCAAATCATCTCTGATCCCATGCAACTTCACCTTCTACACCAGTCTGCCATGAGGGACCTTGTCAAAGGCCTTACTGAAGTCCATGTGGACAACATCCACTGTCTTACTGTCATCAATCATCTTTGTCACTTCCTCAAAAAACTTGATCAAGCTCGTGAGACATGACCTACTTCACAAAACCATGTTGCCTCTCACTAATACATATAGCAATATTTATTCCCAAGTGGGAATAAATCCTGTCTTGAAGAATCCTCTCTAATAATTTCCCTACAGTGGTGTAAGGCTCATCGGCCTCTAATTACCTGGGTTATTCTTGCTATGATGTGGATATGCCGGCGTTGGACTGGGGTAAACACAGTAAAAAGTCTGACAACACCAGGTTTAAGTCCAACCGATTTATTTGATAGTAAACTCACTAGCTTTCGCTCTTGAAAGCTAGTGAGTTTACTATCAACTAAATCGGTTGGCCTTAAACCTGGTGTTGTCAGATTTTTTACTGTTATTCTTGCTACCCTTCTTAAATGAAGGAACAACATTGGCTATTCTCCAATCCTCTGGGACCTCCTCTGTAGCCAGTGTACCCAGCAATTTCCTCTCTTGCCTCTCTCGGTATTCTGGGGTATATCCCTTCAGGCCCTGGGGACCTGTCTGTCTTAATGTTTCTCAAGAACACCAATACGTCCTCCTTTTTGATCTCAATATGACTCAAGCTATCTACACATCCTTTCCCAGACTCACCATCCACGAATGTTGCCTTTTTTTCAGATGGTTTTAGCTCTGCTCCAGCATCTCCCAGGTCTCTTTCATCAAATGTTTCATCCCGAGACGCCTCACCTAGTCGTGATCACTCATTGACCATCGCAAGTCTGCGGCCTCCAATAATTATTCACAGTTCTGGAAAGAAGTTTGGATTCACATTACGGGCAATTCGCGTCTATGTGGGAGACAGTGATGTGTATACTGTACATCACATGGTTTGGGTAAGAATAGGCCTGCTATATTTTGGTATATACACCTGGTTTGGGTAGAAAGAGATGTTGGCTGGAATATTATCAGTCCTTGGTGTCAGACTGGGTGGCAAGAAGGCTGGCGAGATGGCTGAGGAAGATGTCAGGGCCATTCTGACACCTTCTGTCAACGCAACATTTCTCCATCTTCAGGAAAACTGGCAGCTGTGCTACTGATGGGAGCTCAACTGAACAATTTCCGTAGCAAATAATGGACTTTTTGCTCACGTTTTGTGGAGAGCAGGGGTTGGGGGAGGGGGTGAAGAAGGTCCTGCTGTGAGGAGAGTCAGTCCCTAATCCTCATTAATCTTTCATGCAGAACCTTGTCAAACACCTTTTGAAATTCCAAATAAATTACATCTATTGCCTCACCACTGTCTACCCTAGCTCTTACCTGCCCAAATAGTTCATCAATATTGGTGGATCAAGATTTCCCCTTTGTAATCCATACTGACTTTTCATTGCCAATTTTCCCATTTCTCGATGTTCTTCCATTCTCTCCTTTAGTTATTTTATTTATTTATTAGTGTCACAAGTAAGACTCACATTAACACTGCAATGAAGTTATTGTGAAAATCCCCCAGTCACCATATTCCGGCACCTGTTCGGGTTCACTGAGGGAGAATTTAGCACGGTTAATGCATCTAACCAGCACATCTTTCGGACTGTGGAGTGCCTGGAGGAAACCCATGCAGACACAGGGAGAACGTGCAAACTCCACAAAGACAGTGGCTCAAGCCAGGAATCGAACCCGGCTCCCTGGCACTTTGAGGGAGTAGTGCTAACCACTGTGCCACTCTAACCCATCATTCGTCCCACATTCGATGTTAAACTGATTGGTCTAAAATATCCTGAATATATTCTTATTAAATACAAGAATGATATCAGCAAGGGATGGCTAAATAAACCTACACAAATGCAATCCGATACCTCCAAGAGGGCCGTCTGTATTTTGCTGCCTGATTTCCTATTAGTTCCATGTTTCGTTCACACATGAGTCACAACTCGATGTGAAACACAGAGTTAACATCATCCAATTCCATTTGAACTTCCCCATTTGCTTGTGTCAAAATGCTTGTGTTTTTAAGAGACAATTAATATTTATGCCCATTAAACTCGTCCCCCTCTCCACCATTATTGGCTAATTTGCTGTTCTGTTTCTATGCTCAGCACACACAGCAGTCCGTCCAAGGAGTATCTCACCGTCTAGCTTCATTTTTACCCTCTCCCTCTGTCTCTCTCTCCCTCCTTCTGTCTCTCTCTCTGTCTCTCCCACTGTCTCTCTCTCTCTCTCCCACTGTCTCTCTCTCTCTCTCCCACTGTCTCTCTCTCTCTCTCCCACTGTCTCTCTCTCTCTCTCTCTCTCCCCCTCTCCCTCTGTCTCTCTCTCTCTCTCCCTCTCCCTCTGTCTCTCTCTCTCTCCCTCTGTCTCTCTCTCTCTCTCCCTCTCCCTCTGTCTCTCTCTCTCTCTCTCTCTCTCCCTCTGTCTCTCTCTCTCTCCCTCTGTCTCTCTCTCTCTCCCTCTGTCTCTCTCTCTCCCTCTGTCTCTCTCTCTCTCTCCCTCTGTCTCTCTCTCTCTCTCCCTCTGTCTCTCTCTCTCTCTCCCCCCCACTGTTTCAGTCTCTCTCTCCCTCTGTCTCTCTCTCTCTTTCTCCCTCTGTCTGTCTGTCTGTCTCTCTCTCTCCCTCCCTCTGTCTGTCTGTCTGTCTCTCTCTCTCCCTCTCCCTCTGTCTGTCTCTCTCTCCCACTCTCTTCTTCTTGCTTCAATTCCTGTGGAAGGTGTGTGTGGGCGAATGGGGAGTGTTTTATGGGGTGTGCTATTTACTTACTCATCCGACTTGCTGACTGATATCGATAGTATTGTTAGGAACATTAGAGCCACTTCCCTTTACTAGGAGGCTACATAACTTTTTAAAATCTTGAGAATATTGGAGACATTGCCATGCAGTATTTAAATATCTGGGGCACAGAATCACAAAGTGGCATGTGACATTTTAATGCACAGACTCCAGCCTCACTGAGCAGAGATGGTGAGGTTGCAAGTTGTCAGCTGGTGTTATTACAGTGAGAACGGAAACCACTGGACATCAAAGGGTGGGTGGGGCAGACTGATTGATCCCTTATCACCCCCCCCAAAGGATTATCACTCCCGCCCTCTCTCCCTCGCTCCCGCCCTCTCTCTCTCGCTCCCGCCCTCTCTCTCTCCCATTGCCATATATCCCAAAGTTAAATATAATCCATGTTGCAGAAACCACAATTTCGGGGCTAAACTATTCCAAACGTTCAATATACTTACCCTTTGGTCATAGAGGAGAGGGTGAGGCTGAGGATCTAACTATGACCCAGTGCCAGGTGAATGTGAGATTTTGAGTTTTGAATGAGCTGGGATCAGAGGGCACTTGAGATAATGAAGAAATGGATAAGAATTCAGCCGCAGTGTCCTCAGCATGAGAAAACTCCTCGGTCCTGATCCTCGGGCCGGATTCTCTGACCTCGCCAGAAATTCCCCGGCTGAGTGCCCAATTCTCCATTCCTGCTGGCGACAGCAGCAAGGTGTGAACAGCCAGAGAATTCTGGCCAATAGTTATTGAACATAGAATCCGCCAGTTCATGTTAATGTCCAGGGTTAGTGTAGAACGTTGTTTTTTAGTTTAGTTAGGGCATCATGATTGGTTCAGGCTTGGACGGCCAGTTCCTGCGTTGTCCTTTTCTTTGTTCTTTACAGGTTGTTATCCAGCTCTTGTTTGGCTTTTGTTACAGAGTGTGGAAGAAGGAAGTCCAGCTCATGAGGCAGGGTTGGGTGCTGGTGATCTCATCACACACATCAATGGTGAATCAGTACTGGGACTCGTTCACACGGACGTGTTGGGACTCCTCCTGAAGGTACCCTCACTTTTCTTGATGGCATTAATTTATATCATTCACCCAATCAATGTCCCATGTATATCCCATTTGCAACTCGTAACTTCCTGGTGTCTACCCTTCCACCTTCCATAGAAATATTGGAAATAGGAGCATGAGGAGGCCATTTGGCCCTTTGAGCCTGTTCCACCATTCAATATAGTGGTTGATCATCCAACTTGGTGAACTGTTCCTAATTTCCCGCCCCCCCAGATCCTTAGATCCCTTTAGCCCCTTCAGCTGTTCACCTTAATCATGGCTGATCATCAAATTCAATATCCTGATTCCCCCCCTTCCTCCAAGGACATCCTTCCTCAGATAAGGACACCAAAACTGCACACAATACTACACTGACCAAGGCCCTGTATAATTGCAGCAAGACACTCCTGCTTTTGTCCTTGAATCCTCTCGCTAGGAAGGCCAACATTCCATTAACCTTCATTTCCGCTTGCTGCGCCTGAAAGCTTAC
The DNA here is from genome assembly GCF_965287045.1 of Carcharhinus amblyrhynchos. NCBI lineage: Eukaryota > Metazoa > Chordata > Chondrichthyes > Carcharhiniformes > Carcharhinidae > Carcharhinus > Carcharhinus amblyrhynchos. Next base: position 15,078,034 of record NC_137349.1, read on the forward strand.
TTTCAGTGACTGGTGTACGAGGACACCCAGGTCTCGTTGTAAATCCCCCACCCTTAATTTATATCCATTCAGATAATAATCTGCCTTCCTGTTATTGCTACTAAAGTGGATATCCTCCCATTTATCCACATTATACTGTATCTGCCATGCATTTGCCCACTCAGTCAGCCTGTCCAAATCACACTGAAGCATCTCTGCATCTTCCTCACAGCTCACCCTCCCACCCAACTTTGTGTCATCTGCACGTTTGGAGTCATTGCATTTAATTCCCTCATCTAAATCATTACTATATACAGTGAATAGCTGGAGTCCTGGCACCGATCCCTGCAGTACCCCACTAGTCACTGTCTGACATTCTGAAAAAGACCCATTTATTCCTATTCTTGGTTTCCTGTCTGCCAACCAGTTTTCCGTCAATCTTTCACTAAACCCAGTCTTTCCCAACATTTCTGGAAGGTTATTTATGTCCCCCTTTGTGGAGATGGAGCTAAAGTAAGTATTTAGTTAGTCAGCCATTTCTTTGTTCCCGTTATAAGTTTCCCAGTTTCTGACTGTAAGGGACCTACATTTGTCTTCAATCTTTTTCTCTTCACCTATGGAAGTTTTTACAATCAGTTTTCATGTTCCCCAGAAGCTTACTTTCGTAATCTATTTCCCCCTTTTTAATCAATCCCTTTCTCTTCCTTTGCTGAATTCTAAACTGTTCCCAATCCTCAAGTCTGCTGTTTTTCCTGGCCAATCTGTATGCCTCGTCCTTGGATCTAATACTATCTCTAATTTCCTTGTAAACCACGGTTTGGCCAATTTTTCCTTTTTAGTTTTGCGCCAGGCAGGAATAAACAGTTGTTGCAATTTACCCATGTGCCCCTTGACTATTTGCCATTGCCAATCCACCATTCCTTTAAGTTAACGTTTCCCAATCTATCAATGCAAACCTCATACCATCAAAGTTTCCTTTATTAAGATGCAGGTTCCTAGTCCCAGAATCAACTACGTCACTCTGCATCTTGCTGAAGAATTAAAACATGTTATGCTCACTCTTCCCCAAGGCGTCTCACACAAATAGATTGCCAATTATCCCTTTCTCATTACACAATACCCAGCCAAGGATGGCCTGCTCTCCAGTTGGTTCCTCAATATATTGGTCCAGAAAACCATCCCATATACACTCAAGGAATTCCTCCCCTACGGTTTTGCGACTAATTTGTTTTGCCCAATCTAAATGCTGATGATAGTCGCCCATAATTACAGATGTTCCTTTTTCACATGTGTCTCTAAATTTCCTTTTAGTACCATTCCCAATATCGACACTGCGATTTGTGGTCTATGTACATTCCCACTAACATTTTGTGCCCCTTGGTATTTTTCGGCTCGACCCAAACAGATTCCACATTGTCAGAGCTAACATCCTTCCTCACTATTGCGTTAATTTCCTCTTTAACCAGCAATGCAACCCCACCGCCTTTTCCTCTCTTTCTGTCTTTCCTGAATACTGAATGCCCCTGCATATTCAATTCCCATCTGTGGTCACCTTACAGCCATATCTCCGTAATCCCGATTATATCATATCTGTTTACATCTATTTGCATGATTAATTCATCCAATTTATTGCAAATGTTCTGCATGTTAAGGCACAAAGTCTTAAGGCTTGTCTTTTTAAACAACCCTTGTCCCACTCAGCTGCATTTAGAGATGCAAGGATTGAGCAGGAACAGTCAGCATGGCTTTGTGAGTGGAAAATCATGTCTCACAAATTTGATTGGCTTTCCCCACCCTGCCTGGCCCCGTCCCCTGGCTCTGCCCCACCCTGCCAGCCCTGCCTTCTCTGCCCTGCTATTCACCCACCTCCCCAGTGGGGCCTGGAATGGGCAGACTTTTGTGCAGGTCAAAAGTCAGGGCCTGGCACGTGTCGAATCCCGAACGTTGAAGCACTGCCAACACCCCCGGTCACCCCCCTCCCCTGCACCCTCTGCCACCCCCTCCCCCGCACCCTCCGCCACCCCCTCCCCCGCACCCTCCGCCACCCCCTCCCCCGCACCCTCCGCCACCCCCTCCCCCGCACCCTCCGCCACCCCCTCCCCCGCACCCTCCGCCACCCCCTCCCCCGCACCCTCCGCCACCCCCTCCCCCGCACCCTCCGCCACCCCCTCCCCCGCACCCTCCGCCACCCCCTCCCCCGCACCCTCCGCCACCCCCTCCCCCGCACCCTCCGCCACCCCCTCCCCCGCACCCTCCGCCACCCCCTCCCCCGCACCCTCCGCCACCCCCTCCCCCGCACCCTCCGCCACCCCCTCCCCCGCACCCTCCGCCACCCCCTCCCCCGCACCCTCCGCCACCCCCTCCCCCGCACCCTCCGCCACCCCCTCCCCCGCACCCTCCGCCACCCCCTCCCCCGCACCCTCCGCCACCCCCTCCCCTGCACCCTCCGCCACCCCCTCCCCTGCACCCTCCGCCACCCCCTCCCCTGCACCCTCCGCCACCCCCTCCCCTGCACCCTCCGCCACCCCCTCCCCTGCACCCTCCACCACCCTCTCCCCCGCACCCCCCATATGCAGCATGCAGGAATGAGATTTACTGCACCCCTCTCCATCCCTGAAGATCATCCCTGGCATGATTTCAGGCAGCCCTTTGATCAACATCTGCATTCCTGCCTGCCAGCTGTGCAAATTCTGTAATGGCCTGGTCACTTTAACCCCCGTCCCCCCAACCACCCCAGTCACTCACACACATCCCCCTCCCCGCTCCCTGCCACCACCCTAGTCACCTGGCTGGACTTTAATCAGTGTAGCACTCCACTCTCCGGTGGGATAGTTGGAAGGACAGAGGGGTGGGGGTGTAAACGAGGGTTATTCGGACATGTGGGCTGGAACCAAAGTCTCTGCTATAACTGGGATGGTTTTCACCGTTCAGCTCAATTCCCAGCCGCATTGTTCCTGTGCAGTTCCATTGTGGGGAATTCCAGCGTTCCTCAGCACAACTTGGAAAGTCCCCCCCCCCCCCCCCCCGGTATTACATCATCGGCAAAGAATGGGAGATCTGGGCGCTGGGCCAGTTTTTTTTTGTAAACTCAGGAGAGTTTGAACATAAAAATATTCCTTCTGCTACAAATAATTCTCCATTTTTTGATCATCCTCTTTCCCCCACAGAGTGGAAACAAAGTGGTCCTGTGTTCGACCCCCCTGGAAAACACATCAATAAAGATTGGCCCTGCCAGGAAGATGAGCTTCAAGGGCAAGATGGCTCGGTGCAGTAAACGGGCTCGAAAGAAAGAGGCTCAGGAGAGGTCAGTGACACTCAGTGCACTATTTCCAACAATATCAAGAGACATAAAATGTAACATTCACAAGTTCCTGAACAGGCAGGCTGAGTAAGTGACAGCCGCGTCCCAGCGTGTACACCTGCAGCCCGGCCCTGGCGTGTACACGTGCAGTCCAGCCCTGGCATGTATGCCTGCAGCCTTGCCTTGGCATGTATGCCTGCAGCCTTGCCTTGGCGTGTACACCTGCAGCCCAATCCCAGTGTGTACACGTGCAACCCGGTCCTGGCATGTACGCGCACAGTCCAGCCCTGGCATGTACGCCTGCAGCCCGGCCCTGGCGTGTACACGTGCAGTCCGGCCCTGGCATGTACGCCTGCAGCCCAATCCCGGTGTGTACGTGCGCAGTCCAGCCCTGGCATGTACGCCTGCAGCCCAATCCCGGCGTGTACGCGCGCAGTCCGGCCCCCGGCGTGTACGCGCGCAGTCCGGCCCCCGGCGTGTACGCGCGCAGTCCGGCCCCCGGCGTGTACGCGCGCAGTCCGGCCCCCGGCGTGTACGCGCGCAGTCCGGCCCCCGGCGTGTACGCGCGCAGTCCGGCCCCCGGCGTGTACGCGCGCAGTCCGGCCCCCGGCGTGTACGCGCGCAGTCCGGCCCCCGGCGTGTACGCGCGCAGTCCGGCCCCCGGCGTGTACGCGCGCAGTCCGGCCCCCGGCGTGTACGCGCGCAGTCCGGCCCCCGGCGTGTACGCGCGCAGTCCGGCCCCCGGCGTGTACGCGCGCAGTCCGGCCCCCGGCGTGTACGCGCGCAGTCCGGCCCCCGGCGTGTACGCGCGCAGTCCGGCCCCCGGCGTGTACGCGCGCAGTCCGGCCCCCGGCGTGTACGCGCGCAGTCCGGCCCCCGGCGTGTACGCGCGCAGTCCGGCCCCGGCGTGTACATGTGCAGACCCTCTCAGTCTGTACATTACCAAAGCTCTGATCCTGTCAGGAATTAAGCTCCTGACCTCTGCTCTCAATGTTAAAGTTTTCACCACAAAATGCTGAGGTGAAGTTCCTGGAACATTGTGTCTTGGAATATCTGTTCAATGTTTGATGTTGAATTAAATTGTTCATCATGAGGTAGACCTTGGAAACTATCTACAAAAAAACACAGAATCTGGGAAAGAAATTGCATGGAGGGCAGCGACATCATTCCAATATTATTCTTTGTTTAAATTAGATTCTTTACCAAAATATAAATTAAATTTACAACATATAAAGGAAAGCAGGGTTACATTGGAAATCTCCTGCTGTGTTTTGTGTACAGGATTAGTCCTTGTCCCAGTTTTCACCTTGCATTCGAGTGAAGGGAATTAATTCAAACATTACTTTTAACAGGAAGCGATCTCACTTGCAGAAGATTTCCAAGCAGTCTCGGGCGATACAAACAAGTAAAAGCTTCTCGTCAGCCCTACATCAATCCCTTTCATCTGGAGAAAGTGTCCCAGGATCCCCCACACTCAGTTCATCTCCAGCAATTCCCTGCCAAAACCCGGCTCCCCAATTCCAGTCAGGTGACAATTCATTCTGTGCTTGTAATAATTGTCTTATGTTGGCGTGTGGAACACAAGAAATACAATTTGAGAATGATTAACTGTATATTTCTTTCTCTTTTTCTATCCCTCTGTTGTAAATAGCTTGAATTTATTCTGAACCTTACTGACCTCAGCAGAGTTGCTGCTTCAATTTTAGATTTAAAAAGGAGACACAGAGCGAGTTATGTAAAGGTCACGGATTGGAACTAACTCTCTCTTTCTTATAGGGGCCAACTCACCTCCGAGAACCTCTCCTGGATCCAGTGCTCCCAGTTCACCAGCTGGGAATGTCAGACCTTGTACCCTGCACGGATTGGCTGCTAAACCCAACAACCAGCGTTACAAATCGGGTCGACGGAAATCTATCAACAGTATCCCACCCTCTCCTCTGGCAATCACATCATCACCACCAGCCCAAATATCCTCACCACACCGCTCCCCGTCTCCCCTGTCGGCCTATTCAAAGAATATCCAGACATATCCTAACAAGATGTTATCACCCCCAGCCACAGTTAGACATTCAATTCGAGTTCGCCCCACAGATTCACCGCGATCACCCTTGTTGAAACGTGTGCAATCGGCAGAGAAGCTGTCAGCCGCATATCTTGCTGATAAAAAACAGTATAGCTCAGGAAGAGATATGCAAACACCTCTTGGGGAAGGAATGAATGAAACTTTGCCGAAAGAATGCCAAAATCTGGGTGAGATCCAGACTTCAGCAGATAGGCAGGCCCCAGGGGAGAATGTGCAGCCTGTCCATGTTGGAATTCAGAGACTTAGGGAGCAGGCAACTGAGAGACACGAGAGAGACCAAGATATTGTCGTCATGAAGAAACTGCAATGGTCGGAACGGTGTGACTCGTTTAAAAAACAGAAAGCTGTTCAGGAAGTGAGCTTTGATGAAGCTGTTGAATGGGACAGAACGAAGAGAGAGGGAGCGGGTGGAGACAGAGAGGGAGCGGGTGGAGACAGAGAGGGAGTGGATGCAATAGAGGAGAAATATTCTGAGCACAAAGCAGCGTGGGTGAAGGAAAGGTTTGACTTTGACACAGCTACAGAAGATTCCAATCTTAAAGAACCCAAAAGCCTGAAATCAGCGCCACAAATTGAAACCCAGATATCAGAGGTGGAAAGTCATAAATGGGGAGGTGTAAAATGGGAATGTCATGCAACCAATCTCAGTCAAGGCTTGTGTCAAGACTCTGTTGGACAGTTGTCAACAGGAGATGCAGAAATCAACAGCCTGAGGAAACACCAGGAAGCAATTGTGTTACCAGCTGAGGTAGAAACGCTGGCCTCACTGAGTGTGGTACATTGTCCACATCTGGCAGAGTCACAGTGCTGTCAGGTAAAAACTCAAAGCTCCTTGGCAACTGATGAAAGTCTAACACAAATTGGGCAAATATTAGACACCTGTGAACCTGAGGCAGTGACGGATAGCAGGGAGGATGTGACACGCACAGATTCTAAACTGCAAAGCCAGCCTGAGAAACAGGAAACCGGCAACACAATCACTTCAAACTCTCCAGCCAAAAAATCAACGAGAAACCGCAGGAAAGGAAGAGTTAAAGATTGAGCTGCACACGGACCATTCTAGAACAATTGGAAAAAGTACATTCAGGGTGGATTGGAGGGGTTGGAGGTTGTCAGTGCAGTTTAATAACACAGGAAATCACGTTGACTTGGAAGGCTATAAACGCTGCTGTCATAGAAATGGAAAAGATGCATCAGAATCGGCTGAGAGTGAGGCATTAATGTCATTATAACATCATTAGACATTTTGAAAGCCAGAGGTTTGTACCAGAATGAATAACTGTGCTTGACGCATCACTGTACAACCATGGAAGCAACATTGTGCGAACAAAAAATATCATCCCAATTCTCAGCAATGAAAACTGAATTCTTCATGAAACACAGCTTCGTAAAGTAACTTCACTCCAGCAAGGACTGCTCCAGCTGTGTAAAGTGGTCATTTAAACTCCATGGTTACTTGTGGGTAAAGTGAGGCAGTGACTGTCTGAGGCCAATTCTTTGTGACTGGGCTCCAGTAAATCCCACTGATAATCAGTCAAATACACAGCACTGAACAGCTCTTGGGCGAGTTTTCAATATTTCTAATCCAAGTTAAAGGTTTGAGGGTATTTTGACCTGGTTACGAACTTGGGAAGTGAAATATTAGTGGTTAACATCTGTTGTAAATTAGGAACTTAACTCTGAATCTAACCCCGTGCTGTCCCTGTCCTGGGAGTGTTTGATGGGAGACAGTGTAGAGGGAGCTTTACTCTGTGTCTAACCCCGTGCTGTACCTGTCCTGGGAGTGTTTGATGGGGGACAGTGTAGAGGGAGCTTTACTCTGTGTCTAACCCCGTGCTGTACCTGTCCTGGGAGTGTTTGATGGGGGACAGTGTAGAGGGAGCTTTACTCTGTATCTAACCCCGTGCTGTACCTGTCCTAGGAGTGTTTTATGGGGGCAGTGTAGAGGGAGCTTTACTCTGTATCTAATCCCGTGCTGTACCTGTCCTTGGAGTGTTTTATGGGGGCAGTGTAGAGGGAGCTTTACTCTGTATCTAACCCTACGCTGCACCTGTCCTTGGAGTGTTTTATGGGGGCAGTGTAGAGGGAGCTTTGCTCTGTATCTAACCCCATGCTATACCTGTCCTGAGAGTATTTGATTGAATTAATTCCAAAACCTTTTTCAAAAATGCACCATTTCTTAAAGGGACAGTAGGATCTGCCAATCAATGGTGCCAAAAGCAGTTTCACACTGAGTATTTCAGAACCATCTATTGCCACCTTGTACTGGGGCTGGAGCCTCACAAAGGGATGTGTATAAATTAAACCAGGGGCTTTTTTGCTGTGTAAATGCTGCAGTTTGGTTGGTCAATACTGACCCTTACATTTGTATTTACTTCCAATGTGTGTCATGGAGCCTCAGACCTTGAACAGAATTTCCTGAGTACTGAACGAGTGTGTTGACTGATTTCTGCGTGTGTGATGCTGGGCCAGTGTCCCCATTTAAACATTGTTTACAAAAATTTCTGTCTTGATTGTTTTGGTTCAAAATGTTGAATCTGGGGATAAAAAACATCATTAATCATATGAAATAATTTCTTCCCATGTTGATCCTGTAACATTAGCTGTTCCTGATGTTTGCCGAGGGGCAGTGGTTACAAATGGACAAAGGAATTGGGTGCAGTAGGCCACTCGGCTCCACGAGCCTGTTCCACCATGAAATAAGAAGCTGGATTATAACCTCAACCTCATGTTCCTGCTGACCCCAATAACCTTTCACCCCCATCTTAATCAAGAATCTATCTTGCTGTACCTTAAAAATATTCAAAGGCTCTCTGCATCCATCACCTTTTAAGAACATAAGAAATAGGAGCAGGAGTAGGCCATCCAGCCCTTCGAGCCTGCCCCGCCATTCAACAAGATCATGGCTGATCTGAAGTGGCTCAGTTCCACTTTCCCGTTTTCTCCCCATAACCCTTAATTCCCTTGCCTACCAAAAACCTATTTACCCGTGTCTTAAATATATTTAGCGAGGTAGCCTCCACCACTTCAACGGGCAGAGAATTCCAGAGATTCACCACCCTTTGAGTGAAGAAGTTCCTCCTCAACTCCGTTCTAAACTGCACCCCCCCTTATCTTGAGGCTGTGCCCTCTAGTCCTGCTGTCCTTTCTGAGCGGGAAGAATCTCTCCACCTCTACCCTATCCATCCCCTTCATTATCTTATACATCTCTATAAGATTCCCCCTCATCCTTCTAAACTCCAACAAGTACAGACCCAGTCTATTTAGCTTCCCTTCATAGTCCAACCTCCTCATCTCCAGTATCAGCCTAGTGAACCTCCTCTGCACTCCCTCCAAGGCCAAAATATCCTTGCGCAAGTGCGGCGACCAAAACTGCACACGGTTCTCCAGCTGCGGCCTCACCAGTGCTTTGTACAGTTGCAGCAAGACCTCCCTGCTTTTATATTCTATCCCCCTCGCTATAAAGGCCAGCATCCCATTCGTCTTCTTGATCACCTGCTGCACCTGCAGACTGGGTTTTTGCAACTCATGCTCAAGGACCCCCAGGTCCCTCTGCACCGTAGCATGTTGCAGCTTTTCGCCCTTTAAGTTCCAAAGACTCTCAATCCTCTGAAAAAATTCTCTCTGTCTTAATGAGTGACCCCTTATTGTTAAACAGTGACTCCGAGTTCTAGATTCTCTGATAAGAGAAAACATCCTCTCCATGTCCACTCTGTCAATACCCCTCAAGATCTTTTATTTTTCAATCAAATTGCCTCTTACTTTTGAAAACTTGCCCACAAGTTTTCCTCGTGTGACAACCCACCCATTCCTGGTATTAGTCTAGTAAACCTTCTTTGAACTGCATGTTTCCATCTTTCTTTAAATAAGGAGACCAATGCTGTACACAACACTCCAGATCTGGTCTCACTAATGCCCGATGTAACTGATGCATGACCTCCCTTGCAGTAAAAATGAAAATTCTATTAGCTTGTCTAATTATTGCTGTACCTGTGTACTAGCCATTTATGATTCATGTACCCAGACGCCCAGATCCCTCTGCACCTCAGAGCTCTACGGTCTCTCACAATTTAGATAATATGCTTTTCCATTCATCCTGCCAAAATGGACAACCTCACATCTTTCAACATTATACTCCATTTGTTAGATTTTTGTCCATTAACCCAATTTAAATATATCATGTTGTAACCTCCTGAAGTCCTCTTCATATTTACCTTCCTACCTATCTTTGTGTCATCAGCGAGTGTGATGTAAGAAGAACTTTCTCACACAATGAGTGGTTTGAGTCTGGAATGCCCTGCCTGAAAATGTGTTGGAGGCAAGCTCAATCACGGCATTCAAGAGGGCATTAGATGATTATCTGAATAGAAACAATATGCGGGGGCACAAGGAAATGTCAAGGGAATGGCACTAAGTCATGATGCTGGTTTGGAGAGTTGGCACAGACATAAATGGCTTCCCCCTGCACATTAACTTCTGTGATTCTGTGAATTGAAATGGAATTTCAAATATGGAAATTTAGTGACCATACCATTGGTTCCTTCATCCAACTCATTCATACAAATTGTGAAGAGTTGAGGCACCAGCACTTCCCTCAGTAGCTAACCGATCCTCAATCCATGCCAACATGTTATCCCCAACACCACACACTTTTATTTCCGTCATAACCTTCGATGTGGCATTTTATCAAATGTCTTCTGGAAATCTGTTCATGTTTTGAGCTGTGACAGGTTGATTCAACGAGAAATGGAATGCAATTTTTTTAAAAAGAGGCAGCCTCCACCTGGTTTCTCCTTCATTTAATGTCCAAGTTCTTGTTTACTTTCCATGTGCTGGATTTTGTCCAATTGTCTCACTGGAACAACTTTTAATAAAAAGGACTTTGCCATTTCTGATCATCTTCCCTTTATTAAAAGTACAGAATGTGGAAAAGTCGTGTGACTGGAAGGCAAGTCAGCCAGTCAGTCCTCACTCCTTTCCCTGAGAGCGGACAGCCAGTCAGTGCCTTGGTCTGACAAAAACAAGAAATGCTGAGAAGTCTTAGAGAGAATGGATTTTGGGATCTGGAAGACCCTTGGTCAGAGCTGAAGGGAAGTGGAAATAGGATGAGATTTATATTGTTGTTTGGGAGAGGGATGGGGCAGGTAGAGAACCAATGACAGAGATGGGAGAGATTGACAAAGATGTCAAAGACGAAAAGACAAATGGTGGTGATCATGGTGAAGAATGCTGATTGCGGCCCCTTTAAGGGATCAAAACACGTAAATGGCAGGACAAAGGTAAGCAGAGTCATGGGTTTAAGTCACGGGTAGATTGATTTCTGACAGATAAGGGAATTAAGGGTTATGGGGAGCAAGCGGGAAATTGGAACTGATCCACTTCAGATCAGCCATGATCTTATTGAATGGGGGGGCAGGCTCGAAGGGCTAGATTGCCTACTCCTGCTCCTATTTCTTATGTTCCTATGTTCAGAGTGTCAAACGTCAAGCTGAGAGATGGTCCTAGTTGTGGGGGGGAGGGGAGGGATTTGGGGGTGCGGCAGTGGGTGGTTTGGGGGGTGGTGGTGCGGGGCAGGTTGGTGTGGAGGAGGAAGTGGGTAGTGTGGGGGAGGAAGTGGGTAGTGTGGCGGGGGGGGTGAGGGTTGGTGGGGGGATGGGGATAGAGAAAAAGTGGAAAGTGAGACTTTTAAAAAAGGGGAATTGAAAAATAAATGGAAGAAATTTTTAAAAATGCAAAATGAATAAAGAAAAAGATTGATGGGAATGAAGTGAATGTGGAGGAGAGTGTTTGTAGCCTTCCCCTGCCGTACCAAGGCTATCTGTTACCTGCCTCAGCTTGTCCTTTGATGTTCTGTTTACCTTTGTCCTGCCAGTTACACATTCTGAACCTCTAATGGCTGCTATTAGCACGCTTCTTAGCCATGATCACCAGCATTTATGTTCACTGAAGTTTTGGCAGATGGAGTTTAATGCGGACAAACGTGAGATAATGCATTTTGGAAGGTCCAATGTATGTAGGAATTGTACAGTAAATGATAGAACCCTTAGGAGTATTGACAGGCAGAGAGATCTGGACGTACGTGTCCACCGACTACTGAAAGTGGCAGTGCAGGTGGGCAGGGTAGTCAATAACGCACGTGGCATGCTTGCCTTCGTCGGTCGGAGGTTGACTATAAAAATTGGCAGGTCATGCTGCAGCTGTACAGAATCTTAGTTAGGCCACATTTGGAATATTGTTTACAATTCTGGTCGCCACGCTACTAGAAGGATGTGGAAGCTTTGGAGAGGGTACAGAAGAGGTTTACTAAGATGTTGCCTGGTCTGGAGGGTATTAGCTATGAGGAGAGGTTGGATTAATTCATTTGTTCTCACTGAAACGACAGATGTTGAGGAGTGACCTGACAGAGATCTACAAGGTTGAGTGACACGGACAGAGTGGATAATCAGATGCTCTTTCCTAGGATAGAAGAGTCAAGTACTAGAGGACATAGGTTTAAGGTGTGGGGGGAAAAATTTCGAGGAGATGTACAAGGCAAGTTTTTTTACGCTGGAGCGTGGTGAATGTCTGGAACGAGCTGCCTGGGGAGGTGAGGTGGGATCAGGTATGATAGTGTCATTTAAGGGGCAACTAGATGAATACATGAATAAGATAGGAATGGAAGAATACTGACTCTAAGCGCATATGGTTTTAGTTTAGGCGGACATCATGATTGGCGCAAGCTTGAGGGGCCTGTTTCTGTGCTGTACTGTTCTTTGTTGCCTTTGTCTTTTTTTTCTGTGTACAGTTTTGGTTTCCTTACTTGAGAAAGGATATACTGGCACTCGAAGGGGTGCAGAGGAGATTCACTAGGTTGATTCCGGAGTTGAGAGGGTTGGCTTATGAGGAGAGACTGAGTAGGCAGGAACTATACTCGTTGGAATTCAGAAGAATGAGGGGAAATTTTATAGAAACATATAAGATTATGAAGGGAATACATAAGATAGAAGCAGGGAAGTTGTTTCCACTGGCAGGTGAAACTAGAACTAGGGGTCGTAGCCTCAAAATAAGAGGAAGCAAATTTAGGATTGAGTGGAGGAGGAACTTTGTCACACAAAGGATTGTGAATCTGTGGAATTTCCTGCCCAGTGAAGCAGTTGAGGCTACCTCATTGAATGTTTTTAAGGCAAGGATAGATAGGATCAGTAAAGCAATTAAGGGTTATTGTGAGTGGGCAGATAAGTGGAGTTTGAGACATGAGTCACAAAAACCCAGCCTGCAGGTGCAGCAGGTGGTCAGGAAGGCGAATGGGATGCTGGCCTTCATAGCGAGGGGGATTGAATATAAAAGTAGGGAGGTCTTGCTGTGGCTGTATAGGGCATTGGTGAGGCCGCAGCTGGAGTACTGTGTGCAGTTTTGGGCGCCGTACTTACGCAAGGATATTTTGGCCTTGGAGGGAGTGCAGAGGAGGTTTACTAGGCTGATGCCGGAGTTGAGGGGGTTGAGCTATGAGGAGAGGCTGAATAGATTAGGCTTGTACTCGTTAGAGTTTAGAAGAATGAGGGGAGATCTCATTGAGACGTATAAGATGATGAATGGGATGGATAGGATAGAGGTGGAGAGACTCTTCCCGCTCAGAAAGGATAGTAGGACTAGGGGGCACAGCCTCAAGATAAAGGGGGGGCGGTTTAGAACGGAGTTGAGGAGGAACTTCTTCACTCAAAGGGTGGTGAATCTCTGGAATTCTCTGCCCATTGAAGTGGTGGAGGCTGCCTCACAATATTTTTAAGACGTGGGTTGATAGGTTTTTGATAGACAAGGGGATTAAGGGTTATGGGGAGAGGGCGGGAATGTGGAACTGAGCCACGACAGATCAGCCATGATCTTATTGAATGGCGGGGCAGGCTCGAAGGGCTAGATGGCCTACTCCTGCTCCTATTTCTTATGTTCTTATGTTCAGCCGTGACCTTATTGAATGGTGGAGTGAGCTCAAGGAGCCAGATGGCCTACTCTTGCTCCTAGTTCTTACATTCTTCAATAAATCACCATTGTGATTCAAGACTTCACGCTATTATAAGCATGCAACACCCCAGCAGCCTCTGCACTGAAGGGATCATCCTCCATCATTTCCGCCAACTCCAGCAAGATACCACCACCGAACACATCTTGCCCTCGCTCCCCCTGTCAGCATTCCACAAAGAGTCTCCCTCAGTGATACCCTGATCCACTCCTTCACACCCAATCTTCCATTTCCTTGCCATGGCACCTTCTCTTGTAATGGGGAGGCAATGGCCATTAGACTATTGATACAGAAACTCAGCTCATTTTCTGGGGACCTGGGTTCGAATCCCAGCACGGCAGATGGTGGAATTTGAGTACAATTTAAAAGTCTGGAATTAATCTACTGATGACCATGGAACCATTGTCGATTGTCAGGAAAACCCATCTAGTTCATTAATATCCCTTAGGGAAGGAAATCTACCATCCTTACCCGGTCTGGCCTACATGTGACTCTACAGCCACAGCAATGTGGTTGAGTCTCCAATGGCCTCTGAAATGGGGGGCAGTTAGGGATGGGAACCACATCCACAAATTATTTTTTTTAAAGGTTAACGTAGAAAATAGGAACAGGAGTTACCATTCAGCCCTTTGAGCCTGCTACATTATTATAATCATACTGATCATCAAACTCAATTCCTGCCCCCACCACACAGATGGGATTCAAATTACTGCCCCTGTATTGAGCAGAGTGCAGTAAACTCAGCTAAATTACTTTGCTGGAAAAACGGGCGAGGAAACTTTCTGTTTTCTCTCCCATTCAGCACTTAGGACTGGGACTATTTTTCTCTGGAGTGTAGGAGGCTATGGGGTGATCTTATAGAGGTCTATAAAATAATGAGGGGCACAGATCAGCTAGATAGTCACTATCTTTTCCCAAAAGTAGGAGAGTCTAAAACTAGAGGGCATAGGTTTAAGGTGAGAGGGGAGAGATACAAAAGTGTCCAGAGGGGCAATTGTTTCACACAGAGGGTGGTGAGTGTCTGGAACAAGCTGCCAGAGGTAGTAGTAGAGGTGGGTACAATATTGTTTTTTAAAATCATTTAGACAGTTACTTGCGTAAGATGGGTATAGAGGGATATGGGCCAAGTGCGGGCAACTGGGATTAGCTTACTGGTTAAAAACTGGGTACATTGGACAAGTTGGGCCAAATAGTCTAGAACATAGAATATTACAGCGCAGTACAGGCCCTTCAGCCCTCGATGTTGTGCCGACCTGTGAAACAATCTAAAGCCCATCTAACCTACTTTATTCCAATATCATCCATATGTTTATCCAATGACCATTTAAATGCCCTTAATGTTGGCAAATCCACTACTATTGCAGGCAGGGCATTCCATGCTCTTACTACTCTCTGAGTAAAGAACGTATCTCTGATGTCCTATATCTATCACCGCACAAGTTAAAGCTACGTTCCCTCATGCTGGCCATCTCCATCTGAGGAAAAAGCCTCTCACTGTCCACCCTATCTAATCCTCTGATCATTTTACATGCCTCTATGAAGTCACCTCTTAACCTTCTTCTCTCTAATGAAAATAACCTCAAGTCCCTCAGCCTTTCCTCATGAGACCTTCCCACCATATCAGGCAACATCCTGGTAAATCTCCTCTGCACCCTTCCCAAGGCTTCCACTTCCTTCATATAATGTGGCAACCACAACTGTACGTGATACTCCAAGTGCGGTCGCACCAGAGTTTTGTACAGCTGCAACATGACCTCATGGCTCCGAAACTCAATCCCTCTACCAATAAAAGCTAACATACCATACACCTTCTTAATAACCCTATCAACCTGGCTGCCATGGACACCGAGATCTCTCTGCTCAACAACACTACCAAGTAACTTACCTTTAGCCCAGTACTATGTATTCCTGATACTCCTTTCAAAGTGAATCACTTCACACTTTTCCGCATTAAACTCCATTTGCCACCTCTCAGCCCAGCTCTGCAGCTTATCTATGTCCCTCTGTAACCTGCAACATCCTGCACTGTCCACAACTCCTCCAACTTTAGTGTCATCTGCAAATTTACTAACCCATCTTTCTAAGCCCTCATCCAGGTCATTTATAAAAATGACAAACAGCAGCGGCTCCAAAACAGATCCTTGCGGTACACCACTAGTAACTGAACTCCAGGATGAACATTTCCCATCAACCACCACCCTCTGTCTTCTTGCAGCTAACCAATTTCTGATCCAAACTGCTAAATCACCCTCAATCCCATGCCTCTGTATGTTCTGCAATAGCCTACAGTGGGGAACCTTATCAAATGCTTTACTGAAATCCATGTACACCACATCAAGTGCTTTATCCTCATCCACTTCTTTGGTTACCTTCTCAAAGAACTCAGTAAGGTTTGTGAGGCACGACTTACCCTTCACAAAACCGTGCTGACTATCCCTAATCAAATTACTCCTTTCTAGATGATTATAAATCCTGTCTCTTATAATCTTTTCCAAAACTTTGCCCATAACAGAAGTAAGGCTCACTGGTCTCTTATTAACAGGGTTGACTCTACTCCCCTTCTCGAACAAGGGGACAACATTTGCTATCCTCCAGTGCTCTGGCAGTATTCCTGTAGACAATGACGACCTAAAGATCAAAGCCAAAGGTTCTGCAATCTCCTCCCTAGCTATCCAGCCCAGGGGACCTACCTATTTTCATACTTTCCAGAATTGCTAACACCTTCTCCTTATGACCCTCAATCCCGTCTAGTCTAAAAACCTGTATCTCAGTATTCTCCAACAACGTTGTCTCTTTCCTATGTGAATACTGATGAAAAATATTCATTTAGCGCCTTTCTTATCTCTTCAGACTCCACGTACAACTTCCAACTACTGTCCTTGACTGGCCCTAATTTTACCCTAGTCATTCTTTTATTCTTGACATATCTATAGAAAGCTTCGGGTTTTCCTTGATCCTACTGCCAAAGACTTCTCACGTCCCCTCCTGGCTCTTCTTAGCTCTCTCTTTAGGTCCTCCCTGGCTAACTTGTAACTCTCAAGTGCTCTAACTGAGCCTTCACGTCTCATCTTGACATAAGTCCCTTTCTTCCTCTTCACAAGCGTTTCAACTTTTGTAAACCCCGGTTCCCTCGCTCGACCACTTCCTCCCTGCTTGACAGGTACATACATATCAAGGACACGCAGTAGCTGTTCCTTGAACAAGCTTCGTGTTTCAATTGTACCTATCCCCTGCAGTTTCCTTCCACATCTTATGCATCCTAAATCTCGCGTAATCGCATCATAATTTCCTTTCCCCAAGCTATAACTCTTGCCCTGCGGTATATACTTACCCTTTCCATTGCTAAAGTAAATGTAACCGAATTGTGGTCACTATCACCAAAGTGATCACCTACCTCCAAATCTAACACCTGGCCTGGTTCATTATCCAGTACCAAATCCAATGTGGCCTTGCCTCTTGTTGGCCTATCTACATACTGTGTCAGGAAACCCTGCTGCACATTGAATCTGATGGTCTGTGATTTAGAATTTTTCAAAGAAAATTCCACCCAACTTTCCTTAAAGTAGAAGTCAATTGTTTCTATTTGATTCCAGACATTCACACATTCTGCTTATTTGTTCTTTCCTTTAAACACTTGGTAAATTTCCATTTTAAATGCTTGAAATAACAACAACTGTCCAGAAATTTATCAATTCCAAATTTGATGCCAAGAGATTTACCTGTGAGCCTGTCAGCAGCAACCAGAGCAGAGAAACATCCTGCGCTTGGCAAAGCAGCTCTTTGCAGAATCTGCCCACTCGTTGACTCCACCTGAGGCAGAGACGGTGGATGGTCAGGGGTTGGACAAGCCCAGTGTAGATGGTGGGCATGTTTTGGAGAGTTTGGTGAGTTACTTGCAGCAGAATTCCCAGCCTCTGACCAGCTCCTGTAGTCTCATCATTTATAAAGTTAGTCATGTTTATTTCCTTGTCAATGGTGATTCTTGTGACTGGGGAATCTTGATGGTTGGGGATTCAGTGACAGACATACTGTTGTATGTCAAGGCGAGATCATTAGACTCCCTCTTGTTGAAGATGCGCATTGTCTGGTAATTGTGCTATGCAAAAAGTTATTTGCTACTTATCAGCCCAAGCTTGGATATTGTCCAGGTCTTGCTGTATTTGGACGTGGACTGCTTCAGTATCTGAGGAGTCACATTGTGCCTTCATCAGTGAACATCCGCACTTCTGACCTTATGACGGAGGGAAAGTCATTGATGAAGCAGCTGAAGATTGTTAGGCCGAGGACACGATCCTGAGGAATTCCTGCAGTGATGACCAATCAACACAACCATCTTCCTGTGTGCCAGGTATGACTCCAAAATGATGAGTATCGGAGGCAGACGAGAAATTGACACAGGAAAGAGATTAGGGTAGAGTGGACCTGCAGATACAGGGATATTGGGGATTTTGGATATTGGAGTATTCTGGAATATATTCATAGAACATAGAACACTACAGCACAAACAGGCCCTTCGGCCCACAAGTTGCGACGATCACATCAATACCTACCAATCCATAGACCTATCTATAACCCCCAATCCCATTAAATCCCATATACTCATCCAGAAGTCTTTTAAAAGACCCCAGCGAGTTCGCCTTCACCACCACTGACGGCAGCCGATTCCATTCACTCACCACCCTCTGAGTGAAAAACTTACCCCTAACATCACCTCTGTACTTGCTTCCCTGCACCTTAAATCTGTGTCCTCTCATAGCGACCATTTCAACCCGGGGAAATAGCCTCTGAGAATCCACCCTATCTATTCCTCTCAACATCTTATAAACCTCTATCAGGTCGCCTCTCAACCTACGTCTCTCCAGGGAGAAGAGTCCCAGCTCCCTCAACCTATCTTCATAAGGCATGCCTCCCAGTCCAGGCAACATCCTTGTAAATCTCCTCTGTACCCTTTCAATAGCTTCTACGTCCTTCCTATAGTGAGGCGACCAGAACTGCGCACAGTACTCCAAGTGGGGCCTGACAAGGGACTTATTCTGGAGGATGTTTTTTATGATGTGGAGATGCCGGCATTGGATTGAGGTAAAAACAGTAAGAAGTCTCTCAGCACCAGGTTAAAGTCCAACACGTTTACTTGGTAGCAAACACCACTAACTTTCAGGGCTCTGCCTGACCTGACTCACCTGATGAAGGGGCAGAGCCCCGAAAGCCAGTGGCGTTTGCTACCAAATAAACCTGTTGGACTCTAACCTGGTGTTGAGAGACTTCTTACTGTGGATGTGGTTTCACACACATCCACATCATGTGGTTTATGACAGACTGTGGGAGTTTGAGATATTGGGAGACATTTAGCTCTGGAAGTTAGCACAACTGATTCAATGGGCTGACTTTTTGAATTGATTAATAAATCAGAATTATTTGTTGAAATAAAAAGAATTTTAAAAGGATTAAAATAAGCAGAAAAAAGGACAGTTTTTAGTCAGAGGTCTGGGGGGAACTGAACGGACCCTGCTTTCATTTCTGCTTTTTGAATGTTTTACAGAAGTTGAGAATGAGTCAGATTTTTCTGCTGCAGTGATTGAGCTGTGAATCAGCACCCAAATGGTTAATGCTTCAACTCAGTCATGTGAGTGTTACAGGAAGTCACCTCTATATCCTGGCATTGCAGGGGATCTGTGAGCTTTGTTTGAAATCGATCGAGAAGGATGAAGTTTGTAACTGCCCTGCTGTGCCTGATGCTATGGGCAGGGAGTGAGGTTAGTGCGAGACCACCCTGCAATTACCCTCCAACTCAGTGGTGCAGCTCGTATGAAATTGCAGCTGCCTGTCAGGTACGGTTCCGAGTTTTAAAAACTGATTAAATTAGTAAATTGTGAATTATGATAAAGCCGTGTTTAGCCTGGAATTTAATCAGAATGCTTTTTCAGGTTGTTTTGTTTCTTTTTGAAATGACTTCATTCAGGAACAGCAATTTATTGCTCTGAGATTTGTGGAAATAACTCATTGGCTGCTGTAGTTTGTGGTGAATTTAGTTCAAGGTGTCATTTTCATGTCAAGACTTTTAAAGTCAACATTTCTTGACCAGGAACCAGCGAGCACGGAGGGGGGTGCGGGGGAGGTGTTGGTGGGTGATTGGGGAACGGGAATTGAGTTAATAGATGAGCGGCAACATTTTTGAGAGAGAGTGGAATGAGGTGGAGCAGCCCAGAAGAATCACATCGAGAGTCTCGCAAAGGCACAACGAGAGTTTCAGTAACAGCTGAACTGAGGCAGTGACAAAAGTGGGCAATGCTACAGACATAGAAATGATGATGTGGGTATGGATCAGCTAGTCAAACTGACACCACGGTTGATAAATAATTGCCCGGGAGAAGGATGGTTTCAGTAGCAGGGGAACAGAGTTTGGAGTGGGTTGGGTAACTGAGTCAGATAATTTAGCAGCAGTGGAAGAATTGAGAGAGCTGGTGCTGATCCGGGGATCTTCAGCGTAAATGTGAAAACTAATGCTGTGCTTTCAGTTGATGATGTGGAGATGCCGGCGTTGGACTGGGGTAAACACAGTAAGAAGTCTGACAGCACCAGGTTTAAGTTTACTATCAAATAAATCGGTTGGACTTGAACCTGGTGTTGTCAGACTTCTTACTGCCTTTCAGTTGATGTCAGTTGTAGATCAGAAATGAAAGGGAGAGCCTTGGGGAGACCAGTGGTAATGGTGCTGGAGCAGAAAGAGAAAGCATGGCAAGTGTTCCTCTGCCTATGATTATCTAGTTAAGGATGGGAGCAGGTGAGAGCAGTCACAGCCAGTGGAGAGATGTTGGAGGAGTTGATTTGGTCAAAACATATCAAAGGTTGCAGACTGGTTGAGAAGGATGAGGAGAGAAAGTTTACCATTGCCACAGGTTCATGGAATTTGATTTTCAGCTTTTGGCCCTATCAAAGGGGTGGAAATCTGATTGGAGGGAATCGAACATATGGTTCAGGAAAGGTGCTTTGGGACAACAATATGTTGAAAGAATTTGGAAGAAAAGGGAGGTTGTAGATGTGACAATAATTTGCAAGGACGCTAGATGGAAGAGAAACTTAAAGAATGATGAGAGTTTGGGGCCAAGCATTAAAGGGAATTCAAATAAATAGAGAAATTGAAACTCAATCTTATTCTTCTTAATGTAATGTGCTAAAGCATGGACCCTAATGTAATGTGCTAAAGCATGGGTGCTAGTTAAATGTTAACTAACTAGTGCCAGCTGCCCAGTTAAATATTAACTAACTAGTGCTAGGTGTCCCCAGTTAAACATGAGGAGCAAAGAGCAAGTATGGTGTTTGGCATCATTTAATTATTTGCATTCTGACCTTTGGGACTTAAACCAACAACCATGTGAATCACTGAGGAATTCAACACAAAAGTCAAAGTGAATATTTGATGGGCTGAATGGCCCCCTTTTTGCATTGTAGGGATTCTATATTCCAGCACAGTACCAAAGGAGTGTGGCCTTTCAGAAGAGATGTTAAACGGATATTCCATCTTCCCTTCAGGTGCATGTAACAGATTCCATGTCCATTATTCCAAAAAAGAGCAGGCAAGTTATCCTCTGGGATCCTGGCTGATATTTATCCCTCAATCAGCATCAGGGATACAGGTTATTTGGCCATTAACACAATGCTATTTGTTGGGGGTTGCTCTGGGGATAAATCAGCTGCTCTCTTTCTTACAACTGTGGTTCATTGTCAGAAGTGCTTTGAGCTTGCCAGTGATTATGATTGATAGGTTCTATGTCAATGCAATCTTTTCCTTCTCCTCAGAGGACATGACTGAGATATTAAATGAGTGCTTTACACCTGTCTTTACTAAGGAAGACAACATAAAGGAGTTGGCTGCGATACTGTCTGGATAAAAATTGACACAAAGAGGAAATAAGAAAAGACTAGCTGTGCTTAAGAGTAGATTAATAGCATTGGCACCACACCAGTGCCAGACATCGATCGTCTTCAGCAAGAAAGAATATAACATCACCCCTTGAAATTCAGATGCATTATCGTCACTCGATCCCCCACTATCAACATCCTGGGCATTACCACTGACCAGAAATTGAACTCGCTGCCCCACGATAGGGTGGAGTCTGAATCATTGAATGGTTTCAAGAAGGAGATGGGTATATTTCTAATAAAAAGGGGATAAGGGGAACAGGTGGGAGGTGGGGAGGTTGATTTGAGACCAGAGGGAGATCAGCCATGATCTGATGAACAGGCTCAAAGGCTGAATTTGCAGACTTCTGCTCCTAATTGCTATGAACTAACCACCTAAATATTGTGGCTATCAGAGCAGGTCAAAGACTAGGAATTCTGAAGTAATAACCCACTACCTGATCCCTCCAAAGCCTGTCCACCATCTACAAGGCACAGGCCTGGAGTGTAATGAAATATTCTCCACTTGTCTGGATGGTGCAGCTCCAACAACACTTAAGAAGGTTGACACCATCCAGGACACACAGTCCCTCTGACACTAAGGGGTAATTTAGCATGGCCAACCTAACCCGGAAATCCTTGGACTATTGGAGGAAACCGGAACACCCAAAGGAAACCCACGCAGACACGGGGAGAACATGCAAACTCCACACAGACAGTGACCCGAATCGGGAATCAAACCCAGATCCCTGGCGCTGTGAGGCAGCAATATAAGGGATAGGCAAC
This sequence comes from Carcharhinus amblyrhynchos, assembly GCF_965287045.1. NCBI lineage: Eukaryota > Metazoa > Chordata > Chondrichthyes > Carcharhiniformes > Carcharhinidae > Carcharhinus > Carcharhinus amblyrhynchos. The sequence continues at coordinate 15,100,078 of NC_137349.1, forward strand.
AATTACTGGCCTAGCCAGTGACAGCCAGATTCATGAATGAACAAAAAAGGTTTGGATGTGATATCTGAGGATGTGCCGGTTAGGTGGATAAGTCATGGTAAATGCACAGGGTTATGGGGATAGGATGGAAGGGTGCTTTTTCAGACAGTTGGTGCAGACTCTGTTGTCAGTAAATAATACCTCTGAGACTAGTCGTCAGTCAAAGTACAGCAGGTTTATTACAAAAGCTTTTGGGAGAAGCCCGGTTCCTAAAGCGGTTCACCAGACTTCTCCCCAAACACAAGAGTAAAATTTTTATATATCCTGGTTCCTGCCCCTAATTACGTTTGCAGTTCTCCAAGATGTCTATCATGGTTCGCCATCCATCATGTGGTTATTTGATGCCTCAGCGGTTTCATCCTTTGCGTGGTCTGTTGTAATCGTAGCTGTCTTAAGGCCGTGACTGTCTCTGTTCTGTTCCTCTAGTGTGATTAGCCGTCATCGCATCTTGATAGCTGCATTTTGTTTAACCAGCATACAAGGTTACAAGCTCGCACAAACACGTCAACTGGCATACAAGGTTACGGGGTTGCAAAAACAAGTCTTGCGATGCTTTGAACAAATCTTCAAGTATTACAAAGTTCATTAACCCGTTCCCTTCTTCATTTCCCCCTTTCTGGTTGGGGCCGTACCAAAGCACTAAACCATGACCAATTTAGAACGAAATGTTACCAGCATATGGGCCTAGCTCCTTTGTCAGGAGGTATGCCCCCTCTGCCTGTATGCTTGCACCCGGTATAACCCGGGCTGTTACTGTTTTACAACAGGTAGTCAATAATGTCATATAAACACAGCAAGCAATAACAATTACAATTAATTCAATCAATCCATGACTTGAACCATTGCAAAAAGTCTGACAACACCAGGTTTAAGTCCAACCGATTTATTTGATAGTAAACTCACAAGCTTTCGAGGTTAAGCTCTTCAGGTGAATGGAGAGTTCTGGCCTCAGACAGAGCATATAAAGCGCAGACAGTTTACAGATTACTGATTAGTTTACTATCAAATAAATCGGTTGGACTTAAACCTGGTGTTGTCAGACTTTTTACTGTGTTTACCCCAGTCCAACGCCGGCATCTCCACATCTGAACCATCGCCCCAGCCAGCCCGGAGGGTTATAATTGTGATATTGGTTCCCCTCATCCTGTATTGTTTTCGCTACGCGTTTAATATGATCTGCCAAGTGAGTTATATTCTCCGAAGCATCTGGAACACGTGTACAGCATTCGGAGCCAACTAAAGCGCATGTCCCTCCTTGGGAGGCTGGCACATAATTGAGTGCCAATCGGTTCTGTAACGCAACAGTTCGAATAGCTACAACCTCTGCTGATACTCGGAGATGGCTGACCTCACCTCCTCGAACCCATCTCTAATCTTATTTGCAATTCTCTCTAAGGTCGTGGCCATGAGTATAAGTTCTTGTGCTGCCTTTGCCATCCCAAATGGTGGGTAGGCTATCGTGAAGAACTGTTCTGTCTCACTAATGGCTCACTTGGCCCTGAGCAGGTGTATCTTGGGGTGGTCTCTTGAGTTGGTGTAATGGTGAAGGTAGGGCACCACATACGCTAGGTAGCATGATCCAAACCAATTCTGGGGCAGCCATGGGTAGGCCTTATTTCCACAGACAAAGTATGTTCCATTATATGCAATAGGATGTTGTACTGACCATGGCCCGGTGGCATTAATAGACTTTCCTGAGCAGTTTGTGAGGAGTATCAGTTGGTTGGACATGGTAGGTGTGGTAATATTCAGAGTCTGGGTACAATTACTGCCACCCACTGATTTAGCACCACCCCCAGTGATGCACATAGATCCGTTATGAGAACCAAGTGGAATAGGGTTCTCATTTAACTGCTTCTTTTTCATTCAAAGGGATGGGGAAATAAATGATTTCCTCTCCTGCATCCATGCGTGGGAATCTGTGAGCAGACCCAGCACTTGCTCAAATTTGACAGTAATGCATACAACTGAGACATGTACACAAAAGTGGGGGTCCAATTTTACCGGATTGGTGCAATGACCTCTTGGATTGGTCAAATCTCTTGTTGATGTACTCATCCTCCCGAGTCCTCTGCTGTTGCCAGGCACAAGTCCATCCTGGTCCCTCAGCTAAACACCGGAAATTCCAGTTACACCAAGTTACATTGCATGGGAGACCCCCAATCACCTCGCCCCTCCAACAGAGTTGGCAACGTGGTATGGTTAAGGAATCTCGAGCAGCGGTCCCTACGGGTTACTTCCCAGGGGGCCTGTTCGATGTGTCGGATGGTTACAATAAACAGGGTCATCGTTATAGAGATGCTTGCGATGCTCGATCCCCAAGTCTACACAATTCTATCTATACTTTCCCTCCATGGCTGACAGGGCAAGGGTTGTGAGAAGCAGCAGGAGAAGCAGCCTATAATAACCCATGCGACCATTATACAATGGTTCAAAGGCTATAAAACCCGCACGCAACTTCCCTCGAACCCATTCGCCCGCGCACAACTTCCTGTGAGCCCGTTCCACTTGCTTAGAGGTCAGCCGTCTCTGTGAATTGAGCACGTTGTTTTGCTTAAGTAGGCAGGGGTCTTCTGCCCATTAATTCCTTTTACATAGATCATTTTATTTGTTATGGATAAGGGTCGGTCTGTGATAGATATGGAGGCTCCCGTGTCCACCAGCATTTCACATTGTCAGTCCCCTAATAGTGCAGACATGTAGATTCTACCTTCCTTCTTACCCAAACTCGCGGGGGCTGCCCCTCGTCAGTTTGCCCCTTCTGTGATGGTGGGGGAAGGCTGACTAGGTCATCTGTGTTTGCTCCAACAGGTGGCCTCTGTGTGGCCCTCTTTATTGCAAAACTGGCAGGTAGGAGGCTGCCTTCTGCCCCCAGAGCTCTACAGCCTCTGGCAAAATGGCCCGGCTTTCCACAATTATAACATGTATTCTTTGATTTAGTTCCCCCATTGTTTGCACTAACATTTTCCTGTTTTATTCGTGGCTATGGTTTCTCACCTGGTCCGTCTTTAATTCCAGATGCCCGTTCTACTAATTCATCCGCTTTGAAACATCACAGTTTCATTACAACTCCCTTTTTATGGCCTCTTGTGATCTTCTGATGTTCACATTAATGTCAGAAGCTCAGGCCTCTGTGCTGGTTGCATAAATTCACATTGAAAACATTGCCACAGCAACAGAGTAGAGAATGAGACCTGTTCTGTAGTCTCCAGGTGATTTTACACTCGGTCAGGGTGCTTCCAAGTTCATGCCCAAGCAACAGAATCATTTGTCCCCTCAATAATAATAAGTACAAACAATTTAACCACAGATGGCTTAGGTCGTTACTGAATCAGAATTAGTCTTGACAAGAGATGGGCTCCTTTTTAAATTGTGTTAAAACAAAATACATTAACAATAATATTACACCACCAGAATCAAAAAAATGAGTTAATGTTTGGAGGATTATTTCTGAGCAGTTATGCTTTGAGAAACACTGCATGGTTCCGCATACTTATCTAATCTATCTTATTTGACTGGTCGTTAGAGATTAAAAGAAATAATTACTTCAGATTCCTTGAAATCAAGAGAGGTCAGTTAATACTCAAAGGGTTAACTTATCAGCAATGATATATTGACAGCAAAATAATGTAGCTCCTGTTAAAATTTGGCCAAGTGCCCAGTGCTGCTCACAGTATATTAAAACATTTTAACAGTTAGAATGCAAGGTGCATTTGGAAGCTAATAAGATTAAAGGTCTCAAAACTGAAGCAAAGTAAACAACGTATTAACATTTTTTTTGATTTAAAAGGTGAGCGTCGTTGCACTATACATTACAGTACTTCGGAATCCCAGACACATCACGGAAGGCTTATCCTTGTTCATGACAACTGCAGATCAAAGTTATGTGGATACACAATCAGCTAGAACCATAGAAACCCTACAGTGCAGAAAGAGGCCATTCAGCCCATCGAGTCTGCACCGACAACAATCCCACCCAGGTCCTATCCCCATATCCCTACATATTTACCCATTAATCCCTCTAACCTATGCATCCCAGGACACTAAGGGGCAATTTAGCTTGGCCAATCCACCTAACCTGCACATCTTTGGACTGTGGGAGGAAATTGGAGCACCTGGAGGAAACCCATGCAGAGACGGGGAGAATGTGCAAACTCTGCACAGACAGTGACCCAAACCGGGAATCGAACCCAGGTCCCTGGAGCTATGAAGCAGCAGTACTAACCACTGTGCTACCGTGCCGCCCAATAGCAGCATGCTCATAGCATAAGCTTACTATAAAACCTCTTTCTGGTATTTTTGATGTTTTATATGGTCAGTTTAGACATTTCAGTACTTTTTAAAATATGTGGAAATAATCACCATCTCAGAAACATATCTTTCCTTGCAATCTGTAATTATTACTATTTGAGTTTGAAAACATTAATCTAAAATAGATCAGATTCAGGGTCACCAGTGTACAAAATCTCTGTTTCGCACTTCAATAGCTCCAAGTAAACATTACCACAATCTGCTGTGCTCTATCTATTTACATTTTATGAAAATGACAATCATAGAATTTTACTTCTTCTTGAAGTTAAAGAGGTTAAGAATATTTTGCAATGTGTGTTCATTAATGCTTTTTATAATCCCGGGAGCTAATAACTCCCATTTTAAGGATTTTTTGGTGAGCTAGTGACAACCCATCTTTAAGTGTTTGTAAAAAGGCTCTATCTGTTTGGGCAGTTTCAAATATTCCTGAACATTCTTGGTAATACTTTAAAGAGCCACTCCCTGAATTCAGAGGCCCCTTCACCCCTTTGTTGTTTAGTATTGGTAATTCTGGACCAGTTGGTTGGTGCATTGCCCAAGACTTGTTGGACTTCCGCCTTAAACTGATTAAATGGTTCAATCGTTGCATCGAGCTCAGTGTTTAACTCTGCGGCAAAGTCTCCCACAGGTGCCGTGGGTTGTACAGCCAGCCCAAAGGGAGGAAAGGATCCCCAGCCACGATCCTCTAAAATTTGGTTTTTCTTTTCTAGTTCTCTATTGCGTGCTTCCAACATTTTGATTTTTGCTTTGTTGTCACCCAGTTTCATTCCTGAGACTCTCACCTGTTCAGGTAATCAAGCCAATTGGTGAACTAAAAGAAGTCCAATTTTCTTAGTTCTGTCCTTCTTTTCCTTTTCCAACTATTTCCATTTATATTCGTTTATCAGGGATCCGGGGGTCCCCACTGTCCTTGTGATCCCGCCATAATACAGATAAGTTTATACTTACTACCTGGAGTCTTCTATTCTCCCTTCTCAGTCTCCTAGGTCACTCCTATCAGAGTCCGGTGTTACCTGTCAGGGGTGATCAGATCCCTCCGTACCACCGCTTATATTATTTAAGCCAGCCTTTCCTTCTATTCCAGCGATCACTCTCACAGTCTCTTTTTCACTCACGTCTGAACATCACATCCCAGGTATCTCTTTCTCCAGTCTCCACAACCACTTCAAAATCCTGACCTTTGCGTGGGGGGGCTACTGCTCTTAACCAGTCTAAGGCTGGGTGTTAGAGACAGATGCCTCCTTATCTGTATGTGTTCAGTTCAGACATCTTTCATTCACACACTCTCTCATCACAGATGATCACCGACTGTGGTTTGACCCACCCTTTTAAGTTCAATAATTTATTCCGGAGCTCCCATCGTGGTCCAGACCTGTAAACAGATCCCGGGTCTCGGCACCAATTTGTTGTCGGTAAATAATACTTCTGAGACTAGTTGTGAGTCAAAGTACGCAGGCTTATTACAAAAGCTTTTGGGAGAAGCCTGGTTCCTAAAGTGGTTTACCAGACTTCTCCCCGAACACAAGTAAGAGTAAAATTTTTATACATCCCGGTTCCCGCCCCTAGTTACATCCACAGTTCTCCAGGATGTCTGTCATGGTTCGCCGTCCATCATGTGGTTATTGATGCCTCAACGGTTTTGTTCTTTGCATAGTCTGATGTAATCGTAGCTGTCTCAAGGCTGCGACTGTCTCCGTTTTGTTCCTCTAGTGTGATTAGCTGTCATCGCATCTCGATACCTGCGGTTTGTTTAGTCAGCACACAAGGTTACAAGCTCACACAAACACATTAACTGTCATACAAGGTTACAGGGGTGCAAAAACAAGTCTTGCAATGCTATGCACAAATCTTTAAGGATTACAAAGTTCATTAACCCGTTCCCTCCTTCAGACCCGATGGGCTAGATGGCCTCTTTCTATGGAACCTTGGTGGCTGAGTGAATTGTTCCAACCTGTCTTGGATATTGGGCTGGTGTCAGAGAAGTGCAAATGTTACACCTTTATTCAAATGATATAAAGATAAATCCAGCAATAATGGGCCAAGTTTGATAAGGAACAAAACTTTACAATCAACACTCAGGGACAGAGAATGAACAAGAAAATTATAGCACAGGAACAGGCCCTTCAGCCCTCCAAGCCTGCACCGACTGTGCTGCCTGACTTAAGTAAAACCCCCTACCCTTCCAGGGACCATATCCCTTTATTCCCATCCTATACGTGGATTTGTCAAGACGCCCCTTAAAATCGCTACTGTATCTGCTTCCACTACTTCCCCCGGCAACGAGTTCCAGGCACCCACTACTCTCTGTGTAAAACATCTGCTGTGGAGATGCCGGCGTTGAACTGGGGTAAACACAGTAAGAATTCTCACAACACCAGGTTAAAGTCCAACAGGTTATTTGGTAGCAAAAGCCACTAGCTTTTGGAGCACTGCCCCTTTGCCAGGTGTGTGGGAGTTCTGTTCATAAACAGCGCATATAAAGACACAAACTCAATTTATATGAATAATGATTGGAATGTGAATCTTTACAGGTAATCAAGTCTTAAAGGTACAGACAGTGTGAGTGGAGGGAGCATTAAGCACAGATTAAAGGTCTGGAGATAAAACATATCTCTTTAATCTGTGCTTAGTGCTCTTTCCATTCACATTGTCTGTACCTTTTCTGGTGAATGTGTTATCAGATCACAGGTAGGATGATGGAGGTTGGGCAGTGCAGGAGCTGAGGTGGATTTTTGTGCACAAGTTCTTGAAGGCGTACAGCAGGTTGAGAAAGCAGTTTAAAAAAACATACAGGATCCTGGTCACAATCAATAAATCACACCAAATGGTCGTTAGAAATAGAGGCAAAGAATACAAAAACATGGGTGTACTGGTGAACCTTTCTAAAATACTGGTCCAGTAGCAAGAGCAGAATGAGACCAGAGACTAGTTATAAAGAGCAATGTCAGTGCAGCAGTGAGAGCAAAATATAAATGATAAAAATGTGGTTTTCTGAACAAGCTTAAAATAGTGGTGAGTATTATCTTGAACCAAGGACATTTGTTTAAACTGAGAGACAAGAAATGAACATTTTTAATTTGTGCCGAGTGTAACAGTAAGTGAATTGACGATGACTCTTAGCAAGGAGCAAGTCTAGAAACACGTGTTAAAATTCAACATTTCAACAAGATACTAGGTAGATTCTAAAAGACGGAAACACATTTCTTTATATCCTAGATGGGCAACTGAAACTTGCTACTTGCAATTCCTACATCTTATATCAAATCTGGAAAGTTCTCGAGCTGAATGAACTCAGTCTTGGGGCCACTTTGCAGGTGGTAGGAGTTAAGGAATATAGATGGGGTGTCCAGTCTTGATGAGCAGGAGTTTCTGGGATGCTTTCAAACCGGTGCTAGCAATAGAAAGCTGGCAGTGAGTTTATTGAAGGCGTGCAGTCCAAACTATGGGACTAATGGATGGGGACTGCACAAGAGAGAACAATAAAGGGTAGAAATAGCTTAAGATTATTTATTAGTGTCACAAGTCGGCTTACATTAACACTGCAATGAAGTTACCCTAAAAATCCCCCAGTTGCCGCACTCTGGCGCCTGTTCGGGTACTCTGAGGGAGAATTTAGTGTGGCCAATGAATCTAACCGGCACAACTTTGGACTGTGGGAGGAAACTGGAGCACCCAGAAGAAACCCATGCAATCACAGAGTGAACGTGCAGACTCTGCACAGACAAGTAACTATGCCAGGAATTGAACCTGGGTCAGTCCCTGGCGCTGTGAGACAGCTGTGCTAACCACTGTGCCAACATGCTGCCCATGAAAGGACAGCAGGACTAGAGGGCACAGCCTCAAGATAAGGCGGGGGCAGTTTAGAACGGAGTTGAGGAGGAACTTCTTCGCTCAAAGGGTGGTGAATCTCTGGAATTCTCTGCCCGTTGGAGTGGTGGAGGCTACCTCGCTAAATATATTTAAGTCACGGGTAGGAAGGTTTTTGGTAGGCAAGGGAATTAAGGGTTATAGGGAGAAAGCGGGAAAGTGGAACTGAGCCACTTCAGATCAGCCATGATCTTATTGAATGGCGGGGCAGGCTTGAAGGGCTAGATGGCCTACTCCTGCTCCTATTTCTTTATGTTCTTATGTAGTTGTAACTGCAGATTTCATAGTTTGGGGGGGGGGGGGGGGGGGGGCGGTGGTGGGAGGGTGGTTCGTACAGATCTTTCTGTAACCGTCATTGTGTTCCCCCTGGCACTAAAGTAAACAATATCATGGAGATGTTGCAGAATATTCGGCAGAGAAATGGAGTGAAGTGGGTTCTGTGATTCACATTTGTACCAATGACACTGGGAGAATAGGCATTGGGTGCTGACATGTAATATTGAACTAATACCTGCTATTTTCTCTCTTTCTCTCTCAGGTGGAACATCAGTGCCTGGAGTTCAAACCGAAGAGGAATGCTGATCCTGTTGTGATCAGCTTGTTCTATGAGAGTCTCTGTGGAGCGTGCCGCAACTTCCTGGTGCTACAGCTTTTCCCCACCTGGCTGATGCTCAATGACATCATGAACGTCACGCTAATCCCATATGGAAACGCTATGGTAAAGTACATCAATACTTAGCGTGGGTGAAGTCAGAAATCAGGCAGATAGGCCAAGGAGAGTTGGGGAAGGGCAGGGAGATGAAGACAGGTGAGCAGCACTCACCATGAGTAGACTGGGTAAAGAAGAGGAGAAGAAGAAGAGATTCAGCTAAGCAATAAAGAGGAGGGAAACCAGGATCCAATTCCACTATCTCGTAACTTCAGTTTCTGTACAATCTGAATTCAGCCAAGAAAAGCACCCTTGAGTTCATCAGAAACCTTGGTTAAATTTTACCAGTAATTAAGGTGGGATTTAAATTTTTCTAAGTTAGGGACAAACCCTATATGCTCAGTCTAATGTGGAGACCAATCAGCTAATTCTTATCCCATTTTGGTTCCATTCTTATTTATCTAATCACAGCTAGAGTCACAGGAAGCTTCTCTTCCTGTGACTGTCCTGTTACCTCTGTGGTACCACAAAGACCTGACATTTTCCCTTGTCTCGTTGCATCTTCCTCACAAATCTCCATTCAAGCTCGACTATTCCAAAGCATTCCTGGCTGCTGTCCCACGTTCTGTGCTCCATAACCCAGACAAAACTCTGTTATCTGTGAGTTTACGAACATTAAGTCCTCTTCCATCACCCCTGTTCCCTCTTGTTTTCAAATCCCTCCACGCCCCCCACCACCACCACAGCTGCTGCCACCTCCCTCGGTGTCTCCGTAATCACCTCGCACTTTCCTACATTCAAAGAAACCTACAATCCTCTAATTCTATCCTCTTGACTGTGGTATAAGAAGTTAACAACTATTATGCTAATAGCTAGCATACGTCATCAGTGATGTCAGATCATGTCTCTGGAACTCAGAAAGGGAACCTTTGAGAAGGATCTTTGTCTCTACCTGTCCTTGGAGATAGTGATGTATATTTAATAAATGGTTGGAAGTTCCTAGATGTTTTGTTTGAGTGCTCCCTGATAAATGGAACCCTGGGACAGTTTGGATGGTGTTAATTGCTCCCCCTCTGCTGGCCGTACAGTTGCCTGAGTGACCCTCCATCCTTGGAAAATTGCCTTGATCTGATGGATGGATAGGTCACGCTGAACACCTCTTGAAAGAAGCAGTGAGGGAGGGATTGGGATTGGGAATCGACTGGAGTTTGTTCCCAGGACACTCAATAAAGGACAGAAAACATTCCGAAAGGATTGAGGCAAACAAAAAAACAGAAGCATCGGGGATAGAATGTTAGATTTTAAATCTCAAACTGAAGAGAGAAGTGAAGGCCACAATTTCTTCACTTTTGACATTCAGTGATTTGGGGAATGCTGGCTAACTACACAGAACAGAATGGCAAATGTGAGTATCCGCTGCATTAACCCTGTGCACAGCTGTGTTTAACCCACTCTTACCACTTCTGCTTTTCAGTGCATGAGATTTATTTTTAGCTCAGCTTCTGCACTGAGACATGAGAACTTCTTGTGTAAACGGGGACCCAGCTGGTTTGTCAAAATGAGCATCTGAGTCTAAGATGCAGCGAAAGGTTCAGTTGTGACCTTCAGTCAATGGCAAAGAACCTTACAACAAGCTGAAGCAAGCACAGACCCCAGTTCTCTGTTAATTCTCACATTTTTGTCGCCATCTCTTGTAGGAAAGAAACGAAAGTGGAAAGTGGGTTTTCACATGTCAGCACGGTGAGCAGGAATGTACAGGAAACATGATTGAGGTACGTATTGGGCTGAGCAGGACATGTGGTGGTTAATGACAATCTTCACACCTAATGTCCGTGAGAATGAGTTTCACTCTCTCTTTCTTAACAACCAGAATTTCTGCGATCCGATTAAAAAAGTCTTCTCCCATTGAAATTGAACCCATCGCTTGGAAACCTCCAAAGGGCTGACAAATGGATTTCAGTGCTGTCCCCTCTTCAGCAGAAACTGTCGCCCTTCTATTAATGACTTCCTGACCTCCTGGCCCCATTCGCTGAAACGCTTTGCAATAACTGACCTGGGCCATATCCTCGCTGCCACCTTTGATGTTCTGGCTCCTATATAAATCGTTACTCTGCCCCCTCGCTCATTCCTTCTACTAGTGCCTTGTTTCCATTCCCTAAGTCCAAGCAATGCAAATCCAAATATTTATTGTGATGATTGCTTGAGCTATTAATCAGCAGATTTGGTGAATCGACATAAAGCAGCACAAGGTCCCGCTTGCTCCTGCTGCTTATTATTGAAGGACTGTCTGTGAATGCAAAGATAATCCCAGCTTTTATAGTACAAACCGACATGTAGACACTTTGCCCTTCCCGCCTGTCTCCTCCATCCCGACTTCCAGAAGCTGCCAGCACAACTCTCACTCCCTCAGCTACAGCCCAGCAGGAACCCGTCTCCCAGAGAACTGTGCTTGTCTACACATAGTAGGGTCTTGCAGAAAATGTTCCTGTCTCCTGAAAATAAACCTGTAACAAAAACGACCATCAGATTTTTCCTACTGTTATAGATCATAGAATCCCTACAGTACAGGAGGAGGCCATTTGGCCCATTGAGTCTGCACCAATAACAATCCCATCCAGGCTCTATCCCTGTATCCCCACATATTTACCCTGCTAATCCCTCTGACACTAGGGTCAATTTAGCTCGGCCAATCAACCTAACCCACACATTTTTGGAGTGTGGGAGGAAACCGGAGAACGAGAGGAAACCCATGCAGACATGGGGAGAACCTGCAGACTCCACACAGACAATCACTGAGGCCAGAATTGAACCCAGGTCGCTGGGGCTGTGAGGCAGCAGTGCTAACTGCTGTGCCACCATGCCACCTGTTCTCCGTTCCTTCCACAAACTTTGCCTCTGAGCTATCAATTCCACCCCCCTCTCATGTCTGAGGCATGCTGTCATGTTTAACTTTAAGATGAGCTTATGATGCCACTCTGTCTCCATCAGCAACACCATTTTAGCATTTCTCAACTCTACAGCTGCCTCAGCTCATCTGTTGCTGAAATCCTCGTGTACTTTCTCTGGCTCCACCATTCCAAGCCTCTCACTTTTAGTCATCCAAACCTTTACTGACTAAATTCTGTTCATCTCTCGCCCTGAGCCCATCAAACTGGTCCAGAAATACCTCCATGGCCTCACCCCTCCCTATCTCTGCTACCTCCTCCAGCCCCCTCCCTATCTCTGTTACCTCCTCCAGCCCCCTACACCCCTCCCTATCTCTGCTACCTCCTCCAGCCCCCTACACCCCTCCCTATCTCTGCTACCTCCTCCAGCCCCCTACACCCCTCCCTATCTCTGCTACCTCCTCCAGTCCCCTACACCCCTCCCTATCTCTGCTACCTCCTCCAGCCCCCTACACCCCTCCCTATCTCTGCTACCTCTTCCAGTCCCCTACACCCCTCCCTATCTCTGTTACCTCCTCCAGCCCTTGGAGACCACCTTTACATTCCCGATTTTAAATTCTCTGGCCTAGGTGGCTGTGCCTTTTTCCACTGGGGCCCCAGGCTCTGGAATTTAAACCAATCCATCTCTCCACTCCTCCTTCCTCCTAACTTACTGCCCTGCCTAGGTATTTGATCACCTGTTTGAACATCTCCTCTATGACTCAGTCTGCAATTTGTTCCCTAGTCGCTCCAGTGAATCACCTTGGACTGTTTTACCAGGTTAACGGTGATACATAAATGCAGATTGTTTTGAAACTTGTTTTTGGCTTCTTTTGATAACCTCTGGCTAACTCAAAGTGACAGAAATCTTTAACATGAACAAAACTAATCCTGAATTAAGCTCAATTTTTTTTATAATTGTTCAGAACTGAGACTAAACTTTAAATTAGACTTTAGCACATTTTCAATCATCTGCAACAAGGTTTCAGCCAATCCTGTGCTCTTCCTTCACCTTAGTCATACCCTGAGACTGCCCTCCCCCCAACCCCCCAGCCCCATTCTGCATTCTGCTAACCTCCATCTGCGGGAAACTGAGCATCGCTCTACAACTAATGCTCTTTTACACAAAAATGGAATTACTCCTGTCATTGTATCTTTGCTATCTGATTGGCAGACCTGTGTGATGGAAAAGCTCCAGGACCCTTTCCGCTATTTCCCAGTGATTTTCTGTATGGAATCGGCAAGCGATGTGATTGCAGCTGCTCAGCTGGTAAGTAATTCCACTGCATCTGGTTAGATGCACCCGCTCCTGGCAGGAGCTACACCAGGCAAAGAGAAAGCAGCGCAGGGGGCTGGGAGGTTCGAGCGGAGGTCGTTTCTCTGGTTTCCCGCTGGGAGCCATTGCCTCCAAGTCTCTGGCCGTCAGATTTCCGACATTGTCAGCTCCACGCTAGAAATCAGTGCAGAGCTGCATAAATTATCCTAATGAAGATTTACATCAGTGGGCCCGGCTGGCTAGCGATCTGGAGTCACATAGGTAGTGACAAGGGGTCGCTGGACTGGACAGCAATCGGGCATGTGGGGCCACTGTGCACATGCTGATCTTGGCGCTGGCAGATTGGCGCGTGCGCATTGGCGCACTGAGTGCTATGCTGTTGGCTTCTTGAGTGGGAATAGGCCCCGCCCTCTGATGTTTGGAGTGATTCACGCTGAGGCACACTGCAGTGCAGAAACTGTGGGAGATTCATTTTGAAAATCCTGCTGAAAAAACCAGCAGGAATTACTCCAGTTTTTATGTGAATTCAACGCTTAGAATTGTTGACGGAGAATTCCACCCCAGGTGTCAACCTGATGAAGCTACAACACAGGACTGTGTGCCAAAGGACATAAACAGCAAGTGATAGACAGAGCTAAGCGATCCCATAATCAATGGATCAGATCTAAGCTCTGCACACATCCAGCCATGAATGGTGGTGGACAATTAAAGAACTCACTGGAGGAGGCAGCTCTACAAATATCCCCATCCTCTGATGGAGGAGCCCAGCACATCAGTGCAAGGATAAGGCTGAAGCATTCGCAGCAATCTTCAGCCAGAAGATTGGTCCCCAGCATCTCAGATGCCAGGCTCCAGCTAATTCGGGGGTGGCACGGTGGCACAGTGGTTAGCACTGCTGCCTCACAGCACCAGGGACTGGGTTCGATTCCTGGCTTGGGTCACTGTCTGTGTGGAGTTTGCATATTCTCCCCATGTCTGCGTGGGTTTCCTCTGGGTGCTCATAGTTTCCTCCCACAGTCCAAAGATGTGCGGTGGATTGGCCGTGCTAAATTGCCCCTTAGTGTCAGGGGGACTAGCAGGGTAAGTGCATGGGGATTTTAAGGGTAGTGCCTGGGTGGGGTGGGATGGAATTGAAGTTGGTGTGGACTTGATGGGCCGAATAGCCTCCTTCTGCACTGTAGGAATCTATGAATTTGATTCACACCACATGATATCCGTAAATGGCTGAAGGTGCTGGTTGCTGCAACGGCAATGGGCCCTGATCACATTCCCGTAATAGTATCAGAGACTCCTGCTGCTCTTTCAAGCCTAGTCTTAATGTTGCTGCTTCATCAATTACCTTCCGTCCATACGGTCAACTGTGAGCATATTTCTGGATGATTGCATAGTATTCAGCACCACTTATGACTCCTCCAATATCAGTGTCAGTGCCCACATGCAACAAGAATTGGATAACATTCAGACTTGGGCTACTAAGTGGCAATTTACCTTTGTGTCACAGGAGGACCAGAACACGACTATCTCCAATAAAAGAAAGTCTAACATCTCCTCTTAACAATACCATCGCTGAATTCCCCAGTACTGACATCAATGGGGGGTGGGGTGCGGGGGTGTCATTTACTATTGACCAGAAACTGAACTGCGCCACTCATATAAATATCACGGCTACAGGAGAAGGTCAGAGCTGGGAATTACGTGGTAAAGAACACCCGTCCTCACTCCCCAAAGTCTGTCCACCGTCTACAAGACTCAAGTCAGGAGTACGATGGAATACTCCCCACTTGCTGGATGGGTGCAGCTCCAACAACACTCAAAGTTTAACACCATCCAGGACAAAGCAGCCCCGTTTGATTGGAACCCCATCCAGAAACATTCACTCCCTCCACCACCAACACACAATGGCAGCCGTGTTTATCATTAACACACATTGTAGCAAATCACTAAGACTCCATGACCAGAACAATCCGGAAGGACAGGGAAGCAGACGCATGAGAAATCACCATCTGGAAGTTCCACTCCAAGCCATTCACCATCCTGACTTGGAAATATGTCGCTGTTCCTTCATTATTACTTGGTCAAAATCCTGGAACTCCCTCTCTAACAGCACTGTGGGTCCACCTACACCACATGAACTGCAGCAGTTCAGGAAAGCAGCCCACCACCACCACCTTGAGGGCAGTTAGGGATGGGCAGTAGGTGCTGGCCGAGCCAGCGATACCCACATCCTGTAAATGAATTTTGAAAGTGCCGGGTTTGAATATATTATCTGCAGAAGTGAAGTGGGGAAATTATAACCTGTTTGTAATTAGCAATGCTAAATCTAACTGCATTGTGATCACTGTCCTAGTTATAGACAAAACTTTCCTCACCCACTGCGCTCTTTGAATAGCACAGACGGGGTGGAGGGAGGGGCTGGCAAAAGTGCAATGTCCTAAACCATTTTTTGGCATAATCAGCCTTGGGTTGGGACCAGCACGAGATTGGTTGTAATATGTAAATTCCAACTTCCATGTCATTAGCAAGCCTGGGACAGAATCGCAAATGTCTCCCAACCATCGGGAGAGGTTCCACCAGCAGAGATCAAAGCTGGTTCCCATCAATAGGGACCAGGCGTGATGGCCTCACTGATGGGGTCAGAGGCTATTGAGCCCCCCCCACCGCCCCTGGAGATTGGGGGGAAGGAGGGGGGGCCAGTTGGACACCTGGCAGTGCCATGGGTGCAGGGCCTGAAGGGGGTGGCAGGACCAGAGCGGGACGGGATAGTTGGTGGGAGGACTGCGAATACTGCATTAGAGATCAGTGGGGGTGGGAGTTGGGGGGTGATTGGGGCTGGCCATCGGGGATGCTGGTGATCGGGGTGTGGTGGGGAGGGTTTGGGGAAGACATCGTGAGGCCGGCGACTGGGAGGGGGGTGTGGCGCAGCGCGCACATGGTGATTTCGCTACTGACAGATTGATGCATGTGCAGTGGCGCACTCAGCATGCTGATGCCCGCCTCTCTGATGGAATTAGACCCCTCACCTCATTACTGATGTGAATTGCCTGGTGACTCTGTGAAGTAAAGAGTGATGGAAATCAATAGACTAAATAGCCTCAAAATCCAGGTGGGAAAATCTCCTGTTTTCCCACCCAAGGGGCACTTAGGCCAGAATTTTACTGCCTCGCCCACCCGAGGCTCATAAGATCCCGCCGAGGCCAACAGAGAATGCCATTCTGCAAACCTCACGTGGCCCCATTCTGGGGCGAGCGAGGCGGTAATATTCCAATCTTCATGTCTTTTTGGGAAAATCACTTTCATGGTTGCCAACTGTCACTTCACCCGCTTGTCCTTCTTTGTTCCCCAAGACTAGATCTAGAATTGCATCTCCTCTCGTTGGGTTTGTCAATAATTGGTTAAAAACATTTTCCAGGACACACTGTGTGGGTTCTCCCTCAGTGCCCTGTGCATTATTTGAATCCCAGTTGATATCGGGATAGTTAAAGTCTCCCATTATTATTGCCCTCTTTTTCTCACAGACAGAAATCTGACTTCATGTTTGTTCATCTATCTCCCTTTCACTATTTGGGGGTTGTGGAATAAACTCCCAGTGCTGTGACTGTCCTTTTGTTTTTTGTAAGCTGAACCCATAAAGTCTTGTCTGTTGACCCATTCAGTATGTTATCTCTTCCCTCAACTGGAGTTGAATCTTTAACCATAGTGCTACACTCCCTTCTTTTATTTCCCACTCTATTGTGTCTGAAGACTCTATATCCAGGGATACTGAGCTGCCAATTTTGCCCCTCCTTTAGCCAGGTTTCTGTTATAACGATGAAATCCTGCTGGCATGTGTCTACCAAGGCAAACAAACTCATCCGCCTTGTTTGTAATCCCCCTTGCATTAAAGTATGAACTGTTTAACCCCATCAATTTCCCTTGCTGGAAACATCTTAAACCTTCATTCTTCTGTAATTCCAAGTCTATCACAACATCTTCAACATCATTTGCTAATGTTCTACCTCCATTTTCCTGATCTGAAGCTGAACTGTCTGATCCGACTCCTGGGATCCCATCCCATCTCATTCACCTGAGATTCCTCTGGGAACTTAACATTCCAACCTAGTACCCAGGCAGCTCTCTCTATGCAAACAT
Organism: Carcharhinus amblyrhynchos; assembly: GCF_965287045.1. Classification (NCBI taxonomy): domain Eukaryota; kingdom Metazoa; phylum Chordata; class Chondrichthyes; order Carcharhiniformes; family Carcharhinidae; genus Carcharhinus; species Carcharhinus amblyrhynchos. The sequence continues at coordinate 15,117,272 of NC_137349.1, forward strand.
CCATCACAACAATGTCATTGAGTCCAAAGTGAAAAGATGTTCTCAAAAATATCAGAGGCCTTGTTGAGTTCAGGAGGACAGAGATTTTTCCATGAGGGAAGCTTGATCCTTCAGACTTGGACAAGTTGCAGAGCTGGGCCGAGAGGTGGCAGATGGAGTTTAATGCGGAATAGTGTGAGGTAATTCACTTTGGCAGGAATAACAGATGTGTAGAGTATAGGGCTAACGGTAGGACTCTGAATAGTGTTGACGAACGGAGGGATCTAGGTGTATATGTGCATAGATCCCTGAAAGTTGGAAATCAAGTCAATAAGGTTGTTAGGAAGGCATACGGTGTCTTGGCGTTTATTGGTAGGGGGACTGAACTTAGGAGCCGCAACATCATGTTGCAACTGTACAAAACTCTGGTATGGCCGCACTTGGAGTATTGTGTACAGTTCTGGTCCCCACATTATAGGAAGGATGTGGAGGCATTGGAGAGGGTGCAGAGAAAGTTTACCAGGATGTTGCCTGGTATGGAGGGAAGGTCCTATGAGGAGAGACTGAGGGATTTGAGGTTGTTTTCGTTAGAAAGAAGGCGGCTAAGAGGAGACCTTATTGAAACATACAAGATGATTAGAGGTTTAGATAGGGTGGACAGTGATAGCCTTTTTCCTTGGATGGAGAAAGCTAGCACGAGGGGACATAGCTTTAAATTAAGGGGTGGTAGTTATAGGGCAGATGTCAGAGGTAGGTTATTTACCCAGAGGGTGGTGGGGGAATGGAATGCCCTGCCTGCTGCAGTTGTAGATGCGCCTAGTTTGGGGGCGTTTAAGAGGTCCGTGGATAGGTTTATAGATGGAAAGGGATTGGTTTAGGTTAGAGGGTCATTGCTTGTCGGCACAACATCGTGGGCCGAAGGGCCTGTTCTGCGCTGTAATGTTCTATGTTCATTCTGCCTCTCTCCATCCTCCCCCGCCTCTCACACACACACACAATCCCTCCTCCAGTATCTCCAACAATCTGCTTCAAGCCTCTTGGGACTTTCCAACATGAATGTTGAGAACTGTTTCTGCAAAGTTACAAAGGGAAGTTGGGGGAATTTTATAGAAAATTTACCCTGCACTGTTCACTAGCTGCATCAACCCTTCCTGAGTTCTGCCTTTAGTCACGGTGCTTCCCCTTTCTACCCACAGCATCTCTGCCTTGAGCTTCCAGTTGGTTACTGCAGCTTCCTGAACCATAAGCAGTTGATCAGTTACCCCCTCCCCCCCCACACTTGCTACCTGTACTTATCTTTTTTTTGACTTACTCTGAGGGGCGGCGGTGGGGGAAGAGGAGTGCGGGGTAAGGGTGGGTGGTGGGGGAAGAATGGGGAGTGAGGGTGGGGGGAGGGATTTTTCAACTAGCTACAGCACCTTCAAGAACTTGTGCACAAAAATTCACCTCAACTCCTGCATCCCTTTGAGAATTCACTCCTTGTTTGGCACTGCCCGGCCTCCATTGTACTCCGAGACGCAGTCCAACCACTTTCTATTTTCCATTCCAAACAAATGATACCTTTCCTTTTGAAACAAAACAGTCACAAATAAAGTCACGTTCTCTTGCGAACAGATTTTAGCCCTGTACTAACGGTGGAATTCTTCCGTTTTGAGACTGTGGTAGCGAGCGGCTTTGGCGATCCTGTCCCATCTTCCAGAACAGCGGAAAATTGTGCCAGATTCCACATCATTCATTTGGCACAAATGCCCCTCTGGGTGCCATTGTGAACAGGTTGCTGTCTGGCTTGGCATGGAGATGGAGGCAGGAACCAGTTTGCCCTGGTAGGGCACTGCCCAGCGCACTGGGGGTGGGTGGGGGTGGGGGTGGCAGCATGGCGCTCATTGCAGCGGGGCGGATGGTGAGGGGTGGGGGGGGGTGGTGGTGTGCAGAGTGGTGTCTAGCGTGCTGGGGGGTGGGGGTTGGTGCTCTGTACAGCAGAAGATGGGGGGGGCACATAGTTTGTCTAGCGTGCTGGCACTGCTGTGGCAGAAAGGTGGCACTGACCCAAATTCTTTGGTGAACTGAGGATTGTCTTGTGTACATTGCATGGAAACTGATGTGATTTCCCGCTGATGTGACATCAGTTTGAAAGGCGTGATGGAATGCCAGTGACTGGCTATTTTAATGAGTATTCATGAGATGCAAATGAATGCAAATACTCTTTGTGCCACCCGCCATTGGGAAAATTGCAATGTGATCGAGTGCCAGTGGATTTTCCCACTTTTTGACTCCCACTTAATTGTCTGCTCCGGCCTGCGGTGGATTTGGAGAACTCCACCTTAAAGCTTTTAAAATCAACATTTAAGACCACTTCCTGTCACATTAACAGAGAATACAGGTTTCCTACAGGTGCAGATCGGTGAAAGCACTGCGCGGTTTATTTAAACAGAAGGGCTGGAATGTTTTGGCCATTCACACCAGCAGAATTCTCTGGCTGAGTGCTAAACTCTCCGTCCTCGCTTGCGGCAGTGAGCAGGGAATGGCTGGAAAATTCCAGCCAAAGTGTCATCCTGAATTCAATACTCCTAACTATTCCTTCAAAGTAGAAGAACCAAATACAACAGCTTTGGAATCATAAGTTCATCAAACTTCTGAGCAAAGATCTGCTTTTCTCTTCCCTGGTTACCCTGATTGTTAATTCTCTAACAGAAATTCAATATGACCATTTTAAAAGTGGCTAACATAAAAGATCCTAAACATTAGTCGACTGTATACAAAACCCTGAAAAATGTTATCAAAATCTTCAGGAAGTTCAAAATTACAGCCCTATCTTTTGATCTCTGCAGTGCCTGAAGATCTATGAGCCCAAGGTACCATGGGCCGAAATTGAAAACTGCGTTAACGGTGACCTTGGAAACAAATTGATGCATCGGAATGCAGAGCTAACGGATGCTCTAAGACCACCACATGAGTACGTTCCCTGGATCCTGGTCAATGGGGTAAGTTGGAAAGATGCACAATCCTAGTTTACTCAACCTCTCCTTATAGCCAACGTCCTTGAGACCAGACAACATTCTGGTGGACCTTCTTTACGTTCCAAAGCTTCCACCTCCTTCTGGTAGTGTGGTGACCAGAACTACACGCAAGATTCCAAATGCAGCCTAACCAAGATTTCATATAGCTGCAACATGATTTCAAAAGACTTGTATTCAGTGCCCCAGCTGATGAAGGCAAGCGTGCCATGGTGTTGCCACTTCTATGGAACTGTGGACCTCCACGCCCAGATCCCTCTGTATGTTAATGTTCCTAAGAGTTCTGCCATTTACAGTATAATTCAGACCTAAATTTGATTTTCCAAAATGCATCACCTCTCATTTGTCTGGATTAAACTTCATCTGCCTTTTTTTTTACATTTATTTATTAGTCACAAGTGAGGCTTACATTAGCACTGCAGTGAAGTTACTGTGAAATTCCCCTAGTTGCCACACTCCGCCACCTGTTTGGGTCAATGCACCTAACCAGCACGTGTTTCAGACTGTGGGAGGAAACCAGAACACTCGGAGGAAACCCCCGTGGACACGGGGAAAATGTGCAGACTCCACTCAGACAGTGACACAAGCCGGGAATCGAACTCGGATCCCTAGCGCTGAAGCAGCAATGCTAATCACTGAGCCACCTTGCCGCCCACTGTGCCCAAGTCTCCATCTGTCCATATAATGTGACAATCCCTGGCACTATCAGCAACTCCACCAATCTTCGAGTCATCCACACTTACTAATCAGAACACCCACATTTTCCTCCAGATCATTTGTATATCCTACAAACAACAGAAATCCTAGCATTGATCCCTGCGAAACACCACTAACTACAGATCTCCATTCTGAAAAGCATGCTTCCACCCTTAATCTCTGTCATGTATAACCAAGCCAGTTCTGTATCCATCTAGCCAGCCTACCCCAAATCCCATGTCATAGTCATAGAAGTTTACAACATGGAAACAGGCCCTTTGGCCCAACTTGTCCATACCGCCCTTTTTGTTTTAAACCCTGAAGCTAATCCCAATTGCCCGCATTTGGTCCATATCCCTCTATACCCATCTTACCCATGTAACTGTCTAAATGCTTTTTAAAAGACCTGCCTCTACTACTACCTGTGGCAGCTTGTTCCAGACACTCACCACCCTCTGTGTGAAAAAATTGCCTCTCTGGACACTTTTGTATCTCTCCCCTCTCACCTTAAACCTATGCCCTCTTGTTTTAGACTCCCCTACCTTTGGGAAAAGATATTGACTACTTACCTTGTTAAGTGCTAAAGTAAATGTTGGACCCTTAGAAGATGAGAAGGGGAATTTAATAATGGGAAACGAGGAAATGGCCATGGCCTTAAACAAGTTTTTGTGTTGGTCTTCACAGTAGAGGACACAAATAGCATACCAATAATTGACAGCCATGGGACTGTAGTGGGTGAGGATCTTAAAATGATTACTATTACTAAAGAGGTAGTGCTTGGTAGGCTAATGGGACTAAAGGTAGACAAGTCCCTGGGTCCGGATGGAATGCTCCCCAGGGTACTAAAAGAAACGGCAGAAGTAATAGCAGATGCCTTAGTTGTAATTATCAAAATTTGCTAGCCTTGTGGCTGGCATGGTGGCACAGTGGATAGCACGGTTGCCTCTCGGTGCCAGGGACCGGGATTCAATTCCTGGCTTGGGTCACTGTCTGTGTGGAGTTTGCATTTTCTCCCTGTGTCTGCGTGGGTTTCCTCTGGGTGCTCCGGTTTCCTCCCACAGTCCAACGATGTGCAGGTTAGGGGGATTAATGAAGTGGGATTATGGGGATAGGGTGGCGTTTTGGCCAGGGTAAAATGCTTTTTCAAAGAGTTGGTGCACATTCGATGGGCTGAATTTCCCTGACTAATAAAGGTTCCCTCCGTCCTGCTAGGCCTCTGTCCTCTAGTATTTCTGGAAGGTTATTTGTGTTCTTCTTAGTGAAGACAAATCTAAAGTATTTGTTCAACTGGTCTGCCATCTCTTTGCCCATTATGAATTCACCTGATTCCAACTGTACAGGACCTACATTTGTCTTCACCAATCTTTTTCTTCTCACATACCTGTAGAAACTTTGCGGTCAGTTTTTATGTTTCTTGTAAGCCTACTCTCATCTTTTTTCCCTTTCTGAATTAAACCCTGTGTCCTCCTCTGCTGGATTTTAAATTTCTCCCAGTCCTCAGGTTTGCTGCTTTTTTGGGCCAATTTGTCTGCCTGCTCTTTAGCTTTAACATAACCTCTTCGCTTTTGTGCTCTGTGTCACTTTTTAACAGTGTCTGAATCTGTGGTAATGCAAGAAGCTTCGGGGGAACAATAAGGAGGATGATCCACTTTAGCCTCATCTTCTGCACAAATTCACAAAGTAGACAAAAAGTCCACTCACCAGCTTTAACAAAATACCAAGCAAACTGGAGTAGAAATCAAGGGCACTGTTTGCTTTAGTTCAGGTATCATTGTGTTCCCACTGCAAACACAACAATCATTCTTTAGTTTGTTGGAACTGATAGAGACCAGATCGGAGTGAGAGTCATAATAGCGAAGTAGATGGACTAAAGCTCAAGTTTAAAAGGTATGTCTTTTGTGATACTATCGGGCAAATTTCCATAAACATTCAGCAAGGCAATAATAAAAACCTGCATTTATGTAATGCCTTCAACACACAGTTGGTGATATGTTATGGTTCATTCAAGATGTCCAGAGTTGGTGTGGCAAAATGTATTTTTCACACACGTTGTAACCTGGGGCAACATTATTCCTGATTTCCCTTGTTAGCCACAGATGATCCACCTTCCCTGTTTTACTCTTAGGCCAGTAAAAAGTCTGACAACACCAGGTTTTAGTCCAACCTATTTATTTGATAATATACTCACAAGCTTTCGAGGGACACCCTCTTCGTTTCACCTGACGAAGAGGGTGTCCCTCGAAAGCTTGTGAGTATATTATCAAATAAATAGGTTGGACTAAAACCTGGTGTTGTCAGACTTTTTACTGTGTTTACGCCAGTCCAACGCCGGCATACCCACATCATGATTACTCTTAGGCCAGACAGGGATGTACAGTTGTTGAAGTTCATCCATGTTTATGTTTGGGAAGTTCATTCTTCCCGCTTAGAAAGGACAGCAGGACTAGAGGACACAGCCTCAAGATAAGGGGAGGGACAGTTTAGGTAAGAGTTGAGGAGGAACTTCTTCACTCAAAGGGTGGTGAATCTCTGGAATTCTCTGCCCGTTGAAGTGGTGGAGGCTACCTCGCTAAATATATTTAAGTCACGGGTAGATAAGTTTCTGATAGACAGGGGAATTAAGGGTAATGGGGACAAAGCGGGAAAGTGGAACTGATCCACTTCAGATCAGCCATGATCTTATGGAATAGCGGAGCAGGCTCGAAGGGCTAGATGGCCTACTCCTCCTATTTCTTATGTGTTCTTTATATGTCTGCCATTGCCGATCCATAGTCAACCCCTTAAGTGTCCTTTGCCAGTTTATCCAAGCCAGTGCAGGTCTGATGCCATCAAAGTTCCTCAAGTCTCAGACTTAACTGTGTCACTCTCCACCTTGATGAAGAATTATACCAAATTATGGTCACTCTTCCCCAAAGGATCTCTCACCACAAGATTGTTAATTAATCCTCACAATACCCAATCGAGGATGGCCTGCTCTCTAGTTGGCTTCTCGACATATTGGTGAAGAAAACCACCCCTTATACTCTAAGGTTTCTCACTTCTTCAACCTCTCTCAATATCTTCCTGTATATTGAGTTTTCCTTGCTTTATTTGCTCTCCCCAAATGCATGACCTCACACTTTTCCAGACTGAATTCCATCTGTCGTTCCTCTGCACGTTCAACCAAACCATTGATAAAATTCTGGAGTTGACAGCTATCCTCTTCACTCTCAACTACACAGCCCATTTTTATATCATTTGCAAATTTCCCATCACATCACCCTCATTTAGGGCAGATGATGGCCTAGTGGCATTATTGCTAGACTATTAGTCCAGAAACTCAGCTCACCCACACCCGGGTGTGGGGACCCGGGTTCAAATCCCACCATAGCAGATAGTGGAATTTGAATTCAATAAAAAATATCTGGTATTAAGACTCTACTGATGACCATGAATCCATTGTCAATTGTCAGAAAAGCCCATCTGGTTCACTAATGCCCTTTAGAGAAGAAAATCTGTCATCCTTACCTGATCTGGCCTTCATGTGACTCCAGAGCCGCAGCAATGTGGTTGACTCTCAACTGCTCTCGGGCAATTAGGGATGGGCAATAAACGCTGGCCAGCCAGTGACACCCATGTCCCACAAATTAATTTAAAAAAAACTAAAGTCAAATCCAAGTAAGTCTAAAGGGGAAAGAGACTGCATTTCCCTGCTAATTTCAGGCATCTTGAAGCAGAGATCCCTTTACAGATTAGTCCTCACACTTTCTTCCCACCCTCACTGTCCCAATCCTACAGCCCCTTGCTGCTGACCACATGCCGGTCTACTAATTGCACTCACCTCTTGCTTTGCCTCATTAAATTGGACGTGTACCTGGGCCGAATGGAATCGATCCCAAGTTACTGTGGGAGGTAAGGGAAGAAATAGCTGGGGCGTTAACAGATACCTTCACAACCTCTTTGACCACAGGCGAGGTTCCGGGGGACTGGTGAATAGCTAATGTTGTTCCCTTGTTTAAGAAAGGAAGCAGGGATAATCCAGGAAACTGTACGCCGGTGAGCCTAATGTCAGTAGTTGGGAAGCTTTTGGAGAAGATGCTGAGGGACAGGATATATGCACATTTAGGAGGAAAATGGACCAGTTACTGTCGGGCAGCGTGGATTTGTATGGGGAAGGTCATATCTCACTAACTTGATTGAGTTTTTGAAGTGGTGACAAAGATAATTGATGAGGGATAGGCTGTGAATGTAGTTTATGTGGACTTTAGTAAGGTGTTTGACAAGGTCCCACGTGGCAGTCTGGCATATAAACTAGGATCACATGGCATTCAGGGTGGGCTGGTTAGATGGATACAGAACTAGCTTGGTTATAGAAGACAGAGAGTAGCAATGGGTGTTTCTCAGAATGGATTTCTGTAGCTAGTGGTGTTCTTCGGGGATCAATGCTGGGACCTCTGTTGTTTGTAGAATATATTTTTGATCTGGAGGAAAATGTGGGTGGTCTGCGGATGACATGAAGATTGGTGGAGTTGCTGATAGTGCTGGGGATTGTCAGAGGATACAAGAGGATATAGATTGGAGACTTGGGCATAGAAATTGCAGATGGAGTTTAATCCAAACAAATGCAAGGTGATGCATTTAAGAATCAAATTTAGGTTAAATCATACTGTAAATGGCAGAACCCTTAGGAACATTAACAGAGGAAACTGGATGTGCAAGTCCACAGTGCTCTATAAGTGGCAGGATGATTTAAGAAGGCATGTGGCATGCTTTTTGGCTCCATCAGCTGGGGCATTGAGTACGGGAATTGGGAAATCATGTTACAGCTATATAAAACCTTGGTTAGATCGCATTTGGAATATTGCGTGCAGCTCTGGTCACCACACTATCAGAAGGAGGTGGAAGCTTTGGAGAGAGTGCAAAGAAAGTTCACCAGGATGTTGCCTGGTCCCAAGGGTGTTGACTATGAGGAGCGATTGAATAAACTAGAATTGTTTACTCTAGAAAGTTGGAGGCTGAGGAGAGACCTGATAGAGGTCTACAAAATTATGAGAGGCAGAGACAGATTTTTTTCCCAGGGTGGAAGTGTCAATTACAAGGAGCACAGGTTCAAGGTGAGAGGGGGAAAGTTTAAGGGAGATGTGCGGGGGAAGTTTTTCACGCAGAGGGTGGTGGGTCGTGGGTGCCTGGAACATGCTGTCAAAGGAGGTGGTGGAAGCAGGCACATTAGCAACATTTAAGAGGCAGCTGGATGGGTACATGAATAGGGAGGGAAGAGGGATAAGGACCAAGTAAGGGCAGAAGGTTCTTTTTAGTTAAGGCATCATGATCAACATGGGCTTGGAGGGCTGAAAGGCTTGTTCCTGTGCTGTATTTTTCTTTGTTCTCAGAATGTACTCCCCTCCTGATTATAACAAATGAAAATCAGAAACATTATCTTTGAGTTTTTTTTTGTGAATTCTCCTTGATGTTTGACTCCCAATCTCTCTTTCAGAAACACACCGATCAGCTGGAGGCTCAGGCTGTGGAATCACTCTTCAATCTTGTTTGTAACACTTACACCGTGAGTGACCTCTTTCCTACTTTTAGAACTTTACATATTTTGAGGTATCTGGAAGGTGGGTGTAAACACAGAGAATGTATTACAGAAGTTTGTGTATTTTTGTGTAAAAATGAACTTTCCTTCAGTCTGCTTTATTGAACTATCTAAATCGAAGGACAATCGCAGCTTTTTCAACTAACCACACAGTGGAGTGTCTTAACCCAGGAACCATTCTTTGGAATCTTTTCTTCACTCTCCCAGTATCTTCACATCCTTTCTGAAGTGTGATGCCCAGGACGGAACTCGGTAGTCCAACTTAGACTGGAACAGTGTTTTATACATGTTTAACCAATAGGGCAGGGAGTATAAGAGTAAAGGAGCCGGGTTAAGTGTAGGATACTTATTGTTTTATTAACTGTGCTCTCAGCCTGCCCTGCAACCTTCAACGATTCCTGCACGGAAATACCCAGGCCCCCTCTGCTCCTGCATCCTTTAGAATTTGATTCTTTTGTACTGTCTCTGCATCCTTCCTTCAAAATGAATAATTTTACTTTTCTCTGCATTAAGATTAACACATTTGCATAAATAAAGGATTGGTTAATGGAGAGAAAGCAGAAAGTAGGGGTGAATTCACAATTTCCAGATGAGAGACAGGGGGTGCGTGGACATCAAGAACACAACAACAGATAAAGCAGCAGTAAGCCACGTGGCCTGGGTTCAGTGCTGGGACCTTTAGAATTGTACAGCACAGCCCATTGAGTCCGCTCCAATATGATAGAAACATATGACATCCCACCTAAATCCATCTACCACTCCTTGACCTACAGCCTTCGCCACTGACAATCTATATTAATGACTTCAACAAAGAGACAGAATAAACTATCTAAATTTGCTGATGATACAAAGCTAGGTGGGAATCACTGGATGAGACTTACACCCTCACTTGTCCCAAAACTGTAAAATCCCACCTGAGGTCAACACACCTTCCCATTATCCGCCCCTCGCCTGCTCTGATTCCCCTGGTGGCAGGGCTTTAAAACTGCAATCATATAATCCCTAGTGTTGACGGAGACCGTTCGGCCCATCAAGTCTGCACCAATCCATCTTTAAAAAAAACTTACCCAGCCCCAACCCTGTAACCACCCCTGCCCCCACCACCAACCCCAGTGCATTTACCCAGCTAATTCCCCATAACCAACATATCTTGGGACACTAAGGGGCAACTTAGCATATCTAATCTCCCTAACCAGCATGTCTTTTGGACTGTGGGAGGTAGCTGGAGGAAACCCACGCAGACATGGGGACAATGTGCAGACTCTGCATAGACAGTGTGGAATTTAAGCTGTAAAGAGATAATGGCAGTTTCAGTTAGTGACCAAGAAGATGGTGGATGGCGTATAATATGTGGGGGGAGTGTGAAATTATTCACTTTAGCTGTAAGCATCAAAAAGTAAAATATTTATTAAAAGGCTGAAACTTGTAATGTGGATGTAGAGAGAGACTTGGATGCATTCATACAAGAAACACAAATTTAGCAGGTATACAACAAGGAAGATACCTGACGTGTTGGTCTCTGGTGCAAAGGGATTGGAGTATAATAAGGAAGCCTTACTGCAATTATTCAGGGCTTTGAGGTCACAGCTGGAGTACTTTACACAGTTTCCACTCCCCATGCTCAATGAAGATTCACTTGATTGGTTCCTGCGATGAGAGGGTTCTTCTATAATGTGAGACTCAGTAAACTGGCCCAGTTCACTCTTGGAGTTTAGAAAATTAAGACGTCAGCAAAATACAACGGATACTGGAAATCTGAAATAAAAACAAAAACTGCTGTAAAAACTCAGCCAGTCTGGCAGCTTCTGTGGCGAGAGAATCAAGCCTTATGACTTGAAAGTCTTTTATAAAGAGATGTAGACACTTAGCCACATGGCGAGATGTTACGGATAATCAGAAATTTGAGTGAGGGAGATTATAAGATGCAAAGTGATATTGAGGTGCAGAGTTTGAGGGAATTGCAGAGCTTGGGAGCGAGCTAGTGATGAACAAGTGGCCTAAATTGGTTAATAAACCCTATTTCTTTGTAATGTGCAATATTTGTCCATAATTCTTGCACTGCCCACCAGCAAGTGCCACCCAAGGTGTGTCAGGCTATCAGGTTAATGTACTTTATCAGGCTTGATCTCATCCGTGTTTCTTGCCTGTTGTCTGTCTTTGAGCCTGGACTAGAAGCCAAAGCTGATCTGTCAAACTGGCCCAGATCAACCTGGAACAGGTTTGCAGCCAAGAACAGATTACCTCTTCCTAATTCCTCTGTCTGTTAAAGCAGAACATACCGCCAATGCCGAGCAGTCATGTAAATTTGTGCAATAATTTAGGGCATCTGCCCTCATGATAGGATCATCTTCGAACAGCAGCTCTGCTGAGGAATGTCAGCTAAAACACGAGTCTGGAGATTGGAAATCACAGCCTTGTTACTCAGCTCCTACAGGAATGTCCATCACTGAATATTGAGGCAGCTGGTCATTCCCACTGTGACTGTGAAGTGAGCTTGGAAAGCACCATGAGAAGTTAAACTAACAATCCTGAATGGAAACTCAACGTTAATGGACTTCCCAATCCCTCATTAACTCTGTGGATCCCTGTCCCCCCCCCACTAAAGATTCTGCTCTGTGGAGAATCTAGTAGATTTAGAACCTGCTACTGATGATAGGTTTGGATTAATTCATACAGTAAAATTTAGAAGTCCAATCATTTTGATTTCCATGAGTTTGGGAAGGTGATTGAATAATAATCGATTCTACATTTCTTCAGTTATTATTTTTGTCACAAAGCCAGTCACGAATTGGTTGTGATTTTCATGCTGTTAAAATATTCCATTATTGTTTTATCTGCAGGGAACAAAGCCAACTGCCTGTGCAAAAGCTGAAGGAAAAAACTCATTCCCTAAATGCATGATTTAGCGATGGATGTACAGTGACTCAACTAAACTCTTCAGGTCTCTGACTATGTCTCTAATGAGTTTACATTTTATTGGCCGGACGGGGAGAGGAGGTGTGAAATGCTTGGCAGTGACTGGGATTTTAGCTGCTTCAGTACCCTGTGGTTATTGGATATTCATGATGTAGAGATGCCCAGAATGCTGGAATCACTTTGTGGTTCTGGTGAGCTTTTTTTTATACTGAACAGTAAGGATCAAAAGCTGAGTTTCCTTTGATCTTACAATGTTTTGATGCAAATTATCTTCATTGAAATAAAACAAAATACTTCAGATGCTGGAAATCTGAAAGAAGAAACAGAAACTGCTGAAAGTATTCAGCTGGTTAAGCAGCATCTGTGAATTGAGAGAGAAGCATTTCTAACCTACACTCATTGACCTGAAACATTAACTTTGTTTCTCTCGACACAACTGCTCCCGGACTTGCTGAATACTTGTGGTATTTTCTGCTTTGATTGTGAATGAAATTCGACTGCAGAACCTGGTGCTACTTGAAATGGAATCAGAGATTTCTGATGCTGTAAACACAAAAACACAAACCAGCAAGATTTGAGTTTGCAATCAGTATTGCTTTCTGTCCCAGTTTTCACTGAAAATGTAATGGATTTTTTTTTAACTGAAAGCTTTTTGCTATTTCTGCTAAAGTCAAATAAAATGCTAATTTTAAAAATCAATTGTATTTTAATTGTATTATGAACATTCTTAAACAACTGAGAAAAGTTCCAACATTAAGCAAGATCCATGTTTGTTTTGTTGAGCACTGGAATGATGATCTCTCTTGTTGGAGATGGTCATTGCCTAGTTTGTGTAACATAAACGTTATTTGCCAATTGGCAGTCCAAGTCTCGAACATGAACTGCCTTATAGAAACAAAGATAGGAGCAGGTGGACACCATTCATTACAATCATCACCTAATCCTGCTTTCTCCCCATAATCTTTGATCCCATTCGCCCCAAATGCTATATCCAGCCACCACTTGAATACATTGAATGTTCTGGCTTCAACTACTTCCTGTTGTAATGAATTCTTCATTCTTTGGGTGAAGAAATGTCTCCTCATCTCTGTCCTAAATGGTCAACCCTGAACCCTCGGACTGTAACCCCTGGTTCTAGACTGCCCCAGCTTCAGGAACATCCTCCTTGCATCTACCCTGTCAAGTCCTGTTAGAAATTTGTAAGTCTCTATGAGATCCCCCTTCATTTGTCTGAACTCCAGTGAAAACAATCCTAACTTAGTCAATATCTCCTCATACATCAGTCCTGCCATCCCTGGAATCAGCCTGGTAAACCTTCGCTGCACTCCCTTGACAGCAAGAACATCCTTCCTCAGAAAAGGAGACTGAAACTGCCCACGCTACTCTAAGTGTGGCCTCATCAAGACCCTGTATAGTTGCAACACATCCCTGTTCCTGTACTCAGCTTCACAATGAAGACCAGCATGCTATTTGCCTTCTTCACTGCCTGCTGCACCTGCATGGTTACCTTCAGTAACTGGTACACAAGGACACCCAGGTCCTGCTGCACACTCCCTTTCTCAATTTACAGCCATTCAAGTAGTAATCTGCCACCTAGTTTTTGCTTCCAAAGTGAATAACCTCACGCTCATCCAAAGTATACTGCATCTGCCATTGATTAGCCCACTCACCCAACAAAGAACAACACAGCACGGGAAACAGGCTCGTCGGCCCAACGAGCCCGCGCCGCCGTCCCACTGTCTCAGTGACCTATTCATGATTTTAGTCTACACCTAATGTGCGAGAATCACGGAGGTCCAATATAGGGACAATTTAGTACCCAATCAATCAGCCTAAAAGCACATCTTTGGGATGTGGGAGGAAACCGGAGTACCCGGAGGAAACCCACGCAACCACGGGGAGAACGTGCAAACTCCCACAGACACAGGCCCAAATCCATGTGTCCACACAGCAACAGAGATAGTCTCTGAGCTGTCATGTTGCCCTCGAGATGGTCCAGTTTAAGCACACTAACGACATGAAGCAATAGGCAACTCCCGAAGCAACGTCCAAGAGCAGCCCACTACAACCTGCCGCATGCATGCCCCTTGCTGGACTTAAATGCCTGTGGAGACAAAAAAAATTTATTATTAAACATGTCCAGATCACTCTGAAGGATCTCTGCATCCTTGAAAGAGTTCATCCTTCCACCCAATTTGGTATCATCTGCAAACTTTGAGATGTTACATTTTGTTCCCTCATCCAAATCATGAGGACAGAAACCGTAGAAACCCTATAGTGCAGAAGGAGGCCAATTGGCCCATCAAGTCTACACTAACAATCCTACCCAGGTCCTAGTGCTAATCCCTCTAACCTACGCATTCTGGACACTAAGGGTTAACTAAGTGTAGTCAGTGCACCTAACCAGCACATCTTTGTAGTGTGGGAGGAAACCAGAGCACCTGGAGGAAACCCATGCAGACTCCAAACAGACCCAAGCCAGTAACTGAACCAAGGTCCCTGTGAAGCAGCAGTGCTAACCATTGTGCCACCCCTTATATATTGTGAATAGCTGGGATCCCAGCACCATAGAGTCATAGAGGTTTACAGCATGGAAACAGACCTTTCAGCCCAACTTCTCTATGCTGCCCTTTTAAAACCCTTAAGCTAATCCTGACTGCCTACATTTGGCCCATATCCCTCTATACCCATTGTACCCATGTAACTATCTAAATGCCTTTTGAAAGATAATTGTACCTGCCTGTACTACTATCACCTCTGGCGGCTTGTTCCAGACACTCACCACCCTGAAAAAATTGCCCTTCTGGACACTTTTGTATCTTTCCCTCTCAATCCTATGCCCTTAAACGCACCTATCTTTGGGAAAAGATATTGACTATCTAGCTGATCTATGCCACTCATTTTATAGACCTTTATAAGATCATTCCTCAGCCTCCTATGCTGCAGAGAAAAAAGTCCCAGTCTATCCAGCCTCTCCTCATAATTCAATCCATCAAGTCCCAGTAGCATCCCAGTAAATCTTTTCTGCATTCTTTCTAGTTTAATAATATCCTTTCTATAATAGGGAGACCAGAATTGTACAGTATTCCAAATGTGGCCTTACCAATGTCTTGTACAACTTCAAGAAAACATTCCAATTCCTGTATTCAATGTTCTGACTGATGAAACCAAACATGCTGAGTGCCTTCACCACTGTCCACCTATGACTCCACTTTCAAGGAGCTATGAACCTGTACCCCTAGATCTCTTTGTTCTGTAACTCTTATTGATTCCCTCACCACCTGCCACAGTCTCAGTCTAGCAGCGATGTCCATTCTGTACATGCCACCCTCAGTGCTTCCTCCAAATGGCCAGGAGATTTGCTAGTGTCACATGGGAGGATTTAAACTAGTTTTGCAGGGGGGTGGGAACCAAAGCAAAGGTGAATTAGCTGAAGGGGAAACCAGAGAGTACGGCCAGTAAGACTCAGAGAGCAGGTAGGGTCTGGTGGACTGAAGAACATTTGTTTCAATGCAAGAAGTGTAACAGGTAAGGCAGATGAACTTAGTCTCAAGATGTCAGGCTTCTCATGAGGTTCTATGTTTGCAGGATGCATATTGAGTAAAATAACTGCTTTTTTTGGAAGTTACTTTGGCTGCAGAAAGGTATCGGAGTCTTCAACTTACTGGCCCTGATTTCCAACATCTGAATCAAACAGATCATAGAATCCCTACAGTGCAAACAGAGGCCATTTGGCCCATCAAATCTGTACCAACAACATCCCACCTAGGCCTATCCCTGTAGCCCCACCTATTTACCCTGCAACTCTCTCTAACTTAGACATCCTGGGACAGTAAGGAGCAATTTAGTATGGCCAATGCACCTAACCCACACATCTTTGGAGTGTGGGAGGAAACCCATGCAGACACAGGGAGAACATGCAGACTCCATACAGACAGTGATCCAAGCCAGGAATTGAACTCAGGTCTCTGAAGCTGTGAGGTAGCAGTGCTAGCCACTGTGCTGCCCCTACAGATCAATTTCCTGAACAACGACAGAGCTGTCTATGGTTGGTTTAATGACCTTTGGCCTTCCTTCCAGGTTTGTGGGGATTCACCCCTCCCCCTCCAGATGTTGACTTTTTGTGCTGAGGCCGATTTAATCTTGTCGCTAAGTATGTGGTAAAACAAGGAAGCCTCAAGTCAGATGGCGATTCATTGATAGTTATAACTATACACAGACAAGCTCAGTACACAGGTCCAGTTGCACTGACTCCCAGGGTCTCACTATAGGCTCCACCCACTGAGCCACATCCTAACACCTGATAAGTTAGACTTTGCACACTGTTTTGAGAAACTCAAGGGTCATGTGACCTACAGACAATCACCTATTAAATGGGCCACACTATTAAATTCCTCCTCTCTTCCAATCATTCAAAACAAAAGTCCTTTATATAACTATGTATAGTACAGTTGGATTGGTCATGCTAAATTGTCCTTTCATGTCCCAGTATGGCTAAGAGGGTATAGTGGGGCAAATACATGGGTAGGTGTGTGGAGTTACATGGATAGGGCTGTCCTATTATTTAATAAGGGTAGCAAGGATAACCCGGGTAATTATAGGCCAATGAGCTTGATGTCAGTGACAGTGAAATTGTTGAAGATTCTTAGTAATAGGATCTATACATATTTGGAACTGAATGGTCTTGTTAGTGACGGACATGGTTTTGTGTGAGGGACGTCATGTCTCACTAATTTAATGGAGTTTGAGGAAGTGACCAAAATGATTGCGGGAAGGGCTATGAACATTGTCTAAATGCGGCTTTGACAAGTTCCCTCACGGCAGGTGGGTACAAAAAGTTAAATCACATGGGATCAGATGGATTCAAAACTGGCTTGGCCATAAGAAGACAGGGGGTAGCAGTGTGAGGGTGTTTTTCTGAATGGAGGTCTGTAACTAGTAGTGTTCAGCAGGGATCAGTGTCGGGACCTCTGCTGTTTGTGATATATGTAAGTAACTTGGAAGAAAGTGTAGCTGGTCTGATTAGCAAGTTTGCGGATGATAAAGATTGTTGGAGTTGCAGATAATGAAGATTGTCAGAGAATACATCAGGATATAGATAGACTGGAAAATTGGACAGAGAAATGGCAGATGGGATTTAAATCTGACAATATTTTGGTCGATCCAATTCAGGTGGGAGCTATAAAATGGTAGAACCATTAGGAGCATAGACAGATCTGAGAGTACAGGTCCACAGATCCTAAAGTGGTGAAGGATTTGGCATGCTTGCCTTCATTGGCCAGGGCATTGAATATAAAAGTTAGCAAATTATGTTACAGTTGTATAAATTTTTGGTTAGGCCACATTTGGAGCACTGGCTGTGATTCTCCCATTGTGACCTGCAACTTTTCTGGCAGGTCACGGTGGGAGATGTGCATCTGTGGCCTTGACCAGGAATGCATGCACGTCTCCCAGAGCGGGAGAACAGTTGCTGGTCAGACCACACTGGAAACCAGCAGGCAGGCAGGTGAGTAATTTCAATCTTTTTAAGATGCATATGAGTTAATTAACTGGACCTTTCATGTCCCAGTTGAATCTCCCACCCCATCAGAAGTACTTCATTCTGGCAGGGTTCAGACTAGCTCCCCACATTCAGGGAACTCATGGGAGACCCTGCTAGAATGAAGGGGGCAGTTGGGGTCACCCAGGGGGGTCAGGTGGTGGGGGCTGGTGCCTCCTGGCAATGCCAACTTGTGCCCTCTGGGCATTGGGTAGTGCCAAGGGGACAGGGCTTAGGGGCAATTGTGGTGGGGGGCCCTGCTGCCATTCTGCACTGGGAACAGTCTGGCATAGAGGGAGCCCTGGGTAGTTTGGGCACAGAGAAAGTTTTAAAGAAATTGAGCCTTGAGAAACAATGCCAGACTCTGACTGCCATTCCTGGAAAAACACATTTTTAACCAGTAAAAAGGTAATAAAGCAGTTTTGAAATGAAACTGGAATCCTCCTAAGTTGATAGCCCCTTGGTTTGTACCCAAGCAATGAGCTATTTTACGTCTTCAAACAAAGATATAAGTGTATTTTCCTTTGCTTTGAGAGATGGGATGACTGCTTCAGAGGGAAA
Source organism: Carcharhinus amblyrhynchos (assembly GCF_965287045.1). Lineage (NCBI taxonomy): Eukaryota > Metazoa > Chordata > Chondrichthyes > Carcharhiniformes > Carcharhinidae > Carcharhinus > Carcharhinus amblyrhynchos. The sequence continues at coordinate 15,135,552 of NC_137349.1, forward strand.
CAGGGTTTTTAGAAATCAGGCCAGATAGTCCACAGTTGGAGGTGAATACATCCTGCTCCAGAGTTGCTCTACACACTGCAGTCAAGTAATCTGGAATGTTCCTCTAGGCTATCTGTAAAGCAATTCAAGAATCATTGTTTGTATCACAGGTCAGCACTGAGAGCCACCCTGGGTAACCCAGACTCCACCAGACCTTGAATCCTACAATGCAGAGGGAGGCCATTCAGCCTATTGTGTTTACACCAATGCTGATAGCACCCTGAGGCCCTCTCCCCATAATCTCACACATCATGGCCAATCCCCCCAAACTGTACAACCTGCTGTTGAACCCTAACTTTTAACCCAAGTAATTGACTTTCTATTCAGCCAGATTGTTAACAAATTTTCTTTGACAAATGTGGTCAAGTCTCTTATTCTGGGTAACAGCAGTGAAAACGGACACTTGTGACACACTGCACACTCCCTTTGCTTGTTTTCTCTAAAGGACATCTTCCATAATAACAGGACATTCCTTTGCTGACGAAGTGAACAGATTAGTTACAGAAATCCTTTGCATGCTGAACAAGATAGCAAGAGGTGAATGAATTGAGAGAGAAATCTTTGAGCCCAGCTATTAAATTACACTAAAGGACAAGAAAAATTTCTCCAATAAATATTTACTTACAAATGCAGCAATAGTGGAATGTAGGAAGTGGAGCACAAAAACAGTCCGAATTGGATCCAACTTCATTCAAGACTCAGTTGAGGGTGAGCCTGTCAAACAGGTACATTCCCATGCCATTCTCAGGGGCTCTCAGTCTGTTCAGGTTGGTGATGTGATTGCTAAGCTTCTCGATCATCTTCACTTGTTCATCCAAGTAGTGAGGCTCCAGGAAGTCACAAAGCTAGAAACAGGAAGTCAGGCAATATTAGTGAGTTCTATTATCTAGATGTAATGCACAAGTCTGGTTCTACCCACAATTCCATTAAACTGGGAGTGAGTGGATCAAGAAACATTGCTGCCTCAGAATGGATCTGTTTCGTGATCAGGTTCAGAGTAGGTGACCTTTCCAGAACAAACCCACAAGTGGGAAACAAAGCAATGGAATTCTGTCACAGGGGGAATTGTAGATTCTAATGTTATCTCAACACCACTGCGGAAAACCCATCACACAACTTACATGAGAGTCAGTGTCCTAGAGGAGAGGTTGTGCAGATCCAGCAGACTCTGGTTCACATTCTTCTCTATCTGCAGAGCTCTCTACATTGCCTCCAGCCCATTGCTCCACTCATCCTGCTCTGGCTTCTGAAATAGAGGAAGCAGCTTCATTATTCAATGTGGGGGGGAAGGTAATAATTTAGTAGCTATTAGTCCTTGGGGCAGCATGCTTAGCATTAGAGTCACTGGGATGACATTGCAGACCATTAGTGGAGAAAGATCAGTTTGTTAACTCTGCTATTTAGTTAATGCAAGTCCATTCCCAAAATTCCTCATTTTTAAAATATCTTTGTGTCACAAGTAGGCTTACATTAACACTGCAGTGAAGTTACTGTAAAAAATCCCTTAGTCACCACACTTCAGCTCCTGTTTAGGTACACTGAGGGAAGAATTCAGCCTGGCCAATGCACCCAACCATCATGTCTTTTGGACTGTGGGAGGAAACCCATGCAGACATGAGGAGAACGTGCAAACTCCACAGTCAGTGACCCAAGCCAAGAATCAAACCCAGGTCCCTGGTGCTGTGAGGCAATAGAACTAACCACTGTGCCACCCTGATGTTTATAGCTTTGCCCCTGCGCAAGTACCAGAGTCTGAGTTAATAGTTCAGTTCTTCCCAAATTTCTTGATCCTCTAGCCATTAGAGAAGTGATTTAAAGATCCACATCACACCAACATTAGCAACTTCAATCAACCTCAATGTGAGAAATCGAGGATGCGATGACAAGATATTAAACATTTGAAATGAGAGATCTAAACTGTATGGCAGACCCCTCCCAAGGGAAAATCCAACCTTAATATCCTCTAGGATGAATCTGCCTCCACATTTATTCTGGAATTCCACCACCTTCTCAGTATGTTCCCATTCCTCATGTGACTGCTCCTTGAAGAACTCAGCAAAGTGACTCAGGGCAACATCATCCTGGTCCAAAGTAAGCATACTGCAGGGAGAGACACAAAACGAAGGGTCAGGTTTGATCCAAGAAAAAACAGCAGCGTCACAAATAGATAACATCTTTTGATGTCATTGGTTGGCCTTTAATTAGGGACTCGAGTATTTCCTGGGAAGCCAAATAATGTTTTTCTCAGTATGTTGACAGTCCATCCCTAGAAAACCCAAGAGCAGTAATGCTTTTTGGCCTCTTAATGTCAAACCAAATAAACAATCTCAAGTTAAATCAGGACAATGTTAGAGGGGAAGCTCCCCAAAAGGAGGAGGAACAGCCTGAACAAAATCAAAGTACAAAGGAAATTTGAAAACAAATTATAGTGTGATCGTTAGAGTCAATAATGCACCCCAGCCCCTGTGGGTGCAGAAGGCATCAATTGTGCCCGTGGACACAGCATGCTCCCTCTACAGGTACATGTGGCCGCAAACATAGCCATGGTACGAGGGCAGACAGTCGGGATGGATGGCCCCCTCAATCGCCCACTGCCTGGGCCTGTAAATGGCATGTTTCGTTAGACGCAGGTTCGCGAGGAGGTCGCCATCCCAACTTGCCCCTCTCTGCACCAGCTGTCCGTAGATCAGGAGCATGGGACTGAAGTGCAAAACAAAACTTTAATAAAAAGGTTCAGGAAAAAAAAAAGGGAGGGCAACCTAAGACACGAAACACAGACATGGTCCACGGACTCCACAAGGCCACAGAAGGGGCAAGCTTCAGAGCTCGTGAGCCAGTGAATCCTACAGTTGTACGGAACTGCCGCATGCATCACCCTCCACCCCAGGTCCCTGATGTAATTGGGGGAGATCCCCCTGTAGAGGGACCTCCACTGCCCAACCGCAACAAGGCCTGCCAAAGTGTACCCGGGCGAGAGGCAAGGATGCGGTGGTGGAAAGTGTGCAGCAGCAGCTCGTACAGGAAACACCTCCGTGTGGTGGAAAAAGGCATGGAGGACATTTCCACAAGGCGGCTCATGCTGTGGGGCACCTGACTCGAGGAGGGGGGGAGCTGAGACTTTGGGCCAATGTGGAATTCCGTCTGAGCAGGAGAACGCTTTGGTAGGATCTCACCGCAAGCTTTTTGGCTGATAGCTAAATTTCAACGTGGGAAAATTTGAGTGAGTACAGCAAAGGCTTACCAGCCTGATTCCTGGGATGGCATATCTGTTATGATGACACTAAGTCAGTTAGGATTAGAATCAGAGTTATGAGAGAGATGTTATAGAAAGAAAATTCTAACAGGGTAGATTCAGAAAGAACGTGCCTAATGGTGCAAGAATCCAGAACTAGGGGGCCATAGTTCGAGGACAAGGGGCAAACCTTTTAGGACAGTGGTGAGGAGAAATTTCTTCACCCAGAGAATGGTGAATGTGTGGAATTCACTCCTACAAAAAGTAGGCGAGGCCAAAACATTGTGAATACTTGGGGTGAAAGGAATCAAGGGATATGGGACAGGGCAAGATCAGGATATCAAGTTTGATGTTCAACCAGGATCAAATGGCTCTACTTTTATTTGACCTTTCTCTCCCATGCCAAAGAAAAAGATGCTTCAAATCAGTAACTTAAACATTTTAGATAGGGACAGGTTCAACACATCAGGATTTACTCATTTAAAGAGAGGATAAACTGACCATAGCTAATGTTTCACTAACCAGTCACCCAATTACATTTAATTGCTCCTCTGGTTGGAGAAGGTCGCATGGGTCTATGCAACACCAATACAATCCTACTGGAAACCTCATGAAACCACTGAATCCCTACAATGCAGAGGGAAACCATTCAGCCCATCAAGTCTACACCAACTACAATCCCAGCCAGGCCTTATTCCCACAACCCCATGCATTTAACCTAGCTAGTACCACTGAAGTGAAGGGGCAATTTAGCATGACCAATCTCCTAACCCACACATCTCTGAACTGCGAAAGGAAACCCACACAGATACAGAATGCACAAACTCCACACAGACAGTGACCCAAGCCAGGAAGTGAACACAGGTCCCTGGCACTGTGAGGCAGCAGTGTTAACCACTGTGCCATCATGTCACCCAGTTTGCAATGACTGGTCTTATAACCCAGAGTTAGTTTTAGATTTAAAAAAAAACTCCAGACTGGACACAGCAATTCTAAAACAGGAACAAGCTCCTGTTGGAATGCTGAGTCTATTCAGTCTGGGGGAGGGAGATATCTAAAACCAGCTCATCAACCTAGAGAAATTGCTCAGAATGCAACTCAGTCACCTTATTAAACTGAAACTAGGATTCCCAGAAATGTGTAGCTCACCATGGAGAGGTAAAGAACATAAGAAATAGGAGCAGGAGTAGGCCATCCGGCCCTTCGAGCCTGCCCCGCCATTCAATAAGATCATGGCTGATCTGTCATGGCTCAGTTCCACATTCCCACCCTCTCCCCATATCCCTTAATCCCCTCGCTTATCAAAAACCCATCAACCTGCGTCTTAAAAATATTGAGCGAGGCAGCCTCCACCACTTCAACGGGCAGAGAATTCCAGAGATTCACCACCCTTTGAGTGAAGAAGTTCCTCCTCAACTCCGTTCTAAACCGCCCCCCTTTTATCTTGAGGCTGTGCCCCCTAGTCCTACTGTCCTTTCTGAGCGGGAAGAGTCTCTCCACCTCTATCCTATCCATCCCGTTCATCATCTTATGTGTCTCAATGAGATCTCCCCTCATTCTTCTAAACTCTAACGAGTACAAGCCTAGTTTATTCAGCCTCTCCTCATAGCTCAACCCCCTCAGCTCCGGTATCAGCCTAGTAAACCTCCTCTGCACTCCCTCCAAGGCCAAAATATCCTTGCGTAAGTGCGGCAACCAAGACTGCACACAGTACTCCAGCTGCGGCCTCACCAATGCCCTATACAGCTGCAGCAAGACCTCCCTACTTTTATATTCAATCCCCCTCGCTATGAAGGCCAGCATCCCATTCGCCTTCCTGACCACCTGCTGCACTTGCAGCAGGGAATAGAGCTCTAGGTCGATCTGCTTGTTAACAGCATTCTCACAATCCTTATGGTAATTCTGACACACTTGAGAAGCCATCTCACTGAGGATAAAAGTCACACAACAAGCTAACCTCAGCACTCTCATACTCCTGTATTTATACCACTGGGAGCTTTTTTAAGGCACCAAACAAGTAAACAAACTCAAATTAACTTAGCGACAAATTAAAAGGGGCAGCCCCCCAAAAAGGAAGGGGGGGGAACAGCCCAAACAAAACCAAAGTGTAAAGGAAACTTAAAACATTAAATCAAAATGTGTTTGTCAGGGTCTATAATGCACCCCAGCCCCTGTGGTGCCCAGCGGGCACGGAAGGCATCAACTGCGCCCGTGGACACCGCATGCTCCCTCTCCAGGGACACCCGGCCATGAACGTAGCTGCAGTAGAGGGGCAGACAGTCAGGATGGGCAACCCCGTTGATCGCCCGGGGGAGGAGGAGCTCTACGGGTAAGAAGGACGGGACTTTTGAGATGACGAGCTTGTGGGCGGTGGCCTTGAGCGGATCCACCGCCAGGAATGTCCCACCCACCGTGAGCCCCTTTTCCAGGGCGAGATGGACCGCCCGCTCGGCCTTCAGAAAGAACACGGCCCGGCCATACACCTTAGAGACAATGGCTGAGAGGCCAACAACCCCAGCCACTGCCCTCACACGGGCCTTGATGGTCATGTCGGGGTGGGCGTAGCACTTGACCCCGAGCTGTTTTGTGATTAGTGTAAACGGTGGCAGGGCCTTGGGAGCAGCGGGGGCTTTGTCTGCCGCCACACCCGCATAGATGGGTCGAGAAGGCACTGTCACCGGTGACACCGTCAAAGTCACCATGGTTTACCCGAGGAGTGCTACACCTATCCCGAGAATGCCCAGGTGTATGGCAGAACGTATATGCGTGTCCGAGGGGAGGGTCTCGGGTTGTAGGGAAGGATGGGTAATGGGCCTGTCTGCCCAGGTGGCAGGGCAGGGTCAGAGAGGGAATGAGGGAGGGTGGAGTGGGGGTTCAGGTGCTCTCTCCCCGGAGTTAGAGAGGAGATTGGAGGAGCAGGAGGGAGGACGAGGGACAAGGCACTGAGGAGGGCCGGCACCCCAGCCGGGGGGTGACGGGAGGGGAGGGGGCCGAATGTCAATGTAGGGGACAGCAGCAGTGGGTGGGGTGGGGTGGGGTGGGGTGGGGTGGGAGGAGTTTGTTCCTTCAGCCCTCCTGGGTGCAACAGTCAAAGTCCAGAGTGTCTTCACCCCACCCCCAGGAGATGGAAATCAGTCTTAATATTCTCCCCACCCCCACCCCACCCCACCCCCTCCCCTCCCCACCCCCACACCCCCTCCCCTCCCCACCCCACCCCACCCCCTCCCCTCCCCACCCCACCCCACACCCCCACCCCCTCCCCTCCCCACCCCACCCCACACGCCCACCCCACCCCACCCCACCCCACCCCACCCCACACCCCCTGGAGCTGGAAATCAGTCTTAATATTCTCCCCACCCCACCTTTCCAAACACCAACTTTTGAAGATAAGGGCATCAGCCCAGCCACTCAGTCCTTTGATGCTGTTGTTTCAGGGTTGTCCAGTCCTCCCTCCTGTGGATGGGAAAAGAAAGAACCTCTCACTCTCTGTGTCTTCACTCCCTCTCTCCTCAGGGAGAGAGCACCCTCCAGTGGCCGGATGGTAGCTCCTCTGTCCTTCCTTCCCTCTATCCTTCAGGTTTGGCATCTTGACCAGTCTCACAGAAGGAAATCCTTGACATAACCTGCTTCTCGAGTATCAGCAGCTGCAGCAATGGCTCTCTCTCAGCAAGCAGGTGCTTCCAGTCGATGTCCAAAGGGTCTTCCCAGGAAACACTCTCTCAATGTGTCCTGGAGAATGGAGTTTCTGGTTTTGAGCAGTCATTTGAGCAAGGAGCAGGAATGGGCCAATCAGTCTCTCGAGCCTACTCCACCATCTGCTGTGGTGGGATTCAAACCTAGGACCCCAGAACATTAGCTAAGTTTCTGGATTAATAGTCTAGCGATAATACCACTAGGCCATCGCCTCCACTTGGAGGTAGACTGGAAGAGGCTGATTATCACCAGGCAAAGACACAGGGAATCTAGTTTGCAAACATGATTTTTTTGGGATGAAAGTGGGTGTCCTCACACTGAATTCTAACGGTATTATTTGCAATCACTTTAACGATGTCCCCTACACCTCCTTCTCTCAGCTATGCTATTTAGTGATTTGATTTGATTTATTATTGTCACATGTATGAGTATAGAGTGAGAAGTATTATTTCTTGCGCGCTATACAGACAAAGCATAATGCTCATAGCAAAGGAAAGGAGAGGGTGCAGAATGTAGTGTTACAGTGATAGCTAGGGTGTAGAGAATGATCAAGTTAATGTGAGGTAGGTCCATCCAAAAGTCTGATGGCAGCAGGGAAGAAGCTGTTCTCGAGTGGGTTGGTACGTGAGGTCAGACTTTGGTATCTTTTTGCTGATGGAAAAAGGTGGGAGAGGGAATGTGTGGGGTGCGTGGGGTCCTTAATTATGCTGACTGCTTTGCCGAGGCAGTGGGAAGTGTAGATAGAATCAATGGATGGGAGACTGGTTTGCATGATGGGCTGGGGTACATTCACAACCTTTTGTAACTTCTTGCGGCCTTGGGCAGAGCAGGAGCCATAGCAAGCTGTGATACAAGCAGAAAGAATGTTTTGTGTGATGCATCTGTAGAATGGGTGAGAGTTGTAGCTGACATGGCAAATTTCCTGAGTCTTCTGAGAAAGTAGAAGCATTGGTAGGCTTTCTTAATTATAGTGTAGGCACTGGGGGAACCAGGACAGGTTGGTAACGTGGAAAACTAGAAACTTGAAGCTCTCGACCATTTCTACTTCATCCCATTGATGTAGACAGGGGCACTAGTGATCGTCCACTGCGCTTCCTGAAGTCGAAGGCAATGAGGGAGATATTACTGTCGTCACACCAGTTGACTAGATTGTCTACCTCGTTCCTGTACTGTGTCTTATCATTGTTTGAGATGCGAGCCACTAGAGTAGTGTGGTGAGAAACTTGAAAATCTAGTCTCGGTGAAAGGTAAAATGGATTTGTGATGAGTATCAGACAGAAGGCTGTTGCTCAGTCAGAGTAAAGTGCGATGTGGAGTTTTATGGCCAAGTTTCAGAGCTGGAAACAACAGTGTTTTTTCCCCTTTATCTGAAAAATTTGAGTCCACTCTTACTAAAAGCTTATTCTTGGGTGGGATGTGGGTGTTGCTCACAAGTTCAGTATTTGTTAGCCATGGCTCACTAAGCCATTTCAGAGGATGGTTAAAAGTCAGCCACACTGCTGTGGGTGTGGAGTCACGTTTTGGCTATATATAGATATATAGAGCGAGAGACAGGAAAGAGAGATATACATAGAGAAAGAGATAGAGAGAGAGAGAAAGATATATATATTTATAGATATATATATATAAAAAGAAAGGTATATACATATAGAGAGAGGGACAGAGAGATCTCTATATCTTTCTTCACTCTCTCTCTCTCTATATATGTATATCTTTCTCTCTCTTTCTATCACTCAATCTCTCCTCATTTAAGAGATTAGAAAAAGAGAAAGTGTCCGATTCTTGGCAGGATTGAACAATTGGATGCAGTTTTATCCAACCTGTCTGTTAAGGTTGCTTATAAACAATACAGCAAGTTATTGAAATTATATGATTAAAGTGATTTTGTGTATACTTGCTTATCGTTATCTTGGCATGTTTCAGTAGACAGACAAATATTTCAGATGATAAACTGATCTGGCAAATACAGATTGAATGGTTGTCATGTTTAGTGTTGAGGATTATTGGCGAGAACAGGCATGTTTTTCAATACTTTTTGTGAGTTAACAATGTGATCTATTGGCGCCAGCTGGTGGAGATGGTAGGCATTGCTCTCTTCACCATAATCCGTGTTGATTTTGAAACGACTGCAATGACTCCGTGGCAATAAAATGCATTCCGGTGTTGGAATTCTAAATTGACGGCAGCGCAATGGTGTAGTCTCTGCCCTCTATGATCAACCCAGCCCAACTTGTGTCTTTCTAACAGTTTCAATATCATTACTATCTCCTTAAGATTCTGGGTTGGATATTCTACTTTTTACAGAATCACTGCAGTGCAGAAGTACACCATTGACCCTGCACCGACAATAATCTCACCCAGGTCCCATCCCCATAACCCCATGTATTTACCCTGCTAATCCCTTTGACACTAAAGGACAATTTAGCATGGTCAATCAACTTCATCGGCACACCTTTGGACTGTGGGAGGAAACTGGAGCATCCGAAGGAAACCTACGCAGACACAGGGAGAACATGCAAACTCCATACAGCCACCCTAGGCTGGAATTGAACCCGGGGTCCCTGGTCCTCTGAGGCAGCAGTACAAACCACTGTGTCACCGTGTGAATCAAGCCATTTCTCTGTGTTGTTCTCCCAGCTCTGGAGCGATTGTGTCAACTTACCTTATTTTCACTGTGCAGGGTAAAGGGTGAGCGAGAATCAGAGTTGCAAACGGAGGTGGGTGGATGCGGGGCAGGCAAATTATAAGACCTGTCTTTGCTGGGATATCAGTACAGTTCTGTAGAAAAGTGAAGCTGCCTAATCTTTACCCTCACCCATCCCACACCCCAAGGCTCCCATTATTCACAAGAAGCCCTCCCCTGACCAGTTCCCTACAATTTCCTAATGCCCTTCGATATACCCTCATAATCCCTCACCCTCCCATGCCCACTCCCCACTCTCCATTCCCCCTCAACTCCCATGTCCTGGTATCTTTTCATGCCCCTCCCCCATGTGCCATTCATTCATCCCAGTTTCCCTTCACCCTCCCTAGTTCATTAACCTAGTATCCACCATGTACAGAAATCATAACCCCTTTAATATTAGGAGTCTTTGAGATGTTCACAATACTGCCAAGGTAATCTGACGTCATTCAAAATCCACATTAAACAACATAATCCTACTCGATAATCAAAAACTATCCAGCTAAGCGCACTAACAGTCCCTTTAACAGCAGTGTCAACAACTCCTGCTGAGCTAAATCCATTAGTGGGGTTTGGAACTTAGCCAAACATACATAATGGGATTCAATTGCACAGCTGCATAACCAAAATACATTTTAACTCCTGAATTCATTGGAAGAGCTCAGCCATCTGTTCAAGCTGTAAAGCAGGGAACAGATGTCTGGGTTGTCAATCAAAGAGTCAACCATCTGATCATAGAATCACTACAGTGCAAAAGGAAGCCATCTGGCCCATCGGTACTGCAGCAACCACAATCTCAGCCAGGCCCTATTCCCATACTCCCATGCATTTACCCTAGCTAGTTCCCCTGAGACTAAGGGGCAATTTAGCATGGCCAATCCACCTAACCTGCACATCTTTAGACTGTGGGAGGAAGTAGGAGCACCCGGAGAAAACCCATGCAAACAGAGGGAGAATATGCAAACTCCACTCAGACTGTGACTCAAGCTGTGAATCAAACCTGGGTCCCCGTCTCTGCGAGGCAACAATGCTAATCACTGTACTGCTGTTCCGCCAGTGATCAAGCTTTAAATTATAGGAACAGCCGACTGAGCTGTATTTCAATTGAAATATTAAATCAGGGATCAGTTGAAACCATAAAATCTGAATATCAATATTCTTTAATACAGAAGAGCATGTCATCCATAGTGTGCACAACCCAGATGCATCAGAAGACTTTTATACTTTCACAATGCTGGCCAATTTAATGGTCTTTTTAAGAACCAAGCCTTATCATCAACCAGTACAGCTGTCTGTCAAAAGGTTTCCAACTCCCGACTGGGATTCTCCTATGGGTTCATGCCACCTGTGAACTGGCATGAATGATCTCACCTTCAGAAACCAGCCTGAAGTAGATCAAAATTGCAGGGGTCTATAATGTCCAGTCTTTCTAGATCAAGACCATTGTATACAGATTCCCAGCTTGGGTCATTGCCTGTGCGGAGTTTGTACTTTCTCCCCGTGTCTGCATGGATTTCCTCTGGGTGCTCCAGTTTCCTCCCACAGTCCAAAGATGTGCAGGCTAGGTGGACTTGCTATGCTAAATTGCTCCTTAGTGTCAGAGGAGCTAGCAGGATAAATGCATGAGGTTATGGGGATAGGGCCTGGGTGGGATTGTGGTCAGTGCAATCTTGATGGGTTGAATGGCCTCCTTATGCACTGTAGTGATTCTATGATTCTACGCCCTCTTGTCCATGCTGCTGGAAATGGCTAGCAAAGAGAATGGTGGTCGGGCCTCTGCATGCAGATCCCAACTGCCTTCTTTGCGCCCACCCAATGCAGGTTGTCCCTGTGCCAGGATGGGAAAGCCTGTTTCCTCATGTTATCTCAACTCTCCCCACCCTGAATTTTTTCAAACAGGTCCTTTTGCATAGGGAACAAACAGCATTAATAATATGCATCGAGTGTCACTGAAATTCCTGCGGTATTCGCAATGAGTAACTTGCTGCCTGGCTCCCCAGTGTTTTCCAGCATCTAAGGCACAAGTCAGGTGAAAAATGAAATGGTCTCCATTTGCCTGGATGAGTGCAGCTTCAGCAAGTCAAGAAGCTTGACACCATCTAGAACAAAGCAGCCTGCCTAATGGACAGTCCCTCCATCACCAATGTATAGTGGTAGCAGTGTGCACTATCTACAGCAGGAACTTACCTATGCTCTTGGACAGTGCCTTCCAAACCCATCTAGAAGGACAAGGGTGGTAACACATGCAAGTTTCTCTCCACACCATCCTGACTTGGAAATATATCACTTCCTTTACTAATGGTTCTTGAGTCAAAATTTTGTCCTACTTCCACAACTCCCTTCAAAACACGTCACTAGATTGTAGCTTACAATATATTTCCTCTTTCCGCCATGTTGCTTTGAGAGGGAGATTGCATCCAGAGGAAACCTATAGACATGAGAATGTACAAACTCCAGAGTTACCCGGGATCGGAATGGAACACTAGTCCCTAAAGCTGCGAGGCAGCAGTGCGAACCATTGTGACAGCGTGTCACCCTAGATTTTTTGCTCAAGTCTATGGAACAGGACTTGTATCCATTAGCTCTGATTCATAGGATAGTCTGAACACTAAGTCAAGTTAACTGCAGTAATTCTTGCATGGTTTTAATTTCTTTTGAAGAATGACTTCAATGTTTCTGCATTTAGTAATGCTTACATATTTGAGCGTATACAGAAAAGTGGAGCTTGAGCCACGGTCCCAGTAAACATTCTGTGACATTAAAGTCCGTGGTCTTGGTGCAGTTTTTTAAATTAGTGTTTTTGATTATACAGCAGTGCCACTTATTTCTGTATCAGATTCCAATATTATATATTAATGTGTGGGGCAAAAGACTACTAAATTAAGGTATTGTTGCACTGCCCAAAGTAGCCAAACAGGAGTGTTAAACATTACAAATACATGTTTGACTTTGAGTTCAGAATCTGGGACACCCAGTTACTGATTCAAATGAATTTGTGGAGAAATAGTTTATCTATGAATACAGCAAAGAACCATCTAAAACAAAGTAGATAAACACAATGTAAATAATTCAAACATTTATTTAGTATATTACAAAACAAGTGGGAAGAGGTAGAATGCTAACATATTCCTTTTCATCAGTTTTCAGTAATTTGCAAGAACACAGTTTTTATTCTCCCATTTCTAATCCAGGAGATATAGCTGGAAATCCGTTCGTAAATATTCTGCTCAATTTGACCGTTGCAATCTTTGTTAAGGAAAATAACCCTTCAGCCTCATTCTTTTTGCAAACCAGTGGTTTAGAAGCATATGCCCTGGAAAATATACAAGAATTACATTAAAAATAATACACGAGATACATTAAATGTAATTATAGCACTTCATTGAACTACTTAGTTAAAAATAAAACACTGCTTCAGGATAGGATTGATTTACAATTTGTAAATTTTAGTGCACAAAATGTTAATGAAACAGAAAGCAAATTAGAAACATCTGCAGAAAACATACAAGCTAATGTTTCATTTGTAGACTGTCAAGACTGGAAATATCAAGAGGAACAGCATTTAAAAAGGAACAAAGTGGTAGGAGGGAAAACCACAAAATCAAGTAGAAGATTGGCTTAAAAGTTAAGCACCTTACGTTGAGGCTTAGAGAAAAAAAAAAGAAGTCATTTACAAGGTAGAGAAGCAAGACAGCAGGGAGTGGGAAAGGTGTGACGAGGCACATAGCAGGAGAAACAGAAAATTGCTCTGGAGAGGCTCCATCTTTATGATATTATGGTGGCATCCTTGGTGTCAAACTGCTTTTTCTCTTCTCTAAGGCTTCGGGGCAACAGGAGCTTGTTCTGCTAATCAATACTTACTTCCCATGACAAGAATAATATAAAGTTTATAAATGAATGATAATTATGCCAGATCCTTACACAAGAACACTACCAGTGGTATCACAAAATGCAATGAAGTTTCATTCAGTCTCCATTTTTCTTTAAAGAGAAGCTAACAGAATGGTGGAACTGAATGCGCTGGAGTCATACAGAAATAAAATACTGATCTGAAACATGAGCACAATTCATTTCTGTAATGCAGGTGAAAATCAAAAACAAATATGGAAATAAAAGTGTGCAAAATACTTACCTTACAGACATCACTTATCCCCATTAAAGTCACCAGCACACTGTATTCTTCATCATATAATCAAACAAATGCAAGCAATTGAACTTTGCACATCTGAATGTTAGATTCACTTTTTGCAATTCTTCAGGATAATTTCCTCATTGTCCAGTTTCATTGCAAATCCATCAGAAATATTTACTTTTCTTAGCAAAAATGTTTGGTGGTTTTCAAGAATTGTCAAGGTCCTTTTGTTATTAACCTGCAATTGGGTACCATACAAAAGGAATATTAAAAGAGCAAGCTTGCATTTATAAAGCACCTTTCATATTTTCAAAAGATCACAGAAGTGTTTCACAGCCAATTAAAAACTTTGTGTGGTCAAACATGACAGCCAAAATGAGTTAAATGATTTGTTTTAATAGCGTTGGATGATGGATAAAATACTGGCCAGAATTCCTTTTTTAACATCTCCAAATAGTGCTGTGCCATATGACTTTTTTTCTTTAAGTTCATTAAAATGAATGATCTATTTAAACTACTAATAATTCCAAATTGTCCAATACTTCAAAACAAGCAATGCAATAACAGGGCTAGAAATCATGTTATCCAATAATCTGAATTAAACTACAAAAAAAAATCAAGAGCAGACTTTGTATTGGTAACTTGAGAAATGCTAGAATTTCTATTTCTTACACTACCTCAGGAAACATGTTGTTGTTTGCTTTTGTGATGCTGTTTTTTCAGATGAAATTTGCTTGTTCTTCACTGTTTTGTAATGACCAATCTCAAATAGCAATTCTGATCTGTTAGAAAACCAAAGCAGAAATATTAACCATACTGAACTGCAAGTAGATCTTCAATGACATGCATAATTTAAGGCCTGAATCTTTAACAGCAGAATGCATATGTTTGATTCTTTAGTTCTGAAGCATTAAGTCTTACTACACAGCACAATGAAGTCAAAATAATTCACATTAGCTTATAATTCACTTAAGTTAATTCTCCCATTTTATCCCCACTGAAAGTGTAACCCTTGGGTGTGATTTATTGGGGTAACTGCAGTCATCATGCTGCACTGAGATGTTCAGTTTTCGCATGAGCACAAGCATGTACTGAACTGCACAGAATACTGCTATGCAAATGTGTGCCCCCTGCCAAAACTGATCATGTCTGATTTCTCCCCCTATAAAGTTTTATTCATTCATCACAAATAAGGCTTACATTAACACTGCAATGAAATTACTGTGAAATCTCCCTAGTTGCCACACTACGGCACCTGTTTGGGCCAATGCACCAAGCCAGCACTTCTTTCAGACTGTGGGAGGAAACAGGAGCGCCCGGAGCAAACCCATGCGAATCGAACCTAGGTTCCTGGCACTGTGAGGCTGCAGTGCAAACCACTGTACTGCCCATTATTGCTCCTCAGTGGCCCAGGAATACTAAGGTCAACAGTAACACTTCTGCAGCTGCCACAATGTCAGCGGTTTACTGGTGAAGTCAAATTTCCTGTCAACTCGTTTATGTCAACCTTTTGACTCTTGGAATTTCTCACACAATTGCTGGTGGTGCAAAGTCACAAGCAAAGATACCCAATAACAGGAGACTCAAGCTTCAGAAACTAAAAATATTTATAGAAGCCATGTGATCAGATGTTATTTGATTAGGCATGACAATACATCACATGATCAACCTCTGGGAATGCCTCCGTTTGACTTGCGGGCTCTACCTGCTTTCATAACTCCCAATTACAACCTAACTCTGATAACTCAGTGTTTGCACTAAAACAAATCATCTAAATTAGGCAAGGTGGGAATTTAAAAAAATTTTAAAATTAGCTTCAATTAGGAAACTGTGATCAAGGAAGCACGTTGAAAAACAAAAATACAAGTATAGTGATAATTCAGTGTTTGTACTAAAACAAATCATGTGAATTAGGCAAGGTGGGAATGTATTAAAGAATAAAATATTTAGAATTAGCTTCAAACTAATAGGAATCAAATGAAAGGCAAGATTGCACGTATAAAGGTAGAATGGAGAGAAGGTGGCAGAGGAAGATAGAGAACGAAGGAAAGAGGATGGAGAAAACTCTATTCCAGATCAGATTACAAAGCACTAGCCTTCACACACTAGCAGCAATTAAGTGTCCATCTTTTCTTTACTACAGTACCACCACCAATAAGTTCCAGATGCAATAAATAGTACAAACAAGCTTAGCTCTGCCTCACCCCAGACACCCTAAAAATGAGTAGAGAGAGAAAATATATGTGAACAATGACAGGATTAGATTCACCCACTGACTACTGACATCCATTACTTAGAAAATGGCTGTGTGTGTCTGGTGATAGAAAGTGGCCAACATCTGCTGAAATGTATTTTTGACAGGCAGAAGCTTCAGGAGAGGAGAAAAAAAAAATAAAATAAAAACGCTAGCAGTAGATTAAATCCCAATCCATGTTTCAATATTGTTATTTTTTAAGCTCTCCCATCCAACCAAATCTTTTTTTCTCACTGCAAGAGGTTTTGATAGTGAAAATTGGAGAGAAAATTCAGGATAATTGGTAAAAGTAAAATTAGATTTTTTAAAATGCAAATCATCTGGAAAACCTGAAAAGACAGTGGAAGCAGATTCAATAGTAATTTTCAAAAGGGAGCTGTATAAATCCTTGGAAAGGAGGGCTTTCTAAAACTGTGCAGAGCATCAATAATTCATTCGAAGCACTGAAACATGATAGGCTGAAAGGTGACTTCATTGCAGTGTTAATGTAAGCCTACTCGTGACTAAAACTTTAAAATAAATAAACTTAAAGAATGATTGATGAGGGTAGAGTAGTGGATGTTGTCTACATGGACTTCAGTAAGGCCTTTGACAAGGTCCCTCATGGCAGACTGGTGCAGAAGGTGGTCACATGGGATCAGAGATAAGCTTGGTCAAAGATGACAGAGGGTAGCAGTGGAAGGGTGTGTTTCAGAATGGACGGCTGTGACAAGTGGTATTCCTCCGGGATCAGTGCTGGAACCTTTGCTATGTGTAATATATATATATAAATGATTTGGAGGAAAATGTAACTGGATTGATTATTTGTGAACACAAAAGTTGGTGGATTTATGGATAGCTATGAGGACCATCAGAGGATACAGCAGGATATAGATCAGTTGGAGACTTGGGCAGAAAGATGGCAGATGGAGTTTAATCCAGACAAATCTGAGGTAATGCATTTTGGAAGGTCTAATAGATAGGAAATATACAGTAAATAGCAGAACACTTAGGAGTACTCATAGACAAAGGGATCTGGGTGTATAGGTACACAGGTCACAAAGTGGCAATGCAGGTGGAGAAGGTAGTCAAGAAGGCATACGGCATGCTTGCCTTCATCGGCTGGAGTATCAAGTTTAAAAATTGGCAAGTTATGTTGATGCTTTATCGAACCTTAGTGAGGCTGCACTTGGAATATAGTGTTCAATTCTGGTCACCACATTACCAGAAGGATGTGGAGGCTTTGGAGAGGGCACAGAAAAGATATATCAGGATGTTGCCTGGTATGGAGGGCATTAGCTATGAGAGGCTTTGGAGAAACTTGGTTTGTTCTCACTGGAGCGACAGAGGTTGAGGGGAGACCTGGTAGAAATCTACAAGATTGAGAGGCATGGACAGAGTGGATAGTCAGAAGCCTTTTCAGGGTGGAAAAGTGAATTACTAGGGGGCATAGGTTTAAGGTGCAAGGGGCAAGTTTGATTTCATATTTTTCCATGGTCTATTTACTATTATCAATTTCTGCTCTTGGTGCAGCATGCAGCCCACTTCAGTCCCATGTGACTAGGCAAAATGGCTATCAGTATTGGTTTTACTGGCTGGCAGAGGATTATACTTCATTCTTCCATTATTTTCCTTCCCCACCCAGTGATCATCTAACAGCAAATTAATCTCTCGAGATTGGAAATCCAGTCAATGAATACCACAGCTTTCCAATTTGCTTTTCGAGAGACGACCAGTTTTTTGAGATTCATTGCCAGGTTGTTAAAGGCTTTAACTTTTTGTTGTTTTGCTATAGATATACACACACATCTTAAATAAGTGCTTGCTGCAGTCTATATCTTTATTAAAAATAGCATATGCTGACATCATTTTAATTACAGTGACACTAGGCATATAATCCATTCCTTAGTAAGGTCTCTTGAATTCTCAGAAATGCATGAATTCTTACCGAGTGGTACAGATGCATCAGTGCTTGGGATTGCGTAAAATCAGTTCTTAGTATCAAGGGAAAATGTGCAATTTGCCTCAATGTGTCCACACCGGGGCAGGGGACAAAAATGGATTCCTGCTCTTCTGCAGCCAAATACATGAAGAATGACTCCATTTTTAAACAATTTTCTTACTGAATCCAGGTTTTACTAAACTCAATGTGAAGTAGATGAGAGGGAAGTGAGGCGTTCTCATTAATACATGCACTATGAATACTTTTAAAGAATCCTAGAATTCTTTAACCAACAGTAAATTACTCAACTGGTAAAATTAAGCAGCTCACTAATGAGATCAGAAATCAACAAAATACATTGGACAGCTGCTTAGCACAACCTGTAATGCACATTCCCAAGATATCAAATGGGGTACACTAAATCCCTCATTATCAAATGAAACATACGGTTCCACTCAGGTCAGCCATATCCCTGATTTGCTATTACTTTTACAAAAAAAAACCAAAACAAACTGGTCGCTTGCTGACTAGATTTGAGTGAAGTGCAAATCGACCAATTAATTATAAATCCTTGGCATTCGCCTGTTTGGCGATGTACCCCATCATTCACTGCCTCTACAAAATGCTTTGTCACATCATCTGGACACTGGAAGTGACATGCGCTGTTTCTCTCAGGGCACAATATTGCCTATGTGAAATCTTTTCATCAAAAACCTCTATATTTTCTCTCTAAACCAATTTTAATATTAACTCCTCTCTGCATCATGAACCTATTTCCCAAAAACCCACTCAGTAGTTTATCCCCATTTCTCTCAGCACAAACAAAAACAGCAGCAATTTGGCATTTATCTCCTTGTCATTCAATTGGATGATTGATTATTTGCATCTCTCCTGCCTTGATTCCATCAGTAGTTATCCTAACCTTAAGCTCTGTGATTCTTGATTGATCTCGCCGTCTTTTTTTCTTAACTGGGGATGCAGGTAGAATAATTTCAGATTTCAACTCCCTGACTATGAGCAAAGTACTTCTTGACATCACTCCTGAATGCCCACCTCGAATGATAAGAACATGCCCCTCTGCTTTTCGACTCTTCAGAGAAAATAGTCTTCCTTCAGTGATTTAAGCAAATCCTTGAATCATTTAAAACACCTTAAAATAGATTAGTCCTTAATTTTCTAGCATCAAGAAAACGCAAATACTACATATGATGAAAATCTGAAGTAGCTCAGATAGCATCTGTGGAGAAAAAGAGACGCTGACATGAATAGTCTATGCAACATGCCTTCATAATTTTAGCCTTGAAATCTTTGACAAATCTGCACTGCACCACCTCCAATGACAAACGTATCCTTCTTGCCCTGCAACAGTACACCAGATGTGAACTAATGCTTTACATGACTTGCATAACTTCCACCTGAGACAAAGGCCAACATCCCACTTGCCTTTTGTATCAATCCATTAGATTTCTATGATGTCTGCAAATAAATCCCCAAACCACTTGCTTCTCCAGTTCCAAACTCTTGTTTAGGTCTGCCTTACAGCTTCCACACAATTCTAGCAGCTGAGTTTACACATTCACTGTAATTTTCCTGTGCAACTTTGTTCCTTTATATACTACTTACTGTCACTAGCAAACTTCAATATATTTGCTTTATGTACATCATAGGCAAAATATAATCTCCATTACGTTACAAACTCTACCAATTGTCTATAAACTTGCTTTAATTTTTGCTAATATTTTAGGAACTGTCACCTGAAAATCAATGACTAATATCCTTAGACAAACTCTAACCTAGCATTTTACTGAACTTCTGAAAAAAGAAAATCAAGTATATTTTACATGATTTTCCCTTTACAATCCATGCTAACTTTGTGATCAGTTCTTAATTTATCCAGTTAGTCCTTAGTAAGCAACTCATGTAACTTCCTACAACAGATAAAAACTATAAAACGTCAGTTTCTCATTTCTCTTTCACTCTTAAATAATGGAGTGAGATTTAACATTGTCTCTCTGGGTTAGAACAATTCTTGAATCAAGGGACTCTGAAAATCAGGACTAAAGCAACGACAATTTCCATACCATTTCTTTTAATACACCGAGGGAGCAGAAACTATGAGGTACTGGAAAGTTGTCAATCCTCAGCCTCATCATTTTTGCTATTACCATTTTCTCCCCAACTCAAATAAATCTCTCATGATTTATTTTTAACAATTACTGATACATTCATGTTTTCCTCTATTGTTAAGACGAACACAAAGTAATTATTCAGCAAGTTTACAATTACCTCATTTTCAATTACGGTATTACGTCTCTCATTAAAAGCCAAATCACTGATCTCAATATCATTCAAGGGGAAGAAATTTTGTTTTACTATTCTTCTAACAGTTCTTTTAAGTTTAGGCAATAGCTATCATTTTAGCTTTGACTGGTCCATCCTGAAATACCTCCAATCATCCGCTATCACGATTTTGCCATCTCCTCCACCACTTAGCCATGACCAAGATACATATTTTCCTCATTTGAGAAAATAATTTCCCCCTCAATTTCTCTCCATGTCCAACAATTAAGTACTGACAATATCATAGGGTCCTATATTCCTTCACAGGACATAAGAACAAACTTGATAATCGATGTGATCCTTCTTTTAACTCCACCCACCAACTCCTTTCATTACAAAGTCCAAGCCAATTCAAAATTTCAGTCTGTAGGGGACAGTAACTAATGCTAACACATTCTTATACTCTTGTACAAGATACAAACAACTGACACTCTGCCTCAGTGTCACGATCTGTCTCATCTCAAATTTTGCACCTCTCTGCAGAACAGTTTATCAATATCTCTATTTTATTTTTGGAGTTAGCTTCAGGTTGACAGTCTCAGAATAACAGGTAGGCCTTCTAGGACTAAGGTGATGAGGATTTTTTTTTCACTCAGTGGTGAATCTTTGAAACTTTAGTGCATAGGGCTGTGGTGACTCAGTAATTTGAGCATGTTCAAGCTAGAGATATCAAGGTGTATGGGCATAATGCAAGAAAATGGCATTGAGATAAAACATCAACTACGACCTAGTTGAATGGTGGAGCAGGCTCGATCCTTGCTCTTATTTCCTCTGTCTGTTGGAAACAGTCAGGCATGTTTGCAGAACTCCAAATAACTAGTAATTAATAGGTCAGCCTGGTTTATGTTATTTTTATTATTTTTGTTTACAATGTTTACAGAATCCTAGAATGAAGCTAGCCTGCAAATCAAAAATTCACATCGAGTCCTTTGTCTGAATTGAAACAAAGTTTACATCTGAACAGAACATATAAATAAGTCAACAAGATGAAACCATAAGCCAACCCAAATTTGACCTGAACAGTTCCTGTGTTCCAACAGCACATTTAGTTATATTTGCAAGCATACGATTTCACTAAATAAATGTTTCACTTTCATACCTTTTCTTCCATAAAACAACTTGAGCAAACCTGACTACAATGTATCAGATATGTTATATCTAGCTGAAATGAACAACAATGTGACTAAATGAACTACAGCAAATCTGGATTTCAAAATTAAATGGATTGTACGGCTAGGAAATAAATAGCCAGCACTGTCAATTATTATAACTAGGCAATTTTGTTGAAAGCACTTTATTGAACCAAAGCTATCAGAACAAATGCTGAAAATGCTCAAGTTAAGCAGCATCTGTGGGGAGTTTACAAGTTCAAGGTTACGATCGTTCATCAGGGTGATCCCAGCATCTGGACAGAATTTTGCTTTTGGCTTATAAAAGGAAGAGCAGCTTTGTAATTCAACAATTTTCAGAAATTCTTTAGACCCGAAAGGGCCATAACTTCCAACCAGTGGCGTGAATTCATAAATGCACTTACCTGCTCAGGAAAACTTTTGTTCAAACTTCCGTTGGCTGAAGCTACACGGGACCCATAGCAAAGAGTGTCCCTGAAGGCCATTGTGCAACAGTGGCATGCTCAGTTAAGCCACACCCTTTTTTTACTGCACAAGCTACTGGACAGCAGGTAGATTTAAAGGGCCCAGTGGAAAATAAGTGGCCACCCTTGAGAAACCCCAAGCGCATTTTTGGGGTTCCTCCCAAATCCAACGCTGGGGAGCTAGTACGTTATGAGCCTATATCTTGCAGTACTTAGCATTTTATACAAGCCTAAGTCAGCAACTACCAAACATCCACTGCCACCCCTCCAAAACAAACACGTAACACAAGAGTTGACAACTCCGTCCCTCGAGTGGGTTCTTCCATTTATAATGATCACGGCTGATCTGATGGTAACCTCAAATCTGCACTCCATCTACTCCCAATAACCCTTCACCCCATTGCTTACCAAGAATCTATCCGCCCCTGCTTTAAAAATATTCAAAGATGTTGCCTTCACAGCCTTTGCAGGAAAAGCGTTCCAAAGACTCATGACCTCAGTGAAAAAAATATGAACTCATTTCTGTTTTAAACGGGTGGCCACTTATCTTTAAAGTGGCCTCTAGTTCCGGATTTTTCCGCGAGGCTAAACATCTTCTCCACATCCCCCTGTTAAGGCCCCTCAAAATCTTATTTGTTTCAATCAAGTCACCTCTTACACTTCTAAATTGTGGGGTGGATACAAGCCTGAATAGATTAGGTTAGATGGTCATTAGATTGGTTCCACTGGTCGGCGCAACATCGAAGGCCGAAGGGCCTGTACTGCGCTGTAATGTTCTATGTTCTAGCTTGTCTAACTTTTCCTGATAGAATAATCCATCCATTCCAGGAATTAGTCTGTTAAACCACTTCTGAACTGTGTCCAATGCACTTAACTCTTTCCTTATAAATGTGACCAACAATGTAGTGCTCCAAATGTGTTGTCATGAGTTTCCTGTACAACTGAAGCATGGCATCCTCACTTTTGCATTCAATTCCCCTCGCAATAAAAGATAACATATCCTAATTACTTGGCATACCTGCACACTTGCATTTTGTGATTCAAGCACTAGGTCACCCAAATCCCTCTGCACCTGAGCTCTGCAGTCTCTCGTTTAGATAAGTTTTTTTCATTCTTCTGACAGTTTCACATTTTCTCATATTGTACTCCATTTGTCAGATCTTTACTTAACCATATCTTTGTGTAGCTTCGTTATGTCCTCCTCACAACTTACTTGCAACCTTTGAGTCATCACAAATTTGCCAGCCATACCTTGATTCATAATTTACACGAATGTAAACCGTTGAGGTCCCAACCTCAGAAAGACATTTATGCCTACTTTCTGCTTCCTATTAGCCAGCCAATCTTGTATCCAATATATTACCCTCATAACACGAGCTTTTACATTATGTGATAACATTTGATGTGGCACCTTTATCAAATGCCTCTGGAAATCTAACGGCAGTACATCCACTGATTCGCCTGTATCCACTGCGCAGGTTACTTCCTTAAAAGCTCCAGTAAGTTGGTTAAACGGGATTTCCCTTTCACCAAACCATGCTGACTGCCTGATTATCTTGATCAGATCCAAGTGCCCTGCTATAAAACTTAATTAGTATCAGCTTCTAAAATGTTTCCTACATAGATGTTAGGTTAACTGACCTATAGTGTCCTGTTTTCCGTTTCTCTCCCTCTCTGAATAATCTTGCAATCTAATGGGATCTTCACTTTTGGAAAATTTGGAACCAATGCATCAACTATCTCACTAGATACTTCTTTTAAGACCCTAGAATGAAATCCATCAGGGCCAGGGCATCAGTCCAGAGCTCCAACAATTTATGCAGTATCACTTCTCTGGCAATTGTAATTTTTCTGTGTTACTTCCTCCCTTCCAGTTCCTGGTTTATAGCTGTTTCTGAGATGTAACATGTATCCTCCACAATGAAGACTGATGCAACATACCTGTTCAGTTTGTTTGCCAATCAGTTCTCCAGACTTACTTTCTGTAGGACCAGCACTCAATTTGTTCAAGTCTTTTTAAAATATTTATTAGGAACTTTTTACCATGTTTTTATATTTCTGGCTAGCTTTCTCACACTCAGTCCTTATTAATCTTTTAGTCAGCCTTTGCTGTTCCTTCTATTATGTCCAATCTTCAGATCCGCAACCTACCTTTGCACAATTATATTCTTTTTATTTAAATCTGATACTATCTTTAACCTTTTAGTTAACCATGGGATGGTGGGTCTATCCCTTGAATGTTTTCTTACTTTAGCCACCAGTGATTCAGTGAGTTTATGATACTAAACAATACAAATTGGAAAGCTCAGATAAGTGCAAATGGATTGTCAGCACTTGCCTTAATATATCTAGATTACAATAAATAGCCACAATACAATTTTGGTTACGAACCAATGTTTCATGCTGGCACTGCGTGTCAGTAAACGATAAATGAAGAAAAACATCAAGCTTAGCTACAATAATCCGCCTGTAAATCGTCAAGTGTCATTCACCAAAGAACACAATAAATGGGAGCAGCAGTAAGCGTTGCAGTTCCTCGAGCTTGTTCCGCCATTGAATAAGATCATGGCCAATTTGATTTGAGTCTCAATGCCACTTTCTTGCTTGTCCGGATGACCTTTGACTCACCCATAGGCGGCTTCTCTCAGTTATTTAACATATCCCTGAAGTTACAACATAGTTAATTACAATAGGAAAACAGACTAATTCCTGTGTTCAAATATTGAATACCCGCACACATTACATGCCAGTTTCTGGTGTACTAAATAGAATACCTCTGGAACAGTTTTTCTCTGGTGTCACACAACTGCTATTTTTATTCACCTTACTCAACAAGTCAACACAATTTTCTATTTTAAAAATCTGAAAAATACTACGTAATTCATTTAAATAAGTGATAACCTGTATTAAATTTTAGTTTTAGGTTAATGGAAATATAGATAGGCAGTGTAGGAGCCAAAAATATTTACATGAAGTCTACTAATCTATGTGACTACACATTCAGCAGTCTACTGCAAATGTAAAGTCAAACCTACCACACATGCTTCCTCTGCCTTCAGTGTCAATGGGTAATCAACATCATTATTCACTCATGCAGTCATCACTGCTTCATTCTGTAATATGAAAAGAGACTATGAGTTATGTTTGAACATTAAATAATTTAGCAAAATGTAAACTTTCCAGGCTTAAGAATTTGATTACACTAACATGATAAAAGTTTTACGATATTCAGAAAAAGAGAGTCACTAACAAGGCAAATCCTAGTTAAGGGAACAAATTGTGCCACTAACAGTACAAGATCCAATTTCCTTTTTGCAAGGGGGTAATATTTTAGAATGCTCACTTTGTTATAGGTCAATGGAGTAGAATACAGCAAACAACTGAATGAATAGAAGATCAAGGGATGAAACTTTATAGTATGGTTTGGTGTGGTGTTCAATCTTAAGAGTTGGATTCTGCTAGAGAACTAACCCAATAAAATAAATGAAATTTCACAAGCATATTATTTCAGAAGCTTTTTGAATGAACAGTCAACGCAAACTGCCTATGAGAGTAAAAGGAGTTACCTCAAATCTAGGACTATATCCACATATGCACTTAGCCATGTGCTGTTTTCATCTCAGGTTTCATTGAAGAAGGCACAGCACTTCGTTCTCCATGGCCATTTCTTTCCAAATGTTAGCAAAGATCCTTAGAAGTTGTGAAGCGTTATAAAAATCTTTAATGGACTTGAACACCTTTCTGAACAGACATTCGCACCAAATTTAGCTATGTCCAATTATTTTTGTTTTTTTTAAATTACAGTAAGACAGATTTTTGAACTGTTGGTAACCTTTATTCTGATGTTTCTGATAATTGAAACCCGGACAGCTGTTACAGACCATCCAATTGCTAGTACTAAATTTACCACTCCACCTACACAGCAGCAAGTTTTTGGAACAGAATTTTTCTATTTTGCTATCAATTACTCCATGTGTTGTCAAAGTTATTATAAAGCTACCAGTTTTAGAAAAACAGGGAGAAAGGATTTATTTATGACAAAGTTTCGAACAGAAACAGATAGCCTTTGGATACCTGGCACTAAAAACAATTATTTTCAGACGAATCTGGCAGGACAGAAAATCTCCACTTCAAAACTTGCCGAAGTGATAACAATTTGCAATACAAATTTAGAAATATTTATATGCATGAAAAATGGCTGATCTAAGGTAAAAGCCAAGGAGGACAGATTCAAAGTTCAACCTAAGGAGTAACTTCAGATAAACACCATAGCTGGCAATGACTTCAGACATGCCAGCTACATGGAAAAACAAGTACAATACTATTACTAGAGTTCCTACAACTGTTGCAAAGGAACAGTTGAGACTTCAGTTTAATTAATATTTTTGACAGTACTTTTATATAGTGTACTACAAAATCATGACAATAGAATGCATCTGGAAAAACTTTTGCCACAGGTTGCTTGATACTAAACTGGCAATTTGTTCACATCACTTAACTGTCAAGGTAAGTGGGGCATCAACTGCAGTGGCTATACATCTACAATCGAATAGCAATACAAAATTTCATTGATGGGTAGAGTCAGTTCCTAACATCGCCCAATTAGTTTTATTCAAATCATCTTCCTCCAACTAATTTTACCATTACAGAATTAATCCCTACCTGTATCCTTTCTACTATATCCCATCCCACAAGAATCCAACTACAGGAAGATCAGGGTTATGAGTCAGGTATTTAGTTTAATGAGGCTTCGTGAAGCCTGTTTCAGTACAAAAAGGTCAACTCTAAACCACTTGAACATACAACACAAAGAAAGCCATTTCCAAATATTTCTCATCCAATACATGTCAGCTTATAAAGATACATTGCTCAGGACTTCATTTGTAAATTTTGAAGAATTTGGAACATGATTAACTAGTTATTTACAGTGTACAGAGCTCTTGGAACCACTGAAAGATGCACAAATGTCCAATTACAAGTTAAAAATGAAGCCTTTTATCTTCAGCAGTATCAAGGCGGTTTGTGAGGCAGAGAATATCTTCTGTTCCCGTGTTGCTTCCCTACCTTGCTACACTAAAGGAACGTTTCAGATGACAATTTTTACAAGAATATGTGGCTATGAAAGCCTTTATTTTAAAATAAAGACCACAGCTTGTTCAGCTTCTATAAAACATCAGTTTGCTTAGCATAAAAATAGATTGAGAACACACTATTAACCCCTTTTACGTTTGTTTTACTATAATTCCAGTCAATCCCACAACTTCAATTCAGAAATAGCTAGACTTTATGGGAAGCATTTGAGCAATGTTAAGACAAAAAAAGCATCTCTAAAGTAAAAAGAAAACCTCAAAACATTAAAAAATATTAAGGGCTCTGTCAACTGCCTGAGAATGCTTATTATTTGATTGTTTAATGTCAAAATTACTGAGCCAACACAGTGTGCATCCTCATGTCAGAAGCTGTCAGGCTGTGATTAACAAGGCCAAACTGAATTACGACAAGTCAGTGAGAATACAAGTACACAATACGATTCCACGAAGCTCCGAAAATCTTTATAAATACAGCCATAGGAAGGACGATCTTGAGTCAGGAAGATTTATTTATTCGTTGTGTGTAGCTGAGAACAAGAAGCAGGTACAATGTAAAAAGACTGCAACAGTAATCATAGCTTCCTCTTCCTATTGCTAGATCAGTGGTATGGACTGACTTGGATCATGGTTTAGAGCTATTGAGGCCTGATGCATCATGTAACATTGAAAATTATTGCTTTTGCATTTCCTTCAATGTAGATGCAATAAATATGCTATGGGAAGACAGCAGGGAACTGGGCTTGAGATTATTGTCATATATAAAATCCAGGTCTAAACTTTAAAGATACCCTCAACGTTTTAGAAATTTAGAATACACTGCTTTTTTTGGTTTTGTTTCAAGATAGTAAATACATATAAATGGATTTATTTCGGAGAGAACAAATCTGTTCAGCTCTCTAAATAGTGGGTGAAAAGTCTGGCATGCAGAATAAGAGCTAAAAACCATACTCGCCCAAGAGTTCAATGCAAATGAATGCATGAAACTATGGTACTATACAATTAACTTCAAAGATTTGTATTCCATTTCTCAATATTGCACTATTCTAGTTAAATTTATAGAACCTAGTGGCAGGGATCAAGCACTGTGGTGTTGCACAGACCAAGAACCTGTTCTTTCCGCCTGGACCCAACAGAACTGCAAGGCCAGAACCTACCATCAGTAGAACTTTCCGCCCCCAGAGATGCACTGTTGACTGGTAGCACAGGAAGAATAAATATTATTGTACTGAGCTTTCAGTATTCAGGTTATGGTTACTCAAATCCACATGGACAATGTTGACATGCAGATACACTGCTTACGTTATGTAATTTTTCAGAAATCCATTACCAAGATAACTATATCTTTTCAGAAGATTAGAGTTGTGACCCCAGCCCAACCATTTTTCACTTAATTTCCATTTTTAATGGCACCTACCTTAACTATCATAACTGTCCCGATAGGAACCACCACCGCCATAGCTCCCTTGACTCCTAGGGACAAACAAAACCCCTGTAGTGTTTGGCAGGTCATTACAGAGCACAGTCAATTATAACAATGTGTACCCAAATATAAACTGAATACAATAAAATTAATCCAAATAATAAAGAAACATGTCTACCTATCTCGGTTATAGTAGTCTCTTGATCCTGAGTAACCACTTCTTGAATCATAGCGTGCAATATACCCTCTATCGCCTCCACCTGTGTAAGAATCCAAATAATGTTGTGAATACAATCAAATGGACAAAAGTTCATTAATATTCAGAACAATCCACATTAAAAAATTCCATATAAAGTTCTTCTAGTGCTGCTAAACACTAAATACTAAAATTGCTTCAAAACGAAGAGACAAAAAGCAGTCCACTGAATCAGTCCTTCTAACACCATTGTGTCAGTGGACAAAATTATTTTACATTATATCAGCCATGTTACATACCTCTGGAAAACCCACGAGCTCTACGTCCAGACCCCCCACGGAAAAATCCACGACTGCTTGCATTTCCACCCCTGTAGCCCCGAGATCGATCTCCGGAAGATTTTCCGGCTTGATCCACTCTAATCTGACGCCCATCAATAGACTGGAATCACAGGAACGTTATAACATAGTTGTTAATTGTCAATGGTTTTATTTATAAACACAAAATAACCTACATTTATATTACTCTTTTCACAATCATTACATTCTGATATGCTTTACACAGAAACACAAGGTGGCCATTCAGTACCTAGAGGTTATTTCACCAACTATGACTTGTCTTGATTTTTTAAAAATATTGCATTATAATGTAGGGAAACATGACAGCTGACCTGCAATCATTCCACCAGTAAGAACCTGCATTTGTGCAATACTATAACAGTAATTCAAACTTTAACAGGATTTCAAGATGACAAAACTCAACACCAATCCACAGGGAGAGATAAAACAGGTGAATAAGGTATGGTCAATAAGAAGAATGAACTCTTGGCCAAGAACACTGGTAAACCAAGGTCTGGAATCAAAACAGCAGGTAAGAGAGAGTCTGGAAAAAGTTTCAATAGGTAAGCTGAGGACAGGTAGAGATGATATTACAGGCGAGCAAGTAGAAAGCCTTTACAATGGATGTGAAGTTGGAAGCTCAGCATCAAATGGAACGCTGAGATTGCAAAGTCTGGTTCAGCCCGAGACAGCTGCCAAAAAATCTGATGGAATGGCCAAGGAGGGATTTTTGTTTCTTAATGATATTGGTATTAACGGGGACACATGAATTCCTGTACTCTTCAAATTGTGACACCAGATCTTTTAAATTCATCTGCGAGGACAGATAAGACCACAATTAATGCCTTATCCAATGGAAAACATTTTTTGATATTACTCTTTGTAATACTATACTGAAGAGTCATCCTGAATGATGTGCTCAAATCTCTGGAGTGGTGGGACAGGGATGGCATGAACCTTATTATCCAGAGGCAACAGATACCACTCATGATACCTAAACTGTAAAGGTTGCAGAATTGATGGGTATTTAAAATGTACCTTTCCATTCATAGCTAACATGGCATCCTTTGCATCATCAGGATTTTCAAACGTGACAAAACCAAACCCCCTCGACCTCTGCGTCTCTCGGTCCTTAATTACAATAACTAAAGCAGATAAGGGAAAAACGGTTCAAGTTATGAAATGCCACCTCATGACTGAAACAGCTAAAAAATTGTTTCCAGACTATCAATTCCATAGCACAGAAGCAGACTATTAGGCCCAAAAGGTCCATGTTGCTGGTATTTATGCTCCATTCAAGCCTTATCTTACTAAAATTTATGGTATCCTCTCCCATTTACTGCTGCTCTCCTCCATTACTATTCATACTATCCGTCTGAGCATCCATATAGTATGAAAAAGACTTCCAACCTGTTTAAAAATGTGAATTCATAAGGAACTGATGCACCAAATTTTCAACTGAATGGCTAATCACCATCGGATTGCCACTCTGCTTCTATTTGCTCATCTTAGACTGGGGCACCATATTTCTCACCCAGACATCCGACGTAGGCCTGCTGAGAAACGTGAAGCACAGGAGCACAACTGTTCCTGAAATCTGTCAGCGTAGCATAGGATTACTTGGGGTGGGGTGTGTGTGTGTGGAAGCGAAGCCATGCACCCTTTTACAGCACTAGCTATCACATATTGTTTAAGTGTAAACATCTCAGCCGAAAGGTATAAGTTAAGCTGATGGGGTAGTCAGTTGGTCAGGGATGACTGAGTGGCACATCGGTTAGCATTACTACCTCAGCACCAGGGACCTGGCTTCGATTCCCAGCTTGGATCACTGACTGCAAGTTATCCCCATGTCCGCATGGGTTTCCTGCCACAGTCTGAAAGACGTGCTGGTTAGGTGCATTGGCCATGCTAAATTCTCCCTCAACTGAACAGGTGCTGGAGAGTGGTGACTAGGGGATTTTCACAATAACTTCATTGCACTGTTAGTGTAAGCCTACATACAGTGGGGTCTGGAGATAGTCAGTGGGATAGATTTGGGAGGTCAATGGTATAATTACCTGAGAGTTAGAACTGGTTTTAATCCCTCTAATTTTTCCTGGTTAAATATCAGTCAAATTTTCCAATTTTAAATCAGAGCTTCAGAAGGTTCAGATACAGGGCAATTGTCCAATGGAAGTTAAAACTTCCTGAGCAATTCCGTGCAGCTTTGCTTCAGGGGGTGCCCCAGCGCATCTTCCAGGCTACCACTATCTGGGCAGATAGTGTGAGGGCAATGTGCACTCAACAGTAAAAACAATCGCGTGCTCAATTATAAACTGAAGATGTATGTAAAGAAAACACCTATTTCAAAAATAACTCGTTCATAATGCAAGCTGCTGTGCTGTCCTGAAATTGGTCACTGCATAAGCACTGGTGGATTATATTTAGATGCCACACCAGATACCAACCTTCAGAGATCTGTCCATATTTGGAGAAGACGGATTCCAGGGACTGTTCATTAGTGTCAAAATTAAGACCACCGACAAAAAGCTTTCCTTCGTCAGACATGTTGCTTTACCTGGTTTGGGGGAGGAAGGAAGAGGAGAATTGAGTGTTTTTGCAAGGAATAGGGAGACAGAGAATTTAGCGTTTTTGTAGGGGACTAGGGAGGGACGAAGAATTTTTTTTGCGGGGGATAGGGAGGTTGGAAGGGGAGGATTGAGTGTTTTGCAGGAGAATAGGGAGGAAAAGAAGGAGAATTGAGTGTTTTTGCAAGGGGATGGGGTGGGGGGACGGGGGAAAGAGAAGAATTTTTTTGCAGCAGGATAGGAAGGAAGCAAGCAAGCAAAAGGAGGATTGAGTATTTATTGCAAGGGGATGGGGGGGGTTGGAAGGAAAACTGAATATTTTGCAGGGCGAGAGAGAGCTTGGAAGGGAAGGAGGATTGAATATTTTGCAAGCGGATAGAGGGGTTGGAAGGGAAGGAAGATTGAATATTTTGCAGGGGGATAGGGAAGAGATGAGAGGGAGATTTTATTCGATGGGAGAAGACTTGCAAGCCACAGCTGTTGGGCGACTCAGGGAATGGTTTGCTGCGTGAAGATCCCCGCTTTCCCCAGCTCTGGGCCGGCTGGCCTTCTCTCTCTCTCTGCTGGCTGGCAGGCAGACTGAGTGCCGCAGTGCGGCAGGATCCGGGTCCCGAGGCAGTGGCCATCTCGGTGCCCGGCCAGGCTTTGTGGCGCCGTCGCCATTTTAGAGACCACCACCCCTATCTGCACCCCCCCCATCCCCAGAGCCCCTCACAGTACCCGACTTTCTTCGACTCCCCCACCCCAAAAAAAAACCACCACCGGCCCCAACACAAATAACTCATTCCCAACGGGATTCGTTTCATGCCTTTACAGTTAGACCACCGACATCTCTTTTCTCTCTCCCCATTTCGCGTTGAACCAATTATTTCCGAATCAAGGACCGGCTGCTGGCTTATTTGATCAAAATGCCGCTCTATTTCCAGATGGTGATTAGCAATCTCCGGCCCACCCGTTTCTATTTAAAAGGACGGCTTCTGTTTTTCTTGCCCCACCCCCTCCATCGGTTCAAAGGCAGCAGCTGCCGCCGCCGCTACGGTTTGACAAGCGGCTCTGATCAGGCCGAGCAAGACTCGCTCACATTCCCCCCCCCCCAATTCAGCAACAAAATATAAACCATTCACGGCAGCACTGATGTCGCACATTGCTCGCTCACTCACTTTCAATAAAAACTGCTCCAACACACACCTCCAGACTCCAAACTGGAAATGGGAGCGCGGCGACACCGGCTGCTATTTATAGCCGCAGCCCCCCTCCCCCAGTGCCCCGGATCCAGAGGCTCTGCGCATCCTCCAACTCAGTGAATGAAACCTCAGCTGCCCACCAGCAGCAGCTCCTCTTGCAGCCTCAGATAGCCCCAGCAGCAGCTCCTCTTGCAAACCCCCGAGTAGCCTCACGTACCCCCCACTCCTCCCCCCCCCCGCCCATAGCTCCTCCTGCAAGTCACTGTGCAGCCTCAGATACTCCCCTCCAGGAGCAGCTCCTACTCAGATACGGCCACAGCAGTTCCTCTCAAGTCACTGAGCAGCCTGAAGTACCCCCCCATACCAGTTCCTCTCGCGAGTCACCGCCCAGCCTCAGGTGCCCAGGAGACGACTGCAAAGCTACATCATCCCCATTACATGTTTGCTGGCAAGTGGGGCAGCCTCAGTAGTTGTTGTCAACAGCTTTGCCCTGTTCCTGTTGTACAAAACACCAAAGCTCTTCAGGCAAAGGTTTGCAAGCAAAAGAAAAATTGCCGCTGGAAAAGACAGTAGGACTAGGGGGCACAGCCTCAAGATAAAGGGGAGGCGGTTTGGAACGGAGTTGAGGAGGAACTTCTTCACTCAAAGGGTGGTGAATCTCTGGAATTCTCTGCCCGTTGAAGTGGTGGAGGCTGCCTCGCTAAATATTTTTAAGAAGCCGGTTGATGGGTTCTTGATAAGAGAGGGGATTAAGGGTTATGGGGAGAGGGCAGGAAAGTGGAACTGAGCCACGACAGATCAGCCATGATCTTACTGAATGGCGGGGCAGGCTCGAAGGGCTAGATGGCCTACTCCTGCTCCTATTTCTTAGGTGACAAACCGGTAGGCTTTTTAAGGTCTTAAAGAACAGGGGAAAACATTAATACAGCTTAGGCAGCTGGGAGGCAAGGCCACCAGTTATGGATAAGGGAATGCTGCCAACGCTCATAAAGGAGAAAGTGTGTAGAAATCTTCAATACTTGTTCTTCAATATCAGAGCACTTCTCCAGTTTTAGCCAGAAAGTGTTTTGGGGTGGCATGAGTTAAACTATACCACCAATACAGGAACAACTTGCCATGTTAAAATAGTGTTTCAAATCACTATGATTACATCATTATGGTAAAAAGTCTGACAACAGCAGGTTTAAGTCCAACCGATTTATGTGATAGTAAACTCATTAGCTTTCAAGGTTTCCCTTTTCTTCAGGTGAATGGAGAGTTCTGGCCTCAGACAGAGCATATAAAGCACAAGACAGTTTACTGCTTAGAATACGAAGCTTTACACCTAACCTGCTGTTCAAGTCCTAAAGTGGCCGACAATGTGAGTGGAAAGAGCACTGATCACGGGTTAAAGAGATGTGAATTGTCTCCAGACAGTACAGTAAGTGAGGTTTTGCAAACCTAGGCAAGTCATGGGGGTTACAGATAGTGCGACATGAACCCATCTGTAACCCCCATGACTTGCCTAGGTTTGCAAAACCTCACTTACTGTACTGTCTGGAGACAATTCACATCTCTTTAACCCGTGATCAGTGCTCTTTCCACTCACATTGTCGGCCACTTTAGGACTTGAACAGCAGGTTAGGTGTAAAGCTGCGCATTCTAATCAGTAAACTGTCTTGTGCTTTATATGCTCTGTCTGAGGCCAGAACTCTCCATTCACCTGAAGAAAAGGGAAACCTCGAAAGCTAGTGAGTTTACTATCACATAAATCGGTTGGACTTAAAACCTGGTGTTGTCAGACTTTTTACTGTGTTTACCCCAGTCCAACGCCAGCATATCCACATCATGAGTACATCATTATGTTCAGGTAATCCAGCCATCCATGTTAAGTGTGCTGTAGCCTGATCCAATTTATTTTATGCTGCAACATCACAAAACTTTTTTAAAAAAGTAACTGACAGCTATAAAAAAAACAAGTTCCATCAACCACAGTCACCATAGGAGGATGGCATCCATCCTACGCTTTTAAAACAATTATACCAAGTAGAATGTTAAAGGATTTAAAAACTGTTAAATTCAAGAATTTTATTACATTGTGTGAAGCAGGCAACTTAGCATCATTGACCTGAAAACTCCACTGATGCTGCCAAAACTGCTGAGTGTTTCCAGCATTTGGTAGAGTGGATATCACTTAGAACTGTAATAGTCATTAATCTTTTAAAAGTATTCACCTTCAACTCTTGGAATTTATAATGGAAACGTTACAAGTAAACTAGTCAGGTTTTAATTTTGTGATCAATGGAGGCACAACACTAAAATTGGCAGGAGGATATAATTACCTATTAATAATGGAAACTGACATTGCTGTTGGCTACCCCTTCATTGGCAAGCACGATTGTCTTCCACGAGCCCAAAGATAGCTCATGAGGCAGATTCATGGTCTACAGACATTATCGCATGTGGGATTTCTGGTTATGTATCAGTTTGGATCACAGCTCATTTTTTTCCCTGCTGCTTTTGCTGTTCCTCTTCATTTGTTATTGCGGTTTCAAAATGCTGGGATTCTACCCAGACTCTATTGTCATTCTGATTTGGTCCAAGGGGATGGTCTCGCAGGCTAATCTCAATGTTGCATTTCTTCGTATTGACTTCAGCACATCTTTGATGCACTTCGTCTTCCCAGCTGAGCCTGGTATTTGAATTATATGACCAACTCAAAGCTGGTGGTGGTGTTTATTGCCTCGATTACTTCCTTGTGAGGGGACACCAATGTTGATGTATTTGTCCTCCCATGTAATATGGTTGATGGTATGGCTCAGTCCTTTGAAATGCCTCCTATACATTGTCCATGTTTTAGCCTCACACAGTAAAGACCACAAGCTTGGTGTCAGTTTTAATTTTGCAACCTTTAACACACTCCCTCATATGGAAAGGCTGCACCAGCAGATTTTGGGCAATGCTGGGTTTCTTCATCAGTCAGCCTTCTGTGAAAAATGATTTCCAAGGTACTGGAGTGTTCCATGTTTAAGGCACTCATTGTAAATCCTGGGGCACGTGCATGAACTTACTGATGGACAACTTTAATCTTCTGAATGTTGAGCAAGTCCCATCTTCTTGTATTTCTCAGTAAATAGATGAACAATTTTCTGGAGATCCATTTCCAATGCTGCACTTACTAAAGAGACCAAGGCCAGAGTGGTCTTAACTTTTGACTGGAGTCAGATTAAACAGCTTATCATCCATTCAATAAACAAGGTGTATTTGCTGATGAAGAATATTAGCAAGGCCAAAGCAAGTTGGAGCTATGACATTGTTTGACTCCTGCCTTAAAAGGGTTGGTAATAGATCCACTTAAGGATCCCTGCTTGCAAGGCATGTAAAATAAAATCATGTCCTTGGCCAAAACCCATAGAGATTCTAGAGTAGCTCTTAAGTGTAAGAAGTTGATTCTGAAGGGTTCTTGTAATGATTTTTCCTGCAATGGAAATCAGGAAGATATTTCTCATTTATATAATTGGATTTGCCCCTTTTCTTGAAGATTGTCACAACCATAACATCCTTGGGATCAAGGACTTCATCGAAATCAGTAGGATATGGGCACTGAGCATTAATGTTCGCTTTTCAACTCAATACTTAAAAAGATTCGAGTGAGGATTTGTTGTGTTATGGCTTTCCTCATCACCATTGGCATTGGTGAAGCTGCTTGAAATTATTATAGGTAACAGCAAAATATCTCAACACCATTGCTTGTCAGTTAATAAGATTCTAGATTTTCACTTGTCAATATCAATCCAACTGGCCTTTAGTTCCTTGTTTTCATCTCCCTTTTTTCTTAAGTGTCAAACCACATTTACTACTTTCCAAATCTGTGGGGAGTGTTCTAGACGAGAATTCTGGCAGATTAGAATACATCTATCACAAAAACTTTCAAATAAATATTAAAGTCAAAACTAAGACTCAATGCTCAAATTCACACATCTCAGGGAGCCAGGCTAATGCCTTGGGACATGGTTCTGAATCTCACTACGGCAGTTAGTGGAATTTAAATTCAATTAATAAATTTAGAATGTGAAACTCACCTAGTAATGGTGACCATGAGACTACCATTGATTACAGTAAAACACCATTTTGTTCCCAGATGCTCTTTAGGGAACAAAATCTGTCAACCTTAACTAGTAGTCATGATGTGGAGATGCCAGCGTTGGACAGTAAGTCTCTCATCATCAGGTTAAGGTCCAACATGTTTATCTGTAGCAAATGCCACTAGCTTTCAGAACTGGCTGTTCCTTCATCAAGTGATCCCACCCACCTGACAAAGGAACAGCCAGTTCCGAAAGCCAGTGGCATTTGCTACAAATAAACCTGTTGAACTTTAACCTGGTGTTGAGACCTTATTGTGTTTACAACCTTAATTGGTCCAGTCTATATGCAACTCCAGACCCCACAGCATTGTGGCTGACTTAAGTGTCCTCTGCAATGGCCTAAAAAGCCACTCAGTTCAAGGGCAACTATGGATGGCCAACAAATGCTGGCCTTGCAAATAATGTTCACACATTGTCACGTGTAAACCCTTCTATCTCAGCTAAAGCAACAGAATTAGCTAAAAACAACAGAATCGAAGACTAAATTTTTGCTCACCTGATTTATTTCAGCTTGTGTCAAATTTCATGAAGCGCCTTGGAAAGTTGGACATACTAAACATGCTAGATAAATGCCAGTAGCTGTAATTTCATCCAATGGAGCTAAGATCCTCATCACCTTACCCCTCTCTAGGTCCCACTGCTCCAACTACAATACCATCCCTTGGACCTCCTCATTGTCAGTTCTTCTGGACTTTATTCTATAGATGGGCAAACTGCAAAAGTTGTGCATTTCAGAATAACAGTAAATGCTAATATTTTCACCAATACCACTACAATATTTGAGCCATTACTTATGCACAACCCAGGACACCTTTGCATTGTCCAAAGTCAAACGTCATTGTTTTAACTGGCAACTTGGGATTTAAATGTTTCAGTTCCTACAACTCGCAGGTTGTTCCAATCAGCAGCCTTTATCAATTTGCAGTTTTTTTGGGCAAATCTTTTTGGGAAGGAATTTCATGCCATCTCTTCCCTAGAGGCAATATATTCTGAATGCACTAAAGCATCTCTGGTTAGGAAGAAAAAAACTAATTGTGTTAACATTTATAGTTAATCCATTTTGCCCTAGAATAATCCATCATGCAAATATAAAATCATAGCTGATCTCCCTCAAATCCCTATAACATGATACAGATCAACTGTTAGGCAAGAACAAAGGAATATGGATTAATGGTTGTTAAATGAGGTACAGATCCAATGGTGGAATATACGTAAATAGCCAACTTGTGTTTGTATATACCTATGACAGTTATATTTGCGTTATCCTTGTGAAAAGGTGGAGCCTCCTGCACAATAGGTGAGATTTAAAAAGGACAAAATCACTGGGAGAATAAAATATCAGCAACGCTGTCATTGGGTCAAATTATCTTCCTGTGCTTCAATTCTACATACTGAGAAGACAGGTTTGAATGTTATGGTAACCTTTCAAATTTAACTAGGCGGTTTCACAAACAGAAGCACATCTCAAATTTTATGTGTGGCACAGAAATAAATGACAAATATAAGTTTTGTGTCACAAGTAGGTTTACGTTAACACTGCAACAAAAATCCTCTGGTTGCCACTCTGACGCCTGTTCAGGTATGCCGGGAGAATTAGTACGGCCAATGCATCTAACCAGCATATCTTTTGGATTGTGGGAAGAAACCAGAGCAGCCCCATGCAGGTACGGGGAGAACGTGCAAACTCCACACATTTTCTGGCTTGGGTCGTCGAACCCAGGTCCTTGGCGCTTTGAGGCAGCAATGCTAACCACTATCCCACCATGCCACCCAGATAGTCTGAATAATTGTAACACTAAAAATGACTTTAGGAATAGCCTAAAGAGTCAAATTTTCAATTTAGATGATTACACAGCATGAAATTTTTAATTATATTCAATGCAACTCAAAATTACAGATTTTCATTTTTCTAATAGCTTTGATTGCCTGAGTCAGTTGTGCATATAGTTAGTTTAACAAGGAGATCCAAGGGCAGCTGCACAATTACATGTTTGATGTTTAACTAGACTCAATTAAAGACGACTTCCAAACAATCAGGAAATTAAGATTAAGTAAAATATTTCCTTCCTAACACTAGTTCAATTATGTAAGTCATTGCATAGAATTATTTACAAGTCTAAAAGTAATTTTTCTTCAATCAGTAAAGAGTTAGCTTCACTGGTTAAGAATTTCTACAATGAAGGATTAAGATTTATATAATCTTTCTAATCTATTTCAAAACCCTCACTCAAATTTCTGTAAGTCTCTCCAGGAAGTTACGCTTCTGGTGACTCAGCATAAAGCATTCAATTCCAGCCACACGTTTACCCTTCTGGACACATCACCAGTTACATTTGAATACCCAGCAAACATCAAGAGTTTAAAATTGTTTTATGATATAGTGAGACATCAGGAGCAAAGAGAATGGAATAGACAAAACCCAAGAGTGATGCTTTTTAAAAAAAATACTTGTGGCTCAAGAGATAAAAAGGTAGAGGTGCGAGAGCAAATATAGTGATGGCGCTAATTTAATGAATTATAAAGTTGGGAAAATAATTTTACAACAGCAGCACTGTCCTATTTGTGGATAATTGAGGAATGCCACTTTTAGACAATCAACGGGCAAAGCGCCTTTCAACTACAAATACACTTCTTCAAAAGTAATACATGTTCCATTCATTTATTC
This sequence comes from Carcharhinus amblyrhynchos, assembly GCF_965287045.1. Taxonomy (NCBI): domain Eukaryota; kingdom Metazoa; phylum Chordata; class Chondrichthyes; order Carcharhiniformes; family Carcharhinidae; genus Carcharhinus; species Carcharhinus amblyrhynchos. The sequence continues at coordinate 15,175,024 of NC_137349.1, forward strand.
TACAAAGTCCTCAAGTATAACCAACTCATTTTAAAATTGTTTTATTATGCACGTACAGTGTAAATTCTCTCAGTTAAACATTGTTCAACTGATCAAAGCTGCCACCGACCAATAACATGATGTTAATGATGGCTGAGTTACTGCAGCTAATAATTCCCACTCAGTGCCTCATTACTTAATGTTGAAAGAGTTTGGAAACGAAAGCTGCAAGCACAATCTTGAATGTAATAAACGTCAATTCAAATAACTTAGTTTTTAGATGTCCAGTCCATCCATTCCAAGAGGTCTTACTCCAGGCAGCAAATATGGTTTTTGCAGCACAGTGGATTTCATTTATGAATTAGTGTCACAAGTAGGCTTACAAAAACACTGCAATAAAGTTACAGAGAAGGTACCCTAGTCACCATACTCCAATGCCTGGTCGGATACAGTGAAGGAGAATTTAGCATGGCCAATGCACTTAAACAGCATGTCTTTCGGACTGTTAGAGGAAACCACAGCACCTGGAGAAAATTCATGCAGACACGAGAAGAATATGCAGGCTCTGCACAGATAGTGACCCAAGCCGGGAATTGAAACTGAGTCTCTGAGGCAGCAGTGCTAACCACTGTGTCCACCACTTTTAATTAAGTAAAAACGCTAACCACATTCAATAGAACTACAACATTTAATTGATAGCTTTGAAATACATTCTATAAATTTACAGTACAAGTCCTCATTTACAGTACATTTTAATTGCTTCCCAAAGTAAACTTTAACAGTGACGTAGAGTCAGGATTCGCATGGGATCAGCTAGATGGAATATTTTGAGAGAATTTGGTGCATAAGAGAATGAAGGGAAAGTTCACCATTTGAAAGTGAGCACACACTTAGCTCTTCAGACCAGAAGATTAAAAAAGCTATGCCAGCTGTTCCATAAAGACCTTGGTGGGCACTTGTTGCACTCATTAATTATAATGCTTTCAAAAATGCCATCTCCACAATTTAATGAAATGGGAAGACAAAACTATAGGCTGGACACAAACAACTTAATCCAACAAATGTATTGGCCAGTTACCTGAAAACATTAACTGCAAGTATGCTAAAAATGTTTTTCCTTTTTTCTTCCTTTACTTTCAAAACAGGAGAATCAGCCTGAAATGAGTGAACAAAACATTAATGAAGACTGACCAAATGTGCATCAGACCGCAATCCAATAATTTGTTGGCATACTTTCAAAACTTGGATACAAAGTAGCAATTAAATAAATTTTAAGGTATCAAATATTGAAGGTCTATATTTGCAACTAGTATTTACAAGAGTGAACTAAGATTGTGTTATTCAACAAACAATAACTTAAGAAACCATTCAAGGATCAACTCATTGACCCAATACTACTGGAATAAGTGAGCGGGATATGAAGTGGTACAAAACAGAAAAAACATCCAAGCTCACCAGTCAGAATACATATTTAAAGTTAAAAGTATTCAAAATTTTAGATTATGCTAAAGCATCAAAACCAATTACTACTCAATAGTAACCAATGTTGCTTGATGAGAAAAATGTCAACTTTGTTCAAAGCTGGAAGTTTTTCACTTCTTTCCCCAATCTCGTTTATTTACATCAGTTTAATTAACACACCAACTTCAAGGTAGGGTTGGTCAAGGTCAATTAAAACCAAGCAAACATACAGGCGTTAATTATTTTCTGGTATGTACAAACTCAGGTCTTCACCCAATATCACATACAGTCACTTGATTGCATGCAAAAGACAAAATTGAAAAGCTTCACTGCAGTTATCCTAGTTTTAAAATTAAAAATGCACACAAACGGACATCACAAAATTGCAGTACCCTTTTCTCCAATTTATCAAATGCAGATGCGTGCAAAGATTTATTTCACACTGGTGACAAACTTAATTTTTTCACCTAATGAAATTACTTACTGTGGTTCATGAGATTTCACCACCTCCTCTCCAAACTTAACCGTTATCTTCTTTCTTCAGCTTTGCTCATTCTACAAAAGAAAGTCAATAAGTTAACCTCATCTTGTATGTAATTTCAAATCTCAATCCATTAACTAATTCTCTAAGCATAAAATTCTACTGCAGCACTAAAATTTAAGTGGGTCACCTGAAAGCTAATCCAAGACTTTCTATACTCCTTGCTTTCAAAATGTCCTAGTTTAGCAAATCTAAAAATTCAAGCACAGAATTTGCGTAATGAGAAATTCAAGCATGTTTACTACAACTCAGTATAAACTGAGCATCAGATGGGTTTGCTTACTAATTTTAAAAAGTGTGCAGAACTCAAGTCTGCATTTCAGAAAAAAAAACTGAGAAGTCCACCACCACAATTTATAGAATACATTTCCAAATTGTGTGGAGACTGCAAACATTCCAAACCCCAAGAGATCCTCCACTCCAACCTCTTGCAGAGGTAAGCTACCCAAAGGGAAGCGGCAAAATTGCAGAAAACAATACCATTCAATGATAAGCATGCTAAATTAAATACCAAAAAAATCAAAATTTGGACCATTGCTTGTGTTATGCTGGTCCCCAGGCTGAAAGCTGGGGACCTTGTGAACCCCAGTTTAGAAATGTACGCTGAGTATTGGGAATATCAAAAATAACTTGTGAACTAGGATATCAGTTTAAAAAAAGCTCAAAACCATAAACTCCACTCCCCCCTCCATTTAACAGAAGTTGACCTTAGCATTCACGTTGCAGAGTTTGGCAAATTAAGGTCCAGAAGTGGACAGTTTGAGTCCTTCAATGGTCTTTTCACCCAATGGCAACAAGCAAACTCGATCTGGGCACATTTTACAAAATTGGAGAATTGTAGTTTGCTTGAATTGATTGAGAGAGATGTACACATTAAAAAGAGGCCAAGGAGGAAAGCCACTCAAGTTTATTTCAAGTACATTACCAGAACATTTAAAATGGTTTAGTTTAACAAAATGGGAAAGTGGACATTGTACGAGAGCAAAATGAGTTACCTCAAGGCTATGATTATGTCCACTGATGCATTAGCCATAACCAGCTGAAGTTTCCTTGCAGGGGGAACACGTCATTCTTCAATGCCACTACCTTCAGCAAAGCTAGCAAAAATCTTGATATTGTAAAGTATATGACATCTTTTTGACAGGTAATATGGGCTGTTACCTTAATTCATGTAATGGTTGCACAAGGTTTGAATATTAAAAGGACAAAACAACTAAGCAGAAAGTAATTTCAGATAGGATAGTCTGAGGAAAAAGTTTTACTTAAATGCCTGGTAGAACAGGATTTTTAGGTAGGGTGACAAGGAGAATTTGCATTCCAGGTGAGATTTTTTTTTAAAAAGGTATCACCCTTGGGGCTAGGGTTGTAACTTAGAATGAGGTCAAAGATTTTATTTACAATTTGAATTCTAAGATGCTGGAATGTTACTTGGGTTCCTTTCAGGACTGATATTTATGTTTCCTTGAACAGTTACATAAAGCAAATCTAGCTTTCCCTATTAAGAGAAACTGCCATGTTTCTTTCAAGCAGCCACAAAAATTACATTATTATTCATATAACTCAATGAATGAAGAGGGTTTAAAAATTAAATTTAGATGAGCCATTCAAAAGGTAGATATGGATCATATTTGCACAGTGGGCTAACATCTGAACACAACTACAAATCAAAAAATGATTCATGTATTTCCAAAAATCATCTAAAGATAAATCAGCATCATTCTAATCTCAACAAAAACTGGTTTGCCGGGGCAAGGTGAAAAGGGAGAGGGTCCGAAGGAGCAAATCACGAAAATGAACAAGTTGAGTGCTAATCCATCTCGCCTGCATAATTGGATTCCAAAGACCACCACCTCAAATTTGGTTTGAAATATGCTCAATGATTGTGACTTCAATCGCAGAATGCTTTATAGAAGACACTGTCATTTCATTCGCACCTTTAAATACACAAGAATGATGCACTACAGATTTCCCAAATCGGGCAGATTTTTTTCAAATGTTTCTAAAGCCACTGTTATTAATAGGTATAAAGTTAGCCAGGAAACAAAGCAATCCTGTTTTTCTGGCAACCTCTATTACACAAATTACGTAGCATGAGGAGTTACTTAAATCATTGAACAAAATAGAAAATGGGAATTCTTTACTACATTAATTCGGTATTTAGAATTATAGAAGTAGATAAAGGACAACAATCAGAAAGTCACATGTATTAAAATGGAAAACTCAACATCCAATTTCAGTAGCTACATTTTATCTAAATTGGATGAACTTCAGTTAACAGGGTTCACTATGATACTTATGGTTGATTAAAAGCAACAAGAGATCTTTGGGCAAGGTTCTTTAATCAGTTTCCAAAAAAGCCAAGTTTATACAAAAAAAAGTGTTTCATCCTTGCACATGAAATACAGCATGAACAAATGGCCAACTTTACCAGTATATAATTTTCCAAAAACAAGCCTCCTATATTAGATTGAAAATAAATGCATTTTTTTGTAAATTGTATCATAACAGGCTCAATGCAAAATACTTAAGATCCAGCAGTTTGAACATTCCACTGCAAGTTAATTTTTAATGACAGGCAAAACGACTGAATGTTGATTTACCATCAGGAAAGTAATGTGCGTAGAATTGTATTTCAGCAATTAAACTCAAAAAAAATCAATACTCTGCAGCATGCACAGCTTTTGTGATCTTGTTCAAATTGGTCTTTTTACAGCCAATAGAGGGAAGTGAGAAAAAATAAGAAATATCAAAATTCTGCAAAAACTGTGGGGTTGGGAAAGGAACGGATGAAGATTTAAACAAGATAAAACATGACCAACTTTGTTCTTTACAAGTGTAGGTCTGAAACTGAAAACTTTAAAATAAATAGGCTCAATAGGTCTTTTTTGACCTAAAAGTAAATGCACATTCAAGTCAGAAGCTATCAGACTGTCAATAATTTTGATAATGTTAAAACAGACAACAAGTTCAGAAGATAACTGCTTTCTGTAGTTCCAAAACTCAAGAGCCAAAAGGAGGATGATCTTGATTCAAGGAGATTGATTATTCATTTGTAGCTGGAGGAGGAGAAGCAGGCACAAGGTAAAGAATTTGTAATACACTTTTAATTCAGCTTCTCCATATTCTATCAGATTGTGAAAATAGATCTGACTGGTACACTTTCCTTCTTTAACACCATTAATTTTTAAGTACAAACTGCATGAAGTGCTAGTACCGGTATGGGTCAAACTTAAAATATATTCAAAACAAGCAACTGGGAAGGCAGCGCAAGATTCCAATTTCAAATTGGGGATCCATTTGCCAGAATCTTGGATAACAATTTCATTCCAAGTTTTTTTTGTTGGGTTAAAAAGTAAAAAAAGAGAAGGAAGGAGATACAAAAGAAAGGCTAGCAAATGAAGCACCCACCGCTTCATACAGAATGTCACTGAAAGATATTATGGCAACGTCCAAAGCCAAGACAATTTCTTTTTGTTATAGTATGGTAATATGTAGACAGAAATTGTAATACTGAGAGAAATATCAAAATTAAAGTATCTCTCTTAATGTTGCCCATTGAAAAAAAATCAGAAAACAAATGCCCTTTAGAATGCATTAGGTATGCTTTATAAATATATAATTTGGAGGTCCCAAAGCTCCTTCTAGGCACAAAAGGATATAGCTGCAGCACTATCAATGCCTAAAGAAAGAGTGTGCGGCATGCATTACCAATTAGATAAATAGTTCACCGACAGGGCTGGTAGACCCACTCAAAGCTCTGCGAACAAAACTCAGCAGCCAAAGCCCCAGGGAGCATAATGCAGAAGAGGTTATTTCATGTCAATCACCTCCCTTGTCTTCCATATACTGCTGATTAAACAGTACAACAGGAGTTCAACCACCAGTACAGAAGTCATGGTCTCAAAAATAATGCACCATAAAATAGTTTAAATTTGTCATCAAGACAGGCAGAGTTCATTATAATTTCTTCAGTCCTAGAGGAGAGTTGGAAACGAAAATTTCATCTGAAGTTTATGCTGACTTGATATGCTTGGTTTGCAAATGTGCAGAAAAATGACTATGGAACAATAATTGAGAGTAACCAGCATTTTTTCTACAAACAGGAGCGCTCCATTTATCCAGTTGTTAGAATTGAACTTAATTGATCAGAGATAGAAAACAAATGATAAAGGAAAATTTGGATCCGTAAAATCCTGATTATCCAATCTTGATTTTAGATTTCTCATTTTAAAACGAAAGTATGCTAAGTTAAGCAATTACAATCTTATGAAACACACAGTTGAAAACACTGAAAATTGAAGGTTTACAATTCACAGAATTCTATGAAACATCAGGTTCTATTAGTTTGTAAAATAAACTTTGTTAGAAAATTCTAAATTACAATATCAAAAAGTACAATTTAAAATAGCTCAGAATTCTCAACTTTGTTATGCTTATATTTTCATCTATTTCATTGTAGCCTTTTAGAAGTGGTCTTTGCTCTTTCTCCTGACTTATAGTTCCAGTGCAGAGGAAAGGATATGTTCTTAAAAAAAATTAGATGTGTAAGGGGAGGTTGAAACAAAGCTTTTCAGCCACCTGAATCACCAAGTGAAAAACTGACATTTGTGGCTGAAAAATTGACATTTGTGATGGTTAAATTTGCAATGAGTAAAATATGCCCAACAGTGGCAACACAATTAATAAGTAATCTTATTGGTTTAACTCCTTCCAAAAATCCCACAGCCAAGCACTCCTTGCTGATACATCATTTCAAAACTGAATCATAGCAACCTATACTACTCTTCATTTAAAGATTTACATTAAGTTTGCCAAATTTAAAAATAACTTCATGTCAAGGTATTATTGCAGTTAAAACCCAACATCGCAAAAAAGGTGAAGAAACAAACAAGTCAGATATCCCATATATCCCAGGTGATTTTAAGAAAGCTTGAAGTTCATAAAACTGTATTTTTCACATTGAGTGTCAATACTAGTTTTTCAATAGGTAGGAAATCTCAGTGTCATAATATAATGAAGTTCTTAGATTTTGTAAAAGAAAAATAACTTTTTAATATACAAGATTAAATGTGTAACCCACTGTTCTAAGCTGATGATTTTCAGTGTTAAATTGCAAATACACTGGAAGCTGAAGAGGTTTGTATATGTACTTACCATAACTATCATAGTCATCCCGATACGACCTTCCAACTGAACTATTATAGCCATAGCTGCTAGAATTTTGATTCCTACAATTAAAAAAATGTATTTACCACAACGCAATACAAATAAAAAAATGCCAATATGCAGGAATGCAATTATTTACCTATTATAGTAGTCGTTTCTGTAATTGCTTCGTCCACTTCTGTCACCATCTATTAGAAGATTGAGCAAGTTAGTCTTTTAAGTACGTACACTGAAGAGCATAGGTAGAAAAATTTAACATACAAGACGTGCCTTCTATATACAATGGAATAGACATAATATCAAATTTTCTTATAATTGTGAATGGAAGCAAATGTTAAGACCCAATATGCTGAATGCCGCTAAGCTCCCAGACATTCTGTGCAGCACCAACCTCAATATTGGCACCAAAATTATTCAACATTAGCAAAGCAGTATTGACATTTGTGGCTGAAAAATTGACATTCACGATGGTTAAATTTACAATGAGTAAAATATGCCCAATAGTGGCAACACATTTAATATAATCTTACAGAATTAACTCCTTCCAACAATCCCACAGCTAAACACTCCTTGCTGATACATCATTTCAAAACTGAATCACAGCAACCTATGATTCCAGGCCCCTAGTTGCTACAAGGGCACTGAAATCACATACAGGTCAGTTCAAATAAGACTGTTACCTAAAAACTCAACCAATTTATGTCAATTTTTCTACTGCATTCACCAGTCAGCAGGTTAATTTCCAACATTAATCACCTCTGTAAAATCCACGGTTGCTTCTCCCACCACGAAATCCATAACCTCGTGATTGTCCACTTTGGTAATTCCGAGACCGCCCTCCAGAACCCTTTCCTGCTTGATCTACTCTAATCTGCCGACCGTCAACTGACTGAAAGTGACAAAAGAAACAAAACCAATTAATCACCACAGTGCAGCAGTATTCACAGTAAACAGGTAAAATCGTCATAGTTCCAGATGACCATAGACTGCTCTCCCAGGGGGGAGTTGACTGGTGGTAACTTTAACCCAATGATCACCACAGCTCAGGCAAAGGGCTAGATTCAGAAGGCAGGCCTTTGTTGGTTTAACTCAGTCGGCTGGATAGCCATTTAGTGATGCAGAGCCACACCAACAACATGCATTCAATTCCCATAGTGGCTCAGGTTATTCATGAGTATTGAGTATAATCACAATATATCAATTTGTTTTCCTCAAAAGTTTGAAATTCAAAACAAACTTGTCCTGCTCAAGGAATACATAGGTGTAATTGAGGAAAAATGTAATTAGGCAACATCAGGCTAACCAAGTGGGACGTTAGTAAGTCCACAAGTCTAATTTTCTGGTTGAATACCAGAATAGAGTCACTAAGTTACTTCAAAGGTATTGGAACTTATGAGATAGGTTAAAGACCGTGTACAATGGTGTAAATGATGTTTGTTCCACAGAAAACATGGCCTTATGGTACAAAATGCTTTCCCATTATGAATAGATACAAGATGGACAGTTTTTCCTCAGAAGTCAGATGCCTAACATCTAACTTTTAAAAGACTCTTATCTATAAATATATACCTTTCCATTCATAGCCAAGGCATCTCGTGCATCATCAGGATTTTCAAAAGTAACAAAACCAAATCCTCTGGATTTGTGTGTGTCTTTATCTTTGATCACAAGGACTAAACATAGGCAAGGAGAAAAGAAAGCAGCATCAGAATTAAGTGTTCAAGTTATAAAATACATGAGTTTCCAAATTAAACATGTTGCATTAGTATTTATGGACCAACTATTAATTTTAAGCTGGTCATTTAAAAAAATGCAGTTGAAAGAACTGTCTCTCAGACAAGATCAGGTTACTTGAAGATTTCATACCAGGAACAAGAACGCCTGCTAGCCTACAACAGGAGCACAAGATTTATCAGCATTTAACAAAAATTTATTCATTACCCTGTCCAATTCCTCAAGTCAAATCACATCTAAAAATCTGGGTGCTATACCTGAGACAGGGTTGTGATTCCCACATGCCGTCACTAATTTTATTTCCAACATCGCCCATCTCTTCTATAATATCTTCAGTACACTACCCACCATAAATTTCAAGTTGTTAAAAATTCAACAGTGCATGCACAGTTCACACTTAATCCTGCTTACCAACTACCCAATCTCAAACAGGCTTTTGGCTGTCTCTGCCTTAACACATTAACTTTGAAACATTCCTCTCAATCCTCCAGCTATTCATTTCAACGTACCTGAGCCTCATGTATCCCACAGCACTTCATCTGTATAGTTTGCATATCCTTCACATCCCTTTACCCCAATTTCTGAAGATAGATCATCCACCTTGATTCATCTCTTCCTTCCCTAAACCATTTTGGCTTTGCAATTTTTTCAAACTTGATTTCAGTCACCTCTGACATTCATTAAAACTCAGCAACTACAAATTGTGTTTATTCATTCTCTTTATTATTCCCCACAAAGCACCCTAGATTATTTTCTACATTGATAGGACAGTACAAATAACAAATCGCTATTTAGTCTTGATTGAAGAATACAAACTAGGAGTACGCTATACTTTTGTTTGAGCATCTGTAAGGAGCAAGTCAGGTTTGTTTTTCCAGAGGCCCTTACATACTTAATGCAAGAGCAAGACACGGACCTAAGAAAACGCAGTCCTTTATTTTCAAGAAAGTACTAGCTTCTGCAGAATTGCTCTACTAATTCAGCACAGTGTGCTGAACTTCACTAAGTGACACTCGCCAAACAGGGAAACAGTCCCTCCCTTTATACTCTTTTTACAGCAATTAGTCACATACACACAGTATAATTTCACCCAGATTACATGCTTAGCAACAGCAAAAGTACAGAGACAGTATGTAAGTAAAATCACATATCGAAACTGGATGTCCACCATTGCTCGAGTGTGAGATAGCAACCATTCCTGTATATCTTGGGACACTACCTTGCCCATAAAGAGAATGTTCTCTCCTCCAAACAAGGACAGCATCAGCCTAGTCCAGTTGAGAGTGGTTTACTCAAGCAAAAGAGTTTGCTATTTACAAGGCCAGGGTGACAGTTTAGAATAGGGAATATGTGCTGATATCAGCACAAATTGTTTCAAACAAGATGTAGTTAATCACAGCTTTTAAGCTAAGGAGACCCTTTACTTCATCTTACAGAATCTCAGCTTGCACAGTTTTCTTTTACAAATGGCCAAGATCACAGGAGATCCATGGGATGTTAACCCCCTAACATCAAGCACTCAGGGGAATATTTAAACTGAACACTAAAATTAATCTAACTAGGACAGTCTTGGCACATTTCCTAAAAAACACATTAAATCGAGTATCTTCAATTGGATGTGAACATAATCTTGTCCACTAGCAGTGTGGCTCAGATTCTCGACGTTTTTACTCAGGAGAGATTCTAATGGAAACTACAGCAGTTGGGTATCAATCCAAAATAACCAGTTTTGGTGCATCACTCCTCCAGCTTGAGTGCTCTAATCTTGAACATGTAAATTAAAAGTTACCATCTCATTTAAAAATGCTGGCAGTATATTATCGTGAGATGTTCAATCCTTTGTGCCCTTTTGCCTTCCCATTAAAACCAGCCAAATCTGACAGTCTACTCATGGTTGTCATCTCCTCGTTATTTTAATTTAATATGCAAATGCCAACTAATGACGGAGTATATTTGGTACAGGCCTGCCAATTCTACATTCTTAGAAGGGAATGGTCACATTAAAATTGTTTCAAATGAACATACTGTACACATTAAAATCTTACCATCACGAACCTCCCCATACTTGGAAAATAGTTGTTCCAGTGATTGCTCATCTGTTTCAAAGTTGAGCCCACCAACAAAAAGCTTTCCTTCATCTGACATGGTGTTTTCTGAGAAAATACAGAGACCACTTCAGAGCATAATACATTTATAATGAAAAATGCTGCAATTATTAAACTATATTCTGCAAGGAATAAATAACTTTGAAAATTAAAACTTCCTAATCCCACCCATCTAATTGCATCCAACAAAAGCAATACTGCAAAGTCACACCACACATGCAGACCATTTCTGGAAACAGATCAAAACTGTAGATACACGTTCTCATCTTGTAACTATTAATGCACCACACGGTCAAATTCAATTATTTTTAAGCACATACCAGTTAAGAATCCATTTAGTAAGGGTTACAAAAGCAAACTAGAACTTAACTGTGTAATGGCACATTGGTGAGCACTTTCCTAAAACATGCAGAAATTAACAGCAAGTGGGCAGTATAATACATATCTGACTTGCAAGCCAGGTCGGGTCTATTGGAAGGGCACGAAAAATCAATATTGTACACATTAACGCTGTGCTACTTTTGAATGTATTTTACTCAAACTGACAATGTGAACAGTCAATCTTAAGGAATGGAGATGGCATGTAAATCGTTATATTTAAATTCTATACACACAAACACGAGTCAGTTATCTTAAATGACTACAGAACCAATATTCAAATTACAAAAGCTGTTTCACAATACTTTAGAAGGGAGTGGTGGAAATATTATTGCCCAAGAAGGAAAAACAAGAGAACAAACCACAAGTTTTAACTGTAACTGCGACACAGAAGATGGAGGCAGCTACCCTGCCCCCCAGAGACCCCCCCACCAACGATTTCAGAGTTGGAGGCACCACAACTGATTGAGTTCTGAAGGAGCCGAACACATTCCCCCACCTCTTAAGGAACTGGAGAGCCTCCCCCCTCTTCCCCCCCCCCCCATTACAAAAGGCCTCAAATGATCCAGAGACTCCTCTCTTTAAAAGTTACAAAAACCTGTCCTAACCCGCTAAAGTCCTTAATTGCTGGAGACTTCCTCCGCCACCACCAATCCTCAAAGAGCTGGAAATAGCCACCTCTCCTCTCTCTTTTCACCGAGTCTTCCGGGGGCGCCCTCTCGCCCCTCCCCGGGCCTCAGGGAGCCGGGGGCACCCTCTCTCCCCTCCCGGGGCCGCCGCCATTTTAGCGCCCCGCCGCCATTTTAAACCGCGGGAGCGAAAGAGAACGCAGAGAGAAAACAAACCCCGAAAGCCAGCCATGCCAAATTTAACGTCAACCCTCGCCTCGGGAACAATCTAACACAACACACACCAGAATACGTTACCAAATAAAAGCGTTATCGCGCGTTTATTTTTACTTCATAAAACTAGATTAGGGCGCGGTTATTGTCCTGGCTTCGCAGAAATATAAACATTTAACCAACCCTAATTACAACGTCCCTGACTTAATATCAACCGAAGTACTTCAACCTCACTCACCGTAGATTATGCACAAACAACACTCGATGTGTTTAACCCTCTCAACGCTCCGTTTCCTCTCACCGTTCCGGAACAAACAACAGGACGGAAGAGAGTGAAAAAAGTCCGCTCGCGCTATTTTCTCATTACAGCGCAGGCGCGGCGAGTGGATTTTTTTTCCCCCCCTCCTCTGCCCGCGAACAGGCCCCAGCTACCGCTAATGCGCAAGCGCGGCAAACAGGACGAAAATAACCGTCACCGGGCGTGAGGTGTGCGCGATGGTGGTGCGCATGTGCGCAGAGAGGGCTGCTGACGACAACAACAACAACAACAACTCCCTGGGTGAGGAAAGATAATGTTGGAAGTGTTCATAAGGTAAAGAGGCAGCATCCCTGGAGTTAAAAATGTCATGTGAACTGGAAATGTTAACTCTATTTTCACTCACCGGTGAAGTTTCTTTATTAGTGTTACAAGTCGGCTTTCATTAACACTGCAATGAAGTTACTGTGAAAACCCCCGAGTCGCCACACTCCGGCGCCTGTTCAGGTACACTGAGGGAGAATTTTAGCACGGCCAATGCACCCCAACCAGCACATCTTGGCCGCACTTGGAATATATAGTGTTGAATTCTGGTCACCACACTACCAGAAGGATGTGGAGACTTTGGAGAGGTTACGGAAAAGATTTACTAGGATGTTGCCTGCCATGGAGGGCATTAGCTTTGAGGAGAGGTTGGAGAAACTTGGTTTGTTCTCACTGGAACGACGGGAGGTTGAGAGGCGGCCTGATAGAAATCACAAGATTATGAGAGGTATGGACAGAGTGGATAGTCAGAAGTTTTTTTCCCAGGGTGAAAGTCAATTACTAGGGTGCACGAGTTTGAGGTGTGAAGGGCAAGGTTTAAAGGATATGTACAAGGCAGATATTTTACACAGAGGGTAGTGGTTGCTGGGTGAGGTAGTGGAAGTGGATATGATAGTGACTTTTAAGGGGCATCTTGATTAAATACATGAATAGGATGGGAATAGAGAGATATGGCCCCTGGAAGGGTAGAGGGTTTTAGTTCGGTCAGACAGCATGGTTGGTGCAGGCTTGGAGGGCTGAAGGGCCTAATCCTGTGCTGGAATTTTCTTTGTTCTTTGTCTTTTGGACTGTGGGAAGAAACTGGATCACCTAGAGGAAACCCACGCAGACACATGGAGAACATACAGACTCTGCACAGACAGTAACCCAAGCCGGGGAATTGAACCTGGGTCCCTGGCACTGTGAGGCATGATGTGGAGATGCCGGTGTTGGACTGGGATAAGAAGTCTCACGACACCAGGTTAAAGTCCATCAGGTTTATTTGGTAGCAGAAGCTTTTGGAGTGTTGCTCCTTTTTCAGATGACTTCTTACTATACTGTGAGGCAGCAGTGCCAAACACTGTGCCAGCCGAAGTGTATTTCCTTACCGGGGATCACAGGCACAGAAAGATGAATGCTAACATATATAGCTAGCTTCATCTTCTCTGCAAGGCCACCAGCATGTTATATTATTTTGTCAATCTAGAGAAAGAATCACAGTGGATTTGAGCTCAGGATCTGGCTTCTGAGAATTGACAGATAATAGCATACAATTTCTCATGCGTACAATTCTTCAACCTTGTGACTTGAGGCACCTGGCCAGTTATACACAAGTACAACTCAGCTGCAGAATAATCTGTTGTGTGTTAAATATTACAATAATTGTCTCATAGAAACGTTGAAAATTTATGGCACAGCATGTCATTCAATCCATCAACAATGTGCCAGCCAAAAAAAGAGCTATCCAGCCTAATTTCATTTTCTAGTTCTTCATGCATATGTCTGTAAATTATAATAGTTCAAGTGCATGGTATTGGCACTTGCTCTGACCAAAACTGCAAGAAACTACAAAGAGTTGTGAATGAAACCCAGTCCATCACACAAACCAGCCTCCCATCCATTGATTCTGACTACACTTACTGCTGCCTTGGAAAAGCAGCCAGCATAATCAAGGACCCCACGCACACAGACCACCTTCTTCCATCAGGGAAAAGATACAAGAGTCTGAAAACACATACCAACTGACCTAAGAACAGCTTCTTACCTGCTGCCATCAGACTTTTCAATAGTCCTGTGTTAAGATAATTTTTCTCTTCACCCTATTGATAACTGCATTCTGCACCCTCTCTTTTCCTTCTCCCCTGTGTACTCAATGAATTGTATGTTTTGTCTGTACAACACTATACTTTTCAATATGTCCCAATACATGTGACAATATTAAATCAAAAAAAAGTGGTTCATCAACCTGATACTCCGTTTCTCTCGCCACAGATACTGCCGAACCCAAATTCCACCAATTTGTGTTTTTTCTGATTCCTAATGCCCAGTGTATTTTACTACTTACTGAATCATTAGAAAGGTGGCTGTTCAGCCCATTTTGTCTGCTGGTGCCTTGCCAGAGCATCTAGTTCCCACTCCCTGATCGCCTTTTCCTCATAGCCATGCATTTGTTTTTTTCTTTTCAGATAATTATCTAGTTCACTTTTGAAAATCTCCATTGAATCTGCCTCCACTACATTCGAGAGAGGTGGTGCTGTGGTGATATTGCCACTGATCCAGTATTCCAGAGAGCCAGGGTAATGATGGCAGATGGTGACATTTGAATTCAATAAAAATCTGGAAGTAAAAGTCTATGAAACCATTGGTGATTGTCATACCATCTGGTTCACTAAAGTCCTTTTAGAGAAGGAAATCTGCCATCCTTCCATTGCCTGACCTACATGTGACTCCAGTCCCACAGCAGTGTGATTGTTTCTTTTGCCAATTAATTCCCTTTGATGTTGTTTAATTCTTGATCTATCTGCCAATGGGAGCCTTTTCTCCCTATACTCAGGCCTCATGATTTTGAACACCTTGATCAAATCCCTTAACCTTCTCTTTTGTAAGGAAAATTGCCCAGCTTCTCCAATCTATCCATGCAACTAAAGTTCTTTATTCCTGGAACCGCTCTTGCAAATCTTTCCTCATCATTATCTGATGCGTTGACATGCCTCCTGATTTAGTTGCCAAGAACTGGGACACAAATCCCTGCGTTGAGGCGAAACAATTTTTTAAAAATTCATTTCTGGGATCAAGTGTTGCTGGCTGGCCAGCATTTATTGATAGCCATGATGTGGCCAACGTTGTCTACCTGATACACTGCAAGGCATGGTACATTGGGGAGACCATGCAGACACTACATTAATGGATGAATGAACACTGTTCAGCAATCACCAGGCAGGAATGTTCTCTTCCTGTTGAGATAAGTGTTTTCCAAGGCGGCCTTCATGACATACGACGACATAGAGTCCCTGAGCAGAGACTGATAGCCAAGTTCTGCACACATGAGGAGGGCCTTAACTGGGATCTTGGGTTCATGTCACACTATCTGTAACCCCTATAACTTGCCTGGGCTTGCAAATTCTCACTAACTGTCCTGGCTGGAGACAATACACGTCTCTTTAACCTGTGCTTAACCCTCTTTCCACTCACATTGTACCTTTAAGACTTGATTACCTGTAAAGACTCGCATTCCAACCATTATTTGGTAAATTGAGTTTGTGTTTTTATGTGCCCTGTTTGTGATCAGAACTCCCACTCACCTGATGAAGGAACAGTGCTCTGAAAGCTTGTGGCTTGTGCTACCAAATAAACCTATTGGACTTTAACCTGGTGTCGTGAGACTTCTTACAGCATTTGTTGCCCATCCCTGTTTCTGAATTAACAGGCCATGGTGAAAGCTGACACCCGGGTCCCCATGTCTCATCCATCCTTGTGACGTGATGCATTAAATAAATAATGCATACTGTTCTTCACAAATAAAAAACATTGTTAGCAGTGTAATTTAATTCCAGGATATTGGGAGCACTGTTGTTTTATTAATAATGATGAATATTGAACTCAATTCTGCAGGAGAAATGATGGCTCATGGCTTTTCTTATATCCTATTTAATTTCCCTTTTATCAACTCCATACACAAGGGTCATTTTAAGAACAAAGCAGAAGAAAGATTTGCATTTTTATAAAGGCCTCAGGATATCCCAAAGCCAATGAAGTACTGTCCTGAGATTTCCAGAAGGCATTTGAAAAGGTGCCACATCAAAGGATTTATTGTGTAAAATAAAAGTTCATGGTGTAGGGGGTAGCGTATTGGCATCAATTGAAGATTGGCTTGCTAACTGGAAACACTTGGCATTAATTGGTCTTTTTCTAGTTGACAGTATGTGACAAGGGGTGTGCCACAGAGATCAGTGCTGGGTTCTCAATTTTTTAAAGTTTATACAAATGACTTGAAGGGAATAAAGGTGCTAAATTTGCTGTGACAAAATAGGAAAGTAAGTTGTGAAGAGGATGTAAGGGGACTACAAAGGAACAGATAGATTAAGTTTATTTTTTAGTGTCACAAGAGGCTTACATTAACGCTGCAATAAAGTTACTGTGAAAATCCCCTAGTCGCCACACTCTGGCACCCGTTTGGGTACACTGAGGGAGAATTTAGCATGACCAATGCACCTAACCAGCACGTCTTTTGGACAGTGGGAAGAAGCTGGAGTACTCAGAGGAAACCAAAACAATCACGTGGAGAACATGCAGATTCTACACAGACAGTGACCCAAGCTGGGAATTGAACCCAGTTTCCTGGTGCTGTGAGGCAGCAGTGTTAACTGCTAACGTTAAAAGTTAAAGTTTATTTATTAGTCACCAGTAGGCTTACATTAATACTGCATTGAAATTATTGTGAAAATCCCCTATTCGCATACTCAAGCTAGGAATTGAACCCGGCATCTTGGCGCTGTGAAGCAGCAGTGCTAATCACCGTGCCGCCTGACTAAGTGAATGGGCAAAAGTCTTACACATGGAGTATAATTCGAGCAAATGTGAAATTTTCTATTTTGGCAGGAAGACTAAAAATACTTGTCTAAATGGTGAGAGATTGCAGATATCTGAGGTGCAGAGGTATCAGAGTGACCAGATAAGAACAAGAATTAGGAGCAGGAGTTGGCAATTCAGACCCTTGAGCCTGCTCCGCCATTCATTACAATTATGGCTAATGTCATTTCGGCCTCAACTCCATTTTCCTGCCCGTTCTCTATAACCCTTCAACCGATTGCTAATTAAAAATCAGTCTCTCTCCTCCTTCGATTTACTTAATGTTGCAGCATCCATTGCACTCCGAAGTAGTGAATTCCACAGATTCACAACCCTTTGAGAGAATAGGGGTGATTCTCCCACAAGTGCTGAATTGGTGGAAACACTGTTCTAGATCACAACTGTTTTTTCAGTGCAGCTTCTCACTCGAATCTTCCCACTCTGTGCAATCTCGTTAAAAACCATGGGGCAGGGCCTCTTCACGCCAGAGTCTGACAGCTTCAGAACTCTGCGCGTGTGCAGTGGTCCCAATCTGTCAATCTTCCCGTTTGTTGGCCAGCTCAATCTCCACCCCCCCCCCCATTGCCTGATTACAGCACCCACAACAATTCCCAGGTCAGCCCTACCACCCTCATCCCGGAGCACCCTGATGTCCAGTCCCCCCCTTAACCCAGACAGACCCCCCCCATCCTGCTGACTTCTCCCTGGGTCCCTCCCCAGGAGGCAGCCCGCCCGCTCACCCAGCAGACCACCCTCCCTCCCCCAGCCCACCTGACTGCTAGTCTCCCTCTATTTGATCACCATGTAGAGTGGCAGCAGGCCTCCCAACTTCTCCAGTCGCCCCTAGGCCCTGCCCACAATAGGCCCCACCCTTTTGACATTGCCTGATGCCCGATGGGCAGTGCCAAGGTGTCTCCTTGGCATGGATACTTTGCCCCATGGGCAGTGCCAAGGGGCACAAGCTGGCACTGCTAGGGTGCCCATGCCCGGGGGCACCACTCACCCTCATCATGATAAAAGCCAAGTTTCAAGCTTTGCACCTTTTTTGAATTCCCCGGAAGTTGACGGAGCATAAAGTTCCCCGTTGCTTTCTGCATGGCAACACCTTGGCTAATCAGAGTTGACTTGCCAAACAATTAGCAGTTGCTTCTGTTGTATAAACATAAGAACATAAGAAATAGGAGCAGGAGTAGGCCATCTAGCCCCTTGAGCCTGCTCCCACTATTTAATAAGATCATGGCTGATCTGATAGAGGTTCATTTCACTTACCCGCCTGCTCCCCATAACCCTTAATTCCCTTATTGGTCAAAAATCTATCTACCTGTGACTTAATCACATTTAATGACGTAGCCTCTACTGCTTCAATGGGCAGGGAATTATATTGACATGGAAAAACATGAGGAACCAGTCAGGGTACAAACCCTCAATACCCTAAACAGGAGTCGGCCCACACGTAAACTTGGGACATGTGCAGAGAAATTGTCACCTCAATTGTACATGGTGGACGTGAAAGACCAAATATACTGATGCAAACTCAGGCATAGGTGACCAAATGGTGAAACTATTCCTTCACTGCAATTAGCTAATCAGGGAGACAAGATCTCACCAGCTATACTGAGTGCAGAACTATCATCAATCCCAGAGGTCCTATGTATTCACAACAATCGCAATGGAATAATAAAACTCTCCAAGGTAACAAGAGCCATGGGATTCAACACTCTTCAGCCATGAAGCATCACTCAGACAAACAACCGATATCAACAAGCACGTGTTCCATTAAGAGACCTCCATGATTTAAAGACTGGGTGGGATTTTGCAGCCATGCTCGCCCCAAGCCTGGAAATTCCCACAGGAGATCATTGGACCTTTGCATGGTCCGCCCCTCCCCACGGCAGGTGGGAAAATTCTGCCCTATGTGTGTAATGCATATGAAACGAGTGACAATAAATTGTGGTGATGTTCTGTGAATTGATTGCAGATGATTCAGGTACAGGTTACGATCATTTGTTCTTGCAACATGCAGGGAGAGCACAGCCCTAGAGAAAGCTCTGGAGTAGCAGTTTGCCAAGTCACAGATTACCACCACCACAAACTGTATTTTTGCATAGAACATTGTTTAAATTCCATTCTTGTCTACATATAGATTTATATTAAACAGATAGCATGCAAGAAACAATATTTTTCACTGTATCCCAATATATGTGACAATAATAAATCAAATCAAAGATCCACTCAGCCTGGCACTATCTGTTCTCTCAACTCCCAGAGACTAACTTTGTTCTAACACAATGGCCAGGATTTTATCACCCCACTTGCCATGGGAATTGGAATGAGTGAGGGGTGGACAATGGGAAGGTCTGTGACCTCAGGCAGGATTTTACAGTTTCAGGATGAGCGAGACTGTAAGATCCCACCCAATGTCTGTCCTTCTAACAGTCAGTAACCAAGACATTGCTGGACTGTTTTGCAAATGCAGGTCCTTGACGAGAACAAGCCTCATCAGACAACTCATGCTAACAAATATGGGCCCATAGGGTGTAAAAGTTCCTGTCTATGTAAGCGTTTCATTCATAATGTCTTTCAGTCGAAGTCTGGGATAATTATAATCCTTTATAATAAATCAATTTTATTTCTCCTAACAAAATAAACAGTTGTCAATGCATGAGAACATTGGGCATATGGTGGACAAATTGGGTACCTCAGTTACACAGGATTGTGCATGCAAATATGCCTCTGCTTTCAAGGAAAAGGGGGATGCTTGGATCTCTAGTTCAATCTGAAAAGGGGTTGTTTGGATTTTGAAATATAATGAATCTGATGTGACCTCTGGCTTGCAGTAGTGATGTCACTAGAACTGGAGGCTGTCTCTCAGGAAGCCGACATGTTGAGTAGTTCAATGAAGACCTGTCACTGAGAAACACTAAAGAAGCACAGTTATCCTTAAATGTGAAACAAGTCATACAGAAATATAATGGCTATGGAAGTCTATTGAAGTCATTATTTTTGGAGGATAATAGAAATATCTGTGTAGTGGGAATGACTGAATGAACAAAGCAACAAATAATTGAGTCACTGTTCTGGGAGCAGCTCTCCTGAGGGAAAATGTCAGGTTTTCACACAATTCCAGTTTTTCGACAGCTGGATTTTGAATAGTGTACTTGTACCTGTCTGTCTATCCAAAGGTATTGTATCTAGTACTGCCCGTCACACTTCAGATGTCATACTTCTAAGTGGCAGAAGTATAGAAAAAGAGAGATAAAGGAATTAACATCATGCTGAGTTCCTACTGGACGTATGGAATAATTTGTAACCTGCAAACATTCCTATCCAACAGCAATCTCCACCAAGCATCTCCAGCAATTGGATTTTGTTGTTATAAAGGCTCAGTTAGCCCGGAGGAAGGGCAGCAAGTTTTAGTAGCAGAATTGTACATTATGCGATAGGACGTTCCAAAATAACATATCCACCTGATTTGTCATGAACCCTGTGACATCTGCTCATGCATGCCACAATGTATTGATTGAGCGGCATTAATGAAGTTTGGAGCATTACATATTAGCTGTCAAGGTGCAAGATGACTAATAAGCCAATATGATTTGGGAAATTTCCAGAGAAGAAAGGAGAGCAAGAGACATCTTAAAATGGCCAAGGAACAATGTAGCTTTTGAAAGAGAAGCCAAAGATTCTAATCTCTCAGTACAGTTACCGATGTCAGACAATTCCAATGAGATAGATTACAAATGAATAGGAGTGTGTTTTTGTATTCAGTTCCTTAGACAGAAATGGGTTAGATGAAAGTAAGTGAGACTTGACAGATTAGTGGAATAGTTAACCTATTTAACTACGATTGGATGAAGATGAATGTTTGGCACACTTGTATATCTGCACATTTTGTGATTCTGTAAAAGAAGCCCTTTGATTACTTTACATCAAGGAATAAGACATATTGAAGACAAAGGGCCCCTGAAACGACTACCAAGTGCAACCTTTGGCAATGTTGCAGGCCAATCTGGAATGGTCTCAATCAGAAAGTTCCTACCCTTTACTGCATCTCATTTACCAGTCAAAAGATCCAACCATCACCTGAGCTTCTTCAAAGTAGATTATATAGCACTGAAGACCATCACATCCTTTTTAACTATGATCTGAAAGCCTTAGTTTCATGATCAAGTCGGAATGCGTTGGTAGATGAGAAAGATCAAGTAGCAAAAAGAGAAGCCTCCCTCCATTTCATATCATAATAAGTAAAAATATCCTCTCATCAACTTACCTGAGTTAATTGGGTGATTCTCGATCAGACTACAAAGATTGGTACAGGACAGTACGATCTTTATTCAGTATTAAGCGCAACTCCAATATTATGAGCTTGAGAAGAATTGAGGTGTTTCTCATACCTGCTACAAACCAGACAAATGTCTCAAACCTTTTACTTTCTGAAAAGTTGTTAAATCAAGTCCATGTAACAAAAAATCCATCTAATGTGGCAACACAGCTAGCCAAGTCAATACGAGTGTTAAACACTTTATCAAATACGTAATTTGAATATTGCTGAAAAGAGAGACATGTAGACAAATCTTGCACTCATCAGGACAAAAGCCAAGTTTCAAGCCTTGCACCGTTTTTGAATTCCCCACAAGCTGACGGAGCTCTTAGTTCCCTATTGCTTTCTGCATGGCAACGCCTTGGCTAATTTGGTATTCATTCATTTGTCCTGATGAGTGCAAGATGAAAAATTTCAACAACATTAAGTTCAACATTTTTAATTATCTTAATTACTTCAAATTGATCATATCTTAATCTTTCATGCTCAAGGGAATAGAAGCCTAGTTTAAAGTTTATTTATTAGTGTCACAAGTAGGCTTACGTTAACACTGCAATGAAGTTACTATGAAAATCCCCACACTTGCCACACTGCTGCACCTGTTCGGGTATACTGAGGGAGAATTTATCATGGCCAATGCACCTAACCAGCATGTCTTTCAGACTGTAGGAGGAAACTGGTGCAGCCGGAGGAAACCCATGAGGACACAGGTAGAACCTGCAGACTCTACACAGACAGTGACCCAAGCCAGGAATCGAACCTGGGTCCCTGGCACTGTAAGGCAGCAGTGCTAGCCACTGTGCTGCCCCATGTCTCTCTATCACTGCCCTCGTGGATGAATGACTCCAATTGAATCTCCCTCCACTTCTGTTCTTGGGTGTGGAGTACAGTCATGAGCCTCCCTTTAAGGGGACAGTTCTTGTCATCAGGAGCGATGAATAAGCCTTGGCACCTGTGAATGTGATGTGGAGATGCTGGTGTTGGAGTGGGGTAAGCACAGTAAGAAGTCTCACAACACCAGGTTAAAGTCCAACAGGTTTATTTGGTAGCACAAGTTTTTGGAGTGTTGCTCCTTCTTCAGGTGAGTGAAGCATTGTGTTCACAAACAGAGCATATATAGACACAGACTTAATTTACAAGATAATGGTTGGAATGCAAGTCTTTACAGGTAATCGAGTCTTTACAGGTACAGACAATGCAAGTATACAATTCACACCTCTTTAACCTGCGCTTAACCCTCTCTCCACTCACATTGTCTGTACCTGTAAAGACTTGATTACCTGTAAAGACTCGCATTCCAACCATTATCTTGTAAATTGAGTTTGTGTCTATGTATGCCCAGTTTGTGAACACAACTCTTCACTCACCTGAAGATGGAGCAACACTCCGAAAGCTTGTGCTACCAAATAAACCTGATTGGACTTTAACCTGGTGTTGTGTTGTGAGACTTCTAACAGCGGGTGTCACAAGATGTAAGCATTATGTGAGCTCAGATTGCATTGATGAATGGGATGCACTGTCCTCTGCTGGCCAAGATATGAACAACTATCACAGTTGTATTAAGAACAGAAAATGTTGGAAAAAGATGCTGGAAACTGGCCAGGCAGCATAATGGTGAGAAACAGGATTAACAGGTTACTCTGGCTGGAGTGTAGGTTTGGTGGCATACACAGAATTAAGAGTGATTTACACTGACTTGGGAGGGTGGAGGAGGCATGGCTGACAATGTGCGATGAGCAGGGAGCCACCATCTTTGCCGTTATCTTTTGGGGGTTGGCAGTTGTGGCGCCATATTTAAAGACATCTAGCAATTCACTCACAGTAGAACTCAGAAGGGTAATGGTCACAGATTTGCAAAATCCGTGTCTAGTGATTGTATATAATCTGCACATTCCTTGAGTGAACACTTTTGATTCCCAAAGGCTCCCATCTCACCTGCAGATGCCTTGATGGCCACATGAGTGCAGTCGATGGCACCATTGATGCGAGCTATCACCGCAAAGCCCCTGGTCTTCTCAGTCTGGCTGGCCTTATCCATCTGGTATTGGATGAATGTCATGACCCATCTGAAGAGTGCATCAATAATGAACTTGACACACCCATGGGCAGCAGAACGTGATACACCACATAGATCCCCTGGAGAGAGATCAGTTGTACAGAAGTTGAAAGACCCTGTGACTTTCAGCCATGGGCATAGGTTGGACATCCATGCAGTTGGAGGTGATTCCTGGCCCAATCATCTGGCAAATGGTTGTGTTAGTGTCCCTGGAGAGGCATTGGACCCAGGACATGTTGAGGTAGGTGGATCATTGCTTGTGCACTCGGATAGTACACAAGATAGTGGAATCTCTTGCAGACTCCTCCGCTTTAGAGTCATACAGCAAAGAAAGTAGCCCTTGAGCCCATCTTGTCTTAAGACAATAAGATATAAGAGCAAAATTAGGCCATTTGGCCCATTAAGTCCGCTTTGCCATTCAATCATGGTTGATATGATTCTCATTCCCGTCCTCCTGCCTTCTCCCCATAACCTTTGATCCCCTGATTGATGAAGAACATTTATATCTCTGTCTTAAAGACACTCAATGACCTGGCCACCACAGCCCTCTATGACAATGAGTTCCACAGATTCACCACCATCTAGCTGAAGAAATCCTCCCTCATCTCAGTTTTAAAGGAGCGTCCCATCATTCTGAAGTTGTGCCCTTGAGTTTTAGTCTCTCCCGCCGGCGATCAAGCACTTATCTACTCCAATTCCATTTTCCAGCATTTGGTCTGTAGTTCTGCACTCCCTGCTGGTTCTGCACCCACTGTGCCTGCACCTCACCTCCCCCAGGTCATTCCATGGGACATCGCCTATGGTCACCTAGCCTCCTCTCCCTCCTGGTCCTCCTCAGAAGAGCTCCCACCAACTGTGTGTAAAATGTCCATGATCAGAAATGCACAGGGTACTGTCTCATAACACCTCTGCTGAAATCTGCAGACAAAGATGGCAAGAAAAAATATTTCAGAACAAAGCTATCCATGCATGGAAATGCACCAGAAATGACAGCAAAACTTCTCAAATCAAAGAAACTTCACCAATAAACTCTTAACCTAAAGAGAAGTGCCTTTATTCCACAAACGTTTTATTCCACCTCTGGATGAGAACTTGAGGAAAATGTGTTGGCTGCCTTCTCATATTGCCTGTGCAATGACCACAAAATTGCACCAGCACAGGAAACCTACTATAAGTTGCTAAATTAATGGTCTTAGTTGGCTCTTTAAGCGGGTGCTCTCCTGACTTCCATGCACGTCTGCTGATCGTAATATGATTTGAGTGTACAATGACATCAGGACGTAACACCCCACATTTTCTCACCTGCTTTCATGCAAGTTTGGGCCAGATGCAGCCCATTTTAATTGCATAAATTCTGGCTCTTATGTGCATTGACCCTGCCACAGTAGTTAGCACTGCTGCCTCACAGTGCCAGGGACCCACGTTCAATTTCAGCCTTGGGTCATTGTCTGTGCGGAGTTTGCACATTCTCCCTGTGTCAGCATGGGTTTTCTCCAGGTGCTCTGGTTTCCTCCCAAACTCCAAAAACGTGTGGGTTAGGTTGCTAAATTGACCCTAATGTCGGGGATTAGCAGGGTAAATGTGTGGGATTAAGGGAATAGGACCTGGGTGAGATTGTGGTCAGTACTGACTCAATGGGCCGAATGGCTGGCCTCCTTCTGTACTATAGGGATTCTGCGATATATTCTATGAAAACTGTACATAATCTTAAATCTCTTATCAGGTAGGTCACATCTCAACCTTTTATCTTTCCAAAGAGCCCCAGCCCGTTCAATCTTTTGCTTTCATTGATTAAACAGACTCGCTGTAATTGTAGCCTGCAGTCCGTAACTGGAACATTTCTTTCTTCCCTCGATTACTATCCTGAGGTGCTATTTCCCAGCTGTCTGCATTGAACATCTCCCACAATAAACAGGCAATGCCAGGTTGGCTTTGAGCATTTTGGCATTCAGTTGGACAAAGAACATGTTAAAAAGAGTGCACTTAATAATAAATAACAGGATAAGAAAATGTAAATTGCGAGGAGCCGGATAAATTTAAGGCAAAAATCGTTATTGGAACACTGCACATTGGAACCTTGCAAAACGTTACTAAGATTGCATTGATGAATGGGGATGATTTTCTACACTGTCCTCTGGTGGCCAAAATGTGAACAACTATCACAATTGTAACAAGGACGGGAATTATGGAAAACTTCATAGGCCAGACAGTGTCTCTGGAGAGAAACAGGGTTAACAGTTGGAACCTTCCATTCTGGAGTCTAGGTTTGGTGGTGAACGCAGAGTTGAGAGTGATTTTTGCTGGGGGTTGTGGGGGGGAGGGGAATGCAGTGGGCATATGGCTGACAATATGCAATCTTGCACCAGAGCAGGGAGCCACCGTTACCTTTTGGGTTGTGGTGCCATATTTAAAGCCATTCACTCACGGTGGACCAGTTGCATCAGTCTGGCTGTCGTTTAAGAATCTATCGAGACCAGAACATCACAGGGAAGACAACGTCTGGCCCCACAGGTCAATGAAGCCCCCTTTGCGAGGTTCTCCTCCAAGCCATCCAGAAAATTGGGCGAACATGGGTGGCACAGTAGCACAGTGGTTAGCGCTGCTGCCTCAGAGCTCCAGGGACCCAGGTTCGATTCCCGGCTTGGGTCACTGTCTGTGGAGTTTGCACATTCTGTTCACGTCTGTGTGGATTTCCCCCAGGTGCTCCAGTTTCCTCCTACAATTCAAGGATGTAATGGTTAGGTTGATTGGCCATGCTTAATTGCCCATAGTGCCCTAGGATGTGTAGGTTAGAGGAATTAGTCGGGTAAATGTGTGGGGTTACGGGGATAGGGCCTGGGTGGAATTATGGTTGGTGCAGACTCGATGGGCCAAGTGGCCTCCTTCTGCACTGTAGGGATGCTATCATTCTATGAAAAAACAGGAGGTGCTGTTTCCCAGGGATGGCAGCAGGAGGCCCTCCTGTTTGACCACAATGGCCTGGATGGAGGTTGCAGCAGTGGTTAGCATCCGGTGGTCCACAGGATAGCTGCCCAGCAGCACAGAAAAAATGAAATGACAAAAATGGTGGATAGGCAGACATAGAGATTCTAGTGAGAGCTGAAAACCTCGAAACCTGTCGGTGTACAATCATGTTGCAATTTTCCCAATGGCGGGTCAGTCTTCCCACAGATGGGTGGCTTGAACACTATTTCCCTTAGTTTGCATCTCATGAATGCTCATTAAAACAGCTGCCTGCCAGCGTTCTGTCAGCCCTTCCAATCTTGCATCACATCAGCATGAAATTGCATTGATCTAAGACCCGATTGCTAAAACCCAAAGAGTGGCGTGCACAAGATGGTCCTCAGCTCAGAAGTGGTTTTGAGGTGAGTAAAACAAAACCTTTCTGCCACAGTGCTGTGCTGCTCCTGATGCATTGTTCACCACTCTGCCAGGACAGATCCATTCCTGCCTTCCATCTCCATGCCAAACTGTTCTTCATGGACTGCACCGTGCTGCTAGAGCCTTGGACTTCCTCTGTGTCACTGTCCCGGATCAGTACAGCACCTGGGGGTAGGGCGTACAGGAGTCTTCTCCTTCCCCCTGGTGCCACGCACCAGTGTCTGTCTGATGTTATAATTCAAGTTAGAAATTCCAAAATGTTTTATGAAATCTGCCTGGATCATAAGTTTTGAATTTGGCTAGGGTAAGCATGCGATGTTTCATTTCAGGTATGATTCAAATGACCCACTTGGGAGCGTTTATCAAACAAAGTTTATTTAAGAATGCAGTTAACATATAGCAATAACTTCTACCAATTACAAACAAGAAAAAAGACAACCATGTTATTGTATAAACCTTCATAACTATATGAAATGTTCCAATCAAACAAACCTGCGTAAAACATACCCCTGCCAAAGACTACCCCTGATAGACGAACGGGACTGATGGTGGACAAGTCCCCAGGACCGGATGGAATGCATCCTAGGGTTCTGAAGGAAATGGCAGAGGTGATAGTAGATGCCTTAGTGATTATTTACCAAATTTCGCTGGATTCCGGGGAAGTGCCGGAAGATTGGAAAACGGCTAATGTTATGCTGCTGTTTAAAAAAGATAGCAGGCACAAGGCAGGGAATTATAGGCCGGTTAGTTTAACATCTGTTGTTGGAAAAATGCTTGAATCCGTCATCAAAGAAGAAATAGCGAGGCACCTAGAAAAGAATGGTTCGATAGAGCAGACGCAGCACGGATTCGTTAAGGGGAAGTCGTGTTTGACGAATTTATTGGATTTCTATGAGGATGTGACTAGTGCGGTAGACAGAGGGGAACCGATGGATGTGGTGTTTCTCGATTTTCAAAAGGCGTTTGATAAGGTGCCGCACAAAAGGTTGCTTCAGAAGGTTAGGGGGCATGGAGTTGGGGGTAAGGTGTTAGCGTGGATAGAGGATTGGTTGTCTAATAGGAGGCAGAGAGTTGGTATCAATGGGTGCTATTCTGATTGGCGGTTGGAGACTAGTGGAGTGCCACAGGGATTGGTGCTGGGGCCTCAGCTATTTACCATTTATATCGATGATCTGGAGGAGGGGGCTGAATGTAGGGTGATGAAATTTGCTGATGACACAAAGATGAGTGGAAATGCAAATTGTGCGGAGGGTGTGGAAAGTCTGCAGAGGGATCTGGATAGGCTGAGCAAGTGGGTGAGGACCTGGCAGTTGGAGTACAATGTTAGCAAGTGTGAGGTTATCCACTTTGTCAGAAATAATAGTAGGAGGGATTACTATTTAAAGGGTGAAAAGCTGCAGCATGCTATGCTGCAGAGGGACCTGGGGACCCTTGTGCATGAGTCGCAAAAACCCAGTCTGCAGGTGCAGTGGTGATCAAGAAGGCGAATGGGATGCTGGCCTTTATAGCGAGGGGAATAGAATATAAAAGCAGGGAAGTCTTGCTGCAACTGTACAGGGCACTGGTGAGGCCGCAGCTGGAGTACTGTGTGCAGTTTTGGTCGCCGCACTTGCGCAAGGATATATTGGCCTTGGAGGGAGTGCAGAGGAGGTTCACTAGGCTGATACCGGAGATGAGGGAGTTAGACTATGAAGAGAGATTAAATAGACTGGGGCTGTACTCGTTGGAGTTTAGAAGGATGAGGGGGGAATCTTATAGAGACGTATAAGATAATGAAAGGGATGGATAGGGTCGAGGTAGAGAGATTCTTCCTGCTGAGAAAGGACAGCAGGACTAGAGGACACAGCCTCAAGATAAGGTGGTGGGGGGGCAGTTTAGAATGGAGTTGAGGAGGAACTTCTTCACTCAAAGGGTGGTGAATCTCTGGAATTCTCTGCCCGTCGAAGTGGTGGAGGCTACCTCACTAAATATATTTAAATCACGGGTAGATAAGTTTTTGACAGACGAGGGAATTAAGGGTTATGGGGAGAAAGCGGGAAAGTGGAACTGATCCACTTCAGATCAGCCATGATCTCATTGAATGGTGGGGCAGGCTCGAAGGGCTAGATGGCCTACTCCTGCTCCTATTTCTTATGTTCTTAAAGCCTTAGCACAGAAAATACAAATGCTCGTATGATGCCAGAATTTAGTCTTTTGTTGGAGAATTGAAACTCTGACTTCTAAACCTTGTAACATCCAGCAGACCTTGAAGTAGAGATAATGTCAGCTTTTAGCCATTGAACCATTGCAAGAGACAGAATTCTAACTGAAGTTAGAATTAGGAAGGCAAGAAGACCTATTTCCAGCTGGCCAGCAGAATCTATAATACCAGTCAGAGTGAGAGAGGGAGAAAACCTGCCAGGACAGCTTCTCACTCTGAACGAAATCTGAAAGTGAATCCTTGGATTCTTCTGGGGAGGAACCACCTGACCTTGACTTGTCAATCAATCTTCACCTTCACACTTCAAAAGGTTGTAAGAGCCTGGACGCTGCTTGAAGCCCAGAGTAAAAATAAATAAAACTCCATTTAAAGTATTGAAGCAACAATAAAAGGACTTCTAAGCAGGGGGCCAGTGCCAAATGAAACCAAAAGGCCTGCTCACAAACTGCAGAGGACATGATTTAAAAAAAATTCTTAAAGGCACACTAGTGTCACACTAGACAGCGCTGTGCTGTGCTACTCATGTAACCATTGCAACAAAGGTCCAAAGTTCAACTGGAAGTGGAGTGCAAAGTGAAGGCGGGAGAGGGGATGGTGGGGTGAGGGTTGTGGTGACCTGATGAAGACAAGGGGGAGCAGGGCATTATGGAAGGAGGACTGTGCAAGAAGTGGGGGGAAGATCAGTGTTCACAATGACAGGCAGAGGGGTAAGGAGGTGGATGAAGAATGTTCCTTCTATGATGTTTTACTTGTTGCTGTAGTTGACACTACCATACCCCTCAAGCAGCCAGACAAAATTGTGGTTGGTTCAAGATGATTTATTGACCATCTGCAGGCCTCTGATGAAGCCATTAAGACCAGTCAGAGTACAGAATTGTGAAATACACAAGCAATTATAGTTTCAAATTTGATTACAAGCAATTAGCATATACCAATCAAGGTATAGGAGTTATCTCTATCCACTCACAGTTATTGATTAAGGTTACATCATTCATAAAGTACATATATTTAAACCAATCACCTAATGCTTGCTTAATTATAATATCCAATCAGCATGAGGTTTTAATTGCATCAATAGGGTATTGTTCCAATTACCTTCAGATACCCCAGCTGTGTTTGAATGTTAGAACACAAATCATTCCGATGTCTGGTTTAATGATCTTTTCCAAACTAAGATGCCTTATCTCCCCTTCTACGTATGTAAAGGTTCATTGTATTGCCGTTTACTATTCTGGGATGCATGTCTTTATTAATAACTGTACGGAGGCTTTTTTTTTGTTTAACCCTTTCACTGGACACAGTTATATGGTATAATTACTATTCTCCTGCATAATTATTAGTATGGGTATTATTCCCTCTCAAAGAAGATGAACAATGGAAAGCAGAGGGAAGATCAAGGGGAGGGAAGCTGCACTCTGACAAGGCTGCATGAAAAGCTCACAATGAAGTGGGGTGTCAAAGGGATACCATATATTTTACTGGAAGGGGATGGATGAAGATTCCAGATGCGATGGGTGGAGGTCCAAGTAGGGCACGGGCACAGGTGATGGGCTTGGGCAGAAGGTGGCTGACCTGAGGAACAGACATTTCTTGAGCCTGCTGGCTGTTTCCCCTGGGTGCTGATACCTTGCATGGGCTGGAGAGAGTGATAAGTGTGCGTGGATTGGTGTTTAAATATGGCACCAGGATCTTTGAACCTGTCAACTGACGGGTGGGTGGATGAATCAAATGCTGGCCCATCAGGAGAGTCAGAAGGGGACCCACCTGTGCATAATTGATGAGGTTCCAAGTGCAGAATCTGGCATGGGATCCCAGTATTCTGGCCAGTGGAAAAGACACCACCAGAGCCTCCTGTCACCACACTGAGGCTGGGACCGTCAGATCCCATTAGCATTGTGAGTGTTTGGCACCAGGACCAGAAAATAAGCCGAGAAAGCCAAAGTTGTGTTTCATATCAGCATGATAACTTGCCACGATTGTCCTTTTCCTCCTCTGTCAAAGGTGGACCACATTTCTACCAGACTGGTGGAGCGCTGCAATACAATCCGCAGAGGGTGCCATGGATTATGGGCAACTGCTGCGCTCTGCACAGCTTGGCATTGCAATGGCGGGAGGAATACCTGAAGAGGAGATGGAGGACCAGTGCATTAACTACAATGAGTGTGTACATCTGAACCAAGGTGGATTAGCTCCAGTGTGATGCTGTTCCTAAGATCCAGCAAAGGCTTTATGTTTGTGTCAATTATATGAAATTGGGAGCTGCTCTGTGTGCTGTGGACAGTAGTCACACTTTCTATGTGGATAGTTCTTCTACCATATGCCACAAGGTCTACCTGAGTGTAAAATTCTGGTGCAGCATATCAGTCTATTTCCTCCAGCAACCGTCTGGCCAGTATTTTGCACTTTCCTCCAATGTTGATCTTTACTTTTAGTTTTACATTGTTGCAAGCAATGTTTAAGGTTGTGAAAATCTCACCCTTCTCTGTGATGGTGTCGACACCCACATTAGACTATTTTTAGAGGCTTTGAGCCTTGGTTATTTTGATTAAGCTTTAATTCATTCACCGTGTTTGTACTTAAAGTGCTGGAGTAGTGACTCGTTGCGATGTGGCTGGTGACACGGGCAGACTACTGTGGCTTGGATCTGCAACATTTCAAAAAATTGTTCCATTTTCCACATTTGTTATAGCTTTACCAAATACTAAAACACGTAGTTCTGTTTTGTGAGTGATGGCCACCAAACTTGGGTAAGGGCATGCTCTACACCACGAAAACTTCTGTATCCTACCTGAAATCTTTGTCGCTTCTTTCTGAGCACTCATACAGCCACACAGATGCTGATAGCAGTTTCCAGTGTTGGATGATTCTCGTGAAGGTGTTTATGGATATCATTACTATGGACCACACACACAATGCGATCTCTCACAGGGTTGGGTTGTGAAGGTGCCAAATGTGCATTTCTTCGCTAGGATTTTTAGGATCATAGCATACAACTGAATAGATTCATCAAATTTTTGGTTGGCATTATTGAATATGTGCCTATCCAATTCATGTTCTTTACTAACATGCATATGTGCTGAAACCTTTGTAGCGATATCTGAGTCCTCCAGCTCATTCCCCATTTGAAAAACAAAAGACTTAAATTTCTCAACCATCTCGGGGCCCAGTAGGGGATGCGATGGCTTAGTGGCATTATTGCTAGACTATTAATCCAGAAACTCAGCTAATGTTCTGGGGACCCAAGTTCAAATCCCACCACAGCACATGGTGAAATTTGAATTCAATAAATAAAAAAGCTGGAATTAACAATCTGCTGATGGCCATGAAACCATTGTTGATTGTCAAAAAAACCCATCTGGTTCACTATTGCCCTTTACGGAAGGAAATCTGTTGTCCTTGCCTGGTCTGGCCTACACGTGACTCCAGAGCCACAGCAACATGGTTGACTCTCAAATGCCCGTAGGCAATTAGGGATGGGCAATAATTGTTGGCCAGTCAGTGATGCCCATGTCCCACAAATGAGTAAAATAAATTTAGGAGAGAGTACGCCTGTACCTTCTTTGATTTATCTGATAGGCTGACACCATCACTCTTTCTCAAATTCTGCCCAGTTGTCTGTGACGTTTTCATCAAACACAAGCGGGTCGATGCGGTGAAATCCCTGTGCCATTCTACTAACTGCTGACAGCATGTAGATGTATTAGTTTGCGATAACTGGCGACCAGGGACTAATGGCAGTAGAGGTTTACTGATAGTACTGCGCATGTTCTTACATGCTGTGTGTTTGCACGTGCTCAGGGGAGAAAACTCATGTTCTTGACACGTGACCCTTTTGTACTCGTGTCAATACAGTCAGTGTCCATGTGACCAGTCAGTCTACAATTAGTGTGCACTGGAATGATCTTTAAATGTGGGGCTCCAATGTTTGCAGCGCTGAAGTGACGGCTGTGCAAGCAAATCAGAGGCCACCCTTCTAGGGATACAACGTGGCACCTGTGGCTGAAGAGATTTGGCACTAAGTGACACATTGTACATCGGGAAAAGCTGCCCATTGTCATTGCTGTGCTCAACGCCTCTTTCCAAACACCAGCGGTCTTTGCTAATTTCCAGGAAAATCTCATCTGCAGTCTCAAAAATCATAGAATCCCTACAGTGCAGAATGAGGCCATTTGGCCCATAGAGTCTGCACCAACCACAATCCCACCCAGGCCCTATCCCCATAACCCCATGTATTTATCCTGCTAATTTCCCTGACATTAAGAGTCAATTTATCATGGCCAATCAGCTTATCACGTATCTTGGGACTGTGGGAGGAAACCAGAGCACCCAGAGCGAACGCACGCAGACAGAGGGGGAACATGCAGATTCCACACAGACAGTGACCCAAGTCAGAAGGATTCTGTTCTATAGATTTTGAATAAAATTGTGTTGGTAATAAAGAGATTGAGAGCCTGTGAAAACTGCTTTCATTAGTTGGGATGAAAGGGATGAGGTAGGACGAGGGAGGGTATTGAGAATTTCTGTGCTAAAAGCTGTAAATGAAGGCATTTCTGTGCAGGTACTTTTTAGACCTAATTTTTAATCTTTTACCGTATATGGTTGTCAAAGGAAGGCCTCATGTATGAGAGGAGCACAAGTATTTCTTTAAGTAGAGGTGGAAGAGTCTTTCACATCTGCAAATATTCCTCTTCCTGCTCCCTTGCTGTCTATGAGAATTTCCATTTTCCAGAATCTCTAATTTGAAGCATTAGACAGGCAAGTTGTGCACAGCCTTGAATGGGCCTGGTTATACTGGAAAACTTCAAGAGGTGCCAATTGGCATACTAGTGTAAAGAAGATCTCATAGAAGCTACCCAAGATCTTCGCTTTCTGCGTGTAAGAGTGGATTGCCCCAAATGAAATCATCGTGGCAACTGTTGGGGAAGCAAACACTCACTAGTATAATGTTGTGCTTGATACTGAGAGAGCAAAATTCTTGTGCGTTGACGAGGGAGTCATCATGACCAAGGAAGCACATATGGCCATGCGAGTGCAGCCTTGGGCCTTCAGGAATTCATGCAGAAGTGACCTGTTATCCCGCTGCTAACTGTTCACTTTTTCTTTCCTTATCGTTTCATGGGTTGTGGACATTGTTGGCAAGGCCAGCAGTTGTTGGCCATCTGTAATTGTCCTTCTGCTGAGTGGCAGTTAAGAGTCAACCACACCACTGTGGGTCTGGAGTCACATGTAAGGCAGGTGGGAAAGTTGGCTTAAGGCCACGTGGTAAGTTTGACAGACTTCCTTCCCAAAGGGATGTTAGTGAACGAGGTGGGTTTTTACGACAACTGACAATGGTTTCATGGCCATCATTAGATTTGTAATTCCAGATTTAAAAAAAATTGAAGTTTCACCATTGAAACCTGGGACCTCAGAGCAGTACCCTGGGCCTCTAGATTATTAAACCAGGGACAAAACCACTATGCCACCACTCCCCTCTTCATGGGGAAGGAGATGTTATTACTACCTCAGAGAACAATGGCCTCAATACTATCATCAACTTGCACCATGCTGGTTAGGAGTGTCGAGTGGGGGGTTTGTGGTGGTGGTGGTTAAAAAGTGACACCTGCCATGTTTACGACACAGATATTAAGGTGCCCTAGGGTCATGCTGTGGAGATGTGGGGTGCATATTAACATTTTTTTCTTCATTCTTTCATGGGATGTGACTGTTGCTGGCAAAGCCAGCATTTGTTGCCCATCCCTAATTCCCTTGAACATAAGAACATAAGAAATAGGAGCAGGAGTAGGCCATCTAGCCCTTTGAGCCTGCCCCACCATTCAATAAGATCATGGCTGATCTGAAGTGGATCAGTTCCACTTTCCTGCTTTCTCCCCATAACCCTTAATTCCTTCGTCTGTCAAAAACTTATCTACCCGTGACTTAAATATGTTTAGCGAGGTAGCCTCCACCACTTCAATAGGCAGAGAATTCAAGAGATTCACCAGCTTTTGAGTGAAGAAGTTCCTCCTCAACTCCGATCTAAACTGCACCCCCCTTAAGGCAGTGCCCTCTAGTCCTGCTATCCTTTCTAAGCGGGAAGAATCTCTCTACCTCTACCCTATCCATCCCTTTCATTATCTTATACGTCTCTATAAGATCCCCCCTCATCCTTCTAAACTCCAACTAGTACAGACCCAGTCTATTAGTCTCTCTTCATAGTCCAGCCCCCTCATCTCCGGTATTAGCCTAGTGAACCTCTTCTGCACTCCCTCCAAGGCCAAAATATCCTTGCGCAAGTGCAGCGACCAAAACTGCACACAGTACTCCAGCTGCAGCCTCACCAGTACCCTGTACAGTTGCAGCAAGACTTCCCTGCTTTTATATTCTATCCCCCTCGCTATAAAGGCTAGCATCCCATTCGCCTTCTTGATCACCGGCTGCACCTGCAGACTGGGTTTTTGCGACTCATGCACAAGGGTCCCCAGGTCTCTCTGCACCGTAGCATGCTGCAGCTTTTCGCCCTTTAAATAGTAATTCCTCCTACTATTATTTCTGCCAAAGTGGATAACCTCACACTTGCTAACATTATACTCCATCTGCCAGGTCCTCGCCCACTCGCTCAGCCTATCCAGATCCCTCTGCAGACTTTCCACACCCTCCACGCAATTTGCTTTTCCACTCATCTTTGTGTCATTTGCTTTTCCACTCATCTTCGTGTCATGAACTGAATGATAAAGGGCAATCAAAAGTCATAAAATCCCTACAGTGCAGAAGAATGCCATTCAGCCCATTGTGTCTGCACTGATTCTCTGATAGAGGATCTTACCCAGACCCTCTCCCCCACCCTATCCGCATAACCCCAAGCATTTACCATGGCTATTCCATCTAACCTGCATACCCTGGGGCAATTTACATTGAGTTTAAATTGGGTCAACAACATAGCTGTGGGTCTGGAGTCACATGTAGGCCAAATGAGGTAAGGATGGCAGATTTCCTTCCCTAAAGGACATCAGCGAATGAGGTGGGTGTTTACAATGATTGATGATAATTTCATGGTCACCATTATTGAAACCAGCTTTATATTCGGAAATAATTCCTCAGAAGTTGGTGTCCCTTCGCCAGAGTCCCTTTACTTACAAACCCTATTCCACTCTTAGATTGCTTCAGATACAAAGTCAGAAACAGGAGTCCCAGTGGACCTGACACTCTCATCTTTATATACAGGTGAGATTCCCTGATTGGGCAGGCAATTATAACTTCAATCAGGGAGCTCATAGCCAAAGAGGCCAACCTCGTGGATCTTGTTGAAGTTATTACACGTTCCATATTTTATTAATTTGAATTTAAATTCCATCAGCTGCCTTGTGGGAATTCAGCCCATGTTCCAAGAGCATTAACCTGGGAATCTGGATTGCTAATCCTGTGACATGACCACTACTCAATCATCTCTCCCAAATTTATGTTAAGCATTGTGCTCCAACAGGTCAGGGAGCTGCCGTTGAAATTAATTGGTGCTCTGGAGTTTTTTTGGGGGTCCCGGAGTTAGGCAGTGAAACAGAAGTGTGAGTTATCAGCTCTCTGAGGTAACCACTTGAGATCTTGCCCTTAAAAGTGAGCAGGACCCTGTGTCATCAACATTGACTGCTCTGACAAAGGGTCATCCAAATCAAAACTTTGGCCCTTTTCTCTCTTGTCAGACCTGCTGAGATTTTCCAGCATTTTTGTTTCTGTTTCAGATTTCAACATCCGCAGTATTTTGCTTTTAATATTGACAGTTTATTCAGCTGGTTTGGCTCCACAGCATCCCATAAATATTAGGGCCACAAAATTAGTGATTTGCGTCAGGCATTGGCACACTTCTGTTTGGTTCATGTTACTGATGCCCTCAATGACAAACTGCAGTGCATCTCAAAAATCAATGGTATTTGTCATCTTTACTAAGAAGGGTTATAGAGTGAACTTCTGCAATC
This sequence comes from Carcharhinus amblyrhynchos, assembly GCF_965287045.1. Lineage (NCBI taxonomy): Eukaryota > Metazoa > Chordata > Chondrichthyes > Carcharhiniformes > Carcharhinidae > Carcharhinus > Carcharhinus amblyrhynchos. The sequence goes on from NC_137349.1 coordinate 15,212,265, forward strand.
TGTGTGCCTCAATGGTGACTTCCTTTTGTAAAGAGAGAATTGCATTTCTGTAGCACCTTTCATGACCTAGTGTCATCCCGAGGTTGTTTACAGCCAACTAAGCATACAAAAGCTTTTAAAGTTTTATTTATTAGTGTCACAAGTAAGCCTACATTAGCACTGCAATGAAATTACTGTGAAAATCCCCAAGTCGCCGCACTCCGGCGCCTGTTCATGTATACTGAGGGAGAACTTAGCATAGTCAATGCATCTAACCAGCATGCCTTTGGGACTGTAGGAGGAAACCGGAGCGCTCTGAAAGAAACCCACACAGGAATAACATGCAGATTCCACACAAGCAGTAACTCAAGCTGGGAATCAAACTGTGGTCCCTAGTGCTGTGAGGCAACAGTGCTAATCACTGTGCCACCCTAATGAAATCATTGTTGTAATAAAGTTAATACAGCAGCCTATTTATGCACAGCAAGTTCCCAAAACAGCAATGAGATATTGAACAGATAATTTATGTTTCCATAATATTGGTTGAGGGGCAAATATCGGCCAGGACACTGGAGAGAACTTGCCCACTCCTTGTTAAAAAATTCAAGCCTTTCTGCACCCAGCACCTTCCTCAAAAGTTACATTTTTCAGCTTAGCTGCACCAATAGATTTTGTTTCCCTTCCCAGCTCCACAGTCAGTCCTATTTTATACACATCTGATTGTATGTAATTATTTTATTTACACTTTTGCATTTGGTAAAATCCAGTTATATTTTTATAATCATATGCATCAATAATAAACATAATAATAGTGTTATAAATACCTACGAACAGAAAGCTAAAAACCTTAAATAAGATTGCATCCTAATGTGCAAAGCAAAAACTCAAATAGGAACAGGAACTTGATGTGGGCACTTTAAAAAAAAAAGGTCACACATGATCGTATCAAAGCCAGCCAGGCGCCCATTTTTTCCAAGCCGCGGCACAAAGAGTCGGGCTGAGGAATGCTCCTCCACTGAAGATGTGTCACCCACTGTTTACCATCTATCTCTCACCCACACCATTTCATCTCCTGTCAGGCTGACGAATGCTGATTCCCTTGTCCACCTTCACAAAGAACGCCAACGCACTGCAGCGAGCTGGGCACATCTCATGTGAGGTGACAATACCTAACGGGCAGAGAGTAGGCCGCTGCAAGAGAAGACTGTGGGTGTGGAATGATTCCGGCTTTTAAGCATTTTAATTCTGCAGCAATTCAAGGATTCATCAGTCCCAAGAAGAATGACATAATGCCTCAATAGGCCCCTCAGTCATGGTGCAGAGCTAATTCTTTACCCTTGGATGCACAGCCTTATTGTCTTGACCACAATTAGAATTCAGCTTTACTCAGTAGCTGCACTTTAATGGCTTCACTTAATTATTCCAAGCACCGTGACCATTAATTTTCTGCCAGCCCTATTGCTATATGTACATGATTATAATTTCTGTTCTCCTTTATTGCCTGATCTCCATTTATCAATTTAATTCAACTTTTTTCAGTTATGCACACAAACCCACAAAGTTCCTTTTGCAAGATCATCTTAACCTCTTTCATATTCAGACCACTTAAACATATCATCCAGCCTCTCAATTACTGTGAGGCATAATTCCTGCACCTTACAAATACAGAGCACTGTTTAGAATTTCCACTTGCGGAGGAACTGTTACAATTTCAATGGTACAGTCCTGACGGTAGCACAGTGGTTAGCACTGCTGCCTCACAGCACCAGGGACCTGGGTTTGATTCTTGGCTTGGGTCACTGTCTGTGCGGAGTCTGCATGTTCTGGCCGTGTCTACATGGGTTTTCTCTGGGTGCTCTGGTTTCCTCACACAGTCTGAAATACGTGATAATAAGGTGCGTCAGCCATGCTAAATTCTTCCCCAGTGTATCTGAATAGGCGCCGGAGAGTGTTAACTAGGAGATTTTCACAGTAACTTCATTGAAGTATAAGCCTACTTTGATTTGATTTATTATTGTCATATGTATTAGTAAACATTGAAAAGTATTGTTTCCTGCACGCTATACAGATAAAGCATACCGTTCATAGAGGAGGAGAGAGTGCAGAATGTAGTGTTACAGTCATAGCTAAAGTGTGGAGAAAGATCAATTTGTGTGAGGTAGGTGCATTGAGGGAGAAATTAGCCTGGGCCTTTTTCCAGAAGCAAAAGGTCTACGGTAGAAATTGATTGGGCCTTGGCTATGGAGTGAGCTAATCGTGTTTCCACAGATAGTTAGTCTGACATCAGACACCAGTCTTGGCAAGAGCTTGCAGTAAAAAATATGAAGGTGTTTAAGGAGATGCGGGGGTGGGAGGAGTGATGTAATTTATAGGCATGGGCTTGTAATCATTTTTGTTCACTAGTCTGGAGAAAAGCAACAACACATTTATTTACACGGACAGACTATACAGAAGCTGCAGTCAGCTCCTGAGATGGTTCTGCTTAAACAAGCCCAGGTTTGTTAAGGTGATCCCTCACGCTGCTCGCCAATTGATTCCCCAGATCATGTGGCCCTCACTTTGCAGATGACCCAAAAGGCACAATCGCCACATGGCTGCACTACAAAAGGACAATGTAACATGTGGGGCTGAATTCTCTAACCGTGCCCGTGGTTGGGATTCTCCTGTCCCACTGCAGTGAATGGGGACTTGGCTGAGTGCCAAATTCTTTGTTCTCATTGGCAGAAGTAGCGGGGCATGTGAGACCGGAGAATTCTGGCCGTAGCCTAACAAGTGATCCATTTAAGGATATTGTTACCTGAACATGGAGCTGGGAGGGCCTAAGAAACAGGATCAGGAGCAGGCCATTTGGCCCCTTGAGCCTGCTTTGCCAATCAATAAGACCATGGCTGGCTTGATTTTGGTCATAAGTCCACTTTCCATCTATCCGGCCATAACTTCTGACTCCTTTGGCAGGAGTGCTACACCGGTCACTGCTTTCAGAGCAAACATGGAGCTGCCTACTGTTCTTCTCGGCCTGCTGACCCAATCATGCCCTTTTCAGATTGCCACCTGTCTAGTTTTTCTCGAAAATATTGATCTGCAGATTTTAAAAAAAGTTATTTTTGCAATGAGGGATTCTGCATAGAAGCAATGCAATTTATTTGGTCCAAGGTTTTTTGATAGTGCAGAGCAGCCCATCACACTGGTAGCCATTTTCTTGCCTTCTTCAGCCTATATCAGTTGTTCCACTCACTGCGACTTCATAGAATCCTACAGTGCAGAAGGAGGTCATTTGGCCCATCGAGTCTGCACCAATCACAATCCCACCCAGACCCTATCCCCATAACATCATGCATTTACCCTAGCTAGTCCCCTGACGCTGAGGGGCAATTTATCATGGCCACCCCTATTGAGCATTTCCCCATTTTTAAAGTTTAAATAACATTTCTTATTTTCTTTCTCCCATGACAGTTTGGCAAAGGATTTGTGTGCAATTCATCTACAATACTAGCTTGGGAGCAACACCATTAGCATACGTTTACATGTATTAGCATGTGATACGCAAACTTAGCATAAATTAGAACATTTCTTGATTGCACGAAAGATGTGACAACTATCAATTAAAATTTCACAAATCCATTATGTCTTGGCTACAAAATGTGAACAGCATTTATTGAAGACTGTAATTTTCCAAAACATTTTCTGTATCAGGCTTAATGAAAAGATTAAGGTAAGTGAATGCTGGAACCTCAACTCCTGATTCCATCTTTCTCCCCGCCTGTAAATTCAAGCTCGTGTTACAATGCAGTTATTGAATTGTATATAATGAGCTAGTCTATTGGGATAGGCAGAATGCAGAAGTAGCTTCCATGAAATAAAGTGACGATTCATTTTTTTAACATTTTGTGTAACAAATATAAAAGGAGGGATGAATATGCAGTCATTGTCTTACAGTCCTGAGGTCATTTAGTCAAATAGTGCGTAGGTGGCAAGCTGTAAGAAATGCTGCTGGTTGAGTCAGCTCACAATCTTATCGTGTTTTGTAGATGTAAGTTGATAAAAAAGTAGCTGATGCAAGATCATCAGGCCGCATGACAGTAACTATTAAATCGATAAAGAAGCTCAGGTTTTTCAAGCAGAGGTAATGGGTTTCAATTGAGTAGAACAAAACAAAACAAAAGAAAATTAGAGCACAGGAACGGGTCTTTGGCCCTCCAAGCCTGCACCGACCATGCTGCCCATCTGAACTAAAATCCCTTTCGGGGACCCTAACCCTCTGTTCCCTTCCTATTTATATATTTGTCAAGATGCCCCTTAAAAATCACTACTGTATCTGCTTCCACATCCTCCCCTGACAGCGAGTTCTAGGCACCCACTACCTTCTGCGTAAAAAAACTTGCCTAGTACATTTCCTTTAAACCTTGCCCATCGCACCTTAAACCTATGCCTCCTGGTAATTGACTCTTCAACATTGGGAAAAAGCTTCTGACTATCCCTCATAATCTTGTAGACTTCTATCAGGGAACAATGATCTAGCTTTAAAGAAAAAATAACTAATTGGATGTGTCGACCTTGTCTCAGTGGTAACACTCCCGAATTTGGTGTTTAAGGTTCTGCTCCTGATACTGAAGACATGATGTGAATGTGCCGGTGCTTTATATGCTCTGTCCGAGGCCAGAACTTTATATATGTGCTTTATATGCTCTGTCCGAGGCCAGAACTTTATATATGTGCTTTATATGCTCTGTCCGAGGCCAGAACTCTCCATTCACCTGATGAAGAGGGAGTCCCCTCGAAAGCTTGTGAGTTTACCATCAAATAAATCGGTTGGACTAAAACCTGGTGTTGTCAGACTCCTGATACTGAACACATAGGGCCAGATTTTACCATTGCATTGCGCCCATTTTTGAGCAAGAAAACTTGGTAAAGTCGGGCGTGAGGCCATTAATACGATCCGTGCTCGCGTCCGCACTGATGCCCACTTTACTGAGGCCTGAAAAGGGCCGTGATCCGAACAGGCACAACGGCAATTTAAATGTATTTGCATGCGTTTAAATTGAATTAATGAACTGCCGCCCAAGTTTACCAGCATTTCCCCCGTTACCATCGCATTTGCATGTCCAGATTCGGTGCAAAACAGACATGCTGGGTCAAGGTCTGTTTTGGGCGATCCAGCTGCTGAAGAGGTAAGTTCAGCACTTCCAACGGCTCTCTAACTCAGATCAAAGGAGGCGGGGTGGGGGGGGGGAGCGCGGGGAAGGAAGCGGTTCCGATGATTTTCTGGTGGGGGAGGGGAGGGGAGAGGAAGGCGGGTCAGATGTATCTCTGTGGGGGGGGGAGGAGGGAGGACAGATCGTTCTCTGGTGGATGGGTGAGGGGGTGCGGAGGGATGGGGGGAGGGCAGAGGGAGGCCAGATTGTTGTCTGGTGGGGTAGTGGGGGGAGAGGTGGGCCTGATCATTCTCTGGTAGGGAGAAGGGAGGGGAAGGCAGGTCAGATGTATCTCTGGTTGTGAGGGGGGGGGGGGGGGGAGGTGGGGTGCAGGTGGGGGGGGGGAGGTGGGGTGCAGGTGGGGGGGGGAGGTGGGGTGCAGGTGGGGGGGGGAGGTGGGGTGCAGGTGGGGGGGGGAGGACAGATCACTCTGGTGGGACTGTTGGGGGGGGGGGGGGGGTGTTGGGATAAAGGAGGCCCGATCATTTTCTGATGGAGGCGGAGGGAAGAGGCCCGATCATTCCCTGCGGGAGGGGGGAGGGAGTGTCCAAACTTTCTCTGGTTGGGGGGGGGGGGGGCACTGGGGGTTCTGCTGCCACCCTGTGGACGATCAGTGAGGGTGGCGTTATTGGGGGGCAATGGGTTGTGATTGGTCTGGATAGTGGGAGGGGATGGCTGGATAAGGGAGACAGTTATGTTGATGGGTGGGGGTGATGTCTGTGGACTCCATCACTCCTGGGCCATTTTATCTGCTTTTTGCAGCCCATGAGCGATGTAGACAGGGGTGTGATTTTCAACTTTTCTCCTCACTGCGCATGTGCAGTTCAAAGCTCTGATAATTTCAGGTATGCTAAGCCCCACCCACAGCGCAATTCAAACTGACATTTTTTTTTCAGGCTGAGTGCGTTTAGGAGTGCCTGAAAGCAGATTTCCAAATCTGAATTGCGCCCAGATTCAGCACTTGGAATGAAAACGGTAAAATCGGGCCCATAGGATGGAATTTCAAGGCCCTCTAATAAAGGACAGAGAGTCGGAAAACTTGCTTCAGCAGGACTGGAAGATCCCACTGGCGGGATTGTCTGTAAAACGTGAGGAGATGGCCTAGTGATACTATTGCTCAACTATTAACCCAGAAACTCAGCTAATGTTCTAGGGAGCGGGGTTCTAATCTCGCCATGGCAGGTGGTGGAATTTGAATTCAATAAAAAAGACTTGGAATTCAGAATCTACTGATGACTGAAACTATTGTCGGAAAAAACCCATCTGGGTTCACTAATGTACTTTAGGAAAAGAAATCTGCCTTCTTTACCTGGTCTGGCCTACATGTGAATCCAGAGCCACAGCAATATGGTTGAATCTCAGCTGCCTTCAGGGATGGGCAATAAATGCTGGCCAGCCAATGATGTCCCACGAATGAATTTTTAAAAATTCTGCCGACCAAATTCTTCCTGATGCTCCAATGATGAAGGATTGCTGCACCTTCGGAAGTGCTTCGTCTTGGTTCACGGTGTATAAACAAAAGCTGTTGTAACCTGTGCACAATGATGTAAAAGCCCTCTGAGTTCTTATGCTCCCAAATTCATCATGTTGTGAAGAATAGGTGGGATTTTCATGGCCGTCCTGTACTGGGGTCATCCGGTCCTGCCCAAAGTTAACAGGGATTTGAATGAGTCACCGTAACTATCATGGGAAAACTCACTGCAGCAAAGGTCCAGTCCCAGCGAGTGATGTTATCAGTACATCTTTAAAATCACAAATAGATTAGAGTAACCCCCTCCAAAAAAACAAGCCATTCTTTAATTACCTCATATTTAAAACGCAGTAATCAAACAAATAGATTGATGGCCTAAGTCTATTCTAGGTTTTGGACATCATCAGCATCGAGTCTTGTTCAATCCATTCAATTTAACTGAACCGGAACTGGATTTTCTTCCATTCTGAGGTGACCTACCTGAAACTGGCAAAGGTGCCTTCCACAGGAAACAAATGTTGAATATTAGCTAAGGTGCCAATGAAACGTCGGAGATAATAATGCAAATTAAAGTTCTTAACAACTGCAAATGATCCACTTGACCTTTTGCTAATGACTGTGACTTGTTTTATGCAGGCAACGACTGAAGCAAAATAGCTTATTTGACTTGACAGCAACACTGGCAATGTTTCAGTCAGAATGAGCTTCATAGTTGAGTGGATGAATTTCTGCTGAAAAAGGGCATTTCAAGCTATTTATTTGTGGCAAATGAATATTGAAAAGTTAGGACTAAAAGTTACCTCAGATTTGTATTAAAGATGTGTATTAACAAAAGGATGGGATGCCTAAAATGGTGGCAGAAGGTAGGGGAGCTTGATGTATTCCTACCACAGTGGGATATTCTCAGAGATTTTTAAAAATTCATTTGTGGGACATGGGCATCACTGGCTGGCCAGCTGTTATTACCCATCCCGAGTTACCCTTGGAGGGCAGTTGAGAGTCAACCACAAGAGAGAAAACTACTGGTAGATTGGTCTATTGCTGGAAGACAGTAAGGTCAAGGGAAGACAGAAAGGTCAAGGGAAGTGTCTGAGATGGACCAGGTGAAGGCAATGAGATTATTTATGAGAGTCAACCACATACGTAGGCCAGACAGGTAAAGACAGCAGATTTCCATCCCTAAAGGACATTGGTGAACCTGATGGGTTTTTTAAACATCGACAATGCTTTCACAGTCATTAGTAGATTCTTAATTCCAGATTTTTTTTTACTGAATTCAAATTCCATCATCTGCCTGGTGGGATTCGAATCCGGGCCCCCGGGACATTAGCTGAGTTTCTGGATGAATAGAGTAGCAATAATACCACTAGACCATCGCCTCCCCTAGATGGGATGCGAACCTCAGAAATGCAGCTGGCTGCTAACTCAACATGATGGTCAATTAAATCAATTAAGTGGCCAACCAGGGGAATCTTCTTATGCACCCCCCCCGCCCCAAACACACACACATACACAGACTGACATTTTACATTTTACTGATGTCAGTTGCCACTGAACAGGGACACTATGAGTTAAACTCTGGTGGCCTGCCAGTCAGGTCCTGGTGGTGGGATGGGGGGACGATGGGGTCCCTCCTTCATATCTGATCCATGAGCAATGGAGGCCCAACTCCCACCGCTGTTGGAGGGTAAAGCCTGCCTGCCTGATCGTAGGAATGGTACATAATAATTAACAAAAAAACTTGCCTCTTAATTTTCCTGAAGTCTCAGCAGCTACCACCTCTACTGGTGATGTTCCCATTACAGTGGCACAGTGGTTAACACTGCTACCTCACTGCGCCATGGACCCGGGTTCAATTGGGTGACTGTGTGGAATTTACACATACTCCCCGTGTCCGCCTGTATTTCATCCGAGTGCTCTGGTTTCATCCCACAGTCTAAAAAACATGCTGGTTAGGTGCATTGGCCGCACTAAATTCTCACTCTGTGTACCCGAACAGCTGCTGGAGTGCAGCAACTAGGGGATTTTCACAGTAACTTAATTGCAGTGTTAATGTAAGCCTACTTGTGGTACTAATAAATAAACTTTTTAAAACCATTTGGCCTTGCAGCATTTTCATTCAATCTCACCCATTTCCCATCCTTTCACAGACTTTTCCTTTTGTTCACTCACTCTATCCTCCTTTTGCTTGCTAAATACCTATTACATTCCTAACATTTCTCAGTTCTGATGAAAAGTCATTGACCTGAAACACTAACTCTTCTTTCTCTACGGATGCTGCCAGACCTGAGCACTTTTTCTAGCGTGCTCTGTTTTCAGTTCAGAATTCCAGAATCCAAAGTATTCTGTTGTTTTGAAGGCACTGGAATTGCTGAACCAGTGTGAGATGGGCTATAACATTGTGGCCCCAATTCTGCAACTTGTAGCTTATTACACTTTCTGCACTACTGTATCACATTTCAACAACACCAATTTTCATTTATGTAGCACCTTTAATGTAATAAAATGTCCCAAGGTGTGGGAGTGTTATCATAAGCTATCAACAACTGAACCATGTAAGGAAATATTAAGATAGGTCTGTTCATTTACATTTCCTTTGTCCAATTCCACCCTTACCCCCCAGCTCTCCCCTCCCCCCCACCCTCATTGTATATATCTCTACTGACCCTCTTTCCTCTCAGCTCTGACGTAGGGTCATCCTGACTCGAAACTCTAGGCTCTATTCTCTCTCCACAGATGCCATCAGACCTGCTGACATTTTCCAGCACTTTTCTGTTTTTGACCCAAAAGTCTTGTCACAGAGAGAGGTTTTAAGAAACATTTTCATGAGAAGACAGGTGGAAAAGCAGAGAGATTAAGGACAGGAGTTCATTAGCTGAGGGCCGAAGCCTGTCATGTTCTTTAACTCACTTAGCATCCAAAAAATCTGTTGATTTGAGTCTTGAATATACTCAACGATTGAGCATTTACAGTTCAATGGGGATGTTGGGGTTTGGGTGGTGGGGGTGTGTGGGGGGAATGGGTAGGTGGTTGAGGGCAGTGAGGGGTGAGGTTCAGGAGGCCTTTAATCAGTGTTGGGAGTTGGCTGCTACGTTACAGAACTGAGGCGGGTCTTCTAACTGGACCACTTCCTCACCTATCATGCGTACACACTCTCTTACCGCTCACAAAATGCTCTGTGATTCCCGACCTTTGTATGAAAAGAAAAAAGTAGCGTGTGAAGTGTATATAGGTCGAGTGCACAGTTTGTGAGCTGTGTAATCATGCTGGCCCAGTTATCCTGAGCCAAGACTAAGATTCGACCCCACCTACTCGTAGTTCTAAACATCCTCTCAGCTTCTACTCTGACAAGCCATTCAAGAATTTTGTACATTTCAACAAGAATACATCTCATTCTTATATCTCCTCAAGTTAGTTCGCACCATTAACCTGACCAAGATGACCTGATCAATCCAATTAACTGGCTGCCCACTACCCTTTCACTTGCAATTCTTATCAGATGGATGAGTCCTTTTGTGTTCTCTCATTTCTGCATTTAGTAACAAGGGGCTGAATTTTTAGGGGTTGGAATTGTAGATGAACGGGCTCTGTCAGCCAGTTCCCCAACTCCATCCCATCTCTGGACCCCTTGTGCGGTGGCATGTAACTCGTCCAATTCATTGAGAACCTAACTGAGGCCAATTAAAGGACTGGCCGCCAGGTTTCACCAGGTGCCTGGAGGTGGGCACCCAAAGGCAGGCCGGAGGGAGAGGGGCCAGTGATCAAGGCCAGCCTATGGAGTGATCTGACATCCCATAGAGTGCTTTCCCCTCCCTGGCTGCCGAATCTATTTTCTAACGAAAAATGTTGGAGAGAAGGCACTTCCATCTTGAAGAACCCCCCTCTCTTCATTACCTTCCATTTGAGGTTGCTGCCAAAGGCTATTGGCCTTTCAGCTTTGGCCTATTCGGACAGTGAGTCTGTCTTCAGACCATTGATTGGATGCCCTGGGAAAAAAATCATGCAGAGTGACTGTTTCAGGTTGGGACAGGGAACCAAGCATCTGTTTCTCAAGCCTGGAGGGGGCGCTCATGGACTGTCACAATGTTTGGTGTGTTAATCCGTTTCTTTAGAGCGTGTCCAAAACCTCATGATGATAACTGCTGGAGAACAAAAGGATGATTTCAAATTTCCTTTGAGCAGTACAGGTGCAGGACTTGGCAGGGGCGAATTCAAAAAAAATCATATAACAAGGGATCTCGCATAGTTCAGCTTCATTTTCCTGCAATATTGCAGTAGCTGGTTTGTAACACTAGATGTTGTAACGAGCTGTGTAAAGCCCATTGCCTTGGAAATTGAGCTTGGAGGTGAAGTGCTCCCTCTTACAAAATGTCAATTAGGATGACACGTATATCATCAGTTAAAATCAAATTAATAAAAGTGCCCCTTTTTTAATGAAATGCAAACAATAAACTTCAAATGGCAAGTAAGACAAAAGTAAATTTATAAAATGAAAATGGATCCTGGTGTTGCCTACCCTGAAGGGAAGATCAGTAGAATCGGGAAATAAGAATATTAGTTCAAACTGGTCTTGTATACTTTAAAATGGAATACCAGTAAAGAAGGAAAATAAAACTACTCTTCCAAACTGCAGTCGTACAGTGCCAGGGACCTGGGTTCGATTCCAGCCTTGGGTGACTGTATGGGGGCGATTGTCCCAAAAAATTTCTAAGTGCTGAATTGGCGGGAAAAATTGAGTAATTCACAGTTGTTTTTTTCAGTGTGAGTTCAGACTCAAATCTCCCACACTCTGTGCAATGCAGAGATCACAATCGTGAATCTCATTAAAAAGCTGGGGGGGTTGGGGGCGGGCAGGGGTTAATCACGCCAGAGTCTGACAGCTTGATCGCTGGCCAGCTGGGACCCCGGCAGCACTGCCCCTACACTCCCCCCTCCACAGCCCAGTTGTGGCCCCTACGATCATTCCTGGGCCAGCCCTGACTCCACGCCATCCCGTCCCAGAGTGCCTGATCTCAAGTGCCCCTCTCAGCAGTGACGATCTCCTCCTCTTGAAACCACCCCTCTGGGAGGCTGAGCACATTTCAAACTAACACCATACAATTGCCAGAATTTTACCGCCTCGCCTGCCCAAAGCTTGTAAGATCTCGCCTGAGGCCAATGGGGGATGCAGTTCTGCAAGCTTGGCCCACCCAGATTCTGTGGTAGATAAGGCGGTAAAATTCCAGCCAGTGTGACTTCAACTTGTTAACCCCTTGACTTAGCCCGTCAAAATACCTTGGTGCTTATTAAACATCATTGACTGACCCTTAAGTGAACATTTTTAACGCACCATTGGGTGGAAGAGTTAATTCATTAAGGATCGCAAACCTGACCTCAGCCCTGTGCATACACACCTCGTCCGGTTTAAAAGGGTGGAGTTGGATGTTGGCTGGATAATCCACTTGAGAAGTGAGCTGATGGTTAAGTCACTTAAATTAGACTTTGTGAGCGGGATTTTACGGCCTCGCTTGTCCCAAAACCATAAAATCCTGCCCGAGGTCAACAGGCCTTTCCATGGTCCACACCTCGCCCACTTCGATTCCTGTGGCGGCAGGACGGTAAGATTTCAGCCTGTGCCTCAGATTTTGTCAGTGATTCGGAATTAGTGCTTCCAGCGTGAATTTCTCATAGGGAGCTACAGGGAAAGGAATTAATTGCATTTCCAGTACTATTTGTCAGTCAAAAGAAGCAGCAGTACTGCCCCCATGAGCAATCCTACTGCAGTTTGTCTCCCTCCCCACAAGCTTCCTCTTGACAAGATCCAAACACCCCCACAGCAAACCTTTTGAGATACACAACATAATTGACTGTTGTCCTCCAATGTCAACCTCATACTCCTTCATTGCAAATTCTGCCATGAGCCTCAAACTGACCAGCTGACAGAGGAGAAACTGTATAAGAATGCCAGGAATGCAGAGATCATTCCATTAAATCCAACAGACCACTGTCTTTTTTGTAAATTTGGTTCCTCAGGTAATGACAGGCACCCTCCCCACACCCCTCATGCAGCTATAAAAATCAGGCTTGGAGTCAATCAGTAATGCAAGCTAGAACAATAGAGTAGTTAAAAATGGCAAAGAATTTTAGACATCAAATGCGTGTATCATAACCTTAATTTTTCTGAGTCAGCACCAGTGTTACTGTAGTAACTTGCAAAGATGAATAAACAGCAAGTAGTTTAACGAATGAATGGCTTATTAAGGTAAGTAACTACAGAGAGTGATATAGAGGTTACCGTACTCCACTGCTCCAGACTCCTAACTGCAAGCAAACCCATGCTCAGCTTCAGCTCGATTGGCTGAAGGGGTCACATGACCTTCCAAGAACTTGCCCACTAAAAGGGCACGCTACCACAGATACTTTCCCTCAGGTGCGTATTAGAAATTCGTGGGCACTGATGTGGACCTTTATCGACTTTATTGGAAAATCATGGGCCCAGAAGAGGTTCAACGTCACTGGCACTAATTGGATAACTAATCGGAGTATTTGGAAGAGATTCAGATGTTCCCCTGGTGACACAGTTAGTAAAATATACCATGTGAGGGCATGCCTTGTATTGAGGAATCTGCAGTCAGTTTAAGCTAACCCTAATCCGAGGCAACAAGGGTTCAACATGAGCTGAAAGAAAAGTGGTAGAGCATGAAGCAAATGGGACATGTTCTCTCTCTAACTGTTCCCAAAAACCTAACCCTACCCTATATTTAGGCTCAGTGCACATGGACAAAGAGGAGAAATATCAGATAATAGTCCAGAGTTTGATCTCTATTGAGTGGCTCCCATTCTTATGTGGGTGCCAGACAAGGACAGCCTTGCATGTTATGATTCATGTCAGTCAACACAATGATTTATGGTGAATGGTGCCGTGTATGTGAGGAACTTTGGTAATGAGTCAAGCTGGGTACCTGGAATTGTTGCCTCTAAAACCTGGCTTATCAAGTGGACATAGAAAGAAGGAATGTCTGAAAACACATAGACTATTTGAGAAAAACAGAGATGCCCCAGCAACCAGCTTTACCACCAAGAAGTATATTACCATCAGGAAATGTTGCTGACTGTTTTAGCATTGAAGTACCTGGTTGTGCTGTGGCAGACACAACCAATATCTCCATGGGAACAGTTAGAATTGATCTGTCTGTGCCTGAAGAGGCACCAGTCATTGTGTTTTTGACTAACAGCAATCCTGTGGGGGTGTCCTAGTCAGAGGATTTATGGCACTGCACAAGGATTCAGAATCATACTGAAATACTTCATTTATCATTGACTAAATTCATGCACTAAATGTTTAATTATTTTGAACCGTGTAAATTGACATTTATATAAAAGGACTTAGAGGGGGAGGGATGTGCTGATTGTCCCTTAAGGACCAATCCACAGAGTAAGGGTGTCATGACCTGGGGAACCAATGGGGAGCAGGGTGGGGGGAATTATCCCGGTAAGTGTGGACTTCTGTAGTCAGAGTCATCCTGGGAGCTGATTGCAGCAATGAGGTTGCCAGTCTCTATATAGTTTTAACCTGTAAATAATGGAGTTGTGTTTTCCTGGCAGGGTGGCACAGGATGCCGCCTCACCCGGGTTCAATTCCTGGCTTGGCTCACTGTCTGTGTGGAGTTTCCTCTGGGTGCTCTGGTTTCCTCCCACAGCGCAAAGATGTGCGGGTTAGGTTGATTGGCCATGTTAAATTGCCTATTAGTGTCGGGGGATTAGTAAGGTAAATAAGTAGGTATCATGGGGATAGGGTCTGGGTGGGATTGTGGTCAGTGTAGACTTGATGGGCTGAATGGCCTCCTTTTGCACTGTAGGGATTCTTCTTCTTCGTCTACTATTCTTCTAAGCTGATGAACGGGCATCTTTACACTCAGCCAATATGACGGCAACTCCATGATTGTGTCATTAGCTGAGGAGAGAAAAGCCAGCAAAGGTTAGTGCTTTAGGTCACTATCCAGTGAATCATTTGCTGGAAATTATATGTGGAGAAGTGATATACGATTGAACTGAAAGGGATTGAATCCTGAAAGGAGTGTGAATAACTCAAGTCTGCAAAAGAGCCGAAAGATTTTGTCAGAGTCCAAATTCACGAACTGGCTGAAACTCTAAAAAGCGATACTGTCAGGACTGAAGTGACCCAAGTAAGAGAAGTTTCATAGACCAGTGTCTTGCCTGTTTTACTTGTTTTACTGGTATCTGGTGGACCCTGGAATGGAATACAATGGCCTGTGAATGCAGTTCTAGGACGAAATCGATTGATTGGGGAATTGAGAGATCCCATTTACCAGAGGATGACTTACAAAGTCTATGGCCAGGATTTTCCTCTCCCATTAGCATCCGATGGGTTTGTTGATGGGAATGGAAATTATCATGAGAAGTGTAAAGTTGTTTTTACATTGGCATGAAGCCATGACGTGATTACATTGGCATGAAGCCATGATGCGATTGTCTCCTCCTGCCCATGTCAGCGATGGGCCAAGTTTCCTATTGTTCAATGTTGGGATTATCATTATAACAAATCAATATATCATTATCAGGCCCATATCCTGGAATCATCCCCTTCCTGTCAGAAAACCCATTCACCCTGGCGCGACGGCAAAATAACGTGAAGTATGACTGGTCTCAGAAGGCATGCACCTGGCAAATGGTACTCCCATGGGATCTCAGTTCATAAGTCCATAAACTACAGGAGCAGAATTAGCCTATTTAGCACATGGAGTCTGCTCCACTGTAAGATCGTGGCTGATATGCTCCTCGTCCCCATTTTCCTGCCTTCTCCCCATAACCCTTCAACCTATTACCAACTAAAAAATTGTTTAACTCCTCCTTGAATTTGCTCACTGTCCCAACAACCACCTCACGTAGCGAATTCCACAGATGGTGAGTGCAGTGCTCAGGGGGGGAGGGTCATGCCCAGGTAGTTTCAGCTTGATCCCTGAATGGTACCAGCCTGATGCCAGGGTAATGCAAGAAGGCATGACGGGGGTGGTGCGTGCAGGGGAACGAACCGGTTTGCTTGCTGTGCCCTGGGGCAGCCTTTAAAAATGGCCCATCTAAGCTGACGGTGAGGTGGGCAAATCGAGGCTAACTCACCAGTGACATGTTGTGAGACTTTTAACTCTTTTTGTCAAAGGACTGCACCATTTGGTGGAGAAAGACATTCATGCTGTTGGCAGCTTTAACATCACTCCTCCTGTCTGACATTGGCCTTTGCCGATATTGAGGAAAATCCAGGCACATGAGATTGTACATTTGTACGGGGAGAACTGTCTGTTTGTGGTTACGTACCCTTGTTAAATTGACTAACCAAAGTTACCTTTTTATTTGAAGTTTCAATTCCCTGTTAAGCCATGTGTTGTTTTTAGTGGTTCTGATTCGTGTTAAAGTAAAAGCTACAAGAAGTGGAATCTTTGTTGGTAATTTCTTCATTTGGGAGTGATTCAGGAAAATTTGGTTATTTTGGTTTATGGTTTGGTAAATGGAGACTAACACGTATATTAATGTAGAGTCGTCCATACTCGTGTCATTCAAGACAATTTAGAACTCTTGCAATAAAATTTAAATACTTCATCAAACCAAAGATTTTTCTCAACGGAATACACAATTCTAAAATGAATTTAATTATTCTTTTTAGTTACAAAGTGCTAAAAGGCAACCGCCAGTCTCTGCCCACGCATAAGACTCCCTAAATAGAATTTGCATCCTTTATCAATCAGAGTGGTTTTAAAATTCGTGTCGCGGATAGCTTTTTCTTAAAATAGCACAAATTGTTATAGCAACTTTGGCCATATCTGCAACACCTACACAACACACCATGCATTCAAATGCCCCAATAAACAAACAATTGCTGCATGCTCTCTCTCCCTTTCCACTTCAAGGTTCATCAATAGCAAGAATTCGCCAATGAAACATAAAAGAGATTTAATGATTTGGAATGATAGATAGGACAAACTGAAGCAGATGCTCGAGCCAGGAATCATAGATTTTGGATAAATCAACCTCATTGAACCAGCTTGAAAAGACTGAGTACATAACACTTTTATGTTGCTGTGTGGGTGGTTTGGCGATGCTATCAATTGCAGATGATGTTTTATGTTTTCTGAGAATTATGCACAAAAAAAACCAAGGACAGTTAAGCAAATCACGGGGAGGGCCAAACTATAAATTTCATCAACTTAAGTCTAAACCTAAATTTATGGATGGCACGGTGGCACAGTGGTTAGCACTGCTGCCTCACAGTGCCAGGGACCTGGGTTCAAGTCCTGGCTTGGATCACTGTCTGTGTGGAGTTTGCATGTTCTCCCCGTGTTTGCATGGGTTTCCTCCAGGCGTTCCGGTTTTTTCCCACATTCCAAAGTTGTGCGGGTTAGGTGGATTGGCCATGTTAAATTGACCCTAGTTTCAGGGGGATTAGCAGGGCAAATATGCGGGGTTATGGGGATAGGGTGGGATTGTTGTTTGTTCAGGCTTGATAGGCCGAATGGCCTCCTTCTGTACCATAGGGATTCTATAATCTTCTTCCTTAATCTTATTGTTGCTGATTGCTTTGCTTCTTCCCTTCCAGTATGAAGTGACAAGTGATACGTTTCGCATTTTTCCTCTTCGCCACAAACTGATACAAATTTAAGCAATGTAATTATGGTGAAGTTATTACTACATATCTCAGGCACAACCCTCGATGCATCTGTTGTGGGCTACAAAAACCAGCCTTGGTACAAAGTGGCTTGATGCTAATTGAAATTAGTACTATGCTGAACTTAGATTAAGTTGTGGAGGGAGTGAAGCTCCTTATTTATATTTCCCCTCAAGATTTTTCATTCCCCCATCCCTGGGTCTGCCACCATGTAGCTGCCTTCATCGAGGATAGCAAATGAGTAAGTCAGAGTCTTCTGCAAAGCTTGGCCCAGACTCAACTTGTATTTACAGGTTCACACAGATGTATTGAGCCAGATGTCCCTTCCCCAAGGCAAAACAGATGTTCTACTGGCATGATTCATGCTGCTTATTGAATTTGACAAGAACTGAAGACCAGAACTGGAAACATGGGTGGCATAAATCACATTGAATCTATCTAATCAAGTTATGGACAGAACTGTATAGTGCATTGTGTTAGGGACCCGATCAGGAAATCCAAGGTACGTTATAAAGTTAGCCTAAGCTGCAAATTTACTTTTGATTTTGGCATTTGGAGTGGCATGGTGACACAGTGGTTAACACTGCTGCCTCACAGCGCCAGGGCCCCGGGTTCGATTCCTGGCTTGGGTGACTGTTTATGTAGAGTTTGCTAATTCTTCCCGTTTCTGCATGGGTTTCCCCCTGGTGCTCCAGTTTCTTTCCACAAGTCTGAAAGATGTGCTGGCCAGTTGCATTAGCCATGCTAAATTCTCCCTCAGTATACGCAAACAGTAACTTCATTCCAGTATTACTATAAGCCTGCTTGTGACACTGATAAATAAACTTAAACTTAAAGGCATTAGGGTGAGCATAAAATGTTTCACTCCAGGTATGATTCAGTTGACCCGCTAGGAAGCTTTGCTCACACAAACTTTATTCAAGAGCACAGATAGAATATAACAAAAATAATTAGCAAAACTTTTACCAATTAAGAGACTTAAACATGACAACATATAATTCTTAATAATTATCCATCCCTATTGTTCCAATTTAACAATATCCTACTAGCCTGTTAACAGCAACACCAATAACAATTTGCATTTGTGTAGCATCTTTGATAAACTGAAAACCCAAAGGAGCTTCATAGGTATATAACCAGACATAAATTGACACCATATAAAGAGGGGAGGTGATGGCCTAGTGGTATTATTGCTAGACTATTAATCCAGAAACTCAGCTAAAGTGCTGGAGATCCGGGTTCAAATCGCTCCATGGCAAAATTTGAATTCAATAAAAATGATCTGGAATTAAGAATCTACTGATGACCATGAAACTATTGTCGATTGTCAGAAAACCCCATTTGGTTCACTAACGTCTTTTAGGGAAACCGTCCTTACTTGGTCTGGCCTACATGTGACCTGAGAGTCACAGCAATGTGGTTGACTCTCAACTGCCCTCCAAGCACAATGGGATAGGCAATAAATGTTGGCCAGCCAGAGACGTTCATGTCCCACAGATGAATAAGCTATTAAGGGGACCAAATGCTTGGCCAAAGGAGGTTTTAAACAACTGGTGGGAATTTCCATCCCTTCCTGCTATTGGGATCTTCCAGTCCTGCCAAAGTTTCCCCTCCCACCGTGGGTTGCCCAGCAGCTGGATGGACAGGCCATGCAAATTGCCATTGGCTTCCTGCTGGTGGCCAATGGCAAGCCACCTCCATTGCCGGAAAACCCGCTGAGGGCTGGGCTGGAAAACTGCAGAAGATGTTTTGAAGGTGAAGGAGAGGCAAAAGACCCTCTCTGCTACTGGATACGGTCTTCACCATCATAACACATTTATGCAAACTATGTGATATTAATACAATAAGGCAATTTCCAAGCACCCAGCACTGAGTCAGACAGCTTTTGGTCACCAAATAACTTTCTGTATTCTTTGACACAGTGGTTAGTACTGCTGCCTCACAGCGCCAGAGACCTGGGTTCAATTCCTGGCTTGGGTCACTGTCTGTGCGGGGTCTGCACATTCTCTCCATATCTGCATGGGTTCTCCCTGAATGCTCCGGTTTCCTTCCACAGACCAAAAGATGTGCTGGTTAGGTGCATTGTGCTGCTAAATTCTCCCTTAGTGTATCCAAACAGGTGCTGGAGTGTGGTGACGAGGGCATTTTCACAGTAACTTCATTGCAGTGTTAATGCAAGCCTATTTGTGACACTAATACATAAACTTTAAACTTTAACTCATGACCTTTGCTGCAATAATCTATGATCCCGAGTTCACATGGACATCTTGGGTGGAATTTTCCCGTCGTGGCTGCTACGGGAATTGTAGTGGGAAGGACGCGGACCTCAGGCAGGATTTTCTGGCCATAGGGCAAGCGTGGTTGGAAAGTTCCCCCCATTGTGTCTCTTTGCTTTCATCCTAGCATTTGCACCACCGCTTGGGTTTATAAAAAAAGAGCGGCATGGACAAGTTGAGCCGAAGGGCTTGTTTCCATGCTGTAAACCTCTATGATAACAATGTTCTGTCCATTGAGGACCCTCGAGCCAACAACTGCTATTTTATTATGCCATATGCATAATTAGCATATATTACAATCTCATTTCTACACTATTTAAATACCACAGGCAGTACAATGAGCACCTACCCAACAATAAAATAACAATCAGCATGGTGTGTGTGCATAATCCTTCCCATGTACATCTGCTATGTGAATCACTACTTAAAAAAGGAAGGATTCTTTGACAAGATTTGCCAAGTTTAGATGTGATTGTTTTGTTGGCTCTCCCCCTGAGGCTTTTGCCACTCTCAGGATTTTCAGTTGACGACATTCATCTGCATTGAAATTGGGTATTAATGCAGGCATGACATTAAGCCATGTATTTCTCATCGTTTCTGCCATAGTAACAGTAGGCGCTAGGGGATGCTGGAAATCTGGTGTTGCTATGGTGGGTAGGAGGGGGGGGGATTCAACCTGAGATCCCTCACCAAGGGACTGCAATCAACCACAGATTGTGGAAGCTGAAGATGTGTGTGTGGAATGTTAGATTTAGAAAGGTTCCCTCTTTTAGCTGGCTGTAGGAAGTCAGCCCTGGTAACTGGGGCAGGCTCCCAAGGCTTACAACAATGATTTCCTAAACCACCTGAGGTGAGCTTCCTCAGCCAGGCAATCATCCAAGGTAGGTGCGAGAACCATATGGTGAACTGGAGTCCTGCCCTTCCCCAGATCCCCACCTGGTCCAAAGTAGAGATATCTCCCCACAGTCCTTATGCCTACACAAACTATCTGGTGTATTATTTGGCACGTGCAAAGCAGAGAGACACTGGTTTGCTTATTTGCTGTGTTGTGCTGTGCTGATTCCAGTGGGTGTATTTTACTAAAATAAAAGCAAAATACCGCGGAT
Source organism: Carcharhinus amblyrhynchos (assembly GCF_965287045.1). Classification (NCBI taxonomy): domain Eukaryota; kingdom Metazoa; phylum Chordata; class Chondrichthyes; order Carcharhiniformes; family Carcharhinidae; genus Carcharhinus; species Carcharhinus amblyrhynchos. The sequence continues at coordinate 15,232,946 of NC_137349.1, forward strand.
TCTGGAACAAATATGGGAAAATTTCAGCAGTTCTGACATCACCTGTGGAGAGAAAATAAACCCAATGTTTCGAGTCTGGATGACTCTTGCTCTTAGCCCTGACAATGGGCCATCCAGTCTCGAAATGTTGGCTCTATTTTCTCTCTACAAATGCTGTCAGACCTGCTGAGATTTTCCAGAATTTTCTGTTTTTGTGTGAGTATATTTTGTCAGTATGTTTCATTATGTACTATCAGGCAATATTCAAATCATGATTTTCAATTACATTGCTTTAATGTTCTGAAAGTGCTGGAGTGCTCAAGATGCAAGGCCATATATTTCCCCACTGTTCCTGGACAGAGATGTCTAACATATCATATAATCCCTATGGTGCAGAAGGAATTGGCCTTGGGGGTGCTTGATTGGCAGGCACTCACTGATTGTCAAGGAGACAGAGTTGAAGTCATTATAATAGACAATGCAGGAGGGCTGGATAGAGATTCGAATGATAGGAAAGCAAAACATACGTAGCAACTCTGCAAAGTTACCATAGCATATTCATTCAGCTTGAAGGAAATAATGTTCTGATAGAAAGAGGAATGGAACTAAACATTTAGCCCCTTGAGACTGTTCTGTCACTCAGTCAGATTTCCATTTACTAATATATGCCATATATCCCCTAAGGCATTTGTTTAACTAAAGTCTATCAATCTCAGTTTTAAATCTTACAGTTCCTTAGTTTCACTCCTGCCTCTAATTTTTAGCTATATAGACCTTTAGTGTGGGATTTTTCAGCCACGCTTGCTCCAAAACCGGAAAATCCCACCTGAGGTGAACTAACCGCCGCCCTCTCCCCCTTACTGACCCCTTACTCCACCACCCCACCCCCACACCCCCACCACCCAGACCAACTGTGGGCCCCTTCCCCTCCCCCCAACTAATCTCAGGCAGAGTGGCAGCGGGCCCCCTTCCTCCCCCACTGATCTCAGGCAGAGTGGCAATGGACCCCCCTTCAACCCCACTGATCTTAGACAGAGTGGCAGCGGACCCCCTTCTCCCCCCACTGATGTCGGGCAGAGTGGCAGCAAGCCCCCCTCCCCACTGTTCTTAAGCAGAGTGGTCACGGACCCCCTCTTTCTCCCCTCCCGCTTTCTCACTCTCCCCCCAACCACCTCCCCCCCACTCCCACCCCCCACCCCCAGCTTCCCAGTGATCTCAAGCAGAGAGCCATCAGATGCTCGGCACCTACCTCGTCACTAACTGGAGCGCCTGAATCGGACTTTTATGGAGCATATCTGTTTTGTGCTGATTCTGGATAGACAAACACGTGGTAAAGGGGGAAGTGCTGGTAAAGTAGGGCATGCAGTCAATTGAAATGCATGCAAATGAGCGCAATTTGATGGTAAAATTGGGCCCTATGAGTTGGAGTCAAATCTCTAGACAGTGAGAAGACCAGTTAAGGCTAATTTAGACAATCTATCACCTCGAGTGATAAGATTGAATTGGCCTTGTTGTCTCGACACTTGAGGAGAAGGAATCCAGCTAGAATTCTCCCCAGATCATTATCTAGTGACCCCGGTTGGTATTGTATGGATCAAGAGAGGTTCAAACTTGGTTGCAATGGCTCCTCACTACCAAACAATTAACTGATGTTTTGATTTGACTTGATTTATTTTTGTCACATGTATTGGGATACAATGAAGAGTAGTTTTTCTTGTGCGCCTTGCAGGCAAAATATACCGTTCATCGAATACATAGGGGAGAAAGAAAAGGAGAGAGTCAGAATATAATTTTGCAGTTACAAGTAGGGTGAAAAAAAATCAGCTTAATATATGATAGGACCATTCAAAAGTCAAAGCATACCGTTCATAGAGAAGGAAAGGAGAGGGTGCAGAATGTAGTGTTACAGTCATAGCTAGGGTATCGAGAAAGATTAACTTAATATATGGTAGGTCCATTCATAGTAGAAAGGAAGAAGCTGTTATTGAGTGGGTTGGTACATGATCTCAGATTTTTGTATCTTTTTCCTGATGGAAGAAGCTAGAAGAGAGAATGTCCGGGGTGTATGGGGTTCTTGATTATGCTGGCTGTTTTGCCAAGGCAGCAGGAAGTGCAGACAGAGGAAATGTATGGGAGGCTGGTTTGTGTGATGGACAGGACTTTGTCCATGATTCTTTGTGGTTTCTTTTGATCTTGGACAGAGCAGGAGCCATAGCAAGGATGCTAACCAGAAAGGATGTTTTGTATGGTGATTCTGCAAAAGTTGGTGAGAGTCACAGCGGACATGCCAAATTTCCTTGGCTGCCTGAGAAAATAGAGACGTTGGTTCACCATCCAGAAAGAGCTAACTGCTGTTCATATTCATCAAAGGGTTTTGACTATTTGTTGGCTTCCAAAAACAGATGTTAAGGAAAGAAAATCAGAAGTAGAATGGACAATATTGATTTTTAATTAAATGAAGTTTTAAAATCATGAGGCAGACTCATACAAAGTTTCTACATGTATGACAAATGACAGATTTGTACATCAGCAACAATAAGAGTTATAAACCATAGGGTGTTATTTGTTCTTATCAAGTCTCACACTATCATTTATCTCATTATCCTTCAAAACGTGCCATGGACTGTCCAATTATTCCCTGTAGCAAAGCATTCTGTGCTTCAATAACCATCTGTCAAAATACATTTCTCTTAATCCCTCTCCTCACTGTTTCAGTCACAATTTAAAATTGACCCCCCCGCCAATAACAGACTCCCCAACCACAGAAAATTATTGTTTTTCCATATTCAGACTGGAAAAAACCTTCTACAATTTAAAAAAAATGCATATTTTCCTTTCCTCTTATCATTCTCAACTTCAGGGGGAGTGGTCACAGGATCCCAGGCCTCTGCTAAGAATTGATCTTTGAGAATCATGGAAAAGGCATTGCGTGGCCTTTCTCTCGGCAATAAAGCATACAATAGAACAGGAGCAGGTCATTCAATCCCTCAACCCTGTTTCATCAATCACTTGGATCATGCAGTCATGATCTTGGGCAGCACAATGACACAGTGGTTAGCACTGCTGCCTCACATTTCCAGGGACCTGGGTTCAATTTCAGTAGTTTGCACATTCTCCCCATGTCTGCGTGGGTTTCCTCTGGATGCTTTGATTTCTTCCCAAAGATGTGCAGGTTAGATGGATTGGCCATGTTAAATTGCCCCTTAGTATCCCAAGATGTGTAAGTTAGATGGATTAGTCGTGGTAAATGTGCAGGGTTATGGGGATAAGGGAGCGGGGAGGGCATATATGTGATGCTTTTTTGGAGAGTCGGTGCAAACTCAGTGGGCTGAATGGCCTCTTTCTGACTGTAGCGATTATACGATCAATCTGCATTTTAACTACCAGCTATACATTCTGGTTCCATTGCCCACATTGCCTTTGCCTTAGAAAGGTTTTTCAATCCTAGTTTTGAAATATCCAATTGACATAAATTCATCAGCTTTTTTCAGGGAGTGGTCAGAGAGCTCCAGATTTCCATAACTCTTCATGTGAGGAAATGTTTCCTGACATCAGCTCCAGTTTCAGGAATCTCCTTGTTCTGTACTATCTCCAAAGATGTATGGGTTAGGTTGATTGGCCATGCTAAATTGCTCTTTAGTGTCAGGGAGATTAGCAGGGTAAATATGTGGGGGATAGGGCCTAGGTTGGATTGTTGTCAGCGTGGGATTGTTGATGGCGCAGGCTCGATGGGCTGAATGGCCTCCTTCTGCACCGTAAGGTTTCTATGATTCTATGAAGCCGGCAGAGAAAATAGTTTCTCTTGATTTACCCCATCAACATTTTTAAGTATCTTAATCACTTCAAGTTAATCACACCTTTATCTTCCATATTCAAGGGAATAGAAGCCTACTTTAAAGTTTATTTATGAATGTCGCAAGTAGGTTTACATTACCACTGCAATGAAGTTACTGTGAAAATTCCTTAGTTGCCACTCTCTGGTGCCTGTTAGGGTACATTGAGAGAGAATTTAGCATGACCAATGCACCTAACCAGCACGACTTTTGGATATGGGAGGAAACCAGAGCACTTGGAGGAAACCCATGCAGGCATGGGGAGAATGTGCAGACTCCACACAGACAGAGACCCAAGCCGGGAATGAAACTCAAATCCTCGGTGCTGTGAGGCTGCAGTGTTAACCACTGTGCCGCCCACAACTGACCTTCACTGGGGTTCTTTGCTCATTAATCCCCAGTAGTGAGCCCTCACTGAGGTTCCTCATTACCTTTCTCTGTTGTATCAAATTGGTGTCCCCATGGTCTGTAATGACAGTTCCATGGGTATTGTTGGGAGCGAACCTATCATCTTATGTCAGTGATGGGCAAACTAGAGAGTGGGTGGCATGAGTGGCCCTCCTTCATCTCAGTGGGCCACAAGATTGAAATTGGACTTGTTCACTAACAAGGCGCCCATGACTATGATTAAATACATTTAATACATGGGCAGCATGATGGCACAATGGTTAGCAATACTGCCTCACAGCACCAGGGACCTGGGTTCGATTCTGGCCTTGGGTCACTGTCTGTGCGGAGTTTGCATGTTTTCCCCATGCCTGCATGGGTTTCCTCTGGGTGCTCTGGTTTCCTCCCATATCCAAAAGATGTGTTGGTTAGGCACATTGGTCATGCTAAATTCTCTCTCAGTGTACTCTAACAGGCACCGGAGTGTGGCTTTTCCTCTGGATGCTTTGGTTTCCTCCCACTGTCTGAAAGATGTGCTGGCTAGGTGGATTAGCCATGGTAAACGTGTGGTGTTACAGCGATAGATCAGAGCGGACGGTGTGGGTCGGATGCCTTTCGGAGAGTCGGTTCTGATTCAGTGGGTCAAATGGCCTCTTTCTGCACTGGAGGGATTCTATGGTTCAAATATTTCAGATTGAGTTATATTATACTGAGAAATATTTACACTTTTGATGCTGATCTCGTGGGCTCTCACAGTGTTGTGTGCTCACTTCATGTACCCTTATTTTACATGTGTACTTCAGTCATACTGATAAGAAGAGAAACTACATGGATGGAATATTGCAAACCTGCGCGCGAACAATGGTCAACAAAATATCTTGTGGGCCACACACAGAAACCAGATGGTGCGCATGTGGCCCCTGGGCTGCAGGTTGCCTCCCACTGTCTTAAGCAAACATTGTTCTGTCAGGAATTGATCTTCCTCATCCAGTACATGTCACACCCAAAGGGATTTCTAGCCTACCAGCCACAAATCTAATTTCCTTAGACAAGCTACAGCTGATGATGGAGTTGGACCATGCAATCTAATTTAACTAAGTTTACAATATAGATGTGGCTTGCACAAACATCCTTGTTAAAATCCCATGCTGCAAACCATCAAGTGATCCTGAGTGTGTCTACACGTTGTGGCATTAAGAAACTTTCAGAAGTAACTTTATTACTTTACTACAGGGTGGCACGATGGCACAATGGTTGGCACTGCTGCCTCACAGTGCCAGGGACCCGGATTTGATCCCCAGCTTTAGTCACTGTCTGTGCGGAGTCTGCACATTCTCCCTGTGCCTGCGTGGGTTTCCTCCGGGTGTTCCAGTTTCCTCCCACAGTCTGAAAGACGTACTGGTTAGGCTTATTGGTCATGCTAAAATTCTCCCCCCGTGTACCTGAAAATGCGCTGAAGTGTGGTGACTAAGGAATTTTCGCAGTCACTTCATTGCACTTCATTAATGTAAACCTACTTGTGATACTAATAAATCAACTTTAAAATTTATTACTGGTAAAGTGAACATTTAAATTCCAATTTTAAGTGCAAAATTCTGTGGACACACAAAACTGAACATTATCATTCTATCTACACACTTCCTTAGATTTAAAAAAAACTGTAACAAAAATAATATTGTAGTAAGTCTTTGGAGGCAGAAGTCCCTTCACCAAAATCCCTTTAGTTACAATTTCAACAGCAGTGCACAGAGTGCTATCAGTCAGCAGTCTACCTTCGGGAGTGCCAGAGGAACTGACACCCCCAGTTAAATATAAGGAAAAGACTTATAAGGAGAGGCTGGATAGACTGGAACTTTTTTCTCTGAAGTGTAGGAGGCTGAGGGGTGACCTTATAGAGGTCTATAAAATAATGAGCGTCATAGATAAGGTAGATAGTCAATATCATTTCCCAAAGGTAACAGAGTCTAAAACTAGAGGGCGTAGGTTTAAGGTGAGAGGGGAGAGATACAAAAGTGTCCAGACGGGCAATATTTTCACACAGAGGATAGCGAGTGTCTGGAACAAGCTGCCAGAGATAGTAGCAGAGGCAGGCACAGTTTTTGTCTTTTAAAAAGCATTTAGATAGTTACATGGATAAGATGGGTATAGAGGGATATGGGCCAAATGTGGGCAATTGGGATTAGCTTCGAGGTTAAAAAAAAGGGTGGTATGGACAAGTTGGGCTGACGGGCCTGTTTCCATGCTGTAAACCTCTATGACTCCCTGATTGGCCCATGAATCTATTCCTTAATCAGGGAGCTCATACTCCAATAAGCCAAACCCAATGGCCTGGTTAAGTTATTATAAATATCCAACTAACATGTTTGCTTAACCTATCCCTTTTCACCTGTATTTCTTTACAAAATAACTCTTAAATACTTTAATGACCATTCTCTCTGCACCTTCTATGATCCGCTATCTGTTTTGGAAGGGAAGACAATTAACTTTTAACTGACTGAAAGTTGGCTTCCATGATAGTCTCTTTCAATAACCGAGGAGCAAGGGAAAAATGGGGGTATTAATTGTCCCTTTCAAATGTTCTTTTCCGACATGGATTGTGTGCCCCCCGCCCCCCCCACCTCCTCCACCCTCCCCCCACCCTCCCAGCCCAACTCCAAATTCTGGAATGCACCTGATGTCTCTCTTAAACTCTTTTCATGTTTGCTCCTTTGCTACAAATGCAAAAGCCGTAAGCTTGAGTGAGGTTGCAACTTGTAGGTGCAAGTAAGTCAGGCTTTGATGTTCCTTTACTGTCAGGAAGGACAGCTGTGAGGTAATTTAGTGTCTAGGCGGGCTGCGGAGTTTAATTATACCTGGGGCTGCTTGACTCAGCGATGAGCTTTGCCACAAACACAAATTTGTAGCTTTAGGATCTGCTGTACAAATGTAAATATGTATCAAAGCTGGCTGCTTGGGACGGCTTTGATTTCACGCGATGGTCAAAGCATTGATGAAGGGGGAAAAACAGCAAAAAAGATTGCTTCATATTTAGAGCCCACTCAGTAAACAGGCTTTTAGTGAAGGTGCAATAATTATATTTCTTCACAATGTGCAGTTGCGAACAACATATTGTTGAGAGCAGCAATTCCAGTACCGACTTCAACCAGACTTGTTTACACCGTCTGGCATCTATTAGAATTCTGTGTGCTCACAGACATGTGCAGATTAACAGCGTCTCAGCTGTTAAAATATAACCATTTTGAGCGTGGGCGGAAATGCCCACACTGCCTAAACATTTAAATTAACTCAGCAAATTTTTTTTTGAAAAGCGTAGGAGGTGCAAAAAGACCCTTCCTCTCCCTTGCTGCCCCCGAGCATCTCATAAGCCCGGTATGACACCCCACTGCAGCTATACTGCACATAGTGCCAAATTCAAACAACCTGTGGCTGCTGGTTCTAGATTTGTTTCTCTCAGCGTTAGACCAAGCCCTCATTCTGGACTTGGTGTCACTATTAAGTAGGAAACTGTTATATATTTAAGTGGTTGCATGATTGCCCGTTTACTCTTAGCTCTCTTGTTCCTTCAATGCTTCTGGTATCATTTCGGTCATTGCACAGAGTCTACCTTAGCCTCAAGTTTTTCCTGCGATATTTAGACAAACAATCCAGCAACCATCGGCTTCCAAAGAAATGTTTAAATATGTAATGCAGTGCGGAATTAGGACTTAGGAACAAGAGAATGCTATTCAGTCCTTTGAACCTCTTCTGCCATTTGATGAGATAATGGCTGATCTGATTGTGGTCTTGACTCCACTTTCCTGAATGCCTGCCCCATCCCCTTCCATAACACTCAACTCTATTATCTATCAAAAATGTAATTCAGCCTTGAATAAATCCAATGACTCAGTCTTCACTGTTACTGAGTCAGAGAATTCCACAGATTAATGACTCTCTGAAAGAAAGGAATCCTGTCCATCTCCACCTTAAAAAGGAAAATCTCTTATTTTTAAACCTATTTTTTCTGGTTCTAGTCTCCCCTACTCTGTCCATGCTACCAAGTACCCCCAGAATATTAGCATATTACTGCAGATGCTGGAATCTGAAACCCAAAGAGAAAATACTGGAAAATCTCAGCAGGTCTGGCAGCATCTGTAAGGAGAGAAAAGAACTGACGTTTGAGTCCAGACGACCCTTTGTCAAAGCTAAAAGGCTTAGAAAGTGGGAGATATTTATACTGAGGGAATGAAAGATGAATCATAGCCACAAAAACAAGGGGAAAGGCTGTTAATGGCAGTCCATAGAGGGAATAAAAGGTGTGGACTCGAAACATCAGCTCTTTTTCCTCCTTACAGATGCTGCCAGTCCTGCTGAGATTTTACAGCATTTTCTCTTTTGGTTACCGTCAGGTTATTATTTGTTTTAGTAAGATCACATCTCATTTTTCTAGGCTCCAATGGTAAAGAGAAGAACCTGTTCAACCTTCTTCGTATTGCAGGAATGAGTCAAGTGAGCCTTCTCCGAACTGTCTCTAAAATAGTTAAATTCTTTTTCAAATAGAGAAACCAAAATTTTACACAGTATTCCAGATATGGGCTAAAGTTCTCCCACCTTGTCCGTGGCTGGGATTCTCCAATCCCACTGCAGTGAATGGTGTTCTGGCTGAGTGCCAAATTCCTTGTTCTCACTGGCAGCAGTGGCAGGGCATCTGACATTGGAGAATTCCAGCTGTGGTCTCACCAAGGTCCTTTCCAGTTGCAGTAAAGCTTCTTTACTTCCATATTCTTTTCCTCTTGCAATAAATGGCAATGTTGCATTTGCCTTCCTATCACTTGCTGCAGCTATGTACTAATGTCCGTTGGTTCATATATGAGGGCACCCAAATCCCTCTGTGCCACCAAATTCTGAAATCTCTCCCTATTTAAATAATTTGCTGCTTTTCTATTCTTCCTATGAACAAGTTCACATTTTGCAACATTATACTCCATCTGCCAGATTCTTGCCTACTATTTAACTCATCTACATATTCCTTTGTGGATTCTTTACCTCCTTGTGACAGCTTTCTTTCATACACATCTTTGTGTCACTGGTGAATTTAATTACCATATATCCTGTCTCTTCATCTACAGCAATGATATTGATTGTAAATAGTTGCGATCCTAGCATCGATCCTTGTGGCGGTTGACTAGTTACGATTTGCCAAGTCAAAGAAGATCCACTTATAACTACCCTCTGCATCCTGTTGGTTAACCAGTCCTTAATCCATCTTAATATGTTACCCCCCCCACACCATGAGCTCTTATTTCCTGTAGTAACCTTTGCAGGCATGGCACGGTGGCACAGTGGTTAGCACTGCTGTCTCACAGCGCCAGGTCCCAGGTTCAGTTCCTGCCTCGGGTCACTATCTATGTTGAGTCTGCACATCCTCCCTGTGTCTGGGTGGTTTCCTCTGAGTGCTCCGGTTTCCTCCCAGAATCCAAAGATATGTGGGTTAGGTTGATTGGCTGCTAAATTGACCCTAGTGTCAGGAGGATTAGCAAGGTAAATGCTTGGGGTTGCAGGAATAGGACCTGGGTGGGATAGTTGTCAGTACAGACTTGATGGACCAAATGGTCTCCTTCTGCACTACAGGGATTCTATTTGATCCCCTCATTTGTGAGCTTTTCATGCAGGTTTGCCAGGGTCCAACTTTCCCTTCCTTCAGTCTTCCATTGTTCATCAATGGCAGCACAGTAGTTAGCACTGCTATCTCACAGCTTCAGGGACCCGGGTTTGATTCCCAGTTTGGATCACTGTCTATGTGGAGTTTGCACATTCTTTGTGTCTGCGTGGGTTTCCTTCAGGTGCTCCGTTTTCTTCCCACACTCCAAAGATGTGCAGATTAGGTGGATTGTCTATGCAAAATTGCCCCGTAGTGTTAGGGGGACTGGCTAGGGAAAATGCATGGGTTATGGGGATAGGGTCTGGGTGGGATTGTGGTCAGTGCAGACTCGATGGGCTGAATGACCTCCTTGTGTCTGGGCACCTTTGGTATTCTATGATTCTATCCTCTTCATTCACCTCCTTGCCTCTCTGCCTGCCATTGTGAGTCCTCGCCCTACCCAACCTCATTGAACAGCGCTTCTTCCACATTGCCTGCCTACCTTGTTTCAATCAGGCCACTACCAAACTCCTCCCGTCACCTCACATTTCACCCCAGATTGAACTTTGAACCTTTGTTGCAGTGGCTGCATGATTCCCACATCCAATGCTGTCCAGATGAACATTGATATGTGGCACATACCAACCGACTCACGAACAGCTTCTTCCCTGCTTCCACCAGTCTTCTGAATGGACCTACCTTATATTAAGTTGATCTTTCTCTACACCCTAGCTATGACTGTGACACTGCATTCTGCACTCTCTCTTCTTCTCCCGTATGTACTCAATGAACAGTATGTTTTCTCTGTATACTTTACACTGTATACCAATATATGTGACAGCCAGTCAGCAATGTCCATGTCCCATGAATGAATAAAAAAAAATAAATCAAATCAACCAGAACTCTCATGGCTAGTTACCCTCTATTTCTGGGAAGTAACTTGTGTCTGTTGCAGGTACTTGTGGCTGACAACAGGTAGATAAGGGAGCACCTCTTTTTCCCTCTGAACGAAATCTCACATGAAGTGAATTCCCAACTACTCACTCAGGTGTAGCCTACTCTTTATGTACCTACTTACTCTGTGTAGTTTGAAAAATCTGTCTGTTTCTCTTAAGCCTCCACTGAGTCCCAGTTATCTTAGCTTTCTGCTGCAACAATCAACACCTACTGAATCCCAATCAATTACTTTTGGCTGGTTGGCTGATAATTGCCGTTCTCTGTTTAAGAAGGCTATTTAACTGGTTTAAAGTTCTATCTCAGAGCTAGACTCTTTACAATCTAAATTTAAACATTGAGAAAAACGTACCACCTACTTAATGTGTGAACCAAATTTGCAACTGCCCTGTCTATGGTGTAGTCTTCTCTCCATGTATTCCTTTACTCTGAAATTGAAAATAATGACCCTGGAAGAAATGGAACCCTTATTCAGTAATGTGTGAAACTCTTAATGGGGACCAATTAGCACTGTTCAACTGCAGAGATAAGAACATAAGAACATAAGAAATAGGAGCAGGAGTAGGCCATCTGGCCCTTCGAGCCTGTCCCGCCATTCAATAAGATCATGGCTGATCTGTCGTGGCTCAGTTCCACATTCCCGCCCTCTCCCCATAACCCTTAATCCCCTCTCTTATCAAAAACCTATCAACCCGCGTCTTAAAAATATTTAGCGAGGTAGCCTCCACCACTTCAACGGGCAGAGAATTCCAGAGATTCACCACCCTTTGAGTGAAGAAATTCTTCCTCAACTCCGTTCTAAACCGCCCCCCCTTTATCTTGAGGCTGTGCCCCCTAGTCCTACTGTCCTTTCTGAGCGGGAAGAGTCTCTCCACCTCTATCCTATCCATCCCATTCATCATCTTATACGTCTCAATGAGATCTCCCCTCATTCTTCTAAACTCTAACGAGTACAAGCCTAGTTTATTCAGCCTCTCCTCATAGGTCAACCCCCTCAACTCCGGCATCAGCCTAGTAAACCTCCTCTGCACTCCCTCCAAGGCCAAAATATCCTTGCATAAGTACGGTGCCCAAAACTGCACACAGTACTCCAGCTGCGGCCTCACCAATGCCCTATATAGCCGCAGCAAGACCTCCCTACTTTAATATTCAATCCCCCTCGCTATGAAGGCCAGCATCCCATTCGCCTTCCTGACCACCTGCTGCACCTGCAGGCTGGGTTTTTGCGACTCATGCACAAGGACCCCGAGGTCCCTCTGCACCGTCGCCTGCTGCAGTTTTTCTCCACGTAAGTAATAATCCTTCCTACCATTATTCCTACCAAAGTGGACCACCTCGCACTTGCCAACATTAAATTCCATTTGCCAGTTCCTGGCCCATTCGCCCAGCCTATCTAGATCCTTCTGTAGACTCTCCACACCCTTTGCGCAATTTGCCGTTCCACCAATCTTGATGTCATCAGCAAATTTTGACACCATACACTCGGTTCCCTCCTCCAGATCATCTATATAAATGGTAAATAGCTGAGGCCCCAGCACCGACCCCTGGGGCACTCCACTAGTCACCAACCGCCAATCCGAATAGCACCCATTGACCCCCACTCTCTGCCTCCTATTTGACAACCAATCCTCTATCCACGCTAACACCCTACCCCCAACTCCATGTCCCCTGACCTTCTGCAATAACCTCTTGTGAGGTACCTTGTCAAATGCCTTCTGAAAATCAAGAAAGACCACATCCACCGGCTCTCCTCTATCCACCGCCCTAGACACATCCTCATAGAACTCCAGTAAATTTGTCAGACACGACTTCCCCTTAATGCATCAAGATGTTTTTGTTCCAAGCTAACATCTTCTTCTATAATATTACGGATACTGGAAATCTGAAATATCAACAAAGAATGTTGGAAATAGTAGGTCTTGCACATCTGTAAAAAGAGCAAAACTGAGTTGGTGAGTAGAATGTTACAGTGGAGGGGGAGGGAGGAGAGGGGACTTACAAGGCTTGCTCGTCCCAAAAGCAAAATCGGTGTGAAGTCAATTTGTTTCATGCCAACTTGCCCTGCAGCCATAACGAAGTGTGGGCAGACCACACTGACTGCTAGTAGGACTTCTGCCCTTCATTGAGGAGGAAGCCCCTCACTCAGGGACTGCTGGCCAACACAATTGGCCAGCAGCTCCAACAGTCCTGGCAGTGCTAAGAGGCACTAGGCACTGCCAAGGCTGCAGGTAGGCCCAAGAGAGTGGTCCATGGATCCTGGAGCAAGGTAAGTCTAGATTCTGGGCAGAGAGGGTTTGGACAGTTTAGGGAGGATGGTGGGAAGAATAGGAGTGATGGGTTTTATCTCATTCTCATGGGTTTTACAGAGCAGGCAGATAGGAGTACAGGGGAGTATTATCTCTGAGCACTGCCCCCCAGTGCATTTGTCCTGATGAGTGCAAGGTGAAAAACCTCAGCAGCATGTCTCCTGTTCAGAAACATTCAAGTACCTACTTTGTGTGTCACCTGTGGCTCACTGCTGTCTTAGAAGGTTATCAGTTCAAACCCTACTCCAGGACTTGAGTGAGAAACGCTCCAGTGTTGCTATTTTTCGTTTGAATGAGATATTAGACTGTGGTCCTGTTTGCCTTTTAGGATGATGTAAAAGAATTGCATGGTACTGTTTAGAATAAAATGAAATGAGTTACCCCTGGTGTTCTAGCTAATATTTATCCTTCAATCAACATCAACATTGGTGGCGCAGTAGTTTGCACTGCTGCCTCACAGCACCATGGACCTGGGTTCAATTTCCGGCTTGGGTCACTGTCTGTGTGGAGTTTGCACTTTCTCCATATGTCTCCGTGGGTTTCCTCTGGGTGCTCCAGTTTTCTCCCACAGTCTGAAAGACATGCTGGTTGAATGCATTGACCTGAACAAGCGTTGGAGTGTGGCAACTAGGGGAATTTCACAGTAACTTCATTGCAGATTTAATGTAAGCCTTACTTGTGACTAATAATTAAATAAGCTTTAAACGTTGTCACACTACACTCTGCACTCTCTCCTTTCCTTCTCTATGAATGGTATGCTTTATTTGTATAGCGTGCAAGAAACAATATTTTTCACTGTATACTAATACATGCGGCAATAATAAATCAAATCAAATTAAAATATCCTATCAATATGATCACACTGTTATTTCTGGGAACATGCTGCACAGAAATTTCCTGCTTGTTTTATTACACTTCAAAGGTGCTTCATGGTTCTTAAGCTCTTTGGGTTGTCCTGTGGTTGTAAAAGGCGCCACATAAATGCAAGTCTTTCTTTTGCTTTTTCCCACAGATGAAAGTTTCTCATCTGGTGACTTCAGCCCTTGGACAGTTTGGCAGTAGTTAAATAACCTCCTGCAAGTTAACATTAGGAATGTCCCTTCATTATGGTGAATTCACTCCAATTTTAACTGAAGTAAAATAACAACAATGATTAATTGACAAGACTCTTTTCAATAGACTTAATGTAAATTGTAGCTAGCTGATTAATCGATTAGTTATTGCAGCTTCAGTTGTTATGTGCTCGGGAATGAGACTATTGTTGGCCAGCATTAGAAAACATAGCACTGTCATCAATCATACTGTACTTGATAAAGGACTGCACTCTATTGTGCTAAGCTAGTCTTATTCCTAATTACATTTGGTGATCATTAATGATGAAGCTGCTTAAACAGCATAAGTACCAAAATTAAACCTTCCAAATGACAAAGGAGAGGGGAGCTGCCATTGGAGGCATTTAGAGACATTTAAATTGTCGGGATATAATTGTATTTCATTACCGCCTCCCTGAGCATGTTTTCTGGTACATATTCAAATATCTCATCAACAACTACCTGCATTTATACAATGTTTTTAATGTACACAAGCATCCCAAGGCACTTCACGGGAGCATGATCCCATAAAATTTGACACAGCGCCACATAAGGAGATAGTGGGGCAGAAACTTGGAACAAAGAGGTATCATCAAGGAGCACCAGTAAGGAGGAAAGGAAGAGAGGCAGATATGTTTAGGGAGATGTTTGGGGATGTTAGGGTGGCAGCACAGTGGCACAATGGTTAGCACTGCTGCCTCACAATGTTAAGGACCTGCCTGGGTTCAGTTCCAGCCTCGGGTCACTGTCTATGTGGAGTTTGCACGTTCTCCCCGTGTCTGCGTGGGTTTCCTCTGGGTGCTGTTGTTTCCTCCCACAGTCCAAAGACGTGCAGGTTAGCTGAATTGGCCATGCTACGTTGTTCCTTAGTGACCCAAAGTAGGTTCAAGAGATTAACAGGATAAATGTGTGGGGTTGCAGGCATAGGGCGGAGGGAGGACTTGGGTTGGAGAGTTGGTGTAGTTTTGGTGGGCCGAATGGCCTCTTTCTGCACCGTGGGGATTCTATGAGACAATTCCTGAGCTCAGGGCCAAAATAATGGGTGGGATTTTGTGGCCTCACTCGGATGTGACTGGAAATTCACATCCGAGGTCAACGGAGATTCCCGTTGTCGGACCTTTGTCCGCACGGGCGAGGTGGTAGAGTTTCAGTCAATCTCAGCAGGTCTGACAGCACCTATAGAGAGAGAATAGAGGCAACGTTTCAAGTCTGAATGACCCTTCATCAGAGGGTTTTGGATATTTCCTCTTGCTGGGGATACTAGAATTAGGGGGGAACACAATTTCAAAATAAGGGGTCTCCTGTTTATGACATTGATGAGGAGATTTTATGTTTTTGTCAGAGGGTCATTAGTCTGCGGAATCCTCTTCCCCAGAGAGCAGTGGAGGCAGAGATGCTGAATAATTTTTAAGGCTGGATGGATATCTTCTTGGCTGACAAGGGAACCAAAGGGTGTAAGAGGTAGACAGGAAAGTAGCCTCCCTCCCTAACAGCACAGTGGGTGTACCCACAGCACATGGACTGTAGTGGTCCAAGAAGGCAGCTGATCGTCACCTTCTCACTGTCAATTTAGGATGAGCATAAATGCTGACCTTGCCAGAAATGCTCACATGACATGAAATATCTTTTAAAAATCTGCTGAATTTTGGCAGATCTCGGCTGAATCAGCATGCAAAGGTAGCAGATAGCATGACAGGGCGTATACTCGGATCCCCTCTATTTTCTAGAGTGAGTTCCATCAGTCAGAGTTCCTGAAAAAATGGCAACACAAGTGGCCAAGGTGATTAAGAAGGCAGATGGCATGCTTGCCTTCATCAGCTAGGACATTGAATGCAGGAGTTGGGAAGTCATGTTGCAGATAATCTTGGTTAGCTGCATTTGGAATATCGTGTGTGGTTCTGGCCACCACATTATCAGTAGGACAAAGAACAAAGAAAATTACAGCTCAGGAACAAGTCCTTCGGCACTCCAAGCCTGCACTAACCAAAATTCTACTGACGTAAACTTTAGAGGTAGCACAAAGAAGGTCCACCAGGATGTTGCCTGGTCTCAAGGGTGTTGATTATGAGGAGAGGTTGGATAAACTAGGATTGTTTTCATTGGAAAGACGGAGGCTGAGGGGAGACCTGATAGAGATCTACTAAATTATGAAAGGCATAGACAGAGGCTTTTTCCAAGGGTGGACGTGTCAATTACAAGGGGACACAGGCTCCAGGTGAGAGGGGGAAAGTTTAAGAGAGAGGTTTGGGGTAAGTTTTTCACACAGAGAGTGTTGGATGCCTGGAACGCGCTGCCAGAGGATGTGGTGGAAGCAGGCACATTAGCAACATTTAAGAGGCATCTGGATGGATACATGAATAGGGGGGGGAATAGAGAGATACGGATTGTGTAGGGCAGAAGGTTTTTTTTAGGCAGGGCATCATGATTGGCACAGGCTTGGAGGGCTGAAGGGCCTGTTCCTGTGCTGTACTTTTCTTTATTCTTTGAATTTTGAGTACACCCAACAGTGCACAAGTGGATGAATGCAAATAAAATGTAGATAAGAGAATAAGACCTCTGCAGTTTTCTAGTTGGAATACTGAGCTGCCTGTTAGATCTCAGTGCCCAGTGTTCAAAGCTTGTCAGGAAAAGAGAGATCAGTCCCATGGCTTACAGAGCAAGGCTGCACATGGCTCCCACTATCTGATGTGGAGATGCCGGCGTTGTACTGGGGTAAAACAGAAAGAAACCCCACAACACCAGCTCAGAGTCCCAACTAGTTTATTTGCAGCAAATGCCGCAAGCTTTCGGAACAGGCTGTCCCTTCGTCAGGTGGTTGGGACTTCCCTCTATCTGCTCAGAGGTGTGACTCTGCAGTCCAGACAAGCAAGCCCATCTCCTGTGAGATCCAGGCCCCAGAAAAATGAACAGTGTAAAGGGACAGACACCACACTCAACTTAGGTATGGGGCTTAGAGTGTTAAAAAGCATAAGTCTTTGGACTATCAGAACAGCTGTACATATTTTTATCTGAAAGAGAAAATGCTGGAAAATCTCAGCAAGTCTGGCAGCATCTGTAAGGAGAGAAAAGAGCTGACATTTCGAGTACTGATAACCTTTTGTCAACGCTCTCCGTTTTAAATATCGAAATGTGATCTTCCTCCATTTTAAATATCGAAATGTGAACTCTCTCCCTTTTAAATATCAAGATGTTTTAACTAGTTTAACCTAGTAAGGATAGAGGTTTCTTTTTAGTTTAGTTCGGGCATCATGATCAGCACAAGCTTGGAAGGCTGAAGGGCCTGTTCCAGTGCTGTACTTTACTTTGATCTTTGTCCTTTGTTCTAATTTTTTTTTTAGATTGCTCCACCTGCACACACCGTTTATCAGTCTAATGAGCAGACAGGCTTTGGGCCTTCTCCAAGCCTTGACCTTAAGTTTGTAGCTAGGAAGTCAATTTTTGTTTCAGCACAACTGAACACAAATTGACCATGATTTGTGCCTGGAATTATCATATAATTAATTCCGACATCAGCAGTGCATTAAGATGAACAATTACTTACAGTCTGTGGTCATGACCTTCTTTGTCCTGTTGACATCAAATGCACCTGTAACAATGGAGCTGCCAGAGTTGTTGGCTCAGTTTTTGCCGAGTGCCAGGTGGTAACCTCAATGTGGGAGCAAGAAGTAGAGGGCTGGTTTTGGGAGGGCTGAGGGGGGAACAATCCTAAAAGTGGAACTGCAAATTAAAAGTGCCCTGACAATTGAATGGCGGGAACTGCTTTATTTCTCATTCAGGGGCGTGGGTGTTGCTGGCAAGGTCAGTTTTGTCCCAATTGCTCTTGAACTGAATGGCTTGTTAGGCCATTTCATAGGGCACTTAAGAGTCAACCACATTGCTGTGAGCCTGGAACCACGTGTAGACCAGACCAGGTAAGGACAGCAGATTTTCTTTCCTAAAGGAAATTGTGATAATAATTAACAATTAATGATAGCCATTACTAAGACTATATTTATATTCCAGATTTTACAGTGACTCAGTAGTTATGTAGATGTTTCACAGCACCAGGGACCTGGATTCGATTTCTTGGCTTGGGTCACTGTCTGTGAGGAGTCTGCACATTCTCCCCTTGTCGGTGTTGGGTTTTCTCTGGGTGCTCCCGTTTCCTCCCACAGTCCAAAAGATATGCTGGTTAGGTGTATTAGCCATGTTAAATTTTCCCTCAGTGTACCCGAACACTTCAGAGTCTGGCGACTAGGGGATTTTCACAGTAACTTCATTGCTGTGTTAATATAAACCCACTTGTGACACTAATAAATAAACTTTAAACAGATTAGAATCTGCATGACAGTTGCTACAGATGACCTTAGTGCAATGGAATTAAATTTGAACTCCACCAGCAGCTCAGGTGGGATTTGAACCCATGGGCAGGATTCTCCATTTTTGTGTGCCCCAAGTCCAGGAATTCCTACCTAAGCTCAATGGACCTTTAAATGGGTACGTCAAACGTTCAGTCTCGCTCACCTGGATTCCTGTGATGGACGAGCTGGGAGATCTTTGGCCCATGTCCCCAAAAGCATTGGCCTACACCACCATTTCCCCCATATCGAGATTTACCAGGTGACCAGATCGAAGCTTTAATATGTCGACATGAGCTGAAGGATGAAATGAGTCGAACTCCTTTTGAAAGTCTTCCCTCCTCTCCTGTCCATGTTGGCTGACTGCCAGTGGACGTATCATGGCACCTCACCCAAGTGGTCATTCAGCTAACGGTCATGAGCTGGCTACTTTTCAGCTACCTTTTGATTTGATTTATTATTGTCACATGTATTAACATACATGAAAAGTATTGTTTCTTGCGCACTATACAGACAAAGCATACTGTTCATAGAATAGGAAATGAGTGGGTGCAGAATGTAGTGTTACAGTCATAGCTAGGATGTAGAGAAAGATTAACTTAATGCTAGATAAGTCCATTCAGAAGTCTGACAGCAGCAGGGAAGAAGCTGATCTTGAGTTGATTGATACGTGACCTCAGACTTTTGTCTCTTTTTCCCAATGGAAGAAGGTGGAAGAGAGAATGTCCAAGGTGAGTGAGGTCTTGAATTATGCTGGCTGCTTTGCTGAGGCAGTGGGAAGTGTAGACAGAGACAATGGATGGGAGGCTGGTTTGCCAGATGGATTCATGTTTGTAGCTCCTTGTAGTCCTGGATAGAGCAGGAGCCATACCAAGCTGTGATACAACTAGAAAGAATGCTTTCTATGGTGCATCTGTAAAAATTGGTGAGAGTGCCCATGTGCCCAGCCAATGGGTGCTAATTGGGACACAACCTGATTTTTTTCTCCCTGTTTTACCCCAAGGGTGCAAAAGCCAATTGTCCATGAACTGATGCCACATCAATCAGGGATGGGAACTGAGACCTTTCTATAGAACCTGTAGATTCTGAGAAGTAAAGAGGAGGAGTGAATATAGTACATGATACTGAATTATTTAGTGATGATACAGTGGTTAGCACAGCTGCCTCACAGTTCCAGGGACCTAGGTTCAATTCATGGCTTGGGTCACTGTCTGTGTGGAGTTTGTATGCTCTTCCTGTGTTTGCGTGGATTTCCTCTGGATGCTCCGCTTTCCTCTCACAGTCCAAAGATGTGCAGGTTAGGTACATTGGCAATGCTAAATTGCCCTTTAGTGTCCGGGGATGCATAGGCTAGGGATTAGCAGAGTAAATACGTGGTTTTACCAGCATAGGCTAGGTGGGATTGTTGTTGATGCATATATGATGGGCTGAATGGCCTTCTTCTGCACTGTAGTGATTCTACATAGGGGAGACAATGCAAATTTCAGCAAAGCTTCGTGGCTGGTTATGACTTTCTGATGGCACAGTCCAGACACTATCAGTTTGGTGTCCTGTTATACCAATTACTTTCTCTTCCAAAGAAATATCAGAAAGGAAGTTTTATGGGCAACTGATTCCCTTCTGCCCATTTGCCAGATGAAAAATGACTCCCAGTGAGTTTAGACAGTTCTCAGTCACACCACTGGGTGGAGCATCCCACTACAAGATGAAGGTCTATTCTGTCTGGGTTTTGTGAGTAAGTCACCTGGCCCCTGTGTTTGCTCTTCAGAGGATAGGAGCTACTGTTGTAACAGGAAAGTCTGAAAGTGACAAAAAAGATGTAAGGGGAAACTGAAATAATGTGGGCTGGACTGTGTTTGGTGCATTTCAACGTGAACCTTGAGCTTCCATAAGTAAACCAGTGAGATATAGATGGTTAAAAGGTTTGAAAGCTCACTCACCTCAGCAGAGGTATGGACACTACAATTAGCTTCAGTGCTTCAGGGTTTGGGGAGAAGGAATATTAGCTATCCAATTGTGATCCTTCGTCAGAGATCCTAGTAGAGTTTAAAGTATATTAGTGTCACAAGTAGACTTATATTAACACTGCAATGAAGTTACTGTGAAAATCCCCTAGTCGCCACACTCCGGCGCCTGTTCGGATACATTGAGGGGTAATTTAGCATAGCCAATGCACCTAACCACCACATCTTCCAGACTTGTGGGAGGAAACCAGAGCACCCAGAGGAAACCTAGGCAGACATGAAGAGAATGCACAGACTCCACACAGACAGTGATCCAAGTCAGGAATCAAACCCAGTATTTCTTACCTATCCCTAATTGCCCTTGAACTGAGGGGCTTGCTGGGCCATTTCAGAATCAACCACATTGCTGTGGGTCTGGAGTCACATTAAGGGTAGTTCAGGTAAAGCCAACAGATTCCCTTCACGGAAGGACTTTAGTGAACCAGGTGGGTTTTTCCTGATAATGAACTCTAGTTTCATGGTCATCAGTAGATTCTTAATTCCAATTTTTTATTGAATTCAAATTTCACCATCTGCCGTGGTGGGATTTGAACCAAGGTCCCCAGAGCATTACCCTGGGCCTTGGGATTGGTAGTTCAGTGACACTACCACTATGCCACTGCAAAGATGGGAATGTGCCTCCAGCTATTTGCTCAAATAACTGGGACATCCAGCGATCAGTAGGGGAGAGACGAAGAGCTACAGAATCTCAGCTGCAGACTGTGCCTCTGCAAACATTCAGGGTGCCCACTGCTTTGTACAGTGGGTAGAAAGTGAGCAGGGACACAATAATGCTGTTTTTGGGCACCAGGGAGAATATCCTGACTACGTCCTTTATTGAGCCAGAGATCAGGGAGCCCACGTGCACTTGAGTTAACTGGGATTATTGGATAGGGGCATCTCCATGATAAGTGGGAGCACTCACCCCCCTTAAGATGTGCTCAACCAAACAATGGTGGGGTGGGGGGGAGGGGAGATGTGCCCAATCAAACAGTGGTGGGGGGGGCAGTTGGGCGGCGGTGGTGAAGGGGAGGCCAAAAAGCTACCCAAGACCTTTATGAGAGATAGACTGGAGAAATTTCACTACAAACATAAACAAAATGTCAACACTCTAATGAACAGTGGAAAATAGATTAACTCACCGCACAACAAATGCCATCAATTGTGATTACATTGTCACCTCAAATGAGAATTATTTTGAAGCTTTTTTGTCAATCTTTATCTTGGTAGCAGAGATGATCTTTATTAGATAACAAAGATATGCAATGGTTTTGCAAACCCAGGTTGACCTGTTTAAGCGTTTTATATTTTAGTTCAGGCCTATACTCTCTGGAATTTAGAAGAATGAGGGAAAATCAAATTGAGGTATATAAGATGATAAACAATATGGATAAAATAGACGTGGAGCAGATGCTTTCTCTTGTGGGGCATTTTAGATCATAGTCTTAAGGATAAGGGGTAGCAAATTTGAAACAAATGTCGAAGAGAAACTACTTCTCCCAAAGGGTTGTGAATGTGGAATTTGCTACCCCAAACTGTGGTGGATGTTGGGACAGTGAGTAAATTCAAGGAGGAGTTAGACAGATTTTTAATTAGTAATGGGCTGAAGGGTTATGGGGAGAAGGCAGGACAATGGGGATGAGGGGCATATCAGCCATGACTGAATGGTAGAGCAGATTTGATGGGCTGAATGGCTTAATTTTGCTCCTATGTCTTTTGAATTTATGAACTATTTTCATGATAGAGAAGTAGCGGATTAAGAACTATCTGCACTTAAACGCATTTTCTTCCCTGTCCTCTGAACCATTTCCTGATGTTCGAGAAGGGTTCCAATGGTACATGTGATTATGGCGCTTGGGTCGGTTCTGAACATTCAGAAGGTAGAGATTTCTTAGCTCTACAGTAGGATTATGGATCTAACTCAGGCAAAGACTTCAGTGCAGTACTGAAGAAGTGCCGTATGGTGGGAGGTGCTGCCTTTTGGATGACACGGTAAGGCTCTACCTGCCTGTTCAGATAGACAAACACACAAATGCAAAAACATTAGCGCTTTTAAGGAGTTCTGACCAAAATTCTCCCCTCAAACAAATCTACTTAGGAACAGATTATCGGGTTATTTATTCATTAGCTATCTGTTCCACCTTTCTTTACAATAAGAAGTCTCACAACTACAGGTTAAAGTCCAACGGGTTTATTTGGAATCACAAGCTTTTGAAGCACTGCTCTTTCATCAGGTGAGTGATGAAGGAGCAGCACTCCAAAAGCTCATGATTCCAAATAAATTTCTTGGGCTTTACCTGGTGTTGTGAGACTTTTTACTATGCCCATCCCAGTCCAATGTTGGCATCTCCACATCATGGCCCTTTCTTTGTGTAAGATGGCTGTCACATTTACCAACTGTGACTATCTTTCAAAAAAAAACTGGAATAGGCCATTAGGGCAATCAAATGACAAAAGTTCTTTATAAATAAGCTTGCTGTTCTTTCCTCTTCATTAAAATGTTAAGCATTTATCATCAAGTAGAAGGATTAGAAGACAGAAGGAGGCCATTTGGCTTCTTAGAGGAAAGGAGGAGGCAAACCTTATTAATACATATAAAACTATTCCCCTAACCCAAATGGAAATGATATAAATTTCCCATGTTTCTCTGTTCCTCACTTGACAATATTGACTCCTTGATGATATTGCCTTGCTAAGACTTCCAGTATCTTCATATGTAAGTCTATGTTTTGGCAAGTTACAGAAGCACTGAAGGTTCACAATCAAAGCTGATCCATCCTCACCTGACATCCATCCTGTCCAGTCAGGCTTCAGTCAAAAGCTGGTCCATTTATTACCCCTCCACTTAGTCCAGTTGATATTTAGCATTGAAGTTTCAACTTCTGCCTCACAGCTTCAGGGACCCAGGTTCAATTCCAGTCTTGGGTCACTGTGTAGAGTTTGCTTGTTCTCCCCTTGTCTGCATGGGTTTCCTCTGGGTGCTCTGGTTTCCTCCCACACTCCAAAGATGTGCTGATTAGGTGGATTGGCCATGCTAAATTGCCCTTAGTGTCAGAGGGATTAGTAGGGTAATGGGGATAGGAGCTGGGTGGGATTGTTGTCAGTGCAGACTCAATGAGCCAAATGTTCTCCTTCTGCACTGTAGGCATTCCATGAAGCAAAAGTCCAAATGTGGGGCACAATCCAAAGATGTGCCGGTTAGGTGGATTGGCCACGCTAAATTGACCATAGTATCATGGGGCTAGCAGGGTAAATGGGTGGGATTAGGGGGATAGGGCATGGGTGGGATTGTGGTGGATACAGACTTGATGGGCCAAATGGCCTTCTTCTGCACTGCAGGGATTCTATAATATATTTTATTGCATGAAGTGTGTCAGGACACAATGGTGTCATTAGGCACTATACGAACGCAAATATTATTAGATCAGTATGATAGACTGAACGCATTCCCCCTCTTGGCCACAAAAACGCCACATTTGTGTCCGACTTGTCTAACTGTCCATTTGTACCACATTTGCCTAACTTTATCTTGCGTGAACGAATTCCAATTTCGGTGGGCTAATGTCGGCAGTGTCTGCGTTCAAACAGCAGGGGTCAGTGGTGTCTCATTGTGTTAACAGCACAATCGGTGCAGAACAGGAACAGAATGTAACAAAAAAGCTGAACGTGAGCAGGCTGAACATTTCCACAAACGTTATTCCCTAACTTACTGGAAGTCATTTGTCTTCCTGCTTTGGCAGGAGAAGTAAATAGAACCATATTGAAAAGGGGGAACTGTACACTTTCAGATCAGTGCGTTTGTCGCACAGCTATAGGTTTGTTGTCCGTTAATGAAGTGGCTACGTGGGCGTGTAGCTGAGGCCAAGCGTGGGAGTTAGAGGCTGTAGGCATGTGTATTTGTACAGAGCTACATAGCCTGATGGTGCAGCATATATTATATTCACAAATAAAAAAAAGATTCATGACATAGTGAGTGCTGGCAGCAAGATAATTCTCAGCAAAAAAACAATTTCACGGGAAATATGCTATGTTGGATTTCTGAACCAAAGTCTGTTGTGATGTTGAGAATGTATATGATGATAGCTTTTCAGTTTTGTAGAAAAGGCAACAAGAAAAATAAAAGACCTTGAGTCTGGGATTTAAGATATATTTTTAGCATTTGAATTAAATAAGAAGAGATACTACTTGGTGGGGGAAAAAAGCCCCAATTGGAGGCCATAGAGCATTAACACTTTCACTGCCGCATTGTGT
This sequence comes from Carcharhinus amblyrhynchos, assembly GCF_965287045.1. NCBI lineage: Eukaryota > Metazoa > Chordata > Chondrichthyes > Carcharhiniformes > Carcharhinidae > Carcharhinus > Carcharhinus amblyrhynchos. Next base: position 15,257,704 of record NC_137349.1, read on the forward strand.
GCTTAGCCTGAAGAGGTGGCACTCCAACCGACATTGACCTATATTTCTGTGTACGTCACTGTTTTCTATGTTGCTGGTCTGTCTCGCCATTTTGTCCGACGCTTCACAACCACACTGAGAAGTAGTACAACTGTGGCATGAGGTGTTAGTGCAGTCACAGCTGAGCATTCATGGGACAGTCAGAGCTGTCACCCACACTTCGTGCTGTTGCAATACGACTTAAATGGAGGTCGCGCGGCACAATCTTCTTTAAGTGATGTTTGCAGGTTGTCAGGAAAAATAAATTGTTTTGGACAATTGCTTTCTCAGGAGACTAAGGAAATTCGGCATGTCCGCCACGACTCTCACCAATTTTTACAGATGCACCATAAAAAGCATCCTTTCCAGGTGTATCTCAGCTTGGTATGGATCCTGCTCTGTCCAAGACCTCAAGAAACTATAAATAGTTGTGAACGTCGCCAGTCCATCACGCAAAACCAACTTCCTATCCATTGACTCCATCTACGCTTCCTGTTGCCCTGGAAAAGCAGCCAGCTTAATCAAGGATCCCACGCATCCTGGACATACTCTCTCCCAACTTCCTCCATCGGGAAAAAGATACAGAAGTCTGAGATCAGGCACCAACCAACTCGAGAACAGCTTCTTTCCTGCTGCCATCAGACTTTTGAATGGTCCTACCTATATTAAGATGATCTTTCTCCACACTCTGTAACTGCAACACTATTTCCTGCATTCTATCCTTTCCTTCTCCCGCATGTAGTCTATGAACAGAATTTTTTAATTCATTCGTGGGACTTGGGTGTCGCTGGCTGACCAGCATTTATTGCCCATATTTAGTTTCCCAAGGGCACTTGAGAGTCAAGCACGTTACTATGGCTCTAGTCACATGTAGTCCAGACCAAGTAAAGATGGCAGATTTCTTTCCCTAAAGGACATTAGTGAACCAGATGGGTTTTTCTGATAATCGACAGTGGTTTCATGGTCATTAGTAGCTTCTTAATTCGAGATATTTTTGTATTGGATTCAAACTCCACCATCTGCCATGATGGGATTCGAACTTGGATCCCCAGAACATTAGTTGAGTTTCTGGATTAATAGTCTAGTGATAATACCACCAGGCCATTTCCTCCCCACTGCCCGTATAGGACACAAGAAACAATACTTTTCATTATACCCCAATACATGTGACAATAATAAATCAAAGCAAATCAAAAAGAGAGTGGTGGTAAACTTTACCCACCTGAAGCACCAATAAATCATTAAACCGTTGTGTTGGATAACATTGTGGCTATCAGTCGATCGAGAAGCAAAACAGCAGCCACCTTTCAAAGCGAGGACTGATGTGCACTGTGGTTTGATGGATTTTGTTTCCAGCTGCAGCCACTCTGAACCTTTGTCCAAAACAATTTATTTTTCCTGACAACCTGCAGACATCACTTTTTTTTTGTAAACCGAAGTCCCATTTGCTTGTTCAGGTGGATATAAATGAGCCTCTGGCACTATTTAGAGAAATGGAGAGAATACCCATCTCCTACCTCACATCAACCAGACTTTAGCTAGCAGATTATTTGGTCAGTTATGTCATTTGCTTCTCATGAGAGCAAAAGTAATATTGTTTGTGAAGTGTTTGATGACCTGAGGATAGGAATAGCATCATACAAGGTCTTGAAAATGTCTCAAGTGGTGATTGTCAATGAGCTTTTTGACCAAGGGGGACATTACAATCGAGTTCAATCTCACCCTCACATGATATCCACACGCACGCACTTCCTAGCAAATGTCACTCTATTAAAAGCTCTGGCTTTTATATCTCTGTTCCTGGTTCAGGTGAGTCAGCAAACAAAACTCCTCAGCCTCTAAGATGCCACTAATAGCTTCTGGTCCAATCAAAGTAAAAAGGTGGCAGAATAAGCCTTGTTAAAACAAAATGGGACATTCCCATTAAGTTTGGATGTTATTATTCAAGACATACTATAAGCTTCGAGACACCCTATGCCCTTTGAAGTCACTAGTCACAGAAAACATCGGACACAATCTCCAGGGATTGTCAGACTTGGACAAGGCTGTGGATGGGATTGGCAGCACAGAGTGAAAGCCCACAGCCCCACCAATTTACCTCAAACATGGCCCCACAAATTGTCATCTCATCCAAGCCCAGGAGCAGGACCCTCTCCCATACTGCCTCCCCCATGGGAGGGGTAAGTAGGGGCGGGAAGTCTGGTTGTCCCCAAACTAACCAAGTTAAATTAGATGAAATATTGTTGACAAAATCTTGCCGCTGTTCGTGCCACAGGTGGGAAGGGATGTGTTCAATGGGGAAACCCATTGACAACGTGCGACCATAGGATCTGGTCACCTGAAAGAGGTGCACTGCCTCCACCTCTACTGTGAAGTACGCCGTGAAGAAAGTGAAAATTCCCCCCAGTGATGTAGCTGAGGAGGCAGGTTTTTCTTTCAAGAAATATTTATTGGGATAGAGATGTCAAAACAAAGATTTTGAGCTTGTTTAGCAGAGTATAGGGACCAGTTGTGCACAGACTAGTGATTGAACCTGACAGTTCTGATCTAGATGGCATATAATCACACTATACATCAAAGAATCATTGAAGCCCTGCATTGTGGAAGGAGGCCATTCGACCCACTGAGTCTGCACCAGCCCTCTGACAGAGTATCTTATCCAGGCCCTCTCCCCTGCCCTATCCAATAACAGTATGCATTTCCCATGGCTAGTTCACCTAACCTACGCATCTTTGGAGTGTAGGGGGAAACCAGACCATCCAGAAGAAGTAAGGGGCAATTTAGCACGGCCAATCCACCTAATCTGCACATCTTTGGAGTGTGGGAGGAAACCAGAACATCCAGAGGAAACCCACGCAAACACAGGGAGAACGTATGAACTCCACACAGTCATCCAAGACCAGAATCAAACCTAGGTCCTTGGCTCTGTGAGGCAGCAATGCTAACAACTGTGCCATTGTGCTGCCCATGGGACAGCTTGGAGACTCATTCAGGGGGAGCATCCTTTGTAATTTCTAACTTTTTAAAAAATGTTTATTCTCAGAATGCAGACATCACTACCGGGGTGGGGTGGGTGTCGGAGGAGATAATTATTGCCTATACCTAGTTGCCCATTGCCCATGAGAGGATAGTTAGTGAACCTTCTTCATAAACCTCTGCAGCCTGTGTGGTGACCCCCCCACCCCCTTCTCCTCCACCCCCCCGCCACCGCCCCCCCCCCCCCCCCCCGCCCCCACCAAATCCCCCGCCAACCCACCCCACCCCATCCCCGCGTTGTTAGGTAGGGAGTTCCAGGATTTTGACCCCAACAACAGAATGAACTGCTTGCAAATAATAATTCAAAATGGCAGCACCTGCGATAAGGATTCTGTTTGTGAATTGTTCTGAAAAGTTCAATCTTTGCATAGCAGCCTCTGTATAAAGATCAGGTTGTTTAAACTGATGTGATTGGAAAGATCTCAGTGGACTTGCACTGTGGATACTGGCAGTGCTATTGCTATTGGTAACAACTTAGGCTGTCCTAAGCATTTAACATAATCACTCAGATTCCCCAATGGGACTGGAGTGCCCTTTTAAAGAAATGAATATGTTAAACACAGCTGTGTCCTGCAGGTTTGGATTTTAACCTGTTCTAGCCTGGGACAGAGACAACACAGTTTAAAATTGGGCCAAGCTGTGCTTTCTGCCACTCTACCTCATTTTTCCCCTTCCGAAGGCAAGACGCTTACTGGGATAAAGCTCCAAAGGTGCTGCATGCCCTTCCCGTACATGGTCAAGAGGCCATTCCCTTTATGTGTGAACCCAGAGTGTTACCAGGCTCTTTGGTTTTTTAATTACTGGAATTGGAGGAGATATGTTGGTCCCAGTCAAGTCCCAGCCTGTTCTCACCCAAAATTCACACTTTGGGGACAGCACGGTGAAGGCAAGTAGAATGTTGTCATTCTTTCAAAAGGAAATGGAATCTAAAAATAGATTTTTTTTGCGGCTGTCCAGGGCTTTGGTGAGATTGCACCTGCAATAAAGCATACAGTTTTGGTCTCCTTATTTGAAAAAAGGTATAACTGCACTAGAAGCAGTTCAGAGAAGGTTCGCTCGACTCATTCCTGTGATGATGGGATTATCTTATAATGAAAGGTTGAACAGGGTGGGCCAATACTCATTGGAGTTTAGACAAATGAGAGGTGATCTGCCTCACAGCGCCAGGGACCCAGGTTCAACTCTAGCTTCGGATCACTGTCTATGCGGAGTTTGCACTTTCTCTCCGAGCCTGCGTGTATTTCCTCCGGGTACTCCGGTTTTCTCCCACAGTCCAAAGATGTGTGGGTTAGATTGATTGGCCATGCTAAATTGACCGTAGCATCAGGGAAATTAGCAGGGTAAATGAGGGTTACAAGACTAGGACATGGGTGGGATTGTGGTTGCTACAGACTCAATGGGCCAAATGGCCTCCTTCTTTACTGTAGGGCTTTTATGATTTTATTTGAACTTATCAGATAGATACCAGGAGGATGTTTACACTCCTGGGGCAGACTAAGATAGTTTAAGAATGAGAAGTCGACTATTTAAGATGGGAGTGAAGCAGAAACTCTTCCTCTCAATGCACTGTTAGCCTATGGAATTTTTTTCCCAAAAACATGGAGGCTATTCAAGGCTTCATAGACAAGGTTATGACAAAGTGAAGTTGAGACCACAACCAGCTCAGCCATGATCTTATTGAAAAGCAGAGCAGATTTGAAGGGCTGAATGGCCTACTTCCTGTGAACAATACCATGAAATATTGGCTATTCTTCATCTTTCTAATAAATTTACTTCACAGTTCAAATCTGTAGCAAGGCCCAATGTTGCAAACACAACCAGAATGAAATGCAAGTCATAAAGCCTTTCTCCACATCAGGATGTCGCAAAGCACTTTATAACTCATGAAGTCCTTCTTGAGGTGTAGTTACTGTTGCAACTTATTTACATATAGCAAGGTCACATTTTCAACAATAGGATAAATGATCAGATCATTTAGTGTTGGTGGCTGAGGAAAACTATTGGTCAGGGCATTGGGGAAAGTTCCTTGCATTCCTTGCATTGGGCGACACGGTTGCACAGACGTTAGCACTGCTGCCTCACAGTGCCAGGGATCTGCGTTTGATTCCTGGCTTGCATGACTGTCTGTGTGGAGTCTGCACGTACTCCCCATGTCTGTGTGCTTTTCCTCCGGATGCTCCGGTTTCTTCCCACAGTCCAAAACACATGCTGGTTAGGTGCATTGGCCATTCTAAGTTCTTCCTCAGTATACCCAAACAGGTGCTGGAGCATGGTGACTAAGGGATTTTCATAGTAACGTAATTGCAGTGTTAATGTAAGTCTGCTTGTGACACTAGTAAACAAAATAAATAAATAAGATAGTGCCATGTGGATTTGCAGCTTTTCAAGAAGGAAGCTCACCATCTCTTCTCAAGGGCAACTAGGGATGGGCAATAAATGCTGGCCAGCCAGCGATGCTCATATGTTACAATTGAGTGAAAAAAAGAGAAGCTTTATGCTTATCTGAGAGGACATATGTTTGATGCCTTATCCAATAAATAACACCTCCAACAGCGGGCCTTGATTACATCGCCCAGTCTCCAAAATGGAGTTGAACTTGCACCTTCTGACTCAGAAGGAAGAGTGGTACCAAAGAGCTGTGGCTTATATTGCTTTTTGTGGTAGTGTGACCACTTTAAGGGGCGATTGTTCATGGATCACATGACCCACCCAGGCCTATTGCTTGGATGAGCATTAAGCTTGGCCAAAGGCAAAAAAGTGTGTGCGGGTCTAGGGAGCACGCAGACTCCCAGTGTGAGCCCAGGAGTCAAGGAGTAAAGATCTGTATTGTTATGCCCCAGGTGAGGATGGATGAATTAAGTCTCTGGCTGGAATTTTACCAGCCTGCCCACCATGGGAATTGGAGCAGGCGAGGGGCAGAACATGGAAAGGTCTGTTGACCTCGGGTGGGATTTTACGGTTTTGGGATGAGCGAGGCTGTAAAATGCCACCATCTTTCTTTATTCAATCCCTTCCACCAGTGGCAAAAAGATTTGCTGTAAAAATAATCCTTCCCTGTCATGGGTACCTTTTCTCAGCTCCAATATTTATGTTCTAAAAGGAGCCAATTTAACCAGGCTTGAGTTAAAGATAGAATGAGCTCATTAACTGCTAAAGGCAAGAAAATGGTAACACACAGGCATACACATTCATACAGATTATAAATGAGAATTGAGTCTAAAGTAACTAAAAAAAAGTATACCAAACAGTGCTGGACTCATGAGGAATAGATGAATGAGCCTTGCAGCCATTGCAATTCAAGATTCCAATGGCACTGAGTTCAGAGGTGAATAGTCAGTTTTGAGATTCCGGTGTTCTGCAGTTTGGTGGGGAGGTTTCCCTGTTTCTGTTCATGCTGTGGTCTTTGCTTACTTAGTTTACTTTAATCAGAGAGAGAGAGAGATACTAACAAAAAGCTTTTGCAGGGGAGCTGTTGATGTTTGCTTCTGTGTTATACACCCACTGATTACCCATTATGCATTGGATATTGCACACAGGATATCTTTTGATGAGATGATACTCATCTTCAGTTGTATCCCATTGTCTCCACTGGAGATGGCAATCAATTGCTGGATGCTTTAGAAGTACCTTGCCTGGAAACAGGGTGGTTCCATTGTCTCTCAGAATAGTAGCCACCAGTAATTCAGCTAGTTACTGACTTTACATCTTCAGCCATCTTTGCTGTGTATGTCCATCTTAAACTCACTGGTCTTATTTAAAGTTCAATATTTCTGGATGTAAATCTGTGTTTTCCTTCATTAGAAAAATTGTAAAGCATATGAATATACATTCACACAGATTAGAAATGAGAATTGAGTGCAAAATTAAGTAAAAAATAAATACAAATCAGCCTTTGAAGTGTCCATGAGGATTTGATGGCCATTGTAATTCGTGATTTTAGTTGCTTTCATTTCAGCAAATAAACAACTGGTTTTGATATTCCAGTGCCCTGGGGTTTCGCTGAAAATCTGCCCTGCTTCCTTTTCAGCTGTGGCTTTGCTAACTTGGCTTGCTTCAGCAATTGGAGGGAGAGAGCAACCTGCAAAACATTTGCAGGGGATCTGCTGTAGGCTTTCCTCCTGCATTAGTCGACATTGACCATGTTTTGCAGATGACGTTTATCCCAGTCGTTGTATATTCTTGGTAGGCATAATTCCATGAACCAGACTGAGACATTGCTCACAGGATATCCATCATTCCTGCTGAGATGATAATCAGTTCCCATTATCTCCACAGGAAATAGCAGTTAATTTCTGTATGGTTTTCAATCTTTTGATGTATCCTTGTCTGGAGGCAGGGTATAATTTTGTTAGCATCACTCACCAACAATTCAGTGAGTGAATTTACATCCACAGCCATCTTTGGCCTGTATGTCCATTTTTAAAATCATAGCTGTTATTTAAAAGTATGTCCATACATAATTTGAGGTTTTTCTCCATTATCATGAAGAACTGGTTACATAAACAAAGACATAATTGTTTGCCAAATTTTGGAATGGCTCATGTGTGAACTGCAGCCCATTGTCTGATGCTTCAATGGGCAATGGTCTCTGGCCTCCACTCAGCACTTTCCTTGGAGGTAGGAAGTGGCATGCCATTTGCTGGTGATAGGATCATCTGATCTCACCACTGTCAATGGAAATTCCCATTGAAGCTATCCCAGGCTGCTGGGAAAGCTGTGGCAGGGGTTACGTCATCGATGGGACGAGAGAATGCTGCTGGCTTGAATGACTGGTGAATTCCAACCAAAGTCTGGAATGCCGTGTTTTGAATAAATTCTTTTACATAAGAACATAAGAAAACAAGAAATAGGAGCAGGAGTAGGCCATCTAGCCCTTCGATCCTGCCCCGCCATTCAATAAGATCATGGCTGATCTGTCGTGGCTCAGTTCCACATTCCCGCCCTCTCCCCATAACCCTTAATCCCCTCTCTTATCAAAAACCCATCAACCCGCGTCTTAAAAATATTTAGTGAGGTAGCCTCCACCACTTCAACGGGCAGAGAATTCCAGAGATTCACCACCCTTTGAGTGAAGAAGTTCCTCCTCAACTCCGTTCTAAACCGCCCCCCCCCTTTATCTTGAGGCTGTGCCCCCTAGTCCTACTATCCTTTCTGAGCGGGAAGAGTCTCTCCACCTCTATCCTATCCATCCCATTCATCATCTTATACGTCTCAAAGAGATCTCCCCTCATTCTTCTAAACTCTAACGAGTACAAGCCTAGTTTATTCAGCCTCTCCTCATAGCTCAACCCCCTCAACTCCGGTATCAGCCTAGTAAACCTCCTCTGCACTCCCTCCAAGGCCAAAATATCCTTGCGTAAGTACGGCGCCCAAAACTGCACACAGTACTCCAGCTGCGGCCTCACCAATGCCCTATACAGCTGTAGCAAGACCTCCCTACTTTTATATTCAATCCCCCTCACTATAAAGTTGAGGAGAAGGTACAGGTAAGGGAAGAGGCCGAGGATGTCCCAATAATAGAGGGAGTAGGGGGCGTGAGTATGGTTGGTGGCGTTATGGCAAATAGGGTGAAGGCTGGGATGAAGGCACTTTAACTGAATGCACGAAGCATTCGGAATAAAGTGGATGAGCTGGTGGCGCAGATCAGCACAAATGGATATGATCTGGTGGCCATTACAGAGACGTGGCTGCAAGGTGACAGGGACTGGGAGCTGAATGTCCAGGGGTATCAAGTGTTTAGGAAGGATAGGCGGGAGGGAAAAGGGGGGGGCGTAGCTCTGCTGATTAAGGATAGCATCAGGGTGGTAGCAAGGGATGATATTGGAGCCAAGGAGCAGAAAGCGGAATCGTTGTGGGTAGAGATTAGGAACAGCAAAGGGAGGAAGACGCTGGTGGGTGTCGTCTATAGGCCCCCGAATAATGATCTGGAGGTGGGGCGGGCTGTTAACGTGCGAATAAGTGCGGCGTGCAGGAATGGGACGGCCGTAGTTATGGGGGATTTCAATCTACATATAGATTGGTCGACCCATGTTGGACACGGTGGGCTCGAGGAGGAGTTCTTGGAATGCTGCCGGGATAGTTTCCTGGAACAGTGTGTGTTGGAGCCGACGAGGGAGCGAGCTATCTTGGATCTGGTGTTATGTAATGAGGCAGGTAGAACTAGGGACCTTGCGGTGAAGTATCCTCTTGGGGAGAGTGATCATTGTATGGTGGAGTTTCTGGTGCAGATGGAGGAGGAGAAAGTGGGTTCCTGGACGCGCGTCCTTTGTTTGAACAGAGGGGAGTACGGTAGGATGAGAGAAGGATGAGAGGAGAATTGGCGAATGTGGACTGGGGGAGCGCGTTGGAAGGTAGGTCTGCTGAGGAGCAGTGGAGGATCTTTAAGGAGATCCTTCTTGGTGCTCAGCGGAAATTTATTCCGATGGTCAAAAAGGACAGTAGAAGGAGAGGTAATAAGCCGTGGATAATGAAGGAGGTGAAGGAAAGTGTTAAACTAAAAGCGGAGGAATTTAGAGTAGCTAAGAGCAGTGGGAGAGAAGAGGATTGGGAGAGGTTTAAATGTCAACAAAGATTGACAAAGAATTTGATAAAGAAGGGTAGGAGAAACTATGAAGCTGGGCTAGCGCTTAATATAAAAAAGGATAGCAAGAGTTTTTATAAATATATGAAAAGGAAGAGGCTGGCTAGGGTGAACGTTGGTCCCTTAGAGGATGAGAAGGGGGACTTAGTGGTAGGGGATGGGGATATGGCTGAGGTCCTGAATAACTTTTTTGTTTCTGTCTTCACGGAGGAGGACGTGAATAATTTGCCGGGTGTTAGAGATGGAAAGGTGGTAGGACTGGAGGGTCTTAATGACATTACTGTTACGAGAGAGGCGGTGCTCGACAGACTGGAGGGGCTGATTGTGGACAAGTTGCCAGGACCGGATGGCATGCATCCAAGGGTTCTGAAAGAAATGGTGGAGGTGATAGTGGATGCCTTGGTGGTTATTTTCCAGACGTCGCTGGATTCCAGGGAAGTGCCGGAAGATTGGAAAGCGGCTAATGTTACGCCATTGTTTAAGAAGGGTGCCAGGCAAAAGGCAGGGAATTATAGGCCGGTTAGTTTAACGTCTGTTGTAGGTAAAATGTTAGAATCCGTCATCAAGGAGGAAATAGCGAGGCATCTTGAGAGGAATTGCTTGATAGAGCAGACGCAGCACGGTTTCGTTAAAGAGAAGTCGTGTCTGACAAATTTACTGGAGTTCTATGAGGATGTGTCTATGGCGGTGGATAGAGGAGAGCCGGTGGATGTGGTCTTTCTTGATTTTCAGAAGGCGTTTGACAAGGTACCTCACAAGAGGTTATTGCAGAAGGTCAGGGGACATGGAGTTGGGGGTAGGGTGTTAGCGTGGATAGAGGATTGGTTGTCAAATAGGAGGCAGAGAGTGGGGGTCAATGGGTGCTATTCAGATTGGCGGATGGTGACTAGTGGAGTGCCCCAGGGGTTGGTGCTGGGGCCTCAGCTATTTACCATTTATATAGATGATCTGGAGGAGGAATCTGAGTGTAGGGTGTCGAAATTTGCTGATGACACCAAGATTGGTGGAACGGCAAATTGTGCGGAGGGTGTGGAGAGTCTACAGAAGGATCTAGATAGGCTGGGCGAATGGGCCAGGAAATGGCAAATGGAATTTAATGTTGGCAGGTGCGAGGTGGTCCACTTTGGTAGGAATAATGGTAGGAAGGATTATTACTTACGCGGCGAAAAACTGCAGCAGGCGACGGTGCAGAGGGACCTTGGGGTCCTTGTGCATGAGTCGCAAAAACCCAGCTTGCAGGTGCAGCAGGTGGTCAGGAAGGCTATTGGGATGCTGGCCTTGATTTCTTCTGCCACGATACTAAGCAATCAATTTATTTGAATCCACTGTGAATAATAATCAATAGCAATAAAAACAATTTTCCCCTTAAAATCAAATAAGTCCATTCCCTAGCGCTGATGGTAAGCAAGAAGATAATAGTGGTTCGTTTTGTTTCTGGCTGTTCATGGCACATGTAATACTGTTAGAAATCAAGTTGTCTTAAAGTGAGTAATTCCTGGTGCAGGGAGGCAGGAACATATTAGAAAGCTGGTCTGATGCTTTCCTTTCTAAAACTCCACAACCGTTTGCCTCCAAATCTGTCACTCTAGGGCTGGGAGATCTCTGGACAGTATGTGATTATTTTATCAACCCCTTATATAAATCTGAAGTAAAAGTGAAGTTGGGTGGGATATGGAAAACAATTCCAATTGTGATACTGGGGGTGAACATCTTGTTCAGCCTCATGGTTTGCAGTTGGTGACTTCAGTGGATGAAGAGATTTCTTTCTCCCCTATTTTAATACCAAGGTTGACATTTCCTTAAACTGGCTTAATGCCTCAGCTAAGATAATGGACAGAGGAATGTCACTTTGCTGCATTAATCGTATCCTCACCACCATTGCTCAGACTAAGTGCTAAGCTATGGTTCTTAATGCCACTCATTAGATAAGGTGTGTTAGATTACACACCTCTAAACCCCATGTTTATATATTTAGCTATTACATGTGAAAAGAATGCCTTGTCTAAAATACATATCCGTGCAATATAAATATGTCACTTATTAAGACAAAGCACTGTCATGTGTGAGCATTTTGAACCAATATTTTTGCAGGGCACACATTTCACAGCACGTGCCTTGTTCCACAAGATTGCAATTATTATGTAGTAATGTGCATGTTGGTGTCCATCGTTTGGAAAAAGAATTTTCCCCCCAACATGAAAAGAAAGAACACTTACACCAATCAAAATGCTTAAAACTGAACTCAGGTCTTTGTACATTAGGTAAAAAGTTTTGACTTTCTAGTTTTGAAAGTTGGTATGCTTTGCAAAGAGTCGACTGTTTTGAGAGTGGAAACTTTCTTCCGCCCACCTGTTGCCTGTAGCAACAAGGGTGAATTCCTGTGGTTTTCTCAGCTGTTCAAAGTAATATGTAATATATGCACTCACACATAAATACAAAAAAAAGTGAGTCTAGCTAGCATTCACAGCTGTAAGTAAAGATGATTTCATTCGACTGGTTTATCTCAACACATTCTGCCAATAATAGTTAGGGGGAAATAAAAAGATATATTGCATGGTTTTCAGCTTGCAATACGTGCAAACAAGTCTCGGAGGGGGCAGCCTGGCTCCTGCAGTCAGGAGGAGAATCGGAACATCCTTTCAGACATGTAAGCTGTCAGCTGTGGTGAAAGTCTGCTAAGAGCTGTGTTCTGGCAGGGAGTCTTTCTCACCACAGAACAGATGTCTTGCTGATAATGGATGCTGCGTGTGCACCATGAACGCCCCTCTCTGTGCTTGTGCCTTTTGCTGTGCATCAGATGTGGCTTGAACAGCAATTATAAACTTGACTACCTAATGAATACAATGCGTGAGTCGAGCTTATCAGGGCAAAAAGGACATCGAACCCTGAGGTACAATTGTTGGTCATTTTTATTTTTTTCGGTGCTGGTCATTTAAATAAAATAGGGCCAGAGTAGAGGTAAAATGATCAAAATAAGTTGACAATGATGTGAATTCATAAAACAACCTCCCAACTGAAAGCAAAAGATTAAGCAATTGGAACAAAGTTGATTTTCACTGCCTGTCACAGCACGTAACACTCATTTTCACCACTAAGGTGGGAAATCGCACTTAGACTTGGCAGGCTCACGCAGGGTAAGTGTTGTCAGCTTTCATCTGTGCTAGCGGTGAGGACTTCCCCAGTGAGGATAGATCCCAGTCTTCCCGTCAAAAACTTTGACAGTCCATCTTCTGGGATGAAGTTGTTAATCGAACCTCCAAAGGCTCCATGTTGGACGCAACATTTCATCTTCACAAAGTGCATTTTTATGATACCTGTGTTTTTTTTAACTGTTCTTGTCTAGGGGAGAGTGCTTTCTGTGCATCAAACACCCTGTACCCACTCCACCCTCATCCCATCTGAAACCTGAATAGGGTTTCCAATTCACTATTCTCTATAACACAACAATGAGTGGAAATAAAACCAAGTGAAGTTTTACAACTACAGATGGGGTGGAAACAGAGAAGTCAGTCAGTGAGAGGGAGTTGGGGGAATGGCAGCTCCCCAGGCCCCCTGCTGTCCTGGCGCCAGCAGAAGTGTACCCCATCCCTATCCACTTTTAGCATTAAATTGAGTGGGCTGTACAGCGCAAACGTCTTCTCATTTTGGCCAACATCATGACGCATCAATTGAACCGTTAGAAAGCTGCCAATGATCACTCACAAGTTTCACTTTCTTCCTTTCACTTTTTGCCAGACACTTCCTCATTTTATAAGTAGCACATTTATATTGAATAGTTTAGAAACTATTAAGAAACAGTTTATCCAAATCTATTGCACCAAATTCCCTTACCAATAACATACCATACAAATTGCTTCATCTGCAAGTTTAATTAGCTAGTAAATTAATATGATAAACAGAAGGGTGGCACAGTGTTTAGCACTGTTGCCACACAGTGCCAGGCACCTGGGTTCAATTCCAGCCTCGGGTCACTGTCTGTGTGGAGTTTGCACATTCTCCCTGTGTCAGCATGGGTTTCCTCTGGATGGTCCGGTTTCTTCCCACAGTTCAAAGATGTGTGGGTTAGGTTGATTGGCTATGCTAAATTTTCCCTTTGTGTCAAGAGATTAACAGGAGGAATATGTAGGGTTATGGGGATGGGGCCTGGGTGAGATTGTTGTCAGTGCAGGCTTGATGGGCCAAATGGCCTTCTCCTGCACAGGAGGATTCTATGATCTTATGGAACGAGTTCCATTTTTGTGTACTTATTTGAGTTTTCTGTTTAGCCACAAGATTCATTTATACCGTACCTTTCCATTAGCCTTGTTTCTGCTATCTTTGCAATTGTTTCTCATTGTATAATTTTAAATAAATAACAAAATCTGAATTATATATGCATAGCTTTAAGGATATTTTGAAGAGCCAAAATGTTATCTGTTGTAATAAGCAAAGCTCTTGAGCATGGGGAACATTTTTTGCCTCCAAGTCTATAGGTTGTGGGTTTTAAGTTACATTCCAGGATTTGAGAAGTAGAGATGGTCGAAAGCTTCAAGTTTCTAGGTGCTCAGATCAGCAGCAATCTATCCTGGTCCCTCAATGCTGACACTATAGTTAAGAAAGCCCAACAATGCTCTACTTTTTTAGAAGGCGAAGGAAATTCAGCATGACTGCTATGACTCTCACCAATTCTTACAGATGCATCATAGGAAGCATTCTTTCTGGACGTATCACAACTTGATGTGTCTCCTGCTCTGACCAAGAATGCGCAAAACTACAAAGGGTTGTGAACGTAACCCAGTCCATCATGCGAACCAGCCTCCCATCCATTGACTCTGTCTACATTTCCCGCTGCCTTAGAAAAGCAGCCAGCAAAAGAAAGGACCCCACACCCCGGACATTCTCTCTTCCACCTTCTCCCTCGGGAAAAGATACAGAGGTCTAAGTTCACATACCAACTGATTCAAGAACAGCTTCTTCACTGCTGCCATCAGACTTTTGAATGGGTCTACCTTATATTAAGTTGATCTTTCTCTACACCCTATCTGATAACTGTAACACTATATTCTGCACCTTTCCTTTCCTTCTCCTCCATGTACTCTATGAACAGTATGTTTTGTCTGTATAATGTGCAGAAAACACTACTTTTTACTGCATTGCCATACGTGTGACAATAATAAATTAAATCAAATCAAATCCAGTTCAGCTCATGATCTAAACTGAGATTGTAGTGTGGTGATGGGAGAGAGCCACCTTGTCAAAAGTGCTGATCTTTGGATGAGGAATTAAATTGATTGTCCTAGTGCTTAAAAGGGATGTTAAAGACAACGTGGCGTTATTTGAAAAAGAGAAGGGATTTATTTTCATTTCTTTGCCAACATTCTGCCTGCAATGAACTCCACCCAAAGAAAAACAGATGAATTGGTGATTTTTCCTCATTGCTGTTTGTGGGATATTGCTGTATGAAAAATGGATGTTATCTTCGCTGATGTAATGACCATCATTATATGTCACAGCAATCTACTGTATGTTGAAATGCTTTGAGATGTTCCTGAGTGGTATACTAAGGTATATTAATGCAAATCTTTTCTGCTGAAGATAATGACTGTCAAACATGTATTGAAAATAATGTATTCCGTGAACTAAGAAGACAAGAAAAAATTCACAGAGCTCAAAGATAAAGTGGAATGTGATTGCAAGAGCAGCAAAAATGTAATTTTATTATAACCAATTGATGCATAAAAGAAAGTAGAAAAGACTGAGAACAAGAGATACATATTCTCAGGGGACAGTTTACCCACTTACCTTCTTCACTGGCGCATGTTTTTCACACATGAGACAACCAGTATATAAAATGACCTAGAATGCTAAATAGAGAAATTACTTGACTTTTAGAGATTGGATAATATATGCCATTGTACAGAGACAATGCATATGACATTGGCTGTAGACACAAACAAACCATCATTCAGTTTCAATTCAAGCTTTATTACTTTCAAACCAAGACATTTCTAAAATTGGACATTTGTCAAATGGGGGAGGGGAGTAGACAAATAGGATACTAACAAAAGTAGGTTCTATCGGCAGAGGTAAATAGTTAAATTGAATTTCCATTATTTAAACCTAATACGCACATTATCCATTGTAGACTTTGAGAATGAAAACTTTCCCAATTATGCCAATCAGTCAGGAGTGTACATACACAGGCAAGGATCAGCCACGAATGTCTTGGACACGGTGCTGAAGGTGTGGTGGCATGATGGTTAGCACTGCTGCCTCATAACGCCAGGGACCTGGGTTCATTTCTGGCCTCTCTGTCTGTGTTTGCACATTCTCCCTGTGTCTGCGTGTGTTTCCTGTGGGTGCTGTAGTTTCCTTGCACAATCCAAAGATATGCAGGTTAGGTTGATTAGCCATGCTAAATTGATCTCGTGTCAGGGGATTTGACTGAGTTTTTTGAAGGGGTAACCAAGAATATAGACGAGGGCAGAGCAATTGATGTTGCCTGCGTGGACTTTAGCAAAGCCTTTTCTAAAGGGATCTAGGGCAAGATATGTAAATGGATACAAATTGGCTTCTTGATAGAAGCCAAAGGGTGGTTGTAGAGAATTGTTTTTCAAACTAGCGGCCTGTAACCAGCGGTGTGCCTCAGGGATCAGTGCTAGGTCCACTGTTATTTGTCATTTGTATGAATGATTTGGATGAGAATATAGGAGACGTGGTTAATAAGTTTCCAGATGACACTAAGATTGGTGGCATAGTGGACAGTGAAGAAAGTTATCTCCAATTTCGACAGGATCTTGACCAGTGGGCTGATGAATAGCAGATGGAGTTTAATATAGACAAATGCAAGGTGATGCATTTTGGTAGATTGAACCAGGGCAGGACTTAGTCAGTAGAGCACTGGGGAGTGTTACAGAACAAAGAGATCTAGGGGTACATGTTCATAGCTCCTTGAAAGTGGAGTCACAGGTGGACAGAGTGTTGAAGAAGGCATTCGACATGCTTGGTTTCATCGGTCAGAACATTGAATACAGGAGTTGAAATGTCTTGTTGAAGTTGTACAAGACATTGGTAAGGCCACGCTTGGAATCCTGTGTGCAATTCTGGTCACCCTATTATAGAAAGGATATTATTTAACTAGAATGAGTGCAGAAAAGATTTACTAGGATGCTATCAGGACTTGATGGATTGAGTTATAAGGAGAGGCTGGATAGACTGGGACTATTTTCTTTGGAGCGTAGAAGGCTGAGGGGTGATCTTATAGAGGTCTATAAAATAATAAGGGGCACAGATCAGCTAGATTGTCAATATCTTTTCCCAAAGGTAGGGGAGTCTAAAACTAGAGGGCATAGGTTTAAGGTGAGAGGGGAGAGTTACAAAAGTGTCCAGAGAGGCAATTTTTTCACACAGAGAGTGGTGAATGTCTGGAACAAGCTGCCAGAGGTAGCAGTAGAGGCGGGTACAATTTTGTCTTTTAAAAAGCATTTAGATAGTTATGTGGATATGATGGGTATAGGGGGATATGGGCCAAATGCGGGCAATTGGGATTAGCTTAGGAGTTTTAAAAAAAAGGGCAGCATGGACAAGTTGGCTGAAGGGCCTGTTTCCATGCTGTAAACCTCTATGACTTTATGATTGGCAGGGAAAATATGTGGCGTTATGGGAATAGGGCCTGGTTGGGATTGTGGTTAATGCAGACTTGATGGACCGAATGGCCTCCTTCTGCACTGTAGGGATTCTTTGATGATCTATGATCATTATTTAGTGCAAGTTCTCATTTCATGGTTTGTATGAACATTTTGCTCATCCTCCCCTTCATAGTGAAAAATATTTGGAGTGCAGCGCAATGCTGCTATTGAAAATAAACAATAGTTTTAGTATCGTCTCCTTCATCATTTCTAGCGCCCAATCCATGCCCAGCCAATCACTCATGTCAATGGCGGACCTGACAAATTAAGGCAAAATTTATATTAAAGAAAAGATGTGGATTAGTGTCTGAGATTAAGATATCAGGCAAAATGGACACCAACCAGTGTACATTTAGGAGCCAAACTGCATTTTATCTTTCAACTTTATGACATTGAGTTATAAAAAATGAAAGAGTTTTAAAACTTCCCCCTGAATATCATTCAACTACAGGGAAAGCTTCATATCGAATACTACCTTCCTGCATACAGTCTTCAAAGGCTCAGCTCAATTCTGTTGATCCAGTTCAACACACTCTTATTTGTGCATGAAGATTGATAATCGAATAAGAGCAATAGTTTATCCAATCTAGGTATAATTGTCATTCTTTAAATTCATCACATTTAGTAGTTGGTAAGCCAACTCCCTGCCTAACCTTGTTTCCTCTGCATAATCAGTTGCAATAATATTAGGGCTTAAAATTAAAATATGCCACATAGACATCTGTCTATGAAAGCAAACAATCCATTTTACATAAGGTGTCTCATAGGACATCACTTTTGGCTGATAAGGCCAATTAACAAGGAAGGTTCTTTCACAAGCACTGCACATGAAACTTCCAAGTGTTATTCTGGGTTACAGAAACAGAAAAATGCTGGAAAATCTCAGTAAGTCTGACAGCATCTGTGAAGAGAGAAGAGAGCCAACGTTTCGAGTCTGGTTGTCAGAGCTAGTCTGCTCGGCACTGGAAATTGGCAGGGAGATGGGGCCAGCATTTAAATGATGTTTTAAATATCATTTAAATGGTATTAGCAGGCCTAAGACTGAATTCTCCAAGCCAGCTAGCCTCTTCCACCCTGCCAGAATGTTTCACTCCTGCGGGGCTTACAGTAGTTCCCCACTTTTGGGGAGCTAGTGGCCTGACCCTGCTGGAATGAAGTGGGGGGGGTAATTGGGGTCCCCCAGAGGGTTGGGCATGGGGGGGGGCTGCCCTGTGGGCATGGGCACCCTGGCAGTGGCCAAGGGGCAAAGTGCCCATGCGCAGGGTCAGCTGGGTAGGGGAGTCTGGCAGGATGGGGGAGGGCTGCGGTGTTCTGCCTACTGTGGGACGAAGAGGTCAGCTGGGGTTGGGGGGGCAAAGCCGGTGGATGGGAGGGTGTGGAGAGGGGGGTCTACCTGCTGGGGGTGGGGTTGATGGATCAACATTGCTGGATGGGATAACTGGTGGATGGGGTGACTGGAGATTGGGATGGTCTGGGAATGGTCAGTGAGTTTGTGATTGGAATGTGTGGGGGATCGGAGGGGCAACACTGCGGGAGATGCGAGGCTGGCCAGCAATCAAGTGGCTGACATTGCCGGGTCATGGCGCAGGCGCAGAGGCCCACTGGTTTCAGCCTCCCGGACGGGATTAGGCCGCGACCACTGATTTTTAATGTCATTCACACTGGCGGGCTCTGCAGTGCACAGAACATGGAAGATTCTAGTCTGACCTCCCACTGAAAAACCCAGTGTGAATTACTCCAGTGTTCTGTGAATTCAACATTTAGAATTTTTTTGGAAGTATTCCGGCCATATGTTTGCGACTGCCTTTCATCCTGTGGATGTGGAGAAACATGGTCAAAGTCATCTCTCTTTGATGAGTGCCAACAAACAGGGGAGTTCGGCCTTTGAGCAAACTGTCAGCTTTGTAATTTGGTCCTGCCAGGATATACCCATAATGCACCACACACAGTGATGGTGGAAATTGTTGAGTTTCTTTTCTTGACAGATTTAATTGTCCATGTTCCACAGATTCACAGATTACTACAGTGCAGAAGAGGCCCTTCGGCCCATCGAGTCTGCACCAACGCATGAAATGCCCTGACCTGCCCACCTACTCCCACTTGCCAGCAGTTGGCCCATAGCCTTGAACCTTACGGTGTGCCAAGTGCTCATCCAGGTACTTTTCAAACGATGTGAGGCATACCGCCTCCACCACCCTCTCAGGCAGTGTGTTCCAGACCGTCACCACCTTCTGGGTAAAAATATTTTTTCTCAAACCTAAGCTTCCCACCCCTCACTTTAAATTTGTGTCTCTTCGTAACTGACATGGTTTCACTACATCTAGCGGCTGTGGACACAGGCCTTATAAACCATCATCAATGTGTCACCAATATCTGTGTTACCTCCTCCAATCACACGCACATTAAGAAAAATCTGGAAGCTCAGGAAGTATTGTTGAGCTGGTTAGATTTAAATGCAATCATTTAATTTCCAGAAAACAGGATAGCTAATAGGGTAGGACCAAAACACATGTGAACTGCCCAACAGTTATTTGATACAATGCGTGTATTTCTCCCTGAACCTTCGCTTTCATTCATTGAGAAAATCGGCATTTTGTAGTTTTAAACCAAATCTTTCTGTTTCCAGAAAGCTAAATGTGCAAGCTGTGGCTAAAATATTTTTCTTGGCCAGTTGAGTTGGGGGCAATTGCCAAGAGTAGGGCACGATAGCATAGTGCTTAGTTAGCACTGCTGCCTCACAGTGCCAGGGACTTGGGTTCAATTCCGGACTGTCTGCGTGGAGCCTGCATTTTCTCCCTGTGTCTGCGTGGGTTTCCTCTGGGTGCTCCGGTTTCCTCCCACACTCTTAAGATGTGTTGGTCAGGGGGATTGGCCACGCTAAATTGCCTTTTAGTGTCAGGGGGATTAGCAATGGTAACTACAGGGTTATGGAGATAGGGATGGGTGGGATTGTTGTCGGTGAAGACTTGATGGGCCTCCTATTCTAATTCAGCGACCAGTCATAATGTAAGCAGCAATCCATTTATTCCAAGGAAGGATGTACGACATTCAACACATAACTTAAAGCTCTGGTGGTTAGCATGCAGCTAAATTAACATTTAACATGTTAAAGCATATGGATGTTGACCAAAAGTAAATCTTGCCAGAGTGATAGCAATTGGTTCAAAGCTAAAAGAAATAGAAGTTTCCAATGTGTTCTTAATTTTGGCAACCAGAAAACAGACTCAGAATCAGATCCTTAATGAAGGTTGGCAGAAGGCAACATTGTGGCACAGTGGATGGCACTGCTACCTCACAGGGCCAGGGACTCTGGGTTCAATTCCCTGCTTGGGTCACTGTCACATTCTGCACTCTCTCCTTTCCTTATCTATGAATGGTATGCTTTGTCTGTATAGTGTGCAAGAAACAATACTTTTCACTGTATACCAATACGTGACAATAATAAATCAAATCAAATTAAATGTCTGTGTGGAGTCTGCATGCTCTCCCTGTGTCTGTATGAGTTTCCTCCTGATGCTCCAATTTCCTTCCTGAAAGAAGTGCTGGTTAGGTGCATTAGCCATGCTAAATTCTCCCTCAGTGTACCCAAACAGGTGCTAGAGTGTGGTGACTAGGGGATTTTCACAGTAACTTCATTGCAGCGTTAATGTAAGTTACTTGTGACACTAATAAAAAAAAATGTGGCTGTGGTGAAAGACCTTATCATCCAGTTAAGGGCTTCCTCAGTGATTCTCTTGGTGTTTATATGGGTGGAATAACAGCTGAACATATTCCTATATATACATTAATCTAATTCAGATTGGGGAATACAAGTTTAGCTTATTGAGGGGGAAAACAGCATTCAAGAAGGAATTAAAATCAATCATCAGTGATGTTGCGAGCCGTGAGGCAATAGATGAATAACTTTCAAATTATTTTATGTGGCTTTAAGTAAATGGCTTTGTGGTGACATTTTTTGAAGACTGAGTAAATAATCATGAGAATAGAAATATTTTGTTCAAAGTTCAGATCACCACCATAATGAAGAAATTATACCACGAGAGATGAAAAAGAAAAGCCCATCTGAGGCATAAGGGAACAAGTCATTCAATAATAAAAGTCAGATTTATCTAGTCATGATTCTTTTTTTTCAGTTGAAGAATGTCTCAGATGAATGACGGAAGCCATTTTAGGGTTGGATTTTGTTTACATGAAAACATTTTGCCTTTGGGTACAATGAAGTAGAATTTTGAGCCCAATTCCTAAATGGTTCAATTCATGAATGCTGGTGACCCTTTCTCTATCCAACCTTACTAAATCCTAGATCTTCCCTTTTGTGGGGTCACTGTCATTTTGGGTAGCTCAGCACTATTAGTTGCTTCTTCTCTAAACTTGCTAAATTCTTATTTTACCACGTGGTATAAAGGCCAATTGTTAATGGCCTAGCAATGGAGATTGGGCCACAGTAGCAACAAAGATTTTGTGCTCACAATGATTGGCAAATATCAACAGAGAGTTATGTTTTTTAATAGGAAAATTGTAGTTAATGGGGCTTTCCCTGAACACAGTAATGTGTGAGATATGATAATTTTGCTAGAGGAGTGAGAGACTATGAAGTAAAAGGATAGTGTGGGTTTGGTTGATTGGCCATGTGCAGGTTAGATTGATTGACCATGCTAAATTGCCCCTTAGTGTCAGGGGGATTAGCCAGGGTAAATATGTGGGGATACAGTGATAAGGCCTGGATGGGCTTACATTGGTATAGACTTGAAGGGCTGAATGGCTTCCTTCTACACTGTAAGTATTCTATTCTATTCTACAAGTGTTTCTTGATTGGCTGGGAAATTTGAACTAATTAGGGTGAATAGATTGGCAACAAGTTTTTATTTTATTTGTTCATAGAATGTGGGCATCGCTGGCTGGGTCAACATTTGTTATCCATTCCTAATTCCCCTTGAGAGCAACCAAGGTGCTCCTGAGAAATTTGAGTCAATCAGGAGAGAGCAGACTACTTATTGAGTTGCAGATGTTTAAATTATAGCACTTGTCATACAAATATATAAAGGATATACAAGGTTTATGTTCCGTGTAGTCATGTTACTTCCCGCTTGCTACAGAGACATTTTATAATTGGCAGTAACATCACTTTTAATACATTGTTGTAGGTGGCCACACAAAGCAGGCAGTACTACTGCCCGTTACACCTGTGGTTTCAGATTATTGAAGCAAATGGAACTAAACTTTTCCTGAAGCATCTAAATGGGCAGCTATCGCAGCACCGCCTGATATATTCTATTGCCCAACTTAATTTCTGCTTCAATAATTTCCAGGCACACATCTTCCACAGAGGACTCTATCCAAGACTATTGGATTACGGTGCCTTATCTAGAAATATCAATATAGACCTAAGTTCTTTTTTAGTGTATTTTCACATCCACACTTTTTTTTCTGCTTTGGGGAAAAGTGGGGAAGAGGTAGAAGGATTCCTGAGCTGATTGTCAGCCTGTTGAACCGTATTATAAATGCTCCTTCCATGACCAACAAGTCCTGACATTGGACTTGAGCTCGGAGTGTCTGGTCCAGAGATAGGACACTTTTGCCATGCTACGAGTCCACCTATAGACCCAATGGATAAGGACTGTACCTTATTTAAATAAATCAGATTCCATTCTCCACACTTGCCAGAGAGAGGGACTGATCCTAACAAGTGATTTCAGATGCTGGAATCTGAGATAAGAGCAGAAAATGCTGGAAAATTTCAGCAGGTCTGACAGCATCTGCAGGGTGAGAACAGAGCCAACGTTTTGAGTCTGGATGACCCTTTGTCAGAGCTCGAAACTTTGGCTCTATTCTCTTCCCACAGATTCTGTCAGACGTTTTGACATTTTGCAGCATTTCTATTTTTGTTTCAGATTCCAGCACCTGCACTTTTTTGCTTTTATCTTAGTGTTTAACTGACTGCCATTTCTCTTCAAAAAATGCCTTCCCTGAAGAAGTACTGCTCTTCTATCAGAGAGAATCTGTTTGTCTCTTTCACCCTGCCTACCTAAAGCTCTGATGAAGGCTCATCCAGACTTGAAACGTTGGCTCTATTCTCTCCCTGGAGATGCTGTCTGACCTGCCGAGATTTTCCAGCATTTTCTGTTTTAATCTCAGATTTAAAGTCTGGTGAACATCATTTGGAATTTAACAGCAGTTCTTTCTCAAAAATAGTCCATAATATTCGTTCAAGAATGAATTTGCACTTTGTCCTAAAAATGCCAAATAGCCAGTCATTGACTAAATGCAAGTTTCATTGAAATCTTTGAGATCAGGAGAATAATTGACTAATTTCAATTCTTCATAAAATGGACTTAATACTAATATTACTTAATACTAATTCAACTTAATTATTTAATGCTTAATATTAGTACTAGGTACTATGGCACAATGCCATTGCCTGCCAATGGAACCTGATGGTAGGCAGGATTGTGTGGGCCACAAGTTTTTAAAGAGCTTGCCTTGTGTGACCAAGAGTGGGCAGAAATCTCTCCAGCTCTTAAAAAGAAACTTGGACTTTTTCTTTTCCCTGTCGCCATCCCTGACCTTCCCCAACTCCTTCATCACCCAACTTAATGCCAGGGACAGATCCTTGTGAATGACCCCGTGCTAACCACGTCCCCAACCCTCAGCATGCTTAATGGATTTGGGTTAGAATCTTGCCTTCTGCATAGTAATTAGTTGCGGGAGTTAAAATGGCCTCACCCCTGTGTGGTCATGGAGCTTCCCACCACTCTTAGCCCTGCATGTTGCCTTCAGATTCTGCTTTAAAATCAAGGCCAATGTTTCATAATTGGAAACTCGGGCAGGGGTTCTTCCTACATTGTTCACACTGGAGCCTGCATTTTGCAGTATATATCTTCCTGCTTACCTTGCGTGTGAATGTCAATCTTGCATGAATTATCCCCTGAAACTTAAACAGGTTCTTTTGAACCAAAACAATGTTGTGGCCATGAATTCTCCCCAAAACAAAACTCACCTTTCATCCATGACAGGGTTACACCTTTAAGTGTCTATCATTCAATGTGGTGCAGTTAGTAAGACACGTTAGTGCAGAATGAGTGCAATCTCTGCTCACTTAATAGTTTCTGTCCTTTTGAAATTAGTTAATTGCATAAAACACTTGCACCAAAATGGTGCCTACAGATTGACGCAAAATGATATGCATCACATTTGGCCATGTTCAACTCAAGCTTGATGTGGATGTGCCGGCATTGGACTGGGGTAAACACAGTAAAAAGTCTGACAACACCAGGTTTTAGTCCAACCGATTTATTTGATAGTAAACGCACAAGCTTTCGGGTTAGTCCCTTCGTCAGGTGAATGGAGAGTTCTGGCCTCAGACAGAGCATATAAAGCACAGACAGTTTACAGATTGCTGATTAGAATGTGAATCTTTACACCTAACCTGCTGTTCAAGTCTTGAAGTGGCCGACAATGTGAGTGGAAGGAGCACTGATCACAGGTTACAGAGATGTGTATTGTCTCCAGACAGTACAGTGATGTTCTGTGATAATACCAATCTGAAGAATTGACTTTTCAGTGGACCAATGCTATTGACTCAAGTCTTTTCTGCAATCTGTGTCATAAGTGAATTCTCATTTTATAAATTGCACATTTATATTGAATAGTTGATCAACTTCCCAGTTTAGCTAAATCTATTCCTACCAATAATGTACTATAAAATTTGCATCACCTGCAAATATAATTAACTAGTAAATTAATATAATAAACAGAAGAACAGCATGGTGGTACAGTGGTTCGCACTGCTGCCTTACAGTGTCAGGGACCTGGGTTCAATTCTGACCTTGAGTTACTGTTTGTGTGGGGTTTGCACATTCTCCCCATGCCTGCGTGGGTTTCCTCCCACAGTCTAAAGATGTTCGTTAGGTTGATCGGCCATGCAAAATTGAACCCAGTGTCAGGGGATTAGCGGGGTAAATATGTGGGGTTACAGGGATAGATCCTGGCTGGGATTGTGGTTGGTGCAGACCCAGATGGGCTGAATGGCCTCCTTCTGCATTGTAGGGATTCTATGATTCTATATTGGCCCTTGTCTGTCTGCTGCATGCCATGACACAAAGATTGCATTGCGATTTATTCTTGTGTTTTCTGTCTTCTGGGGTATTGCACAGTGACTTAATTGCAGCCTTGATGTAAGCCTACTTCCTACTTGTGACACTAATCAATCAACTTTAAAACTTTAAAATTTCATTTTGGAGAGTGAGAGCTGGGAAGCACTCCAATAATTTTTCAGCACTTTCCACCAAAGAGGTTTATTTTTGTTTATAAATAAATGCCTTGACTTCTCACAGGATTAGATCACTTCTGAGAAAGAAGCCCTTACATCCCAGAAACATAATGACACAATATTGTATTAATCAGGAGATGGATTTTGAGAAGTGGTGCCAGGACTGCAGGGCATGGAACAGCACAGGGATAAAGAACAGGCACGTAGGTAATAAGTATTTCACTTCTAATTGTGAAACAGGAAAATTGTTTTCCAGAAACTGAAAGAGGCAACATAAAAGGAACATTATTTATTATTCTCACAAGAATCCTGAATTCTGGAAAATGAACGTCCTATGACTCTGTTTTGACCGCTAGTTGTGGCTAAAAATCCAGCCATCAGTTTCACAATGCAGATTTTACCAGACAACAGCATTGTTCCAAATAACAATAACTCTCATTTATATGGTGTCAGTTAGTTTTAAATGCTTGGCACTTCCCTTTGAACCCCTTTGATTGTATCAATGCACCTTTGAAGGTACAATGCCCAAATGCGCACATAGATTAAGGGCTGGATTCTCCGACCTCCTCTAGGGCTGGGATTCTCCTGTCCCGCTAGAGTGAATGGAGATTTGGCTAAGTGCCAAATTCTCCGTTCTTGATGATAGCAGCAGCAGGGTGTGAATTCTGGCCTTAAAATAAACATGTATTTCCAATTCCAATTCTCTTCCTGCACCTGGAAGTGCACTACGGCAGATGTCGTGTTACATCAACACTGCAATGAAGTTACTGTGAAAATACTTTTCCAGTTGTGGCCATTATTACTTTGAGGAACATTTGCAAAGCAGTTGTTTCTCCATTTAGTTTTCTTCACATGAACAAGGATGGCTTACAGCTGGAAATCCCCACAAGAAATTTCCATGAATCTTTCTGTATTTACAGGGGCTGTGAGTTCACACCAGGCTGTGTGAAGTTGCGATGTTTGGCAGGTTCACAGCAGTCCTTGGGAAAATTCTCAGGATGTGTTAGACTCTGGAGAGTTTTTCAGCTTGCAAACAGACTTTTTATAAAGTCCATCCACCGTTTCTTTTGCCATCAGATGTAATTCACAGGACTCGGTAACTCCAGGAACTTGGGTTGGATTGGTGGCAGAACCTACAATGCCAGCTGACCACTCCACGTTAACTCTCGCCAGTTCCCATATTTGACTCTTTCACTGACAATCATTTGTCCTTAGTCCAGAATAAAATTCCTTTTGGAGAATATCCACTTACCTTCTTACCCACAATATCATGAGTAAGCCTCAATCAGCACATGGTGTCCTGAGGGGCAGGATTTGCCTGCAGGCTCTCAACTCTCTCATCAGGGTCAAATGGCAGTCAGGAGCCCATGTTTTGTGAGAAACAGTCTCTCAGCATGGTTTTAACAGAATTGGCCAATTAGTCTTGAAGTTGGAGGATCAATAGAAAGCCCTGAAACTTGAAAGCGGCAGCAAGATGCTGTCCAATAAGGTAAGTGAGGGAGGGGCCCTCCAAAATGGCGACACTCTTTTTCAAACAGTTTAAAATTTTAAAATAAAAATTTGGGTTGGGTGGGATTTTCAGGCCACACTCGCCTCAAGAGCAGAGGTCAACGGACCTCTGCATGGTCTGCTTCTGCCCTCTATGATTCCCATGGTGGAAAATTCCACCCATGATCTTTGTAGCTGGGCGCCACCGTTGTGGGAAGAAACTCCTCCACAGGGTAGGCTGGGTCTGCTGTTATAAACTCTGGCAGGCAGTGAGGGCCTCTAATCCTGCCTGCCGTTCTGGCCCCCCGGTCTGCTGCCAGGCCACCTTGGGGGCAATATTCCCTGTCACCCGAGGGCACTTGAAGGATGGCTAGAAAATCTCACCTGGCCTCAGACACCAGGCTTCAATAGGCCCTTAAGAAGCTTAATCCACCATTTGTGGGTGGGTAACCCTGACATTCTCCATTCTGAATTCTGGAAAATGAACATCCTATGACTCCGTTTTGACCGCTAGTTGTGGCTAAAAATCCAGCCACCAGTTTCACAATGCAGATTTTACCAGACAACGGCATTGTTCTAAAAAACAATAACTCTCATTTATATGGTGCCAGTTAGTTTTAAATGCTTGGCACTTCCCTTTGAACTCCTTTGATTGTATCAATGCACCTTTGAAGGTACAATGCCCAAATGCGCACATAGATTAAGGGCTGGATTCGCCGACCTCATCTAGGGCTGGGATTCTCCTGTCCCATTAGAGTGAATGGAGACTTGGCCGAGTGCCAAATTCTCCGTTCTTGATGATAGCGGCAGCAGGGCGTGAATTCTGGCCTTAATGTAAACTTGTATTTCCAATTCCAATTCTCTTCCTGCACCTGGAAGTGCACTAAGGCAGACTTTTGTCTGTTTCCATAGCTAGTAATTCCTGAAACACGTCGCTGGTCTGCCGCCAGGGGCTTATAGCTTGTGGGGTGCCACTCTGCATCAAGCATGGCTGACCAGGAGTCTCTCCTGCTCTTACCGCCAGCCATTGGTATGTTTGGGAGTGTTTTCCAGGTTGACACCCAACCTGTTTGGCTGCATTATGAATGCACCTTCCTTGGCCATCAAGTCCTGGGATTGGACTCAAACCCAAAGCTTCTGGCTCAGAGGCAGGGATACTGCCTACTGCGTCACAAAACCGCCATCTTTGTATTTACAGACCTTAAATTAAAAGAAAATCAAGCATACTGTAAAATTTTGTGATATTCGAGAAACAAGACGTTCTAAATAAAACCAGTTTGATGACATTAAGGGGAACACATTTTTGAAGCCTTTTCATTTTCTGTCAGAACAATGCCATAGTTGACCTGGCAACAAACATGTTCTGTCGAAAGCACGTTTTGTTAACAACTAGTTGGGGAGTGATCGCATGCTGGTAATGTCACCTGGGCCAGTGATCCAAGGTCCAGACTAATTCGTTGGAGACGTGAATTTAAATCTCACCACAGCAACTAAATTAAATAATAAGTTTTACTGCCAATTAAATAATAGGTTTTACTGCCCCTCCCCGCCATGCAAAAAGATCGAGAGTGAGAGGGCACAGATTTAAGGTGATTTGCAAAAGAAGCAAATGTGATGTGAAAACAATCTTTTTCACACAATGAGTGGTTTGCGTCTGGGATGCACTGTCTGGAAGTGTGGTGGAGGCAGATTCAATCGACGCATTTAAGAGGACTTTAGATGATCACTTGAATGGAAACAATGTGCAGGGGATCTGGGGAAAATATAGGGGAATGACACTAAGCCATTTGGAGAACTGGTGCAGACAAAATGGGCCAGATGGCCTCCTTCTGCACCGTAACAATCCTGTGATTTTGTGAACTTTGTCTTGGAGCACCTTGTTTAGTCTATTTATTAGTGTCACAAGTAGGCTTACATTAACACGACAATGAAGTTACTGTGAAAATCCCCTAGTCACTACACTCCAGCGCCTGTTTGGATACACTGAGGGAGAATTTTAGCATGACCAGTGCACCTAACCAGCACGTCTCTTGGACTGTATGAGGAAATCAGAGCATCCAGAGGAAACCCATGTAGACACGGATAGAACATGTAGACTCCACACAGACAGTGACCCAAGTCGTGCATCGAACCCGGGTCCCTGGCGCTGTGAGAGTGGTGCTAAACACTGTGCCACTGTGCTGCCATACAGTTTACTGCAAAACTAAATTATAATGCCAGACCCATGGAGTAAACAGCAAAGATTGAGAGACATGATTCAGATCTTCAAACTCTTGAAAGGTGAGTCTTAGTTGTTAAAAATATCAGGTGTCATATTGAACCCCACTGTGGTGATTGTCACTTTAGGACCAGCCTTACTGAGAAAGGATCGAATGGATTGAATGATCAATCAATACCTAATACTGGGAAACTCCAAAGAGAGGAGTTTTTGTAGTTAGAAAGAGTGTGCTATGGACCAGCTTGAAGCAGGTAGTTAATGAAGCAACTTTGTAAATAAAGTTTGTTCATTCAAATTAAGAAGCTTGTGAGAGTAGATCTTCACACCTACAAACCAAACAGTAATAACTTGCATTCCAACTCTGTGTTTAGTCTTGGGTTTGGATTTGGCATCTGCCTGTTACCTTAAGAATATGCTAGATAGACTGGTTCATAAAAAACATTCTTGTTTCATTACAAGTCTACATACATATTAGTATTCAGTACTCTACATGAGATTATAATTCTGCTTCTCACCAGATCTTGGCTTCTTAGTTATTTGCCAACATAATGCGGAATCTGCACATTCTCCCTTGTCTGTGTGGGTTTCCTCCGGGTGCTTCGCTTTCCTCCCACAGTCTGAAAGACGTGCTGGTTAGGTGCATTGGCCATGCCAAGTTCTCCCTCAGTATACCTGAACTGGTGCTGGAGTGTGGCGACAAGGGGATTTTCACAATAATTTTATTGCAGTGTTAATGTAAACCTACTTGTGACACTAATAAATAAACTTTACTTCAGTAGGTACATCAGTATCAGTTGTTCTGGATGTTATTCCTTCACTCTACAGTCTGTGATCTCAATAGACATCAAATTGACTTCAGTACCCCTGAGCTAAAGGAATGCAACGGCCAGTTATGGTTACCACTCCGAATTACTATCCCAAAGACACTGTGGTGTAGCAGTGAACCAGCCAGACCAGGCAAGTTGGAGGCTCCAAGCTACTGTCTGAGAGACAGATATGATACTACTGAGTTATAGATGCAAAGCACGTCATTTTAGATGTAAGCACCCTCCAGTACCTGGCTAACATTGTCATTCCTTTATGCGTGAAGGCAGATAGTGAATGTTGGTAGGCAACTTGACAGCTGAAGTTCTTTCGTTGACACCTGATCTCCACAGCAGAACTTTCAGGAGGGGCTAGGCACTGGATAATGGTCAGGAATGAAATCTTTTGCTGAGTTTTCTCCTCCTTATAACTACCCATCATTGAAGTCAATGGTAAATGTCCGAGTGTTTCCCCAGTTGAGGCCAATTAGCACTGCCCAGACCAATCTCAACAAAACAACAGACCAATGTCAACAAAACAAAGGAGATTGTTATCGACTTCAGGGAGCATAGTGGAGAACATACCACTGTCTACATCAATGGGAACAAAGTTGAAAGGGTCAAGGACTTCAAGTGTTTAGATGTCCAGATCACCAAAACCCTGTTCTGGTCCCTCCACGCTGACACTATCGTTAAGAAAGCCCACCAATGCCTCTGCTTTCTCAGAAGATTAATGAAATTTGACATGTCAGCTAGTTTTACAGGTGCACCTTAGAAAGCATTCTTTCTGGTTGTATCACAGCTTGGTATGGCTCTTGCTCTGCCCAAGGAACCACAAAAGGTCATGAATGTAGCCCAAACCATCATGCAAACCAGCCTCCCATCTATTGACTCTGTCTACACTTCCCGCTGCCTTGACAAAACAGTAAGCATAACCAAGGACCCCACACAGCCTGGACATTCTCTCTTCCACCTTCTTCCATTGGGAAAAAGATACAAAAGTCTGTGGTCACATATCAACTGACTCAAGAACAGCTTCTTCCCTGCTGCCATCAGACTTTTGAATGGACCTACCTTGCATTAAGTTGATCTTTCTCTACACCCTAGCTATGGCTGTAACACTCCGTTCTGCATTCTCTCATGGATGGCATGCTTTGTCTCTATAGCATGCAAGAAACAATACTTTTCACCGTATGCTAATAAATGTGACAATAATAAATCAAAACAAATCTGCTGTGTAAAAGTTCACATCTTCTTGCTTAGTACATTTACTCATTTAAAATGACATCTTCCCATGTCATAACGCTTTTCATGAGTGGGAATTGTGTGGTGGCAATGCAGAGTTCTCTGCTTTCCATTTGCTAGTACAAAAAGAGCATTCTAGGTTAATTCTGACCCTGTGAAATACTTTTGGATGGCTGATGTCATTTGCACAGCACTGGTTGCGAAAATCCCAGCAACGCTGACTACTGAGCAAGTTTCTGTTCTTCATTACTTCCTGGCTTTCATTCTTGAGTGGGGCTGTTTTCTGAAGGGTTTTTTTATAGAGCAAATTGAAAGCTATTTTGGGAAAAGCACAGTGCACAGCTGTAGCCCATGTGGATTTGAATGGATCTCCATTTGCTGTTTATATCATTAGTCTTCAATCTACATAAACATATGGCCTGGAAATTTTCATTTAACCAAGTCGGCTGGAAAAGATAGCTTTCAAGCCTTCACTTACTGATTATCAAAGTACTTGCAGATATCTTCAGCTCCAATTAGCCCATATGTTAATGTCACCTCAGCAGCGTGTGGCCTAGGAGATTGTAGCCGCAGGGTTTCAGTTCTTTGCCCTCCCCCTCCCACCTCCCCTCACTGGGTAATTTCTCTTCCTGATCCTTTGGGAAGTGGCAGCTGTCTAAAAGATTCCCCCTGCATTCAGGTAAGCCACCGGGTGAGGCTTTGGGCCTTACAATCAGTTTTGGGATGAGCAAGAATGGGGGTGGAGGTTAACACTCCTTGTGGGACCTCGAGGTACATGCTTCCCCCTGCTGAACCCACAGGGGAACTCATTTAAAAGTCAAAGGACTTAACATATTCTGGGTATAAATTCTGAGTCTGACCTCTCTCTTACCCTGAGGTTAACTTGTTGGGAAAGGTGTAACCACTTCCTCACTTAGGCTCCTGGTTAAAATAGCAGTCAGTTCCTGATTACGTCACTGTCGTTCCAGCTGTTGTTTAAAAAAAGCTCACCATTTTCCATTGGTGTCCTTTTCACTTAGTGTATAAATCACAAAAAGTTAACATGCAAGTCCAGCAGATAATTGAGACAACAAATGGAATATTAGCCCTTTATTTCAAAGGGAATGGAGTATAAAAACAGGGCAGCTTGTTCACACTTTATAAGGCACTAGTTAGGCCACACCTGGAATACTGTGAACACGTTTGATCCCCTTACCTAATGAAAGGTACACTGGAATTGGAGGCAGTCCACAGAAGGTTCACTAGGTTGATCCAGGTATGGAGGATTTTCTTATTAAGAGAGATTGAGTAGGTTAGGTCTGTACTCATTGGAGTTTAAAAGAATGAGAAGCAACCTTACTAAGACATATCAGATTTGGTGCTGAGCTGTTGTTTCCCCTTTTGGGAGGGTGTAGAACCAGAGGGCATCATCTCAGAGTAAAGGGTCGCCCATTTAAGACAGAGATGAGGAAGAATTTCTTCTCTCTGTGGAATTCTGTATGATAGAGGGCTGTAGAGACTGTGTTGTTAAGTATGTTCAATGTTCAAGGCTGAGATAGACAGATTTTTAATCGGTAAGGGAATCAAGGATTATGGGGATAAGGTGGAAAAGTGGTGTTGACGATTATCACATTAGATCATTCATGATCTCATTGAATGGCAGAGCAGACTCAATGGGCTGAATGGCCTACTTCCGCTCCTATGGTTTCCGCAGAAGAACATGAGGAACTGGATTGATGCACAAGTTGATGGACTCACAAATTGAGTAGGATGACTCTCACGGATCAAATTAACTGCTTTCTCAGCAGGTTTGTCTGGGGCAGGCAAGAATGAAATTGGC
Organism: Carcharhinus amblyrhynchos; assembly: GCF_965287045.1. Lineage (NCBI taxonomy): Eukaryota > Metazoa > Chordata > Chondrichthyes > Carcharhiniformes > Carcharhinidae > Carcharhinus > Carcharhinus amblyrhynchos. Next base: position 15,290,847 of record NC_137349.1, read on the forward strand.
ACTTTTATGTTAGCAAGAGATGTCATCTCTGATGGACAATTCACTTGAATTGGCAGCAGAAAGGGAGCTTTGAGGGCCTTCTGAGCTCTGTAGTTTCTGAGGCAGATGGTCGGTGTCAAACCATGCTGCAGGTCTTGAGCACAAAAACAAAGCAAGCACAGCAATGCTGATGGAGTGTTGAGTTTTCAATCTGTTGGGGTTCAATCTTTCGGATAAAACTTTAAAACCATCTGCCTATTCCAATGGACAGAAATGTTCCCGCAGTAAAATTTGCAGAAGACTGGTGGAGTATTTCTGAAAGTAAAAATAGAAAATGCTGGAAACGTTCAGCAGGTCAGGCAGTGTGTGTGGAGAGAGAAACAGAGTCAACAGTTCAGATTGGTGATAATGATTGGTGCATCAAGCCACACGGGCAGAGAAATCACACATCCTTACACCCATTCTACTGTGACTACTGAGAGAACTGTTGGGATATTTAACTTGTCCCTGTTGACCGGGACTGAAGAGAGGCACAATTAACCAGCTATTCTGCTCTTGATCATAGCCTACAGTGTGTGTGTGTGTGGGTGTCTGTGTGCGTGTGGGTGTGTGTGTGTCTGTGGGCGGGTGTTGGGGAATCTTTTTAATATTCATTCATGGGATATGGGTGTTGCTGGCTGGGCCGGCATTTATTGACCATCCCTGAGGGACACTTAAGAGCCAGCCACATTGCTGTTGGTCTGGAGTGACACATAGGCCAAACCGGGGAGGACGGCAGATTTCCTTCCCTAAAGGACACTAGTGAACCAGACGGGTTTTTGCGACATTCGACAATAATTTCATGGTCATCATCGGAGCTTTATTTCCAGATTTTTATTGAATTCAAATTTCACCGATCACCATGGTGGGATTCGAACCCAGATCCCCCAGAGCATTCAGATCAAGGCAAACTACTGTGGATGCTGGGACCTGAAACAAAGTGCTGGAGAGAGAATAGAGCCGATGTTTCGAGTCTGGGTGACCCATCGTTAGGGCTGGACTCGAAACGTTGGCTCTATTCTCTCCTCACAGATGCTGTCAGACCTGCTGAGATTTTCCAGCATTCTCTGTTTTTGTTACCCAGAGCACTGGGTCTCTGGATTACTAGTCCAGTGACAATACCACTATGGCACTGCCTTCTTTGAATAGCTGCGAAGCCCATCATAACAGGACAGCCTGGTGGCATTCCTGGTGCTGTCAAAGGAATGAGTAATGATGTGGAGTTGCCGGTGTTGGACTGGGGTAGGCACAGTAAGTAGTCTCACAACACCAGGTTAAAGTCCAATAGATTTATTTGGTAGCACAAGCTAAAGCCAGCTTGTGCTACCCACAAGCCAGAGGCACTCACCTGATGAAAGAGTGGTGCTCTGAAAGCTTGTGCTACCAAATAAATCTGCGGACTTTAACCTACTGTTGTGAGACTACTTATTAAGGAACGAGTAAGGCACTGGAGGCAGCCAGTTCCCAATGCAGCCCAGCATGAGTCAGGAAGAGGAGAAAAGAGAGTTGGGAGGGGGTAGTGGGTTCAAGAAAATCAAAGGAAAAACCTGTATGATACTCTCCTCAAAGAGGATGAGAAATAAATGACCACAATATGCTAATTTATTCATCAATCGGACAAACTCTGAGCTGCTCAACTCCAAACACTGATTAAACAAAATGTAACAAAATCAATAAGAGAGTGCATTAACATTAGTCATGAATAGATTTCAACTTTCCCCTTTTCCCCGATTAGGTTTCCAGAAACTCAGATACATACTCATTATTATACTGCCAGGAACCAGAAGCTTCCCCTTCTGTCACTTGCTTCCCAGTCTCTCCTTTTGCTCACACAAGGCGGAGGTTTTGCTTTAAAAGGGGCAGGTAGCTCTGAAGTTCCCATTCTCACATCATGACCGGCATTTACCACCAATGGTAGAGAACGTCCTTTTTAACTATCCATTGTTTCACAGATAATTTTCACAGCTGATCCTAAAATTATCACGGCTTGGCAATTTGATTTGGGGCGTCAGTGCAGAGACCCTTGTACAAAATACTGTGGATGCTGGAATCTGAAATAAAAACAGAAAGTGCTGGAAAATCTCAGCAGGTCTGACAGCATCTGTAAGGAGAGAGAATGGAGCCAGTGTTTCAAGTCTGGGTGATCCTTCATCAGGGCTGGACTCAAACAATCTACAGTGCAGAAGGAGGCCATTTCACCCATCCAGCTTGCACCAACAATGATCCCAGCCCGGTCCTAACCCCGCAAGCTCATATATTTACCTTCCTAATCCCCCTGACATTAAGGGGCAATTTAGCATGGCTGATCAACCTTAGTTGCACATATTTGGAGAGTGGGAGGAAACTGGAGCACCTGGAGGAAACCCACGCAGATGCGGGGAGAATGTGCAAACTCCACACAGGCAGTCACCTGAGGCCGAAATTGAATCTGGGTCACTGGTACTGTGAGGCAGCAGTGTTAACCACAGTGCCACCGTGCCACCCCCAACGGACTCGAAATGTTTGCTCTATTCTCTCTCCACAGTTGCTGTCAAACCTGCTGAGATATTCCAGCATTTTCTGTTGTGGTTGTGAGTGTTGTACTTTGCTCCCTGTAATGTTGCAGATCACCTGTACCTGTTTCATTTCCTCAGTTATTCGGCTTTGTGCTGTTTCTTCTGCCTATATAGCTGAACTTTGTATTGTTGCAGCTGGCTTGCCCTGTTTTAATTCATTGACTCTTCAACTAGATCCACACAGCTTTCCATCCACACTGGTGAATATATATGGAGTAATGCAATACAGACAGGCCATTCAGCCCAGCTAGTCTGTGCCAGTGCTTTTGGTCCTCCTGCAATCTTCTCAGACAGAAGGCCATTCTGCCCACTGTGCTTCTGCTAGATCTTCGAAACAGCAATCCTACTTTTCTGCTTCTTATGTACAAGCCCTGGGAACCTTTCCTTTTCAAATAATTATTGAATTCTCTTTTAAAAGATATAATTGAAGCAGCTTCCACCAGCTTTCGAGCAGTGCATTCCTGATCATAATAACTCATTGTGGAAAAAGAGGGATTCACAGAATAGACTAGACTCCGTAGAATAGAGTAGAATCCATAGAATCCCGACAATGCAGAGGGAGGCCATTTGCCCCTCAAGTCTGCACTGACACTCCAAAAGAGCATCCCTCCCAGACCCATGCCCCCCCCACCTCCCCTCAGCCTCTCCCATGGATTTACCATGACTAATCTAGGTAACTACACATCTTTGGACACTAAGAAGGGTGAGGAAACCAGAGTTTTTCTCTCCAGAGATACAGGTCAGTTCTTTTCCAGATCTAACAATACTCTGCCTAAAGAAATCAAGGAGACATGTTTGTAGAGAGGGCAAGGCCTCAACACACCAGAAAAACTCGGTTTGCATCAGAAAATAATAACACCCCCCCCCACCTCCCAGCCCACCACTGAGGTCTCAGTGTCTCCCCTCCCCACCCACAATCAGAGTCAGCATTTCTCTGTATCACCCCCGGCCCCTTACTCCCCCTACCTATTCTCCGGCCCTTTCTCCTCCCTCCCCCAATCATTGGCTTCTCACAGATGGAGCTGGTACCCACATCACCCCTCACCCAGCCACTGTGCCCTTCCCTTGTCCACTATTGTTGCCATCCCCAACTCCTCCGTCTGCTCTTGGCCACTGCCACAGCTAAACAAATCAGCCCCTTCCTCATGAGGCTCTGACCAGGGCCACTCCTTGGCATAGGTTGCTACTGTCAGGTTGGTGTGGGCATGGTGCCAATCTGGCAGTGCCAACCTGTGCCAAAAGACAGTGAAATAGGTCACTGCCTGGTCGTGTTCTTCTTCCCCAGGGGCTATACTCACCTTTACGCCCTCAAGACAGGTTCACGTCTAATTGAACCTTTTGTAAACCATGCTGGCCCGATGTCAATATCTGATGATGGGGCAGGTTAATGACATTAAAATTTAATGAAATGAATGTAAAGCAATTTCATGCCCATTATTGGGGTGAACCTGATGACAATGCGGCAAGTGGTAGGGAAGATCTGAGATTGCAACTTCACTGGCAGATCTGTGACTTCCACATCCTGAACCTTCGCCTGCTTTTGCATGGACAGTGAATGCAGGCTCAGGTCACTCACCCCCGGCCTCCCCCCCACACAAGGGGCAATTTGGCATGGCCAATCCACCTATCTCCCTCTGATTCTTTTGCCAATTATCTTAAATTTGTTTCCTCTGCTCATACACTAGTCCTGCTGCCACTGGAAACATGTTTCATTCAAAACCCTGCACAATTTTCAATACCTTTAGGAGCGGTGATGGCCGAGTGGTATTATCACTTGAGCATTAATCCAAAAACTCAGCTATGTTCTGGAGGCCCGGATTCGAATCCCGCCACGACAGATGATGAAATTTGAATTCATCAATATCTGGAAATTAAGAATCTGAAAAATATTTGGAATTAAGAATCTACTGATGATCGTGAAACCATTGATTGTCGGAAAAACCCATCTGGTTTGCTAATGTTCTTTAGGGAAGGAAATCTGCTGTCTTTATCTGGTCTGATGTAGAGATGCCAGCATTGGACTGGGGTGGGCACAGTAAGAAGTCACACAACACCAGGTTAAAGTCCAACAGGTTTATTTGGTAGCACAAACTTTTGGAGCAGTGCTCCAAAAGCTCGTGCTATTAAATAAACAATCCATTCAGAACAAGTCAAACTATTCTTAATTCATTCATGGGACATGGGCGTTGCTGGTTTGCCAACCTTTATTGCCCATCCCTAGTTGCCCTTGGAGAGCAGTTGAGAGTCAATCACGTTGCTGTGGCTCTGGAGTCACATGTAGATCAGACAGGTAAAGTACAGTGAGAAGTCTCACAATGCCAGGCTAAGTTTAACACTTGCAGGCATGCCTGCATTTTTTCATTTGAATCCCAGTTGTGGTTAATCAAGAGGTTCTCTGACAGATACTCTGCTGATGCTTTGGTTTCATGGATGGTGTGTGTGTGTGTGTGTGTGTGTGTGTGTGTGTGTGTGTGTGTGTGTGTGTGTGTGTGTGTGTGTGTGTGCTTGTGTGCGTGTGTTTGTGTGTGAGTGCATGTATGTGTATGTGTGTGCATGTATGTGTATGTGTGTGTGTGTGTGTGGTGACAGCCCAGACTGCAGGATGACTCTGCCAGCTTTTGTTTTCCATTTATAATTGACAAGAATCTTAAATCGTCCCTTGATTTTTTCTCCAGACGGAGCAATCACTTTGGAATTTAATTTGCAGTGAAAAACTGCAGGGTTACTTGTTATGACTTTTTGATTAAAACCATCCCCCAGAAAGATACTGGGTCGACACCTCTTCTGTATTTAGCCTCCTGAGTAAGCTAAAGGAAACGTAATGCTGTAGAGTCGAATTATGGAGGCTGTGGTATATATTTCTCTTGCAAATATACAAACTTAAAACACCGGCAGGAGAAAAGACCAGTCTGTGCCACACCATGACAGCCAGCCCATCATAGCCGACAACTTCTTTCCACTCCCACAGCCACATAGTTACCTGGGAGAGGCAGAGATATAAAACAGAAGGAATCTGGCTTCAATAAGGGAATAAGTGGTCTGGAAAATTCTTTTCGGATCCCCTCACGCAATCGAAACCGGTGGAGGAGATTACAGAGACCGAGGTTGCGACTTTCTGCTCCCATTCATCTTGGCCTGGTTCCGCGATTGGGCAGCACGGTAGCACAGTGGTTAGCACTGCTGCTTCATTGCTCCAGCGACCTGGGTTTGATTGCCAGCATGGGTCACTGTCTATGTGGAGTTTGCATGTTCTCCTCGTGTCTGCGTGGATTTCCTCCGGGTGCTCCGGTTTCCTCCCACAGTCCAAAGATGTGCCGGTTAAGTTGATTAGTCATGCTAAATTGATGCATAGGTTAAAGGATTAGTGGATAGAATATGTACAGATATGGGAGTAGGGCCTGGGTGGGATTGTGGTCAGTGCAGACTCGATAGGCTGAATGGCCTCTTTCTGTACTGTAGGGTTTCTATGATTTCTATGAAAGTATTGTGAGAAGTACAGAGTTGCATTTTGTATCGGCGTGAAAGCGATTGTCCCTCCCAACCCCATCAGTGACAGGCTGCGTGAACATCGGGAACATTGTTATAATAGATTAACATATCATTATTATAAAGTAACGTATCATCATCAGGCCCGTACCCCAGGATTAATCCGCACACATCAAAATATCAGCATAATTGCTGAATAACATGAAACATGACTGCTCTCAGCGGATGTACACTTGGCAAACATTATTCCAGGGGGAGCTCAGGTAAGCGCAATGCTCGGGGAAGAGAGTCATGCAAAGGTAATACCCGGGTATGGGCGGCACAGTGGCAAAGTAGTTAGCGCTGCTTTCTCACAGCGCCAAGAACCTGGTCTTGATTCCCAGCATGGGTCACTTTCTGTGTGGAGTCTGCATTGCGCTTACCTGAGCTCCCCCTGGAATAATGTTTGCCAAGTGTACATCGGCTGAGAGCAGTCATGTTTCATGTTATTCAGCAATTATGCTGATATTTTGATGTGTGCGGATTAATCCTGGGGTACGGGCCTGATGATGATACGTTACTTTATAATAATGATATGTTAATTTATTATAACAATGTTCCCGATGTTCACGCAGCCTGTCACTGATGGGGGTGGGAGGGGCAATTGCTTTCTCGCCGATACAAAATGCAACTCTGTACTTCTTACGATACTTTCATAGAAATCATAGAAACCGTACAGTACAGAAAGAGGCCATTCAGCCTATTGAGTCTGCACTGACCACAATCCCACCCAGGCCCTAGCCCCATATCTGTACATATTCTATCCACTAATCCTTTAACCTATGCATCAATTTAGCATGGCTAATCAACCTAACCGGCACATCTTTGGACTGTGGGAGGAAACTGGAGCACCCGGAGGAAATCCACGCAGACACGAGGAGAACATGCAAACTCCACATAGACGGTGACCCAAGCTGGCAATCTGTGTGGGTTTCCTCCGGGTGCTCTGATTTCCTCCTACAATCCAAAAGATGTGGTGGTTAGGTGCATTGGCCATGCTAAACTCTCCCTTAGTGTACCCAAACAGGCGCCAGAGTGTGGCGACTCGGGGATTTTCACAGTAACTTCATTGCAGTGTTAATGTATGCCTACTTGTGACACTACTAATAAATAAACAAACAAATAAATAAATGAAGTATCGTGCCAACAAGTGTCAATTTGATGCCATGCTAGTACCAGGGGTTGCTGGGGGATGCCAGGGGTGCCGGGGTGTTGCCAGTGGGGTGCACATAGGTTTACTCACTGTGCAATGAGGCTACCATTAAACACAACTGCCTGGATCATCCATGTGTCTAGGTTGATGGCTGGGCGGGTAACTCAGAGGCCATCATACCAGCAATACATCGTGGGACCTGTGATTTGAAGTTATTTTTATCAAAGTGCCAAGCTATATGGTGCAAAAACCACCAGTTGTTGGCAGGTTGAACACTGTCTTTCTCGTCAGCCATTGTGGATATTGGAGAAAATCCCAGGCCAAATGTTATGTGTTAAGACATGTATCCTTCTCTGTCCCAGTCAGAAACTGTCCCAGTTCTCGTCAGAAAGCACACACAGAGTCAGCACCCGTCACGCTAGTTGGTAATGTATTCTAAAGGCTCCCTGCTTTCTCAGAAATTCACGATCTGCTACGTCACACAGAGGGCAGAATATTGCCAAAGAATGGCAGGATGTTGGTTCCCATGCGAAAAAAACAGATTGATTCCTGCCAATGACAGGAACCCAATCTTATGCCTCATTAGTGAAACTTTTTGTGCCCATGAGAATCATGCTGCCCTAGTAGGGCATTCCCTTTAATTCACCCACTATAACAACTTAATCACTGCAATCACTGGGCAGCTCTATATACATGGCTCCCCAGCACCTGTTCCAGATCGATTGCAGGGGATGGCAGCCAGGAAGTTTTCATGTTGCTTTTTGAAGGGAGCTCCCATCAGGATGCTCTCATCCAGGAGATAACTTTCCAACAGGCTTATCATCTCCGCCTGGGATGCAATAGCAGCGCTGGTCAGTGCACATGCACTCCAGAAGACGATGAGGCAGCAGAGTCAGAAGAAGATGAACAATCTTCTTCCCTCAGTCAGCGTCTCTCTCTGGACCCTCTCGCACCTCCCTCCCACCTCTAACTCTATCTCTCATCCAGCCACCTCAGGCACTGCCAAATCCAGGCATGAGACCCTCCTCCTTGCTCCCACAATCACCATGTTCCCACCAGTAGCTGCTATGTTCCTCACACGCCAGCTCCCACTCAAGCCCCATCTGCCACACTTCACCACTACCTTTAATCTCATGACTTCCATCTACACTCTCCCCAGCTGTGTCATTGTAGGACAAACTCAACCACAACAAGCGTAAGCTGATGAAATCAGCTGGAGTAAAGCAGGAGCTCAGAACCCTCATGCCATTGGAGGAGAGAGTCCTTGAGCTGGCTGGGGAGGAGGAAGACTGTGCCTGTGCTAATGAAGGGACAGCAGACAGCTATGAGAATCCTCAAGACATAGTCATTCCTTAAGTCTCAAGTAAATAATCAATGTTCCCTCCATATCCCCTGCAATGTATTGATGCCATGTTTCTTCTCTTGCAGGCAGGCCAGTGGAACAGGCCAGCCCATTCTCCCAACTCCTGGACCCAGCGGACATAAGTACCTCCGAGAGTGACTTCTCCAACTCCACCATTGGAGAGGTGTCAGAGCTGTCACCCACATTCGCCACCAGCGCAGGTACTCAGTGGGTCCATTAAGTAGGCAGGTTTCTGGGTCACCCGCTGGTGAGCATCTCACAGATGGAGATCCACAGCAGGTAGAGTCAGCAATGTCCCAGGGAACCGACATTCAGAGGAATGCCAGAGCCCATGGCTCTGCTCTTACTAAGCCTCTTGCCGATGATGTGCCCCTGGGCCTGTTGTCCCACGGGTGCTGGAGGTGCAAAAGAGAGTCACGAGTATCAGGAAGGGATGAGAGCAGCTCTCCCTGGGCTAAAGGGATGATCTTTTAAAACAGATGAGAAGGAATTTCTTTAGCCAGAGAGTGGTGAATTTGTGAAACTCTTTGCCGCAGAAGGTTGTGGAGGCCAGGTCATTAAGTACCTTTAACACAGAGATAAGCAGGTTCTTGATTAATGAGGGGATCAGGAGTTATGGGGAAAAGGCAGGAGAATGGGGATGAGAAAAAAAAAATCAGCCATGGTTGAATGGCTGAGCAGACTCGATGGGCCAAGAGGTCTAATTCTGCTCCTATGTCTTATGGTCTTATGAAAGGTCATCAATCTGAAATGTTGGGTGGAATTTTCCAGCTATGCACGCCACTGGGATTCTCCAGTCCTGCTGCAATGAATGGAGATTTGGCTGAGTTCCAAATTCCCTGTCCTTGCTTGTAACAGTGGCAGAGTGTGAGTGGGTGGAAAATTTTGGCCATTAACTCGATTTCTCTTTCCACGGATGCTGACCTGTGAATATTTTCACCATTTCCCTCTTTTAAAATCAAATTTCCAGCATCCAGAATCTTTTGCTCTTGTATTTATGAATTATATATTATGTTGGTAATGTGGTATTGTGTTGCGAATTGATGCTTTAATTTCATGGCTTGAATTATATAATTAGCTTTGGAATATGCAAGAGTTTAATTAATTCCTCGCTGGAGCTGCAAGATAAATTGTCTGTTTCTGAGAATGGTTGGGCATTAACGAAGCAAAAGGCTTAGACAGTCGGAATGAGGATTCATCTCACTTATTTTGTGCTGATGTAATGAAAAGCTACAACTAGACTCAAACTTAAAGTGATAAAATAAATGTGATGCATATTTTAAAATTCTGCATAATAGGATCATGGATACAAACATAACATAGCTAATGAAACCAGTAGCATATGGCAAAATCATGCAAGTTATGATAATTGAGAGGCTGTCACACAAATTCTGTCTGACTTCGAGGCTTACAAAGTCTTTGGTTTGATGTTGACTGCTTTCTTCTGGTTTTAATGGTCAGTCTAGAAGCTTCAGAATCTGGTCAGCAGCTATAAGGGTAGCACGGTGGCACAGTGGTCAGCACTGCTGCCTCACAGCACCAGGGATCTGGGTTTGATTCCTGGTTTGGGTCGCTGTCTGTGTGGAATTTGCACATTCTCCCTGTGTCTCCATGGGTTTCTTCCGTGTGCTCTGGTTTCCTCCCACAGTCCAAAGATGTGTGGGTTTGGTGGATTGGCCATGCTAAATTGCCCCTTAGTATCAGGGACATTAGCTAAGGTAAATGCATGGGGTTATGGGGATAGGGTCTGAGTGTAGACTCAATGGTCCGAATGGCCTCCTTCTGCACTGTAGGGATTCTATGATTCTATACTGCCCCAGAACACCAGCGGGATTCCATTTTGAAAGGGCCTTAGTATTTGTTGTCCAACAATCTTGCATGTTTTCCTCTTTTTTTATTCATAAGTGGGACATGGGCAGTGCTGGCTGGCCAGCATTTATTGTCCATCGTTAGTCACCCTTGAACTGAATGGCTTGTTAGGCAATTTCAGGGGGCAGTTGAGAGTCAACCACATTTTTATGGCACTGGAGTCGCATGTAGGTCAGACCAGGTAAGGATGGCAGATTTCCTTCCCTAAAGGACATTAGTGAACCAGATGGGTTTTTCTGACAATCAACCACAGTTTCATGGTCATCATTAGATTCTTAATTCCACATTTTTTATTGAATTCAAATTCCACCATCTGCCATGGCGGATTCGAACCCAGGCCCCCAGAACATAAACTGAGTTCCTGGATTAATAGTCTAGCAATAATACCATGAGACCATCACCTCCCCTCCTTTCTATGTATGATCGCAAACTTGTGTAAATCAACATATTTAAAAGGGAGGGGACAGGAAAAAGAGGCACGTTTTATACAACTGGAAGTCTTAAACCTAGTCTGTACCTGCACTGCCACACCTCGCAGAGGCACAGTTTCTGAACCTGCTTAGAATCGGTGGCACAGTGGTTCGCACTGGTGCTTCACACCCCCAAGGTCTTAGGTGGGATTACGGCCTTTGCACATTCTGCCCATGTCTGAGTGGGTTTCCTCCAGTTGCTCCAGTTCCCTCCAACAGTCTAAAGATGTGCGGGTTAGGTACTGGCCATGCTAAATGCATGAGGTTATGGAGGTGGGAAAGGCTGTGTGAGGGGGTCTGGGTAAGATGCTCTTTCGGAGAGTCAGTGTAGACTTGATGGGCTGAATGGCCTCCTCCTGCACTGTAAGGATTCTATGGTTTATGATTCAATGGTAAGATCCTCATTTGCATAAAGTTATGTCTCTTCTTCTCTCAATCTTTCTAAACATGGTGATTTATGGCAGGCTGTGGTTTTACAGGGAAGGGACCCCAGTAGTAGACAGATTGCCATTCTTCACCTGTGAACCTCAGTGGTATCTGCTTTACCACGGAGGCAATGACAGACATGTCCACACTGTCAATAGCAGCTGACACTCTCCAGTGTGTACTTTTCTGCAGATTTTGTTGGATTTAAAGATGGAAGAGAAATGTCCTGCTTTCATGTGGAAATCCTTCAGGCCCCCAGGGCATTTCCCCAGCCAGCAAAGTATATTTGAAAATGCAATCACTGGTGTAATGGAGGCAAATGCAGCGTAAATCCACAAACAGCAATGAAATAAATGACCTGATGAGCAGTCAATCAGGAAAGGAGAACAGAAGTGAGAACATACAAACTAAAGTAAGGACTCGGAGCAGGTGTAGGCCATTCAGCCCTTCAAGTCTGCTTTGCCATTCAATAAGAACATGGCTGATCTGATTGTGGCCTGAACTCCATATTCCAGCCTACCCCTGAAATCCTTTGATTCCCTTGTTAGTGGATGATCTGTCCACCTCTATCTTAAAAATATCCAATAGCCCTGCCTCCACTGTCCTCTGCAGGAGAAAGTTCCAAAGACTCATGACCCACTTAGAGAAAAAGATCCCCTTCATCTCTGTTTTAATTGAAAGAGCCCTTATTTCTCTCTCCCTAGTTCTGGTGTCTCCCATAAGGAATCATCGAACTGCCATCAAATGTGGCCAATTTTCCCCTTCCCCATCCTCCAAGTATTATCTCCAATCAAAGAACCACAACCCCTTGACTGAGGGCCAAACCTGCCACTTTTTAAAAAAAGTTTATTTATTAATGTAACAAGAAGGCTTACGTAAACACTGCAATGAAGTTACTGTGAAAATCCCCTAGTCACCACATTCCGGCGCCTTTTCGGGGACACTGAGAGAGAATTTAGCATGGCCAATGTACCTAACCAGCACATCTTTCAGACTGTGGGAGGAAACCAGAGCACCCAGAGGAAACCAACACAGACATGGGGAGAACATGCAAACTCCACACAGACAGTGACCCAAGCTGGGAATCAAACCAGGGTCCCTGGCACTGTGAGGCAGCAGCGCTAACCACTGTGCCACCATGCTGCTTCTTATTCTCCTTTCATCCAATACAATTGCTAAGGCTCCCCTCACTGACCAAACAGCAAAGAGGGTTAGTTTTATTCTGCTGGCGATATTGTTGTAGCGTGACCTCCATGCCATTAGCACAAGGAAGCTTTAGCCTTGAGTTCCCAGCAGCTTATTGGCCCCTTCTTATCCTCTCAGCTGCAGTCATATTCTAAATCACTATTTATCAAAATAATAAAAAAAAACTCCCCTCACCGAATTCAGGCAACTAAATATAATTTCCCACAGTCTTCGTTAGAACTAATAAAAGACCAACTGATGTTGAAATGATAATAGATTTGCATACCTGTTATTGCTTGTGATAAACACCAGGCAGAAACCTGTGAGCACAACGCCCCTGATGATGCAATTATTTTCTGACCTTTTGAAAACTGCACGCATTGATTTGCAACTAACCTTTAGACATGAGGCAACCAGTTTCTTTAACTCGTGCCACAATTAACGAGGAAAGAAGGGAGAAGAGAAAAGAGGATTACATTGATAAAGGAGGTTGAGGAAAGATGGGCAAATTCTTGCGTGGGTGCATAAATGCCTGTATGGATTTGATGGGCTGAATGGTCTGTTTTTGTGTTGTGTAGCCTCTGTTATCTTGGTTACAGGCATGCAGTGGTGTCAAAACCACGAAGAGGGAATCAATTTCAGCCACCAACTAAATGAAAATGTACAGAGTAGGCAGTCAGTCAGTAGTGTTTAAAGGAGAATGTTAGCGATGTTGGGGGAACTGGACTCCTGAATCATGTCAGTTTAAGGAGGCTGGGTGTTTTTTTTTGTCACAGAAGTAGTGCAGAACTAATTCAAGATCACTGAGTAATCGATCAATTGAGATGTTACAAGTGTAGGATGTAGAAGAGTTAAGCACCAGTGATTCTGGTATTCACTCTGTGTTTAATCTAAAAACAGACAAGATAAAACCCTGTTACTGTAATGCCCTGGGTAGCCTGTCTTAAGATGGGAGTAAATACAGGGACATCAGCTACTGTATTGGGTGAGCATACTTTCAGTACCTAAGGAAGGAAATCCAAGCACTGAACTTGAAAAGCATTCCTTCCAAGTTGAAGACTTACACAGGAGCAGCAATAGAAATAAAAGGCTCCACAATGGTATCTGTAAGCTTTGGGTAACAGTCTACCCAGCTCCCAGTGAAGAACAATGGGTGAAGGACCAACCCTTCTTGACTGCAATTGGCTGAAAGAAATCAAGTTGAATTGGGCCAAGATATTTCAAGTGTGGGAAAGGGGACTCCCTGAACTGATAAGAAGATATAAGAGTATCTTCTGTAATGTATTAGGCAAAATCAAAGGGCCATAAGATTAATGTGGATCCAGAGGCGACTCCCTGATGCTTTGGTGTGGCACAGTAGCACAGCAGCCAATGACGCTGCCTCACAGTGCCAGGGACCCAGATTCAATTCCAGCCTCGGGTCACCGTCTGTGTGGAGTTTGCACATTCTTCCCATGTCTGCTTGGGTTTCCTCCAGATGCTCCAATTTCCTCCCATAGTGCAGGTTCGATGGATTGGCCATGCTAAATTGCCCTCAGTGTCAGGGGGATTAAGAAGGTAAATACATGGGGTTATGGTGATCGGATCTGAGTGGGATTGTTTTCAGTGCAGGCTCGTTGGGTCACATGGCCTCCTTCTGCATTGTAGGGATTTTATGATCTTCTATGATCCATGACCAGTACCATGTGCTTTACAAGAGAAAGTAAATATTGATTAAACAGGTTCGAAGAACTAGGCACTATCCAACCAGTTTAGCTCTTGGAATGGGCAGCGCCAATAGTCCCCTATTGAAACCGAACAAGACTATTCACATTCATGGCGATTATAAGCTAACAGTTAATCAGGCTGCCAAGCTGGGTAAATATCACAGCCTGAGAATTGGAGACCTGTAAGTAAAGTTGGCAGTAGGTCAATCTTACACAAAGCTGGATATGAGTCATGTTTACCAGCAACGTGAATTAGATAACACTTCTCAGGGGTACGTCGCAATAAACACACACAAAGGCCCGTTCCAGTACACAAGCTTGCCTTTTGATGTGTCTGTAGCTTGAGCAATATTCTGAAGGGGCTACAGGGGTTGCCACGAGTTATAGTATACCTTGACGATGTCCTTATTTGATTTGTTTTGGTTTATTACAGTCACATGTATTAGTATACAATGAAAAGTATTGCTTTTTGCTCACTTTACAGACAGGGCATACTGTTCATAGAGAAGGAGAGGAGAGGCTGCTGAATCATAGAAATCCTATAGTGCAGAAGGAGGCCAGTAGGTCTATTGAGATTGCACTTACAACAACGCCTCCCAGGCTCTATCCCTGTAACCCCATTTATTTACCCTGTTTTTCCCCTTCATACTAAGGGGCAATTTATCATGGCTAATCCACCTAACCTGCACATCTTTGGACTATGGTAGGAAACCAGGGCACCTGGAGGAAACCCACGCAGACATGATGAGAATGTGCAAATTCCACACAGACCGTGACCCGAGACCGGAATTGAACTCGGGTCCCTGGTGCTGTGAGGCAGCAGTGCTAACCACTGTGCCACTGCGCCACCCAAATGTAGTTTTACAGTCATGGCTAAAGTGTAGAAAAAGATAGCATTGTTGGAGAGTTTGTAAGAGTTAGAATTTTAAAAACATTGAACAAGAGTAAAAGGTAGAATTAGAGGGTATGCTGCGGACAGCTCGCAAGAAATCGCCAAGGTCCAGCGCCATCTTGAATTTGTAGCTGAGTCTGTAATTGAATTTATAACTGAATCGACAGGGCCTGAGCATCAAGCAAACTTAGAGCTCGTGTTAAAGTGATCTCAGGAGGCTGGAGTTCATCTCAAGAAAGAGAAGTGCACCTTTCAAGCCACTGAGGTGACCTCCTTGGGGCATTGTGTAGATGCACAAGGATTACACTCTGTGGAAGACAAGGACAAGGTGATGAAGGGGGTGCCTGCCCCTACACACACATTTGAACTACTATGGACAATGTTTTACCAAGTTATCACCTGTATTGGCCCCCCCCCCTTGCATATTCTGTTAAAGAAACCCCACCTTTGGTATTGTAAAACTCCCCAGGAGGACAGAGTAACGCAATTGTTGCATTCCTCAGGCCTGTTAGTGCACTTTGACCTATCTGAAGTTATTGACTTGTGATGCCTCTCCATACGGTTTTGGTGGGGTGTTGTCCCATGAGATGGACAACTTTCAAGTCTTGCCTAAATAAATTGTCAAGATAAACCTTGGAAAGGAAAATTTCACGATTCCTCCTTAGTCATCGTGCCAGTCCATGTGCAAGAATGGAAGTTCCACCTGCATAACCGCTAATGAAACAATGCCTCAGAACGAGTCTGAGCCTCGTGTTTCCAAATTTGCCAGGGAGGATAGAAGCTAGCCAAAGTAATCAGAAAGCAGGCCATGATTCGCATAGTACAGCACAATCATTCATGGTAAATGAATCCATATACATGAGAAACTTTGGGAGTGGATCAAGTTGGATCCCTGAAATTGTCTCTAAGTGGACGTGGAGGGAAGGATCGTTCATTAACATGTGGATCACTTGAGTAGAGAGATTGCTGCCATCAAAAAATGTTTTCAAACCCATAAGCACGGAAGTAGCTGCTCGGCCTGTTATTGACATAATTGATATCTTTGTGGAAACAAATAATGATGAATCACCCATGCCAGATGAGATACCCATTATTGCAGTTCCTGTTAACGTCGATCCTATGGAAACATCTCAGGCTTCAGGATTATAGGAACAGAAAATTCCCTCAAAGACTCAGGCTGGAATATAAAGGCCATTCATACCAGCGGGCTTTCCCATCCCACTTCAGTGAATGGGGATTTGGCTGGGTATCAATTTTCTGACCTCGCTGCAATGGGAGCATGGCGCGAACGGTCAGTAAGATCACGCCCTTGATTATAATTGTCTTGTTCATGTACATAATGTCTACTTAATGTTTAGGACAGAGTGAATTAGTTATTGAAGATTGTGTAAAGGGCTTAAAGGGGGAGGGATGTGATGATTGTCCCTGTAATGGCAACACAGCAGAGTGAGGCTCACAAAGGCTTTATAGCTAATCAGGATTCAGAGTGTGGAATCACCCCGTGGAGAGAGGCCCCTAGGCAAAGAGACAATTCGGAAGCAAGCTATATCCATAAGGCTGTTGTGCAATTCTTATTAATAAATACCTTTGATGAACATTAGTAATATCTGCAAAAGTGCATCTTTTGACCTGCCCACTCAAATGGCTCCTCCTCCCCATTTCAAGCCTGCCTGACTGGCTGTGGTTTTCCTGACCTCTCATATCTTTCCTGCAGCTTAACCCATCTTCGGACCTCCTGGCTGGATATTGTTCCAGCAGGAACAACTGCTCGGGTGCCACTGTTGGGACTGAAGAATTGCTGGCCTTCTGATTGGAGGCAGGATCTCCTCCCTTAAAGGGACAGGATCTCAAATACCTGGCATTAAATTGCTTGATGGGCATAGAATTGCATCAGGGACCCTGGAAGTGGCCAAGGTGTGGTTCCCTTGGCTTTGCAGCCTTTATGCCAATACACAACCCTATGTGTTTTAGGTAGACTCCAATTTCAGTAACAGGCAGCAACAGCCTACTTCTATATTTCTTTTGTACAGTTGTGAGAGTTGATGTTCTAGTAGTCACCATGACACTATACTTTCTCAATGTACATTTTCAAGGCTGGAAATCCTGTAACTTGAATAATTTTAAGATGTATGAAACCTAATGCATAAACCACCTAACAAGCAATGGTGTCACTTCAATCAATATTTTAACACTGCACATATTTGCCATATAAATGAAAAATGTTGGAAATATTCAGCAGAACAGAGAACGATTCCAGCCTTGGGTCACTGTCTGAGTGTAATCTGCACATTCTTCCGTGTCTGCCTGGATTTTCTTCAGGTGCTTTGATTTCCTTTCACAGTCCAAAGATGTGCATGTTAAGTGGATTGGCCATGCTGAATTACCCCTTAGTGTCAGAGGGACTAGCTAGGGTAAATGCATGGGGTTATGGAGATAGGGCCTGGGTGGGATTGTGGTCGGTCCAGTCTGAATGAGCCGAATGGCTTTCTTCGGCACTAGGATTCTATGATTCTATGAGTAAGCAACACCTGTGGAGAGTGAAACAGAGTTAAGCCGATGGCCTTTAGTTAGAGTATTAGTATTTCCCTTACTGACTTCCTTATCCAAATGGACTTGGAGTTGTTTGGAGAATCAGCTATCCAGCTGCTCGAACAGGGACCCAGGGATATGGTCATCAGCGCAAACTAAGTAAGTTCGGAGGGGCATTCTCCACTCAAGATTCTTCAGCAGCCAGGCTGATCATGTATGAAAATTATTCCCCTTCCAACATTTCAAAATAGTCCTCCCTGTGGAGTCAGGAGGAGCAGGACGTGGTGGCATAATGGTTAGCATTGCTGCCTCACAACGCTAGGGACCCAAGTTCAATTCCAACCTTGAGTCACTGTCTGTGTGGAGTTTGCACATTCTCCCTGTGACTGCATGGGTTTCTTCCGGATGCTCAGGTTTCCTCCCACACTCCAAAGATGTACAGGTTAGGTGGTTTGGTCATGGTAAATTGCCCATTGGTGCTGAAAGATGGTGTAGGTTATGTGGATTAGCTGTGGTAAAATGCGTGGGGTTATGGTGATGGGTTAGAGGGGAAGCCTTGGGTAAAATGCTCTTTTGTAGAATTAGTGTAGACTATGATGGGCTGAATGTCCTCTTTCCGCACTTTAGGAATTCTAAATTCTAATTCTATCAATGCTCCTCCTTCTTCACAGCTCTTGTGACTACAAACTCCCTTGCTCCTGCCCTAGAGTCTCCCTTCCCTGGGATGGGTCAACTGTCTGTGAGTCACGTTGTTTGACCTTTTCAAGTTGGGCTGGCTGCCCATGGAAGTGCAACAGGCAATGGCAGCTCGCCTGAGTAATGAGGCCCATGGCCCAATTCTGGGCACTGCCTTGGGTGCCCTCAGTTGAGGTGCGCACTTTTCTGCACGGCATCAATTTCAGGCACAAAATGAGGCATACATACAGCAGCAACCACTTCATTGTTTCCAATAGTTATTACTGTGGTTGACAAAAAGCCTCAGTATCAGTTGATGGCAAAAATAGGGAAGTTTGAAGAAAGCTTCTTGAGACAGGAGTAATTAGAGTGTAGAACTTTCTGCTACCAAAGATTGCTGAGACAAAAGCTATACTTTTAAATGTCACCTAAGTAGCTGGCTGAAGAAAGTGAGACAACAGATGGTGGTAGGAGTTAGCAACCTATTTATAGACTAACTGGCCAGAATTTTACCGGCCCACACACCACAGGAATTGGAGCAGGTGAGGGTTGGAGCATGGGAAGTTCTTTAACCTTGAGCAGGATTTTATGGTTTTGGGAGGAGCGAGGCTGTAAAATCCCGCCCACTGGCTCATTTGGATTGAAAAAAACTTGAGGTAGATAGGCTGAATGGCCAGTATCTGTGCTGCCTCATTCTGTGATGCTATTCAATGTGCTATCACCAGCTGAATTATGATCAGTGGAACATCATATTTGACACCTCAGCACAAGTTCGATGTGCTTGAAGCGCTTTCACTAATCATCTGGGCCAAATCTATGAGACATCTGTTCTCACTGCATCTGGCTGCTTACATCCTGTATTTGATATCACTATGCATCAACATACCAAGGTGCCTCTCTTGTTTAAAGCACATGCTTGGTTTAGTCAGGGCAAAAAACATTTGACAATATTATTTACAAACATAAAAGACCACGTGGGCTGTGGTAAAAACGAGAGCGAAAGGATTTGTAGGTTGCTGAACATATCACAACCTGTGGATACGAAACTGATACTTCCAAATGTGAAAGTCTCTTGACGAATGTCTGTGAAGATTTCTAAAAGAAGTATGATTGCCCAGTCTTGACACTGATTGGTATGAAATGGGAAATCAATCACTGAACTCACTGAAAATTGGCTGGCTCCTTGAATATGTTTCAAAGTATTCCATTGGCGAATAAAACACTTTTGTTATAAACTCAATGACTGCAGTGCTCTATCTTTATTGAGAATGAGTGTAGCATGGCTGCTTCCAGTCACTGCCTCAAGAGGTCACCTCACTGTGGCAAGTCATGACCTGTGCTACAAGATTTCATTTCAATCCAAACACTTTGATACATCCTGAGGTTGTGAAAGTTGATGTTTGAATGCAAATCTTTCTTCTCCCCCACCTCCTCACCCTCTCTCCCTCTCTGCTTCTCTCTCTTTCTCTTGAGAAACACTATGGAACATTCAGGAGGAGGGGAGGCGATGGTCAAGTGGCATCATCGCTAGACTATTAATCCAGAAACTCAGCTAATGTTCTTGTTCAAATCTCATCATGGCAGAAAGTGAAATTTGAATTCAATAAAAAATGTCTGGAGTTAAGAATCTACGGATGACCATGAAACCATTGTCGATTGTTGGAAAAACCCATCTTGTTCACTAATGTCCTTTAGGGAAGGAAGCCTGCCTTCCTTACCTAGTCTGGCCTACATGTGACTCCAGAGCCACAGCAATGTGGTTAACTCTCAACTGCCCTCTGAAATGGCCTGGCTTGGCACTCAAGGACAACTGGGGATAGGCAATAAGTGATGGCCAGCCAGCAACACCCATGAACGAATTGAAACGAAAACATTAAAATTCCTATTTGAATATGCAATAAGAGGGGAGGGGATGGTATTGGAAACGCAGAAGAAAAAGCATTTGTTTTCCATCTATTAAAGCCTCTCGTAGGCTTGAGAAACGGGCGCAAATCCAGCAGACTTGTGTTCTTTGTTACGTCCTGCCCCACTGCTCCAGTGGAGAGATTGGATCTGTCGACTTTTTTGCTTGTAGCTACATTTTAGTTGCAAAAAAAGTACAAATCATTCACCTTGCAAGAACAAACAGTATATTTTGGAACCTAGCATGATATGAATACATGGGATGATCTCAGACGCGTTCAGATCAAGCACTTTTGGTCCTGTGTAACCTTTAATTAGGTGGAAAGTTGCTTTCTACCTCTGTCTTTAGAAGACTTCATGATGAAATGAATTTCATCCAGCAGCTGTCTGTCAGTTGTATTTAATATTCAACCAACAGCGCAACTTCATGAAAGTTCATGTAGGGGTTGTGTTTTTTTTTAAACTCTTGTTGCACTGCAAAAACAAGCTGGAAAATATGATATAGCGAATCACATTGTTTCCCCAGAACACTGTAAAACCCATCGTTAATTTTCCATCTGCTAAATGAATAGAAGGCTGACATTGATGATATAATTGTAGTTGAGGCTAGAATATTGGAAGGAGGTATCAGTCTCTGGTGGTCCAATTTCTAGATGAGAAGTAGGAGTCACTGGTGGTATTGGGGGGTGAGGACTATGATGTTAGATAGTTTGCTCTCGCTTCTCTCCCTGTCATTATGTGACGATTGGTTCTGCAGACATGAAGAGGTTAACTTCAGACTTAAATAACTTAATGCCCAACCTGGGAGTAGACTGAGGGGCAGGAGGTGCAGTATAACAAAGTGGGAAGGCAGGGGAAAAAACGTATGACACCTTCCTGACCTCTCCCCCTCTCCCCGCTGATTCAGTTAGCTGGAGGAGGGGTCAAAGTCTGCCTTCCTACTCCCCAAAACTAATTGAGAACTTAATGTGGCCAACTAAGGCCACTTAAAGCATCATCCCATCGTTGCTGGTATTTTATCATGGTGGGGGGCATACCCCATAGGTGCCTGCAAGTTTTTGAGCATTCAACCCCCGCCCCCAATTCTCCACACTGATTCCACTCCATCTCCATTTCTAGGGCCTGCCTGACTGGGCCCCAGTGAGGCCCACTCACCTGGGCTCCGGAGCCTTGCTGGTTCCTCTCCATCCTGGGGCCCCTGCAGTTCCAACAGTGGCCAACAGCCTCATTGGCACTGCTGAGACTGAGGAGCTGCCCCAGGAACCCTGATGCCAGGCTTTAACTGCGGTTAAATGATGCCTCCAAATGACCATGGTGCGGTTGCCACCAGCTTATGGATGGCAGTGGGAGTCACCACAGTGTCATTAAATTCAGCCCAAAGTGTGAGAGTTAGTGAAGAAGTAAATGGGGATGTATCGATCTTGGGCACATATTGCACAGGATGAAACTGGGCAAAAAACTGCTTAGTAACCATGTGTCGAATTTCCCCAGATCTTTTCAGTGTCAGGTTCTGACTGAAAACTGGGGTGTAGTTCTCTAGTTATGGAGCATAGTTCTCACTCAAGATCTTGAACCTATCAGAGTAAACAAAAATATCAGTGGGCACGGTTTACGCTGTCACTCTGGCAAGGGTGGGGCCTGATACAGATCGGGACAGCGTCTTTAAAGGGTGCCCCAATCAGCACAGAAACAGAACGCCTCCCAAACCACCCCCTCCCCATGTAAATGTTAGGATCCGCATCCCCAACCCCACCTCAGAAGCATCGGGGATTCCTCTCTCCCTTTGCAGGCATCAGGGCAACCCCCTCTCACCCCTCACCTCTTGCAGGCATCAGAGTGTCCGACGAAGGCAGTATCAGGGGACACTGCAGGGCATGTCCCTCTCCCCACCAGGGATTGCACGTATTGTTGCATCCCCTCGACTGAGTCGCATTTCTAAAAAGCAGTTGTAAACCTCGCCGACGCGATGTCACATCGGTGAGGTCTGAATATTTATTGAGGGGGTCATGTGGCGGTGGGAGGGGGAGGGGGAGGGGTGGGGTGCAGGCTAATGATATTAAAATTTATTGAAATTGTTTAAAATTAGGTTCTCATTTTTTGTGGGCGTGAACCTCATGACCTAAGTGACGTGGAAAATCGGGAAACGCAATCACTCCGGAGGGAATCACGTTCCCTGATTCTCCCTGGATTTTCCGCCCGCATCATCATTCTCTCCGACGGTGAACAGAGGCTGAAAATTGCCCCCTATCGGGTTGTTCCTAGTGGTGCTGGGAAACATTATCACCCTCCTTGACTTCCTTAAGCGAGATGTCTGAAAACTTTGGGGCAGCTCTGCATCTCATTAAGGACCAGATGGCTGGTCTTCACCATTCCAATTAAATCTTCCTGGTGGGAATGCAAGCTTGCATTAGGAAATGCATTTCCACCTCAAAAGGCCACAGGGTGACCACTGGTTGCACAAAGAGCATGGGAGGACTGTTCAGTTCCCAACACAAATTGGGTGAGAAAGCTTTCAGTCATGTTAAAATGAGGCTTGGGCCTCACATTACCAATGTTTTGGTTTGGGAGGAGGTGTTCAGAGTGCTTGTCATTTGTTACGCTTGATTCGGGCCCTGGGTTAAAATTGCCAAGCGCTGCTGAGGGTATTCAAGAACCAACCAACTACACAACTGAATTCCTACATCCTAGAAAAAAAACATTGACCAATGTCTTTATTTTTAATGGTTGAGGTTTCTATCCATCCAGTGACTTAGAGGAATTCTATTCCAGGTATTGTTGTCTGCTTGAAGGAAAATTCCTATTCTAATTAACAAATAGATATTGATTGACCGACCATTTTGCTGAGAATGTAGAGGAAAGCAACAGGATGTGTATGAGGTGAAAGCTGTCCTCTGTTAAACTGCCCGATGGTTTAACGGAATTCAGTGTACTTTTCTCAAGATCCCCAGGACAACTTGCAACCTGACTGAAGGCTCAATCTTGCCTCTCATCCACTATTCCGAGGCCTTTGACAGTGCTGTTTTGTGGTGACTTAGCTGTATAAAGGCCCCCAAGGTGATATGAATTACTCTCAGGATCCTTTCTCCTTCTTAACAGGAAACGATGGCGTGGCGGTTAGCACTGCTGTGTTCGATGCCCAGCTTGGGTCACCGTCTGTGTGGATTCTGCACATTCTCCCCATGTCTGTGTGGGTTTCCTGTGCGTGCTTTGGTTTCCACCCACAGTCTGAAAGATGTACTGGTTAGGTGCATTGGCCATACTAAATTCTCCCTCAGTGTACCCGAACAGGCGCCGGAGTGTGATGATTAGGGGATTAAGATTTAAAGTTTAACACAGTAACTTCATTGCACTGTTAATGTAAATCTACTTGTGACACTAATAAATGAGCTATAAAACATAAAGTGTTTGGCAGCTTCTATGAGCGCATCAAGAATCGTAGGTGGTATTCTCCGGCTGCGCTTGTCTAAAAGTCAGAAATTCCTGCTGGACTGTCAATGGCATTTCACACTCTCCACAACCCGGCTACTAACATTCCAATGGCGTGCGGGATGGGAGAGTTCCGGTGCATGAGTTTAAATTATTTGAGATCTCTTCTGCAGCTAGGTGTCTCATAGGTATGAAACAATAGTAACTTCTAAAGGGGGTCTTGACAAATTCATGAATAGGATGGGAATGGAGGGATACGGTCCCCAAAAGGATAGGGGTTTGAGTTCAGTCAGGCAGCATGGTCGGTGCCAACTTGGAGAGCCAAGGCCCTGTTCCTGTACTGTAATTTTCTTTGTTCTTTGTCCAGATGTAGTGTCCTCCATTCCTCCCGCACTGCTTTTCCCTCATCTATTTGTTCTCCAATTCTTCAGGTGTTGTTGGCTGCATGGTGGCACAATTGTTAGCACTGCTGCCTCACAGCGCCAAGTACCTGGGTTCAATTCCTGATTTGGGTCACTGTTTGTGCGGAGTCTGCAAGTTCTCTCCTTGTGGATTTCCTCCGGGTGCTCCGGTTTCCTCCCACAGTCCAAAGATATGTGGGTTAGATTGATTGGCCTTGCTAAATTGACTCTAGTTCAGGGAGACTAACTAGGGTAAGTATGTGGGGTTACGGGCATAGGGCCTGAGTGGGATTGTGGTTGGTGCAGACTCGATGGGCCGAGTAACCTCCTTCTGTACTATAGGGATTCTATGCTTTCTATGCATTGTGCCCTCACCCTCTAGAATTCTCCTTTAAAACATTACCCTTATTCCCAGTCTTTAATAAAATACATAGCTGTTTAATTGTAAAATTGTAACTAAGCTGCCTCGAAAAGAAAGGGTTATACACCCTCCACAGGAAATATTCATTCTCACTGTCAGGCAATGGTGAGGACACTCAGCCAGGATTGAAACAGCAATTCATTATTTTTTAATAGATGAGAAATGAAAACTTAGCTTTCGTGCAACCAAAAATTGACAGAAGTAAATTTGATTTGATTTGATTTATTATTGTCACATGTATTGGGATACAGTGAAAAGTATTGTTTCTTGCATGCATACCGTACATAGAGGACATAGGGGAGAAAGAAAGGAGAGAGTGCAGAAATGTAGGCCAGGATTCTCTGACCGGATTCTCCGGTCTCGCCAACAGACGTCTATGGGGATTCCCACTGACAGCGGTGGGACCAGAGAATCCTGCTGCTAGCAAACAACACGCTACCACCCGCCGATCGGAAACATGCAGATCGGAGGCTGGAGAATCTTGCCTGTAGTGTTACAGTCATAGCTAGGGTGTAGAGAAAGATGAACCTAATGTAAAGTTCATTCTAGTGTGCGAGGGCACAATGCCTGAAGGATTGGAAAACAAATGAATGAAGGAAAAGCATTAGAGGAGGAATAGAGAACACTGAATGTGACACCATCTGCAGAAGAGATTCCAAGTAATTTAGACTCATGATTCTTGATGCTCTCGCAGAAGCTGCCAAACAAATATCTGATGGCAGCAGGGAAGAAGCTGTTATTGAGTTGGATGTCAAAAAAATGATAAGAAATAAATATGCAACAAAGTCAGATTAAATAAAGAACCATGAGGTAAAATCATCTTGATTAGTGGAGCCTCAAGACCTGTTTCATATTCTACAGTCAGCACCAACTTCCCACAGTATCTTATGTGTGGCACAAAGATGCACAAAGTCCACTGCATTAGTGAAATATTGATACTGAAATAGGTACCTGTCAACCCGCACCACTATAGTTCCTTAGTCATGTGAATTTGAATGGCAGGTCTTAATATATGTACAGACAAGCTCAAAGAAGGATGGATGAAGGAATGGGTAAACTGATATTCGAAGGAATAATGGACAGGCAAGCAGAAAGATGAATGGATCAATTATTCGCTGCAGGGGAAATTTGTATAACTAGTTTCCCATATAGCAAGCGCACTGAAGAGGTGCCTTCCCTGCTAAGGCTCGTGTCAAATTCTAATTGATTTTTATTTTTGATGAATGAGTTTAAATCATTGTCGAGTACATGTGAATAGCTCCATGAACTGCAGTGATTTTTAAAGCGAACTTGAAGAATGGTGTTGTCTCCCTGGTCGAGCAATGTAATCTAAACCCTATCCATGAGTGAAGTTTGCAGAATTTTCCCACATTGAAGTCTCTTGCAAAACACAAAACTTTGCAAAACAAAATGTCATACAGATGCCTGTATCGGCATCTGAATGACACATATGTCAGCCTAATTGGAAGTTTAATAAGGCCCAACGCTTCTTTGAACAGTTAGATTACTGGCTAAGGATTCACTGAGTCCCTCTGTTCTTTTACTGGAACTCAAGTCAGAATTTAAGAACAAAGAAATGTAAAACACTACAGAAGCTGGAAATCTGAAATAAAAACAGGAAAAGCAGGAGAAACTCAAGCAGCTTCTATGAAAAGGAAAAGCAAAGTTAGCATTTTGGGGAGAAGAGCTTCCATCAGGAATTAAAAGACTAGTTAACGTTTGCCAGCAGTGATATACATCCACACGCAGAGACTCATTCTCTGCAAACAAAAGAAATTTGTTAAGGATTTGCACCTTTGTTAAATTACCTGGGAGTCTAGGGGACTTATAGGCTGGAATTTTACCATCATGTCTGCCCCAGAATCAGGGTGGACGCGACTCACAGAGAGGGATTCTGTTTTGGCCTCGGGTGGGATTTTACAAGCTTCGCCCGAGTGAGGTCACAAAATACCAGCTGTAGGTCCCTACTATGTACTCCATGGCAATGTTTCAGCCAATAAGAGTTGACTTGCCAACCAATCAGCATCCTTTCCTCTTGTACTATAAATTCTTGTGGTCATTTGAAATTTGGAATTCTTGGCCTTATTTTACCATTTTGATTCTAAGTGCTGGGTGGACTTGAATCTGGGAGTGTTTCAGATCTGACTTTTAGACCCGTTCTGAGTCGCCCCCATATACACTGCGCTGGCAAAAATATCAGCGATTCCGAATCGCGCTGCAGAAGCCTGAGGGTGGGGCTTAACACACCCAAAATCCTGTAGCTCTGATCATTGCCTTCAACTGCGCACGTGAAGAAAAGAAAAATAGAAAAACCCTCCCCTGTCACATTGCTCCTGGGCTGGATAATTCCTCCCCACTGGCCTCCACAGACATTGCCCCACTCCCACAACATAACGGACCCCCTTATCCCCCCCACCCTCCCATCTACTCTGACTGATTGCGATTCCCTGCCCCCCTTCCCCCCACCGATCGCATGCAGAGTGGCAGCAGACTCTCCCTTCTCCCCCACCAATCATATGCAGGGTGGCAGTGGACCCCCGCGCCCCCCCCCCACTAGAGAGCCATCTGACACATCTCCCTCCCCCCCACAGAGAGTGTTCTGACCCACCTCCCTCTCCTGCCCACCAGGGGGCCATCTGACCACCTCTCTCCTCTCCTCCCCCCACCACTGATCTGAGTTAGAGAGCCGCTGGAAGCTCTGAACTTACCACCACAGAAGCTGGAGCGCCCGAATCGGACCTTTGCGGACCATGTCTGTTTCGCGTCGAATCAGGACAGGCAAATAAGGTGGTAAAGGGGGAAGTGCTGATAAATTTGGACGTGCAGCCCATTAAGTCAATTTAAATACATGCGAACGAATTTAGATTGACATCGTGCCAATCTTGGGCACGGTGCCGACAGCGGCCATTTTAGGCCCTTGATAAAGGGGGAACAAACACGGAGGCAGTCATGGATCACACTACTCGCCTGACGCCCAACTTTATCATATTTTCACACCTGAAAACGAGTGCAACTTGATGGTAAAATTGGGCCCCTTGTGTTTGTCCTGATCAGGGCAATTTAGGCAGAATGTCTCAGCAAAATTAAGAGGTTTGCTTGTCTATTTTTCAAACACCTCCCTGCCTACTTGCCCCTACCCCTTTTCCAGCCTGACCTGAAGGTATACTTTGGCACATAGTGCCACCAATTACCCATTAACCTACCCAAATGTATCATTATTTAAATGTTGCTCTAGATAGTATTGAGCCTAGAAAAGACATTGCATGCTATTAGCATTTGAATTCTTAACAGACTATATTTAGCAGTCAGTGGAGTACAAATAATGGCATCCATTCACTATGATTACCCTTGCCAAAGACTTTCATTTGGCATCGCGCTGGAACTTGAGGTTATTAGAAAGTCAAAACAGTTCTTCACAGGGGATCTAGGACCTATGCAAACATGGCAAGCCATGGGTGGCAGCTTAACAAGGCAGATTGAAGAATCTTTACTGAGGCAGGCAAAATCTGATCCCGGAAGTGTAGCATGGAATATTTAATTCAATCATAATTCATTTATTGAAAGCAAAATAAATAGAGGCAAAAAATGGAATGAAGAGAAAAAGAGAGAGAAAAGGTGATTTTTAAGATGTTTTAATGATCTCCAGCAATACTTAAAATCTGAAGGAATGAAACAATGCACATGTGAAAGTTAATATTCACTGAGATTGTTTGGTGAGTAATTAAGACTTTAAAGTTAATTTATTATTTCACAAGTAGGTTTATATTAACCCTGCAAAAAAGTTAACCCTGAAAATCCCGTAGTCCCCACACTTTGGCACCTATTCAGGTACACTGAGGGAGAATTTAGCATGGCCAATGCACCTTACCAGCAAGTCTTTTGGACTGTGGGAGGAAACTGGAGCATGGGAGGAATTACAAACTCCGCACAGACAGCAGCCCAAGCGAGGAATCGAACCTGGGTCCTTGGTGCTGTGATGCAGCTGTGCTAACCACTGTGCCACCATGTATTCGCCATTCACCTATGAACAAAGTGATTGAGGGGTACATGTTCATAGCTCCTTGAAAGTGGAAACACAGGTGGACAGAGTGGTGGAGAAGGCATTCAACATGCTTGGTTTCATTGGTCAGAACATTGAATACCGGAGTTGGGATGTCTTGTTGAAGTTGTACAAGGCATTGGTAAGGCCACACTTGGAATACTGTGTGCAATTCTGGTCACCCTATTATAGAAAGGACATTATTAAACTAGAAATAGCACAGAAAAGATTTATTAAGATGCTACTGGACTTGATGGATTGAGTCATAAGGAGAGTTTGGATAGATTGGGACTTTTCTCTCTGGAGCGTAGGAGGCTGAGCGATGATCTTATAGAGGTCTATAAAATAATGAGGGGCATAGATCAACTAGATAGTCAATATCTTTTCCCAAAAGTAGGGGAGTCTAAAACTAGAGGGCATAAGTTTAAGGTGAGAGGGGAGAGATACAAAAGTGTTCAGAGGGGCAATTTTTTCACACAGAGGGTGGTGAATGTCTGGAACAAGCTGCCAGAGGTAGCAGTAGGCTACAATTTTATCTTTTAAAAATCATTTAGATAGTTACATGGATACAACGGATGTAGAGGAATATGGGCCGAATGTGGGCAATTGGGACTAGCTTAGGGGTTTAAAAAAAGGTTGGGTCGAATGGCCTGTTTTCATTCTGTAAACTTCTATGACTCTATGACTCTGTATCAGCTTTCACATCTCATACATATCCATTTTGTGGAACAGCACATCTGCAAGTTGACCAAAACAATTGTAATTTTTATCACACTCAAGGATGGCATCCTTCAAGTCATTGTTGCAGAATCTAAGGGAGAAAATAGAAATGTGCATTTATACATCCATGACCACACCATGTGGGAATGTTTATCTGCACTGATTACCTTTTGATTTTTTGGCAGACACGTCAAAGTTACTGTTAATTATTATTCGTTGAGATGTTTTACATTTTTTAACCATTTTATTTACTTCATACTATAGCTAGCTAGGCTTAGGCTACTGTAATCTAAGTTTATATGTGCCACCCAAAAGTCAAGCTTATCTGAAATCAGGAACCTCAAATGCAATCAGCCCTAATTGTCTCAGATAAAGGATACTTGACCTGTACAGCAATTTCATGTCCTGCTATAATTCAATGATACAATTCAATGCAGAGTCTCTCAATACAATACAGTTTTAGCGCAGTTTTTGATTGAGCTGGGCAATTTAGCAACAACTTCTTGATGTCTGCAATTCATGCAATCACAGTAACATTCACACCACACATGCCAGGCAATGACCATCACCAATAAGAGACACTCTAACCCCCTTGATATTCATCTTGACCATCACTGAATCCTCCACTGTCAATATCCTTGGGGTTACCATTGACCAGAAGCTCAACTGGACGTGTCACATAAGCACAGCGGCTACGAGAACAGGTCAGAGGCTAGGAATCGTGTGACGAGTAACTCACCTCCTGATTCCCCAAAACATGTTCACCATCTACAAGACGCAAGTCAGGAGCGTGATGGAATATTCCCCACTTGCCTGGATGGGGGCAGCTCCAACCACACTCAAGAAGCTTCACTCAATCCAGGATGAAGCAGCCTGTTTGATTGGCATCACATCTACAAATATCCACTCCCTCCACCACCGACACTCAGCATCAGCAGTATGTATTACAATGCATCTGCAAGATGCACTACAGAAAATTACCAAAGATCTTTAGACTGCACCTTCTAAGCCCATAACTATTTCCATCTCAAAGGACAAGGACAGAAGATACATATGGAAGCGCCACCACCTACAAGTTCCCCTCCAAGCAACTCACCATCCTGACTTGGAAATATATCGGCCATTTCATCACAGTCGCTGGGTCAAAATCCTGGAATTCCTTCCCCAATGGCATTGTGAGTCAACCCACAGCATGTGGACTGCAGCAATTCAAGAAGGTAGCTCACCACCACCTTCTCAAGAGGCAACTAAAAATCGGCAATAAATGCTGGCCAGCTAGCGATGCCCGTGTCCCACAAATGAATTAAAAAAAAATTGTTACAATGCAGAAGGCAACCATTTGGCCCATCATGTCTGCACTGATTCTCCAAGTGAGCAGTTCACTTAGAACCATACCCCTGCCTTCGCTCTGTGTACCTTGCACATAGTTTCTCTTCAGGTAACAGCTTAATTCCTTTTGAGTACTTCAAGTGGGTCTGCCATTTAACCGTGTGTGTGTGCTGTCTAGAAGTTGTTGGCCAGAGGCACTGATAGCTTCACTGAAAAACCCAGACCGATGCATTTATGTTTTCTTTCCAACAGCCAGCTGTATTTCATGAATATACTTTGATTTGCTCCCCACACTCGGCAGTATAACATTATCTTCCTTTCCTTTGCCAATGTTATTCATTCTTAAGTGCCCCTATAGGTCTTTCTTCCACAGATATTTCCTCCAGAAGTGATGTACCTAATGTATTTTGCCATGCACAACATGTTATCAATAGTGGAAATGTGAATTCCAAGAGGGGATGTGAAGAAAAACTAAAAGATAATCAGTAAACTTAAAGCAGTGAGATCTCAATCTATAGAAACATAGAAACTAGAAGCAGGGGTAGGCCATTTGGCCCTTTGAGCCTGTTCCACCATTCATCTTGATCATGGCTGATCATCGAATTCAATATCCTGATCCCCCCTTACCCCAATATTCCTTGATCCCTTTAGCCCCAAGAGTTCTACCTAATTTCTTCTTGAAATCAGACAATGTTTTGGCCTCAACTATTTATGTGGTAGTGAATTCCACACATTCACTACCCTCTGGGCGAAGAAATTTCTCCTCACCTCAGTTCTAAAAGGGTT
This sequence comes from Carcharhinus amblyrhynchos, assembly GCF_965287045.1. Classification (NCBI taxonomy): domain Eukaryota; kingdom Metazoa; phylum Chordata; class Chondrichthyes; order Carcharhiniformes; family Carcharhinidae; genus Carcharhinus; species Carcharhinus amblyrhynchos. The sequence continues at coordinate 15,322,237 of NC_137349.1, forward strand.
TCTCCTGATCCTCAAACTATGATGTCCTAGTTCTGGACTCTCCCACCACTGGGAACATTCTTTCTGAATTTTATAAGTTCCTATAAAGTTCCCCACTCACTCTTCTAAACTCTAGTGAATGTAATCCTAATCAACTTAGTCCCTCCTCATATGACAGACCTGTCATCCCAGGAATCAGCCTGATAAACCTTTGTTGTACTCCCTCTGTAGAAAGGACATCTTTCCTCAGATAAGGACACCAAAACAGCACATAATACTCCAGGTGTGGCCTCATCAAAGCCCAATACAATTGTAGCAAAACATCCTTATCCCTATACTCAAATCCTCTCGCTACAAAGGTCAACATACCTTTTGCTTTCTTTACTTCCTGTTGTACCCATGCACCTACTTTCAGCAACTGATGCTTGGGAATAGGTACAACAAAAGACTCTATGGATAGAATTTTCCCATCCCACACACTACGGGAATCATAGTGGGTGGGTCAGGACCAAGCAAAGGTCTGTTGACCTCAGGCTGGATTTTCTGGTCTTGGGGCAAGCGTGGCCGGAGAATCCCGCCTCTAATCATTCAGTGTCTTTCATGGCCATGGAATGCCTGATGAAAGACCATTGATCAGAAATGTTGGGTGGGATTTTCTGGGATTGATGGGCATCATTGTGAATGGATGGAACAGGAAAAATTCAGAGAGCTATAAAAAGTAGACAGCTCTCCAAATTTTCCCGCCCTGCCCATGACAATGCTCACTGGTGGAGAGGCTGAAAAATTCCAGCCATTAGTCCTGCTTTCCATCTTGCTGTGAGGCCTGCTGGGTGTTTCCAGCATTTTCCATTTTTATTTCAGATTGGCAGCAGCTGTCTTACTTCGTTTTTGTTAAAATTTATTGAACTGCATTCTGAAATTGTTGATTGATGTGATTTTTGGGGCGATTATTCCAGGTATTAATTACCCTTTGTGTAAACAATTGCTTTCTACCATCACTCTGAACATATGAAAGGATTAATTCAGAGCTGGGGTTGGCCACTCAGCCTCTCGAGTCTGCTTCTTCCGTTCAATAATATCATGGCTGATCTGATTATAACCTCAAACCCACATTCCAGCCTACACCTGATAACTTTTCACATCCTTGCTTCCCAAGAATCTTAATGTTATCCAAAAGGTGGGATGTAATGCGCAACCTGCCAGAAGGTGGCCATTGGATGGGATCTTTTCGTCCGGCCGTTGTCAATGGGTTTTCCTATTGAATGTGCCCCTTGCCTTCAGGAAACCCACAGTAGAGATGTGGGGGCAATTCTTCCATCGCGCTGAGGGCCATGTAGCAGGCTCCCCACTGGGTGCCCAGGTCTGAGCACGTCTTCCAGCACCGGATTTCCAGCGCTGTCAACTCCACTCTGGAAATTGATGCGGAACTGTCGAATATATTCTGCAGCTAATTTAAATACACTTTAAATCCCATTAACGCGCCCGGGACTGAAATCTCCTGGTGTGCTAGCCGCTTCCCCCCACCAGGAGTGTTTCACTCCAGTGGGATCTAGTATAGCTCTCCCCTTGGAGAGAGCTGGTGGCCTGACCCTGCTGGAGTGAAGGGAGGTAACCGAGGCCCTCCAGAGGGTCGGGCGTCGGGGGTGTGGGAGAGTGCCCTCTTGACATTGCCGGCTTGGCAGTGACAGCCTGGGCTCCCTGGAAATTCCTGCCTGTGGTCAATAAGCATTTCCATTGTCCATCCCTTGCCCGCTCCAATTCCGTGTAGAATTCCGGCGTATGTCTCAGATAAAACATGAGCTACCTCTCATTGTCACAGGCAGCTTCACCTGAGACATTGATGTTATGCAAATTGACCCTGGCTTTAAAATATATACACCACTCCCGACTTACATTAAAAGGTTCAGCATTAGAATTCTCCTATGTTCCTTCTTTCGATCATTCTTTAAAAATTCATTTATGGGGCATCCCATAAACAGCTTAACTGATTTCCTTCTTCATATGCTTTGGCAGAGCCAAAAGAAGAGGGTTTGCCAGTTTCCCAGTGTACATTGACAAGAGCAATTTTATTGTTTAAAAGAATTGGTATAATTATCATCTTAACTATTGTGTTGTTCAGCCCAAATCTTCTAATCCACTGTTGTGTTAGGAATAGCTCATTTATTCATACAAAGCTGAATGCCTGGCCAAAATCCAGCATCGCGTAAAATTGCTACGGTGCCAACCTTACCAAGTTTACATTTTTTTCACATAAGCTGAGAATGTACTGAGTTAGGGTCAGATAAGCCGAGTAAATGGAAATTACTGTGGATGTTGGAATCTGAAACCAAAAGAGGAAATGTTGGAAAATCTCAGCAGGTCTGGTAGTATCTGTAAGGAGAGAAAAGAGCTGACGTTTCAAGTCCAGATAACCCTTTGTCAAAGCTTTGTCAAAGCAGGGGTTCAGCTGACAAACAATGTTCCCTATTACTGCAATATTGTAGTATATGTAATCATTTTATTCATCTGATAGGGGACTGGCAAGTATCATGTGTAACATATAATGGTTGGTCACCCAAAAAAGTTTTCCTCAAACAGATGGATCCTAATGATAAAGCAAAGTATTTGTCTCAGATGCAACACCAATCTCAGGCTCAACAACTAGATGGATGTTAACTGCACCAACTGTATGCTACCTGTCCAATTTTATTCCTCTTAAGGCTATTCTTTCTCACCTTCTTAATGGGTGTCAGCTGTCCTGCATTAGCTCATACATCTCCACCTCTACATCTGGTGCACTATTTCTCTACTCTCTTATTAGAGGGGCTTAAGATAACCTGAGACTAAGAAGACTAATAGATAAGAATAAGTTAATTTAGAGTGAATATAGTATAATATAAGTACAAAGTACCTGGTGTTACAAAGATACTGTTTGCACTGAAACACATATAACCACTGATAGAGAATTTAAACATGTATTTTTGAAAACATATTATATTCTGTATTAAAGCATTCATCCAATTACACACTGTTTCTTCAGAAAGAACTCTTCAAAATACAGCTAATGAAAATACAACAAAACTTACTCCAACTTATAAATCAAAGAAAGGGTTTAATAATGAAACATCATTACTCCAAACTTGGGGCCTCGCCCTGGGCCATTCCAAGTTACCCACAATTCTACATAGTTCCTTATTTATAGTGAATCAGCTGGTCAGCTGACTATTACATCACTTTGTAATTGGTTCCATGGTTTACTGGGTCAGCCGACCCTTACATCTTGTTCCTATTGGTCACATTGCATTCAATACAAAGTTGTCACTGGTTAAATTCTCATCTATTAATGATGGGATGTAGCTAAATAAAAAGAACCACATTCTTTGAAAACAACACAGCTACTGAGAGAAGCAAAGGAACTCTTGTATCAGTGTGGACTTTAAAAAGTACAAGCTACCCAGACAGTAGAATGAATAGAGTACAATTTTCCCAATAAGAAGACAATGAAAAAACAAACTTTTGAACTCTATGAACTTACATATTCTCAAGAGTGAAATCAAGGTAAATGATTCTGGCTGAAATGATTGGCTCACTCTGGCTAGGATGAGCAGAGTAGGTGGGCAAATGATTTTTGAAAATGTATAATTGTGATACCGATAACAATGCAATTTAGAGTAGTGTGGCCTGCCCCAGATTGGTCTCTTACACTTGTGAATCAGGCTTGGGCAAATAAAGTACATCTTCAGCCAGAATTACTGTCTCTGTGAGTTCTTTGTATTTGCTGAGCTGTAGTTAATAAAGAGAAATCTCTCATGTGAAAGCCAGCATAATTCATAGGTCTATGAAAAATTCCTACACTTGCACATCCTGATTTTAATCGGTCTTCCATTGGTTATTCTGCCTTCAGCTGGCTAAGTCCTAATCTCTGGAATTCTCTCCCTCAACCTTTCTTTCTCTCTTTCCTCTTCATTAAGAACTCCTTCATTGAAAGAAATAATACCTTTGTGTGGCACTCCTCACGACTTCGGGAAGTTACAAAGTGTTTCTGAAGCGTTGTCCTACATTGATGGCATGGTAGCACTATAGTTAACTGTGCTGCCTCACAGCGCCAGGGACGTTGGTTCAATTCCAGCCTTGGGTGATTGCCTGTATAGAGTTTGCACGTTCTTCTTGTGTCACCATGGGGTTTCCTCCAGGTGCTCTGGTTTTCTCCCACACTCAAAAAGATGTGCAAATTAGATGGATTGGCCATGCTAAATTGCCCCTCAGTGTCCCAATATGTGTAGATTAGATGGATTAGCCATGGGAACCGTGGGATTATGGGGATAGGGCAGCTGAGAGGGCCTGGGTAAGATATTCTGTCAGAGGGTCAATGCAGGCTTGATGGACCAAATGGTCTCCTTCTGCAGTGTAGGGATTCTATGATTACAATATGGATCACACTTAAAAAGTTACCTCTTATGCCAAACTTTTGGTCAACTGTCCTTATGTCCTAATCCATTTATTTGACTTAGAAACACTCTGATAAAATTCCCATGGCATGCCTTGCAATGTTTCACTCCATTAAAGATGTTATATAAATGCAGTTTGTTGTTTTTATGGGGGAGACACTACAACTGAGCTCTGTCCTGGCTTCATTTGAAGATTATAACAGTACATGATCCAGCAGCACCAATTATAAAATAACAGTGCGGGGTGAATGGTGTCTTTCCCTTCAACAGACTAGTTCCATTACACGAAGATCATCTGAGATCATTTGTAGCAACTGTTGTACAGATTCTGATCAATTTAATGTTTATTTATTAGTGTCACAAGTAGGCTTACATTAACACTGCAATTATGTTTCTGTGAAAGTCCCTAGTCACTGCATTTCCAGTTCCTGTTTGGGTGCACTGAGGGAGAATTTAGCATGGCTAGCATGTCTTTCAGACTGTGGGAACAAACTGGAGCATCTGGAGGAAACCCACAGAGACATGAGGAGAATGTGCAAACTCCACACAGAGTCAATTTGCGCAAAGGAAGGTCCCTCTACAGCAACGCAATAATAATAACAAAATAATCTGTTATCCAGGACAGTGGTGAGAAAACTCCTCTGTTCTTCTTCAAAATAATTCCATGGGATCATTTATTTCCTCCTGAAAGGATAAATGAGGCCTTGATTTACCATCTTAGCCTCCGACAGTGCATCACTCACTCAGTACTGCATTGAATATCAGCCAAAATTTTCAATGAACCTTAAACAAGAACCTTCTGTCTCAGAGGAATAATTCTTCCCACTGACTCAAAGCTAATTTGTTGCCTGAGGTAGGAACATTGGGCAAGACACCTGTTTCCCTTTTGCTATTAGATTAGCATCGCACCTGAAAAGCAATGACTCCAACAGTACTCCATCTTTTACGGATGCACCATAGAGAGCATTCTTTCTGGTTGCATCACAGCTTGGTGTGGCTCCTGCTCTGTCCAGAACTACAAAGGGTCATGAATGTAGCCCAGTCTATCACACAAACCAACCTCCCATCCATTGACTCTATCTACACTTCCCGCTGCCTCAGCAAAGCAGTCAGTATAATTAACGATTCCACGCACACCGGACATTCTCTCTTCCATCTTCCTCTGTCGAGAAAAAGATACAAAAGTCTGAGGTCACATACCAACCAACTCAAGAACAGCTTCTTCCCTGCTGCCATCAGACCTTTGAATGGACCTCCCTCGCATTAAGTTGATCGTTCTCTACATACCAGCTATGATTCAAACACTATATTCTGCAATCTCTCCTTTCCTTCTCTATGGATGGTAAGTATAGCACGCAAGAAACAATACTTTTTGCTGTATACTAATACATGTGAAAATAAGAAATCAAATCAAACCAAATACAGTACACCCCAGTAACAAGGTGAAACATAGATCTAGATTAAATATTCAAATCTGTAACAGGGTTTAAGTAATATGATTTAAGTCTACAACCAGCAGCAGGAATACCATAGGTACCTTGACATTACAACATTCGAGTTACAATGAATAGTATTTACGATTTTCATAAATTGACATAGTTTCAACTTGCCATGTTGGTTTCAACCTCATGACACCTGGTCAGTGGCATTCACGGATGTTCCATTGCTGTTCAATGCACTTTTGGAGTACTTGGTGCTTTTGTTTTTCCAAATTATCTCTTAAAATTTAGACTTAATGGCAGAAAGGCATAAATCTGGTGCAAGAGATGTTTCCTCTTCTATGAAAAATAGAGCAATTACTATGATAGCGAAAATGGAAATAATTCAGAGGTCTGAAAAAGGTGAGATGCACACTGAAATTGATAAGAGCTTTGGATATCCCCCGAACAACTATTGTGACCGTCCTAAAAGACAAGCAAAGAATTCAGGAAATGTCAAGGGTTCAGACCCTATGCAATCATCTATGATACTTAAGCAGTTTGTTGGACTTGCTGCTCAAGTTGAGAAACTGTAAATAGTTTGGTTGGAGGACAAAAATCAATGCTGTGCTCTTGTTAATTCAGGAAAAGGCCAGGAGTCTTTATGACCAGCCTTCATGATCAAGGGCAACTGGGAAGGGCAATAATTGCTGGTCTAGCCAGCAACACCCACACAATCCACAAGCCAAGGTACGTAATTCAATTTTTTCCTCTATCATCCTGACATTATGCTTTCAAATGTCTCGTTTAACTTTAAGTAAAATATAACAATCTGAATAGGGGAGTGTTGAGGTTGCACTAGACATCTCTGGTTGGAGACAAGCCCATGTGATCTAGCTACCATGGGTAAGAAACTCAAGTAGAAACCTATTGAAATGTGAAGTGAGAGCTTCTGCACCCAGAGCATCTACATTTTGAGACATGAGGGAAAGAGATAAAATAACTATGACTGTGTGAGGAAGGAAAGCAGCAACTGCTGTGAAGAGTAGAGAATGACAGATTTTATGTTAGCAATCAAGCAGGACGCTTCTAAGAGTTGATTTTCTTTTCCAAAGGAAAGGGACAGAACTAATGCTACTTTTAGAGATTTAAAGAACAAGGGATCACCAAGGTGGGCCTTGCTGGTGAAAGCTACAGTTTGAAGATTAGCAAAACTATTATTGAAAGAAACTGGAAGTTTTGTCCTGGCATTGAAGTGAAAAGTGAACCTGTTGAGAGCTGGAGGTAACTTTGGGCCAGATCTTGTAGTGGTACATTCCTGTCAGAAATGTCGCATACAGTGAAAGGAGTTTGAGACATATTTCAATTGCATTAGTTAACTATTGTAGAAATAAGTACCTTTTGTTTAATTTGTATATTAATTGATTAATAAGGGTGGCATGGTGGCACAGTAGATAGCACTGCTATCTACTGTCCTAAATGGACAAATACTTTATTTGGAACAATTGATGCTAGTAACTTAGAGGTAGAAGTATGGCTCCATTCACGTTTTGGCACCTGGTGAGTGGGAACATGGTGTTCTTCCTTTGCTTGACTGGTGGGGCCCAACTCCCAAATCCCAATATTGGGCTGAGGTTCATTTCACTAGACTGTACATGGTGCAAACAAGCAGCAGAAGAGAAGCCAAAATGTTGCCTGTGTTGCAACAGGTCTCAGCCAAATGAAGTCAGGATTTGAGAAAATAGAAGCTCTGAGGCTCATGGAGCTGTGGGATGCTGTCGAGGGGGTGGTGGGGCATGTCAGATTTTGATTCAGGGGAACAGGAGTCAGACTTCTAAATGTGGGATTGTTCTCATGTCAACTGCCTCAGAGTGAATCAGTCTTGAGGTGCTCACCTCATAAAAAGATTGAGTCCCTTATTTGTATATGCAGGGGATCGAACACTTATTTCAAGAAAGGATCTTGGCTGCCTAGTTTATAATTTACCAATATAGTGGTTGAGTGAAGAGCTGATAAAATATTCCGAACATGTATGCAAGTATCTTGTTGAGAGCTATTGAGAAAGAATGAAAGAAAACAGGAAGTTTGCGTTGCTTAATCCATAAGTTATCTAAAAAGAAACTTCCCGACAGAGGATTAAAGGTCAATTGTCTCCCATGGTGTAAAACAAGGGCAGCTTTAATTTACTATTTTGGTGAAGAATCTTTTATTTGAGATGACAACCATGGGAGGTTCCTCACAAGTTTATTGTCCATACAGCAGGTTTAATAGATTTATTTTATTGTGTTCAATAAACACAAGCAATAACTAAGGGGAGTAGCTTCTTCAAAGCTGTATTTGATACTGGAAGAATCTGAGGAACTGATCCTTTAAGAGTTATGTTAAAATCAGGTAATGTTTTATAAGTTAGATTGAACTTACTGAAATATTTTTTATAAATGTACATAGTTTGACTGATTTATTTTTCTAGGAATTTTTTGTATCGACAACTTGTGGCTACAAGAGGAGTCAGAGGCTGGGAATCCTGCGGTAACTCAAACCCTGACTCTCCAATGCTTGTTAATCACCCACAAGCCAAAAATGTTTATATAAAAGTTTATTTATTAGTCACAAGTAAGGCTTACATAACACTGCAATGAAGTTACTATGAAATTCCCTGGTCACCACAGTCCGACCCCTGTTCAGGTGAATGAACCTAACCAACACATCTTTCAGAATGTGGGAGGAAACCTGAGCACACTGAGGAAACCCACACAGACACAGGGAGAATGTGCAAACTCCACACAGACAGTGACCCAAGATGGGAATCGAACCTGGGTCCCAGGCATTGTGAGGCAGTCACTGTGCCACCCACTTACCCATTCTGTTCATATTTCACAACTATCAGAATGTTACTGCTGTCCAGTTGTTGATAGCATAAGTCGAAAACTGAATCGTAATTGACTAGATTTTTTGATTTGATTTATTATTGTCATATGTATTGGTATACAATGAGAAATATATAATACTTGTGTGCTATATAGATAAAGCATACCATTGATACCGTACATGAGGAGACAGAAAGGAGAAAGAGGAGAATATAATGTTACAGTCATAGCTAGGGTGTTGTGAAAGATCAAATTAATATAAGTTAGATCCATTCAAAAGTCTGACAGCAACAGGGAAGAAGCTGTTCTTGAGTCGGTTGGTACGTGATCTTCAGACTTTTGTATCTTTTCCCCGATGGAAGAAGGTGGAAGAGAATATGTCCGGGGTGCATGGGGTCCCTGATTATGCTGACTGCTTTTCGAAAGCAGCGGGAAGTGTAGTCAGAGTCAATGGATGGGAGGCTGGTTTGTGTGGTGGACCAGGCTACCTTGAAGCCATGCCAAAATGTGATACAATTCTGCAAGTGTTAATAGGCAGATCAGAAGGGATTGAATGTTGAGTTGATTGGATTTTTCTGCTGCTATTGAGTGATTGGAATAATGCGTTCACAGGAGATCTACCTTGTTTATTCGTAACAATACAACTGAGAACCCAGCCTAACAAGCCAGCCTAAACCCAGGCAAACAGTCAATTACAACACATAGGCAAGGTACAGAGATCAAGATAGGCATTGCTAGACCTGCAGGCACCTCAAAACCAATTGTTCCAACAAGCTGCACCTATTGAAACAAAGGAAAGAGGGTGATCTCGAGAATCTCAACATCAGCATTCAGCCTGAGCAGGCTACAAGGACAATTTAATCAGCAAATCAAATGAGAAAAGCGGGAATATCTCATTGGATAAGCAAGTGTCAGGAGGAGCTTGTGGATAAAAAGGAGGATTGACCAAAGGGGAGGATTTCCCAAAGATTGGGGTGGAATTTTCACATCCTGCCCACCAGGCGAATCGCAGAGGGTGGGAAATGGACCATGCAGTGGTCTGTTGACGTTAGGCAGGGATTTTCCGCTCTTGGGATGAGCGCAGCCAGTAAACCCCTTCCTGGACCTGCAGTCGAGAATAGCCGGCCTCCATCAACACATCGAATGATGCAGACAGACAGGATGAAAGCAGGGTGATTAACTGATGGAGTTTGTTCCCATGCAAAAGCAAACTCAAAAGTCTTGGGAGACACAATTGTTGTATTGCTAATTCTCTAAGTGATCTGTTTCACCAGACTACTTCCTTTTTGTTTGATTCATTGCTGCCTGGAGTAAGGATCTGAACTAAACTCATTGGGATCTTTAAGGTCCTTACACAAGGACAAGTCAGGAGTGTGATGGAATACTCTCTACTCACCTGAGTGCAGCTCCAACAACACTCCAGCATCTCAAGACCATCCAGGGCCCTTGATTGACACCTTATCCACCATAAGCACTCACCCGCTCCATCATTGATACATAATGGCAGCAATGTATACCATATATACAGCAGAACCCACCAAATCACCTTCAACCGTACCTTCCAAATGCACAACTTCTGCCACCCAGAAGGCTGAGAGCACTGGATGCTTGGGAACAGCAGCACCCACGAATTCCCCCTGCACACCATCCTAATTTGAAAATATGTTGCCATTTCTTCACAATCCTTGGTCAAAAACTTGCAATGGAAAATTGCCTGCCTTGTATACTCAAGCTGAGGTGCTATATAAGTGTTTTACTTTCCATTTCTTCTTCATTTGTGGCACTATTTTGCAGATTTACCTTCAGGCATGTAGATCTTACTTAGAATCATTGAATCCCAACAGTGCAGAAGGAGGCTATTCGGGCCATCGAGTCTGCATGAACCACAATCCCACCCAGGCCCTAGTCCCTAATCCCTCACATTTACCCTGCCAATCCCCTGACACTAGGGTCAGTTTAGCATAGCCAATCAACCTAACCAGCACATCTTTGAACGGGGGAAAAAAACCGGAGCACTCAGAGGAAACCCATGAGACACAGAGAGAATGTGCAATCTCCACACAGACAGTCACCTGAGGTTGGAATCAAACCTGGGTCCCTGGTGCTGTGAGGCAGTAGTACTAATCACTTATAGAAAGGATATTAATAAACTAGAAAGAATGCAGAAAAGATTTACTAGGATGTTACTGGGACTTGATGGTTTGACCTATAAGGAAAGGCTGGATAGAAAAGGGTCTAGAGGGGCAATTTTTTCACACACAGGGTGGTGATTATCCGGAACAAGCTGCCAGTAGAGGCAGATATAATTTTGTCTTTTAAAATGCGTTCAGACAGTCGCACGGGTAAGATTAGTATAGAGGGATATGGGCCAAACGTGGGCAATTGGGACTAGCTTAGTGGTTAACTGTTTACCATTTATATAGATGACCTGGAGGAGGGGGCTGAGTGTAGGGTGACGAAATTTGCTGGTGACACGAAGATGAGTGGAAAAGCAAATTGCATGGAGGGTGTGGAAAGTCTGCAGAGAGATCTGGATAGGCTGAGTGAGTGGGCGAGGACCTGGCAGATGGAATACAATGTTAGCAAGTGTGAGGTTATATACTTTGGCAGAAATAATAGTAGGAGGGATTATTATTTAAAATGTGAAAAGCTGCAACATGCTATGGTGCAGAGGGACCTGGTGGTCCTTGTGCACGAGTCGCAAAAACCCAGTCGGCAGGTGCAGCAGGTGATCAAGAAGGTGAATGGAATGTTGGCCTTTATAGCGAGGGGGATAGAATGTAAAAGTAGGGAGGTCTTGCTGCAACTGTACAGGGCACTGGTGAGGCCGCAGCTGGAGTACTGTGTGCAGTTTTGGTCGCCGCACTTGCGGAAGGATATATTGGCCTTGGAGGGAGTGCAGAGGAGGTTCACTAGGCTGATACCAGAGATGAGGGGGTTGGACTATGAAGAGAGACTAAATAGACTGGGTCTGTACTCGTTGGAGTTTAGAAGGATGAGGGGGGATCTTATAGAGACGCATAAGATAATGAAGGTGATGGATAGGGTAGAGGTAGAGAGATTCTTCCCGCTTAGAAAGGATAGCAGGACTAGAGGGCACAGCCTCAAGATAAGGGGGGGCAGTTTAGATCTGAGTCGAGGAGGAACTTCTTCACTCAAAGGGTGGTGAATCTCTGGAATTCTCTGCCCGTTGAAGTGGTGGAGGCTACCTTGCTAAATATATTTAAGTCACGGGTAGATAGGTTTCTGATAGACAGAGGAATTAAGGGTTATGGGGAGAAAGCGGGAAAGTGGAACTGATCCACTTCAGATCAGCCATGATCTTATTGAATGGCGGGGCAGGCTCAAAGGGCGAGATGGCCGACTCCTGCTCCTATTTCTTATGTTCTTATGTTCTTAAGAAAAAAGTGCAGCAGGGACAAGTTGGTCCGAAGGGCCTGTTTCCATGCTGCAAATCTCTGTGACTCTATGATTCTATGACTGTGCCACCTTGCCACCCCATCCTCAAATTCCCCTCTATTCAACCCTTTCTGTCTCCCATTCTCCGTTCAAACCAAACAGTTTGATCAATCCTTGGTTGTTTCTCCTAATGTCTCTCTATGTGGCTCAGTGTGTCCTCTGATGTACCAGCTCCATGCATTTTACCATGTTAAATATGCTGTCTCTAGGCTTGCTGTGATTTCTAGACGATGATTCCTTCATATGAGAAGCAAGTTCAGTGTCAGGAAAAGACAGTAATGTGTTACTATAGCTTTAGCGGTTCTAAACAAAAATAACACAGCTGATCACTTGTGACTTATATTTCTCAACACATACCAAAGTGCTGCAACTTTTATTTTAGTTCCCAGATGCACTGAAAGTATTGGCTGAAGCCGGTGTGGCATTAAAGCATAATTAGCTGTTATATTCATAAGGTTGGTGTATAGGGGGAATTGGTTTTAGTGGTTTGCAAAGTCACTGCAATCACGGTGATACAAGTTAATTACATTTATTAGAAAACAGATGGCAATGAGCAGTTTAAGTTAGACACAGTATGAGCAGCTTGAGGGAAGCAATCTACAAAATATGTTTCCCTTTCTAAAGGGAGCTGGAGGAAATGATGAAATATTGATTTAAGTATCCATTTATGCCATACAAATGTGCATATTAGGCTTGTTATCTTAATTATAATAATGAAGATTTGGGATCATCTAAAAACTTTTTTTACTTACGTGACTTACTGTGTGGAGACTTGTTAAATCAACCACTTGGAAGGCATGGGTGGTGTTACGTCGAAGGTGAATGTGTGGCAGTATTATTGTGTTTCACTGATGTTCTTCCATAATGTGGGTTACAAATGAGTGAGAGAACTAGCACACTGGGAACCTAATAGGAATTATGTGCTTTGCTGATGGTAACGCACCACTAGTACTGTGTTTTTCCTGTCACTGAGATTTTCCCAATCTTAAATTCAATACTGTAAGTATTTATATCAAACAAATTATACAGCAACCAGTTATCAAGAAATTGTGGCCCAAATCATTGAATGGTACATGACTTAAGTTAAGATCATAGTGCGTAAGAAATTTATTTGCCCTGATTTTGCGATATAGGGTTTGTGATTTGTGACAAGCCATTATTGTTCTGATCAAGAGGGTCACCAAAAAAAGTTTGTGGACGCATCTCCTCAGAATAAATGTGGCATTAACTGCTGCTGCACCTTTAATGCTGGTCTGTGTGCCATAACCAAGCCGGTGAGCTTCACGCAAACCAGGAGCTCATGGCTGATGGGCTGTCGTGGGCTGATCATGTGATTCAGGCACCTTGCCCCTCTTAATGTCAAGCTGCCACTCAAAGGGAAGCTGCTCAAAGAGGTTCTTGCAATGGAAATTCCTGGAAACTCAATAGCAGGACAAACAGAGACCCATGTTGCTGGGCGCTATACTGGCAGGTAGGCAAGAGGTGAGATGTCATAGTCCCAGAGGGAAACTCTCGAGAGTGTGAGCGGATGGCCAGGAAGGACAGCTCCTGGAATCTGGACCTGAAGACCTGACTGCAGTGCCACATGATGTCTAATAGCTTGTTATTTAAAGCTAAACTCACCACAGGCCCAGGTGACCGTTGGCTGCTCTCCCCTTTGAGGAGGAGAGCTGACTAGTGGTGATTTAACCTGAGGGTCACCACACCTCAGGATGGCATGAGTAACTTCAGCCGGTACAGGAATTGGACCCGCAACGTTGGCATCGCTCTGCATTACGAACCAGTCACCCAGCCAACTGAGATAACCAATCAATGTCTGTGAATGCACCTTCCCTTGTACTCATCGCAATATCACTCTCACTGGTTAATACACCGCAGGCCAAGCAATCAGCATTCAGTCAGAAAAATGAACATGGGAGGAAAAGAAATGTCACCCTTTTTATTGTACTTTTTACAACCTCGGGCTGTCTCAAAGCAATTTCCAGCCACTGAAATACTTTTTGAAATGTAGTCATCATTGTAGTGTAGAAACTTTTGCAGCCAAAATGCTTTATCAAAGGAACAGCAATGTGATAAAGATAGGACTACTGGTTGAGCAAAGAATATTGGCCACGACACTACCTTCTTTTTCTTTCAGATAGTGCAATATCTTTTACAAATGCCCAGGAGAGCATACAGGACCTTTGTTTAATGTCTCATCTAAATGGCAGCAGTTCAGAATCAACTATCTGGTGTTTTTGCAGCTTTTACATATCCTGTCTAGACTCTGGTTGGATTGTTTTAAAACCTGTTTATGAGTAGAATGGGAGATAGAATTAGCATAACAAAAGGAAAGGGAATGTATAAGAACATAAGAACATACTTTTTCAGCTCCAGCAATTTCAAAAGACCTGAACACATGGCATGGTGGAACAGTGATTAGCGCTGCTGCTTCTCAGTGCCGGGGACCGGAGTTTGATTCCAGACCTGGGTCACTGTCTGTATGGAGTTTGAATGATCTCCCCATGTATGTGTGGATTTCCTCCAGGTGTTCCAGTTTCCTCCCACCATCCAAATATGTGCAGGTTAGGTGGATTGGCCACCTAAATTGCCCCTTAGTGTCAGGGAGACTAGCTAGGGTAAATGCATGGGTATATGGGGTTAGGGCTTGGGTGGGATTGTGGTCAGTGCAGACTCAATGGGCTAAATGGCCTCCTTTTGCACTGTTGGATTTTGTGATTCTGTCAATGTTAAGGGCCCAGATTCAATTTCATTCCTGGGTTGACTGTCGGTGTGAAGTTTGCACATTCTCCCTGTGTCTGCGTGGGTTTCCTCCAAGTGCTTCGGTTTCCAACCAACAGTCCGAAGATGTGCAAATTAGTTGGTTTTGCAAGCGAATTTGCCTCTTAGTGTCCTAAGGTATGTACATTAGATGGATTGGCCACAGTTAATGTGTGACAATGGAAACTGTTAACCAGCCAGATATCCAACAGGCGTTCACAACTCCCCTGTGTTGGATACAATAACCCCATCTCCTGTTGGTTTCTACTATCTAGAAATGTGTCAAATGGTTCTGAGATTGAAGATCAAAATGCAATTACTTCTTCTACAACAATGGCTGCAAGATATGTCAATTGAATTATCTTTTGGAATATACAGATAGGAGCTTTAAGAACTGGTTCGACCGAGAGTCACATCCTTTGGAAAAAAAGTTGTTGAAGGGAGAAGAGCAATAAGGAATCTCTCTCTCTCTCTCCCTCCCTCTCTGTCACTCTCTCTGAAGTGAAAATTGATTCCAGCAAATTGCAGTTACCTGAATCTCAGTTCAACTCCAAGCTGTCAAAGAAAACCAGCTAACTTCAAGTGGCCACAGTCTTCAACAATCTACACCTCAGGGACAAGCCAAGAGCTCTGTCGTATATTCTTTTAACTTTTATTTTGACTCTAACTTCTCTCACATCTCAGATCTGGGCGTGTGTGGTCACATCTTTTGTGACTTTTTCTGGGGTTTAGTGACTGCTGCCTCACAGCACCTGTATGTGATTCCTGGCTTGGGTCACTGTCTATGCGGAGGTTGCACGTTCTCCCTCTGTCTGCATTTGTTTCCTCCAGGTGCTCTGGTTTCCTCCCACGGTCCGAAAGGTGTGTTTGTTAGGTGCATTAGCCATGCTAAATTCTCCCTCAGTGTTTCTGAACAGATGCTGGAGTACCTGAACCGGCGCTGTATTATCTGAACAGGTGCTGGAGTGTGGTGACTAGGGGATTTCACAGTACCGTCAATGTAGGTCTACATGTGATTAATAAAAATAAAACTTAAAAGACTTACCTTAATAAATATATTCTTACTTTGACTCAAGACTTTACCCAGTGTGACTGGCTTTTTATTAAAAACTAAATATACCAGTATTAAAAGAAGCATCTACAGGGAAAATAAATTAAAAAAAACTTTGTTTTGACAACATAAGAAATTGAATAAATGGAAGCCAATTCATTCCTCCTCGTTCAGTTGCAACACAAGGTAAAAATATTACACACCCTACTGATACTCTTAGATAGTTTGGAATTTAGTCAGGGTGCTGGGTTCTTGATGATGGCCCTGAAAGCTGGAGGCACAACCCTACCATTCCCCAGTGGCTATGTGCACACCTCAGGCCACACTTATTTGGTCCTTTAGAAATTAATTAGTTGCTGTTCAGGTTCCTGAACTTTAAAGGTGAGGGATGGAGTATTGGTAAGGATGTAGGGACAGTTGTCAGGGGGCGCTGCCATTGCTGCCAGGTGCCCCTCTATGGGAGCAGGGTGCCTAATTAAGTAGTCACCCCCACCTCCAAACCCAAAGGGAGACCGCCAGAGTTTATCTAGAGGGTTCCCAATGTGGCAGAGGACTCACCCACTACTAAACAATTGTGTGGCAGTGTGAAGATGATAGGCACTCCGCCCTCTGCATTCCCATGCCACATTACAAGCTGCCTGGCCTCCCAGCTTGTCCCAAGGGTGCTGGTCAAATCCAGGCCATTATACCTTTGTCTATGTACATGTAGGTAAAGCTCTTGTAGATGCACTTGTGAAGTGTTTTAGCTTGTCCTTCTATGTTAAAGGTGTAACATCAATCAAGTTGTTGGAATTATTTTTCACCTGCCAGTTTATGAAACTTAAAATGGAAGTAACCATTCCTTTCCAGGTAACAAAAAAAGGCAACTTATTTACACCCCCCCCCGCCCCCACAACCACCCCCACCACCACCACCACCTTCCCCCTCTGTTTCCTACCATCAGGCTAAAAAGTAATGATTGACAGAGCCTGAGAGTGGGTCACCATTTTTGGTAGCAGGTATTGTGTGACCTTTTACGGACTGACCATGGACAAAAGCAAATTGATGCCAGTGAGTGTTTCTTTGTACAAAAAGGGAACGATCCACAAGTGTTTACACCCCAAATGATACCTGCTTGATCTCTGAAAGAAAATTTATAGTATTTGCTTAAGATGCAAGTATTTGATAATTTCTTTCCCTTCAGAATGTTTCTTCCCCTTTTCAGCTACTTGCATAATTGCAGATCCTTTTCCTCCCCCTTATTTCCCATGGTGGATTTATAGTTTGTTATTTGGTGTGGTGCTGTCAAGGGAGGTGTTTTTTCCACAACAGAGAGTCTCCAATGACTGCATCTAAGCAGGTGGTCATTCCTCAAAGTTGGAAGCAACCACCCCTTTGCCACAAAGTCTGAGCTCAGCACCAAAACGCTTCATGTACATTTTTGTGGCAGTATACCCCCAAATATCTTTTGTTTCAACAGTGCAACGAAAATTCCTTATCCAATGAAAGTACAATTGACTCAGAACGCTTGTTTAAAGTTTCAAACCATATCGACACTGCTGCCTCACAGTGCCAGGGACCTGGGTTCAATTCTGACCTTGGGTGACTGTCAATGTGGAGTTTATATATTTTCCCCATTTCTGCGTGGATTTCCTCTGCGTGCTCCGGTTTCCTCCCACAGTCCAAAGACACGTGTGCAGGTTAGGTAGATTAGCCATGATAAATTGTCTCTTGGTGTCCTAAGGTTAGGGGAATTAGCGGGGTTTTGGGGGATAGGGTGGAGGATGGCCAGGTAAGAAGCTGTCAGAGAGTTGGTACAGATTCAATGGGCCAAATGGCCTCCTTCTGCACTGTAGGGGTTTCTATGACCTGACTGCGTGAAATCACTATGCCAGAGGTGATCTTCAGGTCCGCCAAGGTGATCTTCAGGTCCGCGTTGTCCACAATGCCTAAATTAGCATCCATGAGGTGGGAGGATGCCACCAGATGGTGCTGCAGTGCCAATGAGAAATCCTTCTGTTGGCATGGGTACTTAATCCCAATTTGAGGGAATCATAGCCCCTGTCTTTTTTTTAATATACTCATTGGGAGACATGGGCATCGCTGACTACCCAAGGGGTAGTCCAATCATCTTCCCGGCAGAAAGTGATGAAGTCAACCCCTCGCCCCCAGTCCAACTCTTGAGGGACCCTTTACCTGCACCCTGGCATCAGCAGAGGGGCAAATAGCCATTAGACCTACCTCCTTGAACCTCCATGGGGTCCTAAGTGACAGGCCAGTTGTCAGGGGCAGTATACTGCTGGCATTGCCATGGTACATGACCTGAAGGGGGCTGAGTATGGAGTCTAAGGGGGAAGGTGGGTCTGAGGGGTGGAGGGGGTCTGAATGTGGGAGGTGGAGAGTGGTCAGGTCATACAATGCATTTGGCCCATCGAGTCTGCATCGATTCTCCGAAAGAGCATCTTAACCAGCCCACCCCCCTGCCCTATCCCTGTATCCTCACGTATTTACTCCACTAATACCCCTAATCTACTCATTTTGGGACACTAAGGGGCAGTAGCTTGGCCAATCCACCTAACCTGTAGATCCTTGGACTGTGGGAGGAAACCAGAGCACCTGGAGGAATCTGGTGCAGACACAGGGAGAATGTGCAAACTCCACACAGTCACCTCAAGGCTGGAATTGAACATGGATTCCCGGCATGGTGAGGCAGCAGTGCTAACCACTGTACTACTATGCCCCCTCAGTGGTCACCCTCATGCTGCGTGGTTGCCCATTGTTAGTGGACTAGGGAGGAAGGATGCCCTTCTTTGGTGATGGGTTGATGATGCCCCCCTAGTCAGTGTAGGAGGCACCATTTTTTTTGTGGGGAAGGGGGTGGTGCCTGTCTATGAACACAGAGATCAAGTCACCCTTTAATAATGGCAGCCTGGTCTGAGAACAGTGGGACTGGCTGGTGCGTTGTCCACAATGCCTAAATTAGCATCCATGAGGTGGGAGGATGCCACCAGATGGTGCTGCAGTGCCAATGAGAAATCCTTCTGTTGGCATGGGTACTTAATCCCAATTTGAGGGAATCATAGCCCCTGTCTTTTTTTTAATATACTCATTGGGAGACATGGGCATCGCTGACTGACCAGCACTTATTGTCCATCCCTAGTTGCCTGAGAGCGGTTGAGAGTCAACCTCATTGCTGTGGCTCTAGAATCACATGTAGGCCAGACCAGGTAAAGATGGCAGATTTTCTTCCCAAAAGGGACATTAGTGAACCAGACGGGCTTTTTTGACAATGGTTTCATGGTCATCAGTAGATTCTTAATTCCAGATATTTTTTATTGAATTCAAATTCCACCATCTGCTGTGGCAGGATTCGAACCTGGGTCCCCAGAACATTAGCTGAGTTTCTGGATTAATGGCTTAGTGATAATACCAAGAGCCCATCGCCTCCCCACAAGATAATCTGTTAGCTTATTGATTAGTTGCATTATGGTACAAGCTGCTTAATAGCTTTAAAAGAAAAACACAAGTTGTTGTTCTCTTTCCTGTTCATTACTCATCTTTAGTTTCTTGACCTTTCTAATTCATTCATATTTGGTCAGTTAGATTCCTGATGGGTAATGCCAAATAAGGGGTGATTCAAGTTAATTTCATTTGTACATCTTTCAGGAAATGTGATGCTTTGATATGCATCTCCTTTGAAAACTGACTGACATAAAAATCCATAATTCAGGACTTCTAATTATATAGATGGTGCTTAAACCTCCTTTCTGTTCTGAAAGGTTTAAAGCCTTCTCTTCGAATATGATTCATCACAACAATGGAAGTAACGAGGATAATTGTATGGTTCCTTTCCTTTTGACATTCAACCAAAAACAATGAACATTAAAATAAAATAATGAAACATGTTCCTGGAAGTTCAGTTGTGCTTTTCAAAAGAATCCCTTGCTGTGGTTTACATAAAAATTTACTCATGGCATTTGGGAAAAAAAATCAGCTTTATTTTCCCAGTAATAATGTCAATGTTTACATTTTCCTGTGAGAATCCACTTCTTGTGTGGTTTGGAAAAATGACTCATTCGAGTGGATATCCACAGGATAAGCTTGAGTTCCTTCAGGCTCATTCGTTCACAGTAGACTGACATTAATATATCTATAAACCAAATTCGCAACATTAAATACACACTCCCTTTGTAAACATGCTTCAAAGACTTTATTGACAGCAGAGTAAATAGTGTCACTGTTTGCCCATATTAATAAATTGCTTGAGAACTTGGCTATCAATATTGATTCCCTTTCGTATGGTAGATTTAAATTTGCACTCAGTGTTTGGAGCCAGTTC
Organism: Carcharhinus amblyrhynchos; assembly: GCF_965287045.1. Lineage (NCBI taxonomy): Eukaryota > Metazoa > Chordata > Chondrichthyes > Carcharhiniformes > Carcharhinidae > Carcharhinus > Carcharhinus amblyrhynchos. The sequence continues at coordinate 15,342,516 of NC_137349.1, forward strand.
GTATGGAATCTACAGTGCAGAAGGAGGCCATTTGGCCCATCAAGTCTGCATCAACAACAATCCCAACCAGGTCCCATCTCCGTAACCCCTCATATTTACAGTCCTAATCCCCCTGACACTAAGGAGCAATTTAGCATGGCCAATCAACCTAACCCACACACCTTTGGACTGTGGAGGAAACCGGAGCACCCGGAGGAAACACGGGGAGTGTGTGCAAACTCCACACAGTCACTGAAGGCCGGAATTGAACCTGGATCTCTGACGCTCCTTGAGCCTATTTTGCCAATCAATGAAATTACAGTTCATTTAAAAAAAATTATTCAGGGGATGTTGTTGGCCCGACCAATGCTTTTGCCATCCCTAATTACCATTGAGAAGGTGGTGCTGAGCTGCCTTTTTGAACGGCTGGTGGTGGAGGTTTACGCACAGTGCTGCTAGGGAGGGAGTTCCAGCATCTTGACCCAGTGACAGTGAAGGAAAAGGAACATATTTCCAAGTCAGGACGGTGAGTGACTTGGAGGGGAACTTCCAGGTGGTGATATTTGCTTGTGTATACTGCTCTTGTCCTTCCAGATGATAATAGTCATGGGTTTGTTTGATGCTGTGTAAAAATACAGTTCCTGCAGTAATCGATAGAGCACACTGCTGCTACAGTTTGCCAGTATTGGAGGGAATGAATGTTTGTGGATAGGGTGCCAGTCCAGTGGGCTACTTTGTGCTGGATGGTTTCAAGCTTCTTGAGTGTTCCTGGAGGTGAGCTCATCCAGGCAATGGAGAGTACTCCATTGCACTCCTGACTTGTAATTTGTCAACATGCTTTGAGGAGTAAGGAGTTACTCGCCACAGGATTCCTATCCTCTGACCTGCTTTTGGAGCGATAATATTGGCTAGCCCAGTTTAGTTTCTGGTCAGTGATACCCTCAGGATATTAATAATGAAGGATTCAGCGATGGGAATGCATTGAGTGTCAAGGGGTGGTGGTAAAATTCTCTCTTGTTGGAGATAGTCATTGTCTGGCACTTGAGTGGTATAAATGTTACTTGTCACTTATCAGCCCAAAGCTGAATATTGTCCAGGTCTTGCTGCATTTGGTCATTCGCTGCTTCAGTTTCTCAGGAGTCACAAATGGTGTTGAACATTGCGCAGTCATCAGTGAAAATGCCTGCTTCTGATCTTATGATAAAGGGAAAGTCATTGAGGAAGCAGATGAAGATGGTTGGACCCAGGACACCACCGTGAGGAACCCCTGCAGTGATGTCCAGTGATGAGCTGAGATGATTGACCTCCAACAACCACAATTATCTTCTTTGGTACCAGGTATGACTCCAACCAGTGAGGGTTTCCCCCTGATTCCCATTGACTCCAGCTTTGCTGGGGCTTCAGATGCCTCACTCAGTCAAATGCTGCCTTGGTGTCAAGGGCAGTCACTCTCACTTCACTTCTGGTGTCCAGCTCTTTTATTCATGTTTGAATCAATGCTGTAATGAGGTCAGGAGTTGAGTGGCCCTGGCAGGACCCAAACTCAGCAACCATGAGCAGGTGCTAACTAAATGTCTCTTGGTAGCATTGTTGATGATATGAGACCTAACTTCATTTACCCACCTTTTATCCTTTGAATAACAAAAATCTATCAATTCATGGCTGATTCAGCATCAATTTCCATTTGAGGACAGGAATGCCAAACGTTTACCATCCGATATGTGTTCCTTCATTTCATTCCAGAATGATCTAGTTCTAATTTTTATACAAATGCTCCCTCCACTCCCTATGACAGAGTAGATTTTTTCCATTTACCCTGTCTCTTCCCTTTAAGTTAATATCTTGAAAATCTTGATAAAACCGTCCCTTATTCGTTTAAAATAAAAATCACCATGCACACCCTGACTTCCTATACCTTATGATCCATTCCTCAATTCGACCCGCCCACACAATTCCACCTAACTGCAATCTCACACTGCCTCCTTACTTGCTCACTGCTCAGATGTCAATCAAGTTCTTTTGGGTGCGAACATATTTAATCATGAAAATCATCGAATCCCTACAATGCAGAAGGAGGCCGTTCATCCCATTTAGCCTGCGCAGACAACAAGGCCCTGTCCCCGCAACCCCACATATTTGCCCAGCTAATCCCTCTAAACTATGCATCCTGGGGCACTAAGAGACAATTTAACATGGCCAATGCACCTAACCCACACATCTTTGGGCTATAGGAGGAAACCGGAGCACCCGGAGTAAACGCAAGCAGACACGGATAGAATGTGCAAATTCCACACAGACAGTGGCCCAAGCCAGGAATCAAATCCAAGACCCTGGGAGATGTGAGGCAGCAGTGCTAACCACTGTGCCACTGTAAAGGTAAAGTCACTACAGTCCCAGATGACCATAGACTGCTCTCCCCTTTGAGGGAGAGAGCTCACTGGTGGTGATTTAACCTGAGGTTCACCACACCTCAGGTGAGGGACAAGATTGAGAAGGCAGAGCCCGTATGAATAACCTCAGCAGGTATAGGAATTGAAACGCACTGTTGGCAGTGCTCTGCATCACTTACCAGCCGTCCAGCCAACTGAGCTAAGCGACCCCCAAATGTAAATAGCAGCAAATGGTTTTGATCCATTGACCTCTGGATTACAGGCCCAGCACGCTTCCACTGCACCACTCTACCGCCCTGCAGGATACCACAAAATGCCTTGAATCCTGTACCTCCAGGTGCCCTGTCCATAACACACTAGTGCTGAGCACATACCACTTGATAGCAATGTTGATGAACTGAGGAACCAAAACAGAAAATGCTGGAGAAACTCAGCAGGTCTGACAGCATCTGTGATGTTACTCGAGAATTTTCTGATTTTTTGTTTCAGATTCCAGCATCCACTGTACTTTGCCTTTACCATGATGATATGTGAGCTAACTTCATTTACCCCACTTTGTTGTAATCCTTTTGGATAACAAAAACACAGGCATCAAACATGCTGCCCTCTAAGTGTCAGAGCCAAGATAAATCTGTTTTATTGAGATTGATTAAGGGGCAAATATTGGCCAAGGCACCTGTGAGAATTGTTTTCAAAATTGTGCAATGGGATCTTTGATGCGGACTTGCAGGTGTTGGACTGGGGTGGGCACAGTAAGTAATCTCTCAACACCAGGCTGAAGTCCAACAGGTTTACTTGGTAGCACAAGCTTTTGGAGTGCTGCTCTTTCATCAGGTGAGTGAAGGAGCGGCGCTCTGAAAGCTCGTGCTACCAAATAAACCTGTTGGACTTTAACCCTAGTATTGTAAGACTACTTACAGTAGGATCTTTTGCATTGACCTGTAGCCTTAATATCCTCATTTCTGCAACCAGATACAAATATTGATCTGAGGATTAGAAACTAACGGTCAGTGTTGTTAAGGCATCCAATACAGTAATTTCTTTTGGCAACTTGCAACTTGTACAAAGTAAGCAAAAAGTTTCAAGGTGCTGTATCTCTTCCTGTATTCAGTGCTTAATGTTGCTGCTTCAGCAATACTTCCCTGCCTCACATCAGTATTGCTCTAGTGAAACACTAGATCAGGAAGAAGGGCAGACAAGACTAATCTTTCTTCATCATCCTGCATTGTATTCAGATCTTGACCCATCAGACATCCTGCATTGTAAGTACAAAATGTACGAAACATGCCGGCGTTTGATTAATCACTTTCCGCCACGGATCCTGTAATTAGAAAGTAATTGAAAATCCGAATGCATTGCGAGAATAGTCATGACTTTTCACGATGAGGCAGTAGAAGAGGTAGTAACCACTTAGTAATGCCGGCTATCGTGACAATTATTTTCTGAACAGGCCATGTCTCATGCAGGAGTTATTAGTCATTTATTACATCAAGGAAACTTATTGAATTTCGCTCTTTGGAATTGTAAAGCCAGGAGCTCAACTCATAAGGGATCCTATATAAATTTCAAAACATAGAAGCCTGGAAATGATGCTGTGTGACACTATGACAAGAAGTGGAAATCACCCACCATTTGGCCTGGGCTTGCAAGATCTTACTAACAGCCCTGGTTTGAGACAATTCATATCTCTTTAACCTGTGTTTATCCCTCTCTCCACTTGCATTGTCTGTACCTATAAAGACTTGATTACCTGTAAACACTCACATTCCAATCATTATTTTGCAATGAGTTTGTGTCTCTATATGCCCTGTTTGTGAATGCAACTCTTCACTCATCTGATGAAGGAGCAGCGCTCCGAAAGCTTGTGCTGCAATAAACCTGTTGGACTTTAACCTGGTATTGTGAGACTTACAACATGGCAAGTTTACTCAACTAATTCATATCAAGTTCAGCTGTTTAAGTCATGGATTTAAACCTTTAGTTTTAAATGGTTTAATACTCCTGAATGTAACAGATGGTGGCACAGTAGCACAGTGGTTAGCACTGCTGCCTCACAGTGCCAGAGACACATGTTCAATTCCAGCCTTGGGCTGTGTGGAGTCTGTACACTCTTCCCGTGTCTGCATGGGTTTCCTCCGGGTGCTCCGCTGTGGTTTTACAGTCCAAAGATGTGTGGGTTAGGTTGATTGGCCATGCTAAATTGCCCCTTAGTGTCAGGGGGATTAACAAGGTAGCTGCATGGGTTAATGGGGGCAGGGCCTGGGTGGGGTTGTTGTTGGTGCAGGCCCGATGGGCTGAATGGCCTCCTCACTGCAGGGATTCTTTGAACAATTGAATATATGATGCTTTAAATGTTTCTATTGCACAACAGAGCTTGATTTTTATGTCACTGCATGATTAATGAAACCAGTTGAAGTATTTCATTCCAGCCACTGTTTGTCTTCAAGTCAAATTGCCTGAGCAAGATGAGAGCTCTCACATGTTTTCTCCCAGTGGGTCACAATGAAATATTTTGAGAGTGGCAGTATGTAATCATTGAAAGGAGGCGATGGCCAGCTGGTATTATCGCTTGACTATTAATCCAGTGATGTCATGAAACCAGTCTCGATTGTTGGAAAAATGCATCTGGTTCACTAATGTCTTTTAGGGAAGGAAATCTGCCACCCTTAGTTGGTCTGGCCGACATGTTACATTACAGCCACAGCAATGTGGTTGACTCTCAATTGCCTGTAGGCAAGTGGGATGGCAGCCAAGCGCTGGCCAGTCAGCAATGCCAATGTCACACGAATGAATTTTAAAAAGTTGCAGTTGGGTTTAGAAGATGTCCAGAAGGAGCCTAAGATTGTACAGCCCCGAAGAATGCCATTTGACCCATCATGTCTGTGCTGGCTCTTTGACAAGGCTATCCAGTTAGTTCCCCTCATCGACTCTTTCATAGAATCACAGAAATATAGACTCTACAGCACAGAAGGGGGCCATTTGGCTTATCGAGCCTTCACTGACATCAATCTCACCCAGTTCCTATCCCAGTAACCCCAGACATTTACCCACCTAGTCCCCCTGACACTAAGAGGCAAGTTATTGTGGCCAATAAACCTAACCCACACATCTTGGGAATGTGGGAGGAAACTGGAGCACCTGGCAGAAACCCACACAGCTATGGGGAGAACATGCAAACTCCACTCAGTGACCCAAGCCTGAATCGACCCTGGGTCTCTGGCGCTGTGAGGCAGCAGCGCTAATCACTTTGCCACTGTACCATGCATAATCTTTCCTCATAACCTTGCAAGCTTTTTCCTTTTTGAGCACATGTCCAATTTTTTGGAGTGATACGATTGAACCTGCCTCCACCAATACTTCAAGCAGCACACTCCAGATAATATTTCATAAATCACTCTGTCTCCTGCCAAGGCAAGGTGGTTATGCAAGATGGCTGCTGATACCAATCTGTGCATGCACACTTGTCAATTCATGCACAGAATCCACTGACGGTATTAGCAGGAGATAGGCATCCAACCTGACAAATGGTGATAGCTTCTTTTTGACAGTCTTCAAACTAATTTCATTGTCCATGCATCCCCAAATGATTTGTACCACACAAAAAAAAACACAGCCAGGTGGCCATCTCAGTTTTTAAGAAATGTATGCGTAAAACTGTATTTTGCTATCTAATAGACCATCCCTCTGAACTAATGGAACGGTTAGTGTGGAATTTCAAGCAATTCTATGTTTCCTGAGCTCCATGGTGGGTGAGCATTAGAGGCACGGCCATTTTTTCATCTCTGCCTCTCCTGCCTCCCTGAGTTCCCCAGCAATTTCTTTTGATATTTCATCTTCTAGAAAATTTCTTAAAAAGCATGACGTGTCGTTGTAATTGGGGGAGTTGGGGGTGAGGATGGTGGACGGAGTCCCATTTACTACTTGATCTTTGCCATGCTAAACTGTCCCTTAGTGTCCCAAGATGTGTAGGTTAGAAGGGATTAGTGGGGTAAATATAAGGGGTTATCAGGATAGGGCGGGGTGGTGATTCTGAGTAAGATGCACCATCAGAGAGTTGGTGCAGACTCCAAGGGCCAGATAGCCTCCTTCTGCACTGTAGGGATTCGATGAACAATGTTAACACACAAAGGCACAACCATAAATGATGTACGTCTATAGAAGTTTCTGTGTGCGGTATCTACCAATGCATAACAAAATAAAAGAACTTCCAAGTAATCATAAGTGTCACATTATTTTTGCACAGTTATCCGATGGAAAATGTTTCACACCCAAGTGACTCAAGTGAATAGATAGAATGCTATTATTATTCCTGAACGTAACTTTGAATTACAGTTAGGATGCTATGGGGTGGCACACACAAGTATTAATCCCCGAAGAGGTGTTGAATATAAATAGCCAAGCAAATGCTGAGCCAATAAGGCATATATTCTGTTTTTTTTTCCTTTAAAATGGCCAGAGTTAAAATGGAAGCTTCCTTTCTGAAATGAAAGTGGGATGGTCCACAGGATCAGCCCAGTTGATTGATCTAGAAATGATTCACGTTACAGAGGCATCAGTTTCGCATTCATTTTAATTTCACCTCGTCACTGGACTCTCAAGTCCTCAGAATCTAGATGACATGCAAGGATGTGCATACTAGCATTCCATGTCATAATTTATCCTTCTGCATTTTAGGTTTTGGAAGATTGACAGCCCTGACTCAAGAGGCAGTCAGGGGAATCATCTCATCACCTGAACTTGAGAGAGATCTGGTGAAACTGTGGAGAAGCTGATGTTCTCTTTTCCCAATATTACATCCGAAAGGTCTATGAAGAGAGGAACTTAATTTTCTCATCTAAAATTCTCATTGTCTCTCAGTCTCTAAGAAATATGCTCCACAAAATGGTATTTTACGTCTTATGGACAGATTCTAATCACATTGTTTTAAGGATTGTAGCAATTCTTCCCGCATCATCTGGCTTCAATTATTTCTTTCTATCAATTAATGAATCTCACCAAGCAGTTTTAGTTCTGCGAGCATTAGCACTTTTCACAGAGCAGGCAAAAGAATGCAGTGGGGATTCCAAGTGATCTCCAGTGAACCACTTATTAACATTAGGAAGTAATTACTAATTATAGACATTTTAATTCATACACCACGCCTATAAGAATTTGCGTTTAGGGTTAACTCTGCTTATAAAATGTGCATTTATATAACAGTACCTTTCATAACCATTTTACAATCAGTGCTATACTTTAGAAGCCACTAGTGCAATGTAAGAAAACACAGCAGGCAATTTGTGCTCAGCAAGACTCCATAAATAGTAACATGGTTATGACTGAATATCCATGTATTTGGTGATCAAGGGATAAATATTGACTGTGGGTACCTACCCTGCTGTTCTGTGAAACAGCATCATGAGGTCTTTTACAACCATTCAGGTGGGCAGGCAGGTCCTCGCGTTAACTTCTCTTCTGAAAGACAGTGCCTCAGACAGCGCAGCATACCACCGTGCTGCAGTAGATTTTTGTGCTCTATTCCTAGAGTGGCAAAGTGAAACCATAAGCTCCAAATTTAGAGTGTGCCCTCCTGAGACAAAGCTGGCAGTGAACACAGAACAGACGTGTTAAGTAAAGCAAAAACTAAAAGACGGCATGGTGGCACAGTGGAATGTTCCCAGTTAAAAGATCACCTTGCTAACATTGGAGTCGAGGACAGTTCATTTTATCTGTACAGAGTTTCAGTTTCAGTGAGTTTGATTTTCAACTTGCCCTCCGAATGCAAATTGGGTGTTACAGATCAATTGGCTGCTCTATAAATCACTTCACTTTCATCCCCACTGAGGATAGTTTGAAACCCAAGTGGCAACTTTGAAATCTTTCTGTCTTGTACTCTTACAGACATTTTTTTGTAATTTGTAGACTTTGTGCGGGCTTTTTTAATCCCTTTGCAGTGGCGGAGATGGCTGGCCATTGGCTGGCATTATCAACAAGATTTATTTGTTGTTTGCACCCTTTCCCTGTATTCACCATCTGAAGGACTGGAAGTTCCCATTGGCAGGAACAACCAGAAAATCCAACCCTTTATAGAATCATAGAATCCCTACAGAGCAGAAGGAGGTCAGTCAGCCTGTCGAGTCTGCACCAACCATTATCCACCCAATCCCTATTCCCATACCCCCATACATGGGCGGCACAGTAGCACAGAGGTTAGCGCTGCTGCTTCACAGCTCCAGGGACCTGGGTTCGATTCCCGGCTTGGGTCACTGTCTGTGTGGAGTTTGCACATTCTCCTCGTGTCTGTGTGGGTTTCCTCCGGATGCTCCGGTTTCCTCCGACAGTCCAAAGATATGCGGGTTAGGTTGATTGGCCATGCTAAAACTGCCCTGTACTATCCGGAGATGTGTAGGTTAAAGGGATTAGTGGGTAAAATATGGAGGGATATGGGGTAGGGCCTGGGTGGGATTGTGGTCGGTGCAGGCCGAATGGCCTCTCTCTGTACTGTAGGATTTCTATGATACCCCCATGTATTTACCCTGTTAGTCCCCCGACACTAAGGGGCAATTTAGCATGGCCAATCAACTTGATCTGCACATCTTTGAAATGTGAGAGGAAACCAAAGCACCCAGAGGAAACCCATGCAGACATGGTGTGAATGTGCAAACTCCACACAGACAGTGACCCAAGCTGGGAATCGAACCCAGGTCCCTGGCGCTGTGAGGCAGCAATTATCAACAAGATTTATTTGTTGTTTGCACCCTTTGCCACTGCAAAGGGATTAAAAAACCCCGCACAAAGTCTACAAATTACAAAAAAATGTCTGTAAGAGTACAAGACAGAAAGATTTCAAAGATGCTACTTGGGTTTCAAACTATCCTCAGTGGGAATGAAAGTGATTTATAGAGCAGCCAATTGATCTGTAACACCCAATTTGCATTCGGAGGGCAAGTTGAAAATCAAACTCACTGAAACTGAAACTCTGTACAGATAAAATGAACTGTCCTCGACTCCAATGTTAGCAAGGTGATCTTTTAACTGGGAACATTCTGCAATTCAGTGCTCCTGATGAAAAGTAACATCTTGGGAAATCTCAGGAAATACAGCATGGTGTTTCCTGATGTAAAACCTCCAAGTCAGCTGTAAAGGAACAGTGCTTTATCGTACAAAATAATGTAAAAAAAACAGAAGTCTGTGGTGAACACAAACAAGTCCCAACCAGGACAATATATCAGTGGAACCACTCAGGGGCGCAGGGCTCAGTATACAAGCCCCACCTGGTGAGTTAATTACTAATCCTCAGGGAGTTCGTATTCAGCGAGTCCTTCCAGGAAGCCAATCACTGATTCCTCTTGCAAGCCCTGAGATATACTTTCTGGGAATACTGGAGCTCTACAATGTACATGCTTAATTTAGAAGTTGTTGTGCAAGAAAGAAAATACTTAAAAAAGACAGTCCTGTGCATTCAATTTGCCATTCCAAGAGTTGAGCACAAAAATCTACTGCAGTACTGTGGGAATGCTGCACTGTCTGAGGTTAGTAACATAATGCTTTTGAGAAACACGGAGGTTATAAACAGCAGGATGGATTTTAAAAGATGAAGGATTATTAATTGCGCTAGAAGGGAAAGATAGGGGGATATTTAAAGGAACAGAGTAATTAATGGGGGTGGAGATGTGGGAGGAAGGCTTTTTGTCTTTTTATTCCGCAGGTGTCGGTCCACCTTGTTGTCAAACAAGGGGCATGCACTCGGTGGGTCGTGCGTGGGCTGCTCTTGGAGGTTCCAGGAGTGGCCTAGTACTTCGTGTCGGTGTGTGTGCTTAATCCTGGACCAGTAGACGGGCGCCGCAACAGCTCAGTGACTAGCACTGCTAGCTGTGCAGATACATGGATTTGGGCCTGTGTCTGTGGGAGTTTGCACATTCTCCCTGTGGTTGCGTGGGTTTCCTCCGGGCGCTCCGGTTTCCTCCCACACCCCAAAGGTGTGCCCTTAGGCTGATTGGTATACCAAATCGACACTATTCTCCCCTGAATCTGGCTAAGTTAGGGGTTCCACTCACATACACACAGGGCAGGGTAGGTGTAGGAGGATGCGGCGGCGCGGGCTCGTTGGGCCGAAGGGCCTGTTTCCTGTGCTGGGTTGTTCTTTGTTCTTTGTTCTTTGTATTATCGGAAACAGCAAAGGTGACTGAGGAAATAGAACATTAACTACAATCCATAGCACACCTACCACTCAGTCAGAGCTGAGACTAGGTGGTGTACAAATAAACACATTGGTGCGGTACTGTGGGAGTGCGACATTGTCAGGGGTGTTTTTGGATGATAAGTTAATGTGAGGCTCTCTCTGATTGGTGATTAAATCTCTGTCATCATGCCCAGTAAAGGCATGTCATATTAACTGTACACAGGAATTGAGCTCCTTTAGAAGCTTCTGGAATTGTACTCTATATATTTGAAATGGATACTGGTGAAATGTTAAGACGGTTGCCAAAGGCTTAGGTGGCTTTTGCTTATTCGACACAGACTATCAAGTTTCTGGAAACTTCCAAATTGACTGACCATAGGTGGAGACCTCCAACTGGAATGAACATACTCTGAGATTAATGTTATCTGTGAAATTTGTGCCTGTCACTGTTCGAAGCTCATTCAAGACACACTGTCAATGGATTCCCTGACTCGAAGGTGGGAATCCCAATTGTTTATTCTGAATCAGGTATTAGGGCCTTAACAGAATTCTTGCAAGCCATCAAAGCCATTGGGTGTCACATGACCCTGTCTGCAGGTGTCTTTTGGTTCTCAGATAGATCTTTGGACTCCGAGGGGGAGGGGAAAGAGGTAAGTACTGTGCTGCTGCCAGTCTTCAAAGGGAGGATCTCTGGTTCAGGTTAGAGGAAAGGGGTTGATCTTGAGACTGTCCCTCAGGATGGGGGTCTTGAGTCTGGACTTCCCCATCTTAGAATCATAGAATCCCTACATGCAGACTTTGCCTTGGAAAATGTGGAGTTCACTCTGATGTGGAGATGCTGGCATTGGACAGGGGTGGGGACAGTAAGAATTTTCACATCAGGTCAAAGTCCAACAGGTTTATTTGAAACCATGAGTTTTTGGAGCACTGCTCCTTCATCAGGTGAGTGAATTCAGAGTTTATGCTGAGCATGGTGATTTCAGGTAACTTTCTGTCAAAAAATCTGTGTCCTGTAAAATCTTTGAAGTGACCTGGTCATGTTAATATCCATGTTCTCCGAATACATGAAAGCCTTCAAAATCACAGCAGCACTCTGTTCTACAGGAGTGATTACTCTTGGCTGATTTCAGAAGCCCCAGGTGTGGCCAGACCCCTTTGAAGTACTCTGATTGCTAGGAAACGCCAGTTTCACTTGGGGAAATTCTTTGGTTTCCCACATATGCCCCAGCCACCTTGAAACCTCTTTGAACTGCTTTGATTGACAGGAGACAGTGAGTTTCACTTGCTCCATTAGGGTTTGTTTACATACTTTGGTTCCATTGAGTTTTATGAGGCTGTTTGACCTACAGCTTAAACAACATCAAAGAAGGGATTAGCTGGGTTTGTTTACATAAGGAACAGATGGTACGTTTAGCTGCAAATAGCTTTTTGACTAATAGTTTCAGTGGAGATAAAAGCCTGCGTTGTTGATACAATCATTTCATATCTAATTAATCCTTAAATGCTTTCTCTTTTCACCACACCTGTTCAGTCTTTTTAACTTTTTAACACTGCATTTTCTTTTCAAGTCTCTGGCAATGTTGAGAAGCCTACATAATTTGAAAGGTTGACACTGTGGCACAGTCGTTAGCACTGGTGCCTCATAGTGCCAGGAACCTGAGTTTAATTCTGACCTCGTGTGATTATCTGTGTGGTGTTTGCACTTTCTCCCTGTGTCTGCATGGGTTTCCTCCATGTGCTCCGGCTTCCTCCCGCAGACCAAGACGCGGGGGTTAGGTTGAATGGCCATGCAAAACTGCCCCTTAATGTCAGGTGGTAGTAGCAGGGTAAATACATGGGGTTGCAGGGATACGGTCTGGGTGGGATTGTTTTCAATGCAGGCTCAAGGGGCCAAATGGCCTCCTTCCGCATTGTAGGGATTCTATGATCCTATGATTCTAAATGCTTTGTTTACATTCAAATGCTGCAGTACCTTTAATTCGCCTCCTGATTGACAGGTCCAGGTTATTTCACAGCAGGCAGCAGCTTTGTTTGTTTTTGTTTCCCTTTGCCGTTGATTAAATCTGAAGTGCTTCCTCTTTTCTAGCCGCAATATTTTAAAAGAGGTTTGTTCTTTGTTCTGAAGACCTTGGCTAGCTTCTTCTTTCATAGTGGTCTTCTTCAATCTCTCATGCTGGAGTTGCGTGGCTACACTGGATGTAGCTTTCAGAAGAGGCTGGCACAATTACTCCCCTGCCAACCTGGCACTGACGCCTTAACTGTAACAATGTCACAGTGACACCCTGGAAGTGACACCGCACTACAGTCACAGTATTAAACCTGTTCCAGTTTCAAAATTCACATGGGAACTAGCCTCCTGGATGTTTGCCTACAAGAAACCTCACAGCTTGCTGTGAACTATTTGCTTTACAACACCTTCACTTCATTTTTCAATCACCTTATCCATTCAAGAAACCATAGGCCTGCCATGAGGGAAATCATACATCAGAGAATGAGTTAACTGCAACCTGTAAAAATGCACAATTCTACCTGTATTCAATTGATTTGAGTGTGCGTTCGTGTGTCACTAAATATGTGACATTGTGTTAATTTGGGGTAACACAGTATGAGAATAAATAACCTTTATTTTAAACTCATAACAGCTTGTTGCTGAATAATTTAATTGGAATGCACAACTCTAAGGATAAGAAAAGATACACTTCTTTCTATATAAAGCACATTAATTTCGGACAGCAAGAGAGCAGATACATTTTGCCCATGGCACATCCAATGGCATCATTTTGAACTTGTAAACAAAAACAGAAAATGCTGGAAAATTTCGACAGGCCTGACAGCGTCTGCGGAGAGAGAATGGAGCCAATGTTTCGAGTCTGGATAACTCTTCAGCGGTGCTGACGATAACTAGAAATAGGATGAGATTTATACTGCTGTGGTAAAGAGTGGGAGGCCAGCTAAAATTGTGCTAGCCAAGATTTCTCTCTCAGCAGCAAAATAAATGAATTAGTTATTCATATGCCGAATAAGACTCAGCACCCAGTTAACATAATGTGCAGCTGTACCTAGAATGCTCTGGATGACATTATGCTGTACGTTTTTATAAGGACTTGCAAGTAGCATTTTCTTTCTTTTAATTACTATTTATCTATGTTCATAGAAAATGCATAATAACTGTTTCATAATAAAACCACTTCAAAGGAAGATAATTCCCATTGTGTTTGAGTGGATAGTTTCAAGAGTTTTTTCATTTCTTTATAGAATGTTAATATAACTCTGTTGTCAATGGGTGGCACACTGGCACAGAGGTCAGTGTTTCTGTCTCAAATCCCAGGGTCCTGGGTTCGATTCCTCGCTTGGGACACTGTCTGTGTGGAGTTTGCATGTTCTCCCCACGACTGAGTGGGTTTCCTCCGTGTGCCCCAGTTTCCTCCCATAGTCTGAAAGACATGTTGGTTAGGTGCATTGGCCATGCTAAATTCTCCCTCAGTGTACCCGAACAGGTGTTGGAGCACGGTGACTTGGGGGTTTTCACAGTAACTTCACTGCAGTGCTGACATAAGCCTACTTGTGACCCTAATAAGCAAACTTTGAACTTTAAACCAACCTAAAATTGCCCCTGTGAAGGTGATGGTGAGCTGTCCCCTTGAACAACTGTAATCCATGTGATGTAGGGACACTCATAGTGCAGTTAGGAAGGGAGGGTTTTATCCAGTGACAGTGGAGGAACAGCAATATAGTTCCAAGTCAGGATGGTGTGTGATTTGGAGACGAACTTGTAGATGGTGCTGTTCCCATGAGTAGGTTAATCTTGTCTTTCTGGGTGGTGGAAATTATGGTATGGAAGGTGCTCTTTTGTGAAATCCCAACATTACAGATCCTTCAGGTCAGGAGCTTCTGATGAGTTGGTTCAAGAGCCCATGTTTTGCCAGTCTATCAAGAGAGATATCAGGTGTTTGGTGTACATTTGACTGTACGTTTAACCTATGAGATTATTTCATTGCTTTTCAGTAAATATTGTGATCTGATCATACAGACATATGCAGTTATATGATCAGTAAAATTAAAAATATATTTCCTTCACAATTGTAATTATTTACATATGTACAGTGAAACAGGGAAATTTTATTTTATGTATTTATAATTATTCCCATCAGCTATTTTAGGTCATGTCTCCCCCCCACCACACCCCGCCCTGATGTCAGTCATAGTACAGACTATTACCTGGCTACCGTCAATGTTATTATCACGACTGAAGTGGATTGTGCGCCCCACACAAGTGTCAGGACAGTAGGGACGTACTGGTGCACGGACATGCATGCTGGAAACATGCCAATTTTAAACCTCTGATTTGGTTTTGTAGAGCTGCCAGCATTGAAGCGCTGAGCCACAATCTGTCTCTCACTTCCATCATTTGTGCTGATGATAGGTGAGTATTTACACTTACTTATTTGCACAACTTTTTTCTGTGTCTAGCTGTAGAGATTAGAGGCAGCAAACGTTCTTTGGGTGGGTTATTTTTCTTTTGTAAACATTTTAAAAAGATGTTTAATATTTATGCAATTCACAGAAAGTGAAAGAAAGATTTTTTTTAAGGTTTACAACTTTGTCATGACAACTAACTCCAGTAACGAAGTGTGCTCATATTTAACAAGATAGATGTTGGTATCTGGAATCTGTTTCAGCTGAAGTCCATTTGGATTTTGCTATGTATTTTAAATAGTGTTTATCCTAATTTTAAGAGTCTCCCTGATGCAGTGTTAATCCTAATGCAACTTGGCTAGTTCAAAAGCTTTGGAAAATATTCCTTAAGGTGACATATCCAAGCCTCCTGTAAGCTGATGTGAACTATCTCTCTGATAGGGTGCAGATTGAAAATCTGGAGCCATAATCTACCACTGCTCGTACATAAAATCATAGAATTCTACAGTACAGAAGGAGGCCATTTAGCCCATCAAGTCTGCACCGATGACAAACCCACCCAGGCCCTAACCCCATGCAGTTACCCTAGCTAGACCCCCTGACACTAAGGAGCCATTTAGCATGGCCAATCCACCTAACCCACACATCTTTCGAGTGTGGGAGGAAACTGATGCAGACATGGGGACAATGTGCAAACTCCATACAGACAGTGATCCAAGCTGGGAATTGAACCCAGGTCCTTGGCGCTGTGAGGCAGCAGTGCTAACCACTATGCCACCAT
The DNA here is from genome assembly GCF_965287045.1 of Carcharhinus amblyrhynchos. Lineage (NCBI taxonomy): Eukaryota > Metazoa > Chordata > Chondrichthyes > Carcharhiniformes > Carcharhinidae > Carcharhinus > Carcharhinus amblyrhynchos. Next base: position 15,358,243 of record NC_137349.1, read on the forward strand.
GCCACTCCCAAGCTATTAGCTTGGCTTTTTAACTGAAGTTCTTTTTGAGATTTTAACGTAGGCGCAGAAGGGTCAGGCTACATGTAAAATGTACAATTTTTATGTCCAAACCCTCCTCTGCCTCCCTCCCTCCCTCCCTCCTCACCATTATTTCCCTCCCCCTTTACCCCTCCTCATATCCCGCCTTCCCTTATCTACTTATTTAGAGACAACAGAATTGTTGTATTAATGAATAAAAATATTTTATTGATTGTTGCGTTAAAGAGAAAAGTATATTTTGTAAGAAATTCAAAAAGATGAGGTGATTATACAAAATGTAATTGGAAGAAGAGAGATCAGAGTAGCTGCTTGTGCAATAGTATCCAAATCATGGTCTGAGAAATTCTGACCTCTCTTCTTCTGATTACATTTTCAGTTTCCATATTCTAAATTAAAACATACAAACACTAAAAGGCATGCCGCACGTAGTAATATAATAAAATACAGATTGATTGAAATAGGATTTTCACTGATTTAAAGCAGATAACAAAACCAATGTTCATTTTTACATCTTAATTAATACTTATTTTCAATCATAAAATAAAATTAAAAAATACACTTTAAAAGAACCATTAATAATCGGATTAAGCATCTAAAAAATGTAGCAAAAATAGCCATAAAAAATTTCAACATACCCTTTATAACAGTAGGCAAGTCTTTTTATGGGTGGCATGGTGGCACAATGGGTAGCACTACTGCCTCACAGCACCTGGAACCTGGGTTCAATTTTGACCTCAGGTCACTGTCTGTGTAGAGTTTGCACATTCTCTCCTTTTCTGCATGTCTTTCCTCCGGGTGCCCTGGTTTCCTTCCACAGCCCAGAAATGTTTGGGTTATGTTGATTGGCCATGCTAAATTGATTGTAGTGTAGGGGGGATTAGCAGGGTAAACATGTGGGGTTGCAGGAGTGGGATCTAGGTGAGATTATGATCGGTGCAGACTTCATGGGCCAAATTGCTTCCCTCGGCACTGTAGGATTCTATGATCAGTACTAAACTGCTATTTCCAAGCTACACCTCAGTTTTGGCCAGTCTGGCCACATCATAAGGGAGTATGGCTCGAGTGTTCCTGCGTCACTGAGACCTGTGGAGATCATATCGCTGAAGTCCCAAGGCTGCTGTTCCCATCAGGAGTTCAGTCTCAATTTTTAAACGCAGGAAAACATGCAATAAATTCTTCCATGGCTTTCTGCTGCTAATCGGAAGCTATGGGCCGTTGTATTAAAGGTAATGTCACTATTGTCCCAGATGACCAGAGGCTGCTCTCTCCTTTGAGGGGGAGACCTGATTGGTGGTGACTTATCCTGAGGGTCACTACACCTCAAATGAGGGGCAAGGTTGAGAAGATATGAATAACCTCAGCCGGTACAGGAATTGAACCGGCGCTGTTGACATCGCTCTGCATCACTAACCAGCTGTCCAACCAACTGAGTAATTGCTAAATCTAGACCATCTCCATTTGACTTGCTGTTTTATCTTCCTTCCATTCTTGTGGAAAGTGTTCTGAAAATCTCCTTTGCCAATTCTTGGCAAAGAATTGGATTCAATGATATGGGAATCATGGTTACTGATTCATGTACGATGAGTAGATGTGTTTTGGAATATGATTTTCAATATGCTCTGAGGAGGTCCGCTGACCTCAACAAGGGACCTCCACTCGAATGAATTTGTCAAGTCATTCAATGTGCTATGTCATGTAGGAATGCATTTTCCGATTGAATGGAGAAGAAGCAGGGAAAGAACTTTCTTTTGGGGTGTTTCCTTCATTCTGCTTCTATTCTGTGTCCATTATATTATCTTTGCACAGGCGAACAAATGTTTACCTTTTGAATTTGAGGCTTCAGATTCAATCTGAATACTTAGACATAAAAAGGAAAGCCAAAGAAGAACAGACATCCTCACACACAGTGCTAGATCTCACAACTGGGATTCAAAAAATGTGCTTTCATTGTTACAGTTTTATGGTGAGTTGATCTGAATACAGCCTGAAGAAGATTTGCTGCTGATTTGTTGGGGATTCATCTGCTGTAACACAGCCAGAGCTGTCAGAGGGCAAAGTATCAAACATTCGGTGGAGACAGATTAATGCATTGGACGCACTCCAACAGCCACTTTGGATATTCATAAAACTATCAAATGTCAATCTTGTTGAAGCAAGGTCCCAAAAAATAGTCCCAAATGTCATGTTTGTGAAACCCCAAGTCCTTAGGTAAAAGAATATGTTGAAACATTTCTTTTATTGACATTAAGTTTTTAATCTGATTTGATTTATTATTGTCACATGTATTAACATACAGTGAAAATTATTGTTTCTTGCGTGCTGTACAGACAAAGCATACTGTACATAGAAAAGAAAAGGAGAGGGTACAGAATGTAATGTTACAGTCATAGCTAGGATATGTAGAAAGATCAACTTAATATAAGTTATTAGATGCATTCAAAAGTCTGATGGCAGCAGAAAAGAAGCTGTCCTTGAGTCAGTTGGTACGTATTATGCTGGCTGCTTTTCCAAGGCAGTCAATGGATGGGAGGTTGGTATGCGTGATGGACTGGGTTATATTCACAGCTCTTTGTAGTTTCTTGCATTCTTAGTCAGAGCAGGAGACATCCTAAGCTGTGATACATCTGAAAAGGAAACTTTCTATGGTGCATCTGTAAATCTGCAATATAGTTGTGCAATATATCGAGATAATTGTGATCAATAGTCTCTGAGATCATTCAGGGAGCTAAAGTGCTTGAACTGATGTGGCACACATAAAGCACTGAATGGTAGAGGACAGGAGGAGGCAATTTGACCCATTGGACAGAATTTTAGGAGAATGATTCTAAGTGTCCAACTAGCATGAAAATTGGAGAGTTCTTGATCCATTTTTTTGGTGAGTTTCCATGCCCAATCTGACATACTTTGTCATTGAAACAATGGTGTAGACTGTTTCTAGCTGCTGCAGGCAATGGGCTGAGCTTAATTTGCCAGCGAGTCTGTAGAGGGAGCTACTACACATGTGCAGACCTCTGATGCTGCACATGCACAATTTCAGCAGCAGGGATCTGACAGACAGAGAGACAACTGTCAGGCCCTTGCTGCTGGAGCCAGTGAAAAAAAGACACCCACCCCTCCACAATTGCAGAGGCCTGTATCTAATTGCGAACCCCACAACACATAGACATCTAGCCCCCACTTCCCCCAACTATCCAGGCCAATTGTCCCCCTTTCCTCTGATCAGGTCACATTGCACAGTGGCAGCGGCCCTTCCCCCAATCCCATGCCTCCTCCTTCAAGCCCTGTTCCCTCATGCCTCACCCTTCTAGGCTGTGCATAGGCTCCCCCCTTATACCCATCCCTATAGGCCACCCCCCCCCAAAGACCCCACCCTAGCCCTGCCCAATGGGTCGTGAGCATTACCCAGGTGCCAGGCTGGCAGTGTCAGGGTGTCAGGTTGGCACTGCCAGACTGTTGCTACCCTAGGAGCACCACCCTTGGCCTCCCTGGGAGGGGCCTCAATGTCCTCCAGTTCCACCAGGTGAGGCCAACACGACTGTTGCCCATTCATGGGTAGGAGGTGTTTTCCTTGCTGGGAGGAAGCTCTCCCGGCCAGGCCGCAAAGACAAGTGAGCCTGGACAATTGAGCGCCAGGCTCACTAAACACATGTGAATTCACATTTAAATATATCTAAATAAATTATTCAGCCTCTCACACATTTCTGGCTAGAGGCTGAACTCGCTGGAAATCCCACTCTCATAAAATTGCAAGAGCCGAAAAACTGGGTGTGATCCTGAATTCCTGGCTCTTGTGTGATTCACCGGCTCGCTCTGCCCATTGATGGGCAGGGTGAGCTGATAAAATCCTGCCCATTGTGTTTGTGTTGGTACGAGCTCTTCAACTGAAGCTCTACAATTTCACTTCTGTGTCTCTTTTCAGTATCATTCTGTATTTTTCCTTTTCAGTAATTTAACTAAGCTTAAAGGTGAATGCTGAGTTTGAACACCCTTGACTTTAGTAAACCCTTGAATTAAAATCGTTCTTTCCTGCGATAATATATGTTGGCCCACCAGTGTATAAGTTAAATAGGACTATTATTCACAAATTATGAAGCAAAGTAAGATATTAACAAATGAGATTTTAACTTTGTTATTTCCAAGGAAGCCTCAGGATTGCAGTGTTGAAGAGTTGGGTAAATCTTTCTGTCCGTGTAACTTTCCCTCCTTCCCTCCTGAAAATGCAGACTGAATATCTGCGTTGCATGTTCCTTTAAAACAGTTGGGACATAGTGTGCGATATTTTATATGTTGTACTAAGGTCATTTGTGAAGACTGGCATGAGGCATGAGTTACCACATTATGGCCAAAGAACAGCCCTCAGAAAATATTCTTCTCCCATCAACCTTTCGTGGTTGGCACAGTGGTTAGCCCTGCTGCCACACAGCACCGCGTTCAATTCCCATCTTGGGCCATTGTGTGAAGTTTACATGTTCTCTCCGTGTCTGCGTGGGTTTCCTCCGGGTGCTCTGGTTTCCTCCCACAATCCAAAGATGTGTGGGTTAGGTTGGTTGGCCGTGCTAAATTATCGCTTAGCGTCGGGGGACTGGCGGAGTAAATAGGGTTACGGGGATAGGACCTGGGTGGGATTGTAGTCATTGCAGACTCAATGGGCCAAATGGCCACCTTCTGCACTGTAGGAGTGAAAGATATTTGTCCTGGTCGTTCAAAAGCTATAACCTTACTGCAGCAGTATCAGATTTCCCTTCCTCCACCCACAAAGAGATTCCTGGCTTGGATCACTGTCTGTGTGGTGTTTGCATGTTCTCTCCGTGTCTGTGTAGGTTTCCTCCAGGTGCTCTGATTTCCTTGCACACTTAAGGCTAGACGGCTTGGCAATGCTAAATTGGTCCAAAGATGTGTGGTTTAGAGGGATTAGTGGGGAAAATGCATGGGTTTATGGGTTGGGTTGGCCCTGGGTAAGATGCTCGGTTGGAGAGTTGATGAAGACTCAATAGACTGATTGGCCTCCTTCTACACTGTAGGGATTCTATGAAATTCTTGGTTGTACATAAAATTTTAATGAATTTATAATTATTCTCTACTTTAGTGTGCCCCCTCCTTCTCAGTCAGTCATAGCGCAAGCTATTCCTCAGCTTCTGCCAACACTATTGTATTGGTGAATGTATAAAAAAAGTATCCTATGTTGACTTGTCCTTTATTTTTCTTCCATTTTTGTACTAGGTGTCTAGATGATTTTCTTGTGATAGTCAACTTGGAATCAGAGTTCAAGATGCGGGAATCAACCACGCAGGTGGTAAAAGTGCCACCTCAAGAGGTACTGGTCCAAACGAGATCCCAGCTTTGACCTCTGACCTTCTATTTGGCAGATACCAACAGAGATAGTTACTGAAGCCCCTGGAATTGGGAAACAACAGTGTTCCAGCTCCTGAAAGCAGTCCAATGGCTGCAGCCAAAAAGAGTTGAGGCTTCGGTAGCTCAGTGAGGAAAAGATCTTGCTTGGCTGGAGCGCTCAGTATCTGGCAGCCGCATGAACAATAGTCATTTCGCTGAAATATTGGAAGGCAGGTGGCATCTTTTAGAAAATTGGCCAACAAATCTTCAGGAAAGAAGGGTAAAACTTTCCGGAAAAGTTTGAATAAATATGCTGAACAGCTGCTAGAATCATCAAAACAAGCAAATCATAGGCTTCATCTGGCAAATAAATGCAACAGCTGAAATTTTCTGCTGTTGTACTGCCAGTGTTAAGGACGAGATCAGAAACTCCAAGGTACTTTATGATGTTAGCCTATATCCTAACTTTTATATTTGATTCTGGCATTAAGGTGAGCATAAAGCCTTTCACTCCAGGTATTATTCAAGTGACCACCTAAGAAGCTTTTATCAAACAAACTTTATTTAAGAATACTGTTGGAATAAAGAATTAGGATAACTTTTACCAATTAAAATATTTAAAAGTACAATTCTTAACAGCTAGCTATCTCTATTGCTCCATTTTAACAGTATTCCCCCATAGACATAAATCCCTTGTTTGGAACAAGTTAGAATAGAAACCAAATATACTTACATGTGTACAGATTTCTGGCTTTTCAACATCTCTGGAGAGTGACCCAGACAGATATTTGTCTTCTAATTCTCATGCAGCAACTTCCAGAGAAAGATCCACCCCAAATAGTAGAATCTCAGAGAAAAAGATTTATCTTTGAGCAGATTCCTGCCTCTACTTAAAACAGAGCAAGAGATACAGAGAAAACGACCTCTCTCTAAAGATCTTAAAAAGCAGAATGCCTCAAGTCCTCCATGAAAGCCTAGCCCTGCCCTTACCTGTCAGTCTACAAAATCAAGACCTATTCTGCAATATCTCAGGGGAAACTCAAAAGTACACAACGCTGCGTTAGTTCAGCTTAAAACAAACATGACAGCAATTGAGATCAATTATGCTGCTGCAGGAACATCAAGTGCTGCCAGACAAAATGGCTGTTTGTGCATGGAACTGATCCTGCATAAGAAACATGACTCAAATACATTTCTTAAAGGCACAGTATCATCAGACCAGCGAGAATGGAAAATTCCAGCCGCAGGTGAGGTCGGAGAATCTGGTCAAGCATCTCTCAGAGCAAAATTCCATGGATGCTGGAAATCTGAAATAAAAATGGAACATAGAAGCAGAAGGTGGTGGGATTCTGAAGCAGAACTGGCAGCAGCGGTGAAAAACAAAATAGAGTTAATCTTTCAGGTGGATGACCTTTCATCAGATATGGAAAATGTCAGAGATGTAGTAGGTTCTAACCAAGCACAGAGGCCAGAAATGGGGATGAGGGGAAAGAACAAACCGAAGGGGCCATAAAATCATGGAAAGCAGGAGAAATGAAATAACCAAATGGATAACACGTTGCTCTTTCCACAAACCCTTTGTTCTTCCCTCTCCTCTCCCTTTCCCTGCCTCTGTATTTGCTTAAACTTGTTACATCCTTAACTTTGCCTAGTCTTGATAAAAAGTCATTGATCCGAGAAGTTAAGCCTGCCTTTCTCTCTCCACAGATGGGGTGGAAACATTTTTGGAGTCCTGGCATCTGACTACAGAGCTGGAAGGACCTCCATTTGCCTCTTTCTGAGAAGGTCTTATGCCATTCAGGAATTATTGGGTTAACAGCTGGCCTTTCCCTGGGAAGATGGCCTTCCACTGAGAGTTGTAGGCCAATCAGAGTCCGACAGCTCTTCTTTCCTGTGCAGTGCCATCGGGGAGAGAGTAGCTGAAGCTGGCAAGTCTTCCACCAAACCCTCAGATCGAGGAGGAACCCAGGAACAGTTGAATGATGGCAGGAAGGGGGATGGGGAAGGAGGGTTGAGGAGTGTTTGGCAAGGGGAGGGAGGTGGCTTTCAGTGGGCACTCCCTTCCCAGTGCTAAGTCCTTTTATCAGGCACTGAATGGTCTTTGAATGAAAAACTACCCCAGGAGCTTCCAAAGGTGTCAGGGATTGCTTCTCATGCTGTCTGAATGACGTCCCCTGCCTACTACTTGGTTAACACTAAGGCAGTGGGATGATGCCTTTAAGTGGGCATAATAAGGTCTCAATTCCTGCAGGGTTGGAAGGCTGTTCATGGGACTTCATACTCTAGATTTTATTGGATTGGAGATGAGAAGGTGACAGGATCTCAACTTGCCAACTTCCCATTTGATTAAATGTCCCCTTGCCACTGAGATCACCAGTGGTGTGGGCACAAAATTCTGCCCATATTGTCAGACCTGCTGAGTATTTCCAGCATTTTCTGTGTTTAGTTTACCACCTCTCTTACAGTTTCTACTGTCTGCCAAACCCTTCAGTTGGATTGTTGAATTCGACAATCAGAGGTCCAGCTTGGAAGGAGTAACAACCAATTGGAAGAGGGTGGTGTGTCATTTTTAGAGAAGGGACTCTGATGTCGCTGACACTTAGACCTGACTGTGACGCCAAGAGCATGTTGGGAAATTGACGTTTCTCATTCCAGATGTAACAGGTCTTGTGTAATAGCAACAAAATGATTGGGATTCACCGGCTGATCACACCAAGAGGATTTTCCAGTCCCACTGCAGTGAACGGATATTTGGCTGGATGCCAAATTCTTTGTCCTCACTGGCAGTGGAGGCAGGGCATGAACGGCCAGAGAATTCCAGCCAATGTTCCACTTTTCATTTTGGTAGCGATTAGATCTGCATTAAATATTGGCCGAGAATGTGGTTTCAGACTCCACCCCTGCTTCTTCTTGTTGGATGTCTTATTGATACCGCCTCAACGGGTGGCATGGTGGCACAGTGGTTAGCACTGCTGCCGCACAGCACCAGGGACCTGGGTTCGATTCCCACATTGGGTCTCTGTTTGTGTGAAGTCTACACATTCTCCCTGTGTCTGCGTTGGTTTCTTCTGGAGCGTGGGTTTCCTCCCACAGTCCAAAGATGTGCGGGTTAGGCGGATTGGCCATGCTAAATTGACCCATTAGTATCCAAAGATGTGTCACATTTTCCCCGTGTCTGTGTGGGTTTCCTCCGAGTGCTCCGATTTCCTCCCACAATCTGAAAGACGTGCTGGTTAAGTGCATTGGCCATGCTAAATTCCCCCTCAGTATACCCAAACAGGCGCTGGAGTCTGGCGACCAGAGGATTTTCACAGTAACATCATTGCAGCGTTAATGTAATTCTACTTGTAACTAATAAATAAACTTTAAATGATGCCAGTTGGTCCAGAGTTAAGTTCTATGATTCCAGATGATGCTGCCTTAATGTCTCAGCAGAGTTTGCTCTGAGAATTTTGATGGATCACAGACGGGATTATTTTTTACTCCAGAATCTTCACACTGCTTGACCTGCATTCAATGTTGATGATCAGTGACGGGTCCTCAGCCATTGTGCTGTGGGAACGGTTACATTGATGAAGGCTGGTAACGAACAGTTTAAAAGCGGCAACGTGAAACAGTTGCAAACAGATCCCCTTGGCCCCCGCTGTGCAAAATAGGACACAAGCAGAGAGAAAAATCCAAAGATGTGTGGGTTAGGCAGATTTGACCATGCAAAATTGCCTCTTAGTGTCAGGGGGACTAGCTAGGGTAAATGCATAGCGTTATGGAGACAGGGCCTGGGTAGGATTGTGGTCAGTGCAGACTCGATGGGCTGAATGGCCTCCTTCTGCACTGTAGGGATGCTATGATGAAAAATCAGAAGCAGGGGAAAGCACTGATGATGTTGAACAACACATCTTAGCTCCAACTTCCCAGAAATATCCCAACTGCACTGGTGTGATTGTTCCATTTCCCAGAAAAATCTTCCTTCTGATCCTTCTGAGTGGGTTTTGCTGGCATGCGCCAACTGCTGGCAGGTGGTATTGTGGAATATTGGCAGCGACCAGAGAATACATTAACAAACTATTTGTTTGCCAGTAATGTAGGGAAAATATATTCACAATGCTCTGAGTTTTTTCTGTTGGCTGAGATTCTCCTGACCTGTGGTATACTTGAAAAATGGATTACCTCATGTGAATGAAGTGCTCCCAGATTAGAGATATGTAGCTTGCTGCAGTTTATAGCTCCGACACTGTCCTATCAAATTCTTCCATATCAAATGTTGCACAGTAAGTTTAAAGCTTCTTCCATTTATGTTGCCTTATTAAGTGCTTTCAGGTTCGGTAGAATGAAATCAAATGCAAATGATAGCCTCCCATATCACATGTTGCACTGTAAATTGCAGTGTAATATATCTTCTATACTGTCTTGTAAGTGTGTAGGTTAGGGATAACCATGGAGGCACAGTGGCTAACACTGCTGCCTCATAGCTTCAGGGACCTAGTTCAATTCTGGTCTGAGGTGACTGTGTAGAGTTTGCACTTGTCTGCGTACGTTTCCTTCACATGCTCCAGTTTCAACCTACAAATGCAAAGATGCGCAGGTTAGGTGGATTGGCCACGTTAAATTGCCCCTCAATGTCCATAGATGTGTCCGTTCCCCTGTTCCTGCATGGGTTTCTTTTGGGTGCTCCGGTTTCCTCCCACCGTCTGAAAGATGTGCTGGATAGGAACATTGGCCGTGTTAAATTCTCCCTCAGTGTATCTGAACAGATGCCAGATTGTGGTGACTATGGGATTTTCATATTAACTTCATTGCAGTGTTAATATAAGCCTACTTGTGACACTAATAAAAAAACTTTGAACTTTAAATTAGATGGATTAGGGATGGTAAATATGTGGGGTTACAGGGATAGGGCAATTAAGGAGAGGGCCTGGTTAAGATACTCTGTCAGAGAATCGGTGCAGACTCGACGGGCTGAACGGTCTCTTCTGTACTGTAGGGATTCTGTGTATCATTTGAAATTGTCAAGGATGATGCAACACAGGTTTGATGCACACTAAAGTCTCTTGAATGTTGTTCCATGAAGTATTCATGAGGGCGTGGCACAGTGGTTAGCACTGCTGCTTCACAGCACCAGCAATCCAGCTTCAACTCTGGTCTCAGGCCACTGTGTGGAGTTTGCACTTTCTCTCCGTGTCTGCATGGGTTCATTCTGGGTGCTCCAGTTTCCTCCCGCAGTCCAGAGATGTCTGGGTTAGGTTGATTGGCCATGCTAAACTGATCCTCGTGCCAGGGGGATTAGCAAGGTAAATGTATGGGGTTGTGGGAATATGGTCTTGGTGGAATTGTGGTCAGTGCAGACTTGATGGGCCGAATGGCCTCCTTCGTTACTGTAGGGATTCTATGATTCAATATTCCTAGGTTACATTTAGCGCAGAAAAATATAGAGCATGTCTCAGCCTTAACATTAGGCAAGCACATACCATTGAAGGTGAAAGGATAGGTTGATAGAGCTATTAATAAAGCATATGAGATTCTAGGCTTAATAAATGACGGCATAGAGTAGAAAGGTCAGGAAGTTATATTAAACCAGTATGAAATATTGCTTCAGTCTTAACTGGAGTGTTGTGTCTATTTCTAGGCAGAATGTGAAAGCATTAGAGAGGATGCAGAAAAGCTTTGTGAGGCTGGCTCCGGGGGATAAGAGACTCAGTTAGCAGATGGATTGGAGAAATGGGGTCCATTCTCCTTGGATAAGAGGAGAGTGAGAGGAAATTTGATAGAAGCGTTCCAAATCATGAGGGATCTGGACAAGATTAAATGAGGATAAACTGGCCCCATTGGTGGGAGAACTGAGAACCAGAGGGCACAGATTTAAGGTAATTGGCAAAAGAAGCACTGGCGACATGAGGAAAGAGTTTGTTACGCAGTGAGTTGTTGAGATCTGGAATGATGTTCCTGAAAGTGTGGTGGTGGCAGGTTCAATCAAGGCTTTCAAAAAGGGAATTGGATCATTCTGAAAAGAAAAGATGTGCAGACTATGGGAAAAAGTGAAGAGACTGGAACAAGGTGGATTGCTCCTGCAGAAGACAAGCATAGACACAGTGGGTCAAATGGCCTTTTTCTACACTGCAGCCATTCATTGATTTAATCATTCATTTAGTGTCCACGAGGTGAATACATGAATAAGATGGGAATGGAAGGATATGGACTCCGTAAGTAAGGGTATATGGTTTTAGTTTAGGCAGGTGTCATGATCGGCGCAGGCTTGGAAGGTCGAAGGGCCTGTTCCTGTGCTGTAATTTTCTTTGTTCTTTTCTTTGAATGCAATATTTTTCTCTGGTCATCCTGTTAGCCAATCTCAAGTTGTCAGCCAGGAACTGGGCACATGATATGAATAGGCATAGGAGAAAAGGAAAGGAAAATCATAGAAACATAGAATCTTACAGTGTAGGAGGAGGTCGTTTGGCCCATCGAGCCTGCACCAACAATAATCCCACCCAAGCCCTCTCCCTATAACCCATATTTTTACCCTGCTAGTCCACTTGACATGAAGTGACAATTTACAATGGTCAATCTTTGGAGTGAGGAAGAAAACCGGAGCACCCAGAGGAAACCCACACAGACACAGGGAGAATATGCAAACTCCATACAGTCACCTGAGGCCGGTATTGAACCTGGGTCCCTGGCACTGTGAGGCAGCAGTACTAACCATTGTATACGTTGATAAGATTTTGCCTATTTCTGTTGGCTGTACAGAAAGCCTTCTACTTTCCAAGAAAGCTGTAGTGGATAAGTGCCTTGCTTCAGGATACTGAACTTAGCTTGGAGTACAATGGCTCTTTTTACCTAGGTAAAAGCAACATCCATTTGGCACCATCAAGATCTCACAGACAGGCTGGAGATGAATGAACAGTCAATTTTGAATGATGTCCAAAACTCATCTTTAAACAGTGCAATGAAAATCATGACCAACCAACTGGACAGGAAGAAAGGGAGTTGGGGTTTAATTTCTCATCTGTAGTTCTAACAATGCTATCCTTTCTCAGTTCTATGTTGAAATGTAAGTGCAGGTAATGTGTTCCTGTCCTAGTGTGACAGCCAAACCACCCCAATCATTTGACGTGCAGGTCAAAGGACGGCCAGGGTGAAGACAGATTAAAATTTTAAAAACTTGCATTTACACGGTACCATTTGTGGAATCACCAAGTGCTGTAAAAGCAATGGATTAATAACAGCAATGTGCATTTCTATAGCATCTTTAACACAGGAAATCATCCAACATGCCTCATAATAGCAAAATATAAATACTGGACCATGCCTGTCTCTTAGCATCTGAATCAGAGGTTATAAAGTTAACCTCAATTAAGTCTAGCCTCAAATTCTAGTCTGGAGATAGTGCTATGTTGTATTTTATGCTATATTTTATTTTCTCTTCACTGGGAAATCTGCCTGAAGTTGGAGTGAAGATTGGCAGTACAACATAGCATTGTCCTCTCTCACCTTGGTGATATTGGATCTGATAGGCATTCTTTAGAATCATAGAATCCTATAGTGCAAAAGGAGGCTATTCAGCCCTTTGAATCTGCACTGACCACAATCCTACCCAGTCTCTATCCCCTTAACCCCATCTTTTACCACAGCTAATCCCTCTGACACTTGGGAGCAATTTAGCATTGCCAATCCACCTAACCGACCCATCTTTGGACTGTCGGAGGAAACTGGGGGACCCAAAGGAAACCCATGCTGAGATGGGGAGAATTGAGGACTCCCCACAGACAGTGACCCGAGTCATGAATTGAACCCGGGTCCATGGCGCTGTGAGGCAGCGGTGTTAACCACTGTGCCACCGTGCTGTCCTTGATGTAGCTCTTGGCACTAAACAGGTCAGGGGATATGGGGAGAAGGCAGAATCATGATATTGAATCTGATGATCAGCCATGATCAAAATGAATGGTGGGGCAGACTCGAAGGGCCGAATGGCCTGACCTTGCTTCTATTTTCGATGTTGCTATGTTTCTCGTATCTGGTGTTGTATTGACGCACATTACAAAAAAAATGAATGTTGTATCATCATTAAAATATAATTACAATCCTATCACCCATTTATAAATGGATATATGATACACCAACCAGCATTTCTGGTGGGGCGATGGAGGTAAAGTGTATGCACAGGCTGACCAATGATGGATGGGAAATCACAATCATTTGTACTGGGATTTAAGTAAACAGGTTTTCTCATTCTGAGGTGAGAGTGCTGTCAGCTGAGTCAAGCTGATGCTGATAGTATTGACTTCATGCATGCAACTGGCAGTAGCACACTCATACAAAGTTTGGATAAATATTTATTGGTACATTCATATCTTGCTCTGTGTGACCCACAGAAAAAAATTAGGAATCTCCCATGATGCAGAAAACACTACGATTGTCAGGAGAACATTGTTGAAAGTTTACATTAACTAATTGTTCCTATCCCTTCCCCCAATAGTGCTGCGTTGTAGACGAAGTTGACGCGTCACCACCATAGAAGAGATGAGTCAAACATTTCCAGAGAACAGGGCTTTAATAATTCACAATTTAAGAATCTTCACCCTCAAACTCAATTTGCATTATATTACTGAATGCAGATATTGTTTTCAGTTTGTGAATGTTTCTGTGCCCTGCATCAATAAAACTGGATGTTTCCAAGTGTGGAGATGTCCCCTGCTCTAAGGGACAGTTTTGGCTAATGCCTAATTTTCCTTAGAAAATTCTTGCAGAATTAGACAGCTCTGTGCTAAAGGCACGGACCCTAAATTATGTTTAATGAGAGACTGGTTTGCGCAGAAGGATTGCTGGTATAATGCCAATAGCTGGTTTCATCTTTTTCATAAGATGTTGTAACTCTGCTTAAAGCTTCAATGTTGCACCTTCACCAATGGATCAGTGGTTATCTGCTGTAGTATATTGGATGAACCAAGAACAGGCAGTCTTCTTGCTCTGCTAAATAACTTGCAACAGTTGCAATAAATGTCCTTGTCTTGAAAACAAGAAGTTAACTAGGGATCCATGCATCCGATCTCTTATGACAAGGTCAGATTTGCCAGCTAATGAGGTATAGCCGCAATCTGTGGTTGAATGGCACATGTGCTTGAATAAAAAAAACCAGAAAATGCTGGAGAAACTCAGCAGGTCTGACAGAATCGATGGAGAGAGAATAGAGCCAACGCCTCAAGTCTGGGTGACCTTTCGTCAGATATGAAGAGAAGGAAAATCAGACAAGATTTATAGTATGCGAGTGGGGGGGGGGGAGGGTCACTGTAATTGGACAAAGGAAATGTACATAGTGATGATGAACGCTGAGAAATGCTAAAAGCTTCCACTAAGTGATCAGAATGCGTGAATGGCTGAATAAAAGTACAGATTGTTAGGGGACTACCTAAAGAAAGTGTTAGTTGGTCCTGGGCGGAGGAGCGGAGGGGTGGGGAAGAGTTGGAGACAAGTTGGAGAGCAAGGTTTCAGAAGTGGAAGAAGAAATAAAAATAAAAAGTGATAAAATGATAAGTGATGAATGAGATGAAGGAAGAAATGAAATCAAGTAAATGTAAGTGGGGTGAAGGTGGAGGGGAGAGTTGATGCTCTGAAGTTGTTGAACTCAGTGATCAGTCCTGAAGTATTGGAAGATGAGGTGTTGTTCCTCCAGTTTGCATTGGGCTTCACATTAACATTGCAAAAGGCCAAGGATGGACAGGTGGACAGGAGAGCAGGGTGGTGTGTTGTAATGGCAAGTGACACGAAGGTCTGGGTCCGGCTTGTGTTTGCATGAAGTTCCTCTGTCCAATATTTTGAATGGGTTGTTTGCTTTCATTAAAATGGCAAACAAGGCAATTTCATATGGATGTGCCATGCATTAATAAATTAACCTCACTAAAAAGAGGCAGCTTAGTCAAGGAAATGCCTTCAGCAACATCTTTCTTTCATTTGTCATACATACAGGGTGTAGGGAGGTCTTGTGGCAGTGGTCACGTCCTTACCTCTGGGTCAGAAACTTTGATTTCAAGTGCCGCTTGATGTCCATGGAAGGTGCATTCATAACATGACCAACCAAGTCAATTATCAGCCTGTAAATCCTTCCACTCCGCCTAATAGCAGACAGTAAGAGTGAGGGAGTTTCTGCTCAGCCATTTCGCAGAAGGTAACACCAACCCACTGCAGTACTTGGCTAGGCATAAACATGGACCAGTTCCTATTTGCCAATGCCCTCTTAGGGCATGGTACCTGGAAGAGGAGGGGAATGGGATGCTTTGAGGTAACAGGGTGGCACGGTGTCATAGTGATTAGCATTGCTGCCTCACAGAGCCAGGGAGCCCAGGTTCAAATCTGACCTTGATGCCTGTTTGAGTAGAGTTTACACGTTCTCCCTGTGCCTGCGTGGCTTTCTCCCCTGTGCTCCAGTTTCCTTCCACAGTCCAAAGATGTGCAAGTTAGGCAAATTAGCCATGCTGAAATGTCCTTTAGTATCTCAGGATGTACAGGTTAGGGGAATTAGTGAAGTAAGCATCAGGTTAGGTGCATTGACCTGAACAGGCGCCGGAGTGTGGCGACTGGGGAAATTTCACACAGTAATTTCATTGCAGTGTTAATGTAAGCCTTGTGACTAATAAAAATAAGCTTTAAACTTTAAGTAAATATGTGGGGTTACAGGGATAGGGTCTGAGTAAGATGGTCTGTTAGAGAGTCAGTGCAGACTCAATGCGCTGAGTGGCCTCCTTCTGCACTGTAAGGATCCTATGATTTCTATGACATCAAAATGCCAAATGTGGTCACTTCAAGTGCAAGTGACATCACCATGACATAAAACATATTGGGTGCAATCCTACCAACCTTTTACACCACGCTGATGCTTCAGTGAGGTTGGAGAAGTCAGCAGGACAGGAAAATCTTGCCGGCATGAATGACTGTAAGATTCCAGCCATAGTTCTTTTGACTTTTCACCAATCTAGAGACAATACCAGTGTCCCTATTAAAAAAAGATGCCTTAAATGCTGCCAGTGGCAGAACTGCTTTGCAACAACAACTTCCACCCATAATGCTTCTTTAGAGAAGCTTGCCAGGATGGTTCACAAAATGGAAGAGTGTGTGGGAGAACACGGTGAACTCAGAGAAAAGTTAGAAGAGGTGACTAAAGACATGTTTATTGCTTAAGTTTTAAGAAAACTTTATGAAGGTGAGGGGGAGGGGGCAATGGGTTTTAGGAAGGGCATTGGTGGATTGCATGGCCATAATGGACATAGGCTCTGACACTGATGATGAAATTTACTGTATGCCAATATTTATTGGCTATGAGTTAGATGTAGAGCTGGAGAGGTATGATAGGGTTTGATCATATAATTCATTCTGTGGTAACATTTACAACTTAATTTTTTACTGTCCTGATCCCTCCATGCTGACGCTATAATTAAGAAAGCCCACCAATGTCCCTACTTTCTCAGGAGGCTATTGAAATTTGGCATATCCGCGACCAATTTTTATAGATGCACCATAGAAAGCATCCTTTCTGGATGTATCATGGCTTGGTATGGCTCCTGCTCTGACCAAGACCACAAGAAACTACAAAGGATCGTGAGCAAAGTCCAGCATCATGCAAAAAGCCTCTCATTCATTGACTCTGTCTACACTTCCTGCTGCCTCGGAAAAGCAGCCAGCATAATTAAGAACCTCACACATTCTCTCTTCCACCTTCTTCCGTTAGGAAAAATATACAGAAGTTTGACATCACATACCAACTTACTCAAGAACAGCTTCTTCCCTGCTGCCATCAGACATTTGAATGGACCTACCATAAGTTAAGCTGATCTTTCTCCACACCCTAGCTGTGACTGTAATACTATATTCTGCACTCTCTCCTCTCCTTCTCCCGTATGTACTCTATGAATGGTATGTTTTGTCTGTATAGCGAGCAAGAAACAATACTTTTCACTGTATTCCAATACCCGTGACAATAAAAATCAAAATGTAGTGTGTAGTTGAAAGCTAGGAAAACAGATAATACAAAGTTGGGAGGGTGAGGATGTTGAAATAAGTGCTACATTCATGACTATTTCAATTGATATCTAACATTAAAATTTCACACATATGCAACATTTACAGGTGACATAGATCTCAGGTCTGTGATGCCAGCACCTCTCAACCATGGAGCCAGGGACCAGCATCATGTAAATATAAACATTATGTTTGACCTTAATCTCACCTAAAGGAAAGAAAATACACTTGAAAGACGGGGTTGCCTATAGAAAAGCAAGGACAGGGCCAATGAGTTCATCTGTTAGTTTAACACCATACTAATTAATGGACCATTGCTGCTTTAACAAAGGCCTCATTTATACAATCATTGAGATAAAAATAAATGCAAATTATGTCAAATTGGCTGAATTAAAACTCTTTCAACCTTGAAGTCGAAAAGTAAATTCAAATCATATTTCAGGTTGGATGTTGAATTGAAATTCTGATGCATATGATCTGGAAATTCCTCTTTAAATGTCTCTTTTTCCTTTAAATCCCTTCATAAAATCTACTTCCTCTATCAATTGCACTTGGTTACAACCTCCAGACATTTCCTCCTTTAAATAGAGGGGAGGCAATGGCCTAGTTGTATTATTGTGAGACTATTAACTCAGCCAACGTTCTGGGGACCCGTGTTCAAATCCTGCCACAGTCGGTGGTGGAATTTGAATTCAATAAAAAGTATCTGGAATTAATAATGTACTGATGATCAGGAAACCATTGTTGATTGTTGGAAAAACCTGTCTGGTTCAATGTCATTCAGGGAAGGAAGTCTGGCTGTCCTTACCTGGTCTGGCCTACATGTGACTCTGGAGCCACAGCAATGTGGTTAGCTCTCAGTTGTCCTCCAAGAGCCAGAGGGATGGGCAATAAATGCTAGCCAGCCAGCAGCGCCCATGTCCCACAAATGAATTAGAAAAAAACTGTTTCCTTCTACCATTCATTGGTAATGGTCATGATCCTCAAAAAAGGTTTTGCAACTTGCTAGCTTCCATGGTGGTATACTCATGTGGCAGAATAATGTTCAACTTTAAGTCTTCAATTTGCTTAATACTTTCACAATGTCCATCTCCTGTTAATGTAGGATGTGCCTTGATCCTGCCAGCTGTTCGAGAATGATCAAAGTTTGCAGCCTGTCATCTCATAAGACAATGGTTTGCACAGTGGTGGCTTTGCAACCTCTTTGGTCAAAAGCTGTAAATACAACTAGCTGCTTTCAATCTTCCCACTTTTCCGTCTGTTTATATGCAATTGGAAAGCTGAAATGTCCAGACCTGAATCCAAGTATGTGTCAGCCAGGAGATTATCAATGTGAGCAGAACAAGCTGAAGTTGAACTTGAGGTTTTAATTTTTTAAATGACTTGTCAGCAAGGGGTTAAATTGCAATCGCTAGACTCGCTCCACATTTTAACAGTGGTCAGACAGAAATGAAGGTTTTATGGTCACTATGTTCAAAAAAAATTGCGCCATTAACTCCCCCGGATGTATGAATCAGGAGCCTGACATTGTTTTACCCTACTTTTCTAGCGATCTGATGATTCAGTAAGAGACAAAGCAGTTTCATGTTTCGCATGGCTATCTGAAAAGAAGCCAACCAGCCACTACACAAAAAGTTGTTAAGTCATAAAAATTAATCTCGATTGTTATCAGCAACACATTGATCTCCTTTCCTGGATTCGTGATGAGTTTAGCCCGAAGTATTCTGCTAGGTTCTTCCATGCAGCACACTTAATGTTGAAGATAGGCTCTTCCAGCCTGTGTAATCTATGGCATTACTCACTAAAGCTTACGGAAATCTAACACTTCCTCCACTGCTGACATTAGAGCAACAACAAATTAAACAAATATTATTTGAATTTTCCTATCCTTTCAATCCAATGCCGGCAACTCTACATCATGGAATCCAAGGATGTGCAGGTTACATTGATTGGCCATGCTAAATTGCCCCTCAGTGTCAGGGCACTAGCAGCATAAACATGTGGGGTTAGGGGGATAGCACCTTGGTGGGATTGTGGTCGGTGCAGGCTCGATGGGCTGCACTGAGGTGACTCTATGATTTAAGTGTTGCCTTATGTGGGAGCCCCCATTCCAGCGCAGCGGTTGCTGCTGAATCTTTTGCAGAGGCAGGGAGCTGAGAATGTGCGTGATTCACTGGCCTCTGTTTTCGCTGGACCCTCTTCTCAGTCATCTGAGCTTTCCCTTTCTGCATGCCTTTGCCCAATGTCCTTCCAAAGAGTCAGCCACCAGAGGTCACAGCTGCCAGTCACTGTCAACCATTTGTCAATATCTGGCACCTCCATATCTTGCTGGCACGTAGCCTTGCAGTGGGAGTATTGATACCCAGCAAGTCATGACCCTGTAGCTAGTTCACGGTACAGAAACAAAGATGTAATTGGCTATCACAATGAGTGTATGCTGGTTATATTCGCACACTTCATGACCGCTCAGTAGCTGATTAATTTCTGCCAAGAAATGACAAAGACGTGCAGGTTGGGTGGATTGGTCATGCTAAATTGCCCCTTATTGTTTCAAAATGTATCAGTTAGGGGGATCAGTGGATGGGCCAAAGTATCGGAAAGATACTCTGTCGGATAGTCGGTTATGACTTGATGGCTCGAATAGCCTCCTTCTGCACTGCACTGTAGTGATTTAATAACTCTGATTCTATAGGTCTGATACAGAGAAGGTAGAAACTGTTTGGGCTTTTTACTTGTCTACTTTATGTTGTCTAGGTCCCACCACCGTAGAGGAAGGAAATGAGAATGTGGGCTTGATGCAAGATGAGAACAGGGTTAGGATGCAAAGATGCTTGTTTTTGATTTCCACTCATTTGTAAGGTAGATAGACGTTTAAAAGTTTATTTATTAATGTCACAAGTAGGCTTACATTAACACTGCAATGAAGTTACTGTGAAAATCCCCCAGTCACCACACTAAGGGGGAACTTAACATGGCCAATGCAACCTCACCAGCATATCTTTCAGCCTGTGGGAGGAAACCCACTCAGACATGGGGAGAATGTGCAGGCTCCACACAGACAGCTGGGAATCGAACCTGGATCCCTGATGCTGTGAGGCAGCAGTGCTAACCACTGTGCCACCGTACCACCATCCAGGTTAAACTAAGATTGGACTGTGGTGTCACGGAGTCAAAGCCTTCAGGAGCGGGAAAATTTGGGAGAAAATAAAAAATTTTAGAAGAATGGCTCACCTTGACTGCTGCTATTCTAAAAGCATAAAGTAGATTTTAATCTGTCCAAAAGTTTTAAAAGATCTCACCTGGGCCAGAAGTGGGGGCATTACAATTTGCTTCATCGCCCTTGAGCTTGGGGCGGCACAGTGTGGCACAGTGGTTAGCACTGCTGCCTAAAGGCACCAGGGACCTGGGTTTGATTCCCAGCTTGGGTCACTGTCTGTGCGGAGTCTGCATGTTCTCCCTGTGTCTGCGTGGGTTTCCTCCGGGTGCTATGGTTTCCTCCCACAGTCCAAAAGACGTGCTGCTTAGGTGCATTGGCTATGTTCAATTCTCTCTCAGTGTACCCGAACAGGCACCAGAGTGTGGTGACTAGCGGATTTTCACAATAGCTTCATTGTAGTGTTAATATAAGCCTAGCTGTGACTAATAAGTTAACTTTAAGGAGGAAAATAAAACAGACGCAGTTTCCTCTTTCTGCTTATTATCTGGTGACCGCTGCTGGAAACTGTGTATGGATGTGTGTTCCTCGATCCTAGATTACCAAGCTTTTTGTTATGACAAAACTTGTGATAGGAACAGTGCAACTGAAACCAGCTTAGCCCCCTGTTGTGTACTGCACAAACAGATAGCATCACTACCTGCGTACATGGACCTGATGCGGCACAGCACATTGTTCACGTGCCACCATGTAATCTAATACGTCAGCACTCTGAACTCTCCATCGTAAGTCTCACTGGAAAATAAATAGAGGCATCATTTAGACTTGATCTGAAATCTGTCTTGTATTTTCAGAACAGCTTCAAAGAGATTCGTGTCAAAAGGTCTTTTGGACAATGGGGTTAGCAAGGCTGGCTAAACACAGAAGTTCCTGTGGGGGTTACATTACCACAGATAAGTCTAGGTTGAAATCCAGCTCAGCTACAATAGCAGAGTGTGGTTAGTGTCTCCAACAAGACACACAAAACTGTTCTGTGGTTTTCTGTAGCTTAATGCTGAGCGCAGAAACAATAGCAATCCAAATTATTTATTACTTAATTGTATAGAAAGTCTCAACTGATCATATATTTCAGAATGGGTGTGAATGGGGTGACACGGTGGCACAGCGATTCGCATTGCTGCCTCACAGTGCCAGGGATCCGGGTTCGATTCCCAGGTCACTGTGTGGAGTTTGCACATTCTCCCTGTGTCTGCGAGGGTTTCCTCTGGGTGCCCTGGTTTCCTCCCACAGTCCAAAGATGTGAGGGTTAGGTGGATTGGCCATGCTAAATTGTCTGTTAGTGTCAGGGAGACTAGCAAGGTTAGTATGTGGGGTTACAGGGGTTGGACTTGGATGGGATCATTGTCGGTCCAGACTCGATGGGCTGAATGGCCTTCTTCTGCACTGATACTGTGATTCTATGAATTCCTGACCTCCCCATGTGTTTTCCAGCAATGGAGGCGGCTCGTCATTGGCCACTGGCGAGATTGTCCAGTCCTGCCGATTTCTAAGGTGTTTTGCGTGTCACGAACATCTCGTCCTCAGAGGACCCGCCATGAGGGGCTGTGGGGATGATGTCCAGTGGTCATCTATGGCAAGACCAGAAAGTCCTGTTGGCTGGAAAATTCCACGCAATGTTTTTGATTTGGAAATGGTGGGCGGGATTTGCTGATCCCATCCGCCGCGGGAATCGGAGCAGGCAGGAGGGAAAATTTGTAGGTCCATTGTTGTCAGTGTAGGTCCATTGACATTTATAGGCCCATTGACTTCGGGCGGGAATTTCCGAACACTGCACGCCCGGTGTTCTTTCTGTATGAAATTGGATATTATTTTAATTTTAATTAAGCACATTCTGGGGTACAAGTAATAGCACAAATGAATAAAGTGCAGCTGACTTCAGCTGGTGTTAGTCTCATTTTCTCCCCCCAGTTCCAATGATACTGTACAGCATTTCGTATCTTGCCTAGATGGCAGCTCTGTGTTTGAAAGTCTGAATATACAAGCTGTACCACAGAGCTGATTAGTTGTACCTCAGTGTTAATAGAAGTCTGTAGGTAGGATTTTTAAATTAGAGAAGGATCTAGATTGGAGGTGGGCAGAGGCACAATTTGGCACTGTCAGCTCCCATGCCAGTCCACTGCCACTATTCCAACTTTGAGCCATTTTCAATGAGGGCAGCTTGGTGCCCACTTCCTGAGCAATCAAATTGAAGTTAATCACTGATAATTACCTGGCCTTTTAAGGCCAATGGGGTAGGTTCAAGACTGGAAGTGAGGGGTATGCAATGAAGTGATGGATGCATAATGGCTGCACGGTGGCAGAGTGGTTAGCACTGCTGCCTCACAGCATCAGGAACCCAGGTTCAATTCCATCTGTATGGAGTTTGCACACTCTCCTCATGTCTGCATGGGTTTCCTCTGGATGCTTTGGTTTCCTCCTACAGTCCAAAGATGTGCAGTTAGGTTGATTGACCATGCTAAGTTGCCTCTTAGCGTTTGGGGGATTAGCAGGATAAACATGTGGGGTTACGGAGATAGGCCTAGATGGGATTGTTGTCAGCGCAGAGTCGATGGACTGAATGGCTGACTGTAATCAGAGGATGGGAATGAAATAGAGAATCTGGTGAACTATTGTACGGCAATAATCTCTCCCTCAATGTCAACAAAATGAAGAAGATTGTCATCGACTTCAGGAAGCGTAGTGAAGAACATGCCCCCGTCTACATCAATGGGGATGAAATAGAAATGGTTGAAAGCTTCAAGTTTTTAGATGTTCAAATCACCAATAACCTGCCCTGGTCCCCCTATGCTGACACTATAGTTAAGAAAGCCCACCATCGCCTCTACTTTCTCAGAAGACTAAGGAAATTGGGCTACAACTCTCAGTGACTTTTATAGACACACCATAGAAAGCATTTTTTCTGGTTGTATCACAGCTTGGTGTGGCTCCTGCTCTGCCCAAGGCCACAAGAAACTACAAAATGTTGTGAATGTAAAACCAGCCTCCCATCTGTTGACTCTCTACACTTCCTGCTGCCTCGGCAAAGCAGCAGTCAAAGGCCCCATGCATCCCGGACATACTGCCTTTCACTTTCTTCCTTTGGG
Source organism: Carcharhinus amblyrhynchos (assembly GCF_965287045.1). NCBI lineage: Eukaryota > Metazoa > Chordata > Chondrichthyes > Carcharhiniformes > Carcharhinidae > Carcharhinus > Carcharhinus amblyrhynchos. The sequence goes on from NC_137349.1 coordinate 15,381,913, forward strand.
AAAAAAACAAGTGTGAAGTCACGTACCAACCAACTCAAGAACAGCTTCTTCCCTGCTGCCATCAGACTTTTGAATGGACCTACCTCTTAATAAGTTGATCTTTCCCCTCACCATGAATGTAACACTACATTCTGCACCCACTCGTTTCCCTATCTATGAAAGGTATGCTTTGTACAGTGAGCAAGAAACAATACTTTTCACTGTATACTAATACATGTGACAATAATAAATCAAATCAAATCTAGGGATTCTCCGATTCTCTTTTATTCTCAGTGTATCCCCCCGAGCCCCAGATCCCACAATATCATTCATATGATATTATCTGGAATCTGAAAAGGCTGCATGAAAATCTCACAAAGTGGTCTAAGGGAGATCACATTGTTTACTGATAGAGGATATATTCAGGCAGTGGGGGGTTATGAGCGTGTCATGTTAGGGATGGTTCACATCAACACTCAGAACATCACTGTCCTGAGTCATTTTTGAAAATGGAAACTACGTCAAGCATCCTATTTTGGTTCAGTGATTGACAGAGAAGAGTCACAGAGCGCAGACAATGGAAATGAGTCACAAATGACAGGCAATCCAGAGGTGATGTGGTCTTTAGTCCACAGCTCCCATAGGCCTTTCAATCACAGCTTCCCTTTCAGTAGCCTTTAACCACTGTTGCCTTTGATGTTCTTGCCTCCAGCAAGAGGCACTGCCTGTGGGGATCTGAACATGAACAAGAGGATGAGGAGGATGAGAAAGTCTGGGAAGCCCAGGGGGCTGCGGAGGGTCAGTATGAGCAACGCTGATGTCACAGAGCAGAGAAAACACTGGGGGAAATGCTTGTGATATTTTCATAATAAGTTCCAGAAGGAGTAAGATTAGGCGAGGTCATCTGGAAAGATGTCCCTGAGTGCTCCAAACCGTGCTCTGTCCCCTCCGGCGATAGCTGATCAATCGCTGAAAGGAAGTTCCTGTATTCACACTTGGGTGATCTGACTTTGTGACTCACTAGGATTTGATCATAGCTGTGGTCATTGGTGACCCGCTAATGTTCTCACTCTGTAAACAATGGCCAGTGAAGAATGACAGCGATGTGAGACAAACATAGAATCATAAAATCCCTATAGTGCAGAAGGAGGCCATTCGACTCTTTCAGCCTGCACCAACAACAATCCCACCCAGGCCCTATCCCTGTAAACCTCTGTATTTACCCCACTATTCCCCCTGACACTAAGGGACAATTTAGCATGCCCAATCAACCTAACCTGCACATCTTTGGACTGATAACAGTCTCCTTCTCAGTGGCAGAAGCGCCTTCTGTGATCTGCATTGCTGAAGTGGGTGTGGAATGTGTGCACCGGCAGAGGAAACTCTGCGTGGCTCTCCATCCTTGGAGTGTTCTGAGAGGAGACTCCCTGTGGTGTCTGGCTGACCTGTATCCTGCTGTGGGTGCCAGAGGGTCCTGGCCTGACTCCTGAACGAGATGGGGCACCAGGACAGGGATCAAGGTGCCTCATACTCTTGCTACCTACATCCTGATGGTGCCCACTGGTGTGAGTGACTATTGCCGAGTGCCAATCTGACAAAACGTGCTGAACCAAAGCCTCCATGGTGATTGCCAAGCTTCCCATGGTGGCTTGAGGTGCTCACGTATGAGAGCCACATCAACTGGAATGTGGACAGACACCTTGGTCTAGCCTGACGAGGGACTCTCGAATCTCTGCCTGATATTGTACCCGCTGCCTGCCATTACGCCTCCACCAGTGAACTGGCAGCTGCTTCCAGTGGCTCATTGTCTGACTGGGAGTGACTGATCCCCAGCAGCCCTCTGAGTGCCAGATATGTGGGCCATCCCTGCCGCTGAATGTTGCAGGGACATTTCTATGAGGACGTTCCCCAGGAAGTGACCCTGAGTATAATCTGGAGTTACACCCCGCCGAGGTGTGTATCCCTGTGCTAGCAGAGGGTGTGAGTGAGCAAAGTGGTGGTTCTTTGTGAACCTCCTTATCCTCAGATGTGCTCTGGAAGCTCGCAATGCAGCTCAGCATCCTGGCTGGCTGCAGTCCGCCCATGCCTACGAGACATAAGTGAGAGTTTCAGTGGATGAGCTGAGACATTTTCAGAATCCATTTGACTCACTTTGATTGTCAGGATTTGTTGACGTGATGCAGCTGAGATCCATCCCAGGTTATTGGGAGAGGCCAGTCTCCACATTGCGCTCCACAGGAGTGATCCCTGTCTTTCCCAGCAAGCTGGGCTAGAGCCTCCACTTAGGATTCAGTGAGGGCAAAGATTTCTGCTTTCCCTCCCTCCAGTTTGGGCGTGCTCTCACACTCGCTTCTTGTGTGACAATTTGTCTTGGATGAAAATGAAAGAAAGGCATGTTATCAGAGGTGATGGAGCAGAGGTTGGGTGAAATGTATGTGTGTGGTGAACCCTCCCCAGAAGGGCCAGATGATGGAGTGGTAGCAACATGACAGATGGAACGGTGATGATGTGAAAGTGTCCGTGAGAGAATTGAGTGTTGAGATTTGTCGCCAGCTAATGCATAGGTGAGATCTCTGAAAAGAGCTGCCGTTTGAAGACGTGATGCTATGATGAAAGTCACGTGATAGTGGAGGGAGTTGAGAGAGGACTTAGTCTGATAGAGCTGATGAGATTATTTATCCACTTCCTGCACTGGACGATGCTTCTGGCCTAGTTACCATCTATGCTGACCTTCTGGGCAATGGCCTCTGAGGCTGGAGAGGGAGGTGACATGCTTCCTGCAGACATCCCTAGGATAGAGGATATGCTTGTGCAGTTAGGCAGCTCAAACCAAAGGCATTGTGGTTGAATCGGGGTGCAGACTTCTTCCTGAGGCTGCTAGCCTCTGCTTTTGGGTAGCATACATCCTGCACAGTCTCCAGGGCTGGGGAGGGTGATGTGAGTGTGTCAGATTGGTATTTAAATATGGGGCCAGGACCTTTGAACACGCCAGCTGACAACAGGCAGACAAAACAGCTCTCGATTTTCTAGGTGGTTCAAAGAGATAATCATTTGGGACTAATTAATGACGCTCCAATTGCGGAATCAGTCACGAGTTCCCGACACTCAGCACATTGGGAATGGCACTGCCAGATATGCCCACTTAGACAAAAATGGTTCATTCTTCCCCCATGTCCTTTAGTCGTAGACTTCCCAACTAATAACTATTAGTTCCTTCCAGTCTACCTTCAACGTTCCCTTTAATATCCTGAGGTTATGTAAGGTTCTATATCAATGTAAGCTACTTCTTTCTTAAGATTCAGAAAGAATCACAGTCAAACATGATCATGTCTTTGGTTCCACACCCACACAGTCCATGTGCCAGTAAGATTAACTATAGGGAACTCGGGACATCTTATCCCTCTTTATCCTCAGGCCATTGAAGCTAATTGGTTTTTCACTGACTTGTCTGGTAAGAGTGAGAAACTGTACGGACCATGGATCAAACCTTTTGTTTAAACAAAACATACACTGGAAAAGCCCTGGAACATTTCTTGTTAAAATCGAATCATCTTAACACATTGCAAAGAGTCCGAAGGCAGTGACGGGGCAGGTTTGTTATACCAATGTTGTGTCATTTGATCACACTGTGAATTCAAACAGAAAGGCATTTTAAAATACCTACAATAATTATTGCCGAACCAGAGGTCTGCTTTATATGGGTGTCACTTAGAAATGGTTTATCAGGCTTCCGCATCATTAACTGTAAAACAGGCCTCTGGCTAGTTATTACAGCACAGTGACTCTTCCACTGTGTAATCTAATATATCTGATGCATTTGTCTCATCAGTTCTATCAAGTTCTTGACATTAAACCTCATCACCGAACTGCAGTCTTGTTGACTCCTTGAGTACCGAACATCATTTGTTGTCTCAAAAAAACTGAATGTTTTTTTCCACTGTATAATGTTGGCAACGCTGTAATGTTTTACAAACACCGAATGCTGAATATTCTTGCATACGGCTCAAAATTTGTAGGCTGGAGCAAAATCTGCAAGTCAATTTCCTTTCAATGTGACAAACACCGTGGTGCCATTAGGGGAGAAATGACTGTTTGCCAGCTTAGTAAATAATGCTTAACAGGTTGGCAAGTCATTCCTCTGCTATTCTAATAGAGTTGTGAATTTATCACCACCATTAAAAGAGCAAATGCAATGTGAACACATTAAATGTCATCCACTAATATCCCCACAAATAATTTCTTCTTTTAATCCAGTCCACAATTGAGATCAAACTGTTTTCCCTTTGTTAATACTCTTCCACTTATAGACATGATGCCACAATATTACAGTATTTTCAGTTTGTCTTTCATTTATTCTTACACGGATGTCAGCGTCACTGGCTGAGCCAGCGTTTGCTGCCCAGTACCTAATTGCCCTGGAACTAAATGGCTCATTCGGCCATTTCAGAGGGCAGTTCAGAGTCAACCAGGTTGTTGCAGAGTCTAATGCAGGTCGCATTCCCTCCCCTAAAGGACGTTAATAACAGATGGATTTTTAGACATCTGGCATTTCAGCTATGACTGTCACCAGCTTTTACTGATGCACCATAGAAAGCATTCTTTCTGGTTGTACCACAGCTTGGTATGGCTCTTGCTCTGCCCAGGACTGCAAGAAACTACAAAGAGTTGTGAATGAAGCCCAGTCCATCACACAAACCAGCCTCCCATCTATTGACTCTGTCTAGACTTCCCGCTGTCTCGGAAAAACAGCTAGCACAATTAAGTATCCCCCGCACCCAGGACATACTCTCTTCCACCTTCTTCCATCGGGAAAAAGGCACAAAATTCTGAGGTCATGTGCCAACCAACTTAAGAACAGCTTCTTCCCTGTTGCTGTCAGACTTTTGAATGGACATACCACGCATTAAGTTGAACTTTCTCTACACCCTAGCTATGATTGTAACACTACATTCTGCACTCTCTTGTTTCCTTCTCTATGAACAGTATGATTTGTTTGTATAGTGCGCAAGAAACAATACTTTTCACTGTACACCAATACATGTGACAATAATAAGTCAAATCAAAGACAATTGATGATAGTTTCATGGTCATCATTACGGAGAATAGCTTTCAATTCTAGATTTTACTAATTGAATTTAAATTCCACCAACTTCCGTAGTGGGATTTGAATCAGAGCTTTAATCTGGGCCCCTGGATTACTACTCCAGTGACATAATCAGTATGTCACATCTCCACCCCACCTTGGAAGGACTAGGAACAGTTCAATATGGAAACATGCTTGCCCAGTGATCGGGGGCAGCAAAGCCAGCTTGAAATTGCCGTGTTACCACCACCCCCCTCTAGCCTGGCTAGCCTCCAATATTCTCCCTTCTGTCTCTGTGCTGGGGTAAGGGCAGCATATTTCCTTCAATAATGTATATTAGCAAATCAGATGGGTTTGTTTAAATTAAAAATTTGGTAGTGTTCATGGACTTTTGTTGAAATTTCCAATTTTGTTTAATGTAAATTCTTCAATTATTTTGAACACATATCATCCAATCATTAAGCCAGGCCGCTGACATTTCTGTCAACGTATCATTTAGATCTGAGCGTTAATTTGTCTTCACAGATGTTGCCAGGCCTGTTGTGTTTATCCAGCATTTTCTGTTTTTATTTCTGATTCCTATCCCAGTAACATAAGAACTATGCTGTCATACTAACAACCAAAGACCCATGACCCTGTGGCTTGACATTTTTTCTGTTTGAAAGCATATTACACTAATGCCTTGCAGTGAATTGCTAACCATTGCCAAGTTAACTCAATCTACCGAGACCATAAGACCATAAGACATAGGAGCAGAATTAGGCCATTTGGCCCATCGAGTCTGCTCCGCCATTCAATCATGGCTATTTTTTTCTCATCCCCATTCTCCTGCCTTTTCCCCATAACCCCCGATCCCCTTATTAATCAAGAACCTATCTATCTCTGTCTTAAAGACACTCAATGACCCGGCCTCCACAGCTTCTGTGCAAAGAGTTCCACAGATTCACCACTGTCTGGCTGAAGAAATTCCTCGTCATCTCTGTTTTAAAGGATCGTCCCTTTAGCCTGAGGTTGTGCCCTCTGGTCCTAGTTTTTCCTACCAGTGGAAATATCCTCTTCACATCTGCTCTATCCAGGTCTCACAGATCCCCGCTCATCCTTCTAAATTCCAACGGGTACTGATTCCTACCGAGGAGAGAGGGATTGCAATTTTCGTAATAAAGACACAACATTTTTGAAGATGCCTTACTCCTTATGGATGAGTCAGGCACAAGAGTTAAAACATAGAAATGTAGAAAATAGAAGCAGAATTAGGCCATTCAGCCCTTTGAACCTGCTCCACCATTTATTTTGATCATGATTATTTTGAAAACTGCTCCAAATTTTACGTTGGGTAACATAAAATTGAATCCAAGGAATCTGAACCGAAAAGGAAACATCTAGCTACCTTTTCATAAAATTTCCACAGTGCAGAAGGAAGCCGCTTAGCCCATCAAGCCTGTACTGACCACAATCCCACCCAGGCCCTATCCCCATGCATTTACTCTTCTATCCCCAGACACTAGGATCAATTTAGCATGACCAATCAACCTAACCCACACACCTTTGGACTGTGGGAGGAAACCAGAGCACCTGGAGGAAACCAATGCTGACATGGGGGGGAATGTGCACACTCCACTCAGACAGAGACCCAAGGCCAGAATTGAACCTGGGTCCTTGGCACTGCAAAGCAGTAGTGCTAACCACTGTGCCATCATGCCACTTACTTAGAACAGTTTCCTCAAGTCTGATTCAGTGGAAGTTATCACCTCAAGTTACCCATACCTACACTGATTGTATATAACACAAAATGATTTCTTTTGTATGCGACAAAATAAATACTTAGAAGTATTTCACATTTAATCTGTAATAACAGCGCTGGGTATGCACATGGATTTGATACATCATTCAGGTGTGCTGATCTCCTTTCTGTTTGATTGGAAATAGGTGCTTTAGACAAAAAAACAGCAGCAAGCACTTTCTTCCTCTCTTCAAACCAAACACCGTTCGTTGCTAATGTTAGGACGTTCAATATTTTCTCTTTATACATAGCAACTGACGATGATGAACCCAGTCTCTAGGTGTGGTGACCGTCATTAAATGCTCTCTGTACCAAAGAACTTGACGCATCAGGAAATGAGCCACAATGCCCCAATGCACAGATACTTAAACAAACAAGGTGACCACTCAGTAGGCTTGCAAGAGGTACTGCAATTCTAAATCACTGTATCCTATATTTACCTTCTGGGCCCTATTTTCTTGTGTGCAAATTTCAATTCTGAAGTAGTTATGAGTAAATGGTAGATGAATAGAGATGGAAATGTTAAGCTTGGCTGAGCTAAACACCTCAACACGGAGTTAGAAAACTGTGTGGTCAGGCCCCACCCATTATAAACTTGAACGTGTTGCTATAGTCTGCTGCTTGACTGTTTGCTGTCTTATCAAAAGTTAAATTAAGTTTATTTCTATGTCACAGGTAGGCTTACATTAACACTGCAACGAAGTTACAGTGAAAATCCTTTAGTCGCCATACTCTGGTGCCTGTACGGGTATACTGAGGGAGAATTTAGCACAGCCAATTCACCTAACCACCATATCTTTGGAATGTGGGAGGAAACCGGAGCACCCAGAGGAAATGAATGCAGATACAGGGAGAAAATGTGCAAACTCCACACAGACAGTGACTCAAGCCAGGAATTGAACACATGTCCCTGGTGATGTGAGGTAGCAGTGCTGAAAACTGTGCCTCACAGGCAAAGCTATTCTCTTAAATTCTAGATCTTAAAATGAAATGCAATCTGCTTGCTCAGGTAGACATGCAAGATTACATCTGGGAAAGAGTGTGAAGTACTTATTCGAAGCCCACCCAAAAAGCCTTGACCTTGATCTTGTCTCAAATAGCTATTAGTGTAAATATGCCTCAAGAGAAATGAGCGACAGGGAGTCTCATAAATATGTGATTTAGACTCACAAATGAACAAAATACCATATAGGCAGAATTTTATGAGAATGTTTCAGTGTCTAGCTAGCATGAAAATGAGGGAGTTCCTGATGGCTATTATTGATTGAGTTTTCACACCAAACCTTACATACTTAGACATTGAAAAAATAATCTAGTTCATTTCAGCTGGTGCAGGCAGTGAGCTGGGCTTAGTTCAATAGCCAGCCTGCAAAGAGAGCTATTGCGCATGAAAAAACCTCTGATTCTGTACATGCGCATTAACAACTGTAGAGGGAGTTATTGTGCATGTGCAGACCTCCAATTCTGCAAATGTTCAATCTTAATAGACAAAGAGGCAGCTGTCAGGCCCCTGCTGCTGCAGGCAGCCTCAACACAGCCACTCCACCCACAATCATGGGGCCTCAGCCAATCACAAGCTTCACACTGCTGGGAAATATTGCCCCTATTGCATTCCCCCACTGCACATGCACAATAGCTCCCTCTACAGTTGTTATTGTGCATGTACAGAATTGCGTCCCTCTCCCTGAGCCAATCATGATGCAGAATCCGCAGTTGGTCCCCCTCCCCTCCAATTGCAATGCAAAGTGCACAGCAGTACCCCTCCTGGTCCGATCACATGCAGAGTGGCAGCAAGTCCCCTTCCCTCCATGATTGGGCCATCCTTTCAGGCCCTGCCCCATCAGTCCCTACCCCTGAGGCCTCACCCCTTCAGCTTTATAATAAACCATGCCCCCATAGGCCCTGCCCCCTCAACAGCCTCCAGTTCCACTGGCAAGGCCCATATGACTGTTCCGCGCTCATGGGGAGCAGATGTTTACCTCACCAGAGAGAAACTCACGCAGTGAGGCCATAAAGGCAAGTGAGCCAGGACGATACCGTGTCAGTCTCGCGAAACAGATGTCAATTGCAGTTATGATAAATTTGAATAAATTATTCAGCTTCTCGTCCATTTCCAGATCTCACTGGAAATCTGGCTCTTGTAAAATTATGAGAGGCAAGAAATTGGGCGTGATCCTGATTTCTTGGCCCTCGCGCAATTTTGACGACTTACCCTGCCCATCAATGGCTCAGGCAAGGCAGTAAAATCCCGGCCACAGTGCAATCCGGCTTATTATTAATTATTCATTTTATACTCTTTTCAAACTTACACTTCAGCTAAATGGTGGAAGGTGTTGGCAACGGAGCTATGAGGCATAACCTATTCACTAACCGCATGGGTAATGGGACTACTCAGCTCCAGACTGTTTACAGCCTTGGTCTAACATGGTGAAAAGTTGAATTCCAGACGTGAGGTAAAAGTTACTGCCCGTGACAACAAGGTAGCGTTTGACCCAGCATGGCAGTGAGGAGATGGAGCACAATTGGAGCCAGTGGGAATCAAAGGTCTCTACTGGTCACAATCATGCCAAACACAAAGGAATGATAGTGGATGTTCAAGGCCAATCATCTCAGACCCTGGGATATTGCTGCAAGTGTTCCTCAGAGCAGTGCCCTAGGCCTAATCATCTTCAGCTGTTTTATCAATAACCTTTTCTCCATCATAAAGTCAGAAATGGGGATTTTTGCTGATTATTACAGTATTCAGTACTGTTTGCAATTTTTCAGATAATTAAACAGTTCATGATGGTATACAGCAAGGTCTGGACTCCAATGGAGCGTAAGTGGTATTTGTGCCATACAAGCATCAAGCAATGACTATTTCCAACAAGAGAGAATCTATATCCTCCTTGACATTTTAAAACATTACAATCAGCAAATATCTCACTATAAAAATTCTGGGGTCTTCTTTGACCAGAAACTTTACTGGACCAGCCACATAAATACTCTGGCTACAAGAACAGGTCAGAAGCTAAGAATTTTATGGTGAGTAACTCATTTCCAGACTCCCCAAAGTCTGTCCACCATCTACAAGTCACAAGTCAGGAATGTAATGGGACTCCTGACTTGTTTGGATGAATGCAGCTCCAAATACGCTCCAAAACTTTGAGGATAGAACATCCCCATTGATTGCATCCACAATCTTAAATATTCACTCTCTCCAACGCTGGGGAAAAATGTGTACCATTTACAAGATGCACCATAGCAATTCGCCAAGGCTCCTTTGAGAATATCTTTCAAACTCGCGACCTCTACCACCGAGAAAAAAAAGGCAACAGGCACTTGGGAATGACAACATCTCCAAGTCCCACACCATCTGAACTTAAAAGTATATTGCCATCCCATCATTGGTGCTGTGTCAAGATCCTGGAACCTACTACCTAATAACACTGTGGGAATGTCTCCAACACATGGACTGCAACGGTTTAAGAAGGCAGCCCTCCACCACTTTCTCAAGGGCAATTCGGGATAAGCAATAAATATTGGTCTTGCCAGCAACACCCACATCCCTTGAAAGAATAAATCATGAAGGAAAAGCTTTTTTATAAATTCTAAATATAACTCTTATTTCTAGTAAAACTGTACTCGCAGTCCAACTAGTCACAGGCTGCATCATATGCTTTTTATAGTTGACTCCTGCTCTGATTTTGATCTTTAGCTTCTATTTTATTTGACTGTCCATGTGCCACGTTAACTATGTCAGGAAAGTGACCTTTTCAGGGAAAGCAAGATCATGCTTGGTTCTGAGTTAGTCTCCAAGATGTCCTGGGGTTTTCTGCTTCAAGTTCCATTCTCTCTCTCGTTTTACAATGACATTCAAGATGTGTCATTTGAATAAAGATTACAAAGTGGACGCAAAGTGAATTAAGCGAAGGTATATCGTTAGATCTGCAAATTGATCAATGTACTCCCTCAAAAATAAATTCTTGTATGTTGTTTGTGGCTGGGGCTTTCTTTGCCCAACAAATTATATTCATTGTCATAATAACTAAGGGTGCAGTGTGTGGTTTGTGGGGGAGGAGAGGTATAGCTGGAGGGAGACAAGGGGCATAAGTTGTACCATGACAGTATGTGACGGCACTGATGTGTCCTCTGGTCTTTTCTTTCTCTTTGTCTTCATATGACCGTGAAAAGAAATGCATTGTGTGCCGCACACTGAGGCATTCAAAAGACGTCATCTAAATGCAACCGATTCTTTTCCTTAGGTATGGTTGCCTGTGTTCAGAATTGAGGCTGACTGGTCGAGGTTGGTAACAGCAGCTGACCTTTTTGCACTAAGCGTGTGAACTCCAGGGGGGGATTTCATCCAGGGTGAAGCTGTACAGCCTTCAGTGGCCTAGAATAATTCATACCAGCAGCAGCCTGAACCCTTCCTTCCTGTGAGGGCTGTTATATTTGAAATAGGGTTGGGATGCTGCAGTAGTGGTTGGAAAGTGTAGAGGAAATGAGATGAAGAGGGAAGAAAATGCAATATCTTTTCACAGCCTCTCGACCCAATGAAGACCTTTTGAAGGTGGACACTGCTGTAGTGTCGAAAATGTAAAGTTAAAAGTTTTAAAGTTTATTTATTTATTAGTCATAAGTAGGCTTACATTCACACTGCAATGAAGTTTCTGTAAAATCTCCTGGTCGCCACACTCTGATACCTGTTGGGGTACACTGAGGGAGAATTTAGCACGGCCAATGCACCCTAACGAGCATGCCTTTTGGTCTGTGGGAGGAAACCGGAGCATCTGGAGGAAAACCATGCGGACACAAAGAGAACGTGCAGACTCTACACAGACAGTGATCCAAGCTGGGAATTGAACCCGGGATCTGGCACTGTGAGGCCACAGTGCTAACCACTGTGTCACTGTGCCACCCGTGTACATGGCAGTATACATTGCGCACAGCAAGCTCCCACAAACATCACTGAGATAGCAACCAGATCATCTGTTTTAGTGATGATCCTTCAGGGATGAATATTGGCCAATGTGTCAATGAAAGCATTCAAGGTCCACTGTGTCCCCTCCACTGCCCCTACCATCCACCCCACACCCCCATCCCACCAAACCAATGATCCAACACTACTCTGCCTTGAATCGTGGAATCTTTCATGAAAGTTAGATTAGGAGTAGGCCCTTCATGCCTGCTTCACAATTCAATAAGATCATGGCTGATCCATGTATAACCTTAACCCCACATTCCCTTCTACCCCCTGATAACCTTTCACCCCCTTGTTAATTTAGTTCAGCCTTAAAAATATTCCAAGGCTTCCATTGCCTTTTGAGGAAGAGAGGCCCCCCAAAAGAAAATAATTCTCCCATTCTCTTATTTTTAAGACCAAGTTCTAGATTGTCTCAAACGAGGAAACATCCTCTCCACATCCAACCTGTCAGTACCTTTCAGGATCTCTTATTCTTCTAAACTTCTGTGGATATAAGTCTAACCTGCCCAACCTTTCCTCATAAGACAACCACTCCATTTCTGCTATTCGTCTGGGAAATCTTCCATGAGAAACTAGAAAGGACTTTAGTTTAACTTAACTACATCTTACAGAAAGTTTATGACGGTTATAACATTATACAGCAATCTAATCATAGAATCCCTCCAGTGCAGAAGGAGGCCATTCGGCCCATCAGGTCTGCACCAACAGCATCCCAACCAGACCCTTCCTCCGAAACCCCACGAATTTACCCTGCTAATCCCGCAAACATACACATCCAGAGACACTAAGGGGCATGGCCAATCAATCTAACCTGCACCTCTTTGGATTGTGGGAGGAAACCGGAGCACCCAGAGGAAACCCATGCAGACATGGGGAGAACATGCAAACTCCACACAGACAGTGACCCAAGCCGGGAATCGAACCCAGGTCCCTGGCGATGTGAAGCAGCAGTGAACATAAGAACATAAGAACATAAGAAATAGGAGCAGGAGTAGGCCATCTAGCCCCTCGAGCCTGCCCCGCCATTCAATAAGATCATGGCTGATCTGTCGTGGCTCAGTTCCACATTCCTGCCCTCTCCCCATAACCCTTAATCCCCTTGCCTATCAAAAACCTATCAACCCATGTCTTAAAAATATTGAGTGAGGCAGCCTCCACCACTTCAACGGGCAGAGAATTCCAGAGATTCACCACCCTTTGAGTGAAGAAGTTCCTCCTCAACTCCGTTCTAAACCGCCCCCCCTTTATCTTGAGGCCGTGCCCTCTAGTCCTACTGTCCTTTCTGAGCGGGACGAGCCTCTCCACCTCTATCCTATCCATCCCATTCAACATCTTATACGTCTCAATGAGATCTCCCCTCATTCTTCTAAACTCTAACGAGTACAAGCCTAGTTTATTCAGCCTCTCCTCAGAGTTCAACCCCCTCAACTCTAGAATCAGCCTAGTAAACCTCCTCTGCACTCCCTCCAAGGCCAAAATATCCTTGCGTAAGTGCGGCAACCAAAACTGCACACAGTACTCCAGCTGCGGCCTCACCAGTGCCTATACAGCTGCAGCAAGACCTCCCTACTTTTATATTCAATCCCCCTCGCTATGAAGGCCAGCATCCCATTAGCCTTCCTGACCACCTGCTGCACCTGCAGGCTGGGTTTTTGCGACTCATACACAAGGACCCCGAGGTCCCTCTGCATCGTCACATGCTGCAGTTTTTCGCCACGTAATAGTCCTTCCTACCATTATTCCTACCAAAGTGGACAACCTCACATTTGCCAACATTAAATTCCATTTGCCAGTTCCTGGCCCATTTGCCCAGCCTATCTAGATCCTTCTGCAGACTCTCCACACCCTCCGCACAATTTGCTGTTCCACCAATCTTGGTGTCATCAGCAAATTTCAACACCATACACTCGGTTCCCTCCTCCAGATCATCTATATAAATGGTAAATAGCTGAGGCCCCAGCACCGACCCCTGGGGCACTCCACTAGTCACCAACCGCCAATCCGAATAGCACCCATTGACCCCCACTCTCTGCCTCCTATTTGACAGCCACCATTGTGCTCACCATTGTGCCACTGTGTGTAAAGTGCACTCTTTACTCTCTAAGTGGGGAGTAGGGTAACACAGTAGGTGCTATAATAGTATCAGCTAACCAGGACTAATAATGCTCAGTGATGCTGTTTGAAATTGGCTCTGAATTTTGTTTCAGTTTATTGCCTGAATGACGCATTCTGGCTTTTATAAATGATTATTGAATTTATAGTTGCTTCATTCACACAATGCCATGTACCATGTGAACTGTGATTAGTCATCCAATGTCAGAGAGAAGCAATTGTCTCACAACACAGGCCTTGTGACACCTAAAACAGTTCTTTTGTTAACCTGCTATCAGATCTGGTACATACGCCCCATCCCTTTTTTGGATTTTATTTTCTCAGTGCCAGTTTGGAAAATCATGTTGCAGCTGTATAAGACTTTGGTTAGGCTGTATTTAGAGTATTGTGTACAATTCTGGTCACCACATCTACTGGAAGGATGTTGATGCATTGGAAAGGGTGTAGAAGAGATTTACTAGGATGTTGCCTGGTTTGGAGCATATGGATTATGAAGAAAGGTTGAACAAATTTGGATTGTTTTCATTGGAGCGTTGAGGATGAAGGGGGGACCTGGTAGAGGTTCACAAGATTATGACCGGCTTGGATAGAGTGGAAAGTCAGAGTCCTTTTCCCAGGGCCGAAGGGTCAATTACTCGGGAGGATTGGTAGAAAATGAGAGAGGGAAAGTTAAGAAGAGATGTAAGGGGCAAGTTTTTCACACAGAGGGTGGTGAATGTCTGCAGTGCGCTACTGGAGGTGGTGGTGGAAGCAGATTCTATAACAATGTTCAAGAGGTATCTGGATAGACACATGAATAGGCAGGGAATAGAGGGATATGGACCACATATTAGATTAGACAGGCATCTGTGTCGGCACAGACATGGTGGGCCGAAGGGCCTGTTCTTGTGCTGTACTGTTCTTTGTTCTTAAGGATCAGTTTAATTCAGTGGTATGTTTCTCAGTCGAGCGGTTATTGGATAGGCACATGAGCACACCAGAATGATAAGGAGTGGGATAGCTTGATCTTGGATTTCAACATAGCTCGGCACAACATTGAGGGCCGAAGGGCCTGTACTGTGCTGTACTGTTCCATGCTTTATGTTCTATTAAGCCATTCAGTCAAGAGCAAGTAGGATTGGGCAATAAATGCTGGCCAGCCAGTGACACCCATGTCCCACAAATGAGTAAAAAAAATCAGTAATCCTATACCCTAGCACCTGTCAGGAAATTAGGGGAGCAAGTGAAAGGAAAATATTTTAAAAGGAGGCATTTTTTCATTGCTCAAGAAGAGTGAAAGTTCTAGCTTTTACAATCAGGGAAGGTAAAGATGCTGGTGAATTATGAGATCAGGATATAGACAACATGTAGGAAATTCAGGCAGAGTTTTATTTAAATTGCTATATGTCTTCATGTAAATATTTGACAAATTTTTCAGTAACTGTAAGTCTGTCACAGTAATGAGGGTGGGGGTTGCTGAATTAGCAGAAAAAGGATCAATCATGTGTTGCAATAGCATACGTCCTTGCACAGTCTTCAGAACCCCTGTTGGTGTCTCTATATGCCTGCATTTAATCTGCTGGCAGCCTAAAAATAACACATGCATACTTACACTGAAGGAACTGAGTCTCGGTTTCTATAAGCTTCACTGACCTTCTGGGATGCTGAAGAAGTACAGAAGGATACCCTGTGTAACTGAGCCAGTTATTCATTAGAATTCATCAGCTGTGCACTGGTTTGGCTGTGGTCTGTTAGGGTGGATTACTTCATCTTCTGTTACCCCTAAGTATCTAAAACTTCTGGAATTCATATGCACGGTTTCTGGACAGCTGAGATCGACATTAAAACCAGAGCGACGGGTCAGAAAGTGTTCTGACGTGCGGTTGAATCACACAGTCTAGCAAAGCCCGTGAAGCAAACTCTGAACTATGTCCGATTGACTTCTCTTGGTTATAATGACTGTAGGGGTGGTACAGCTCTATATTTTGGGATGGTGAGGGGAGGGGGAAGGGAACGGGGGAGACTGAATGATGCAGGAATGGTGGGGCAGAGTGGAGGGGATGTGAATGATGCAGGATTCGCCATCCACTTTGCTCACCATTATTCTTGGCTGGAGGCTGATCTGAGTGTATGTCTTAGGGCAATTAGATAGATCTTGCTTGTAATGCCCCTGCTATATGGTCAATTAGTGTTCATTGTCAAGGCTTATACATGAATGATTGCTATTTATTTATTTACATTAACAATGCAATGAAGTTACAATGAAGATTCCCTATTCGCCACACTCTGGCGCCTGTTTGGGTACACTAAGGGAGGATTTATCATGGCCAATGCAGGTCTTTGGACTGTGGAAGGAAACCGCAGCACCCAGAGGAAATCTACGCAGACATGGGCAAGGACGTGCAGACTCCGCACAGTCAGTGGCCCAAGATGGGAGATGAACCCGGATCCCTGGTGTTGTGAGGCAGCAGTGCTAACTACTGGGCCACCTTGCTGCCTGTACTGATCTTCATGTACTGATCTTCAAGGTAACTGTTTGACTGTACGGAGCAAGAGATCAGCACTTTCAGGAGTGGGAGAGGTTTTTGGTGGGCGGGGGGGGAGGAGAGGGAGAGAGAGTGGGGAGAATAAATTGACAAGGAAAATTAAACTGAAAATTCATTTCGCATTGGCCAAAGAGACTTAATCTGTGTTCATTTATTTCTGATTATGCTGCCTTTAAGTAGGGTAGTGATAGAGATTTTAATTATTCCATTCATCACATTTATCTAAGTGAAGTGGGGTCATTGCCACTAAACCTATTTCACTTCTCACCACCACTATTGCTGTGGGCATTGCTGGTTGGTGTTCACGAGGCACAGCCATCCTGTGTTTAGGTGCACAGGACTGATGCTGATCAATCATTGAATCCAACAGCAGAGAAGGAGGTCATTCGGCCCAAAAAACCTGTGTTGGCTGTTTGAAAGCGTTAACCCATTTGTGCTCACACCCTGGCCCTTCCTCCATTGCTGCAAATGTCTCTTTTCCCAGATAAAATCCCAACTGCTTCTGCAAGTTATGAATGAATCTGCTTTCACTACCTTTTCTGTGAGTGCATTCCAGAGCATAGCTAATTGTTCTGAAACGTTCTCTTATTTCCTTCCATTCCCGCCTGAGTTTCTTGCTATATAACTCCCATTGACTCGCTGCTGCTTCCATATATAGCGCAGATGGACAAAACTGCACCCACAACAGTGTCAATCATATTATGCAGCACGGTGGCACAGTGGTTAGCACTTCTGCTTCACAGCGCCAGGGGCCCGGGTTCAATTCCTGGTTTGGGTCACTGTTTGTGCGGAGTCTGCACATTCTCCCCGTGTCTGCATGGGTTCACTCCGAGTGCTTTCGTTTCCTCCCACAGTCCAAAGATGTGCTGGTTAGGTGCATTAGCCATGCTAAATCCTCCCTCAGTGTACCCAAACAGGTGCTGGAGTGTGGCGACTAGGGGATTTTCACAGTAACTTCATTGCAGTGTTAATGTAAGCCTACTTGTGACACTAATAAATAGATAATAATAATAAAACATGTTATGACAATAAAGGCAGGAATCTTCTGGTCATTCATGCCCTGCTGTCACTGCCAGGGAGGAAGGAGAATTTGGTGCTCAGCAAAATCTCTGTTCACTGCAGCAGGACTGGAGAACCCCAGCTGGTGTGAACAGTGGGAAAATTCCATTTAACGACTCTCCATTGCCTAGATGTGT
The DNA here is from genome assembly GCF_965287045.1 of Carcharhinus amblyrhynchos. NCBI lineage: Eukaryota > Metazoa > Chordata > Chondrichthyes > Carcharhiniformes > Carcharhinidae > Carcharhinus > Carcharhinus amblyrhynchos. The sequence goes on from NC_137349.1 coordinate 15,399,554, forward strand.
CTGGTCAGATTTCAGAAAGTGGACGATCCGGAGAACTAAGGGTTACAATCCCCTGGGGCTTTGTTTTATTCGTTCATTCCTGGGTGTTGCTGGCTGGCCAGCATTTATTGCCCATCCCTGATTGGCCTTGAGAAGGTGGTGGTGAGCTGCCTTCTTGAATCACTGCAGTCCATGTGCTGAGGGTTGACCCACAATGCCGTTACGGAGGGAATTGCAGGATTTTGATCAGGGACTAGCCGTCAAATCCAATTTGTTACTTGCAATTAGATCATAGATCATAGAATCCCTACAGTGAAGGAGGAGACCATTCGGCCCATTGAGTCTGCACCCAGGACCCTATCTTCGTAACCCTATGCATTTACCTTACCTGGTCCCCCTGACACTCAGGGGTAATTTAGCATGGCCAATCCACCTAACCAGCATATCTTTGGCCTGTGGGAGAAAACCGGAGGAAACCCACACAGACATGGGGAGAATGTGCAAACTCCACACAGGCAGTGACCCAAGCCAGAAATCAAACCCGGGTCCCTAGTGCTATGAGGCAGCAGTGCTGGCCACTGTGCTGCTGTGTTGCCCATGATGATGGCTTATGTGCTGCCTGACATCGAAGTTCATTTGGGTATCACCAAAAGTCTTTAAGGAAGTGAGTTTGAATCTCAGGCCTTCCTGGCACACAAGCCTGCAATTGTCATAACTCGCATCAAGTCTTGCTCTTCTATTATCCTCTCTTACCTAAACCAACTCCAAGAGCACCTTTGCCTCAGATTTAGGATTCTCATCCTTGTGTTCAAATCTCTCTCAGGTATCGTTCAACCTCGTCACTGAAATCTTCTCCAACCTTGCGACCTTCTGAAAATTGTATACCTCTCTAATTCTGGTCTCCTGCGTTCCCAATTTTTGAACGTCTCACAGCTGACACTAGCGCCTTCAGCTGTCTCATTAAATAAGGGCTCTCCCACTTCTGTCAAAAGTAAGGAGAGCTATTTTTCTCTGCTCCCCCTCCTCCCCCCAACGCCACCACTGCACCAGACAATCTGCTTTTGCTCATAAAGTTACTACTCATAGAATCCTACAGTGAAGGAGGAGGCCATTTCGCCCATCAAGTCTGCACCAACCACAATTCCATCCAGGCCCTATCCTCATAACCCCAGGCATTTACTCTAGCTAGTCCCCCTCACATTAAGGGGAAATTTGGTGTGGCCAATCCACCTAATCCGCACATCTTTGGATGGTGGGAAGAAACCAGTGTACCCGAAGGAAACCCACACAGACATGGGAAGACTAATGTACATCTGGGGTAGCTTTCCAAGAATACATTGTTCCATGCTTCATTTTGTTGCAATCTCTCACAGCTACCCTTTAATATCTGATACATTCTCCCTCTCTTCAAGTCTGACCAAGAGGCCAAAGGACTACAAATGTTAACTTTCTCTTTCCTTACAGATGCTGTCGGACCTGTTGAGTTTTTTCCAAAAATCTGTGTTCAAGGTCCAACGCCATGCCTGTCTAATTTTTTCCCACGCTTTGCAGTTCTTATCGCTTTGCTGCTAAGCCAAGGGGCATACCAGAATGTAGGTTACTGTTACAAAAAGAGAAATTGATGAAAGTGGTTGAGTATTGCCAGAATTTCCTGTTTTAATTTCAGATTTCCAGCATCCACAGTACATTGCTTCTTTACTCAGATTCTCCCTTATAATTATTTTGGTATTCTGTTGAAATTCCCTTTCACTGCAGCAGATCCATGTATATTTTATTCATGGAATATCACAGATAAAGCAGTGCAAATGCAAGTCAAATGCTGTGTGGAGTTGGGTTTGTTCCTATCTAACTATAGCTTTGGCTCGGTAAAAGCAGTCTAAAGTGCAGCCTGTTAAATAGCAAGACGGAGAAGGGAAAGGCTATGAATGTTTAACTACTCAGAACTGGATATGAATGCAGGGACAGAATGATTACTTTCAACTGATGAATAAGTTACGAGGTGGGTGGGTGGGTGAAAGTGTGGGTGACCGGGTGCCTAACAAGTGAATGCGTAGGTGACCTGACGCCAAATGAGTGACTGTGTGGGTATTGGGTGTTTTGTGAGTGGGTGGGTGACTGCGAGTGACTGATTCTTGTGCATTAAGGCACATCAAATTGAAGTGGAAACGAGGCATATTTTTCTGGCACTCATCCCGAGAAGATGCAAGGCTTTACAAATTAGTTTTGATCCGTGCTTAACAGTATGGCTCAGGCTTGCTTCTAACCTTAGCTAGATCGTGGATTTATGGCCTGACAACAACAGTACTTTTAATATTCAGGTAAGTTAAAGACAGCGGTGTTGCTGAATTGGAGATCAGCTGGTGGATTAGCATTATAAAGAATGGATAGTTTGACAAAGGTGACTTCAATATTTATCTCTCCAAGAAGTGACTTGAAAGCATTGATGTTATGAGCAGGTATTGGTAATGGGGAACTATAACTTCAACTGCCACTAAATATTGCCTGTGATCGTATATTTTTTGCTTTGTATTGGTGGTGCAGAAGGAATATTCTTGGAAAGTTACCCCAGATATGTATTAGTCTCTTTGGGCTTTGATGCCATTTAGTCAACACCATTAGTACTTCAACCAGGATGACAGCAAGTTGATTTTGAAATTACATTGTGTGAAGATGAGTCCCTGAATTCTTAAGCATTCATACACTAATATCAGTACATCATAACATCAAGGCTATTACCCCCTCTGTAAATGGATAAATGCTCGCCAGTTCTTTCAACCATGTGTAGTATGGCTCAAATGCAGAATAAAGGTATATTTTCAATGCCCAATCTCCAAAATCTTGCTGGCATTTATGCTGGCGGAATCTTACGGTCCCGCCGACAGCACACCCCCACCCATGGGTTTCACGGTGGTCAGAGGTGCATTCAACGGAAAACCCTGTTGACAATGGAGGGATCATAAGATCCCGCGGCCAGCCAGTGGCGTACCATCTTCCATTGCTATGAAACACACTGCAGAGGGGGAGAAAAATTCCACCCAATGTGTTTTGGGGCGGCACGGTAACACAGTGGTTAGCACTGCTGCTTCACAGCGCCAAGAACTCAGCTTGGATCACTGTCTGTGTGGAGTTAGCATGTTCCCCTCGTTTCTGCATGGGTTTCCTCTGGGTATTCCGGTATCCTCCCACATTCTGAAAGACGTGCCAATTAGGTGCATTGACCTGAACAGGTACCAGACTGTGGTGACTAAGGGAATTTCACAGTAACTTCATTGCAGTAAGTCACAAGACTTACTTGTGACTAATAAATAAACTTTAACTTCTAACTTTAACACAAACTTATGGATAAAACTTTGTTATAGAATCATTCTTGAAGAATGATAACAATGGGAGGAATTCACCGCTCTAAGTGTATAGATGGTAACTCGATTGACGCATGTCCCGCTGGCCAGAATGGCAGGATTCAGAGCCAGATTTGTGCTTGGACCTTGTTCGTTATGATCAGGCAAGTTGACTTCTGAGTCGCTTCGTGGGCTGGCAGCTGATTCGTTTGCCCATTGTCAGCTGATGTGTCTGAAAGTCCTGGTGCCATATTTAAACACCGCTGCAGCCCACTCACATCACTCTCTCCAGCCCAACTGTCCTCACCAGACTGTGCAAGATGGCAGCGACCTAGAGGGGAAAGGCCTCCAGATGAAGTTTATTCCGTGATTCAACCACCCACCCTTCCAAGCTTATTACCCGTGAGGTGCCCATACCTCACTTGGACCTCTACCCAATGCTTCTGCAGTCTAATGCATCTCATTACAATAAATGAGAGGTATCATTTTGACCTCTTTGTCAGTGAGATTTTCACGCAGCCATGACAGGTTCCAATTTTCCCTTCCCTTGGTCTTCCCTCTGCCTTCCATTGTTGGCCTTCTTCACCACCTCCTTGCCCTTCTGCCTGCCACCGTGAGCCATCAGCCTCCACTTTGCACAGCCCTCCTTCCACATTGCCTCCTTTGTCTTTGTCAGACCACCACTCCCTCACCCTGGCCTCGTGTCGCACTCCATCTTGGTGGAACTTTGGACCTTGATTGCAGTGGATGTCTGAGTCCCTCAGCACCGTGCTGTCCAGATAGACACTGGTGTGTGACAATGGGAGTATGAGATTCCAGTACCCCCCCAATCCCAGGACAAGTACTGACCTGGGATAGTGCCACAGAATGGTCCATGGGCCTAACAGCATGGTGCTGACCATGAAGATCAGTACGGTATGGAGATGGAGACAGAAACTTGTCTGCCCCAACAGACACGGGCAGCATGGTGGCACAGTGGTTAGCCTCACAGCACCAGGATCTGGGTTCAATTCCAGCTTCAGGTCACTGCCTGTGCAGAGTTTGCACATTTTCTTCACGTCTTTATGAGTTTCCTTCGGATGCTCTGGTTTCCTCCCACAATCAAAAGATATGCGGATTAGGTTGATTGGCCATGCTAAATTGACCCTTAGTATCAGGGGATTAAATCAGGGTAAATACGTGTAGTAACGAGGATAGGGCCTGGGTGGGATTGCTGCTAGTGCAGGCTTGATGGGCAGAATGGCCTCCTGCGCTATAGCGATTCTATGAGAATGGCGAACAGCAGATTAGGAGTAGCGCAGCATATCAGAAGAAAGGCTTGGGTGCACTCACCTCAAAGTCTCTTGTGAACTGAGGACTGCTTTGTCCACGTCACTCTTTAACAATTCGGTTTTAGATTGACGTAATATCATGCTGACGTGATGTAAGGTTGAAAGGCCTGATTGGAAATTGGAGTATTCATGAGATGCAAATGGAATTCACTCTATGATGAGCCAATGTGAAGACTGACCCACCATTAACCTGCCATTGGGAGAATTACAGTGTGATTTAATGTTGGCATTTTGGCTGCTGCTAGATTCTCCACGCCCGCCCACCAAACCCGCCACAGCCTGGATGGGAGAATGTTTTTGAATGACTAAAATACTGCCTGTGCGGTTTATTGAAAAGCAGTAACTAATATTAGGCAGAAAGAAGATGGTTCATACCAACAAGGAGGGACACTGTTAAAGTATTAATCTAATGCTATGTAGTCAGTCTCTTTAATTTTCTTCCCTTTTGATAAGCTGGCACAGGGAAGTCACCATAGCAACCCTATCTTTACCATCAATGAAACCAGGACACCACCTACATGCAAATAGAAAAGAGTTTTTTTTTCTTAGCTCAGTGAGTAACCCTCTGTTTGGAAATAGACATGTTTTCTGTACAATATTTGCAGCTAAGTTAATAAGATGTTCTTTTCAGAAGACTCTTTTTGTGACAGAGAAATCGAGGTCTTTTCTTTCTTTGCTTTACAATTTTTAACAAAGCCTTCAGCACATTTCATCTCCTTAATTTGTGAATAGAATGTGCTTTTACTTCCTTCAAACCACTTCCAGTTTTATTGCATTTGTCAATGCCTACAGCACTTGCTGTGCAATGAATGCTAATATTCCATTAAGCCAAGCCTGCTAAAGTGGATCATCTGAAAATATCTGGGCCACATTCACTACAACGTACAGACCCAGAGTGATCTGAGTTAGAGACCGGAATTTTACTGGCCCACTCGTCGCCACAGGAATCGGAGTGGCCGAGCGGCGGATCATGGAAAGGTCCATTGGCCACGGACGGTTTTACAGGTTTGGGATGAGCGAAAAATCCCACCCAGAATATTAAATTGCCCAAAGAAATAAAGGGATAAACTCCATTCGACACTCCATGGCAGTCATTCTGAGACTTTGTATTGCTGGTTCTTGGACCTTGTTGATCTGAGAAACTTTGACTGTAAATCAAAAGAGTCTATTGAACTCAGAGAATACAACAAAAGGTAAAAGTCCTTAGATTAAAACGACACACATTGAAAGTGGAAAGGCTTATTACTAATTGCACCACTCATCAGAAGTGGCCTTCTTAAACAGGGAGTTGGATTTTGTGGGTCTACACACAAAAGGACATATTCAATATTCCAACAATCTCTGTTCGGAATCTTGCTTGGTGCAAGTACCCCTTAATCCAACTAATGTGCTCATCTGTGAGTGGAAACCGGAACACCTGGAGGAAACCCCACGCAGACATGGGTAGAAGGGTAGCACGATAGCACAGTGGTTAGCACTGCTGCCTCACAGCACCAAGAACCCGGGTTCAATTCCCGGCTTGGATCACTGCTTATGTGGAGTTTGCACATTCTCCCCATGTCTGCATAGGTTTCCTCCGGGTGCTCTGGTTTCTCCCCATAGTCCAAAGTTGTGCAGGTTAGATGGATTGGCCATCTAAAGTGCTCGTTGGTGTCAGGGGGACTCATTCGAGTAAATGCATAGGGTTATGTGGATAGGACCTGGGTGAGATTGTAGTTGGCACAGACTAAATGGGCCAAATGGCCTCCTCATGCACAGTAAGATTCTATGATTCTAAGCATTCTATAATGTGCAAATTCCACACAGATAGTCACCCAACGCTGGAATTGAACCCAGATTCCTGGCTGAAGGTCTTAATACTGCTCCTATGTATCTAAAAGGAGAGTTTCCAAGAGAGTCTTCGTTTATGAATCATTTTTGGGAAGTAACTCATTTTAATGCCTTCTACTCTACAAGTCTTAATTTTGTTGCCTACTAATAATTCAGGCAGCATTTGTGTTAAGAAAATGAAATTATCCAAAAGTTTGAAAGAAACAGTGCAAGTAACACTGAAACAAAAGAAGTTAGCACTCAAGAAATGGTTAATAAGGTGATTTTAAATTAAGATTATTTTGTGGTTAAAAAAAAATTCTTTTTTAAACCACATGTGTGATGAAAAACTGATCTCAGGAATGTTACCATTTCTTTTTATATTCTCAAAGACCTGCAAATCCTTTGCAGCAGTATCTATTTTTATGTTTAATTATCAATAGCTTTTTGTTCTTTGCATTGTTTGATTCACTGATTATTTGCTTTCAAGAATAACAACGTTGAAGAAGTTTTGATGCTCATGCGGTCAAATGGACAAGGCCTGAGAAATTAGGCCCAACATTTTAAATTAATACAGCAAAAAACTGCTTCTATGAGGTTACCACAGAAATATATATCATCAGTTGCTAGAGCATGCGGCTGTTAATCACAGGGTTGTGGGTTCGAGCACCACGTTGAAAGCCATCACTTTTGGACGGCACTTGCTGCCTCACAGTGCCAGGGACACGAGTTCAATTCCAGCCTCTGGTCACTCTCTGTGTGGAGTTTGCACATTCTCCCCATGTCTGTGTGGGTTTCCTTTGAGTGCTCCGGTTTCCTCCTGCAGTCCAAAGATGTGTGGGTTAAGTTGATTGGCCATGCTAAGTTAATCCTAGTGTCAAGGGGATTAGCAGGATAAATGTGAGGGGTTAGGGGAATAGCGCCTGCGTGGGATTGTAGTCGGTGCAGATTTGATGGGCCGAATGGCCTCCTTCTGCACTGTAGGGATTTTATGAACAGTCTCATATACCAAACAAGGGCACTTCACCTTAACAACAGGGATGTCATCGTGACCCAAAACCAGAACCCAGGCTAACTGTACGTTGACTATCTTTGTTTAAGAAGGGTAGCAAGAATAATCCAGGTAATTACAGGTCGGTGAGCCTTACGTCAGTGGTGGGGAAATTATTGGAGAGGAATCTTGGAGGCAGGATTTACTCCCACTTGGAAATAAGTGGATGTATTTGCAAAAGACAACATGGTTTTGTGAAGGGGAGATCGTGTCTCACTAACTTGATCAAGTTTTTTGAGGAAGTGATGGACATGATTGATGAGGGTAGGGCAATGGCTGTTACCTACATGGACTTCAGTAAGGCCTTTGACAAGGTCCCTCATGGCAGACTGGTGCAGAAGGTGAAGTTGCATGGGATTAGAGGTGAGCTGGCAAGGTGGATACAGAACTTGCTCAGTCATAGAAGACAAAGGGTAGCAGTGGAAGGGTGTGTTTCTGAATGGAGGGCTGTGACAAGTGGCGTTCCACAGGGATTAGAGCTGGGATCTTTGCTGTTTGTAATATATATAAATGATTTGGGGGAAAATGTAACTGGCTTGATTAGTAAGTTTGCAGACGTCACAAAAGCCGGTGGATTTGCGGATAGCGATGAGGACCATCAGCGGATACAGCAGGATATAGATCAGTTGGAGACTTGGGTGGAGAGATGGCAGATGGAGTTTAATCCGGACAAATGTGAGGTAATGCATTTTGGAAGCTCTAATACAGATAGGAAATATACAGTAAATGGCAGAACTCTTAAGACTATTGATCGGCAAAGGGATCTGGGTGTATAGGTACTCAAGTCATTGAAAGTGGCAACGCAGGTGGAGAAGGTAGACAAGAAGGCATACAGCATACTTGCCTTCATTGGCTGGGGCATTGAGTTTAAAAATTGGCAAGTTATGTTGTAGCTGTATAAAATCTTAGTTAGGCTGCACTTGGAATATAGTGTTTAATTCTGCTTGCCGCACTACCAGAAGGGTGTGGAGGCTTTGGAGAGGGCACAGAAATTATTTACCAGGATATTGCCTGGTATGGAGGGCATTAGCTATGAGGAGTGGTAGGAGAAACTTAGTTTATTCTCAGTGGAATGACAGAGTTTGAGGGGTGACCTAACAGAAGTCTACAAGATTTTGAGAGGCATGGACAGAGTGGATAGAAGCTTTCTCCCAGGGTAGAAGAGTCAGTTACGAGGGGGCATACATTTAAGGTGTGAGGGGCAAGGTTTAAAGGAAATGTATGAGGCAAGTTTTTTACACTAGGTGCTTGGAACTCGCTGCTGGGGGAGATAGTGGAAGCAGATACTACAGTGACTTTTAAGGGGCATCTGAACAAATCCATGAATAAGGGGATGGGAATAGAGGTATATGGTCCCGGAAGGGTACGGGGCTTTAGTTCAGTCGGGCAACATGGTCAGCGCAGGTTTGGAGGCCCGAAGGGCCTGTTCCTGTGCTATAATTTTCTTTGTTCTTTGTTCTTTGAATAGAGAGGCTCAAACTTTACAGTGGAAGAGTCCTTATAGCCCGAAACCCATCGGGAGGCATTCAGCCTGAAGATATTATGATGGTATATTTCTGAGTTTCAGTCAGATTCCCTGCTATTAACGATATCCTGGAAGGAGATATGTCCCACGAGGATGACGTGGCCTAATCTCATTGGGTGTTGCAGCCCCTGCGCCTGTCACTCCATTGGTTGAAATCCATGGAACATTTGAAGAAGGAAGGAGAAGGATAATAGCAGCTTTATTCAAGACAAATTCGAGCGAAGACTCCACCAAACCCACTGTGACCTGGGACGACGCAAGAGATGCATTTTTGTGCCAAGAACCCTGGGTTTCTCTGTCGCTATGAGCTCAGTGAACTGAATCTAACAGCTCAACCAATTTCACCAGAGTGGGTGATATCTATTTCTCAGGCAATTAGCCTACTTTGGGGAAAATTAACTTAATGATTTGATTTCTGATTTGATTTATTATTGTCACATATATTAGCATGCAGTGAAGACTAGTGTTTCTTGCTATCCAGACAAAGCATATCATTCGTGGAGAAGGAAAGGAGAGAGTGCAGAATATAGTGTTACAGTCATAGCAGGGGTGCAGAGAAAGATCAACTTAGTGCGAGGTAGGTCCATTCAAAAGTCTGATGGCAGCAGGGAAGGAGCTGTTCTTGAGTCAGTTGGTATATGACCTCAGACTTTTGTATCTTTTTCCTGATGAAAGATGGTGGAAGAGAGAATGTCCGGGGTAATGTACTGTGTAAGAATTGTTTCTTTAATCAGTAAGTATTTTAATAAATGTTAGTTTGAACCAAAGCCCTTTGTTTTGTCTCATATAGTAAAAGAGTAAATGTGATAAACCGTCCAAGTGTCTGTATAGAATACTTCACAGACAACACTCCCTTCACTGTGACCTCCAAACATCAGTTCCATCCCATTGTCGTTTCTTCCCCTTCTTGTTTATGACTACTTACTTCCAAAAAAATTCCATTTGTGCAACCATTTTCTTCCCGCTCAGTACCTCTCCTCACGCGTCAACTCCAATGGATTCCAATTCAGTTTTCCCTTTTCAGATCCACTCACAATCAGTTACATCTCCCTGATGTCCAACTATCACAAGCCATGTTCTGGCAGGAACCATAACCCCATGTTGACCTGTGCTGCTTTTCAGATGCTGACACTCTTTCATGAATTCTCAGCATTTTAAGATTTTTATTCCCTGAATCTTTTATCTTTTTTTGCTTAATTTTTGAGTGAAAACAGCCACTTGTGTAAAATGAAAATGATCATGTTTAGATTAATCAAAACTGCCAAGTAAAATTATTTTGTCAGCTTAAATTTTACATAATTATAGACTGCGACATGAGCAGCAGTCACTTCAGGGACATGTAAGGATTTTGTCAAAAAATGTTGCATTGGGTTAGTCTAATTTTAATTAGAGGCAAATTAAGGTTTTACAATAAGATTATTTTACAAAACATATAAAAATGACACATAGAAAAAGCTTGTGCACCAAGACTGCCCCACACTCATGATACCTAGAGCATCACCAGTAAGACACTTCCTCCCCGTCTCTCCCTCACCCTTACTGTCAGTCATAGAAAGCCTACAGTGCAGAAGGAGGCTATTTGGTCCATCAACTCTGCACTGACAACAATACCACCTTGGCCTTATCCCCGTAACCCCATATATTTACCTCGCTAATCCCCCTAACCTACACATCCCAGGACACTAAGGTTGCAATTTAGCATGGCCAGAGCATCTAACCCACACATCTTTGGATCTTGGGAGGAAGCCAGAACACCCAGAGAAAACCCACGCAGACACGGGGAGAATGCGCAAACTCCACACAGTGACCCAAGTCAGGAATTGAACCCGAATCTCTGGAGCTGTGAGGCAGCAGTGCTAACCACTGTGCTAACGTGCTGCCCAATCAATATACCCCTGCCACTACTCTCCCCTCCAGCCCCCACTCTCACATGACACACACGCAGCCACATTCATGAAAAGAACTGAGCACCAATAACAGGAAAAGTAATCTGTTGAAAATGCGTCTCTGCCTTTTACGAGGGATCGAAAGCACTTGAGGAGATCATGTTTGCTGTGCATTTGTATTAATTGTTAATCCACTTACCTTTCCGATGCTATGATTCCTGACTCAGCCAAGCAACTCATCCTTAAAAACATAGAATCATACAAGCCCTAAAGTGCGGAAGAGGCCATTTGGCCCATTGAGTCTGTACCGACTTCCTGACCGAGTAACTTACCCAGGCCCTCTTCCCCTGTAACCCACACATTTACCATAGTTAATCCCTCTTAACCGATACATCGTGGGCCACTAATCAGCACTGTAGCATGGCCAATCCACCTGACCTACACTTTTTTGTGGGAGGAAATGGGTGCGCCCGGAGGAAACCCATGCAGATACGGGGAGAATGTGCAAACTCCACACAGACCCAAGGCTGGAATTGAACCCAGATCCCCGGAGCTGTGAGGCAGCAGTGCTAACCACTATGCCACCATGCTGCCAACTGTGAATGCAGAGGATGAGCCCATCCGGCTGCCCATGCATTCTAGGGGTACACTACTTTCTGGTGAAAGAGTAACCACTAACACTTAGCCTACTCAAACATCTGTGCAGTATAATGGCATCATTTTTCTGTCAAGCTGAAATAATCAACTAATAGCCAAGTAAACCAGCTTATTTTATTTGGTGTATCTTTCTCAGTTTTGAGTAACTAAGATTCTTTAGATTAGAACGCATTCTTGTAAGTCTTTCAGGACCTTTACATCCACTAGATCAGCCAGCATGTGATGGGGCCAAGACTGGGTGACGTGTTCCAGATGCAGCTTAACCAATCACCTGTATAATGACTGAGTGATTTGTACTGAATGGTTCCAATTATACAATTGCCTGCTTGCTTTCATTATGACCAGTGAAGAGGGATGAAATGATTCCCTTATTCTACCACTCCCAGTCTGACTATGGCAGGGGTTTTTGTCAGTTCATAAGGATGAAAGTATTAGTACAATGCCTGTATTTAACCATTTATGCACTGACTGCAAGGAAACCAGTCTGACAGCCATTCCTGAGTTTAAAACAGAGTTTGTTTTTCCATTGAGCTAAATATCCACCCAAAGATTTTAAAAATAGAAACACACAAACACACACACACATACACACACACACATGCACACAGACACTATGCATGTGCACACACGTTTATACATGCATATGCACACACACGCTTACATATATGCATGCACACACACATGCTTACGCACACACACACACGTGCAGCCACATGCATGCATACTTATGCACGCAGACATGCACACACACAATCACATACACACACATACACACATATGCAAGCACATGCATGCACATATACACACACACATACACACAAAGACATACTTACACATGTGCACAGATGCACGCACACACACACGCACGCACACACACACACACACACACACAAAAGGCAAAAATAGCTAACTGTTTGTGTTCTTTACTGCTATCTGCGGCAATGACAGAATTTTTCCACAATCCCCTTGAAATTCCAGCAGAGTTGAAGCCAATGTAAACTGCAAATTTTGGAGTTGGTCTCTTCCTTTTGAAAGGTCAATGATTTTTACACCTGACGTTCCTTTTGTTCAAAAATTCTCTATCAAGCTACATTAGAGATGGGGTCTGGATCTTGAAAGAGAGGGGAGAAAGAAAGTCTCGCTGCTCCAATGGCAGACTTCTTCCAGACTTGTCTTAGCTGTTTATGTGATGTATCAAAAGACATTTCAAAAATGGTTATTCTCGTCACATGCCCTTACTCCCCATAGTGATTTCAGAAAATAACTGATTAACTCATAGGTTATTGTTTTGACCCAAGTGATTAGTGTCTATAATGAACAGAGTACAGTACAGCACAGGAACAGGTATTTCAGCCTACTAAGCCTGTGCTGATCACCTTGTCCTATCTAGCTCAACCGCCTGTATCATAAGAACATAAGAACATAAGAACATAAGAAATAGGAGCAGGAGTAGGCCATCTGGCCCTTCGAGCCTGCCCCGCCATTCAATAAGATCATGGCTGATCTGTCGTGGCTCAGTTCCACTTTCCCGCCCTCTCCCCATAACCCTTAATCCCCTCTCTTATCAAAAACCCATCAACCCGCTTCTTAAAAATATTTAGCGAGGCAGCCTCCACCACTTCAACGGGCAGAGAATTCCAGAGATTCACCACCCTTTGAGTGAAGAAGTTCCTCCTCAACTCCGTTCTGAACCGCCCCCCCTTTATCTTGAGGCTGTGCCCCCTAGTCCTACTGTCTTTTTTGAGCGGGAAGAGTCTTTCCACCTCTATCCTATCCATCCCATTCATCATCTTATACGTCTCAATGAGATCTCCCCTCATTCTTCTAAACTCTAACGAGTCTATACTCCGTCTGTTCATATGTCTATCCAGATAAATCTTAAATATGGCCAGCGTGCCTGCCTCAACCACCTCACTTGGCAGTGCATTCCAGGCCCCAACCACCCTCTGTGTAAAAAACCTCCCCCGCACATCTCCACTGAACCTTCTCCGTCTTTCCTTTAACTTATGCCTCCTTGTGATTGTCACTTCTGCCCTGTGAAAAAGCTTCCAACTGTTCACCTTATCTATGCCCCTCATAATTTTATAAACTTCTATCAGTTTGCCCCTCGGCCTCCATCTTTCCAGGGAGAACAATACCAGTTTATTTAATCTCTCCCCATAGCTAATACCCTCCATACCAGGCAACATCCTGGTAAACCTTTTCTGTATTCCCTCCAAAGACTCCGCTTCTTCTGGTAGTGTGGTGACCAGAATTGGACACTGTATTCCGAATGTGGCCCAAACAATGTTTTATATAACTGTAACATAATTTGCCAACTTTTATACTCGATGCCCTGGCTGATGAAGGCAAGCGTGCCATACGCTTTCTTCACCACCTTTGCCACCAGTGCTGCCACTTTTAAGGACATTTAATTTACTTTAAATTCCGTCTGCCATTTCTCGGCCCAATTTTCCAGCCTATCTATATCCTGCTGTATTCTCTGACAATCTTCATCACGACCCGCAACTCCAGCAATCTTAGTATCATCACAACTTGCTGATCAGACTAGCCCAAGTCATTTATATATATTACAAACAACAGAGGCCCCAGCACTGATTCCTGTGGAGCACTCGTTACAGACCTCCATTCAGAAAAACACTCTTCCACTGCTACCTTCTGTCTTCTATGGCCAAGCCAGTTCTGAATCCATCTAGCTAGTGCATGATTGATCCTGTGTGATTTAACCATTTGCACCAGCCTGCCATGAGGGACCTTGTCAAATGCTTTACTAAAGTCCGTGTGGACGACATCCGTGGCCCTACCCTCAATCATTTTTGTCACCTCCTCAAAAAACCCAATCGAATTAGTGAGATGTGACCTCCCACATACAAAACCACACTGTTTAGCGCTAATGTGACCATTCAGTTCCAACAGCCATTAACTCTTAATAATTGATCTAGCATTAATTGCCAGTTGGGAGAATTCTTAACTTATATCAATATTTGTGTCATATACAGAATTTATGTGATTCTGTATTTATTGTTGTCCATGGTCAACATATTTTTGTGTGAGCTTAATGTGTTTTCTTACCCTCAAAACGGTTTGCTTTAATTTAAAAGATTCCAGCAGCAAGCTTTTCTGAACTTATAAAATGTTACTTATTATCTCACACTTGCTCTGGAGATGTTAAATGCAACCTCTGACACATACAACAGTTCAATACAAATGAAGTGAAAAGCAATACAATTAATGCCTGTAACTATTTTGGTCTCTTTTAGAGCAGACCTGTAGTTTCTGAGAGGAAATGATGCTTGGGTTGGAACGGAGATCTGGTAACGCAGATTCTCAGAGGTTTCTTGGAATTAAATTGCTTGGAATTCCACTCAAAGGTGAACATGAAGTTGGAGCGGATTGTGGGGTGGTAGGGGAGAGAGTCCTTCTCACACACTCGAAATACAACTGTACACCACTTTGGCTGCAGCATTGTCCTGGAGCTGGTTTGAAGAGTTAAATGGTGCTTCTGATCTGTCCCAGAATATCCTCTGCCGTTATTTTTAAAAGCCGGTAACGAACATGGCTGACTTATCAACGTGATCTAGTACAAGTTCAAAGTCCTTTTCTAAATAAGGTGGTGCCTTAGGCCAGTGAAGGTCCTGCGTCATGGTTTTTCACAGACTGAAGGTTTCTGAGAGCCAAGGTCTTTGTGTATGGGATGAGGAGCCGTCAAAATCCAATAACATGTCATAGAATCCAGACAGTGCAAAAGTAAGCCATTTGGCCTATCAAGTCTGCACCGACTCACTAACAGAACATCAAACCGAGGCTCACCCCACGCCACCTTCCTGTAATCCTACACATTTATCCCACTAATACACCTAACCTACACATCTTAGGGCACGCAGAGAAAATTTAGCTTGGACAGTCTGCCTAAACTGCACATTGTTGGACTGTGCGAGGAAACTGGAGCATCCAGAGGAAACACATGCAGACATGGGGAGAATGTGCAAACTTCACACAGGCTGGAATCGAACTCATGTCCCTGGTGCTGTGAGGCAGTAATGCTAACCACACACAAAAAAATGATTCGGCTGATAAATTGTAAACTATCCTGTTGACGTCAATCTTTAAAGGGACGTGTGAATTTGATAAGTGGCTGTGATTGTCCATTTGTAATTAAGTATTTGCTTGAGTTTCAGAACAGTCTGGAGCTGGATACTGTCAGGTGCCAGGATATGCTGCAGCCATCTTAGCCATCCTCTTGTCTGCACTGAGCATAACATTCGTGTGAAAAAATATTCCCTAATTATTCCAGGAAGGTCTGGTTAATGCCGAATTTTATGCCGACGGGAGTTTACAGTCCCGCTGAAGTCAACGGATGTTTAAATAGCTTGAAGTATTTTATGACTGGGCAGTAAAATCCTTCTGTCAGACTATTACCCAGTCCTTGACTCCTCAATCAGTGAAAATAGATTCTCCTTATCTACCTGACTTGTTCACCTTAATATCTTGAAAATTTCAATCAAATCACTCCGTAACCTCAAAATTCCAGGGAATTCAACAATTGTTGGGATAATCTTTATAATTTAATCCATAGAGTCTAGATCTGGACCATTCTGGTAAATCTACATTGCACTTCCACCAAATCCAATAGATACTCCCTAAGGAGTGGTAGCCAGAATTATTCACAGTACTGCAGATGTGATCTAATCAGGATTTTGTACAACTGGAAATAACCTCAATCCCCTTGAATTGTAGTGTGCTAGATATGAAGGCTATTGTTTGTTAGTCTTTTTAATTATTTTGTATGTGACACCTCAATGGTCCATTACTCTCTGTAATTTTTTTTTCATTATTATTGAAACAGAGACGCAACATGTCCTGAATGCCAAATTATAGACTCTGAGCCCTGGGAAAGGTCACCCATATCTCCAATGTCAATTATCTTTCAGGTCTTCAAAAGTGTCATCACGCATTAACTCCTCTCTCCACCCCTGCCACCATATCTCTAGTTCCAATGCAATAGCCTAGTGATATTATCACCGGATTATTAATTCAGAAACTCAGCTAATGTTCGAATCCCATCACGGCAGCTGGTGGAGTTTGAATCCAATGAAAAATATCTGGAATTAAGAATCTACTGTGGCCATGAAACCATTGTCGAATGTCAGAAAAACTCATCTGGTACTTTAGGGAAGGAAATCTGCCATCCTTACTTGGTCTAGCTTACATGTGACACCAGAGACATAGCAAAGTGGTTGACTCTCAACTGCTATCGGGCAACTAGGGATGGGCAATAAATGCTGGCCAGCCAACAATACCCATGTCCCACGAATGAATTTTAAAAATTCATTAGCCTCTGGTGCAGAAGGTGAAGTCGCATGGGATCAGAGGTGAGCTGGCAAGGTAGATACAAAACTGGTTTGGTCAAAGAAGACAGAGAATAGCAGTGGAAGGGTGCATTTCTGAATGGATGCCTGTGACAAATGGCGTTCCTCAGGGATCAGTACTGGGACCTTTGCTGTTTTCAATATATATACATGATTTGGAGGAAAATATAAATGGTTTGATTAGTAAGTTTGCGGATAACACAAAGGTTGGTGGATTTGCGGATAACGGTGAGGATCATCAGAGGATACAGCAGGATATAGATCGGGTGGAGGCTTGGACGGAGAGACAGCAGATGGAGTTTAATCTGGACAAATGCAAGGTAGTGCATTTTGGAAGTCTAATGCAGATAGGAAGTATACAGTAAATGGCAGAACCTTTAAGAGTATTGATAGGCAAAGGGATCTGGGTGTACAGGTACACAGGTCACTGAAAGTGGAAATGCAAGTGGAGAAGGTAGTCAAGAAGGCAAACGGCATGCTTGCCTTCATCGGCTGGGACATTGAGTTTAAAAATTGGCAAGTCATGTTGCAGCTTTACAGAACCTTAGTTAGGCTGCACTTGGAATATGGTGTTCAATTCTGATTGCCACACTATCAGAAGAGTGTGGAGGCTTTGGAGGGGGTACAGAAAGTATTTACCAGGATGTTGCCTGGTAAGGAGGGCATTAGCAATGAGGAGAGGTTGGAGAAACTTGATTTGTTCTCACTGGAACGACAGAGGTTGAGGGGCGACCTGATAGAAGTCTACAAGATTATGAGATACATGGACAGATTGGATAGTCAGCAGTTTTTTCCCAGGGTGTCAATTAGTATGGGGCAGAGGTTTAAGGTTCGAGGGGCAAGGTTTAAAGGAGATGTATGAGGCAGATTTTTTACACAGAGAGTAGTGGGTGCTTGGAACTTGTTGCTGGCAGAGATAATGGAAGTGGATACGGTAGTGACTTTTAATGGGCATCTTGACAAATATATGAATAGGATGGGAATAGAGGGATATGGTCCCCAGAAGGGAAGGGGGTTTTAGTTAAGTTGGGCAGCAACTTGGTCAGTGCAGGCTTGGAGGGATGAAGGGCCTGTTCCTGTGCTATAATTTTCTTTGTTCTCTTTAACCAATTCAAATAATTTTGTGTTGTGCCAAATTAATCCCAAAGTTCCTTTATCAATCGAATCTCTCTGAAGGAGAGAAATAAGCAGAGCAGAGTACAGGACTATGTTTTGATTTGCAACTCAGCTTGCACAGATATAATGGGCTGAATGGCCTGACTGTAGATTACAATCTTGTGTCATGCTAACAAATGGAAAGAAATTACTTACTCAAACTGTATTCCAAAGTAATTTCTGCATTCAAATTGGTGCAAGTTTCCAGAGTATCTAGTTGGGTTGATTAGGAAGAGCCAGTTTAGTTGGACTTTCAAAAGATTTTTGACCAAGTCCCACATAAGAGATTTCCTTGTAAAATTAACGTGCATGGATTGGGATGGACAGAAAACTGGTTAGCAGACAGGAAACAAAGAGTAGGAATAAATGGGGGGTCTTTTTCCAAATGGCAGATAGTGACTAATGGAGTTCCACAGGGATCGGTGCTAGGACCACAGCTATTGAATATAAATTAATGATTTAGATAAGGGAACAAAATGTAATATCTTCAAATTTGCAGATGACACAAAGCTAAGTGGGAGGGTTAACTGTGAGGAGGATGCAGAGATTCTTCAGGGTGATTTGGACATATTGAGCGAGTGAGCAAATGATGTCAGATGCGACCTTATTTGAATAAATGTGAGCAAAAACAGGAAGGCAGGTTGAGTTTAGTTTATTTATTAGTGTCACAAGTAGGCTTACATTAACGCTGCAATGAAGTGACTGTGAAAATCCCCAAGTTGCCACACTCTGGCACCTGTTCGGGTACACTGAGGGAGAATTTTGGCATGGCCAGTGCACCTAACCAGTATGTCTTTCAGATTATGGGAGGAAACTGGAGCACCCAGAGGAAACCCATGCAGACACAGAGAGAATGTGCAGACTCTGCACAGACAGTGACCCAGGGCAGGAATTGAACCCAGGTCCTTGGTGTTATGAGGCAGCAGTGCTAACCACTGTGTCACCATGCCACCCCATGGCCATTCAGATTGTAATCTCATGGATTACAATCCATGTACTCGTACTCCAGTCATTGAAGTTAAACAAGCCAGTGCAGCAAGCAGTAAAAAAGGCAAATGGTATGTAGGCAAATGGTATGTTGGCCTTCACAGTGAGGAGCAGGGATGCCTTGCTGCAGTTATACAGGGCCATGATGAGGTCACACCTGGACTTTTGTATGCAGCTTTGGTCTCCTTATCTAAGGAAGGATGTTCTTGCTCTAGACGGCATGCAGAGAAGGTTTACCAGACTAATAACTGGGATGACAGGAGTAATGTATAAGGAGAGAGGAGAGATCAGTTAGGACCTAGATGGAGGGACACAGAGGAGAAAGCTGATGGACATGCATGCAGAGATGCTGTTTGGCCTTTCAGACAGCTTGCTGTCACTGCCAGGAAACATAGAGGAGTCTGGGTTCCAAGTTGGCTGAAAACTTTGCTAGCTCTGTGTGATTTAATGATTTTGCCAGTTCAATTTCTTTTGGCACAGGCAGGATATGCCTGCGTGAACTTTCTTCTCAACATGGGCACCATGTGAGACCTATTGGAAGTAGTTGCGCTGATAGAATGCACAGGCAACATTGGCTGCCAAAGTGCCGCTTCCCATGCTTTTAAAGTTTAAAGTTTATTTATTAGAGTCACAAGTAGGCTCACATTAACACTGCAATGAAGTTACTGTAAAAATCCCCTAGTTGCCACATTCTGGTGTCTGTCTGGGTACACTGAGGGAGAATTTAGCATGGTCAATGCACCTAACCAACACCAAGAGAGAAAATGTTAGAACATCTTAGCAGGTCTGGCAGCATCTGTAAGGAGAGAAAAAAGGGTCCAGATGACCCTTTGTCAAAGCTTTGACAAAGGATCATCTGGACATGAAATGTCAGCTCTTTTCTCTCCTTACTGATGTTGCCAGACCTGCTGAGATATTCCAACATTTTCTCTTTAGTTTCAGATTCCAGCATCCGCAATACTTTGCTTCTATCTTCTAATCAGCATATCTTTCAGACTGTGGGATGAAACCGGAGCATCTGGAGGAAACCCATGCAGACACGGAGAGAACACGCAGACTCCACACAGACAGTCACCCAAGCTGGGAATCAAACACAGGTCCCTGGCATCGTGAGGCAGCAGTGCTAACCACTGTGCCACCGTGACTGCAGACCCAACCTTCCTGCCATGCTCGGGAAGGATTCATCGAGCTGATTGGTTAAGGGGATGCAGGGTTCCTTGCCCTGTTCATGCCAGACCTCCTACAGAGGGCACCGCACTAAAATGACTTTCTAATCATCGCAAATTCCGCCCTCCTGAATCCCTCTCGGTGACACTCAAATCCGCTTTCTCAAATCCCAATCCCAGTTCTTTAACAGCTGGCTGAAAAAGGGGGATTAAAACAGTTTGCAAAAAAAAACAAACGGACAAAGTGTTACTATTATCTTATGACTGCCAAATCAACCACAGGCTTTTGCTGTCTACTTAGCTTTTACAGATTTCTGCTTAAACTGTTACACTCATTTTGTTCGGAGCTTAAGCGTACGAGAAAGAATTGATCTTTCCCAGTCTCCTGTGATGTTGAGTAGATCCCGGGCCCCCATTCCTATTAAATATGCCCAATTTAACAAGACTGCATCTTGTATGCAATTTCTGCACTCCTTCGCTGAGCTTTTTATCGTTTTTGAAGCCACATCTCATCAAAAAACTTACCGCATCCAGTGGCTGACAGGTGCCCTGAACCCATTAAAACTGAATACATTCAGCGAATTCATATGTGAGATTGCGAATATTCTCAGAATCTACAGGGTATATCTCATAAACTGTGCAACAGAGCATCACCCACGCAACAACAGCACGAGAACATCAATTTTTTATTACCTGAAGCCAATATTCCAGGAAACAAAAGTGCAACAATTCAATATTGCAAGAGAAGGCAAGAAATGTGTTCAATAAATAAATGCTGCTTATTTATTGCCGTCCATTTTTCATAATTTTGCAAGTATTTTCCTGGAGCTTGTGGAGGTTTATTTGGCCCTGGCAATAGATGAAAGGTTATGGTTCGGATTATGTGGCATTATTAGATCCTCTTAGAGAATTAAAGTGTGTACTTAATCTTGGCTGGCTAATTAGTTGACTCGAACGAGGGATGGTGCTCTTTCTGGAATGAAGTTGGATGTGCAGAGGGGCAAGTTTGCAAACTTGCTGACCGCATGCCCTATTTGAATATCAGTCAAGATGATTGGCCTGGCTGTCTGCTGGTTAATACTCTCTGAATTGCATGAGCTTCATAGGGAAGGCAAATGCGACTTAAATCAAAGCATTATAAGGCTGAGCACGATTACCCTATCTTTCCACCCAGCAGTAAGCTGTCCATTCAAATGAATGCAAAGGGGCCATCACAGTTGTCACCCGTCAGGAACACTAGGAACCCAGCAACTCTGTTTCCTTCTTATTCACTGAATCCCTACAGTGCAGAATTCTTCATTCATTCGCGGGACATGGGCATTGCTGGCTGGCCATCATTTATTGCCCATCCCTAGTTGCCCAAGGGCAGCTGAGAGCCAACCACATTGCTGTGGATCTGGACCAGACCAGGTAAGGATGACAGATTTCCTTCCCTAAAGGACATTAGTGAACCAGGTGGATGCTTCTGACAATCGACAGAGGTTTCATGGTCATGAGTAAATTCTGAATTCCAGATATTTGTTATTGAATTCAAATTCCACCCACTGCCATAGTGAAATTCGAATTCGGGTCCGCAAAACATCAGCTGAGTTTCTGGATTAATAATCTAGCAATAATACCAATAGGCCATCACCTCCCCTATAAAGTGACCATTTGGCCCATTGAGAAAACTAAAGAAAAGTAAAGTAAAATGTATTTATTGGTCACAAGTAGGTTAGCATTAGCGCTGCAATGAAGTTACTGTGAAAATCCCTCAGTCACCACACTCTGGTACCTGTCCAGGTACACTGAGGGAAAATTTAGCATGGCCAATGCACCTAACCAGCACATCTTTCAGACTGTGAGTCTGCCAGCTCTGCACCAACTCTCTGACAAAATATCTTACTCCTGTAACTCCACATATTTACCCCACTAATCCCCATTTTGGGATACTAAGGGGGGATTTAGCATGGTCAATCCACCTAATCAGCACATCTTTGGACTGTGGGAGGAAACTGGAGCACCCAAAGGAAACCCACGCAGACACGGGGAGAATGCACAAACTCCAAGCAGACAGTGACTCAAGGCTGGAATTGAACGCAGGTCCTTGGCGCTGTGAGGCAGTAGGGCTAACAAGTGTGCCACCGTGCCATTCCAATGCAAGATAAAATCTGTATTGTTGCACTGTACCAGGAAGCACAAAGAGGCATGCCACATATGGAGATCAGTGACACATTGCCTTCACCCACCATGCTGCTGTCAAAAAGTACACGGGCCCAGGCAGACCAACCAGGCAAAGATAGAGGACAATTGCTTTGGTAGGCTTGGGTTTAATAGGCAGCCAGTAACAGATCTGTACCATCTGTTGCAAGAATACACTGTGGGTGCATTCACACCACGTGGACTGCAGCAGCTCAACTAGGTGGCAGACCGCCACCGTCTCAAGGGCGATTAGGGATGGGCATCAAATGCTTCACATCCTGTGAAAGCAGGAAAAAAAGTGTTTGCAGCTAACCTTCACCAGAAGGTAATGGTGGTGTGACCTCCCTCCACTTTGGTCTGGACTATTTTGTCTATATGAGTGATGGAATCAATGTCACCACATCAGTATTCGGAACTGATTCCTTGTTTGAGTTAGCTAATTAGCAGGCCAAGATTAAGTACATATTTGAATTTGCTGAAAAGCGGTCAGTGTGGAAGGAAGGTTCAGAGGATGCCATCTTGTGTGCTGTGTCCCTTTTGAATGAACCATCCTCCCCTATCCTCCCACCTGTTTTCAAACTGCTTAGCCCAAAGGGTTGTGAATCTGTGGAATTCGCTATCCCGAAGTGTGATGGATGTTGGGACAATGAGTAAGGAGGAGTTAGACAGATTTTTAATTGGTAATGGGTTGAAAGGTTATATGGGGAAGGCAGGAAAATGGGGAGGAGGAGCATATCAGCCATGATAGAATAGTGGACAGGACTCGAAGGGCCGAATGGCCTAATTCTGCTCCCATATTTTACGAACTTATGAACTTACGTTGGCTAAAATAAATGGGTTGCCCATTCTCTTCCATCTGCCTACACCAGCCATTTTTTGGTGAGGGCAGTAAAAATTAAATTCAATTCAAGCCCAATTGACCTTTATTCATTTAAATGTGGCAGGTGAGCTGCCAATTTTGGTACGAGCCCACCCAGCATATTGTGGGGGTCAGCTCAGGATTGGACAGGTAAGTGGCAGGCTGGCCAGCCCACCTATTTTATGTGACTCTGCCAACTGAAAACACATCCAGTAAGGACATGTTGCAAATTACCAAAACAGAAAATTGTCCCACTCAGAGAGAACCTTGCTTGTTTATCTCTCACGTAAATCCTCAGTGTGTTCTGGATTGCCAAACCAAACAAAAATGGCTGATCCAAACCCACTACAGTTAGCGAATTGGGTTCGGATCAGCCTTTTTTTTCCAGTTTGGTAATCCAGAACACACTGCAATTAACTTTTTACTTACCCTTTGCTTCTTCGCTGTTCACCTCCAAAGCGACCTCAGGTCACATATGCATTGGGGCCTCATGACAACACAATCAGGGAACCAAATAACCCTCTTTCGGAATATTTCCCAGTTCACCCTGGTCTTAAAACTGATGCTTTGGCCGGAGCACATGGGTCTAGGAGAGTGTCACAGTAACTTTGTTGCAGTGTTAATGGAAGCCTACTTGTGATACTAATAAATAAACTTACAATCACATGGCAAATATGTTTAGCTTAGGAGAATTAATCACAAGATGTTATTGAGTTGAATTTGTGAAAAAGGAGATGGGTTGGCAGATAATTCTTTACATGGAAGGTTGTTTAGACATGAATGTTTTGGATGTAACATTCTTCAAGGGAAGAGTGGCTAAGCATTTGAAATAGGACCTGGGATGAAAGGAGAGTAAATGAAATTAGTTTGGTTTGTCCTAGTAAAGATAAATAGGATGAACATGATGGTTCACTCTGCAAGCACCAATGTATCTTATGAAGCAGCTTGATTGAAGGCCAGTCAGTTTGCAGCATGTGTTACTGATGCTTTTCTTGTAAAACACGGGGAGGACAATAATATTAAGCCTAAGACAATGCTGTCCATTGGATCACCGACATGAACTCTGGAGAGATCGTGTCTCCCAATTTTCCAAGGTTCACCCACACAAAGAGCGAGAACCACATTTTCAATGGACTGTAACATATTTACATATAATTAGCCAGCCCCGCACCCGCCACCTCCCCCCCCCCCCCCCCCCCACACCCCATTCTGGCGTATGATCCCCCTTACTGAATATTCCAACCTCACTGGTGTGCTGTTGCGTCAGTGAGGTTTACAACAGGTTTTGAAAGATGCCATTCAAGGGGATGCCTTCAGGGGTGCAAAGGTAAGTATGGGCCCTTGGAGGAGAGGGACATGAATAGAAGTGTCCTGGCACTGCTGCCTGGCACTTCCCCTGGTACAAGTTGGCACTGCCTGATTGGCACAGTTTCCTCAATACCTCTGTGGCAGTAGTGGGGTGGGCATTGACTTCCACTATGGTGCTGATTGAGATGCACTCTAACTGTAGTGCCCTGATCTCTGTGGAACCGGCCTTGCCGGGCTCTCTCAGCCCCTGCCCCACCAGAATGATGGTGTAACCCCCGCCCACTCATTTTTATTACTCAGAGAGGCTCAAGATCTGGAGTGAATTCTGGACTGTGCCGCTGGAGAGCTACACACTGGTTTCAGTCAGAGCCTGACACTTAAGATTCCAACATGTGTAAAAGCTGCTCCAAGAGGAAATGTGGGTTGGAACATCCCCATCGCTGGTGGGGCAGATGAGGACCACATATGTCTGGCCCTTACCATCTTGGCCCTTCTCCATTGTTTCTCCTTAGCTTCCTTCCTTCAGGGAAATTGGTTGTGCCCTCCCTAAGACTGGGGCAAAGTGAAGAAAGTTGCAGCTTCATAGCAGAGCTTTGTATGGCTCCTGCTCTGCCCAAGACTGCAAGAAACTACAAAGGGTCATGAATGTAGCCCAGTCCATCACGTAAACCAGCCTCCCATTCATTGACTCTGTCTACACTTTGCACTGCCTCGGAAGAGCAACTGACATAATCAAGGACCCCCACACACCCCAGACATTCTCTCTTCCCCCCTTCCATTGGGAGAAAGATACTGAAATCTGAGGACATATACCAACCGACTGAAGAACTGCTTCTTCCCTGTTGCTATCAGGCTTCAGAATGGACCTACCTCACACTAAGTTAATCTTTCCCTACACCCTAGCTATGACTGTAACACTACATTTGGCACTCTCTCCTTTCCTTCTCTATGAACAGTATGCTTTGTTTGCATAGCGTGCAAGAAACAATACTTTTCACTGTATACCAATGCATGTGGCAATAATAAGTCAAATCAAATCTAAGGGTCCAAAGAGAGTGAGAAATAAAATGCATTCAGCAAAATAGGCAAAAGTTTTCTGTGAATTCAGAAGAAGGAGCGAGCATGCCCTTTTAAATCCGCATCTGCCTTTTCGGCAGCACCGTGGGTCGGCTTATGATTCAGTGTTTTTGAGGCATCAGTCATGGAAAGTCTGATGCACAGCACAACCATCAACAAGTCATCACTGCCACATTTGAAAATGTCTGCCCGGTTTTGAGTGGGTGTCACTGCCATCCGTGAGAAATAATGTTGGAAAATTAGACAGAACTCAGGTGGGTGGGAATCTGGCTTGATTAGGCTCTGCATCCGGGCCCCGCAATGTGGGGCTACCCAAAACCTTTTACATTCACATGTTGTATTATCAACAGTATTTTACAGCCCACAGTCATTAACATTCCGGCCTATAGAATTTGCGGTTTCATGCATTTTCTTTCTGAGAAAGCGTTCCTCGACTCAAAAGCATTGCTGACATTAAAAGCAGGTGTTTGTGATAGTCTGAATGGGGGTAACTCCAATAGTGCAGCACATACATGATGCAGCAGGATGACACGGTGGGCACACTGCATAGCACTGCTGCCTCACAGCGCCTGGGACCCGGGTTTGACTCCTGGCTTGGGTCACTGTCTGTGTGGAGTTTGCACGTTCTCCCCGTGCCTGCATGGGTTTCCTCTGGATGCTCCGGTTTTCTCCCACAGAGCGAAAGAAGTGCTGGTTAGGAACATTGGCCGTGCTAAACTCTCCCTCAGTGTATCTGAACATGTGTCGGAATGTGGCGACTAGGTGATTTTCACAGTAACTTCATTACAGTGTGAATGTAAGTCTACTTGTGACTAATAAATAAACTTACTTATAAATTACATAAGACTGTGTGTGGGATTTTACAGTCCTTGATACTGACAGGCATTGTTGTGGGCAGGATGGGACAATTTGGAGAGCTGATAAACATCAATGGGCACGATCTTGGTGGCCATTCATGCCATGCTCCCGCTGGAGCAAGGTCAGAAAATTTGGCGCCCGGCCAAATCTCCATTCACTGCAGCGGGATGGGTAAATCCCAACAACGTGAATGGCTATAAGATTCTAGGGAACAGCTCTCCAAATGTTCCCGATCTTTTCATGACAATGACCCCCAGTGACGGAGCTCGAAAATCCTGTCCAAAGGGCAGTGAGAGCAAGCCAATGCGGTGCCTATTAAAGCCTCAAAGAGGCCAGTTAGTCAGATGGTAGGTAAGTGGTTGCTAGGTGTGCACATGGAAGGAGAGTGGGCCAGATCAGATTCAACCTCTGAGTGACCAATTCATAGTATGGTAGGCTTGACAAAGGGCTGACAGCCATCTGTCTGCAGACATTCTTGGATCAGGATCTGAAATTTCCAGAAGACGGAGAAAAAAACCCAAAATTTTTATTATAAAATATGAGTTTGTGGCACAGCAGTTAAAAATTAAAGCCATATAATTTACTGAGCAAATTTGTTGAGCAAATTGCACGGGCTGCTTTCATTTTAACTCTTGAGTCTACATTCCCAGTGAACTGTTGAGGTCACTGCATGCCAGCGTGACCCAATAAAGACAGAACAAATCCCCAGGACTAGCCCAAGAGGTCCACAGGAGAGGTGTCACAAATAGGTGTACATTAACACTGCAATGGAGTTACTGTGAAAATCCCCTAGTCTCCATACTCTGGCACCTGTTCAGGTACATTGAGGGAGAATTTAGCACGGCCAATGCATCTAACCAGCATGTCTTTTGGACTGTGGGAGGAAACCCATGCAGACACGGGGAGAAGGTGCAGCTCCACATCAACAGTGACTATAGCTGGGGATCGAACCCAGGTGCCTGGTGCTGGGAGGCAGCAGTGCTAATCACTGTGCCACCATGCTGCCCTGTAGTACAGTAATAAAGTTACTACTGAAATTTTCTTAATGCAACAATGTGTAGACTTGCACAGGATCACTCGATGCTTTGTAACTTGGGATTTTAACAAGGATGTTTGTGCAAGCCACATCTATATTGTAAACTTAGTTAAGTTAGATTGCATGGTCCAACTCCATCATCAGCTGTAGCTTGTCTAAGGAAATTAGATTTGTGGCTGGTAGGCTAGAAATCCCTTTGGGTGTGACATGTACTGGATGAGGAAGATCAATTCCTGACAGAACAATGTTTGCTTAAGACAGTGGGAGGCAACCTGCAGCCCAGGGGCCACATGCGCACCATCTGGTTTCTGTGTGTGGCCCACAAGATATTTTGCTGACCATTGTTCACGCGCAGGTTTGCAATATTCCATCCATGTAGTTTCTCTTCTTATCAGTATGACTGAAGTACGCATGTAAAATAAGGGTACGTGAAGTGAGCACACAACACTGTGAGAGCCCACGAGATCAGCATCAAAAGTGTAAATATTTCTCAGCATAATATAACTCAATCTGAAATATTTGAACCATAGAATCCGTCCAGTGCAGAAAGAGGCCATTTGACCCATCGAGTCAGCACCGACTCTCTGAAAGGCATTCCCCCCATGCCCTCTCCTCTGACCTATCCCTGTAACCTCTCACATTCGCCATGGCCAATCCATCTAACCTACACATCTTTGGAGAGTGGGAGGAATCTGGAGCACCCAGAGGAAACCCACACAGACACGGAGAGAATGTACAAACTCCACACAGACAGTGATCTAAGGCTGGAATCAAACCCAGATGCCTTGTGCTGTGAGGCAGCAGTGCTAACCATTATGCCATCATGCTGCCCATGTATTAAATGTATTTAATCATACTCATGGGCTCACGGTTAGTGAACAAGTCCAATTTCAATCTTGCAGCCCATTGAGATGAAGGAGGGTCACTCATGCCACCCATTTACTAACCTAGGTTGCCCATTACTGACTTAATCTGATAGGTTCACTCCCAACAGTACCCATGGAACTGTCATTACAATCAGCTGGATCATGGAATCATGATCTTGGAAAGCACGGTGGCATGGTGGCACAGTGGTTAGCACTGCTGCCTCACAGCACCCAGGATCCAGGTTCGAATCATGGCTCTATCAAAAATCTGTATCAGAGATTTCTGATAGACAGGGGAATTAAGGGTTATGGAGAGCAGGCGGGAAAGTGGAACTGATCCACTTCAGATCAGCCATGATTTTATTGAGTGGCGGGATAGGCTCGAAGGGCTAGATGGCCTACTCCTGCTCCTATTTCTTATGTTCTTATGTTCTTGGGTCACTGTCTATGTGGAGTCTGCACTTTCTCCCCGTGTCTGTGTGGGTTTCTCCCAGGTGCTCCAGTTTCTTCCCACAGTCCAAAGACATGCTAAATTCTCCCTCAGTGTAACCCGAACAGGTGCCAGACCGTGGAGACTAGGGATTTTCACAGTAACTTCACTGCATTGTGAATGTAAGCCTACTTGTGATACTAATAAATAAATTTATTTATAACTACATAAGACTATGTGTGGGATTTTACAGCCCATGATACTGACAGGCATCATTGTGGGCAGGCTGGGAAAATATGGCGAGCTGATAAAAGTCAGTGGACCAATCGTGTTGGCCATTCAGGCCACACTCCCACTGGAGCAAGGTTGGAGAATTTGGCACCCAGCCAAAACTCCATTCACTGCAGAGGGATGGGTAAATCCTGACAATGTGAATGGCTGTAAGATTCTGGGCAACAGCTTTCCAAATGTTCCTGATCTTCCCATGACAATGACCCCCAGTGAGAGAGCTCGAAAATCCTGTCCAAAGAGCAGCCCAATGTAATGCCTATCAAAGCCTCAAAGGGGCTGGTTAGTGAGACAGTAGGTAAGTGGTTGCTAGCTATGCACATGGAGGGAGAGCGGGCCAGATCAGAATCAACATCTGACTGACCAATTCATAATATGATAGGCTTGACAAAGGGCTGGGAGCCATCTGTCTGCAGACATCCTTGGATCAGGATCTGAAATATTCCAGAAGACCAAGAGAGAATAAAAAACAAACCAAAAATGGATATTAGAAAATATGAGTTTGTGGCACAGCAGTTAAAAATTAAAGCCATATAATTTACTGAGCAAATTTGTTGAGCAAATTGCATGGACTGCTTTTCATTTTGACTCTTGAGTCTACATTCCCACTGAGCTGTTGAGGTCACTGCACGCCAGTGTGACCCAATATAGACAGAACAAATCCCCAGAACTAGTTTTCCACACGTACTGTGCTGCAACAGAATCCAACAACAGCCTTGCAACCCCAAAGGGTCTGGCAATGATACTTAGGACTCCATCCAGTGCCAGGAGCACTTTGCATCTGCAGCCAAATCTTAATGTAGAAGCGTTTCACCATCCTTGCTGGCTTTACAAGCCTATGGTTACAGACTTTGATCCACCACATTTCCGTCTGTCAATCACACTTGCAGTTAATTGCATCAGTTCTTGAAATTTGTCTTTTAAGTGCAATGCACCATGGAATGTTCCCTGGGGGAAGGAACATTGAAGCAAAATGATCGTGGGTCATCTAAGCCCCACAGCGATGCAGCCTGGGTGTTGAAGTCATTATTGGATTACATATATCCACCAGATGAAAACTCCAGTCCCTCAGCAAGTCGATGAACATTAAAGAAGAGCGTCTAAAGGTTTCCAGCAGAGCCATTATCTGCATTATATTCATCTGCCAGGGTTTGCATCCCACTGCGGTAATGCCTAATGTGATTTGTGGAGCAACAAGTTTAATGCAGAAGATCTGAAGACTGCAGATAGCACACTGTGATCATTCTCCAACAAAAACAATTTCCTGCCTTGACTTTTTTTTTCAGTACACAAAATAGGAATGTTGAACATTGCATTGGGTAACGCAAATCCGTGGCCTTGGAACAATTCCTGTGCTTGAATGGTGAGGCCCAAGCCATGCTTTATATTAGACCTCAAGCCTCATTACTATGAGGCTGGTGAGCTGCATGCAGTTGACATGGAGTTCATTCCAGTCACTGTACATCGTCCGCAAGGCACAAGTCGGGAGTGTGATGGAATACGCCCAACTTGCCTGAATGGGTGCAGCTCCAATAATACTCAAGAAGCTTGACACTATCTAGGACAAAGCAGTCTGCCAGATAGGTACCACATCCACGAACATTCACTCCCTCATCACTGATGCTCAGTAGCAGCAGTGTGTACTATCTACAAGATGCCCTGCAGCAATTCATCAAAGATCCTTAGACAGCACCTTCCAAACACACAACCACTTCCATCTAGAAGGATAAAGGCAGCAGATACATGGGAACACCACCTCCTGCAAGTTCCCCTCAAGCCATTCACCATCCTGACTTGGAAATATATTGCCATTCCTACGCAGTCGCTGGGTCAAATTCCCTCCCTAATGGCACTGTGGGTCAACCCACAACACGTGGACTGCAGTGATTCAGGAAGGCAGCTCACCACCACCTTTTCAAGGGCAACTAGGGATGGGCAATAAATGCCGGCCAGCCAGTGACACCCATGTCCCATAAATGAACAAAGAAGAAGCAACATCCCTCAGGTAAGTGATGTGAAGTGCGGAACTGGGGGGGATGGAAACCAGGAAGGCAGGGCTTAATTAGGGATGGTGCGAGGGGAGGGAGGGGAGACTGCAAAGGAGGGCAATTGAATTGGGAGTGATGAGGGGAGTGGTGAGGTTGGGAGGGGAGGCAGCTATGATGACCTTTTTGAGAGTTTCTGTTTTTCACTGGAGGCAGCCTACATTGGGGTGACACAATGGCACAGTGGTTAGCACTGCTGCCTCACAATTTCAGGGACCCGGGTTCAATTCCGACCTTGGGTGACTGTGTCTGTGTGGATTTCCTCTGGGTGCTCTGGTTGATTGGCCATATTAAATTACCCCTTAGTAATCCAAGATGTGTAGGTTAGGGGGATCAGCGGTATAAATGCTTGGTGTTGAGGGGATAGACCGAGGTTTAGGCCTGGTAAGATGCTCTGTCAGAGAGTCAGCGCAGAACTGATGGGCCAAGTGGCCTCCTTCTGCACTGTAGATATTCTATTCTATTCTAAATTGTTAATATATGTCACAGATCCCTGCGTTGCCAACAGGCTTTTAAGAACATAAGAACATGAGACCTAAGAGCAGGAGTAGGCTATCTGGCCCCTCGAGCCTGCTCCGCCATTCAATCAGATCATGGCTGATCTTTTCATGGACTCAGTTCCACTTACGCAACTGCTCACCATAATCCTTAATTCTTTTACTGCTCAAACATTTATCTATCCTTGCCTTAAAAACGTTCAGTGAGGTGGCCTCAACTGCTTCACTGGGTTGCGAATTCCACAGATTCACAACTCTTTGGGTGAAGAAGTTCCTCCTCCACTCAGTCGTAAATCCGCTTCTCCTTATTTTGAGGCTATTCCCCTAGTTCTAGTTTCACCCGCCAGTGGAAACAACTTCCCTGCTTCTATCTTATGTATTCCCTTCATGGCCTGATATGTTTCTATAAGATCTCCCCTCATTCTTCTGAATTCCAATGAGTATAGCCCCAGTCTACTCAGTCTCTCCTCGTAAGCCAACCCTCTCAACTCTAGAATCAACCTAGTGAATCTCCTCTGCACCTCCTCCAGTGCCAGTATGTCCTTTCTCAAGTAAGGAGAACAAAACTGTACACAATACTCCAGGTGTGGCCTGGAGTACTGTTGCAACTGTATAAGGTGAGAGCACCTTACACAGTTGCAAATAACCTCCCTGTTTTTAAACTCCATCCCTTTAGCAATGAAAGACAAAATTCCATTTGCCTTCTTAATTACCTGCTGCACCTGCAAACCAACTCCTTCTGATTCTTGCACAAGGACACCCAGGTCCCTCTGCACAGCAGCATGCTGCAATTTTTTACCATTTAAATAATAGTCCATTTTGCTGTTATTCCTACCAAAATGGATGATCTCACATTTACCAACATTGTACTCCATCTGCCAGACCCTTGCTTACTCATGAAAGGACCTACCTCGCATTTTGTTGATCTTTCTCTACACCCTAGCTATGACTGGAACACTAAATTCTGCACTCTCCTCTTTCCTTCTCTATGAACGGTATGTTTTGTCAGCATAGCGCAAAAACGCAATACTGTAAACTATTACATGTGACAATAATAAATCAAATCAAATCCCATCACTCCAAGTTCAGATGGGTTTATTTTGAAACACTTGTCTTATTGGCTATGGCCATACAGGCATTCCTTTCAGGGACTATTTGTTAGTTCCTACGTGTACATATTTTTCCTCAGAGTAACCAACATTAACGGACTCAGGGCAAACTATCTTTCAGTGGGTGCATCAAACAGGATGTTAGTCTCTTAATTTATACAAGTAGCGGAGTAGTCCCTGTTTAAGGTGTGAACACTCCGTGCTAATTCTTTTGGCCTTTGATGAGCAAAGCGTTTCTGGCTCTTGAAGATTGTGGGCTTCCCGTCCATTGTATTGAAGTCCAAAGAGGCACAACCTCAGGCCAAAGGGACAATCCTTTAAAACAGAGATGAGGAGGAATTTCCTCAGCCCGGCAGTGGAGATTCTGTGGAACCCTTTGCCGCAGAAGGCTGTGGAGGCCGGGTCATTGAGTGTGTTTAAGACAGAGATAGATAGTTTCTTGATTAATAAGGAGATCAGGGGTTATGGGGAAAAGGCAGGAGAATGGGGCTGAGAAAAATATCAGCCATGATTGAATGACAGAGCCGACTCAATGGGCTGAGTGGCCTAATTCTGCTCCTATATCTTATGGTGTAATAGTCTCAAAAAAACAGACAATACGCAGCTAGGTTTCTCAAACAGCATTTTAATTCAGTGAAAGAAACATTAGACTAAATGGAAATTTTTTCACACAGGAGCCGACGTAACCAATGCATGTGAGGTCATGTTGCCAACTATTATCCATCCATTGGTTTCAATAAACAGAAGATCTCATATAGCACACCAAATTATTTATTTATTCATGTCACAAGTAGGCTTATGTTAATATTGCAATGAAGTTACTGTGAAAATCCCCTAGTTGTCACACTCCCGCGCTTGTTTGGGAGAATTTAGCACGGCCAATGCACTTAACCAGCACACCTTTCAGACTGTGGGAAGGAAACCCATGCAGACATGGGGAGAATGTGCAGTCTCCACATAGACAGTGATCCGATCTGGGAATCGAACTGCTGTGAGGCAGCAGTGCTAACCATTGTGTTATCGTGCTACCTTATTTAAAAATGTCTCCTGGAAGACTCCAAGCCCTCATTGCTAATCTCCACACATTCAGATATAAGCAGGAGAACTTGCATTGATATAGGAGATGTTCACATTGGGGCCTTGGAATATTTTTATGGCCAAATTAGATAGATTCTTAATTAAATAGAGAGTCAAAGATTATAGGGGGTAGACAGGAAAGTAGAGTTGAGGTCGCAATCAGGTCAACCATGATATTATCAAGTGGCGGAGTTGGCTCGGCAGGCCAAATGGATTTTTTGTGCCCCTTAGCTCGTATATTTGTATGTGTGCTTGTTTATGGTCTCTGAATGGCCTAAAGCTTTTCACAGTCAATTACGCACTTCTGAAGTATTGCCAAAGTTGTAATGGAGGTTTACAATTCAATCAGGAGTTCTCAAAATTATGTTAGTAAAGATAGAAGCAAAAAGTTCTCCATAAGCAAAGTCACGAGGAATTAACTAGCAACGTCTGAAGCACTATCTGTCTGAATCACTATCTATCTTGACCACAGTAAGAAGTCTCACAGCACCTGATGGAGGAGCAGTGCTCCGAAAGCTCATGATTCCAAATAAACCTGTTGGACTTTAACCTGGTGTTGTGAGACTTCTTGCTGTGCCCACCCCAGTCCAAAGGGAGCATCTCCACATCATATCTTAATTACTTAATCAAAACTCACATTTTCACCCACCACTGTGACTGAGTTATAAAGAATTGGTAGTTATCTTGACAGCCAGTAACTTATTTCTAACAGAAAATGTGTTTCATTTTGCCTGGTACATTCATGTTAAGAATTGTCCATCAAATTTATTCTGGGAGGCATCTTTCACCAACCTCTTTGGAGAAAAACATAAGCAAATTTCCAAAGCTTCAGTAGCTTATTCTCCATGTGACCCATTTCACAAGTAAAGCCTAGGTAGATTTTGGTAGATTTAGTTCACAAAGTTCACCACAGGAGATAGAATGAAATAATCAAGCTAGGATAATTATCTTACATTTAGATTCATTTTCACTTGAGAACTCACACACGGCCATGTGCCAAATCACATAATTCCTTAAATACGTGGTATTCCATGTCCCATCTGTTCTGACACAGAATTCTCTGTCCTTCTGTTGACAGTGGCAAAATACTGCGGATGCTGGAATCTGAAACAAAAACAGAAAATGCTAGAAAATGTCAGCAGGTCTGACAGCATCTGTGGAGAGAGAATAGAACCAACGTTTCATGTCAACTTCAAAGACGGACGTCCAGACATTGATTCTATTCTCTCTCCACAGATACTGTCAGACCTGCTGAGATTTTCTAGCATTTCTGTTTTTGCTCCTGTTTGATAGTGTTTGCTACAACCTACGAATGTTCATGGCTGAATGGTTCAAATTGTAATGTCAGATGATAATCCTGAGTCATCATCCTTGCTCCTGATCGCATTTCTTCCAGTTTGTTCACTAAACCTGAGCAAGGCCAAAATGCCTGTGATCCCGATCTGTCCATTGCAGACACATTCCTCTCTCTGCAATTTTTCTTGTTTCTGCTTCTCCTACTGTCTACTAATCTCTACCGTCAATCTTCTCCATTCCTCTTGTCACCTCTGGACTCCATTTTCTCAATGAACACTTCATTAATCTTCTCTATCCAAAACTCTTTATTGGAATAGTTACAAAACAGAAGTGGCCATTTCCCGAACCAGTCTTTTGATTTGGTTTATTATTGTCACATGTTTTAACATGCAGTGAAAAGTATTGTTTCTTGTGTGCTGTACAAAGCATACCGTTCATAGAGAAGGACACGAGACAGTGCAGAATGTGGTGTTACAGTCATAGCTACGGCATAGAGAAAAATCAACTTAATGCAAGGTAGGCACATTCAAAAGTCTGATGGCAACGGGGAAGAAGCTGTTTTTGAATCGGTTGGTACGTGACCTCAAATTTTTGTATCATTTTCCCGATGGAAAAAGGTGGCAGAGAGTATATCCTAGGTGCATAGGGTCCTTAATTATGCTGTCTGCTTTTCGGAGACAGCAAGAAGTGTGAACAGAGTCAATGGATGGGAGGATTATTTGTGTGATGGACTGGGCTACCTTCACAACCTTTTGTAGTTTCTTGAGGTCTTGGACAAAGCAGGAGCCACACCAAGCTGTGATACAACCAGAAAGAATGCTTTCTACGATGCAGTCTGTGTCGCCATTTACCCTCCACACGGGTAATTAATTCAAGTCACATATACCCACCCTGTTGGCAGATCCCCTCAACCTCTTTTTCCTTATTTACCTATTCAATCTAATCTTGTCTGCTGACATTTCTGTCTCAACCTCAACCAGTCCACAATTCAACTGTCTGCATCATTGTCCTGCGTTAAGTATCACTCACCCATCACAGAATGTCACTGTGTGATATTGGATTGGAGCACCCAAATGAATTGAAACGGAATCATTTGAATCATAGAATCCCTACAGAGCAGATGGAGACCATGCAGTCCATTGAGCCTGCACCCTATCCCCGTAACCCCACGTATTTACACTGCTAATTTACCCTGACCCTACCTGGACAATTCAGCTTGGCCAATCAATCTAACCTGCATGTCTTTGGACGGTGGGAGGAAAATGGAGCAGCTGGAGGAAACCCAAGCAGACATGGGGAGAATGTGCAAATTCCACAGTTACTCAAGGCTGGAATTGAACCAGGGTCCTTGGCACTGTGAGGCAGCAGTGCGAACCATTGGGCCAACCTGCCACCCTGAAGCCAAATTCCCACCACAACAAACAACATATATTTATACAGTGCCTTAGCCTATCACATTTGGCCCACCCCTTCTCCTAATTTGTATGTTTGCATGTACATATGCTTGTGTGAACTTAATTAAGGGTGGCATGATAGCACAGTAGGTGGCACTGCTGCCTCACAGCGCCAGAGACCCGGGTTCGATCCCTGGCTTGGCTCACTGTCTGTCTGGAGTTTGCACGTTCTCCCTGTGTCTGCGTGGGTTTCCTCCGGGTGCTCCGGTTTCCTCGCACAGTCCAAAGATGTGCAGGTTCGGTGGCTTGGCCATGACAAATTGCTCTTAGTGTAAGGGGGACTAGCTAGGTTAAATGGGGTTGTGGGAATAGAGGCTGGATGGGATTGTGGTTGGTGCAGACTCAATGGGTCAAGTGGCCTCCTTCTGCACTGCAGGATTCTATGATTCTAATAAAGCATCTTCAATTTCCTCCAGAGCCTTTCCGAGTCGATCTCCTCAACCTGCCCCACCTTTTCAGCTGACATTTGCTGTCCCTAGATTCTGATCTATGGTGTATTCCGAGCCTCTCGTTACCCCACGATTGAAGGCAAAGTCATTGGCAGCCTCAACCTAACTCCTCTGTGCGCCCAGTCCCCTCATCATCAACTCTCCAAATCCTGATTTTTTGATGGAGCTTTTAGCCACTACAGCTGATGGTTCACTGACAGTTCAGCATTCGTTTTACTTCAAATTATTCCTCCCTCCCTCCAACACTCTGTAAGCCACCTCAGGTCTTTGCCATGTCAGGGGGGCGTAAGTGCAGGTCATTATCACTGTTATGTGAGCATTTTGGCAGAGGGTGTAGGTGGTGGTTAGAAAAAGGTCTGAAGAGTTTAATCTTCATATTTTACCTGTGATGACTGAGCTGGGTTTTACTCCCCAACTCATAAATAAATTTAAGGAAGGCAATCATCACATGTAACAAATGAATCACTGCATTGAAAATGCTAGACTTCTTGTTTGTTTTATAACCTGAATCTCATTCATTCATGTACACTGATGTGCATCTGTCAGTAAGTAAATAAAGAAAAAAATAAAGGGGCAGCACGGTGGCACACAGCGTTGGTGGCAGCGCTGCCGCCTCACAGCGCCCGGGACCCGGGTTCGATTCCCAGCTTGGGTCACTGTCTGTGTGGAGTTTGCACGTTCTCCCTGTGTCTGCATGGGTTTCCTCCAGGTGCTCCAGTTCTCTCCCACAGTCCAAAGATGTGCGAGTTAGGTGGATTGGCCATGCTAAATTGCCCCTTAGTGTCAGGGCGACTAGCTAGAGTAAATGTATGGAGTTATGGGGATAGAGCCTGGGTGGGATTGTGTTTGGTGCAGACTCAATGGGCCGAATAACCTCCTTCTGCACTGTAGGGATTCTGTGATCTTCAAACTTCAAGGAGGTTTGCATCACCCTTCCAGTACGAGAGATGATTTGCAATAATAGTCCTCAACTTAGATGAGGCCACATAATCATAGAATCCTGCAGTGCAGAAGGAGGCCATTTGATTCATCGAGATTGCACTGGCAACATTCCCACCCAGTCCCCATCCCTGTAACCCCATTCATTTACCCTGCTAATCTCCCTGACACTAAGGGGCAATTTAGCATGGCCAATCCACCTAGCTTGCATATCTTTGGACTGTGGGAGGAAACCGGAACATTTGGATGAAACCCATGCAGACACAAAGAGAATGTGCAAACATCACACAGACAGTGACCCGAGCCTGGAATTGAACCCGGGTCCCTGGCACTGTGAGGCAGCAGTGCTAACTGCTGTGCCACTGTGCTGCTATTGGAGCTTTTTAAGGCAAAAGTTGGATGAAGGATGAATCCTATCTGTTAGTATCTATGTTTCTTCATTTTTTGATATGCAAGCAATGAAGGATAGAGACCTGGAAACCGAGAGACAGGTTCCCACAACTAAGATGGTTTCCTTGAACTGGGGAACTTCCTATCCCAACAGACTCACTTCAGTTTAAAGGCCCTGATTACAGCCAATCTTCAGTCCAGGGAATGGATTAATCACCCGACTGGGAAGATGGCAGCTCCTACAATGGAGCACACACTCAATGCCAAAAACAAAGACTTGAATTTGTATAATGTTTTCACAATCAGAAGACACCCCAAAATATCTTACCCCCAGTTGACGTTCTTTTGAAACATTATTGTTGTTAAATGTGGCAGCCAATTTGGTGCACAGCAAGCTCCCATAATCATAGAATCCCTACAGTAAAGAAAGAGGTCATTCAGCCCATCGAGTCTGCACCAAACACAACACCACCATGGCCCTACCCCCATATCCCTACATATTTACCCACTAATCCCTCTAACCAATGCATCTCAGGACACCAAGGGTGATTTTAGCATGGCCAATCAACCTAACCTGCACATCTTTGGACTGTGGGAGCAAACCAGAGCATCCAGAGGAAGCCCACGCAAACTCGAGGAGAATGTGCAAACTCCACACAGACAGTGACCCAAGCCAGGAATCAAACACAGGACCCTGGAGCTGTGAAGCAGCAATGCTAACCACTTTGCTACAGTGCCACCCAATCAACGATGTGATAATGACCAGATAAATTGTTTATGTGATGTAGGGCGAGGGATAAATATTTTTAATTTATTTATATCACAATTAGGCTTACATTAACACTACAGTGAAGTTACTGTGAAAATCCCCTAGTCACCACACTATTTGGGAACACTGAGGGAGAATTTAGCATGGCCAATGCATCTACCCAACATGTCTTTCGGACTATGCAAGGAAACTGGAGCACCTGGAGGAAACCCATGCAGACACGGGGAGAATATGCACACTCTGCACAAACAGTGACCCAAGCTGGGAATTGAATCAGGTTCCTGGTGCTCTGAGGCAGCAGTGCTAACCACTGCATCACCAGGCCCAATATTGGCCAGGACAACAGGAATTATTTCCCTACACTTCTTGAAAGAGTGACATGGGATCTTTTACATCAACCTGAAGGACAGACAGAGCCATGGTTTAACATCACATCTGAAAGGTGACACTTCTGACAGTGCAGCATTCTCTCAGCGCTGCACTGGAGCAGTAGTCTTGTTTTTTTGTGCATCAGTCCTGAAGTGCAACTTCAACAGATAAATTCCTAACTCAGCACCAGGAGTGTGATAACAACCGAGGCATGGCTGCACATCATAAGCTGCATCGGAAGCACACTAATCCCTTCTTATCAATTTGAGATGACAAACATTTGACCAAGAGTTAAGAACACTGTGTGTCAGTTATGGTATGTGAACATGCACTTATCCTGTAAACCCAGATGCGCAGCACCCTCCTTTTGGCCAATTAAGTCCCCAGTATGGGCAGAAACAGCACACACACTTTCATATTGGTAGAGGTGGCACAGTGGTTAGCACTGCTGCCTCACGGCGCCTGGGACCCAGGTTTAATTCCAGCCACTGACTGTGTGAAATTTGCACCTTCTCCCACGTCTGCATGGGTTTCCTCCGGGTGCTCTGGTTTCCTCCCACAGTCCAAACATGTGCAGGTTAGATGGATTGACCGCGCTAAATTTCCTTTTAACGTCCAAAAATGTGCAGGTGAGATGGATTAGCCGTGGTAAACGTGTGGGTTTACAGGGATAGGATGGAGCGGAGGGGCTGATGGAATTCTTTTTCAGAGAGTTGGTGCAGACTTCACGGACCGAATGGCCTTTTTCTGCATAGTAGAGATTCTGTGATGTCGCACCGGTGAGAGGAACACCCTCCGGCAACATTCCAACCTCCGAATAATGTGGTTAAAATGTATTGATCTGCTTAGTGTGAAGAGAATGTTCCCTGAGTTCATGGTTTTGGCAGATGAATCCAGTGCCCCTTGTCCTGGTTGATGGTATATTGCTTAGATCAGTGGCCAGTAATGGCACTTAACTGGTGTGAGACAGAGTCCAGCCTCTCTTTCAGGGGCAAGGGATTTTTATAAAATGGGTAACTAAATTGCATTCAGTTCAAATCAATAGATTTAAATTTGATTTGTCAGGCAAACAAGCTATTTGATTTGAAGCGTTTATTTGCAATCCGACATCTTGTACACCACAGATGTTGTAATGTTGTCCTTTATTCAATCCCATTGCAAAATTTCCAATACAAAAGGTTTTGAGCAGAAGATAAATAAATCCCTTGGGAAGTGCAGCAGGCAATACAGCCTGAACTCTATCGTTCTAAACCCCTGTTTAATTTACAGTGCGAATCCTTCTTGCTGGTTGCCTTACGCTATACTCTAATGCCTCAAGTGCGGGTGGGACAAAACAGTAAACACTGTAATACCAAACTGCCAATTAATTGTTCACACCAGCCAAGAGTGTGATGTGGAGTGAAGGCTGCTGAAGGATGTATGGTAATCTGAGGACCGGCTCTCCGCAGAAACAGTGAGACAGAAATAAAACACCTCGGTCCTTTGATGCAAAGATCTACCAGTCATCTACCTTACATTGGTGTGGTAAGCATATTTCATTAGACAGTGACCTTTAGTCACTTAATGATGCACGTGGATGAGTGCTGTCATTCCAACCACATTATTAAAGCAGAAAGATGGCATTTGGATCAACAGCAATACCAGGATCGAGCAATTCACTGTGCACTCTGTGGCTGTGCCTTACAGAGTCAGTGCGAATTTCAGGATCAGATCCAGACTGATACCCTGGGCATAGTGCCCAAAACTTAAGTGGAACTGATTCTCTATTTACAATTCTAGTTCCAATGGAAGAGGTCCCAGGATGTGATAGGATTGCAAAAAAGACTTCTCATTTACAAATATGGGGCAGTGTCGAGTGCTAGTGACAGGGAAATAATTACCTGTATTCATGGAATGCCTTTCACAGTATCAGGACAATCAGTGAATGAAGTGCTTTCGAAGTTCTATATTGTAAAGAACATAGCAGTAAATCTGCACACTGCTATATCTTGCAAACAACAGTAGCACAGTGGTTAGCACTGCTGCCTCAGACATCCAGGGATTTGGGTTTGATTCTTCTGCCTGGGTCGCTGTCTGTCTGGAGTTTGCACATTCTCCCCTTATCTGTGTGGGTTTCCTCCGGGTGCTCCAGTTTCTTCCCAAAATCCAAAGATGAGCGAGTTGATTGGCCATGTTAAATTGCCCCTTAGTGTCCCGGGATGTATGGATTAGAGAGATTAGCAGGATATGTAGGGTTATGGGGATAGGGCCTGGTTGGGATTATTGTCAGTGCAGAATCAATGGGCTGAATGGCTTCCTGCTGCACTGAAGGATTTCTATGATTCTATGAAAGAGATAATGACCCAGAGAGTAATTTTATTCACGGAATTGGTTTGGGTATACATACTGACCAGGGTGTGGAAATATCTTAGATTCATAGACATTCACAGTACAGAAGGAGGCCATTTGGTCCATCATGTCCACATCAGTCAAAGATCTGACTGCACTCATCCCATTTTCCCCACACTGGCCCATAGCCCTGGGAATGCAGTGCAAGTGAATATTGAAATACTTTTAAAATATTACGAGAGACCCTGACTCAACTATTCCTTCAGGCAGTGGGCGGAGGTTTGCACAATCACCCCCCTGCCCCCGCTCTCCCACCCACCCGGCCACACACACACATACAGGAAACCCCTTCAATAGGCTACCCCAGAGGGTCCATCCCTAATGCAGTCCTTGGTAATGCCATGGACACTGCCATATGTTAGCATTGCTGCCCAATGGAGCACCCAGAGGGCCCTCCCCAGCAGTGCCATCCTGGCCAATAAATTATTATCCTCAAATTCAAGAGAACATGAAACCATTAGTGTGCACTTTGGAGAAATAAATAATTTCCAGAACGTCTACAGTGCAATATGTTATTGTAATCAATCATCAATCCATCACTGTGTATAGTTCTTGTCACCCTATTATAGAAAAGATATTATTAAACTAGAAAGAGTGCAGAAAAGATTTACGAGGATGCTATCACGACTTGATGGTTTGAGTTATAAGGAGAGGCTGGATAGACTGGGACTCTTTTCCCTGGAGTGTAGGAGGCTTAGGGTGATCTTATGGACGTCTATAAAATAATGGGGGGCATAGATCAGTTAGATAGTCAACATCTTTCCCAAAGATAGGGGAGTCTAAAACTAGAGGTTTAAGCTGAGAGGGGAGAAGTACAAAAGGGTCTAGAAGGACAATTTTTTCCTCAGAGGATGGTGAGTGTCTGGAACAAGTTGCCAGAGGTAGAGGCGGGTACAATTTTCTTTTAAAAAGCACTTAGACAGTTACATGGGTAATATGGGTATAGAGGGATATGGGCCAAATGCAGGCAATTGGGATTAGCTTAGTCATTAAAAAGAAGAGTGGTATGGACAGGTTGGGCTGAAGGGCTTGTTTGATAAGGTGCCACATAGGTCACTGTTAAATAAGTTAAGTGACCATGTATTAAGGGTAAGATCCCAGCATAGATAGAGGATAGCTTGACTGGCAGAAGACAGAGAGTGAGAATAAAGTGGTCTTTCTCAGGATGGCAGCCCGTGAGTAGTGGTGTGCCTAAAGGACCAGTATTAGGACCATGACTTTTCACAATATACATTAATGATTTGGAGGAAGGAACTGAAGGCACTGTTGCTAAGTTTGTAGATGATACAAAGA
This sequence comes from Carcharhinus amblyrhynchos, assembly GCF_965287045.1. Lineage (NCBI taxonomy): Eukaryota > Metazoa > Chordata > Chondrichthyes > Carcharhiniformes > Carcharhinidae > Carcharhinus > Carcharhinus amblyrhynchos. The sequence goes on from NC_137349.1 coordinate 15,442,785, forward strand.
TATTTAGAGGGATAAGTAGTGTTGAGGAAGCAGGGCGGCTGCAGAAGGACTTGGACAGGTTAGGAGAGTTGGCAAAAAAGTGGCAGATGGAATACAATGTAGCAAAGTGTGAGGTTATGCAGCTTGGAAGGAGGAATGGAGGCATAGACTATTTTCTAATTGGAAAAATGCTTAGGAAATCATAAACACGAAGGAACTTGTGAGTCATTGTTCAAGATTTTCTTAAGGTTAACATACAGATTCAGTCAGCAGTTAGGAAGGCAAATGCAATGTTAGCATTCATGTCGCGAGGTCTAAAATACAAGAGCAGGGATGTACTTCTGAGGCTGTATAACATTCTGGTCAGACCCCATCTGGAATATTGTGAGCAATTTTGGGCCCCATATGTAAGGAAGGACCTTGGAAAGGATCCAGACGAGGTTCACAAGAATGATCCTGAGAATGAAGAGCTTGTCGTATGAGTGAGGACTCTAGGTCTGTACTCGTTGGAGTTTAGAAGGATGAGGGGGGATCTTATTGACGCTTACAGGATACTGCAACGCCTGGATAGCGTGGACGCGGAGGGGATGTTTTCAATAGTAGGAAAATTAGAACCGGGGACATAACCTCAGGCTAAAGGGACAATCCTTTAAAACAGAGATAAGGTGGAATTTCTTCAGTCAGAGAGCGGTGAATCTGTGGAACTCTTTGCAGTAGAAGGCTGTGGAGGCCAGGTCACTGAGTATCTTTAAGACAGAGATAGATAGGTTCTTGATTAATAAGGGGATGAGGGGTTATGGGGAAAGTCAGGAGAACGGGTACAAGAAAAAAAATCAGCTATGATTGAATAGCGGAGCAGACTCAATGGACCTAATTCTGCTCCTATGTCTTATGGTCTGATGGTCTTTCCATGCTGTAAACCTCTGTGGCTCTATGGATCCTGTCTGACCATTTTGATTCTAAGTGCTGGGTGAATTCGAAACTGGGAGTGTTTCAGATCTGACTTTTAGACACGTTCTCAGGTAACTCCACAGGCACTCTGCCTGAAAAAAATTAGCAATTCCAAATTGTGCTGTATAAGCCTGTGAGCTGGGCTTATTGCACCCAAAACCCTGCAGCTCCGGTCAGTGCCTCCAACTGCGCTTGCACAGGAAAAAATAATTAATAGAATGGTGCTCCCTAGCACATCGCTGCCAGGCCAGATAATGCCTCCCCCATGCCTCCACAGACATTGCCCTCCCCTACAACATTACTGAGCCCCTTAACGAACATCAACAGCTCTTACAGTTCAAGGCAGCGCGTGTACTGAACTGGATTGCTGCTCTATAATTCAGTCATTGCTCCGCATTCTCCCCGGCATCATTTTCATCTTTTGGAGACATTCACTTCAGAAGCTTTCTTCCAAAAGTAAAAGTAATTTTTTCGTGTTATTTGTCACTTTCATGTCGACCATTTCAGAGAAAGTGCTGTGCAACAGATCAAAGAGAATAGAATAAAATGGACAAAATTGTATCACTTTCCGCTGTCGCCCCCAAGAAAATTCATATTATGGAATCACAGCACTTTTAAAGAACTATCCAATTAGTCCCATTCTCCTGTCCTTTCTCCTGAGCCCTGCAGTTCCCACCCCCCCGCTTCAAATATTTATCAAATTCCTGTCTGAACATTATTGTAGAATCTACTTCCACCATCCTCTCGCACAATGCATTCCAGGTCATAAAAACCCATCACATAAGACTATAATACATAGGAGCAGAATTAGGCCACTTGGCCCATCGAGTCTGCTCTGCTATTCAATTATGGCTGCTATTTTTCTCATCCCCATTCTCCAGCCTTTTTCCCATAACCCTGATCCCCTTATTAATCAAGAATGTATCTATCTCTGTTTTAAAGACACTCAATGACTTGGCCTCCACAGCCTTCTACAGCAAAGTGATTCCACAGATTCACCAGTTTCTGGCTGAAGAAATTCCTCCTCATCTGTTTTAAAGGATTGAAGCCTTAGGCTAAGGTTGTGCCCTCTGATTCTAGCTTTTCCTACTAGTGGAAACATCCTTTTCATGTCCACCCTGTCTAGGCGTTGCAGTATCCTGTAATCTTCAATAAGATATCTCCTCATCTTTCTAAGCTCCAATGAATACAGACCCAGAGTCCTCAACCATTCCTCATACAGCAAGCTTTTCATTCTAGGGATCATTCTTGTGAATATCCTCTGGGCCCTTTCCAAGGCCAGCGCATCCTTCCTTAGATATGGGACCCAAAGCTGCTCACAATACTCTAAGTGAAGTCTGACCAGAGCCTTTTACAGCCTCAGAACTACATGCTTGCTCTTGTATTCTAACCCTCTCGACATGAATGCTAACATTGCATTTGCCTTCCTAACTGTCGACTGAATCTATATGTTAACCTGAAGAGAATCTTGAACAATGACTCCCAAGTCCCTTTGTGTTTCTGATTTCCTAAACATTTTGCCATTTAGAAAAATACCGTTACATCAGACTCCAGCTTCACCCTCCATTCTTTCTTCCAAAGTGCATAACCTCACACTGTTCCACACTGTATTCCATTTGCCACTTCTTTGCCCACTACACGCAGGGTAGAATAGGTGTAGGGTGATGCGGCGGCGCGGGCTCGTTGGGCCGAAGGGCCTGTTTCCCATGCTGGGTTGTTCTTTGTTCTTTGTTCTTTGTTCTCCTAACCTGTCCAGGTCCTTCTGCAGCCCCGTTGCTTCCTCAGTATCTCTACATATCTTTGTATCATCTGCAGACTTAGCAAGAGTGCCTTCATTTCCTTCCTCCAAATCATTAATGTAAAGTGTGAAAAGTTGTGTCCCCAGCACTGACCCCTGAGGCACACCACTAGTCACCAGCTGCCATCCTGAGAAAGATCCCTTTTTCCCACTCTCTGCCTTCTGCCAGTCAGCCAGTCCTCTTTCCATGCCAGGATCTTACTCTTAACACCACGTGCACTTAATTTATTTAACAGTCTCCTATGCAGCATCTTGTCAAAGACTTTCTGGAGATCTAAATAAATCAATTACATCCAGTGGTTCTCCTTTATCTAACTTTCTTGTTACCTCCTCAAAAAACTCTACCAGATTTGTCAGACATGACCTCTCCTTGACAAAGCCTGGCTGGCTCAGTCCTATTTTATCATACACTGCCAATCACTCTGCGATCTCATAGAACATAGAACACTACAGCACAAACAGGCCCTTCGGCCCACGAGTTGCGCCGATCACATCAACACCTACCAATCCATAGACCTATCTATAACCCCCAATCCCATTAAATCCCATATACTCATCCAGAAGTCTTTTAAAAGACCCCAGCGAGTTCGCCTCCACCGCCACTGACGGCAGCCGATTCCATTCACTCACCACCCTCTGAGTGAAAAACTTACCCCTAACATCACTTCTGTACTTGCCTCCCCGCACCTTAAAACTGTGTCCTCTCGTAGCGACCATATCAACCCGGGGAAATAGCCTCTGAGAATCCACCCTATCTATTCCTCTCAACATTTTATAAACTTCTATCAGGTCGCCTCTCAACCTTCGTCTCTCCAGGGAGAAGAGTCCCAGCTCCCTCAACCTAACTTCATAAGGCATGCCTCCCAGTCCAGGCAACATCCTTGTAAATCTCCTCTGTACCCTTTCAATAGCTTCTATGTCCTTCCTATAGTGAGGCGACCAGAACTGCGCACAGTACTCCAAGTGAGGCCTGACAAGGGTCTTATAAAGTTGCAGCATTACCTCCCGATTCCTAAATTCAATCCCTCGATTAATGAAGGCCAGTACACCATATGCCTTCTTGACCACATCCTCCACCTGCGAGGCCGATTTAAGAGTCCTGTGGACCCGGACCCCAAGATCCTTCTGCTCTTCAACACTGCTAAGACTCCTGCCCTTGATAGTGTACTCGTTCATCCCATTGGTCCTGCCAAAAGGGACGACTACACATTTATCCGCGTTGACGTCCATCTGCCACTTCTCCGCCTAGTCCTGCTTCCTATTTATGCCCTGCTGCAACTTCTGACATCCTTCCAGACCATCCACAACACCATTGACCTTCGTGTCATCAGCGAACTTACTAACCCATCCCTCCACTTCCTCATCTAGGTCATTTATGAAAATGACAAACAGCAAGGGTCCTAGAACAGATCCCTGGGGCACTCCACTGGTGACTGACCTCCATGCAGAAAAAGACCCATCCACAACCATCTTTAATAATGGACTCTAAAATCTTGCTAATGACCAAAGGCAGGCTAACCGGCCTATAATTTCCCATCTGCTGCCTCCCTCCCTTCTTAAACAGCAGTGTTACATTAGCTACTTCCCAGTCCTCTGGTACCCTCTCTGCCTCCAGTGATTCTTGAAAGATTACCACCAATGCCTCCACAATTTCCTCAGCTATCTCTTTTGGAACCCTAGGGTGTAGTACATCCGATCCAGGTGATTTATCCACATTCAGACCTTTCAGTTTCCCCAGAATCTTCTCTTTAGTGATGGCCACCACACTCACCTGTGCCCCCTGACTCTCCTGGAGCCTTGCATCCCACTGATATCTTCCACCGTGAACAGTGATGCAAAACTATTCAGTTCCTCTGCCATTGCTTTGTTTCCTATTATTACCTCTCCAGCCTCATTTTCCAGTGGTCCAATGGCTATTTTTACCCCTCTCTTATCTTTTACATATTAAAAAAACTCTTCCTATTTTCTTTCATATTACCAACTAACTTACACTTATATTTCATCTTCTCCCCCCTTATTGTTTTTTCAGTTGTCCTCTGCTCACTTTTAAAGGCTTCCCAGTTGCCTGGCTTCCCACTAATCCTTGCCACTTTGTATGCTTTATCTCTTGCTTTTATGCTGTCCTTGACTTCTCTCGTCAGCCATGGATGCTTCAATCTCCCTTTAGCCTGTTTCCTCCTCCTTGGTATGAATTTCAGTTGTGCCTCCCGAAAAACTCTCAAAAACTCCTGCCATTGCTTTTCCACTGTCTTCCCTGCTCGGCTCCCTTTCCAATCAGCTCTGGCCAGCTCCTCCTTCATATCTTTGTAGTTACCTTTATTTAATTGTAATACCGTTACATCTGACTCCAGCTTCTCTCTCTCAAACTGCAGGGTAAATCCTATCAAATTGTGGTCACTGCTCCCTAAGGGTTCCTTCACGTTAAAATTCCTTAATCAATTCTGCCTCATTACACATCACCAAATCCAGAATTACCTTGTCCCGAGTAGGCTCTGTCACTAGCTGCTCCAAAAAAACATCTCTTAGACATTCCACAAATTCCTTTTCTTGGGATCTACATACACCTGATTTTCTCTAGAATTTCTCCTCACCTCAACGGATTTGTTTGCTGAGTAATCAGCATCCTCTTATTACCTAGCCCCCTGCCAGTCGAAATAGTTTCTCTTGATTTGCTCCCTTGAAAACTCTGGATGATTTTGAACACCTGTTAAATCTCCCCTTAATCCTCCTTTGCCCTTTTCATGTAACGTGGCTCTGAAAAAGTTTAAAATATTTATTAGGCACAAGTAAGTCTTACGTTAACACTGCAATGAAGTTACTGTGAAATTCCCCTAGTTGCCACACTCCAGCTCCTGTTTGGGTCAGTGCACCTGACCAGCTCGTCTTCCAGAACATGGGAGGAACCCAGAACAAACCCCCACTGGGAGGACATGCAAACTCCACAAAGACAGTGCCCAAGCTGGGAATCGAACTCTGGCACTGTGAGGTAGCAGTGCTAACCACTGTGCCACCATGTTTTGCAACATAGATGAGTAAACTTGGCTCAGTTTCTGCATCGGAAGATGATGACCTTAAGCACCTCCAGTCTGACACTGAGGAGGTTTCGCATCAGAAGAACATAAGACTTAGTTACAGGTGTAGGACGTTCAGCCCTTCAAGCCTGCTCTGCCATTCAACAAGATCATGGATGACCTGGTTGTAGTCTCGACTCCATTTTGCCAACTTCTCCCCCCCCGCATTGTCCTTTACTCTCTTGTCTATCAAAATATGTCCATATCCTCCTTAAATAAATTCAGCCTTTACTACCTTTTGGGAAAGAGAATCCCATATAATAACGACCCTTTGAGAGAAAGTGGGCGAGATTCTCTGGCCTCTCAGCCACGTGTTTCTTGGCAGTCAAGGGTGGTGTACTGTTCGATGGCAGCAGGATTCTCTGGTCCAGCCACTGTCAATGGATTTCCCGTTGATGTCATTCCACACCGCCGTGAACCCACAGACTGGGGTGAGCTGCCAGCAGGACTGGAGAACTCCACCAGTGTGAATGGCTGGAGAATTCCAGCCAATATGTCTCCTCATCTCCATTCTAAATGGTAGATCTCTTATTCCTTAAACTGTGCCCCCAATGCTAGTCTCTCCCACGAGTGGAAACATCCCTTCGGTATGCACCTATCAAATCCCCTCAGGATCTTATATTCAATAATGTTATATTTGGTCCCCATACCCAAATCATCTCTATCGAAAATGAACAGCTGTGGCCCTAGGACTGATCCTTGTGGCACCCCATCAACAGCACACTATCCTCAGAATGACCCATTTATTCCTTCTCTCTGTTTCCTGCTAACCAATTCTCAATCCATTGATGTGCATTACCCCCAGTCCTATGTGCTCTAGTTTGGTTTACTACCCTCCTGTCTGAGACCTTATCGAAAGCCTTATAAAAGTTCACATACCACCACATCCACTGGTTGTCCTTTGTCTATGCTGCAAGTAACATCCTCAAGAAAACTCCAGCAGGTTTGTCAAACATGATTTCTCTATCATAAAGCCATGCTGGCTCTACCCAACCATATCATTATTTTCCAAGAGTCCAGTTACCACATCATTTGTAATAGATTCTAATATTTTCCCTAATACTGATGTCACACTCACAGGTCTGTAGTTCTTCATTTTCTCTCTCCCTCTCTTAAATAGCAGGGTTATTATCATAATCTTGGGAGACAGAAGTCCCTTCACTGAATTCCCTTTACTTACAATTCCAAAGGCAGTACACAGAGTGCTATCAGTCAGCAGTCTACCTTTGGGAGTGTCAGAGGAACTGACACTCACAGTTAAGTATAAGATAAATACTCCCTGATTGGTCCATCAATTGATTCCTTAATCAGGGAGTTCATACTCCAATAGGCCAACCTCAACCACCTGATTGAGGTCATTACAGTTATATTTGCTATTTTCCAATCTGCAGGAATCTTTCCAGAATCTATATAATTCTGAAAAGTAACCACCAATGCACCGACAATCGCTATGACCATTTTCTTCAATACTCTGGGATGTAACTCATCTGATATCAATCTTCAGTCCAATTAATTTTTTTGAATACCTCTTTATTACTACTAATTTATTTCAGTTTTTATTTTCACAAGCCCCTTGCCTCCCCTGTATTTCTGGAAAGTTTTCTGTATCTTCCTCCATGAAGGCAGAGACAAAAGTAATTGTTTAGTTTCTTTGCAATTTCCCTGTTCTCCATTATAAATTATCCTGTCTCCATCTATAATGGACCCACATTTGTCCTTGCTAATCTTTTCCTTTTTACATCCCAAAGGAAGCTTTTACAGTCTGCCTTTATGTTACTCACTAGATGGTTTTCATATTCTCTTTTCCCTTTCTTTATCAGTCTGTTGGCCATCCTTTGCTGGATTCTAAATTACTCTCAATCTTTGACCTTACCGCTTATTCTGGTTACATTATAAGTCACTTCCTTTGATTTAATACAATCCTTAACTTCTTTTGTTAGCCACAGTTGACTCAACTTTCCTGTTGGGATTTTGTATCTTAAAGGAATGTCTATTTGTTGCAGACCATTTAAAATACTAGCCATTGCCTGCCAGCTGTCAAATCTTTTAATGTATTTTTCCAATCCACCATAGCCAATTTGCCTTTCATGCCATCATATTTTTCTTCAGGACACTAGTTTCAGAATAAACTGCATCGCTTTCAAATTTAATGTAAAACTCTTTCATATTAAGATCACTATTTTCAAATGGCTCCTTTAAAGCGAGATTATTAATCAGCCCTTTCTCATTAAAGAAGACAAAATCTAAAGTAGTCCGATCCTTTAATGTTCCTTGGTTCCTTAAAGTACTGCTCCACCTCGTACAAACTCCAGAAAGTCATCCTCTACAACATTGGTGCTAATTTTATTTACCCAGTCTATATGTAACTTTGAAGCAGCCCATTATTACTGTATTATCCATGTTACATGCAGCTCTGATTTCCTGTTTTATACTGTGCCCAATATTACCACTACAGTTTGATGGCTTATAAACAACTCCCACCAATGCTTTCTGCTCCTTGCTGTTTCTTAGCTTCACCCAAACTAATTCTACATCTTGATCCATCAATCTAAGATCCATTCTTACTAATCTACTGATATTGTTCCTTATTAACAGTGCTGTCCCTCTTCCTTACCCTGTCCCCTATCCTCCATAAATGATGAATACCCCTATAATTATATCATGACAAATAAATATTACCAATTTATGTCTGTTTGCACCTTCCAATTGTTGCAAATGCTGTGTGCATTCAAATAGAGTATCCTTAACTCTGTATTTTTTTGAAAATATTCTGCATTCTGGTATTATTTGATGCTTGCCCTCATTTCGTCTGCCTACTAATTTCACTTACTATTTCTTTATTTCCTGCTTCCAGTCTTGTTTCCTTCCAACCTGAGCTCCCTTTCTGGTTCCTATCCCCTTGCCAATCTAGTTTAAACCCTCCTCAACAACACCAGCAAGTTTCTTTATGAGGATACTAGTCCCAATCCTGCTGAGGTGTAATCTGCCCATCTTCCCCAGTCCTGCCTCAGAGCCAATTAAGATCGGCTAATTCAGTGGAGTTAGATGAACCTGAGACTTGCAGGTTCATCTAACCGTGTGGCTCAGTTAGAGGTCAGGGTGAACATTTGCCTCTGCTCTCACCAGCCTCCAATCTTATGTTCATAAAGATGAATCATAGAATCTCTACAGTGCAGAAGGAGACCATTGACCTATCAAGTTTGCACCGACCATAATTCCACTCAGGCCCTATTCCTGGATTCCACATATTTACATTGCTAGTCCCTCTAACACTAGGGTCAATTTAGCAGGGCCAATCCACGTAACCTGCACATCTCTGGACTATGGAAGCACCTGGAGGAAACCCACACAAACATGGGGAGAATGTGCAAACTCCACACAGACAGTGACCTGAGGCCGGCATTCAACTTGGGTCCCTGGCACTGTGAGGCAGCAGTGCTAACCAGTGTGCCACCATGCCACCCTCAGGTGGTAGATTTTGGCTTGGTTTGCAGGGAGCAGAATTCCCCTACTTTCAATTTTAACAGCTGGGCCATTTGTTGGAAGCTATATTTTAGCAATGGCTGAGACTGTGGTATGTAGGTGGTTGTCTAATGTATTCATTTAGTTAGTCGACATTCCTATGTCATCAGCTAATGACTTCAATAAAATGGCAGACAAAGGAATATTGTGTAAAGATTTTCAGCATCCTTCTTGATACATAAGAACATAAGAACATAAGAAATAGGAGCAGAAGTAGGCCATCTGGCCCTTCGAGCCTGCCCCGCCATTCAATAAGATCATGGCTGATCTGTCGTGGCTCAGTTCCACTTTCCCGCCCTCTCCCCATAACCCTTAATCCCTTCTCTTATCAAAAACCCATCAACCCGCTTCTTAAAAATATTTAGCGAGGCAGCCTCCACCACTTCAACGGGCAGAGAATTCCAGAGATTCACCACCCTTTGAGTGAAGAAGTTCCTCCTCAACTCCGTTCTGAACCGCCCCCCCTTTATCTTGAGGCTGTGCCCCCTAGTCCTACTGTCTTTTTTGAGCGGGAAGAGTCTCTCCACCTCTATCCTATCCATCCCATTCATCATCTTATACGTCTCAATGAGATCTCCCCTCATTCTTCTAAACTCTAACGAGTACAAGCCTAGTTTATTCAGCCTCTCCTCATAGCTCAACCCCCTCAACTCCGGTATCAGCCTAGTAAACCTCCTCTGCACTCCCTCCAAGGCCAAAATATCCTTGCGCGGGTGCGGCGCCCAAAACTGCACACAGTACTCCAGCTGCGGCCTCACCAATGCCCTATACAGCTGCAGCAAGACCTCCCTACTTTTATATTCAATCCCCCTCGCTATGAAGGCCAGCATCCCATTCGCCTTCCTGACCACCTGCTGCACCTGCAGGCTGGGTTTTTGCGACTCATGCACAAGGACCCCGAGGTCCCTCTGCACCGTCGCCTGCTGCAGTTTTTCGCCACGTAAGTAATAGTCCTTCCTACCATTCTTCCTACCAAAGTGGACCACCTCACACTTGCCAACATTAAATTCCATTTGCCATTTCCTGGCCCATTCGCCCAGCCTATCTAGATCCTTCTGCAGACTCTCCACACCCTCCGCACAATTTGCCTTTCCCCCAATCTTGGTGTCATCAGCAAATTTCGACACCCTACACTCGGTTCCCTCCTCCAGATCATCTATATAAATGGTAAATAGCTGAGGCCCCAGCACCGACCCCTGGGGCACCCCACTAGTCACCAACCGCCAATCCGAATAGCACCCATTGACCCCCACTCTCTGCCTCCTATTTGACAACCAATCCTCTATCCACGCTAACACCCTACCCCCAACTCCATGTCCTCTGACCTTCTGCAGTAACCTCTTGTGAGGTACCTTATCAAACGCCTTCTGAAAATCCAGAAAGACCACATCCACCGGCTCTCCTCTATCCACCGCCCTAGACACATCCTCATAGAACTCCAGTAAATTTGTCAGACACGACTTCCCTTTAATGAAACCGTGTTGCGTCTGCCCTATCAAGCAATTCCCTTCAAGATGCCTCGCAATTTCCTCCTTAATGACGGATTCTAACATTTTACCTACCACAGACGTTAAACTAACCGGCCTGTAATTCCCCGCCTTTTGCCTGGCACCCTTCTTAAACAACGGCGTAACATTAGCCGTTTTCCAATCCTCCGGCACTTCCCCGGAATCCAGCGACGTCTGGAAAATAACCACCAAGGCATCCACTATCACCTCCGCCATTTCTTTCAGAACCCTCGGATGCATTCCATCCGGTCCTGGGGACTTGTCCACAATCAGCCCCTCCAGTCTGTTGCGCACCACCTCTCTAGTAACAGTAATGTCATTAAGACCCTCCAGTCCTACCACCTTTCCATCGCTAACACCCGGCAAATTATTCACGTCCTCCTCCGTGAAGACAGAAACAAAAAAGTTATTCAAGACCTTAGCCATATCCCCATCCCCTACCACTAGGTCCCCTTTCTCATCCGCTAAGGGACCAACGTTCACCCTAGCCAGCCTCTTCCTTTTTATATATTTATAAAAACTCTTGCTATCCTTTTTTATATTAAGCGCTAGCCCAGCTTCATAGCTTCTTCTACCCTCCTTTATCAACTTTTTTGTCAATCTTTGTTGACATTTAAACCTCTCCCAATCCTCTTCTCGCCCACTGCTCTTAGCTACTCTAAATTCCTCCGCTTTTAATTTAACACTTTCCTTCACCTCCTTCGTTATCCACGGCTTATTACCTCTCTTCCTACTGTCCTTTTTAACCATCGGAATAAATTTCTGCTGAGCACCAAGAAAGATCTCCTTAAAGATCCTCCACTGCTCCTCAGCAGACCTACCTTCCAACGCGCTCCCCCAGTCCACATTCGCCAATTCTTCTCTCATCCTACCATACTCCCCTCTATTCAAACAAAGGACACGTGTCCGGGAACCCACTTTCTCCTCCTCCATCTGCAACAGAAACTCCACCATACAATGATCACTCTCTCCAAGAGGATCCTTCACCTCAAGGTCCCTAATTCTACCCGCCTCATTACATAGCACCAGATCCAAGATAGCTCGCTCCCTCGTCGGCTCCAACACACACTGTTCCAGGAAACTATCCCGGCAGCATTCCAAGAACTCCTCCTCGAGCCCACCTCGTCCAACATGGGTCGACCAATCAATATGCAGATTGAAATCCCCCATAACTACTGCCGTCCCATTCCTGCACGCCGCACTTATTTGCGCGTTAACAGCCCGCCCCACCTCCAGATCATTATTCGGGGGCCTATAGACGACACCCACCAGCGTCTTCCTCCCTTTGCTGTTCCTAATCTCCACCCACAACGATTCCACTTTCTGCTCTTTGGCTCCGATATCATCCCTTGCTACCACCTTGATGCTGTCCTTAATCAGCAGAGCTACGCCACCCCCTCTTTCCTCCTGCCTATCCTTCCTAAACACTTGATAGCCCTGTACATTCATCTCCCAGTCCCTGTCACCTTGCAGCCACGTCTCTGTAATGGCCACCAGATCGTATCCATTTGTGTCGATCTGCGCCACCAGCTGATCCACTTTATTCCGAATGCTTCGTGCATTCAGATAAAGCGCTTTCATCCCAGCCTTCTTCTGGACCCTATTTGCCGTAACGCCACCACTTGGGACATCCTCAGCCTCTTCCCTTACCTGTACCCTATCCTTAACTGTAGACCTCCTAACATCACCTACCCTCGCACCCTCCCCCCCCCTAATTAGTTTAAAGCCCTGTCTACAGTCCTCTTTACTCGATTCGCCAGCACTCTGGTCCCAGCACGATTCAGACCAACCCCATCCCGCCCGAACAAGTCCCACCTACCCCAATACTGGTGCCAATGCCCCATAAATTCGAACCCATTCCTCCCACACCAATCTCTGAGCCACCCATTCACTTCCTTTATCCTGTCAACCCTACGCCCGTCTGCACTCGGTTCAGGCAGTAGCCCAGAGAAGACCACCTTGTCGGTTCTACTTTTTAATTCCATTCCCAGCTTCTCATACTCCCTCCCCAGATCCTCAGTCCGCACTTTGCCTACGTCGCTGGCACCCACATGTACCACCACAACTGGGTTCTCACCCTCCCACTCCAGATTCCTCTGCAGCCCAGCTGCGACATCCTGTACCCGAGCACCAGGCAGACAACACACCCTTCTGTGCACTTTGTCATTGTGACAAAGGACAGTGTCAATACCCTTCACCCCACTATCCCCAATCACTACTACGTTCCTTTTCCCCTTCTCTTTGCCTATGTCCTGCTGCATCACTGTACCGTGTGCAGTTTGCTCACCAACCTCACCTGCCTCGTCCTCTTCCAGAGTGGAAGCAAGAACCTCAAACCTGTTATGCAGATTAAGAGGCTGAGGCCTCCGCTCCTCACCCCCCTTCCTCCTCCCAGCAGCCCCCTTTTGTTCCTGACCCTTAGATTTAGACAGTCTAGAGGGGGTGGATGTCACTTGCACCCCATTGACAATGACACCCTCTCTCCCCCTGATGAGCCTCAGTGTCTGTAGCTCAGAGGCCAGCTCATCCACCTTGAGCTGGAGCTCCTCCAGCAACCTGCACTTACTGCAGACATGGTCTCTGGGAAGGACCCTGGGGTCCACCAGTTCCCACATCATACAGGAACCGCACATCACATGTCCCTCCATTATTCAATATAATTTGTTGTGGGAAAAATTTTTTCCTTGTTTTTTGCTGTAGTAGTTTTGAAAAAAAAAAAAATTTTTTTTTTCCTTGTTCTTTCCACCTGGCCTTTTTACCTTCCAGCCCTTTTTGATATTAAGCCCTAATAGCTCACTCTGCTTCCCTCTCACTCCGCTGCCCGCTCCGACGCTGCCCGCTATCTACACCAGGCCTCCTTTTAAACTTGGCGCTGATTTAAAGCTGATGGGCCACAACGGCCTGATAATCACTCCCTCACAATTCTTAAAGCAGTAAATACAATAGTGGTACAATAGTTATCGCTGCTGCCTCACAGTGCCAGGGACCCAGGTTCAATTCCCCGCTTCAGGTTGCTATCAGTGCCAAGTCTGCATGTTCTCCCCATGTCTGTGTGGGTTTCCTCCAGGTGCTCTGGTTTCCTCCCATGGTTCAAAGATGTGCGAGTTAGGTTGATTGGCCGCGCTAAGTTGACTCCAGTGTTGAGGGATTATCAGGGTAAATATGTGGGGTTAGGGTAATAAGGCCTGTGTGGGATTGTGGTTGGTACAAACTCAATGGGCCGAATGGCCTCTTTCAGTATTGTAAGGATTCTATGATTCTATCATATGATCTGTCTGTGTGGAATCTGCATGTTCTCCCCATGTCTGTGTGTGTTTCCTCCAGGTGTTTCCTCCCACAGTCCGAAAGGCATGCTGGTTAGGTGCATTGGCCATGCTAAATTCTGTTTCGGTGTACCCGAACAGGTCCCAGAGAGTGGCGACTAGGGGATTTTCACAGTAACTTCATTGCAGTGTTAATGTAAGCTATTTGTGACACTAATAAATAAAGTTAGGATCTGTGACAGACTTAAGAGGAGAACAAATGTCCAAAACACTATTAAACAAGGTCACGCTGGAGAAATCCAGGATAGGCCAGAATTATTGGGCTGTGCCCAGTTGTTTCCTGTGGCTTTCAAATTCTAATAGGGATTCAATTTTGTCGAGAGCACTTAAAATGATTTATTCCATCAAATTTGCTATTTTAGCTTATGCTGGTCACTATTTGCAAGGCTGATGTCTGCGGCATGTCGAGGTACTTGAAAACTAAAGCACATCTGATGGATTGAGCGTTCCCAGGGGCTCTGCAGGAAAAATAAATAAATTAAGGAGAAAGTGCTTGATGTGGGACTGGCCAAATGGGAATGATCGGCAGAGGTCCACTCCATCTTGGCTTTGTCTGGCACTGAGCTTTTAGTGAATTACCTGGTGATTTTCAGGCCTCTGTCATCTGACAGACGATTAGCTGCACTGTTATGAAGCTGTCAAGGTTCACTGTGCTCGCTTAGAGTACTGGCTTCCAGCATTCTGCATCAGTTTTTGGCATGTTGTAATGAATTGGCTTCTTCTCTACTCCGGTGCATATTCCAGCCATTGGCTTATTCCAAACTCTTTTTTTCTGATGCAACCCCGAAGTTCCTTCCATTAAGGCCATTTCGCTGAGGATAATCAGCACAAGACCATAACTATTATAAGAATAAAAATTTAGTGAAAGAGAATTGTAGGAAAATGTGCGGAGTGTGGTTGAAGGAATCTGCTGCGGTTCCAAGAAATCTGGATGATGCTTTTTCCGCTGACCCTACTTCAGCAGTTTCCAAAAAATAATGGTATTTTTCCACTTATGCTGGAACACATACATATGGTCAGAATCTCTGAGTTGGAACTTGGCATTCCTCCACAGGAATTTGTAATCTTATAGCGTAGCATCTGTCCAAGGCTGAGGTCTATAAGCAAGCCATTAGATATACCAAGATGGTGCCAGTATGTGGCAACCTCTTGCAAACTGCGCCCAGCATGCTCTCTAATTCTATCTTTTACTCCCGTTCTGCGTTTTTAAAACTCTATTCTTATAAAATCCCCTTACAGTGCAGGAGGAGGCCATTCCACCCATCGAGTTTGCACCGGCCACAAGCCTGCCCAGGACCTATTCCCATGACCCCACATACTTACCCTGCTAATCACCTGACACTAGGGTCAATTTGGCATGGCCAATCTCCCTAACCTGCACATCTTTGGCGTGTGGGTGGAAACTGGACCAAACCTACACAGACTCGGGGCGAATGTGTAAACTCCACCGACACAATGACCGGAGGACGGAATTGAACCCAGATTCCTGGCGCTCTGAGGCAGCAGTGCTAAAGACTGGGCCATCGTGCCTGACCTCTCTTTCAAACTTTTTAACCTTCCCTGCTGCCATCAGACTTTTGAATGAACATACCTTATATTAAGTTGATCTTTCTCCACACTCTAGCTGTGACTGCAACGCAACAATTCTCACCTTCTCCTTTCCATCTCTATGTACGGTGTGCTTTGACTATATACCACAAAAGAAACAATGTTTTTCACTGTATACTAATGCATAGAATCATAGAATCCCTACAGTACAGAAAGAGGCCATTCGGCCCTTTGAGTCTGCGCCAACAACAATCCCACCCAGGCCCTATCCCTGTAATCCTACTTGTTCACCCCAAATATGATAATAATAAATTAAATCAAATCAAAGACTATGCTGTAAAATTAAGTGTACAGAAGGTCACACATGTACATTCATTTAGTATCTAGTCTGAAAAACTTCTACTTGATCACCTTTCAATCTTCCCTTTTCCAGAGAAAAACTACCCCAGCCTTTCCTGAGGGTTAAGTGCTCCCTGTTCTGGTATTATCCTTGCTTATTAGTATTCTTCTTCAGACTTTGTGTTCATGTGATCATTACTAGTGTTGATCTATTTTAACTGATCTAAAAGTACTCTGCTGCTAAGTAAGCTCTGGAGTAGATTGGTAAGTGAAGCTCAACGTGAGCAGTGCGCAGTACAAATGTCACTGGGGAGGTTATGGCTGAGTGGAATTATCACTAGACTATTAATCCAGAAACTCAGCTAATGTTCTGGGGACCCAGGTTCGAATCCCACCGCAGCAGATGGTGGAATATGAATTCAATAAAAAATATCTGGATTTGAGAATCTACAGATGGCTATGAAACCATTGTCAATTGCCATAAAAAGCCATCTGGTTCACTAATGTCCTTTAGGGAAGGAAATCTGTCATCCTCACCTAGTCTGGCCTACATGTGACTCCAGAGCCACAGCAATGTGGTTGACTCTCAACTGCCCTCTGAAATGGCTGCACAAGTCACTCAGTTCCAGGGCATCTAGACTTGGGCAATAAATGCTGGCCAAGCAGGGACACCGATGTCCGATGAATGAATGTAAAAAAATGCTTGCTTCAAAATCCATTCTAATTCATCATCAGGACCACTTAATTAGATCTCTCACATATTCTGTACCACTCACATGTCCTGTCACTTAAACTCATGTGTCACTCCCAATTTCAATATTCTTTGTATCAGCCTCTGAAACTCTACCTCACGTGAATTTACCTCACAGTGGTTAGCACTGCTGCCTCACGGAGCCAGGTACCTGGGTTCAATTCCAGCCTCGGATGACTGTCTGTGTGGAGTTTGCTTGTTCTCCCCGTGTCAGCATGGATTTCCTCCAGATGCTCGGGTTTCCTCCCACAGTCCAAAGATGTGCAGGTTAGGTGAATTGGCCTTGCTAATAAATTGCCCCTTAGCATCCCAAGATGTGTAGGCTAGGTGGATTAGCCATGGTAAATGTATGGGGTTATGGGGATTGGGTAGGGAACAGAGCTTGGGTAAAATACTCTATTAAAGAGTTTGTGCAGACTTGATGGGCTGAATGACTTCCTCCAACACTGTAGGGATTCTATAATCAACTCATCCTAAAATTTATCATCCATCTCATATCCTGCATACTATCTTTATTGGCTATCATGACCTCTGAGCCTACTTCATTGCCCCGCAAGTCCCCAACATATTGACTTGATGATTCTCTCCCTCATTAACAAATCCCATCCCTTCTGAGATCGCCTCACCTTTTGCTATCTCTGTAATCACATCTAGTGTTTTAGTTGTCACCTTCTGTTCTACGAACTCTGGCTTTCTCTCTGCAACCCCCTCCTTCTGCTCCTCGTCAATGACACAGCCTTTAGCTGTCATTCTGAGATTCTTTCCATAACCCACATAGCACCTGGCATGCTATCTTGCTGTATCTCATCCCACCTTCAAAATCTAACATTGTCACTAAGCCTTTCACCACCAATCCTAAAACTGTTAACAGCGATAAAGCAAGGGAGAGATGAAAAGCAATGTTTTTACTCAGCGGGTTGTTATGATTTTGAATTCTTTACTTGAAAAGGTGGTGGAAGTAAATTCTAAAGTAACGTTCAACAGGAAACTTAGCTCTTTATTTAAAAACATCTGCAGGGCTCTGGAAATGAAAATAATTCTTCTGGAGAGTTATCATAGATCTGATGGGCTAAATGGCCCCCTTCGACATTCTATCATACTTGCTTGCCATCTGTTTTCTTTTCTGTCAAGTGATTTGTGACTTGTTGTGATATTAAAGCTGCCATATGTGTAAATTAATTGCTGCATTTTACTTGAAGACCTGCTTTTTTTCAATATCACCTTAATCAGAGTCGATAATAACTCATTAATTCCAGAGATCCACAATGGGAACTAACAGTGCTGCGGGCAAATCAGGATTAATGCAAACCTGGGTTGATGTCAAGATAGGGGAGAAAAGATGAAGAGGAGTGACGGTATTCATGTGCTAGTGAAGGGGAACTCAATTTTGACTGAGTTCCTGCTCCTGATCACAACATTTTAGCTGGAAAATACATGAGTGCAGACAGGAGTTTGGACAAATGGATGACCTGAGCAAACAGTTGCTATCTTGGGCTCAGACTTGAAAAAGACATGATCACATTTTTAAAATTTAGCTTATTTATTATTGTCATAAGTAGGCTTACATTAACACTGCAATGAAGTTGCACTCTGGCTTCTGTTCAGGTACACTGAAGGAGAATTTAGCATGGCCAATGCACCTAACCAGCATGTCTTTTGGACTGTGGGAGGAAACTGGAGCACCTGGAGGAAACCCACGCTGACATGGGGAGGGGATTTGCAGACTCCACACAAACGGTGACCCAAGCTGGGAATTGAACTCGGGTCCTATAAGGATTTTAATCAGGCAATTGAGGTTGGCCTACTTGAATATGAACTCCCTGACTAAGGGCCAAATTAATGGTCCAATCAGGGAGCCGCATGCTCAGTGTTTAAACAGGCGTGTCCGTTCCTCTGGCACTCTGGATGCAGACTGCATACTGGGAGCACTCTGTATAGTGTTGTTGGCTCTTGTAAATAAAGGAATTTTGGTGAAGGGACTTCAGCCTCTGATGACTTATTGTAAGTCCTTGGCACTGTGAAGCAGCAACGCTAACCATCGTGCCACCCATGGATGGAGAGGAAAGCTTTTGATTCTCTGGAAATCAAAGTCTACCGTGAGTCAATGAAAAATGGAGAGAATATATGAAGAAGCCCTAAAGAGAACATGATTGATTTGCAGATTAGTATTGCAAATAGATTATACATCAGGGAACAAATCAATCAGATAAATATTCAGCTGCTCCAATAGTTTCTAGTCTCAATGGCTCCTCAAGACATTTCCTCTTTTCCTTTTATAACTCTAGTTGTGCTGATCACTGGAATAATTTCAAGTGATGAGTGTGGTAAGCGATTTGACAGGTTTCTGCAGAAGAAATCCTGCAAGTATTGTCATAATAGTGAAGGAAAGAGAAACACAAAATTACATTCAATGAGCTTTAAATAAAACTCATCACACAGGCCACTAGCTGAATTGCTGCAGGGCGATTCTCTAAGAGAAGACAGGACACCCACCCTGTTACCAGAAAAGGTGCTTCAAAATACTAATTGCCATCTCCAGTGGAGACAATGGGATATATTGGCCATCTTGTCAAGAGATATTTTGCCTTTCCACTTGGAATATTAAAAGAATGGGTAAAAAGCCAGCTGAGGAGCTCCTCAGAATGTCTGTCAGTGTGTATGTTCTTGTAAAATAGAATCATAGAATCCCTACATTGCAGAAGGAGGCCATTCGGCCATCGAGTCTGCACCATCCACAATCCCAGCCAGGCTCTATTCCCATAACCTCACATATTTGTCTGCTAATTCCCCTGACACAAGTGTTAATTTAGCATGGCCACTCAACCTAACCAGCATATCTTTGGACTGTGAGAGGAAACTGGGAACACCCAGACAGAAGTATGCAGACATGGGGAAAATGTGCGAACTCCACACAGTTACCCGAGGCTGGAATTGAACACAGGTCTCTGGCACTTTGAGGCAGCAGTTCTAACTACTGTGCCACCGTGCCACCCTTCATAATACTAATTGCCATCTCCAGTGGAGACAATGGGAAATAATGGCTTCTGTGAGAGCAAGTGCTCAAGGTTTTGACACAAATGTAAAAGACAGCAAGTGCAATCATAGTACCTGTACAAATAGCCATGTGCAGGTATATTGTCGATCTCTCTCTTTCTCTGATTGTGGAAATCAGTCAAGTCAGTGACACTGCAGCTGAAAAGAGAATTGGGAACCTTCTTCACCAAACTACATAACACTGGAATCGCAAGATCGACAATTCATCTGCTGAAATCAACTTCACTGGAACCTCGAATCACGATGTCTGCAGCCTTCAATCCTTACTCCTTGCAGGTCAAGGACTATTCTGTCTAACTTTTTTAGAACATGTTTACTGACCTTGAATTCAATTCTTCTTTCTATTCTGCATGCATATATTTAGGGACAGAGGAACATAGAAAGTAGAAGCGAGAGTAGGCAGTTCCGCCCTTCGAGCCAACTCCACTATTCCATATGATCATGGCTGATTACCATCTCATCCTAACTCCACTTTCCTGCCTTTTCCCTACAGCCCTTTATCCCACTTTGGTCAAATATTTCTCTATCTCTTTCTTAAATCTATTGATTGATTCTGCACCCACTGCACTATGGGGCAGTGAGTTCCATAGATTCACAACCCTCTGTGAGAAATAGTGGCTCCTAATCTCTGCCTTGAACCTCCCCCCTCTTACCATACAACTATGCCCTCTTGTCCTAGACTGTTCTGGAAGGGAGAACAATTGGTTGACATTTACCTCATCAATGCCGATGAATATTTTATATAATCTCAATCAAATCCCCCCTCATTCTTCTGTACTCCAGTGAGTACAGGACCAAAGTATCCAACTATTTGTATGTGTTTTACCATTTTCTTGAGTGGTTAATAAACTCACTCTATCTTTGGCTCAAGGAAGCTTGGCTAAATTGACTCCTTTGTAAACATAGCTATGGGTCTGGGGAAAAGGAATCCGCAAAATGGGATTAGATCTTGTAACAGAGAGGGTGTAATGAAGACTAGGAGCCAATTCATTCCTTCTCATCTGAGATTGTAACAATGTGTGGGTATCCCAGGGACAAACTGGGGGCTCTTGCCTGGATCTGGGGACCCTCAGCTGGGGTGTGTGTTGTAACAACATCCATACTGACCCAGATTTGGATTCCTGAGAATGATCTTTGTTTGTTTGCTAACAAGCCCCAGAGGCAGGGAAAGTACCAAGTTTCTAAGGAAAGATGAGGGCCAGAATTCTCCCATCCCCTCCACCACTGGAATCTCACAGGCGGATTGCGGACAATATGAAACACCATTTACAGTCGGGCAGGAATTTTTGGCTTTTAGACCAGCACTGCTGGAGAATTCTACCTGTGGTGATAATAAAATGAATACTGATGAGTAACATTAAGATTTAGTAGTCCACATAGATAGCTTGATCAGGAAAAGTTGCACATGAATACGAATCTGTCCAAAAATAACAGAGTAGTTTTTGTAGCAAGCTTTTAAGAAGCTTCAGGTGGCCAATCCAAATCATGTAATCAACAGTGCTTTATTTAGCTTGCATTGATAACATTTTAATTAATTGTATTGAAGCTGATTTCAGAGCTCACCCTCATCGTCACCCCCCTTCCTCTTTCTTCACCACCCTCCACAGGTATAGTCGACTTCTGTATTCAAAAGATTTCCCCCAATCTTAAATATAATATATTTCTTACACAGCCTCCGTGTTGCTTCAGTGTGAAGAAACAAACTGTTCTCATTTACAACACTGAATCCATACTTTATCTAAAAATAAATACACCTCAGTTCAAACCTGCACATATATTGATTACAGTTCCAAGTATTAATATCTGAAACATAATGATGTCATGTGTGTCCAGGTCACATGAGCAGAAATGTGAGAACCACCACCAATCCACCTTCTTCTGTTGGGATAAAGATACAGAAGTCTGAGGTCACATATCAACTGACTCAAGAACAGCTTCTTCCCTGCTGCCATCAGACTTTGGAATGAACCCACCATATGTTAAATTGATCTTTCTCTACACCCAACTATGACTGTAATATTACATTCTGTACCCTCTTCTTTCCTTCTCTATGTACGGTATGCTCAGCCTGCATAGTGTGCAAGAAACAATACTTTTCACTGTATCCCAATGCATTTACCAGGGTGTTGCCTGGTATGGAGGGCATTAGCTATGAGGGGAGGTTGGAGAAACTTGGTTTGTTCTCACTGGAACGGCGAAGATTGAGGGGCGGCCTGATAAAAGTCTACAAGATTATGAGCGGCATGGACAGACTGGATAGTCAGAAGCTCTTTCCCAGGGTGGAAGAGTCAATTACTAGGCGGCATACGTTTAAGATGTGAGGGGCAAGGTTTAAAATAGATGTACGAGGCAAGTTTTTTTACACAGAGGATGGTGGGTGCCTGGAACTCATTGCCGGGGGAAGGTAGTGGAAGCAGATATGGTAGTGAGTTTTAAGGGGCATGTAAGACATGAATAGGTTGGGAATAGAGGGATGCGATCTCCACAAGGATCGTGGGCTTTAATATTGTTGGGCAGCATGGTCGGTGCAGGCATGGAGGGTCAAAGGCCCAGTTCCTGTGCTGTAATTTTCTTTGTTCTTTGCTTCATGTGACAATAATGAATTAAATCAAACACTGGCGGTTCACAGTGTGAAATCAGATAACACTCAGCGATTAGTAACAGTACAACACCGGGAATCACAGACCCCTAAGATAGAAGGCATACCTCACAGATGGCAATGACTTTCAAGCATTATTTTTCCTGAATAGAACTATCATCACTCGTTCAGAAGTCCGAGGTGTGATCAATAAAATGTGATACAAGAGCAACTGAGTCTGGATAGATGCCTTTTCACTGAGTTTAAAGTTTATTAATTAGTGTCTCAAGTAGGCTTACATGAACATTGCAGTGAAGTTACTGTGAAAATCCTCCAGGTGCTACACTCCGGCACTAGTTTGGGTACGTCGAGGGAGAATTTAACATGGTCAATGCAACCAACCAGCACGTCTTTTGGACTGTGGGAGGAAACCAAAGTCCCTGGAGGAAACTCACACAGTGAGTACGTACAGACTCCACACAGACAGTCACCCAAGCCGGGAATTGAACCCTGGTTCCTGGCGCTGTGAGGCAGCAGTGCTAACCACTGTGCCAGTGTGCTGCCCAATCGGCTAGAAATACCTGTCATATTTCTATCACAGATTTGTATGGGGACGGACGTAATATCTTTCAGACATTAACACTCACCTTAAGGAGGAAATCATATCAAACTACTGCTAAATTTAAATGAGTTGCTTTTTCTTTATTCTTTCTTGTAAGAAGTAAATGGTACGGAGCAGAAATTTCAACAAGTGAGATTATTGCACCAATACTTAATACACTTCCATCAAATTCCTTTCTTTGCTACTTCATGGAGGCAGCTTGTTTCAAATGGGTTAACTCCTCAGTTAAGATAACAAAGAACTGAGACGTTACATCACAACCGCTGGCAGAGGTGTAATTACTCGTGACAGGTTGACATTGGCAGATTCCATTATAAATGCAGAAACAGGAACTCATAATGGAAAAATGTGACAACAATGTAACAACAGGAAATAGGGTTTTGTTGACAGATGCACACAAGTGTAGGATTATTACTACATTATGGACATGTTGATCATCAACCAATGTTTCCTCACTCCTCCCCCTGCCTCACCCTGAAAATGCCTGTTTGCTATAATCGTGGACTCTCTCAGCCCGCTCATTGACTGGGGAATAATCAGGGAGCCTCCAAAATGTTAATTGTGGAACATATGCCCACATAGTGGGAGATTCGGAGGATATTCACCAGGATGCTGCTTAGGATGGAACACTTAAGTTATAAAGAGAAGATGGATAAGCTTAGGTTGTTTTTGTTGGAGCAAAGAAGACTGAGGGGTGACCTGATCGAGGTGTTCAAGATTGTGAGAGGCATTGACAGAGTGGATAGAGAGCTGCTATTCCCCTTAGATGAAGGGTCAATCATTAGGGGACATAAGTTCAAAGTGAGGGGCAGGAGGTGTAGAAGTGATGTGACGAAAATCTCTTTACCCAGAGGGCGGTGACAGTCTGGAATATGCTGCCTGGGAGGGTGGTAGTGGTGACTTGCCTCACATCCTTTAAAATGTACTTGGGTGAGCACTTGGTACCTCATAATCTTCAAGTCTATGGGTCAAGTGTTGGTAAAAGGGATTAGGTGGGAGGTCAGGTGTTTAGAATAACTACTGTGCAAAAGGAGGCCATTTGACCCATCGAGCCTGCACTGACAACAATCCCACCCAGACCCTACCCCCCATAACTCCATGTATTTACCCTGCTAGTCTCCTGACATTAAGGGGCAATTTCCCATGGCCAATCAACCTAACACACACATCTTTGAACTGTGGGAGGAATCCGGAGCACCCGGAGGAAACGCATGCAGACACAGGGTGAATGTGGAAACTCCACACAGGCAATCACCCGAGGCCAGAATTGAACCTGGGTCCCTGGCACTGTGAGGCAACAGTGCTCATCACTCTGCCACCATACTGGCATCACGTGTCACTCCAGACTCGATGGGTCAAAGGACCTTTTCTGAACTGTATGATTCTATGTTTGAAAAGGTAGATTTTCAAAAAAAGCTTTACAAAGGTAGAAAGACGAAGGTTGAGAATTCAGGAGGGTACAGTTCAGGGGACTGGGGACTGATTATAGATTGAAGCAAAGGGGATGCATTGGATACAAGATTTAGGGAAGAAAAGGCTGAATGGGATGGTATACAGGCTGGAGGCCATTATTGAAATAAAACCATGGATAGATTCAAAGAATTGTTATGTTGCAGGTGAAGGCCATTCAGCCCTTCTTATGCACTGGCTGTCCAAATGAGCATTAGTGCCATTCTCTGCCTTCACCCCATAACCCTGCACATTGTTTCTATTTAAATAATAATCTAATGCCCTCTTGGGGGAATGCCTTGATTGAACCTGCCTTCTCCACACTTCATTGCAGCGCATTCCAAACTCGAACCAATCACTGTGCGAAAAATGTTTCTTTTTCTCACATCACATTTGTTTCTTTTGCAAATAACTTTAAACCTGTGCCCTCTTGTTCTTGCTCCTTTGACAAGCAGGGACAATTACTCCCTACCTACTCTGTCCAGCCCTCTCATGGTTTTCAACAATGTTACAAATCCCTTCTTAGCCTTTTTATCTCCAAGAAGAAAAGTCCCAACATTGCAACCTATCTTCAGAACTGAAGATTCTTATTCCTGGAATCATTATTGTAAACACCTTGTTCACTCTCTGCAATGTGTTCACATACTTCCTATTGTGTGATACTCTGAACTGTGCTACTCCAACTGCAATCCAACTAATATCTTATGCAAGTTCGGCATAATCTCCTTGCTTTTGTATCCCATTGATAAAGCCCAGAATACTAGATGCTTTATTAACCACTCCCTTCACCTGTCCTGCCACCCTTAATGACCTATGCACAAATATACCCAGATCCTGCTGCTCATGCACACCCTTTAGTATTGTAGCTCTTATTTAATATGGTCTCTGTATATTCTATGGGTAACACAGTTGCACAGTGGGAAACACTGCTGCCTCACAGCACCAAGGACCCCGGTGTGATTACCAGCTTGGATTATTGTCTGTGTGGAGCCTGCACGCTCTCCCTGTGTCTGCGTGGGCTTCCTCCAAGTTCTCCAGTCTCTTCCTGCAGACCAAAAGATGTGCTGGATAAGTGCATTGGCGATGCTAAATTCTCCCGAACAGGTGCTAGAGTGTGGCGATTAGGGGATTTTCACAGTAACTTCATTGCAGCGTTAATGTTAGCCTACCTGTGACTAATAATGTAACTTCTTCCTACTGAAACGAATCACCTCACATTTCTCTGTATTGAGTTTCATCTGCTGCTTATTTATCCATTTCACCACTTTTTCTCTGTCCTTTTGAAGTTCTATACTGCCCTTTTTACGGTTTACTGTGTTTCCAAGCTTTGTGTCATTCACAAGCATTGAATTTGTTCCCTGCACACCTAGGTCATTAGGATTTATCAGGAAAAGCAAGGATTCCACTGCAAACCCCGGGGGACTCCATTGCAAACCTTCTTCCAGCCTGAAAAATATCCATTGAGCATCCAGTTTTGTATCCATATTTTTACTGTTCCTTTTATTCCATGAGTTATAACTTTCCTCACAAGTCTGTTGTGTACCACTGTATTGGATGCCTTCTGAAAGTCCACGTACACTACATCAACCGCATTACGCTCATCAACACTCTCTGCTACCTCTTCAAAAAACTTTAGCGAGATAATTAAATAATCAACTTACAGATTCCCATTTTATCCCAAGTAATTGTTTCTAGAAGTTTCCCTACCATCAAAGTTAAACTGACTGGTCTGTAACTGCTGGACTTATTCTTACAACCATTTTTGAACAATGGCGGAATATTTG
The DNA here is from genome assembly GCF_965287045.1 of Carcharhinus amblyrhynchos. Classification (NCBI taxonomy): domain Eukaryota; kingdom Metazoa; phylum Chordata; class Chondrichthyes; order Carcharhiniformes; family Carcharhinidae; genus Carcharhinus; species Carcharhinus amblyrhynchos. The sequence goes on from NC_137349.1 coordinate 15,469,062, forward strand.
CAATTCTCCAGTCTTCTGGCAATTCCCCAGGATCTGGGGAAGAATGGGGGATTATGGCCGGCAATTTCCGTTCTTCCTTTCTTTGATATCCTTGATACATCTCATCCGGTTCCAGTGCCTTGTCAACTTTAAGTACCAACAGTTCAGTCAATTTTCAACCCTTCTGATGGCAGACTTTACTCTTCTGTTACCATGGCCTAGGTAGCATCTGCTTCTGTGGTAACGGCAGATACAAAATATTCATTAAACACACCACCTCAACCATGCCTCACTGTTTCTATGTGAAACCTCCATTTTTGGTCCTTGATTGGTCCTACTCTTCCTTTTACCAATCACTTACTATTTATCTGCCAAAAGAAGACTTTGGGATTCCTCTTCCATCTCATATCCCTTTTTCACTTCTAATATTTGCTTCTTCACCTCCCCTTTGAAACTTTTGCATCCCTCTTAGTCCTACCTGATACCTTTCATAAGCACACTTTTTCTTCTTTATCTTAGTTTATGTCTCATTTTTCGTCCAGGGAATCCTGGATTTACTTGCCCTAAATTTCCCCTTTGAAGGAACATATCTTGAATGGACCCAAACTATTTCTTCTTTGAAGGTAGCCCATTGTTTAACTATAGATTTTCCTGCCAACTTTTGGTTCCAGTTTATCTGGCCCAGTTTTGTTCATGCCCCATTGAAATCTGTTCTCCGCTAGTTAATTGCTCTTATTATTGCCCATTTGTCCTTTTCTGCCATCATCTAAAACTTACAATACAATGATCACTATTTCCTAAATGTTCCCCCACTTCTACTTTATCTACTTGGCCCACCTCATTTCCAAGAATCGGATCTAGCAGTGCATCTTTTCTTGTTGCACTGGACACATACTGCAATGGAAATTTCCCTGAACATGTTCCAGGATCTTTTGCCCCTCCCTGCCCTTTACTTGTCCAATTTTCCAGTCTATATTTGGGTAACTGAACTCCCCAATTATAGGGGCAATTCTCCCAGCCTGCTACATAGTTCTGGCAGTGTCGCGGTCTAAGAGACGTATGTAGCAGGCTTACCGCTGGGCGCCAGGGCCTTCGTGCATCTCCGGCCACTGGATTTCTGGTGTCATCAGCTCCTTGCCAGAAATCGGTGTGGAGCTGATTAAAATATTTAATTCTTCATTTGCACCCTAGCCTTTCTTTCCCCCTGCCAAGAGTGTTTCACTCCAGTGGGGTTTACAACAGTCCCCACTAATGGGGAACTGGTTGCCCAACCCCACTGGAGTGAAGAGAGCCTATGGAGCCCTGCCCCAAGATGTCAGGGTTAAGGGCATGCCCCCTAAGCATTGCCAGCCTAGCCCCCGGCACTGCCCAAGGGATACTTTAGAACAGCCCACCAGGCACTGGGTAGAGCCAAGGGGGCAGGGCCTGAGAAGGTGGGGCCTATTGGGGGGTAGGGCTTGTGTGGGAGATTGGTGGGATGGCGGGGGGGGGGGTCCCACTGCTATTCTACATTTTGGATCAGTAGCAGAGGAAGGGAAGGGGGGCTGGCCATTGGGGTGTGCAGGTGGTGTGGACGGGGGAGGGGGTTGGGACAGTGGGGGAGGGGCGGTTGGGGAGATTGGGACTGCTGAGGTGGGTGTGGAAAATCGAGGCGGGCTGGGGGAAGGAGAGGTGGGGACTAGCCCGGGCACGTCTGGTAGGCCTGCGATCAGGGCATGGGGGCATAGGTGGGACAACAATGTGGAGTTTGCTGTGCTGGCCAGCAATCAGGTCGAATGGCCTCCTCCTGCTCCTACTTTCTCCGTTTCTATGTTCTGCAGAAGAATGTTGTTTTACATCCAGCTTAGAGATCTGTTGGGTCTTCAGCTTAAAGTGTCCAAAAGATGCGAAAGGCCCAATCCCTCTCTGACTCACCATAGACCTAAATGTAGTTATTCCTACACACAGTGTGTTGTTTCGCATGGTGTATTTCTATTGATTTCCTTTTTAATAGTGAGTGTTGATGAGTACATCAGAAGAATCTGGCTCCGAGGGATTATTGAGCCTGACAATGAGTGACTCACGCAATACCTTGGGCCATTAACAATTTCTGGTGATATTAATTCAGCTAGCTTTTAATGTGGCAGCTCAATAACTTCTCTAACTAAACACCCCCTTGATGATTTTATTAGTGCTTGCTACTTCAATAAAAAAAAAGCAGAAATCAAGAGGAAAAAAAGAATTACCTGGATCTAATTTTTAAAGTATCCATTTAGGGGATGTGAATGTCGCTGGCTACATCAGCATTTATCACCCATCCTTGGTTGCCCTTGAGAAAGTGGTGGTGAGCTGCCTTCTTGAACTGCTGCTGTCCCTGAAGTGTTGGTGTACCCCGCAGTGCTGTTAGGGAAGGAAGTCCAAAACTCACAGCAGTTTGATTTCTCAGGTGGCACCTTGATACAGCGGTCAGCGCTGCTACCTCACAGCTCCAGGAGAGGGAGAAAAACACTTCTCTTGTGTGAGTTTCCTCCGGGTGCTCCGGTTTCCTCCCAAGCTCCATAGGTATGTGGGTTAGATGGATTGGACATGTTTAATTGTGCCTTACTGTTAGAGGGATTAGCAGGGTAATTAATGCGGTTACGGGAATAGGGCCTGGATGGAATTGTTGTCAGTGTAGGCTCAATGAGCCAAATGGTCTACTTCTACACTGTAGGGATTCTATGATTCCATGAATAATCAAAACAAAGGGGAATAATAATGACTGTCACTCGCCAAACGGTTATTTTCAGATGTAGGGAATACATCACCCCCAGTTGTCCCTCTGGAAGTTTAGATTTGTGTTATGGGTTGAATCTTCTTTCTACCAGGCCATGGTTTGTGCTGAGTGGCTAGGAGGAGACTGACAGTTCAGAGGTACAATAATTGGCAGCCTCTGGGCAGAGGGCAGTGGTTTCCTGGTTTGGGGGAACCAATCTGCAGGTGGGTTGATGAGAGAGGATGATTTAGGTAGCGGAGTGGCACTGGACTGGCTCATGTTCTATTTATGGAGTCTAGATTTTTGGAGGTGTGTCCAACCTCCACGTAAATGAAGAGAATCACACTCTACCTGTCCGTTTTGGCCAGGTTGCCATCTGATGCTGGCCAGTACTGTCCCAGGGCTTGGTTCCCCAAGAACAGTCCAAAAATGACAGTCAGTGATTTATGTGCGTTGTGTTAAAATGACCTACAGTCTGGCTTGTGGGCTGTTCCAGCTGCCTAGTGATAGACCCAGATTTGGCCCCATATGCCTACAATGATGATCATAGGTTATTAACCACAATTTGCAATGTGCTATCAGCCTGTTTCCACAAGGACTGAAGGTCAATGTCTAGGCTTCAATGTGAAGAGTATCTGTTTGGGCAATATACAGGAGGCCATCAACAATCTAGAACTACCAGGAAGAACCAACGTGTTCAGGGGAGAAATCTTGGGATTAAAAGACTGTTGAATAATGTCAAATGTATTTGGCAAAGTGGGTTTGATATTATTTGATTTGATTTGATTTGATATGTTATTGTCATATGTATTAGCATACAGTGAAAAGTATTATTTCTTGAGCTATAGATAAAAAGCATACCGTTCATAGAGGAGGAAAGGAGAGGGTGCAGAATGTAGTGTTACAGTCACAGCTAGGATGTAGAGAAAGATCAACTTAGTACGAGGTAGGTCCATTCAAAAGTCTGATGACCTCAGGGAAGAAGCTGGTCTTGAGTCAGTTAGTATGTGATCTCAGAAGTTCCAAGGTCCACAGTGTATCAAATACTGAATTTATTTAATAAAAGACTAGCCTATGATTTACTGATATCAAATTCTTCTATCTATTTATTGAGGTGTTTGCCTATTTATATCAATGTCTCTATCAAAATGACAAAGAAAAATGTTTCTATCAACAGCCATAATCTCCAGCCTCCTTCCACTCAATGGGCATGTCAAGTCAACTTTGCAAGGAATAATCTGTAAAACTGTCCTGTGCAACATCTGAATCAGACTTCTAGTAGCATGCAGAAATGTGTTATATTACAGGTCAGAAATTCTGAAGTGTTTTATGAGGTTCACCTGGATATAGATTTTGTACTTTGAATTTGGCTAGCGCAAGCATGAGATATTTCACTTCAGGTATGATTCAAATGACCCATTAGGGAGCTTTTATCAAACAAAGTTTATTTAAGTATACAGTTAACATATAGAAAGAAGATTAGCAATAATTTTTACCAATTACAAACAAGAAAAACAATCATGATATTATACCGACTCTTAACAACTAAACAATATTCCAACCAAACAAATCCCATAAACACAACTTTTGCCACATGTTTAATACATAAAATACGAATGCTCACATGATGCTGAAACATAGTCCTTTGGGTGGAGAATTGAAACTTTGACTTCCCTGTCTTGTAACTTCTACCAGCCCTCTGGATATAGACCCAGAATAGCTTAAAGTCAGAACAACTTCCCAAAACACCAGGGAGAGAGAGACTCTAGGCCAGCTAACCACCAATATGAGATTTTCTACTCCAAGAAGGCTAGGAACCTTGCTTCCAGCTAACAGTAGAGTTTCCAAAACCAGGGAGAGGGAGAAAAACACTTCTTTTCAGTTTGATGTCCACTCCCTTCTAAACTAAAACTGAAAATGAATCCTTAGATTTTATCCTGGGGAGGAACCACTTGACTTTTACTTGTCAATCAGTCATCCCCCTCACAATGCAAGATCATAAAAGATCCCAGAATAAAAATAAACAAAATCCCATTGAAGCCATTGAAGTAGCAATAAAAGGACTTCTAGCAAACGAACCAGCAACAATGAAAATAAACTGAAAAGGTCTATTGACAATTGCAGAGAACATGATTAAATAAAATTAAAAGTACACTCACGTCACAAATATTAATTTTGCTTTCAACTGCTTCAAATGAACAGGTGTAATAATATACACCCAACACGACCTATTGCAGGGCAGCACGGTGGCACAGTGGTTAGGACTGCTGCCTCACAGCACCAGGGACCTGGGTTCAATTCCCAGCTTGGGCCACTGTCTGTGTGTAGCTTGCAAGTCCTCCCTGTGTCTGTGTGGGTTTCCTCTGGGTGCTTCGGTTGCCCCCCACAATCTGAAAGGCATGCTGGTTAGGCACATTGGCCATGCTAAATTCTCCCTCAGTGTACCTGGTCAGGCACCGGAGTGTAGCAACTAGGGGATTTTCACAGTAACTTAACTGCAGTGTTAATATAAGCCTATTAGGGACACGAATACATAAATTTAAACTATCGTTTTCATCCATAAATACAACAAAATATACTCTTTTGGTGGTTGTCGTGTGGAGCTCCACAAATGTCACACAACATAGCTGTGGCTTGTCCATTATTCTGGGGTGAGAAGCAAACAAGGTTTTCAAAAGTGGATCATAGCATTTCTGCAGTGCAGAAGGAGGTCATTGGGCCCATCAAGGCCATACCAACTACAATTTCACCCAGGCCCTATCCACATAACCTCATGCATCTACCCCAGCTAGTATCCCTGACACTAAGGAGCAATTTAGCATGGCCAATCCACCTAAACCGCACATTCTTGGATTGTGGGGAGAAACCAGAGCACCTGGAGGAAACCCACACAGACACAGGGAGAACGTGCAAACTCCACACAGTGGGTGACCCCAGCCGGGAATCAAACCTGGGTCCATGGCGCTGTGAGGCAGCAGTGCTAACCACTGTGCCACCGTGCCGTTCCAGCACTGATCTTTTTCAATTTCTTTCTACCTGATACATGAACCCATTCAGTCTACTCCATTAGCTGCAGTCTGGAATTGCTGGTGTTGGACTGGGCTGAGCACAGTAAGTAGTCTCACAACGCCAGGTTAAAGTCCAACAGGTTTATTTGGTAGCACGAGCTTTCAGAGCATTGCTCCTTCATCAGCTGAGGGCCAGAGGAAAGGTGAGCCATACAGATTTGGTTCATCAGCCGCTTTGTGATCTGCAAGCTGAACATGACGAGGGTGGGGGGTGGGGGAAACAGGTTGATACCATAACAAGTGCAGAGCCCCTCTCAGAAATTATTTACTACCAGCCCCGCTCAGGCTGTGGGCCCACTGTAAATCTATTTTATTGTTATTATTGTGTGGTGACTCATGCGTGATTACACATTCCTACTGTAATTACATTTAATCAAGCACTTTTGTTGTCAGCAATCTTTCGGGAAAAATAATTCTCATTCACATTTGGTATGAGTCACACCGCTGCTGGTGTCACTTGTCCTGTCTGCTCCGGAGAAAATGTAACAGAGAGAGCGAGAGAGAGAGAGAGAAATAAGATGAAGCCTCTATCACTCACACATCACACTCATGCTGCTAATAATGATTTTAATGACGCTCTGAGATGATTGAGGTGGCGACTCGATCCGAAGCCGGATCCTCTCCTGAGTGATCACAGTAGGTGATGACAGGCCTTGTGTGTGTATGTGTGTGTGTGTTTTTTGTCTTGGTGACAAGAGACGCACACGCAGGTTCTGGTTGACATTCAGAGCGGCCTCGGAGAGCGTGTTGTCACAGCTGTAAACCTGTTACAGGGAGAGGGGGTGGTGGGGACGCAGGGGAGGCTGGTCCTTCTGCCCTTTTGAAATAATGGATCTTGAGAACCTGGTCGAGCTGTCCTCTGCACTGCATCAACCAGCATTGCCGCTGCTACGGCCCAGGGGGAATTAATTCCATTTATTTGTACTCGGCGAGGCTTTTGAAGCTTAGCACTTTGCAGCGAAGAAGATGCGTTGCCAAGAAAATGAAGAGGCTTATCTCAGTGATTCATTTCCAAGAGAGGGGGGGAAGAAAAAGCAGTAAAATAACCCCGAATGCTCCCGCAGACTCGAATTGGATACATTAAAGTGTGGGTGGCTCCAATTTAGATCCCTGTATAATGGAAAAACACAGATGCAGAGGCTGAACATGCGAGGCAGCCCCACTTTTAATTCTGCTGCTTCTGCATTTCACTTGCAACCTGTAAATGAAAGCAGAAAGGCGCAGTTCAGATTGTTGTTTTGAAACACTTTCCACTATAATTACTACCATTAAGATACAAATTGGCTAAGATTGAAGTGTGACGCAAGGTCCACCAAGGATACCGTGTGTGAATGAGGCTGCAGCTGTTAACATTGTGTCCGGGGGAAACAGTAGCAGAGGGGAATGCAGAGAGAGAAGGAAGGAGGACAAAACCCGCTATGAGGAGGAGAGGGGACAAAGGATATTCAGCTGGGCACTGAGGCAAATATTCACCTCAGTAAACGTGAAGGTGGAGGTGGATTCAGGTTCAGACAATGGAAGTACGGAAAATGTAAATCCAACTGGCACAGTGTTAGAAATGTAGCTTTGGATTTTCCAGCCAACCCCCTCCCCCAACTCCTTCCATCCCCCAACCCCTCTCAAACTACCCAAGGGCTCACCTTTCGGGGGAGCCCAGAAGATCCTGCGGGCAGTAAGGGCTGGAAAATCCCAGCAAATTCTTTCACTGGGATAAGTTTTCAGATGTAATGCGAGTTTCCAATCATCAATATCAAGGCCCCATTTTCCAAACACCTGGACAACCCTCAACACAGACCGGACCCCTCACAGACTCACTTAAAGGATCACTTCCCGATTTTGCACTCCTCTGGTCAGTGTTGCCATTGGCAATGTTGTGGTTAGGCTTGACGCCTCGTAGCTGGGGAATCTTAGGCCTTGCCAGTCAGTTACAGAGAATCTGTACTTGTCGAAATGGGCATACTCAAATATCTGGGCCCTGACTTTTAGATAGGACCTCCTTGTACCGCGTCTGCTTTCGCTTCTTGGTTTGTTTTTGAACAACAACAAAAAATTTGCGTACAGGACCTTTAACATAGCAAAACTGTCCAAGGTGATTCGCAGGAGGGTAGCAAGAAAATTTGATACTGAACCACCCTGATGAGGTATTAGGACAACTAAAGGAGGAGAGAGAAAAGTTTCAGGAAAGAATTCCAAAGCTAGAAGGTCTCCCCATTTTCAATGACAATTAAAATTGTGGATGGTCAGACAACTGGATTATAGCTGACAGAGATAGTGAGAGAAAAGGTTACAGAGATCATAGAATCCCTGCAGCGCAGAAGGAGGCCATTCAGCCCATCAAGCCTGCCCTGACAACAATCCCACCAATCAGCTATCCCTGTAATCCTGCACATTTACTCTGCTAAACCCCTGACATTAAGGTTTAGTTTAGCGTGGCCAATCAACCTAATCTGTACATCTTTGGACTGTGGGAGGAAACCGGAGCACCAGGAGGAAACCCACACAGACACGGGGAGAACGTGCAGATCCCGCACATATCGTGACCCAAGCCAGAAACTGAACCCGGGTCCCTGGCACTGTGAGGCAGCTGTGCTAACCACTCTGTAGTGAGGGGAAAAGATCCTGGGGAAAGTTGAAGACAAGGATTTTAAATTTTAAAACTGAAGTATTTCCATATTGGGAGCCTTCAAATAGTGGTCACTGCTGTTTAAAAAGGCTGCCCATATAAGACAGAGATGAGGAAAAATAATTCTCCCAGAGATTATGCATCTTTTGAACTCTCTGCCTCAAATGACAGTGGAAGCAGTGGGCTGAATTTCATAGTCCCATAATGGAGAAGGTGAGATTGGAAGATACAGCGAGCCATTCAAAACTCCATTGACTTTGGTGGGAGCAAAACATCCAGTCAGTGGAAAATCCCACTGCATGTCTTTGAAGCAGAGGAAGATAGATTCTTGATAAACAAGAGGGTGGAAGGTTATCGGGGGTAGGCAGGAATGTGGGGTTGAGGTTCTAATCAGATAAGCCATGATTTTATTGAATGGTGAAACAGTCTCGAGGGGCTGAGAGGCCTACCCCATTTGTTGGATTTGTTGCATCATTATTTATGGTTGACACCATGGTGCATTGGTTAGTACTGCGGCCTCACAGCACCAGGAACCCAGGTTCAATTTAATTCAGTTCCTGCCTTGGGTCTTTTTCTGTGCTGAGTCTGCACATTCTCCCCATGTCTGCTTGGGATTCCTCTGGGTGCTCCGGTTTCCTCTCACAGTCCGAAAGACATGCTGGTTAGGTGCATTGACCATGCTAAATTCTCCCTTAGTGTACCCGAACAGGTGCCAGAACGTGGTGACTGGGGGTTTTCACAGTAACTTCATTGCTGTGTTAATGTAAGCCAAATAGCAGTACGAACAAATGACTTTATATCTAACTCCTACTTGAAATCAGGCAACGTTTTGGCCTCAACTACTTTCTGTTGTAACGATGCCGTCACTGCTGAAACTGTCCTTAATTATTTAATAGAACAATCTCCTTAAGTAGACTCCAAGATCCTCGAAATTATTGTCACAGCGATTCGGAAGCGGATGACGTCAGCTTTGTTTGGTCTGTGACATCAGTGGCACTTTCTGAAAAAGAACTAGTACGCACAGATGGAAAAAATAAAGCACACAGTTTATTTTACATCAGCAATCTAATTCTGTATCAACACAGCGTTCACTCAGGATCTAATTCAGATAAATGTGTACCTTCTGCTTTCTATAATAGGATGAAGAATGACTCAGAGAGGCTGATTCATAAATGATAATGCTTTATATTAGACAAAAACTGCACTCTTATTTGAAGATACAGGTAAATAACAACCATAGTAATTTTAGACGGTCGTGAATATTTTGGCTTGAAATATTTATCTATTTTGGGCAGACTGTGAGAGGGAAAATTACCTCAGTGTTGCTTATTTAGCTTCTGATGACTCAGTGATGGTTATTTTGACTTTGTGAGATAGTGCAAGGTGGCTGGTAGTGTTACACAAAGATTATATCCAGTGGGTTCTGTAGCCTTGGAGGGTCATAAGTTGAATTCCTGGTCTCTTCTGAGCTAGCTCTTCTCAGTCTCGCTGGTGAAGTAGGTGGCTCAGTTGGTCTCAGGAACCTAGAGTTTGGGAGAAGGAATCTAGCCAGAGCTTCTATTCTCGACTATTTACATTTGACACTGGTGGATCAAATAGATATCCAATGAGGCCCAGATGTGATGCCCTCTGTGACTGATGAATCTGCCGATTTTCATTTTAGCCAGATACCAGAAGATAACCTGTATCCAGAGAAGCGCGACCGTTCAAAGGTTCAATGTCAGCAAAAACAGAGCGGTGGCAAAAATATCGCAGAAACACTTGATGATCTTTCTTTTGTTCAGTCCCATTACAAGGTTATTTTGAATATGATTTAATTGCATTGAGACCATCCTGGTGCTTAATTATTTAATGGAACAATACAACAATCCCCTGGAACGGCGAGGTTACCTTATGAGGAAAGGCTGGAGAATGCACAGTTTAGAATATGTCACTGACCTTTAGCTAAAAGTCCGAGTGACCAGGAGGACACATCTGTAACAAAGACATGCAAAAATTTACCATTATCGATTCATTAATGTTGATGAATGGAAAATCATGGGATGTGCACAGGCAATTTCTGATATGAACTCCCAGTGATTGAGACTGAATGACAAGAAACACAAATGTACCCATACAAGTAAGGTGTGTCAATCTGTGAGTCACACAAAATAGACATCATAATAGCTTTGTGAAATAAATCTATGGTCTTTTGAAGTTTTGATTTTTTTTGTAGATTGGGTAAGATAACAGCCAGTTACAACCAGAGGCAACTCAAGCAGCTGAATTACACATTTGGCCACTATCCTTGCCGGGAAATCAGAAGGATTTCTACTGGGCTGCCCAAAGGCAAGCTAGAAATCCCATGCTCTAATAATTCTGCCTCTGAAAATGATAGTAATGCCAGCATTTCAGACAATGATAGAAGGTCTATGAAAAAAGACCACAGGCAAGAGAAACACTGCATGAAACCTTTCCATTCCTATTCTGTGAAGATGTTGCGAATTGACAGAACTTGGTGAGCTGCAACTCATATGTTCTTGATATATGTACGTGGATGGAAGTTAACTCTCTTGAGTGGGTTTCCTCCGAGTGCTCCAGTTTCTCCCCACAGTCCAAATGACGTGCTGGTTAGGGGCATTGGCCATGCTAAGTTCTCCCCCAGTGCACCAAGACTCAAGAACAGCTTCTTACCTGCTGCTGTCAGACTTTTGAATGAACTTACCAAGCATTAAGTTGATTTTCTTTGCACCCTAGCTATGACTGTAACACTACATTCAGCACTCTCTCGCTTCCTTCTCTATGAACGGTATGTTTTTGTCCGTATAGCGCGCAAGAAACAATACTTTTCACCGTATGTTAATACATGTGACAATAATAAATCAAACCAAAAACCTGAGCAGCCGGAGTATGGCGACGAGGGATTTTCACAGTAACTTCATCGCAATGTTAATGTAAGCCAACTTGTGACACTGATAAGTAAACTAGAATTTAAGTTGCCCAGTGGCACATTGTGGACAATGGCTGAAATTTTCTGATCCTTCCTACTGGCAGGATCTTCTGGTTCCATCGATGGTGACCACCCCCTGCCCCCCCAACCTCCCGTGCAGCATATTTCCCAGCCAAACTAGGTGCAGGGCATGCAAAACCCTTGTATCTATTAGCAGGACTGAAAGATCATGCCACCAGCCAATGCCACCTCTGCTGCTGGCAAATATTCCACAGAGGGGAAGGGGTGTAAAAAAAACACACATAAATGGTCACTTTTGAAATTTAGCCATTGTTATTACATAATCAAATAGGACAGCCAGTTTGCACACAGCAAGATTCATTAAGCAGCACAGAATGATAGCGATATACAGAACAGACAAAGGCCCTTCAGCCCAACACGTCCATGCCAAACAGATTTCCTAAACTGAACTAGTCCTGTTTGCCTGCGTTTGGCCCGTATCCCTCTAAATCTTTCTTATCCATGCACCTGTCCAAAACTCTTTTTAAATGCTGTCATTTAACCTGCCTCTACCACCTCTTCTGGCAGCTCACTCCAGGGGTGGCATGGTGGCACGGTGGTTAGCGCTGCTGCCTCACAGTGCCAGGGACCCAGTTCAATTCCGGCCTCGGATCATTGTCTGAGTGGAGTTTGTACGTTCTCCCCATGTCTGTGTGAGTTTCCTCCACGTGCTCTGGTTTCCTCCAAAGTTGTGCAGGTCAGGTGCATTGGCCATGCTAAATTGCCCCTTAGTGTCAGGGGATTTAGTAGGGTAAATATGTGGGGTTATGTGGATAGGGCCTGGGTGGGATTGTTGTCGATGCGGGTTTGATGGGCTGAATGACCTTCTTCTGCACTGTAGGGATTCTATGAAAAGGTATCTTTCTACGAAAAGCCTCTGGATAATAGTTAGATGTAAAAAGGAAATTGCAGTTATTATTTATTTATTGTTAGGGCAGCACGATGGCACAGTGGTTGGCACTGCTGCCTCACAGCACTAGGGACCCGGGTACAATTCTGGCCTCGGCTGACTGTGGAGTTTGCACATTCTCCCCGTGCCTGTGTGGGATTCCTTTTGGTGTTCCGCTTTCCTCCCACACTCCAAAGATGTGCAGGTTAGGTGGATTGGCCATGATAAATTGCTCTTTAGTGCCCCAAGATGTGTAGGTTAGGGGGATTAGTGGGGTAAATGCATGTGATTACGGAGTTAGGGCCTGGGTAAGATGCTCTATCAGAGATTGGTGCAGACACGATGGGTCAAATGGCCTCCTCCTAAACTGCAAGGTTCTATGACTCTAGTGACTTATGCTGGAAAATGTATACTAAGCATAGGAATGAGGATCAGCTGGGATGCCCCCAGTCCTGCTGTTCATATTGACTGTCTAAGAATGGCAGGAAATCTTTACAAGCAGGGAGCTCCAGACTAGCATGAATATTCCAGGATTCAAACAGAGTAACTGCAAATCTGCATAGACAGGCAAAAATGTTCTGAAAAACCATACAACTCATGCATGAATCTATTGCCTATACAGATTTCCTGTCAAGAGCGCTTGTGAGAACATACCACAGCAGGTGGGCATTCAGGAACAGCTAGGATGCTACAAATAACATTTTTGTGAAAGTCATTCAGACTGAATGAAATTCCCGAGTACACTTGAGCCCAAAGTGCAGTGGATTGACAAAACTTGGTAAGCTGCAACTCATATGCTCTTGACATATACATGTGGGTGAAAGTTAAATCTCTTGATGTCATATGAAGATTTACCCATAATTTATATGGAAAATTAAAGTTGATGAAGTGCAAAAAGAGTTAAGGAAGTTACAGAAGTTCGCAGTTACAGAACAGATGGATTACAGATTGCATCATGATGTGGAGGTGCCGGTGTTGGACTGGGATGGGAACAGCAAAGAGTCTCACAACACCAGGTTAAAGTCCAACAGGTTTATTTGGTATCACGAGCTTTCGGAGGACTGCTCCTTCCTCAGCTGAGGATCCACTCACCTGATGAAGGAGCAGCACTACAAAAGCTCATGATTCCAAATAAACCTGTTGGACATTAAACTGGTATTGGAAGACTTCTTAGATTGCATCATGACAGTGAAAACCGAGAGGCGAGCGAGGTGTACTCAAAGTCAATCTTTCAAATGTTGACTTACTCTCTGCAGTCAATACTTGTGTAAAATGACTTTATCAGATTGCCTTTATTTTTAAAAATAGGACATGCTTGCATCCAAAGACAACAGGCGGCTGGTTGTGATGTTAGCAGATGTTATGCTAACACCAAATGCTGGAGTATAGGAAAAATAATTACAGCTATTTCCTTTCTAATATATTCCCCTTTTTTCATTCTTTCATTGGATGTAGGCATTGCTGGCAAGGCCATCATTTATTTCCCACCTCGGATTGCCCTAGAGAATGTGGACCGATGGTTTCAGATGGAAATATGACTTTACCAATTTAACAGTCTCACTGAATAACTTGGAGTTGGAAGTGCTTGCGATTGTGAGACTGCGAGTCATATTGTGAGCCTGGATCCCACACACGCTCAGGAGGATTGCCGTTCTCTTCCCCTCCTCCTCTATTTCGTTGGCCTGAAATAATAGCCCAAACACTCTACCTATTGTGTTCAGTCCTCCACAGAGGCATCAAAAGGACCCATCCATCCCAACAAGGGCATTGTTGCAGTTACTCTTCATTGACTCGACTTCACTCAACCTTAACAGAAACTGTGTACTCAGAGCTTGAGGCTTGTTTTTATCTTCATCACCAATGTATTAATTCTGGTTCAACAGTTTAGAGAAAAAGAACAACACGTTTATTTACAGGTAAAGGCTATACAGAGGCTTCCTGCCTCTGACTGCAGTCAGCTCCTGGCAAGGTTCTGGAACAGAAATCCCTGCTCATGAGAAGCTTACTCTGCAAACTGATCCTAAAAGAGACAATCACCACACTATCTCAATCTTGCTGCATATGGACATGGACTGCTTCAGTATCTGGAGAGCTTTGGATGGTATTAAATATTGAGCAGCCATCTGGCCTGATGATGGAGGGAAGGTCATTGATGAAGCAGCTGGAGATGGATGGACTAGGGTGCTGCTCTGAGAGACTCCTGCAGCAATATCCTCGCTGCCAACAACCACAAACTATCACCCTTTGTGCTAAGTATGACTCCAACTAGTACGGGATTTTCCCCCTGATTTTCATTAACAAAAATTTTACCTGGGATCCCTGATACCATCCTTGGTCAACTGCTGCCCAAGTGTCAGGGCAATCACTCTCACTTCACATCTTGAGTTTAGCTCTTTTGTCTATATTTGGACCAAAGTTGCAATGAGGTCAAGAGCTGAGTGGTCCTGGAGCAACCCAAACTGAGCTTGAAAGGGAAGGTTATTGCTCTGTAAGTGCTGCATATTTCACAGTTGACAATACTTTCCACCACTTTGCTAATGGTCACGAGGTGCTGTAGGGTAGTGATCGACCAGGTTGGATTTGTCCTACTTTTTTGTGGACAGGACGTGCCTGGGCAAATTTTTACATTGCCAGGTAAATAAACAACTTGGCTAAGGATGCTGCTAATTCTGGAACGGGTGTCTTCAATACTATTACCGGAATGTTGTCAAGGCCCATAGTCTTTGCAGCATCGAGTGTCTTCAGTCATTTCTTGATATCATGTGGAGTGAACCAAACTGGCTGAGGACTGACATCTGTGATGCTGGGGAACTCTGAAAGAGGCTGAGATGGATCATCCACTTAGAAATTCTGGCTGAAGATGATTGTAAATGGTTCAGCCTTATCTTTCGCACTGATGTGCTGGGCTTCCCCCTTAAAGGTGGGGATGTTTTGTGGAGCCTGGAGTTGTTTAATTGTTCACTGCCATTTATGGCTGCATGTGGCAGAAGTGCAGAGCATTTATCTGATCTGTAGGCTGTGGAATCACTCAGCTATGCCTATAACACGCTATTCCACTGTTTGGCATGCAAGTCGTCCTGTGTTGTAGCTTCATCAGGTTGACACCTTGTTTTTAGGTATGCCTGGCTCTATCCCTGGGAATGTGCTCCTGCACTCTTCATTGAATCAGGGCTGATCCTTGCCTTGATGGTAATGGCAAATCCATAGAATCTCTACAGTGCAGAAGGAGGCACTTTGGCCCATCATCCCTGCACCGACTCTCTGACAGAGCATCTTACCCAGGCCCTATCCCCATAACTCCACATATTTACTCCGCTAATCCTCCTAATCTACACATCTTGGGTCACCAAGGATCAATTTATTATGGCTAATCCATCTAACCTGCACATCTTTGGAGTGTGGGTGGAAACCAGGGCACCTGAGAAAACATATGGAGAGAACATGCAAACTCCACACAGACAGTCACCTAAGACCGGAATTGAATAAGGGTCCCTGGCACTATGCAGCAGTAGTGCTAACCACTGTGCCACATAAGGTATATGCTGGACTTTGAACTCACGGACTGCAATTGCATACAATTATTCTAGCCCCTCCATGCCTCATAGATGCCCAGTCTTGAACTTCTAAAGCTGTTTTGAATATCTCCCATTTAGCACAGTAGTAGTGCGGCACAAGACAATGGAGGATATCCTCAGTGTGATGACTGGACTGTGTGTGTGGTCACTCTTCCCTATACTGTTGTGGTCAGATGCATCTACAATATATAAATAAGTGAAGATAAGGTCGAAGATGTTTTTTCCTCTTATTGATGCCGTTATCATCTGCCACAGATGGCACATGTGTCCTTCAGTAACTTGGTCAGTTCAGTCAGTAGAGGTGCTGGTGATGGACTTTGCAAACCTCCACACAGAGTACATATTGTGCATTTACCACCCTCAGTGCCTCCTGCAAGTGGTGTTCAACATGGAGGAGAACTGAGTGATCAGCTGAGGGAAGGTAGTATTCAGAAGGAGGTTTTGGGGTTTGACCTGAGGCCATGAGATTCCATGGGGTCTACAGACGATGTTGAGGACTCCCAGGGCACCGCTTTCCCAACTGAATACCATCTATCATAGAAACCCTACAATGCAGAAAGAGGCTATTTGGCCCATCGAGTCTGCATCGACCACAATCCCACTCAGGCCCTATCCCCGTATATTACCAACTGATCCCTCTGACCTACACAACCCAGGACACTAAGGGGCAATTTAGCATGGCCAATTAACTAACCTGCACATCTTTGGACGGTGGGAGGAAACCGGAGCACCCAGAGGAAACCTATGCAGATACAGGGAGAATGTGCAAACTCCACACAGACAGTGACCCAAGCCGTGGGTGACATGGTAGCACAGTGGTTAGCACTGCTGCTTCACAGTTCCGGGGTCTTGGGTTCGATTCCCAGCTCGGGTCACTGTCTGTGTGGAGTTTGCACATTCTCTTCGTGTCTGCGTGGGTTTCCTCCAGGTACTTCGGTTTCCTCCCACAGTGTCTAGGGATGCTAAGGTTAGAGGTATTAGTGGGTATAATATGTAAGGATATGGGGGTAGGGCCTGGGTGGGATTGTGTTCGGTGCAGACTCAATGGGCTGAAGGGCCTCTTTCTGCACTGTAGGGTTCTATGGTTCTGTCCAGCTCATGGGGCACATGCCCAGGGTTGGTGATGGTGATTCTGTGACATCAGGTGTGATTGTGTGAGTGTGATTCTGTCAAGGTTGCTGTTTGTAGGACAGCTCTCTCAATTTGGCATTAGCCCCCAGACCATAGCAAGAGGGACTTTGCAGAGCTGGCTTCAGAAGTGTAGTGTTTATTAGCTGTCCTCCCCAACAAGTGCACATAAAATAACGTGCAAAATATCATTCAAAGAGGAGCAGGGGTGTTATCTTGGGTCAATTAATCCCTCAACCAACATCACTGAACCAGATTCTCTGGTCATTTATCATGTTCCTGTTTGTGGAGGCTTGTTGTGTGCTCAATGGCTGCCACATTTTCTACATCACAACAGTGACTAGACTTCAAAAGTACTTGTAAAGCACTTTGGGATGGCCAGAAGTTTGAGAAAGGTGTGATATAAGTTTTTTTTTAATTAGTGTCACAAGCAGGCTTACATTAACATCACAATGAAGTTACTGTGAAAATCCCCTAGTCTCCACACTCCGGCAGCTGTTCGGGTACACTGAGGGAGCACTTAGCATGGCCAATGCATCCTAACCGGCATGTCTTTCGGACTGTGGGCGGAAACCGGAGCACCCGGAGGAAACCCATGCGGACACGGATTGAATGTGCAGACTCCACACAGTGATCCAAGCTGGGAATTGAACCCAGGTCCCCGGTGCCGTGAGGCAGCAGTGCTAACCACTGTGCCTACACTAACC
Organism: Carcharhinus amblyrhynchos; assembly: GCF_965287045.1. Taxonomy (NCBI): domain Eukaryota; kingdom Metazoa; phylum Chordata; class Chondrichthyes; order Carcharhiniformes; family Carcharhinidae; genus Carcharhinus; species Carcharhinus amblyrhynchos. Next base: position 15,486,754 of record NC_137349.1, read on the forward strand.
GGAATCCTACCACCGCTCATACCGGCGGGATATTCCCACCCCGCCACGACCTCGCTGCGTGAGCAGAGGGTAAGATCGACTTTGTAGAAAGCTCGCAAAGGGTTAACGGTGGGGGCAAAACAGGACTGGGAAAGGAAGGGAGACAAACATATTTGAATATTTGAAGCCAGAAGGATGAAAAATGCACCAGGAAACCGACTGTGTATTTACAATAGTGAAAATAAAAGGCCATGTCAGCAGGTTAGTGAATTGAAGCAAGGTCTGCAAAGGGACATGGTTGTAATGAAGCTGAACAACATAAATGGGAATAACAACTGAAAAAATATTTGGGTGGCGGGGGAACGTTGGGGGTGGTGGGGATAAGGTAGATGTGATAAAATTACATTGGAAAGTGGAGCTGAAAGGCAGCTGCCAGGAGTAACAGAGCTGTTTCACTTCAAACCGTTCGTGCCCGCCTCCGCCTTCCTCTCGGCAGAGTGTCCTCTCACAGGATATTGCGGCCCACATATTTCATTTCACTGCTTTTGTTATCGATGGGGATGTGCAATCTGTGTAGGATTCACGGCTAATGTCGATAGGCGACAGATAGGGAGACGAGTGACAGCTACAATTTCCAGTTGTGTTCTGCTGTTTTTTTTTCCCTCTCTAAATGACAGCTCTGACCTTCATAGTCCTTGCTTTCTTCCCACCACCCGCTTATTCCCAAAATCTGCATGCAAACCTGAGGCATCATACAAGGAAATGTTTGAGAACTTCTGCTGATGGTCTCTCCGTCCCTCCAGCGATCTCACGCAGAGCTCACACCCAGCACGAATTTAACAAAAAAAAATGAACTAAGCCAAAATTAGGAAAACATTAAAAAATATACATGTTTACCTGTCACTTCCTGGTTAATGTTTAGGAAGCTATTTGTCATTCAGCTGGCGATGCTCACAGAACTGAATGATCTCTCCCTCCTGTGATATGTAACATTGCCAAAGATCACTGTCATTAGGAAAAGGATTTTTTTTTACACATCTTCCAGCAAATATGGGTTTAAATTATCTGACAAATTAGACAGGTTAATACAAATGCAAAACCCTTTTTTTTTGCATGTCAGCGATGTTTGACAGCATCATAAAAGAGACAGAAAAAGCAGCAGGAAATTAATGAGCTTTTTTCCCGTGGACAGCGCCTGAATAAAAAGGGGAATTTCCGACAAACTAAATGTGCTGGAGTCAGCGCGGGCCTTGACAGGTAGGTGCAGTGTTATGCGCACATTTATAAACCCTGCAGTTGCTCGTATTGTCTTTCAACTTTAACCCTTTAAGAGTGACAGAGGTGGCTGCCTTGCGCCAGCTCTTAAAATAAATGTTCCGCTCAGTGTGTTCAGAAACAAAAGACTGAATGAGGGATGAACGCATGGTCCAATGACGCTGAAATGCAGGCTTGAACAAGCTTTCCACTCCGGGAGGTGGGGAGGAGGCAGAGGGGGAGCTATATTTGCATTTTGTTTCCTCACTCTAGGAGCCCAAAACTTCAGAAAGATAACATCTGGCTCGACAACAAACTGAATTTCAAAACATAAAGTTGAAGTATTAAGAAAAGTGATTACTGAGCAAAAGTACCCAATGTCATAGCAATAAATTATTAAGTTAAAAAAAGTAATTAATAAAAATGACCAGAGTGTGAAAGGATCAGTGAGTGTGTGTGTGTGTGTGTGTGTGTCTGACTCGCTCCCAGTTCTAATCACTCACTCTCACCCACTGTAAGTGTGTGTTCATGTTGTGTGGGGTGATGAGAGTGAGAGAGAAACCTGAGGATGGAAGTATGTCAGAAATACACCCTCTCTCACTCCCAGTCTCCCACTCTCTCACTCCCACAGTCTCCCTCTCTCACTCCCACACTCTCCCTCTCTCTCACTCCCACACTCTCCCTCTCACACTCCCACTCTCCCACTCTCTCACTCCCACACTCTCCCTCTCTCACTCCCACACTCTCCCTCTCACTCCCACTCTCACTCCCGCACTCTCTGTCTCTCACTCCCATACTCCCACACTCTCCCTCTCTCACTCCCACTGTCTCACTCCCACACTCTCCCTCTCTCACTCCCACATCCTCCCTCTCTCACTCCCGCAGTCTCACTCCCACACACTGACTCTCTCGTTCCCACAGTCTCACTCCCACACATTCACTCTCACTCCCCCCATCTTGCTTGTCTCTTGCCCCCCCACCCCCAATAGCCCATCTATTACCCCCCTCAATGGCCCACCCACCAAACAAAAATGCTTTTTTTTGCTTTTTTCTCTCCCCCAAACTCCTCTCCAAAAAAACAGAATCTGACCCAGCGACAGATGCAAAACCTCTCCACCTAAAAAAAAACCCCAAAAAAACCTCTCCAACACACACCACTTGGACATCCAGCCCAGCACCTGGAAACACGTAAACCCCCATCCAAGCAGCCCCCTCCTCCTAACACACACCTCAACAACCACCTCCCCACAACCACCTAAAACATGACAGAAGCAGACCATCACGCTTCTCTCCCCCACACACCACCCCACACAAGAAAAAAACTAACACAGATAATAATATATAAGAGAAAGGCCCAGGAAGCAAGAAGACAACAAACCACAGAATAAAGGCAAGGCTTCGCGGGGAGCAACAGAGGTTGGACATGAGCCGAAAGAAAAGTGGCAGAGCACGAAGGAAAGGGGAAATGTCCTCTCTCTGTCTGACGCCAAAAATCTCTCACTCCCACACTCACACTCTCCCACTCTCGCTCCCATACACACATGCACACACACTCCCACACACACACAGTCATTCTCTCACTCCCATACATACATGTACACTCACTCCCACACACACTGTCACACCACACACACACACTCACTCTCACACACACACTCACTCTCACACACACACTCACTCTCATTCCCACACACACACACACTTTCTCACTCCCATACACACACTCACTCTCACACACACACTCACTCTCATTCCCACACACACACACACTTTCTCACTCCCATACACACACGCACATTCACTCCCACACACTCCCACTCACATATTCTCTCACTCCCACACACACATACTCACCTCCACTCACACATTCTCTCATTCCCACACACAAAGACACACACACACTCACTCTCGCACACTCACTCTCGCACACACACACATATTCACTCCTACACACTCCCACTAACACATTCTCTCACTCCCACACACGTGACTGACTCCCATACACACACGCACTCACTCACTCCCACACACATACACAAACGCACACTCACTCCCACACACACACTCACACTCACTCCCACACACACACGCTCACTCCCACACACACACGTACACACACGCACACTCACTCCCACACACACACGCTCACTCCCACACACACACACTCACTCCCCCACACACACACTCACTCCCACACACACGCACTCACTCACTCCCACACACGTACACACACACACACTCACTCCCACACACATACACACACACACACACTCACTCCCACACACACACACACTCACTCCCACACACACACACACATACACACACACACACTCACTCCCACACACACACACATACACACACTCACTCCCACACACACACACTCACTCCCACACACACACACACACTCCCACACACACACGCACTCACACACACGCACTCGCTCACACACACATGTACATACACACACACTCACTCCCACACACACACACACACTCCCACACACACACACACACTCCCACACACACACACATGCACTCACTCACACACACTCACTCGCTCACACACACGCACTCGCTCACACACACATGTACACACACACTCACTCCCACACACACACTCTCCCACACACACACACGCACTCACACACGCACACTCGCTCACACACACATGTACATACACACACACTCACTCCCACACACACACACACACTCCCACACACACACACATGCACTCACTCACACACACTCACTCGCTCACACACACGCACTCGCTCACACACACATGTACATACACACACACTCACTCCCACACACACACACGTACTCACTCACACACACACGTACACAGTTGCTGGTATTTTCTGGTCCTCCAATCAGAGAATATGGGTGGGATTTTACAGCCTCGCTCAGGCCGAAACTGGAAAATACTGCAATGGAGAAATCTCAACAGATTTTTCCATAGTCCGTCCCTCATCCACTCTGCTTCCCGCAGTGGGTGGGACAGTAAAATTCCTATTTCTCTCCCTCATTAGCTGCTGATCAGTTCACTAGAACCAGCAGCAGCCCCCACCTCTCCAGTGGTACTGCTGTTTGAATACAGCTGCCAGCCTCTGATTGGCAGCAGCACCCAGCTGGGGTGTGGGACTTTGGCTGTGGGGCCTTTGAACCCAGGGAAGATCTACTGCTGCCCAAGTAACTTCCTGAGTGGCACTTAATTTGGCAGGTCCAAAGGGGACAGTGTGGGGCTACTGTTGGCTGGAGGGCCCCTTCCTGTTGCCTCCATTAAATCCAGACCATGAGGTTAGGACACAGAGTTGGAACCAATTTCAGACCCTTGCTTTTCAAAAAAGAATCACAAATGCTAAAAATAACATACTGCCCCATTGCTGCCAACTGGCAACCTCCTATTTTGGATCTGGCTGTAAAATAAATCTCCCACATCATGTAAATTAAATGACCAGTGTATTAACTCATGCATGTCAGGGTCCTTAGCATCAGTGTGATCCTGATCTTTTAGCTTTCTAATGGCTGTAGTGTGAACCATCCAAGCCAACACTGTATAGACCAACTCATTTTTTTCATTAGTAAGGCCCACAGTCATTACATTCATAGAATCATAGAATCCGTACAATGCAGAAGGAGGCCACTTGGCCCATCGAGTCTGCACCAACTATAATCCCACCCAGGCCTTATCCCCACAACCCCACACATTTACCTTGCTAATCCCCTGACGCTAGGGTCAATTCAGCATGGCCAATCCTCCTAACCCGCACATCTTTGGACTGTAGGAGGAAACCAAAGCACCCAGAGGAAACCCACGCAGACATGGGGAGATTGTGCAAACTCCACATGGACAGTGATCCGAGGCCAGAATTGAACATGGGCCCCTGGTGCTGTGAGGCAGCAAGTGCTAACCACTGTGCCACCATGCCTGTCCTCAGCTGCCCTTGAGAAGATTGTGGTGAGCAGTCTTCTTGAACTGCTGCAGTCCCTGCGGTGTAGGTACACCCACAGAGTTATTTGACTTTTCTGTAGTGGTTTGAGATGCTTGCTAAGCCATTACAGAGGGCTATTAAAAGTCTAACTGTTCTGTGATCTGGAGCCACATGTGGGCCAGACTGAGTAAAAATAGCAGCTTTCTCCCCTAAAGGGCATTAAAACAATCCAGTAATCTTTCCTGATCAGTAGTAACGAGATGGCATTTAATGCCTGATTTATCCATTAATTGAATTTAAATTTCCCCCAGCTCAGGTTAGTGACTTTAATGAGGCCCAAGATGTGGATCTCTTAGAATACAAGCTCCCAGATTAAGGCAGTAATGGTTTGTCCCATCAGAGAGCCCTGCCTATGTATATAATGTGGAGTGTGAGGGTTACTGGTACTCCACAGTTATAAGAACATAAGAAATAGGAGCAGGAGTAGGCCATCTAGCCCTTCGAGCCTGCCCCACCATACAATAAGATCATGGCTGATCTGAAGTAGATCAGTTCCACTTACCCGCCTGCTCCCCATAACCCTTAATTCCCTTATCTATCAGAAATCTATCTACCTGTAATTTGAACATATTCAACGAGGTAGCCTCCACCACTTCAATGGGCAGAGAATTCCAGAGATTCACCACCCTCTGAGAGAAGAAGTTCCTCCTCAACTCCTAAACTGCCCCCCAGAGTTATACTCTGCACAAGGAAGTACTTGTCTGAATATTGCTGACTATGTAAATAAATCTAAATTTGGTGAAGGGACAACAGCCTTGGAGGAGATATTTCAGTGAGATTTGAATCCATTGCCTGGGCCTCTGGATTATTAACCCAGTAACAAGGCCACTGTACGACTAATCTTAAAGAAAACATTGGAAGCTGTGCTGAAAATATTAATTTATTTTAATTTAATAAGGTTTATGGAGCTAGAAGAAGCATTACCTTTCTTCCTGGCACTGGAAAATGTGTCCAGCTCCCAGCTGGATCCTTTACCTCTCACCAGGATTTTCTCTCTTCCTGATTCATCAAAAACAGCAGCTTTCTCAGGACTCGAGCTGGTGCCAATAAGCTGGTATCTTGACTGCTCACCACCCATCTAATGTAGGCCGCACATTGAAATTCTCCCCACGGTTTGATATGTGGGGAGTCGCAGATAAAGCTACCCAAGGTATTTGTCACAATTAAAGATGTGTCACATATTGCATCAAGCTGAAAATGGTCATCTTAGAGTCAATAGATATAATTTTCACTTTGGCAAATATTGTAAAATGGACATGAGTGAATTGGTAACCCGTTTAACAGCTCTCAATAGAAGTGAAAACTGGGGGAGAGGTCATTTCATAGAATCCCTTCTGTGCAGAAAGAGGCCATTTGGCCCATTGAGCCTGTACTGACAACAATCCCTTCCAGGCTGTAACCCCATATATTTACATTGCCAATCCCCTGAACACTAAGGGGCAATTTAGCATCGCTGTACAACCTAACCCACACATCTTGGGGTAGGAAACCAGAGCAACTGGAGGAAATCCACATAGACACAGGGAGAAAGTGGAGACTCCACACAGACAGCCACCCAAGGCCAGAATCAAATTCAGGTCCCTGGCACTGCGTGGCAGCAGTGCTAACCGCTGTACCACCGTGATAGATGATTTGCTTTTGTCTATTTCAGCCTGTAACCCAAAGTCAAAATGAGCTCAACTCAACAAGAACAACAACACATATAATTGTAAAGCCCCTTTAACATGCTAAGACATCCCAAGCAATTTCATACTTACACATTATAAAACAAAATGTGACACATAGGGAGATATTAGATCAGATGACCAAAAACTTGGTGAAATAGGCAAGTTTTAAAGAGTTTCTTAAAGAGTTTCACACAGCCACTGCCAGCAAGAACAGAAAATTTGGCGCTCAGGCAAATCTCTGCTCACTGTAAGAAGTCTCACTGCATCATGTTAAAGTCCAACAGGTTTATTTGGTAGCATGAGCTTTCAGAGCACTGCTCCTTCATCAGGGGAGTGAAGGTTAGTTCACAAACACGGCATATATAGGCAAAGAGACAATTGCAAGACAATCACAGATTGAAATGTGAAGAATGGTTGGAATGCGAGGTCTTTCCAGATAATCAAGCCTTTACAGGTACAAACAGTGTGAATGGAGAGAGGGATAATGACAGGTTAAAAAGGTGTGAATTGTCTCAAGCCAGAACAATCCACAGGATTTTGCAAACCCAGGCAGTATGGTGGGGGTTACATGTAGTGTGATAAGAACCCAAAATCTCAGGAGTAGGTTTCAGGTGAGAGATCCACCCATTCACCTGATCAGGCCCTCAAATTCACACTGAAGGGCCTTATCCTGTCCGGCCTCTAATTTTAGGCTGGTGGCAGCAGGTGCAGGTAGGATGGGAAAGTGACATCTATACTGGCTGGCAGGAGGAGTGAGTTGTCACCTCGCTCTGAAGGCCCCCTCAGTGTTGGAGCACCCTTTTCTCCAGGGCATCGGATCTCCAGGACTTCCCTGCCGGCCTACCCCCACTCCATGATTACCTCCCTCCCAACGCCCCCGAGTGCCCCCAACCCTCCCGCTCCCCCAGGACGCCTGTGACTTATCTTTTCAAAGGTCCTGAGACTGTGTTTCAAACAGAGAGCTGCAGTACCACTTCTGGCCACTGCAGTGCTGTGCCTGGCCAGGTTCAAGAGCTGTTGGCCAATGGGTGAACTTTCTTGCAAGAGTGGACGTAAGTCCCACCCACTGCTAACACCAATGTTAAATGGCAATGGGAATCATAAAATTATCAGCTGCCTGTCAGGCGATAACTCTCACCAATTGTTCGCCATCCTTAAAATTCTACCCATAGATTTATAGAATCATAGAAACTCTACATTGCAGAAGGAGGCCACTTGGCCCATCAAGTCTACACTAACAACAATCCTACCTAGGCCCTATCCCCATAACCCCACATATTTACCCCGCTAATCCCTCTCACCTAAGCATCCCAGGCAATTTAGCATGACCAATGCATTTAACCTGCACATCTTTGGACTGTGGGAGAAAACCAGAGCACCCAGAGGAAACCCATGCAGACACAGGGAGAACGTGCAAACTCCACACAGACAATGAGCCAACCAGGGAACTGAACCCAGGTCCTTAGTGCTGTGAGGCAGCAGTGCTAACCACTGTGCCACCATGCCGCCCCATGGCAGGTTTTATTTGTTCAGGGGAATGGTGAACTCTGGTAAAACCAGATGGTCAAATAACATTACTCCATTCCTTTAATTTTACCCATTGACTAGACTCAGTTCTTATTTCACCGGTTATCATATACCCTCCACAGACACTCCCTTTTTCTCTCCATCTCAAACAGATCTATCCCGTCAAACAATGGGTAACAAATGTATCAAAATTCACCATGGCGTTGATGTGATTTTTGTTTTGACCCAAAAGGACAATTATTGGGAAGATCTTTTTATATTTTGGCCAATGGTGTGGTATTAAATAATATCAGCTCATCTTTTGTCCTTAACCCTTCTTGTCATTTCACTAAATACATGAAGAATGTCAGAAGCAGAAGCTCAGACCACTACCAACCCATAAAATGTTCGAAAATATATCACGATGTTGGCTCATGAACTCTCACTCAGTTGGCAGCAGTCTCATCTCTGAGTCAAAAGGTGTGGGCTCGAGTCACCAGTAGTCTCAACCCTATTTATCACAAAAGCAGATGACCTTGTCTTTACTATATTGCTGCTTTCATCATCAGGTGATGAAGGGGCAGAGCCTGAAAGCGAGTGTGTTTACTATCATATAAACTTGTTGGACTTTAACCTGGTGTTGTGAGACTTCTTACTGAGCTGAATATAGTCAGGTTATAGTTAAAAGGTGCTATATTTGCCTCTGCTCCCTGAGACAGAGTCAGTGAAATAAAATTTGACAGGTTGTTTCTTCCAGTTCCTCCTCCTACGTATATGGACAATGAGTGAAATGAGCTTAGCCTTTGCTCCATGCCATGGATAATTATCTGGCCTACACATTCCATCTGGCTCACATCTGGAAGATGATGTCTGGAAGTGGAGGGGTGGGGGGGGGTGGGTGGGGGGTGGTTGGGGGCAACTACGCAATATATACGTTAGTGCCTTCAGGAGAAGATAAATCCTGGAAGTCACTGGCTGGCCAACATCAATTGCCCATCCCTAGCTGCCTGAGGGCAGTTGAGAGTCAATGACATTGCTATGGCTCTGGAGACACATGTAGGCCAGATTGGGTAAGGATGGCAGATTTCCTTCCCTAAAGGACATTAGTGAGCCAGATGGGTTTTTCCAACAATGGTTTCGTGATCATCAGTAGATTCTTTATTCTAGATATTTTCATTGAATTCAAATTCTACCATTTGCCGTGGTGGGATTCAAGCCTGGGTCCCCAGCATGTTAGTTGAGTTTCTGGACTAACTGGCTAGTGGTAGGCCATCGCTCTCACTCCCATCAGGCCATTGCCTCTCTGAGATGTTGGACATTTTGGCCAGAATTTTACCGGCCCACCCACCACAGGAATCAGAGTGGGCGAGGGGCGAAGATGGGAAGATCTATTGACTTTGGGCGGGATTTTATGGTTTCAAGGCAAGTGAGGCCAAAAAATCCCAACCATTAAGACAACATTAAAGGTTTCACTGCTGGCTTGGAGCTTGGCACAGAAGTGAGTTGACAGTAAAGCTACATTTCTTTGACAGGGCCTTACAAATATAGTATCTGCAGCAACATGAATGTACCGTAGTGGTCAACACAGCAGGGTTGCAGCTGACTTTTCAAAGTGTTGAACCTGACCCAAAACACCAAATATACCTACAATAAAAACAGAAAATGCTGGACAAACTCAGCAGGTCTGGCAGCAACTGTGGTGAGAGAGAAGCAGAGGTAATGTTTCTAGACTCTTCCGTTGAACAGATCTACCTCCTCCTCTCGAGTTACTACCTCATGACTGGAATCATTATTAGATTATCCTCCAGTGAGGTACCTAAAAATGAACCTAGACAATGAATAAAGGTAAGCTACTCCCATTGTGTAATGCATCTAAATATAAACCAAATTCTCACTAACATCCACATAGAAATATAGAAAATAGCAGCAGGAGTAGGCCATTGGGCCCTTTGAACCTGCTTCACCATTCATTATGATCATGGCAGGTTATTCAACTCAGTCACTTGTCTTTGCTTTCCCCCCATATCTTTTGATCCCTTTAACCCAAAGAGCTGCGCCTAACTCCTTCTTGAAAACAAACAAAGTTAGAGGGGATGATGGCCTAGTGATATTATCGCTAGATTATTAATCCAGAAACTCTGCTCATGTTCTGGGGACCTGGATTTGAATCATGTTATGGCAGATGGTGGAATTTGAATTGAATAAAAAATATCTGGAATTAAGAATCTACTAATGACCATGAAACCATTGTCGATTGTTGGAAAAACCCATCTGGTTCACTAATGCCATTTAGGAACGGAAATCTGCCATCCTTACCTGCTCTGGCTTACCTGTGACTCCAGAGCCAGGGCAATGTGGTTGACTCACAACTTCCCTCCAAGGGCAACTAGGGATGAACAATAAATGCTGGCCAGCCATGACCTATAAATGAATAAAAAAATTACAAGGCTCTTTCATCAGGGATCACAGGGTAATGACCACAACCAGCAACACTGATTTATTTTGTTTTGATGGACATTTCTTAACCTAAGGGATCAAAGTTAATGAAAGCTGTGCAGATGCAGTTTATGTAAAGGAAACAGGTAATAAACATTCTGGTAGCAATTATGGAATGCTGCAAAACTGATAAGATCACATATACCATACAATTAAGATTTTGTCCTATCAAAATTCTATAATCAGGCCTTTTATATAGTTTAGTTTATTTGTTAGTGTCACAAGTAGGCTTACATTAACACTGCAATGAAGTTACTGTGAAAATCCCCTCATCGCCACACTCTGGTGCCTGTTCGGGTACACTGAGGGAGAATTTAGCACGGCCAATGCACCTAACCAGCATGTCTTTCGGACAGTGGGAGAAAACCAGGACATTAGGAGGAAGCACACATAGACATGGAGAAAATGTGCAAACTCCACACAGACAAGTGTGGAGAAAATGCATGGGGTTATGGGGATAGGTCCTGAGTGGAATTGCGGTCAGTGCAGACTCAATGGGCCGATTGGCCTCCTTCTGCACAGCAGGATTCAGTGATTCTATGGCAGTCATCCGAGGCTGGAATTGAACCAGGGTCCCTGGCATTGTGAGGCAGCAGTGCTAACTACTGTACCATTGTGCCGCCCCAGAAATATGTATTTATGATTAATGTTTCTCTGCATAATGTTAGAAAGGAATTTGTTCTTCATCCTCTTTTGATCAATTAAGTGGAGGGAAGTGCAGAAGCACTGTGGAGGAAGATTGGGTCTGAGTATGCGAAAGTGCACCCACAGTATCAGTAATAAAACAGCAGCACTGACAGATTCAGCCAGATCGTCAATCGCATGAGGTTAATCCTCAGATGATTATTCAGTGCTAAAAGAAGAGATTGAATTGATGTAGCTGCCCGTGTGACATTCCCCTCATTGTTTCACTGGCTCCCCCTGCACTCCCCCTCCCCCCAGCTTAATTACAACCTTCTTTTTTGACCATGATGGAGGTGACCTTTTTGAGTCAGATAAGGTGGGGAAAGTCGGATGTTTGGCTGCGAGGCATTTCCCTGAGGTCATCGCAAGCACCGAGTGGGAGGTTTGATCCCAGATTTGGTGCATCGTCTGCTGCGAGGAGGGAGCTAAACATGAAAGGACATCTGTCACCATTGGAACAGTTTGCCCTCTAAAAGACCTTTGTGTTTGGGCAGCTGATCTGAACAGCAATGCACAAAATTAGGAGTTTTGCCTGCATAAGGTGTGCAGGCTCACACATTGTTGTCATAAATATAACTATTATATATTTCTCCCTCTCTCTCTTACACACACATATATATATAGATACACATATATATTATACATATATACATTATGCATATATATACACAAATACTTATTATACACATATATAGATACACACATATATCTAAATACATATGCATATATATAGAGGTGCACACATATGTTACACATATATACATATACATATTATGCATACATACGCACACACATATATATATATATATATATACACACACAAACACATTGCAATACTAACCCTTAACCGTTTTCGCCTGTTCTCAAAATAGCAAGAATAGCTCAAGGCCAATACATGCAAATCCCTTCATGTCTTCAATTTTAGAACATTTCTGATACCAATAAATCCCAGTCTATTTTGCTTTGGCTGTGTGTTCCAGGGGAATTCCCCCCTCCACCCCCTCCACCCCCTCCCCCTTCCCCCCCCGCCAGATTAGCAGATAGATATGTTTCCACCAATAAAGGGACTTTTCCGCATTAACAAACAGCAAATTATCAGGAAAATGCGCAGAAACTGCATTTGTGCCGCCGAGCTTTGCGAGTTCTGTAAATTGGACCGTTATGGGCTTATGTTAAAACTGATCCTATCATATGCCAATCTGCTTAGAGGCACAGAGTCTGAGCATCTCGTACCTTATCGTTGCATTATCCACCCCATTGTTGCAGCTGAATGTTGTGCGGGTGAGATGTTGGCTCATTTGGCAGCGTCCAGTTGGCACAGCTTCTAAAGCTCCATCTTTTCAATCAAAATGGATCTGGAATCGTTTCGCATCCAGTGAGTTTCAAGAAGCAGTGTTTCCAATGAGATACCCATATCACTTAGCAAGCTACTGGCTACAGATAGTTATTGCCAAGAGTGAACACTGGATAGTTAAAGTTTGCAACTGCAGCAAATGAAATACAACTCAACTTTAATCACTGTGATTTTTCTTTATATGATTTGTGATAAGGAGTTGGCATGATATGAAAGAATGCAATCATTCAGCAGTGCTATAAAGAATATCCTTGTGGTACTTTTTGGTGAATGTCTGGATTTTTCACTTTGTATGTAGGGGTGGCAGATGTACCCTATTAAAGTGCACATCACTGTGACAAGATATTGCTCAGTTGAATGCAGTAATGTCTGCTTCTAAATAGATTTTTCACTGCTTTCTATGATATCAAATCCCTCCATGGCCCCATGCCGCACTATCTGTCTAATCCTCTGCAGCCCTGCCATCTGAGATAGCTGCACTCTTCTAATTCTGGCACCTTGAGTACTTCTGAATTTTATTCCTCATCATTAGCGGCCAGACCATCTGCAGTCTGGGCCCTAAGCTCTGAAATTCCTTCTGGAAAACCATTCCACCTTGCCTACCTCACTTTCTTCTTCTTAGATCTTCCATAAAACCATTTTAACCTTTTGGGTTACCTGCCCTAATATTTCCTTGGTTTTACGTTTTGCTTCATAACGTTCATTGAAGCGATTTGGGACTTTTCCTTCAACGTTAAAGGTGTTACATAAATACAACTTCTTGTTGTTCTGCATAGAATTCTATACAATTTACAGGTGCAAAAATAAGCTATTCCGCCCTTGGGGCTTAGCATTCATGTTTTCATTCCTCACAATCCTCCTCTTACCTGACTTTGTCTAATCCTATCACGGTAAGAAATTCATAGACTCCTTACAATGCAGAAAGAGCCATTCAGCTCATTGGATCGGCAGTGACTCTTTGACAGAGTATCTTACCCAGGCCCTCTCCCCTGCCCTATCCCTGCAACCTCGACTGCAATCCCTACACATTTCCCATGGTTAATCCATTTAACCTACACATCTTTGGACACTAAGGGACAAGTTAGCATGGCCAAATTTAACAGGGCCAATCGCACATCTTTGGACTGTGAAAGGAAACCTGAACACCCAGAGGAAACATGCAAACAGACACAAGGAGAACGTGCAAACTCCACACCGAGTTGAACCCTGGTGCTATGAGGTGTTAACCAGTGCTAAATTGTGCAAAATTATTTTAATAGTAACAAAATCATAATCAAGTTTGAAATTTAAGTGCTCATCTTTCTTTAGTCATCCAATAGGAGCTTATCTGCATGTGTTAAAGTGCATCTTACATTATGGGTATATTGGGAAGACATTGTGAGATGTTCTAAGGTCTTCTTGTTTTTATAATTAATCATCATTCCCAACATGGATTGTGTGGAGTGCACCAAGAATTTGCTAGGACTTTGGATGAGTTATCAGGCTGAATAGCTTGTTTCTGCACCTGTACCTAAGCCAACTTAGTGTCAACTAATAACATACCCCCATCCACCATTCACTGAACTCACACCTATCATGACAACTCATCCCATATCTATCATCCTTCAAAGTCCATGCAGGGAGGAGATGAAATGAGATTGTATAAATTAAGTTCTAAGCATCTATTGCATATTTCACTCTATTGAAAAAAAAACACTGATTCATAAAAATCCATCTGCTACATTTCGATTCCTTCAACTGCATGAAGCCTTATATCAGCAAACATTTCATTTGAGCGCACAGTCCCTTATAACAACAAATGTTGTAATCCATAGTCCCACTTCAAAGAGTCTATAACTACTCGGAACTGTCAATTAAACTGCAATGGCAGGCACACTGCTGTGATAACAGATGACAGTGAAATCAGTCATGCAGCAATTCTGCAGTAAGGAAAGGTCTCAGGCAAATGACAACAGAGTGAAATAGCAAGCAATGATATTTTTGATCACTTCAGATATGTTTTCAAAGATTTAAAGGACAGGCTTTTAAATGCCTTGACAGCTTGTCGTGTTCATTTGACAGATGTTTTTATAGTTCCTCCTGATGGTTTTGTTGGCTGATTTTGACAGGTCAGTTGACAATTCCTATTAGCTTTACAGTTAATGAGTTCATGCATTTATTTTTAATGAATATTCATGTTTAATTTTAAATCCCCCAAAGGTGTCCCAGGACCAGATCCAAAGGGGTATCCTGGCTATCCGAAACAATGCACACAGTTCAGGCATGCATACTTCGGGTTTCACATTGCTGGGCTATCACTGGAGGTAGCTGATAAGTTAAAGGGCCAGATGTCTCTGTGAACTGCGCATGTATGAAATGCAAACTGCCTCCATTCCCAACCCCTCAAAAATGGGAAGTGTCATGTTCAGGGGCAGGGCTTAAGATTTTCTTGCAATACCACTATTTTTGCCTGTGACAGAGAGAGGCCTCTGTTATGGCAGAAATCCAGGACATTGTGTTCACCTTTGTGGGCCTATTGATTTATTTTGCTAAGTAACTTGCAATGGTATTTCAGTACATAATCTGAATTCAATGCAAAATGTTAGATAGTCCAGCTTTGCAATTCAAATATATAGAAGAAATAAAAAATAATAATTAACTCTACCTTTTTAAATACGGGTGAATCCATAAACATTCCCCATGTATAATTTACTTCTGTTTGAAAAGGTGAACATTAACATTGTCTGGGTTCCAATTCTTAATTGACAAAATCCCTTAGGATATTATGCTGAACAGGCTTTTCTGTCCGCTCTTTTCAAGCTGGTTATGATATTTAAATATTTTTTAAGTCCAGACAGCACAGCTAATAAATAACAATTTATAATGCTGTTTAATTTAACATCATTTCGCATATTAGGCGATAAAAAAAATAACATCCGCAGGCTTCAACATGCGAAATAAATTTGGTATATTTAATCTGGTGATGGTGGTCGCTGACATTTCTGCCTGAACCCAGAGGAGGGGCAGCTGTCTCTGAAGGATGAAATCATAGCACCTGCAGACTCTGTTCTTCAAAGACACATATATCATGTGTCAATTCTCTCTATGGATCATATTTTAAAATGTCTTACTGCACCAAAGAGCCCCTATTGTTCCTTCATAATAGAGTGCATTGTGCGTTAATGATTCTTCTATGTTGTAGCCTATGGGAGATTGTGAGATTGAACTTCTTGGGTTACATAGCTTATTTATCATCTTCCCCCTCTGTTCACATTCCTGTTCAAGGACGGACAGCTTGTTTAGTCCGCGGATATCACCACTCAGTCTGTCAAAGAATACCCTTTGAAAAGCCCACCAGGACACTTGTCGTGGGATCAGTGAGGAGAAGGTGGCATTTTTAGACATCGCATCCACAGATGACTTGTAGAAAACTGGCACAACGTCTGCCCCGCATCCCTCAGCTGCGAAATGAGGATAAGACCATCTGATGGTGGATTATAAATGGATTGAAGATTTTCTGCTGCTGCGTGCCAGGATTTAACAATTGGGCACATGATTATTACACTGATGATGGAATTGAGCTGCCCACTATTTCTGACCAGGCTTCACTGACAATGAAAGAGAAAATGGGGAAATCATAGAAACCCTACTGTGAGGAAGGAGGCTATTCGGCCCATTGAGTCTGCACTGACAACAATCCCACCTAGGCCTTTTCCCTGTAACCCCGCTAATCCGTCTAACCTACTCATCCTGGGCCATTAAGGGGCAATTTAGGATGGCCAATGCACCCAACCTGCACATCTTTAGACTGTGGGAGGAAACCGGAGCACCCGCAGGAAACCCACTCAGACATGGGGAGAATGTGCACTCCACATGTGAGGTAATGCATTTTGGAAGGTCTAATACAGACAGGAAATAAGCAGTAAATGGCAAAACTCTTAAGTATTGATAGGCAAAGGGATCTGGGTGTACAGGTACACAAGTCAACTGGAAGTGGCAAATGCAGGTGGAGAAGGTAGTCAAGAAGGCATACGGCATGCTTGCCTTCATCGGTTTAAAAATTATTTAAAAATTGGCAAGTCATGTTGCAACTTTATAGAGTATTAGTTAGACGCACTTGGAATATAATGTTCAATTCCGGTCGCCACACTACCAGAAGGATGTGGTGGCTTTGGAGAGGGTACAGAAAAGGTTGACCAGGATGTTGCCTGGTATGGAGGGCATTAGTTATGAGGAGAGGTTGGAGCAACTTGAACGAGGGGGGGTTGAGGGGGTGACCTGATAGAATTTACTGCATATTTCCTGTCTGTATTAGCTCTTCCAAAATGCATTACCTCACATGTGGAGGTAAGATGAAGATGCGCAGGGGGATGTCGTGTTATATGACCACATGCCATTATAACGTAAAGGGGATTGGCAGAGTAAGGGTTACCAAAACACATGGATTACAACAGTTCAAGATGATGGCTCACCAACATCCCCTCAAGGGCAATTTGGGATGGGCAATGCTGTATTATAGATTCTTCAGATATCTCAGTGAGGAGATCTTGACACTTGTATACTTAAACATGAACCGTGTATTGTTAATCTTTAACTATTTCCAGATACCAGGTAACTGTCATGTATGAAGCGTTTTGCCATGCAGGCTGGCTTCCAGACTGTTCTTTCCCTGAGTAAATTACCATGTGACTCCATACATCATATCGTGTGCGGTGCCATTCCCTAATTCCAGGTTAACCCTTACTCTGCCAATCCCCTTTACATTATAATGGCATGCGGATATATAACTCAACATCCCCCTTTCCTTTACAAAGGAAATTTTTCTCTCCTGCTGTAGGGGGAGGGAATGAGGTCTGTACTCTGGGTCTGTACTCGATGGAGTATCGAAAGATGAGGAGGGATCTCATTGAAACTTAAATAATGAAAGACCTGAAAGAGTGGATGTAGGAAAGATGTTTCCATGAGTAAGAAAAACTAGAATCTGAGGGCACAGCCTCAGAATAAAGGGACGACCCTTTAGAATTGAGGAGAGGAGGAACTTCTTCAGCCAGATGGTGGTGAATCTATGAAATTCATTGCCACAGAAGGTTGTGGAGGCCAGGTCATTGAGTACATTTAAGACAGGGATAGATAGGTTCTTGATTGGTACAGGGATCAAGGGTTACGGGGAAAAAGTGGGAGAATGGGGTTGAGAAACTATCAGTCATGATTGAAAGGAAGAGCAGACTTGTCAGGCCGAATGGCCTATTTCTGCTCTTATTTCTTATGGTCTTATGATCTTATGGTCTCTTTTAATGGAATATTACAATACATTCTTTAGTGGCAATCCCTTCTCACCCACCTAAAATCTCTGTCTTTACAAATTCAGATACTCTTGAGTCTTGGCAGTCCTTTCACACTTTGCTCTGTCACATGTGGACGAATAGCAATAGTACCTTGTGCTTCTGATACTTGGCTATCTCCAAGCGTATTTTGCGCTCCTTCAAAGTGCATTTCTCTTTTCGAACAATTCATCTACCTTTTTTTGGACACTGTAAGTTTGTGCCATTCCTTCCAAAAGAATCATGCTCTCCATTTGTTCTGAGAGTGGGCTCGAACTTTTTTTCTCTGTGCTGTCCTCTTTGTTCTTGCCAGACATTTGTCTTTCACATCTCCACCTGTTTCATAATTACAGCCAAACGTTGATTTGCTGTTTTATTTTCAAATAGTTTTGCAAACTCATGAATGTTGTTGGACAGTTCAACTTCTTCATAGATTTCATAGAATCCTGACAGTATAGAAGGAAGCCATTCAGCCCATCAAGCCTGTACCGACCATGATCCCACCACCTATCCCCATACCCCACACATTTAGCCTGCCAATCCTCCTGACATTAGGGGCAATTTAGCATGGCCAATCCACCTAACAGGCACATCTTTGGACTGTGAGAGGAAACCAGAGCACACGGAGGAAACCCACACAGACACAGGGAGAAAGTGCAAACTCCACACTGACAGTGACCCAAGCCAGGAATCGAACCCAGGTCCCTGGAGTTATGAGGCAACAGTGCTAACCACTGTGCCACCATGCCAGCCTTATAGTGGGTGAAAGTCTTTCAACAACTTTTCCTTTTCTTTGTGAATCTTGCTTGCTTCACCTCAAGATTTCCTGTAATCCAGTAGAGTCTCCTCGAGTTTCTTCTGCTGTGTTTCCAATTTTGTTGGGCGACAGGCTCTTCATCTCACTGAAGGCTCAAGCATTCCTTGGGCATTTAATCTTGAAGGACAATCAACTATCCATTCAACTGTTTGTTTTCTTGTTGACCTCTTGCCAACTCATTCAGGGTTTCGGTGCATCATTTTGTTGACTCAGCTGGAATCTTAGGCTTCAAATCTTCCAGTTCAGCTCTGATGTGAACACTCTCCTGTACTTTTTGCGCAGTTTGCTTCTTTTGAATTGCCTCAGATAGCCTTACTTCATTCACAGCCATCTATGCGCTCTGCACTGCCAACTGCTTTTGTAGTTTGGATCTTGTGTCAACATTTTCAAGGAACTCTGCATGGGATTTTCCTCACCTCCTGCCATATGTTTCACAGCATTGGGTGTGGCCTGCCATTGGCCAGTTGCGAGATCTTCCAGTCCTGTCACTGTAAATGGGATTTCCCATTTTATGACCCCCCCACCCCCCCAGCTGGAAAACCCAAGGTGGGTGTTTGCCAACGGTGGGATCCCACCAGTGGGATTGGCCAGAAAACTTCAGCCTCTATTTTTGCACCACACGGCTGCTTCTCAGCCATTTCTTTCTTCTGCGCTAAATTTTTCAGTTTATGCATTTCATTGGCATGGTCAACGGACATCTTGTGGCTTACTTAAATATTATTTAAGTAAGGGTGGCACAGTGGTTAGCGCTGCTGCCTCACAGCATCAGGGATCCGGGTTCAATTCCTGGCATGGGTCCCCCTGTGTGGAGTTTGCACATTCTCCTGTGTGGGTTTCCCCTGGGTGATCTGGTTTCCTCCCACAGCCCAAAGATGTGCAGAATAGGTGGATTGGCCATGCTAAATTCTCCCTCAGTGTACCCGAACAGGCGCTGGACTGTGGCAACTAGGGGATTTTCATAGTAACTTCATTGCAGTGTTAAGTAAGCCTACTTGTGGCACTAATACTTCAAACGTAAACCTATTGTTTCCCTCGTTCTGGGATCTCCTGTCCTCCTGATTCTGGGGTCTTTTGTTGCCCTTCCTCTTGGCACCCAAATGGAAAGGGTTCTTTTTCCAAACTCTACAGATTTATATATTTTTTCTTTTCGTTCTCAGTATAATTTTTTTAATTTAACTTTTTTTAACTTCAGGGTAGCAAGGCCAACATTGCTGAGTTCTGCTAATCCTTTTCCTGCGTCCTATTCTCCAATGCAAGTAAGTACAGCTTATTTTTTTGTATTGCTCACCCATACCTTACCTTGACTCTGCATCACTCAGAGTAGTTTTGCTAGTTAGATCTTGTGATCTAACTCAGTGTCAAAGCTCACCGTTTGTCTCTCTGTAGTGATGCTTACCTGTGTGATAATCGAAGAAGTTTATTTCCTTGCGCTGTATCACTCAGGGGTATGGCAGTGTTTGGAGTTGCGATCATGTGTCTTTGTGATCTGACCAGGTATCTTCGCTCTCTATCACTTGCAGGTCTCACAGTGGTTTCCACTCACTTTGGTGGATTCCTTAACTTTCAAGTCTACAATGTAGCATTTTCAATCTTTTCTTCAATCTTTCTTCTTAGATGTACATCTCTCTAGTTAGGCTTCAGCTAATCAACCTTAAGCTTTGGACTGTGGGACGAAACCAGAGCACCCGGAGGAAACCCATGCAGACATGGGGAGAACATGCAGTCTATACATAGATGGTCACCCAAGGCCGGCAATGCGAGGCCCTAATGCTGTGGGGCAGTAGTGTTGCCCACAGGGAGGAATGGTGTAAATATGTAGGGTTAAAGGGATAGGGCCTGGGTGGAATTGTTATATGTCAATGGGCCAAATGGCCTCCTTTTGCACTGTAGGGATTCTATAATTCAACTTAAGCTTGATTAACAAGATAGTGCAGCAGGAAAGGCAGGAATTTAATTTTATATTACCATTGGCTAACATTGTCCTCAAATTGTGCTAATAACTAGACAGTGTTCCTTGAAATCAAGATTTGCAGACACTGGCACTGCACAAGCTGGATTTTTTACTTGCTAATAATTAAAATAGATTTTATTTAAATCTTCTTTCGCCATGGTTTGTATTTGTGTTCCTAAATAATATGATGCTTTTAGCCAAACACAAATTGCTCCTGGAATGAAGAGCTTGTCATATGAGGAACAGTTGAGGACTCTGGGTCAGTACTCGTTGGAGTTTAGAAGGATGAGGGGAGATCTTATTGAATCTTACAGGATACTGCGAGGCCTGGATAGAGGAGAGGATGTTTCCACTAGTAGGAAAATCTAGAACCAGCGGGCACAACATCAGACTAAAAGGACGATCCTTTAAAACAGAGATGAGGAGGAAGTTCTTCAGCCAGAGGGTGGTGAATCTGTGGAACTTTTTGCCGCAGAGGAGGCCAGGTCATTGAGTGTCTTTAGGACAGAGATAGATAGGTTCTTGATTAATAAAGGGATCGGGAGTTATGAGGAAAAGGCAGGAGAATGGGGATGAGAAAAATATCAGCCAGGATTGAATTGCACAGCAGACTCGATGGGCTGAGTGGCTTAATTCTGCTCCTGTATCTTATGGTCTTATAATAAAGTAGGCAGCTCATGTATATCTCTCTTGAGCCTCTGCTTTACTCCTCACCTATCAATTAGTAGCAAATGCATGGAAACACCCAGAGATGATTTAATATCTATTCTCAACCACCCTGGGAGGAAATATCAGCCCAAAGCTCAGTGAGGGTCATTTTAACTGTGGATGATTGTCTAAAATGGATGATAAGGGAATTGTCAGCTTGTTTATTGACAGCCCTCCAAATGTTGAATTCCTTTGGCTTTAGACTAAATTAGATAAATTGAAATGGTGGATGGCATTTTCAGGCCTTCCCCGCCAGCGGGATCTTCCAGTCCTGCTGCTGACAATCCTCCACTGCCAAATGGATGCAATCAATGGAAAACCCCACTAACAGCAGCAGTACTATAAGATTCCATCACCGGCCATTGGCCAGCCACCTCTACTGCCACAAAACATGCCAGAATAGAACAGGGAATCAGCCCACTGCTTATCTGTCCTCCTTTAACTTGTTCCTAAAAAGGTATGACTTTGACTATGCTGTTGGTCACTTGTCTTCGTAACTCTTTGTGTGGTTTGGTTTACATTACAGGTGGCATGATGGCACAGTGGTCAGCACTGCTGCCTCACAGCGCCAGGGTCCCGGGTTCGATTCACAGCTTGGATCACTGTCTGTGTGGAGTTTGCATGTTCTCCCCGTGTTGGCATGGGTTTCCTCTATTGCTCCGGTTTCCTCCCACAATCTGAAAGACGTGCTGGTTAGGTGCATTGACCCGAACAGGTGCCATAGTGTGGTGACTAGGGGAACTTCATTGCAGTGTTAATGTGAGCCTACTTGTGACTAATAAATAAACTTTAAATTATTTATTGTAAAACTCCTGTGAAGTATCATGGCACATCTTTATTACAGAAAAGTCACTGTATAGATGCAAGTAGTTGCAGTGTCATAGAATCCTTACAGTGCAGGAGAAGGCCATTTGGCCCATTGAGTCTTCACCGACCACAATTCCACCCGGGTCTTATTCCCGTAATCCCATGTATTTACCCTGCTAGACCCCTGACACTAAGTGGCAATTTAGCATGGCCAATCAACCTAACCAGCACATCTTTGGACTGTGGGAGGAAACCAGAGCACCCAGAGGAAACCCATGCAGACATGGGGAGAACGTGCAAACTCCACACAGACAGTAACCCAAGCTGGGAATCAAACACGGGTCGCTGGCGCTTTGAGGCAGTAGTGCTAACCACTGTGCCATCATGCTGCTCTTGCCCACTAAGGGGTGATTTAGCATGGGAGAATGTGCAAACACCACACAGTCCCTCAAGGTCAGAATTAATGGCAGCACAGTGGCACACTGCTTAGCACTGCTGCCTCACATTACCAGGGACCTGCATTCAATTCTGGCCTCGGGTGATTGTTTGTGTGGACTATACACATTGACCCTGTGTCTGCATGGATTTCCTCCAGGTGCTCCTGTTTCCCAGCACAGTCCAAAGAGGTGCAGGTTTTGTGGATTGGCCATGCTTAATTATCCCTTAGTGTCCAAAGTTGTGCAGGTTAGGTGGATTAGCGATGGTAAATATCCCCTAAGTGTCCAGTGATATGTAGGTTAGGTGGATTAGTGGGGTAAATACATGGGGGCTACAAGAATAGGGCCTAGGCAAGATGCTCTGTTGGAGTCGGCGCAGATTCAATGGGCCAAATGGCCTCTTTCTGCACTGTAGGGGTTCTATGAAGAATTGAACCGGGGTTCCTGGGCTGTGAGGCAGAAGTGCTAACCACTGTACCACCGTGCTCTGGGCTGTCACCCATTTTACACAATATGCTAAGTTTAAATTGCGATGTAAATAAAGGTAATCATGAAATCTGGAGAATAAATCAATGTGCCTGTATTGTGCAAATATCTAGTTACATTGTAAAGTTGGGCCCAAGTCTGGCACTCTCCATTTCTAATTTCTGACTTATATTTAACTGATTTGATTTTGGTTATTGGACATGAAAATGTGCACTTAATCCAGAAAAGGCTGCACACGGCATAAACAGCAGCAATTCTATTCTTGCAGCGTTGAGTTATTTCTAACTTAAACTAATCCAGCCCCACCTGGGCCAAGGTTTCACACTGACATCAATTTGGAGGAAGCTTGCTATAAACTGCCAGCGGAACACAAGCCAACCCTTACGTCAATACCACCCCCACTACCCTCCTCCACCCCCCATCGCTGATGAGCAGGTCCACTTTGGGGATATGGTGACGCAGGCAGCATCTGGGAATGTGTGTGTGTGTGTGTGTGTATGCAGGCGGGGTCAGAGAACGCACAGACAATATACTAACTGCATTGGAAAGGTGCCGAAAGACGACCCACTCGCGTCAGTGGAGCCTGGCTTCTAAGAGCCAGCTTGCACACTGCTTTACAATGTAAATAAAACCTCAGTACGAACAAAATGACATGATGTACCAGTTCAAATTTAGACTGTGACTCATATTTACACAAAGCTATTTAATTTTCTGCCGAACAAATAATGAATATGTGATGTAGTGAAGGGTTTTATGAATGAAATCTCCATGAAACAGAACCATACTTCCTAATAGGTTAAAGGCTGAGCCTGTTTCAGCTGGCTCGATGTGATGGTCATCGGTCGGACAGGTCACGCAGCCAGAACTAAATTCAGTGTCACCGTGCCGGATTCTCAACTGTTGGCAAACATCATCTGCCCCCCCCCTACCCCAATGCAATAGCTGCCTGATGGTGCAGGATTAGATAGTTTATTTATTAGCGTCACAAGTTAGGCTTACATTAACACTGCAATGAAATTACTGTGAAAATACCCTAGTCGCCACACTCCGGGACCTGAGAGAAAATTTAGTGTGGCCAATGCATCTAACCAGTGCGTCTTTCGGACTGTGGGAGGAAACCGGAGCACCCAGAGAAAACCCACGCAGGCACATGCAGAGAGTGACCCAAGCCAGGAGTTGAACCCAGGTCCCTGGCGCTGTGAGGCAGCAGTGCTAACCACCTCACCGCTGAGGCCAATTGGGCGGGGTGCAGCATTCACAGTTTCTGTTAAAGTTGTGGCCTCATTGGCAGTCAGGATTGTCAGGGGAACAATGTACACAACAAAATTAAATGAAAAGTACTGTCTAAAGGCAGCAAGAATTCAAATAAGAGGCGCTTTGCAAAGGCAATTGTGCCACTAACAGGATGATCTATATAAAATGGAGAAGGGCAAACCAGGCTAAAATGTACAGATCCAAAAATAAAGAGACCTAGATGAGAATATAAAGACAGAGATGGTCCTCTTCTTCCCCCATGTGACATCAATCAGGTTGATGATTCAGAGCCATCACTTTGTGCTGATCTGCTGTGCAGACCAGAAGGCAGCTACAGTGAGCTTATTCCAGGACATCACATGACTCCATGCAGACGTAATACATTCCAGGTGACATAAGGAGAGCAGGCACAACTCAAAATGGAACCTGGACAATTTCACCAACGTATAGCTATCATCTTGCTTGAGCTCTCAGCCTGACAACGTGAAGCAAAATAACCTTTTGCCTCAAAAAAAAATTGACAAATCAGTTCAGGTTTGGAAATGTTGACCGAACGTTCCTTTGCTTTCTTGTCAGGGTGAGGGGGTGGGGTGGAGGGGGCGGGGAGGCTTTTCTCCTTTCAGTGTCAGTGTTGGGCACTCCCTTGGTCAGCAGTAACAGAGCCAGAGGAAGGATGAAGTGTCCTCTGCTCTATTCCCCCCTCTCCCCTCTACAACATAACCTCAGCCTCGTTAGGAGAGCCAGATCTGAGTGATCTCTTTTCTCTTTTCCACACCATGCCTGGGCACAGTTTTGAGCTTAAAAATTATCTTTTTACTCCCCGCCCCACCCCCCCCCTCCACTCCTCCCTCACCACCCCCCCTAGTTCCACCTCCCCACCAATAGAATAGCGAACATGTGAAGCAGATTTCAGCACAAGCTGGTTGGTTCAGATATTAAGGAGAGAGTGGACCAACGTCCATGAGATGGAAGATGAGATTCTCATGGTATTAACAACACTCTGATGTTTGTTTTTCAGTGACCAGAGAGGAACTTACTGTTTTTACAGTAAAGGGTCAACAACAGGGGGAACAGTGGCAAGAGGTCTATGTCTGTGAATCACCTGCCGCTCCTGTTCTCTGACTTTGCCCGAAGTACAGAAGAAACTCCATAACCAAAAGAATTACATGTGGAGCCTGAATAGGGTTTGCTCAGTGTGCTGAATCCCAGTTATGATGTTTGACCCTGTAGAATAAGGGCATAAGAAATCAAGAGTTAGGCTTGAATACTTCTGGGAGCTGTTTATAGAAGGTGTGCACTCATTCACAGTCAGGTCAAAGACTGCCCAGTGGGGTCCCACACTGGACACACACTAATGGCCCAGGCGTCACCTGACCTGTAGTCTTAAAGGGGCAGTCCACACCCAAAACCCATCATACATCACATCACGTCTCTCTTTGACACTCCATACACTCTTATGCATTTGCCACTAAAACTTTGGGGCATTTGCTCTGCATGCCTCATCCCTCCCCCACCCTCACCATCAGCAGGATTAATGACGTGAGGGGGTGGAAGATATGGTGGGGAGCGTAAAATCAGTTTCCCAATGTGAGAAAACCAGGTGGGGATCATTGTCTATGGACATTCATGGATGGTTCATGGACGGTTCATGGAGTGTTCATGGGGGGGTTCATGGGGATTCATGGAGGGTTCATAGTGGGTTTTCGGCAGGTTCACAGAGGGTTCATGGAGAGTTCATGGTGGATTGAGTCTCCTGTTAAAGGTAGACAGGAACCCACCTTGCATCCAATGCAATCTCATTAAAATCCCAACAAAATGGAATTGTGCGTCCCTGTCACATCTTATTCCTGCCAGTGGGAATTCACGCTGCTTTGTAATCTGACTGCACACGAGAGAGAATTGTAAAGCACCTACCTTGGAGGCAAAGGTGACTGCGCCACTGGAACTGGCTGCAGGTCTGGTGCACACAATAGACATGGGGGAGGGGGAGGGGTTGTGCGAAGGTGATGAAGGTAGGGGGATAGGAGGCACAAAGCTCAAATGGGATAGGGGGGGTGCAAGACCCAAAGTGGAGCCAAAGGGAGGCCATAGGAGAATAAGGGGGGTATCTGGATGAGAAGAGGGATGAGGAACAGATATGGGTGTGGATGAGAAGGGGTACGTGTGGATGTAGGGAGGGGAGAAGGAGGGCAGGAATGAGAAGGGCGAGTATGGATGGGGTGGGCCAGAGTGCTTTAGAGGGACGGGATAGGATGAATTGATGTAGGAATCCTGGGGTGTGGGGTGGGGGAAGGAGAGTGAAGTGGAAGTACTGGTGATATGAGAGAGGAAAGTGGGATGTGATAAGGTGGGTTGATCAGGGTCCAGGTACGGCGGGTATAGCTCTCATCTGGGAAGATTCATTGAGGGTGACAAGGATGGAGACGTGGACTGCAGGAATAGGGAGAATCAGGGTGGGCGTAGGAATGGTTGACTGGGCTGGGCTCAGCAAAGAGGGAAGGTATGTCCAAATTGACAGTGATATGGTTCAGAGTTCAGGCTGTTTTAGGGAGGCACAAGGGTTATTGAAGGGGGGAATGAAGGTGACATCAGTTGTGGGGTAAGGTTTGATGGTGAAGGGGGCAAGTTGCTGGGGGACAGTGGGAGGGTATGGTGGAGACAGTTTGAAATGAAACTAACCTGAGACAGAGCCAACTCCAGACCAAAGCCAAGCTCTCAATATCCAAAAACATCGAGGTGGAGGGAAGGGTTTGCTCGGGTGAGTGGAGCTGAAGGTCAGCATAACTGGGCAGCTAAAGATAACCAAATAATCACATGGAGACTTTATGAGAACCTTCTCATTTGCTGTTCCTCATTATTTGGTGAAGGGTGCATGGTGGCAGGTCTGGCCCCTTGGCTTCTCAAGGCAACAAGAGTTGCCATTCACTCTAAGCCATTGGCCATTGGCTCCAGGCAGGTTAGGGAAGAAGGTTGGTTGGAGGGAGGGAGACACATGCCTACAGGGGACATGCAGGTGAATGGCAGCCAAGTCATGAGTGCAAATTACCGACATCAAAGAGGGAATGGAGCTGCCTGACAAGGGCTCAAGTGGTTACACCCTCCATTGTGAGAAGGTGTCACCATAGTGTCTCAAAGGCAATCGACCAAGCAGAATCAGATGACTGGGAGTGAGTGGCACATGGCAGTCATAGGGTGATGTCTCCATGCACAGATGTGTATTTGGGGAAGGATGACCCATCCTTGAGTCTTCCCTGGAAGGGGGGTGGTGCATGTGACCATTAAAAGTATTAGGAGCAAGAATGAATTCAGGAGACTGTTCCAAACAGTGCAATATTGGGAGTGTGAAAACTACTTATAATGATTGGACACCCATGCCACTCATTCAATATCTTCTCATTTTTCTTATTCTACCACTATGTCTTGGAGCTTTCCCAATGCCCATAGCAGAGGTAGAGGCAGCGTGCTAATGACCCTGTCCCTTGTGGTGACGTTGGTAGGTATCCTCCAGAGGGGAGAGGCCTGGAGGCTTCTGATCTGGTTTTGGGTCTCGAGGGGCAGGTGTACTCTCCTCGGTTTGAGCAGCTGGAGCTGATATGGTCACAGGCAGAGAGGATTGGGAATGCCAGAGTGAAGATCCTGGGGTGTCACCTGATGCGCCTCCTCCCATTGGGTGCCCAAGGTCACCTTTCTGATGCCTTGAAGAGAAAGAGAACCTGGAAGGAGGTCAAGGTGCTGCTGCACTCCCACCCACCCCATGTCTCCGCCACCCCGCACCGCCCCCCCCTCCCCCCCCCCACCCAACACTACCCTAGAGAGAACACAGATTGACTCCCCCACCTCTTGTGCTACCCTGTTGGAGGTCTCTGCCAACTCCACCTCTGTCTCTCACATACTCCAGCATCTGCTCTTTGGCTGCTTCCAGAGGCTTGCCACGTGACTCAGACTTAGCAGAGGCCTCTTTTTCAGCAGTCCCCTGAGCATCAGAGAACTTGGTTATCACTGCCTCTGCCTGCTGCGGACTTGTGTCTGTCAAGTGCTCGCCACAGTTGTGAGTCCAGGCTTAAACTAGATATATGAGCCAGTGAGGTGTGTGTCAGTAGGCTGGTGGAGGTGAATGTTCTGACATCTGCACAGATGAACAGTTGTCCTTGCCCTCCTCCAAGGTACCCCGGGGACTGGGCCTGGCTTCAGGTGTGGGCCTGGCCTGACCTGTTAGTGCCTAAAATGGAGAGAGGAGAGAACGAGTGGCTGCCTACGCTGACTCAAGCATGGCACTTACCTGGATTTTCTAAGGTTGTCTGGATTATCCTCACTCGGGGGATGTCGATGATCACAATCCTCTCCTACTAACTCAGCAGCTGACTGTTCGCATTGTGTGAGGGGCCTAAGGTCAGATGTTCATCCCACCCATTTTCTCTCTCTCCCTCCTGTTGTGGGCCCCCTTCTCCTGCATAAAGGCAAATGGATGGATTGTGAGATAATTCAGTGGCTGTTGACCAACCTTCTGATTCCCCAAAACCCGACGACCATACGCACAAGTGAGGAATTGGATGGAATAGTCTCCGCTTGTCAGGATGAGTGCAGCTCTCAGGAATCTGTACACTGTCCAAGACCAAGCAGCCCACTTGGTTAACACCCCATCCAACACCCACAAACATTCACCCCCCTCCTTCACCTCTGCACAGTGGGAGCCATGTGCACCACATACAAGACGCACTGCAGCAAGTCACCAAGACTCCTTGAACAGCACTCTCCTACCCTGCGAGCTCTACCAGCTAACAGGACAAGGACAGCAGACACATGGGAGTTGCCCTCTGCTCTGCTCCATGACGGTGTCTTCAGTGGGGCTGAGTGAAAACCCTGCAGCTCCTTCGTAAATAGCAAAGCACATGAACTACAGGGGCAGCAGCTCGGCACCTTGTCAGGGACGGGCAAGAGAAATGCTGGGCCTTGCCAGTCACACCCAGGTCCAGTGAGGCAAAAACACATTTGGGGAGGTTGGTTGGAAGGATAGAAGGTTCACTTGCCCGAGTGGCACGGATTAAATTATTGACCCTTTACCTGCATTTCAAAGGTGTTCTCCTCTGCACCCACGGGCACTGCCCACCTGACCTGCTCCTCGTTGGTCAGCTGGGTTTGCCTCCTGTGGCCATCCCTGGGGAACAGGACGCCCTGTCTTTATTTTTCCCTGACTCCAGAAGATGCGCGGGGGAACCTATCACCGAAGTAGGGAGTGTAGCTTGCTCTCTTCTCCTGGCCCCTCTCCCCATTGGTGAAGGTCCATCCAGGTGGGAGCCTTTTAAATATGGTGGCCAGACATGGCAATGTGGCCTCAGGCTTTTGAGCCGTCCTGTCACGAGACTTCATGTGGAACGTACACACACGTGCAACTAATGAGTTGGGACAGTTGCGCGTCAAAGCTCACCCTACTCGGGATTCACCCTGAATTTTTCATCCCGTCACGGAAACTATAGTGGGAGAGCAAGATTCTCTGCCCTGGGGGTGCGAATTTCTCCCCCACCCCGTGGCATACTTTCCAGCAGCGGAATCTTCCAGTCCCGCCAAGAAGTATGCCACGGGGTGGCATACTCTATGGAGGGCTTGCGCAAGTCGAACTCCCAGCCACCGGAGAATGGGCGGCACGGTAGCACAGTGGTTAGCACTGCTGCTTCACATTTCCAGGGTCCTGGGTTCGATTCCCGGCTTGGGTCACCTTCTGTGTGGAGTTTGCACATTCTCCTCGTGTCTGCGTGGGTTTCCTCCGGGTGCTCCGGTTTCCTCCCACAGTCCAAAGATGTGCGGATTAGGTTGATTGGCCATGCTAAGAAATTGCACCTTAGTGTCCAGGGATGTGTAGGTTAGAGGGATTAGTGAGTATAATATGTAGGGATATGGGGGTAGGGCCTGGGTGGGATTGTGTTCGGTGCAGACTTGATGGGCCGAAGGGCCTCCCTCTGCACTGCAGGGTTCTATGGTTCTAATGCACCACAGGAAGGGGGAGGGGGATCACCATCACCAGCACTGGAAAATCCCACCAACAGGAAGGACCAGAAAATTTTGGCCTTGGTCTTGTGGTTGCCTTTACCGTGTGCCGAAGAAAAGATGGAACAAGAAAAAGCCTTTGGAGAGATCGAGCTCCTTTCTTCCCCGTGTCATGTACAATTTGCCTTGGCAGCGACTGCTCCAAAATCCTGAGGAGCACAAATTCCCAGCCATTGTTTATGGTCCAATAACCATTTGTGCAACATAATCAAACCCTCTTCACTGCAACCCTTCTGCGTCACAGCAAGTTGGTTCCCCGCTACAAGATTATTTTCAACTCTACACGCTGACATGCCATCCGTCTGCCGCTGCTGGCATGTCTGTGAGTGCTGAAAGCTGTGAGACGGAGAGCAGGGACTTCATGTCTAGCAGATTTGCACGGCCCAACAGCTCTGATAATGTTTGCCCTGCGACAGTACATAGTGAAGGATGCCTCTTCCTCTTGCAGTCAGGGAGTACACAAATCAGAATGCCATTCACTGTGCTCTGCAAATAACCTGACCCAGGAGGTGGCTGAGAAATGCTTAGAGGACTCGGGGTGGTGGTAGAGGGGGAGGGGGTGGTGTCTGGGGATCGGGGAGGGGTGGTGGCAGGGGATAGGAGTGGGTGGGGGGAGGGGAGGGGAGGGGGGACAGGGTGGGATTGGGCAATGTGGATGCAAAATCCCACAAAATTCGGGAAACGAGATTCTGGCCGGTGAGATCTCATTTCCTGATTTTCCCCCGATCCTCGCTGATGATGTATCAACATTCCCAAGCATTTTAATAATGTTCGGTGTCATTAGAGAGCTTCCCAGCCACATGATTTCCCCCACCTCCCCGCGCACCCCCCCCAACCTCACTGAATATTCAAACCTTGCCAACGTGATTTGTAACAGCTATATGGGAACGGCGCCAAAGTTTCAAGTCTGGATGACCCTTTGTCAGAGCTCTATTCTCTCTTCAGGGGGTGTTGCCAGACCTGCTGAGATTTCCCAGCATTTTCTGTTTTTATTTCAGATTCCAGCACCCGCAGTATTTTGCCTTTACATAAGAATGGCAATCAGTCAAGGGGAAGGCACCGCGGATGTCAAGGTGTGTATAGTCCCGGGGGGGGCGGGGGGGGCGGGGGGAGAGGGGGTTTGCAGGTGGGGGACAGTGTCCTGGCACTGCCCCCCAGGTACAGGTTGGCAGTGCTGGGATAGGGCTTCTGGGAAGTCCCTTTTTGAGGGTGAGTTCCCCTTACGTATGTGGTGGTGGGGGTGGGGGGGGGGGGTGGGGGGGATCGATGCCTGTGGAGAGTGGGAGGCTGGGCAGTAATGTCTATGAAGGGGGAGGGGGCTGGTAATTGGCCTGAGTGGAGGGTGATTCCTGTGAAGCAGGGGATGGGGAATGATAGCTATGAAACAGGGGGTGTGCAGGCTGCCTGGTCGATGGATGTGTAGGGGGGACAATTCTTGTGATGGTGGGGGGGCTGATGCCTGTGAAGTGGGGGGGATAAGTTGGGTGGGTGGTTGATGACTGTGAGGGGGGGGAGAGTGCCCACAATACTGCAGCAGTGGTGGGATGACAGCAGGGAGAGTGCACCCCAATATTTGTGTGGTGGAATGCGATCACCCCAGTGCTTGTGGGAGATGATATCTTCCATATCCTCCATTTAGTGGGTAACAATGTAGGGATATGGGTTAGAGCCTGGAAGTGATTGTGGTCGGTGCAGACTTAATGGGCCAAATGACCTCTTTCTGACTGTAGGATTTCTATGATTCTACGTCCTAAGGGGGATGGGGTGCCCTTTACAGATAGATTCATAGAGTCACACAGCACAGAAAAGGCCCTTTGGCCCATCGAGTCCACAGTGACAATAACAATCACTAAAGGTCCCATTTTCCTGCACTTATCCCATACCCTTGAATGCTGTGATATTTCAAGTTGCACTCCAGCCTCCGCAGATATGGTCCTGCTATCTCCACTAGGCCCCACCCCACCAAAGTGACGGTGTAAACAACGTTTCCAGATCCTCTAAGCACCGAGTGCCAGAAAATCTGCTGTGATAAGCTGGCTGTGTTTCTGGAGTGATATACCCCGGCTTTCAGTCAGAGCCTGACACAAATCATGGGAAAATTCTGCCTAGGCTGGTGTTCAAAGCCATTTTTGTCAGCAGTGTCTTGTGGGCAGTGTTTAAGGAAAGTCAGTATTTTATCTGCTGCTTGTGCGTACGTGGGGTGAAGGAAGGGTCAGCCTGATTCGGATTCTCAAGCAAATAAATGCCTCAGAGACTTGGAAGTTCACGGGTTCATTTTGGGCAGGAAGCCACGAAAATCCGAATGCAGGGATAAACACAAAGAGTAACGTCACACTATTGGAACATTTTGAGACCACGTCACATGTAACCCACATGCAGACTGTAGCTATTGGGAAATGTCAGACAGTTTACTATTACACTACTGAAATCAGCAGACCCAAGGTACAAGACGTGAATGTAGATTCCATATCTGCAGTAGCTTTTCCACAATGTGGAAATGCCGGCATTGGACTGGGGTAGGCATTCTCACAACACCAGGTTAAAGTCCAACAAGTAGCACGAGCTTTCGGGGTGCTGTTCCTTCAACAGCTGAGTGCAGGATTTGTTTCACAAACATGGCATACATAGAAACAAACTCAATTTTGTGTCTATATATCAAGTTTTGTCTATATATGCCCAGTTTGTGAAACAAATCCTGCACTCACCTAATGAAGGAGCAGTGTTCCTGAAGCTCGTGCTACCAAACAAACCTGATTGACTTTAACCAGGTGTTGTGAGACTACTTATTGTAGCTTTTCCACACGTGTTCCCTCACATTGCTCTACAAGACTTAAAAATTCTTGCCTTCCGACTATTGACTCCTTTCTAAACCCTAACTTAATTCTTCCCACGACAACCTCTGCAGCCTTTTATTTATGGGGGTGGCACAGTGGCACAATGGTTAGCACTGCTGCCTCACAGTGCCAGGGGTCCAGGTTCAATTCCCTGCTTGGGTCACTGTCTGTGTGGAGTTTGCACATTCTCCTCATGTCTGCGTGGGCTTTTTCCGGGTGCTCCGGTTTCTTCCCACAGTCCAAAGACATGCTGGTTAGATGCATTGGCCATGTTAAATTCTCCCTCAGTGTACCCAAACAGGTGTGGCGACTAGGGGATTTTTACAGTAACTTCATTGCAGTGTTAATGTAAGACTATTTGTGACACTAATAAATTAACTGAAACTTTACTTATAGATACCATATGAAGCGTAGGATTCTATGTATGCATCTTCTCGCTGAGGTCATCAAAGGACATCAACCACCCTAATGTTCTGGTGGGTGGTGAATGGATGACAATACTTGGTGGATCCAGCTTCAATACTTCCTTGCTGCATCCTCCCCTACTCCTGCACTATGGTGATAGCATACAAACACATGCCTGCATATTTGCTCCTGATAATCAAACATGATGGCTGAGAAGAGGTTAAAAACTCCCATTAGTCTCATGGTCCCACCGGCAGTCAGAAGCATGTTTAAAGAGCAGCATAAAATGGATTTGGGATTGTAGACGGGGCACCATCTCAAGCTGGAATATGGCTTAATCCTGTTCCTATTTCTTAGGTGGCACAATCGGTAACATTGCTGCCCCTCAGTGCCAGGGACACGGGTTTGATTCCCAGCTTGGGTCACTGTCTGTGCAGAGTCTGCATGTTCTCCCGTGTCTGCGTGGGTTTCGTCCTACACTCCAAAAGACGTGCTAGTTAGGGTGCATTGATCGTGCTAAATTCTCCCTCTGTGTACCTGAACAGGCACCAGAGTGTGGCAACTAGGGGATTTTTGCAGTAATTTCATTACAGCATTAATGTAAGCCTACTTGTGACACTAATAAACTCTGCACCCCCACCATCAGCCAGCTGTTGCATTGGGGGGTGGGGGGGTGGTGTGCGTGGGGGGAGAGGAGGGGAAGATGATGTTTGCCAGGGTTAATGTAAGCCTATTTGTGACACTAATAAATAAACTTAAACTTAAAAACTTAAACTTATGTTGTTATCCTCTTCTGCTACTATGATCTCTGCTCTCTGAACTTTTGTTTCTTTCTCCTTCTGAACTCCAAATCTGCTCTCCTACACAACAATCCTCACAATGTAGCAGCTACGTGGGAAAGATTACAGGCCCTTGCTTTAACACATTGTTAACCACAATCACTAAAGTACAAATCTCTCCACTTTCATCACTCTTTCTTTCCTTTCACAATGTTCAAACTTATAAAACCCAAACCTCATGTCCTCTGAAGTCTATTTATTATTGTCATAAGTAGGTTTACGTTAACATTGCAATGAAGTCACTGTGAAAATCCCCCAGTCACCACACTCCAGCACTTGTTCGGCTACACTGAGGGAGAACCTAGCATGCCCAATGCACCCTGGGACACCAAGGGGCAATTTAGGATGGTCAATGCACCTAATGTGCGCATCTTTAGACTGTGGGAGGAAACCAGAACATCCAGAGGAAACCCAAGCAGATATGGGGAGAACATGCAAACTCCGCACAGACAGTGACCCAAGCCAGGAATTGAACCCAGGTCCTTGGCGCTGTGAGGCAACTGTGCTAACCACTCTGCCACTGTCTTCTCTTCTTCATTCAGTGTCACTTATTTCCAAATTGTACTTTTTTTTGCATCAGATTTTCACATTCCTGTGTTGTTATGTTGCTTTGGTCCAATTATTGATGAATTCAATCTTTCAACACAAATAAATGATTTTGGATTATCTAAAGTATTCCGTACTTCCCAGTTTACCTTATGTTTCCTTTTGTAAACCCATGCTCTCAGTGAGAAGCCATTTTTCAGTCGATGTCGAGTTAGGGAGATGGCTACAGCATTGTACTGTGTAAGCAGTTTCTCCATTGAAAGAATGGTCTTGATGAGTTCACCCTTGCACTTTTATTCAATCTTGCCATTGTGCTGCCCCGTGACTCTTGACTTTACACTTTGATATCTCAACAATAAGAGGTCTCTGCTGACTGGAACTTGCTGTAGGCTGCACTCTCAGTGACAAGGGAGCACTTTGTACATGTGCCTGGCTCTGCACTGCTTCCTCAGTGGTTTGTTTTTAATCATCGAAGACCTCCATTCTACCGTAATTGCATTAAAAAGAAGTCAAAATAAGTTGATAGAGTTCCCAGGAGATTCAACCTAAGCACTTCTGAAAGATACTTTTACACGGAGGACTGACATTATATCACCCAAGTGAGAAGTCGAAGCAGTGTGAGACCACCAGCTGGAGGTGGTATCACATCTCTTGCTTCAGTGCACTTAGGAACCGGATCACTGTATTATGCTGTCACTACCACATGAATATCCAGCCAGATATTTGCACGGAATGCAAATCTAATACAGTGTGGTATGGCTTTATACCTTCAGGGTTATTGCCACTCAGTCCTTCAATTCTTTAATGCAGATACTTGATTTTTCTAAATTAAACACAGCGAGGTTAACAATGTGTTCAGAGTGATTTGGTAGCTACACGTTAATTGCTCGTGTGTGAATGGGACCAGTCAGTACGTAGGCTCCTGATTTTGGACTGGGGTAAGCTGGACTTTAAAGCATTCATAACTAAAGCAGTGAGGTTGAACTTTTGTTGGGTAATAATACAATAACAGCCATTAGCCCACTCAAATAAAGTTCAGGTCCCCCCATGCCAACACTTTAGTTAAGAAAGCCCATCAACGCCTCTACTTTCTCAGAGGACCAAGGAAATTTGGCATGTCACCTACGACTCTCACCAACTTTTAAAGGTGCACCTTAGAAAGCCACTACATCACAGCTTGGACTTCTTGGGCTCCTGCTGTGCCCAAGATCACAAGAAACTACAAAAGATTGTGAATGTAACCCAATTCATCACACAAACCAGCCTCCCATCCATTGACTCTGTCTACACTTCCCGCAGCCAACATAATTAAGGACCCTGGACATTCTCTCTTCCACCTTCTTCCATCAGGAAAAAGATACAAAAGCCTGAGGTCTCGCACCAACCAACTCAAGAATAGTTTCTTCCCTGCTGTCGTCAGACTTCTGAATGGACCTACCTCGCATTAAGTTGGTCTTTCTCTACACCTTAGCTGTGGCTGTAACACTACATTCTGCACTTTCTCGTTTCCTTCTTTATGAATGGTATGCTCTGTCTGTGTGGTGCACAAGAAACAAAACTTTCCACTGTATGCGAATCCATGTGACAATAATAAATCAAATCAAATCAAATAGGCAAATACGCTCTTAAATTCACAAATATAGGAATATTGTATTAACACGTTACCCAGTGTTCAATGGAGTGTCGATCACAAAGAGAGTCTCTTGTTCACGGGATGAGATTTCACTTATCTGTTGATGAAATCCACACCCATACCCTGATGCTGGCTGCTAACAGAAAAGCAGTTCAGAACCCCAAAAGTAAAGCTGGTCTCCAGCTGACGATGAGGTGTTCTATCAAGACAATAACAAAAGGACAGAGCAATATTTAAACTCACATTAAATATTCAAATAATTGAACCATACAGACCAGCGAGGCTATGATTGCTTTCAGCATCTTTGTACTAGGGAATGGAAAATCCCTGAATGCTATTTTCAGTGACCCTTGCTGAATAATGCACACACATCACGTGTAAAATGTATACACACACACACACTATCTGTCTGTGTGGAGTTTACACATTCTCCCCGTGTCTGTGTGTGTTTCCTCCGGATGCTCCGGTTTCCTCCCACAGTCCAAAGATATGCGTGTTAGGTGGGTTGGCTGTGCTAAATTGCCCCTTAGTGTCAGGAGATTAGTGGGCTAAATATGTGGGGTTACGGAAATAGGGCCTGTGTGGGATTGTGGTCGGTGCAGACTCGATGGGCCGAATGGCCTCCTCTGCACCACTGTAGGGATTCTATTCTGTGACATGCCACAGAGTGAGACTCATTTCAGGTGACGTCCATGTCTAATAGCCCAAAGATCAGTATCTAGTTAACATCTGAGGCATGGCAATTGAATGCTGTGAATTAAACCACGCTCCAGTTTTTAAGCTAAACTGGAATATAATCATTTGGAATATAGCCTGCTCCCAAATGCCGATTCCTAATAATAATACATAATGGGCAAGTGTACATGCAATGCTATTCCTTGTAACACAAATTATACAGACGTACCTGTTAAATAATCCCTATCTGACTGAGAATGATTCTGTTCATTTAAGGAGCATGTCGTTCTACATGCACACAATCAATGGACCCCAGTGAAATCTGATTATGTTTGCTATTACTGCTCCTGGGTCAGGGATACATTGACTTGCTCGATTAACTAATGCAGCAGTAATCCAATAGAATCACTCAGTAGGCTGGCTGATATCTGCTTCTTCAACAATGGGGAGAAGGAACAGAAAAGCTCAGCACAACTTTTCGATTAAAGGATGGGAAGCTATCTGATTCATTCATCAAGGGCGGCACGGAGACACAGTGATTGGCACTGCTGCCTCACAGTGTCAGGGACCCGGGTTCTATTTCTGCCACAGCTGACAGTCTAAGCGGAGTTTGCACCTTCTCTCTGTGTCTATCTGGGTTTCTTCCAGGTGCTCCAGTTTACTCCCACGCTCCAAAGATCTGCTGGTTAGATTGATTGGCCATGTTAAATTGACTCTTAGTGTCAGGGGGATTACCATAGCATCCCTGCAGTGTAGAAGGAGGCCATTCGGCCCATCGAATCTACACTGAGCACAATCCCACCCAAGTCCCCTATTCCTATAACACCCAGTTTTTACCCTCACTACACCCCCTGACACTAAAGGGCAATTTAATATGGCCAATCAACCTAAACCACACATCAATGGACTGTGGGAAGACACTGGAGCACCCAAAGGAAACCTATGCAGATGGAGAGAATGTACAAACTCCAGACACACAATGACCCGAGGAGAGAATTGAACCCCTGTCCCTGGTGCAATGAGACAGCAATGAGAACCACTGTGCCATCGTGCCACCCAGCAGGGTAAACACGTGTGATAACAGGAGTAGGACCTGGGTGGGATTGTTGTTGGTACAGGCTTGATAGGCCAAATGGCCTCCTTCTGCACTGCGGAGATTCAATGAAAATTCTCTAAATCTACCAGAAAGTCGGCACAGAAACTGTTTCTTGAGGCAAAAACAGTTATTGAGTCAGATCAGGATGCAAGATCTGGGCTGAAGTACAAGTTACCTTTCTCTGTTGCTCTTGCGATGCTTCATGTAGCACCAACACAATGCTTTTGACTATCAGGTAAATGCAAAATCTTTCTTCACCTTTAGGCAGGAAGTGCCATTAATTCCAAATGCCAAAGTGCCCAAAATAATATAAAGGGGAAATAACAGATGGAGTAAAATTTTCCATGAACAATCACTAACTTTTTTTTATTGGTTCATGAGATGTGGACATTGCTGGCTGGGCCAACATTTATTGCCATCCCTGAGGGTATTTATAAGTCAACCACATTGCAGTGGGTCTGGCATCACATGAAGTAAGAAGTCTCACAACACCTGGTTAAAGTCCAACAAGTTTATCCAGTTGGACTTTAACCTGGTGTTGTGAGACTTCTTACTGTGTTTACCCCAGTCCAACGCCAGCATCTCCACATCATCACATGTAGGCCAGGCCAGGTACGGACGGCAGATTTCCTTCCTTAAAGGACATTAAGTGAACCAGGTAGATTTTTACAACAATCGGCAATAGTTTCATGGTCATCATTAGACTTTTGATTCCAGATTTCTATTGAGTTCAAATTTCACCATCTGCCAAGGTAGGATTACAAACCTGGGTCCTCAGAGCGTTACGCTGGGTCTCTGGATTACAAGTGCATCACCACCTCCCATTGAGCAATCCTAAGAAAACAATTGTAAAGGGAGCAGTGACTGCTCAAAACAAAGCAAATACGGAAAATGTCTCGAACAACAGCTAAGTTAAAATACAAATTATGCTTATGAGCATGAAGATTCACAATACAAACAGTATAACATTTATTATGAGAATGACCTAAGTAAACTTGCCATGCTGTTATTACACTCTCCTACCATTAGTGGTGCTGCTGCACCACAGTTTTTATTCTTGCAGTCTGCCCATTAGCAGGACAAGGTTAACCACAGTGTGACATACAGGTAGCTTCCAATGAACATCAGAATTTATAATGAAAAAATAAAAATAATGACACACAATAAAATGGGAACAGAATTATATCTGTGTGCCTCGGCCTAATTATTTCTGCCTTATAGCCTCACTTCAACTTAAGACTAGCTCGGTCTTGATTCCTAGGTTTAATCTCACAAGAAATTTTTCTATTGTTATATTAATGTATAATAATAGGGCGACACAGTGGCACAGTGGTTAGCACTGCTGCCTCACAGTGCCAGGGACCCAGGTTCGATTTATGGCTTGGGTCACTGTCTGTGGAGTTTGCACGTTGTCCGTGTAGGTTTCCTCCCAGTGTTCCAGTTTCCTCCCACAGACTGAAAAGACCTACTGGTTAGGTGCATTGGCCATGCTAAATTCTCCCCAGTGCACTGATTGTCCACTCAATAGCCTA
Source organism: Carcharhinus amblyrhynchos (assembly GCF_965287045.1). Lineage (NCBI taxonomy): Eukaryota > Metazoa > Chordata > Chondrichthyes > Carcharhiniformes > Carcharhinidae > Carcharhinus > Carcharhinus amblyrhynchos. The sequence goes on from NC_137349.1 coordinate 15,527,050, forward strand.
ATATTTCTTTTCCCCCATGACCTTTGATTACATTCACCCCAAATGCACTATCTAGCCAGCTTTTGAATACATTCAATGTTTTGGCATCAATTACTTCCTGTGGTAATGAATTCCACAGGTTCACCATTCTTTGGGTGAAGAAATGTCTCCTCATCTCTGCCCTAAATGATCTACCCCTAATCCTCAGACTGTGACTCTTGGTTCTGGGCTCCCTAACCATTAGGAATATCTTCCCTACGTCTACCCTGTCTGGTCCTGTTAGAATTTTTTAAGTATCTATGAGATCCCCCCTCATTTGTCTGAACTGCAGCGAAAACAATCCTAACTTAATCAATCTCTCCTCATACATCAGTCCCACCGTTCCTGGAATCAGCCTGGTAGACCTTCACTGCATTCCCTCGAGAGCAAGGACATCCTTCCTCAGAAAAGGATATCAAAAGGAGACAAGAACTGCACACAATATTATTGTCACGTGCATTACTATACAGTGAAAAGTTTTGTTTTTTGCATGCTATACAGACAAAGCATACCGCACGTAGAGAAGGAAGGGAGACGGTGCAGAATATAGTGTTACAGCCATAGCTAGGGTGTGGAGAAAGATCAACTTAATATGAGGTAGGTCCATTCAAAAGTCTGATGGCAGCAGGGAAGAAGCTGTTCTTGAGTTGGTTGGGATGTGACCTTAGACTTCTGTATTTTTTTCCACACGGAAGAAGGTGGAAGGGAATACATCTGGGGTGCGTGGGATTCTTGAAAGCTGGCTTCTTTTCCAAGGCAGCGGGATGTGTGGACAGAGCCAGTGGATGGTCAAGGGAGTCAATGCAGTGTCAATGTAAACCTGCTGGTGAGACTAATAAATAAAAACTTTAATACTAAGTGGTGATGTTTCAGTTAAATTGCTGTTTTCCTCTTGACAGTTGGCATGGTGAAAATAAGTTAAAATAAGAAGCTTTGAAGACAGGAGGTGAATCTGATCCGTTTGCTCTTTACTATTTGACATATCTCTTTCAAGGACACTGGCTGCTGGGGTTGGCTTTAATCTTTCCAATGGCTTCAGACTAGATGCTGAGGGAGCAAACACATTTACTGATGAAAGTACAGAGTTGAACATCAAAATACTTTGCTTAGGTTATGCCAAGTGAATGGTTTATCGATAAAGTTTGCTCCATTTCAATTAAATGGTTGTTGACGCTTTTACAGATTATGTCATTTGAATTACTTTGTTAACCAAGACTTGATTTTTTTTTGTAGTCTTGCTATTTAAAGATGAAACTGCACTTTGCAAAGCCGTTCTCATTCGCAGAGAATGATTTGAGCTCGTTCATCTAAAATAAAAAATCAATCAGGGTTGACATCAGCTTTAGTAGGGAACAGACCTCTACAGAATATCTCATATACGGGAGAGTGAAGCTGCAGACTGCCCTGCAGCGAATAATTTATCCGTTCATTTTGCCATCTGTCCATCCATTATTCATTCATCCATCAATTTAGCCATCCTTCTTCCTGTCTCGCTGTCAGTGGAAGCATTTAAATACATTTAAATATGCTGCTCAAGTTCAACATGATGAAGGGACTAAAAATGCTGTGATTGCCTCACACGCCAGCATCAATAATGAGACTGTTATGTTTTTATCTTGTTTGTTTTCTCCCGTTGCAAACGACTTGTGAAATGACTGTGTGGCCCAGTGTTGTGGCACCCAGGATCGAGTTCCCAAATTACCCCATGGTCTGTTTGCATTCGCTGTGAGGTATTATCCCAAGTGAGCTGTGAAAGAGAGAAGTGACGATTCCCACAGGGTGAGTGCAGTAGACAGATATAAGGGCTGAATGCCAGATGTGGCAACTGGAAAGGAACAGACACCGCTGGAAATTGCGAGGCGTGGTCCTGGATTTTATTGTGACTGTATTATATTAGCCGGATGAACGATCAGGGCCGTGGGAAGTCAGTAATTGAGGTGAAAGACCTAAGGAATTAACATTAGCCCCAAATTCCTGGGGGGGGGGAGTGCTCGACCAGTTCACTGCTAAAATGCCAGGAGAAATGATCATTTTCAGCTGTTTAAACTGTTCCTTTGGCGAGATTTCCACTGGACTTCTACCAGATGTACTGGAAGGGTCTGGCACACACAGGGTTAATGTGGGACTGAGTACAGTACCGCCCACAGAGTGGCGTAAGAAGAGACCCCTGGTCAACGTAATGTGATGCGGAGATGCCGGCGTTGGACTGGGGTAAACACAGTAAGAAGTCTCACAACACCAGGTTAAAGTCCAACAAGTTTATTTGATAGTAAACCCACATGCTTTTGGAACGCTGTTCCTTTGTCAGGTGAGTGGAAAGTTCTGATCAAGGCATATAAAGGTGTGTGTGCCTTTATATACTCTGATCAGAACTTTCCACTCACCTGAACAAGGAAGAGAGTTCCGAAAACTTATGGGTTTACTAACAAATAAACTTGTTGGACTTTAACCTGGTGTTGTGAGACTTCTTACACTGTAATGTGGTCAGAGACATGATAAGACCCAGGATGGACTTAGCTCCATACCTCTACCCTTTATTGAATGGTTAGTTAAGTGTCGTTAATGAAGACTTTCTGTTAACACACAGTAAGACTCCAAAGACTTCTTTAACAGACACATTCTGCAGCCACGACAATCCCAACACCAGAGTCACAGTGGAAATTTAGGGAAACTCCACAATGGAACTTCAGGAGCCTAATTCAGGTGGGACTGGCAGAAAGCCAACATGGATAGGCCAAATGACCTGCACTTCAACTTTATTTTAATTATTTCTTCCATGGGATGTGAGTATCAGAGACAAAGCGTTTGTTGCCCATCCCTTATTGCCATGAGTTAAGTGAAGAGAATTCATGAGGTTGCAGCAATACAGACAAGACGACACCTCCCCACCAGAATAAATCTGGTATTCTTCAGCATTTATAAAGGTCTGTAAGCATTCACGCACTGAGTCCTTTGGTCTGCACTTAATATTATCCTGGTGTCTACTTTTTCTGAGTGGCATGGTGGTGCAGTGGTTAGCACTGCTGCCTCACAGCGCCTGGGACCTGGGCTCAGTTCCGGTCTTGGGTGACTGTGTGTGTGGCGTTTGCACATACTCCACATGTCTGTGTGGGTTTCGTCCAGGTGCTCCAGTTTTCTCCCACAGTCCAGAGATGTGCAAGTGAGGTGGATTGGCCATGCTAAATTGCCCCTGAGTGTCAGGGGGATTAGCAGAACATGTGGGATTACAGGAGTAGGGCCAGGGTGGGGTGGTCAGTGCAGCCTTGATGGGCTGAATGGCCTCTTTCTGAACTGTAGTGTTTCTATGATTCTATATCTCGGTGATAGACTTCGATCTAATGCAAGCTGTTACAGACATCAGGGCATCAAAATTCTTCACATCAATCAAATGATTTGTATGCAAAGTAAGTGTTTGCACTCAATCATTAATCAGGTAAAAAATATGACCATCGGAATGTGATTGCACATCTCAATTATTATTATCTAGGAAGTGGCGTTAGTATCATCAGTAAATGTCACTCAATGGTAGCTAACGGAGATGGGGTGGAGCTAGTGTGCTGAAGGATAAAAGCATTTATGAGATCAAGACTAACCCCTTTCAATGATGCTAAGAATGCCTTGGGCCAGAAGTTTGTGCATCTGTTTGCTAAGCTACCTCTGAAAGAAGGGTGTGTCATGAGGCTGTGACACAACAAGAGGGAATGACGGAATGATAGTATCACAAATATTGGGTGGGATTTTTTGACCACTCTTGCCCCGAAACCGGAAAATCCTGCCTGAGATCAACAGACCTTTCCATGTTCTGCCCATCATCCGTTATGATTACCATAGCAGGCGGAATGCAAAAGTTCACCTCGTTATATCTCAGCGAGAGTTCCAAGGTTGGATTTTCCAATCTCCGACTAAGTGTGTTTCAGGCCAAGGTGTCTGGGTAAGCTGTCCCTGCACTTGTGATCTATTGAACAGAAGACACCTGTTGGAAAACTAGACCACCTCAGTCCCTGCAATGCAGTCACATGCTAGCCTTGGCACATTGGGCAAAGCAGTCCCATTTTCTCCCCCTTGATCATAAAATTGAAGCTTTCGATCTATGCAAACTGTTAGGAGGGTTTCAGGACCAGATATCAAGTTGTTACATCCTGGAAAACCATCGGCTCTTAGAGAATAACTCAATGCTCATTAACAAGTCCTCAAGATAACATTTTATTTTCATTTATCAATGAGTACTGTTATTCATTATCCCCCCTTCAAGCTGCGGCTACAGAAGATTCCCTTTCTTTGTTGCGCGTGCAGGGCTTCAAGAGACAAATAAATATTCAGTCAGCAATCAATCTAATTAATTTTTTATCTTGGCATTATTGGAGCAGCATATGAGCTTTCTCCTCAATATTGATCAGTCTCAGCAAGCTTAGCTTAAAGCTGAGTGTGCGCCATTTCCATTTAGGACTCACCCGGTCACAGTAGCTGTCAGCATTGTAGGCAGTCATTAAGGTTACTCATAGCCAGCCTTTCAGGTTCCCTGCTTAATTAATCTTCAAATGATTGGAGCTCTCCCATCAATTGTTAAGATGACGGAGTTACAATAACCTTTATTGGGGAAGATTTTAGCAGATGAATGTTATCACAGATGTATATATCTGTTTGTCCTCAACCCGAGACGCTGGTTAGTGCTGCTGCCCCACAACGCCAGGGACCTGGGTTCAATTCTGGCCTCGGATGACTGTATGGAGTTTGCACATTCTCCCTGTGTCTGTGTGAGTTTCCTCCGGGTGCTCTCATTTCCTCCTCACAGTCCAAAGATGTGCAAGTTACGTTGATTGGCCAGGCTAATTTCTCCCAAGATGTGTAGGTTAGGGGGATTGGTGAGGTAAATACGTGGAGATAGGGTCTGGGTAAGATGCTCTATTGGAGACTCAGTGCAGACTTGATGGGCTGAATGGCCTCTTTCTGTACTGTAGGGATTCTATGATTGTAAGATAAGCTTGATGTATGAGTGCAAGTTAGTGCAGCATAGAACATGGGCATCAGAGCCTTGAATGAGTTGAACTTGAACAGTTTAACCTATACTACTTTGTCTTATGTCCCATTCCGAAATGAAATAGTTCTCCAAATTTATGAAATTTATAATCTTGCCTATTTATAAAAAGTTCCTCCTCTATCAGGTCCATTGCATGGCTGAAGAGCTTCAGTTTCTCCAGTCTTTTCTCATGGTGGTAGTAACATGTAAAAACAATGAAGTATGGCATGGATTGGCATATTCTCCCCATGTCTGCATGGGTTTCCTCTGGAAGCTCTGGATTTCTCCCACACTCCAAAGATGCACAGGAAAGGTTGAGTGTGGCCACGTTAAATTGACCCTGGGGGAGAGGGGCAGTTTTCTCATCACTCCCACCACGGGAATGGTAGCAGGTGGGGGAGGTGGTGGGGGTGGGGGTGTAGATTATGCAAAAGTCCATTGACCTCAGGCCGGATTTTCCTGTTTTGGGGCAAGTATGGTCAGAAAATACATGCTGTGTTTGAGACCAGAACTCTCCACTCACCTGACGAAGGGGCAAACCCTGAAAGCTTGTGGGTTTACTATCAAATAAACTGGTTGGGCTTTAACCTGGTGTTGTGAGACTTCTTACAGAAAATACCGCCCAGAGTGTCGGGGGGGTTAGCAAGGTAAATACGCGGGTTTATGGGAATAGAACTGGGTGGGATTATGTTGGTGCAGACTTGATGGGCCAAATGGCCTCCTTCTGCACTGTGGTGATTATGTGGACATGTTAAATCCTTTAATATTTGCTACAGGACATCTTGCAAATCCTTTAAGTTTCTGTCCCTTGACATTGCTTTAGGTAATTTCTTGACACATATTCAAGAGTTTTAGGGCAATCAGAAATAGCCCATTTTGAAAAGTTCAATTGTAGTTCTACAAGTTTGTCCACTGTGATAAATTTGTTGAGGTTGCCTAGCAACAATGTTACTGGTCCAGAGGCCATCCTCAGACTGCACTGTCTGGATCTAATTATTGGGATTCTATTATGGCGGCTGGGGAATTTGAATTTTATTCACCGAATAATTTTAGAATTATAAAGCTGGCATTACTGATGGTGACCACAAAACTACAGGATAGTTGTAAAAAGAAATGCATCTGGTTCACTGGTTGTGGGTTAGAGGATTTGGGTCAGAAAACAGATTTAGAATGGTTACAGAGCAGGAGACCACTCGACTCATTGAGTCCACACCTACTCTCTGAAAGAGCGTTTCACAGAGGCCCTCCTCTCTGCCCTATCCCCACACATTTAGCATGGCTAATTCCCCTTAATTTTCATATCTTTGGATTGTGGAAGGAATGATGTGGAGAGTCTGCTCAGCGCAGAGTCACTGAGCAAAAAATGATAGCCAAGTTCCGCACACATGAGGACGGCCTCAACCGGGATCTTGGGTTCTTGTCACACTATTTGTAATCCCCATGACTTGCCTGGTCTTGCAACATCTCACTTACTGTCCTGTCTGGAGACAATACACATCTCTTCAACCTATGCTTAATGCCAGCTCCACTCACATTGTCTGCACTTTTAAAACTTGATTAGCCGTACAGACTTGCATTCTAATCAGAATTCTGTAAACTGAATGTGTACCTTTATATGCTCTGTTTGTGATCAGTACTCCCCACTCTCCTGATGAAGGAGCAAAGCCCCGAAAGCTACCAATTAAACTTGTTGGACTTTAACCTGTATTGTGGAAGGAAACCAGAGCGCCTGGAGGAAACTCACACAAACACGGGGAGAAACAATAACCATTAGGGGATGAAGAGAATAGATTCATATATGATATCTCTTTCAGGGGAATTAGTTGAACTAAATTTAGTTTTAGGCACAGGCACGTTCGGAGTTACTTCAGGCAGGACTAATCTGCTGATTTTTACCTTGAGAAACAGTCATGTTTGGGACTGAAGTGTCAGGTTACAATAGGGTTAAACTGGGGCAATGGTTAGCACTACTGTGTCACAGCACCAGAGGCCCAGGTTTGATTCTGGCCTTGGGTCACTTTCTGTGTGGAGTTTGCATGTTCTCCCATATCTTTGTGGGGTTTCCTCTTGTCGTTCCAGTTTTCTCCCACACTCCAATGATGTGCAGGTTAGGTTGATTGGCTATGCTAAATTGCCCCTTAGTTTTAGGAGGATTAGCAGGGTAAATACATATGGTTACAAGGATAGGGCCTGGGTGGGAACTATCCTCATTGGAATTCAGAAGAATGTGGAGAGAACTTATAGAACCATATAACATTACGAAGGGAATAGATAAGATAGAAGCAGGGAAGTTGTTTCCACTGGCGGGTGAAACTAGAATTAGGGGGCATAGCCTCAAAATAACGGGGAGCAGATTTAGGACTAAATTGAGGAGGAACTTCTTCACACGAAGGGTTGTGAATCTGTGGAATTCCCTACCCAGTGAAGCAGTTGAGACTACCTCATTAAATGTTTTTAAGGCAAGAATAGATAAATGTTTGAACAGTAAAAGAATTAAGGATTATGGTGAGTGGGTGGGTAAGTGGAGCTGAGAACACGGAAAGATCAGCCATGATCTTATTGAATGGTGGAGAAGGCTCGAGGGCCCAGATGGCCTACTCCTGCTCCTAATTCTTATGTTCTTATTCCAATATCCCCTCCCCAACTTTCCTGGTTTAATGCCCCCACTCTCTGGTCCAACCCACCTCCCGCGAAACAGCTCCCACATTAGAAAGTATTTAAAGTCAACATTAAGTTCATTTGGATCATACTCATTGGGAATATGAATACATTGCTAATGGATTATGGTTAATTGGCCAGGTGATTCAGACTACTGCTGTACACGTGAGTCTAAACCAGGAGTCATAAATAGACTAACACAACCTATTTTATAGGAACCGAAACATTAATATGTCTGGAAATCCAACAGGAAAGTGGGTTTTGTTTAGTGATTTATTCTGAGAATGGTGGCTGAATATCAATGCTGGGAATCACTGTGTGTTAAACAGAAAAACATATCAGAATGTCTTAAGTGGCAACATTGCATTCTGTTCTCTTTTCATCCAATATCCAAAAACCTGAACATGCCACATGGGGGCAAAAAAATAGAATCGCTAGTACTGAAAACTCATAGCAGGATGTGAAAAGAGAAGAAAAAAATGGTAATATTGCTGCACTGATATTTAATTACAAACTGATGAGATCAGGATGCCAGTCAAAAATGCAGGACTTTTACCAGAAATGAAGCACTTTTCAATCATTGTTATGACGTAACATAAATATTTTAACATCTTCATCCATCCAAATCATGATCCCATCTATACTATTTTCAGCTAATGACTGACTATTTGTACATTTCTAGCATTTTATTTCATTGCTTCATGAGATGTGGGTATCGCGAGCATATTTGTTGCCCATCCCTAACTGCCCTTGAGAAGGTGGTGGTGAGCCGCCTTCTTGAACCACTGCAGTCCACTTGGTGTAGGTACACCTACAGTGCTGTTCGGGAGAGAGTTCACAGAATCACAGAAACCCTCCAGTGTAGAAGAGTCTGCACCGACTGACAGAGTATCTTACTCAGGCCCTCTCCCCCGCCCTATCTCAGCAACCCCACACAAGTACCATGGCTAATCCACATACCTACATATCTTTGGACACTAAGGGGCAATTTAGTCTGGCCAATCCACCTAACCTCACATCTTAGTGCACTAAGGGGTAATTTAGCATAACCAATCCACCTAACCTGCATACTCTGGGACACTAAGGCGCAATTTAGCATGACCAATCCAGCTAACCTATACATCTTTGGATATTAAGGGGCAACTTAGCATGGTCAATCCACCAAACCTACACATTCTGGGACACTAAGGGGCAATTTAGCATGTCCAATCCACTGAACCTCCACATCTTTGGACCGTGGAAAGAAACGGGAGCACCCAGAGGAAACCCACACAGACGCAAGGAGAATGTGCAAACTCCACATAGACAATGAACCAAGGCCAGAATTGAACTTGGGCCCCTAGTGTGGTGAGGATGCAATGCCAACAACCATTCCACTGTGCTGTCCTCATTGTGCCACTGAGTTCCAGGATTTTGACTTAGCACCACTGACGGCAATATGGCTCGAAGAACAAAGAAAATCAAAACCTGTACTGACCATGCTGCCTTCCTGAATTAAAATGCCCTACTCTTCTGGGGGCCATATCCCTCTATTCCCATCCTATTCACGTATTTATCAAGATGCCCCTTAAAAGCCACTACCGTATCTACTTCCACTACATCCCACGGCAGTGAGTTCCAAGCACCCACCAACCACTGTGTAAAAAACTTGCCTCATACGTCTCCTTTAAACCTCGTCTCTTGCACTTTAAACCTATGCCCTGTAGTAATTGACTCTTCCACCCCAGGAAAAAGCTTCTAACTATCCACTTTGTCCATGCCCCTCATAACCTTGTAGACTTTTATCAGGTCGCCCCTCAACCTCCATCGTTCCATTAAGAACAAACCAAGTTTCTCAAACCCCTCCTCATAACTAATGCCCTCCATACCAGGCAACATCCTGGTAAATCTTTTCTGTACCCTCTCCAAAGCTTCCACATCCCTCTGGTAGGGTGGTGAATAATGTTGAGCAATGAACTTAAATCATGCAGACTTTGCACACTCTTAATGAGAAAGATCCAACAGCGTTTCAGCCTTTCGCAAGTGAAGTGAACATGACAACTACTACACCACAGAAACAGCTTTGTTCCTTTGTTTCTATTTCATATTTTATGTCAACTTTTACTGAAAATCATGGCCCCTATAGCAGATTACACAGTACATAAGGTTTAATTCACTACCTCACTATTCATTCTCTCCAGGCTCCAGAAGCTATGAGAAAAACAATGAGTGGAGGCAGATCTCAGGACAGCAATTCATGCCAAGCTTCTGGTCATCTTTTAGTGGAACAAAGTAAGTGACACCGGGCTGTCCAGGTACAAGCTCCAGACGTCTGCTAAAATCTCTCAAATTTCTCACAGGACTGTTCATGGTAAGTCAGAGAATGCATTGCGAATGGCACTGGGGGTCAGGAACATCCACTGAGCTGGCCCATTGTCCCATATCGATTTGCCCTCTTGGTTCCTATGGCTAAAGTGCTGCACTGGTTCAGTGTGGTCAGTTTGGGGCTGGGACTGATGTTCAGAAAATTCTGCAGCGCTGATGCAATGCAAGGCGTTGAGATACAATGATTTATATTAGACTTTAACACCTGTAGCATGATGAAATGAATAAAAATATGCAGTGGTCTTTGGTCTTCCTGACCATTGTCCATAGATTAAAGGAGCAACCCCACCTTACATATATATTTTATTTATTAATTAGTAGTATGTGAGCTTCACCGGCAAGATCAACTTTCATTGGCCATCCTAAATTGTCCTTGAGAAGATGGTGGTGAGCTGCCTTCCTGAACTATTGTCAAAGGAGCCTTGATGAGTTGCTGCAGCGCATTTTTCATTCCAGTTCTCTTCCCGAACCTAACGGTGCACTAAGGCAGACCTTTGTCTGTTTGCAAAGTTGGTAATTCCTGGAACAGTTTGCTAGTCTGTTGCCAGGAGCATATAGCTTGGGGGGCTTCACTCAGTACCATGCATGGCTGACCGGGAGTCTCTCCCAATCTTAATGCCTGGCATTGGAAAGATTGTACTCAACCTGTTTGGCCGCATTTTAAATATGCCTTCTTTGGCCATCAGATCCTGAGGTGGCACTTGAAACACAGTAAGAAGTCTCACAACACCATGTTAAAATCCAACAAGTTTATTTGATAGTAAACCCACAAGCTTTCGGAACGCTGTTCCTTTGTCAGGTGAGTGGAAAGTTCTTGTGTTTACCCCAGTCCAATGCCGGCATCTCCACATCGTGGCACTTGAACACAGAGCTTTTGGCTCAGAGGCAGGAACGCTACGCATTGTGTCACAAGGTCTCCACATTTTATATACATGTATATATGTATACGCTATACATTTACAACTAATGATTGAGCGGTGACGAGAAAAGGTCAAATCGCGTGAAATAGACCTTTTCTTCCTGGGTCTACCTTTGAAGGTTCTGTGACATACAAGTAATTATCTAAAGTATTTAACATATAACAGGAAAGGTGTGTAAAGAAGCAGCATTTATCAAACATAAGTCGGAGTGGCACAGTGGCACAGAGGTTAGCACTGCTGCTTCACAGCAGCAGGGACCCAGGTTCGATTCCCAGCTTGGATCACTGTCTGTGTGGAGTTTGCACGTTCTCCCTGTGTCTGCATGGGTTTTCTCTGGGTGCTTTGGTTTCCTCCCACAGTCCGAAAATGTGCAGGTTAGGTGCATTGGCCATGCTAAATTGCTCCTTAGTGTCAGGGGGATTAGTAGGGTAAATACGTGGGTTACGGGGATAGGGCCTGGATGGGATTGTTGTCAGTGCAGGCTTGATGGGCCAAATGGTCTCCTTCTGCATTGTAGATATTCTTCTTCCAGTCAACGCGCAGCATCCTGTGCTCTATAAAACTTATACCTCCTGTACGATTGGCACTCCAATAGATTGATTACCTAATTCAATAGAACATTGGAAAATTCCATTTGAGTTTGATAGCCTGTCAGAACTTGTCCTGTGTGCACTGTGTATGATGTCCTTTTCTTTTTGGATAAATAAGCAAGCTGTATATATGGAGATTCAGGAGATTGTGTGTTCCTAAACAGTTAAACATGAACACTAGTGCCAATGAATGCCCAGATGCCAGCAATGGGACAGAACTGAATATTATGAAACATAATTGGCAGCAAACACCTTATAAAGGTTGTGAGTTGCAGTGAATCATTTGAATTTATGAGGACATTGTTTGAAAGAGCTCATTTTAAAAATTACCCGGAGGTGTAGGTGTTTAGAAAAGAGGACCCTGACTTTAGATCACGACATCAGAATAGACTTTGAACCCTCAAAGCAGTGATTTGCTATCACTATTTTTGGACAGCTCATACTGCTAGACCGGAAATTTTGTATGACTGCAGTTGCTACGGACCCTGACATGAATGCTGTTGTGACAGGAAACTGAACACTTCCTCAGGAATAAAATGTATTCCCAGGATATTGCACGCAGGGCCTAATAAAGGGACTGCTGGATGTCGTGAAGCGATTGCAAGACAAGAATCTCATTCAAGGACCTATAAAAGATCATGAACTGCGAGAAAGCATATTATAACACCTAATAATAATATCATATGGAAGGTTCTCCTGCTGGTTAATGAGTTTTCCAGTAAATAGCTGAGCCACACAGACTGGGTAGGTTTGCGATTTGATTGCCTGCCTGTGCGAGAATAGCTGATTTCAACCAGCAAGGCGAAACCACCTCACTGAAGGGCATAAAAGGGTAAAATTCCAGCTGCAACTGGTGCTGGCTATGTGGGACACATTTCAACATTGGTCTTTTGCCACTTTGTTTATTTTAAATATACTAATCCCCGGACAGGGGAATTGATGCACAAACTATATATTTGTCTGCTAACTTTGTCGATGGTAATTCCCACGCTCCCCTCATTTTGGAAGTGTGAATGTGTAGATTGAATGACAATAGGGATAAACTCTCACCCATGTAAGAATTGCCTGCTGGAACTCTTTGATGCTGAATAATGGTGACACAGTCAAGATAGCAGAATATGTCTGGCACCTCATTACACTGAACCACAGCGAGAAGAGAAAACTGGTTAAGAGATAAAAAGGTTTCTGCGAATTTAATCTATAGGCTGATGTTCAATTATAGGTTTGCCATCATTCAGACCTATCTAACTTTTAGTACAATGTTAGCCTGCTATATCCACGGCAAGTAGACAATACACTGTTTTATGACAATAAGGGAAACAGCATTGAGTATGGCAATGAAGGAATATCAAGTTGTGCAGACCAATTTTCATTTGAGATTGCGTTACTTCTAGTTGGACATGTTTTCTCCAGATACTAGCCAGAATCTTGTCACTGTTCACACAGTAAGTCTTACAACACCAGGTTAAAGTCCAACAGGTTTATTTGGTAGCAAAAGCTACTAGCTTTCGGAGCGCTGCTCCTTTGTCAGGTAAGTGGGAGTTCTGTTCACAAGCAGGACATATAAAGACACAAACTCAGTTTATAAAATAATGGTTGGAATGCGAGTCTTTACAGGTAATCAAGTCTTAAAGGTACGACTGTACCTTTCTCTGTTTCTTTGTCCATACCTTTGGTGGAAAAGAGAATGTCCGGGGTGCATGGGGTCTTTAATTATGCTGTTTATTTCTTTTTAAAAAAAAAGTAGACAAAAGTTTCTACCACAGCACCAGTATAATGCTTTAGGTACAATTGCCATCAAGTACTTGGCACTGAAGAGATAATGAACTGAAACTGTTTAGTCAAAGTTGCCATCTTGGTAAAGGAATTGAAGCTCATGTTAGAAATGGACACTAAGAGCCTTTGAAACAGCTCATTTCCACTTAAGATGCCTGCTAGTGTTCACTAAAGAGAATGTTTTGCATTTTGGTTGCTAGCACTTCAGTGTCATTTAACAGTGACCAGCTATTTAAAATGAACATGATATTCGTGTTGATTTCAAGTGATACTTAAAGGGATACTCACAACTTAAAGGGATACTAACCATTTCACTGTGACTTCTGCCCTGAAGAGGACCTCTCAAACAACATCTGGAAACCTTCTAGAGCACTTCATCAAAAGTTCAACAACATTTAAGCAATATATATTCCAAAAATTCCATGTGGATTTCACCTTTAAAGAATAGGTCAGTGCGAGCCCACCTCATTGGACAGGTTAGAGGAGTCACCAGGAGAAAGAGATTGCCTGATTATATACATTTTGCTCAGAGTTTGCTTTGGTCTGGATGAGGAAATGGGAGGAGAGCAGGAGGGTAGGCAAAGCAGTATGAATGGCACTATGGGTGAGGGGAAGAGGATGAGAAAGGTTCCACCCTTCTGGATACAACATAATCTCTCTTTTTTCAGCAGATCCTCCAATGCTGCTTTCAAAGACTCGTGTGCCCCCTCTCTTGGTGTCCAGCTGAGCAATCCCGTGATGTGCCAGCGTCTACCAGCCTGAGCCTCTGTGCCTTCAGTGGAAGTGTGTGTGAAGAGCCTACATACACTTCTCCATCAAAATTATATCTAACCAACTCTTGAGTACTGAAGTCGGCCAAGCACCTCCAGGCAAATTCATATTATAGTAATCAGCAATCAGAACCAACATTGTGTGCTAAATCTGTACTGTCAAACAGGCTGGTCCTATTAGCATTGCATCCATTTAGTGCCTGATTTCACTTTTTGTTGAAAATAACCCCCTTAATCTCTTTCACTTATTTCAATCAGTTACCTGTCCCCAGTGTTGGCACCTGTGAAGAATAGAAGCTGCAGAATAATTATTGACTGCTAACTATGCAATTGTTCGTGGATATTCTTTGTAGAATTCCAAAATAATGGTATTCATCCTTTAAAATCAATAATGTATCTTTTGTATTTGCTGTAGAGCATTGAGATTTAAATAATGAAGTAGCTGTTTTTGTTGTGTAGGGAAGCCGTCACGATGCCACAGTGCTTTCAAAGTGATGCTGCATTTTCTTAGGACAGTCTATTATTCAGTGGCAACGTCTCGGGAAGGGGCGCACAGCAGAAAAGGTATAAAAGTTACTGGGGTGATGAGCAGTTATGTAGCTTTCTGGTTTCATCAGTCAAGTAATTTGCCAGAATTATCATAGCATCCCTATAGTGCAGAAGGAGGCCATTTGGCCCATCGAGACTGCACTGAACACAATCCCACTCAAGCCCTATTCTCATAACCCCACTTATTTATCCTGCGAATCTCCTGATACTAGGGTCAATTTACCATGGCCAATCAACCTAACCCGCACACTTTTGGGCTGTGGGAGGAAACCGGAGCACCCGGAGGAAACCCACACAGACACTGTGAGAATGTGCAACCTCCACACAGACAGTGACCCAAGGCTGGAATTGAAACCAGGTCCCTGGAGCTGTGAGGCTGCGCTGCTTACCACTGTGCCACCATGCTGCCCCAATTTTGGTTGAGCGTTGGGTATCATTTACAAAGGACTGCAGACTGAGTGATTGCTTGGGAATAATTCAGCTCCTCAAATATTTAGGCTGGAATTTTACCGCCCCTCATCCGCCACGGGAATCGGACCTGGCCTGAGGTGGAGCATGGGAAGGTTCGTTGACCTCAGGTGGGATTTTACGGTTTCAGGATGAGCGAAGTCATAAAACCCCACCTTTAGTGTGTGATTAACTTTGCGGATCCCACGTTGTACAGAAATCGTAGCCCCGAATTAACTTGCAAGGCTGTTTAAAAACAAAATCACACCATTGCCACTGAATTGTAAGTTAACCTTTAACGAAATTTATGGTTATTAATTTGGTTATGACTGACTGAGGAGGACAGGCTTTTTAGTCACAATAAATGTTTTGAAATTTCTTTTCCAAAGCAAATGTGTTTACTTTTTAATAAAGATCATACTTTCCTAAAACAAAGAACAAGACTGTCAGTTCTTAAACACTGAGAAAAGTAATAAATGACACACACAGAAGTAAAGAAAATTAAGTGCCCAAATAAATGTTGAAAGAATGTTTGATTAAGTCCTTTGCGTATCCTTGAGATGTAGATTGTGGAATGTTGCAGCAATTTAAAGTTAGTTGGTTCCCTTTAAAATCCTGGTGTTGAAGTACAAATAACTGCACTTTTCTGGAGGCAATTTTCTTCCTTTTTAATTGCCTGCTCTCTCTCCCAGAAATAGATGAGCTTCTCCTAAGACTTTTTTTTCTGATAAGACAGTTACTATCTTCTGTGTTGGATTTCAATGCTATTGGAAGAGGTACAGAGAGATTCCTTAGTGCTCCATTTGAAGCTTCTCCAGATTCCTCCAATTAGATTTTGTCCCAGCATCTGGCTTGGCAAAACCAGTTCTTAAATCTCCTGTCAGTATATTCCCAAAAAGGAATTTGATTCACATGTCTTACAGTCATTGTTGTAGAACAACTAATCACAATTTGATCTTTCATCTCAGAAACTTTGATACATTTCAGGATCATAGAAACCAACAAAATTTGGGGTTTTTTGTCTTCCACATAGGCATTTGAGTGTGTATTTGGCTGGTCAATACTTCCCATGTCTTTAATTGTTGATTAAAACTCAATGCTTTTCTTTTCTAAGCTCTTAGCATATAGGTTGCCTTTGAAGTGTCACCTTTGATCTAGCCGTATCATTGGAAGGGTGCAGGTTAACCCCCTCCACAGGCAAACTGGGTATGACTCCCACGGTCATGGACCCTGACACAAGATTGCATTCCAAGTGCATCCAGGATAAGGGAATGGGCATATCCTATCCTTTACCAACACCTTGACATTCCCTGATGGGAAGATCATGGCTGAGATTTTCCAGCCCTCCTGGCCCCTCTCCTCCCCTTAAGTCCTGCCTCTTGGCACTGCCAGGGTGCCAAGCTGGCACTGCCAAGGGGCACTCCCTGCTCCTGACAAGCTGGGGGACGTCAAAGATCTCTGGTTCCACCAGTGAAGCTATCACATCTGATCCCCATTGGTGGGGATCAAGCGTGATTCACATCAATGTCTACATCCACCTGTGAGGCCATTAAGGCAAGTAAGCCCAGCTGATTGCGTCCCAGGTTCACTCATAATATTCAAATAAACTTATGAACATTAAAGCCAGGGTCGTGTCCTTCCCGGGCGCAGAGCTTATTATGCCGGCAGATCGAGGTTGTTAGGATCCCGAGAGGTGAGTAATGGGTGGCTTTTCACCTCATTCATCACGCTGATCAACTGGCAGGATGGGTCAATAAGGTCACCCCTCAATGTTTAGAAGAAGAAATTAGAGATAGCAGTTGGGGCGAAGAGGAATCAAAGGACATGGGGGAAGGCAGGATTAGGGTCTTGAGATGGATGATCAGCCATGATCATAATGAATGGCGGAGCAGGCTCGAATGGCCTCCTCCTGCACCAATTTTCTACATTTCTATAGTATGCTTACATGAAAGAGGAGCCAAATTTTCTTGCACCATGTTTCAACTGCTCCATATATGGCACACGAATGGTTCAGGCACTATGAAGGCAGTTCCCCACTTGTCAGGCCTGCAGAGATGATTGAAGGTCTATTGGCAAGTGCAACTTATTTAAGAGTAATCTCTTTAGCCTGGTATATCAGGTAATGACACTGAAAACTGAGGCACACTAACTGGGATGCATCTGAAGAAGCAGCAAAATATGGTAGCTCTGCCACCCAGCAATCACTGTGGCGTGGGCTTGTTCTTTCCAGACATTAATTTGAACTTGTCGCCAAGCTAAGGAGATCCTCCAGGCATCCAGATTGGAAGCTGCACATGGGATTAAGTTAGAAGGTGAAATATTATCATTGTGTTAAATGCAGAATTTTTTTATGATAACAGAGAAATTTCACAACTATAAAAATTGCTTTGTCGGACCCAAAAGGTTGCTTCACAGGAAGGGGAGGTGATAGCCTAATGGTATTATCACTAGCCTATTAATCCAGAAACTCAACTAATGTTCTGGGGACCTGGGTTTGAATCCCACCACAGAAATTTGAATTCAATTAAAGAAAATTGGAATTAACAGTATAATGATGACCATTAAGCCTTTGTTTGAAAAAAAAAAGCCCATAAAGAATAAGCTACCGTCCTTAGCTGGTCTTGTCTATATGTGAGTCCAGAGCCTCAGCAATGTGGTTGACTCTCAACTGCCCTCAGTTCAAGGGCAACAAGGGATGGGCAATAGATGCTGGCCAGTCAGCAACACCTGTGTCCCATGAATTAAAAAAAAATCCATCAGTGCAGTGTCTCTTCAGCTCTACATATGACTCCAAAGTCACAGTAATGTGATTGACTCTCAACTGTTCTCGGGCAACTGTTCTCAGGCAACAAATGCTAGCCAGCCAGCAATGCCCATGTCCCATGAATGAATGAAAAAAGTTCTGAACTTAGTATGTTGTTGAAAACTAGTTACAAATCATTTAACAAGGCATGACTTTGTCAAAAGGTTTTACAGCAAGACTAATAGTGTAACAGGGTATGATTTGATTTCTAATTGATTAAACTCTGGGGGGTAATTCAACAGTGAACCTTATGGAGAAGCAGAGAATCGCTGTCAGCAGCTTCTGTATTTCTGCACATAAGTTTCAAACTGTTTTGCTGTCATTACTACTGCAAGATTCAGGTCAATATCAGTAGTCAGCTATGAAAGAGCTGGAATGCTTGAAGGAGCCAGCAATCACTTTTTCTTTCTACCTGCTGATCCTTTCTACCTTCTACCCCGGGAATAACACATTTTTTTTCAATGGGTTGGAATGCAAAGGTTGGAATTGTATGCAAATTCTTTCAATTCATTATTAATTTGCCACAGCAAATTAGGCATAAAACACGGCTAAGTCAATTTGGACTGATTCCAATGGGATACAATATGAAAGTACACTTCTCAAGGAGACACCGACTATTTTTACTTTGCCTTTGACAGCTTTGAATATATGCGGCATTAATGTGATGCAGCACAGCTTCAAGCAGCCTACAGCTTATCCCATTAGTCTCTGT
Source organism: Carcharhinus amblyrhynchos (assembly GCF_965287045.1). Classification (NCBI taxonomy): domain Eukaryota; kingdom Metazoa; phylum Chordata; class Chondrichthyes; order Carcharhiniformes; family Carcharhinidae; genus Carcharhinus; species Carcharhinus amblyrhynchos. Next base: position 15,545,674 of record NC_137349.1, read on the forward strand.
AGTGCTCGTGGACCTGCTGTGAGTGCTACATTTACAAGGTCTTTCACATTTACAAGATGGTGTGATGATGAACCAATACTGACCAGCACCAACCAAGTGCTTCCCCTCTGTGGATTATTGCCTTCATCAGTTAGTGTCATGTACAGTACACTCGTAGTGGCATAACAAAGAATTGGTCTCAGCATGTTTCAACTAATCAGAAAATACAACAACAGTAAATCTTATAGTTCCTTGTTGAGAAAGAACAACAGAGTATTGTTAAAATAAAAGAATACTATATACAATTTAATAATCCATATCACCTCCAACCCCCTCCAATTTGGCATGTCTGTTACGACTCTCTCCAATCTTTAAAAATGCACCATAGAAAACATCCATTACACAACTTGGTATGGCTCCTGCTCTGATCAAGACCGTAAGAAACTACAAAGGGCCGTGAACTAAGTCCAGTTCATCGACAAACCAGCCTCCCATCCATTGACTATGTACACTTCTCACTGCCTTGGAGAAGCAGCCAGCATAATCAAGGGCCCAACACACCCCGGACATACTCTCTTCTGTCTTCTTTCATCAGAGAAAAAGATTTTCTTCTCTATGAACGGTATGCTTTGTCTGTATAGCGTGCAATACTTTTCACTGACATGTGACAATAATAAATCAAATCAGATTGTGGGTAAGATGTGATATTCCTAGTTCTGAATGCCTCTTCAGTGTGTCAACCATAAGTCTGAATATTTCCTGTGCTAAACAATTGACCTGGTACGGAAAACATATCAATAAAGGAAGCCATGTTACTAGCTCCCAACAGTATGGAAGGCACTGTACACAATAACTGGCATTATACACAATAGCTAATAATGTACACAGTAGCCTGCAGTGGAAGGGTGTAAAGCAGTGGAGACACCCACCAAACTTACTCTGGGCGAATGAAGAAGGCAGTTCTGATGTAGACTTTCTAAAGGTATGACTTGCACATCAACACGGCCTCTGCTAAGTGTTCATATAAGATGAAAGTTGAAAGTAAAGCCTCCTTCTTCCAATTGACTTCTTGTTCCTGAAAATCTATATTTCTGTTGCTAGAGAAAGGAAGCCTTTTGGATCCATCCTCAGAACTTCATAAAGCTATGGTTTTTTTTATGTCATCTGTCCTTGTTTGCCTAACGAATATGATTTGTGTGGTGATTTGAAGGAGTTGTGAGTATGCTTTAAAACATTCATGGGACACGTATTGAGAATTAACCAGATGATGCACGGTGAGTACTCAAAAACAACGCCTTTATTTCTTGTGCACAAGAAGAACAAACACAGTGGGTCTGACCATATTCTGTAAAGCAATTTTAATTATAGCAATTTGCAGCCAATATATGCCAGTTAAAACACCAATAGCATTACAGTTTGGTGTGCACTTTCAACCAATACAATTCAGCGCCATTTCAATCCTTAGTTTGCATATTTATCACTATGCACGCAGATCTACAGAGTCCTTGACATTTTAGCACACACAATGTTCGGTAAACATCCTGCTAATGGTTAACTCCAACTCCTACACGTGGACATCACCGGCTGGCCAGCACTTATTGTCCATCCCTAGGGCAGTTGAGTTAACCACATTGTGGTAACTCTGGAGTTGCCTGTAGGCCAAACCAGATGAGGAAGATTTCCTTCTCTGAAGGAACCAGATGATGGGTTTTTCCAATAATCGACAATGTTTCATGCTCATCAGTAGATTCCTAATACCAGTTTTTTTTATATTGAATTCAAATTCCACCATTTACTGTGGTGGGATTCAACCTGGGTCCCCAGACATGAGCTGAGTTTCTGGATTAATAGTCTAGCGATTATACCACTCGGCCATCGCCTCCTCATCTTTTTTTGCCAGTTCTCGAGGAGCAGAAGGATCAAAGGAGGCCTGCGAGTCCGACTTGTTTGCACACTCAATGCTCCACTAGGAATTTCCCTTGCTTTGCTACATGTCTGCACAAAACCAGTATTGTATCTGGCCTTAACAAAAGAGACACCCTTGCAAATGCTAAGATTTGTAAAGAAAGAAATTTGAAGTTGAAGTCAGGTGTAAAAGATCTCACCATTTTGAAGAAGAGCAAAGGGTGTTTTATTCCGAGAGCAGCACTCTGGTGGAATAGTGCTGTTTTTTCCGTTCTTCTACTTCCATTTATTTCTTAATCAGTGACAGCAGCTAATACCCCTTATAGTTCAACACTTTGAATCCAGGGTGATTCCATATAGAACATAGAACATAGAACACTACAGCACAAACAGGCCCTTCGGCCCACAAGTTGCGCCGACCACATCACCTACCAACCTACAGACCTATCTATAACCCTCAATCTCATTAAACCCCATATACTCATCCAGAAGTCTTTTAAAAGACCCCAGCGAGTTCGCCTCCACCACCACTGACGGCAGCCGATTCCATTCACTCACCACCCTCTGAGTGAAAAACTTACCCCTAACATCACTTCTGAACCTCCCTCCCCGCACCTTAAATCTGTGTCCTCTCGTAGCGACCATTTCAAACCGGGGAAATAGCCTCTGAGAGTCCACCCTATCTATTCCTCTCAACATTTTGTAAACTTCTATCAGGTCGCCTCTCAACCTTCGTCTCTCCAGGGAAAAGAGTCCCAGCTCCCTCAACCTAACTTCATAAGGCATGCCTCCCAGTCCAGGCAACATCCTTGTAAATCTCCTCTGCACCCTTTCAATAGCTTCTACATCTTTCCTATAGTGAGGCGACCAGAACTGCGCACAATACTCCAAATGAGGCCTGACAAGGGTCTTATAAAGTTCCAGCATTACCTCCCGACTCCTAAACTCAATCCCTCGATTAATGAAGGCCAGTACACCATACGCCTTCTTGACCACCTCCTCCACCTGCGAGGCCGATTTAAGAGTCCTGTGGACCCGGACCCCAAGATCCTTCTGCTCCTCAACACTACTCAGACTTCTGCCCTTAATAGTGTACTCGTTCATCCCGTTGGTTCTGCCAAAATGGACGACAACACATTTATCCGCGTTGAAGTCCATCTGCCACTTCTCCGCCCAGTCCTGCATCCTATCTATGTCCTGCTGCAACTTTTGCCATCCTTCCAGATCATCCACAACACCACCGACCTTCGTGTCATCAGCGAACTTACTTACCCATCCCTCCACTTCCTCATCCAGGTCATTTATGAAAATGACAAACAACAAGGGTCCCAGAACAGATCCTTGAGGCACTCCGCTGGTGACTGACCTCCATTCAGAAAAAGCCCCATCCACAACCACTCTCTGCCTTCTGCAGGCAAGCCAGTTCTGGATCCACAAGGCCAAAGGCCCTTGGATCCCATGCCCTCTCACCTTCTCAAGAAGTCTTGCATGGGGGACCTTATCAAACGCCTTGCTGAAGTCCATGTACACTACGTCCACGGCACTTCCTTCGTCAATGTGTTCAGTCACATTATCGAAGAACTCAACTAGGCTTGTAAGGCACGACCTGCCCTTGACAAATCCATGCTGACTATTCCTGATCATGTCAAACCTCTCCAAATGTTCGTAAATCTTGTCCCTCAGAAGCCTCTCCATCAGCTTACCAACCACTGAGGTCAGACTCACCGGTCGGTAATTTCCCGGGCTATCTCTGTTCCCTTTCTTAAAAATAGGAACTACATCCGCAATCCTCCAATCCTCTGGAACCTCTCCCGTCTCCATTGACGACGCAAAGATCATCGCCAGGGGCTCTGCAATCTCTTCCCTCGCCTCCCACAGTATCCTGGGGTACATCCCATCTGGTCCCGGCGACTTATCTACCTTGATAGAATTCAAAAGTTCCAACACATCCTCCTCCTTAATATTCACGTACTCAATCCTTTCCATCTGCTGCAAATCCATAACAAAATCTCCCAGATCGGCTTCCACCGTGAATACTGAGGCGAAGTACTCGTTAAGCACCTCCGCCATTTCTTCTGGTTCCACACAAACCTTTCCCCCCTCACCTTTTATCGGTCCTATCCCTTCTCTTCTTATCCTTTTACCTTTCACATATTTATAGAAGGCCTTGGGATTCTCCTTAATCTTACTCGCCAAGGTCTTCTCATGACCCCTTCTGGCTCTCCTAATTTCCCTTTTAAGTTCCCTCCTACAGTCCTTATACTCCTCAAGATCTTTAACATCTCCTAATTCCCTGAACCTCTTGTACACCTTCCTTTTCTTCCTGACTAGGTTCAACACATCCTTTGTGCACCACGGTTCCCTCGACCCACCAAACCCCCCTCGTCTCATCGGAACGTTGTCATTCAGAGCTCCAGACACACATTCCTTGAATATCTGCCACCTTCCTTCGGTACTTTTCCCTAAGAACGCCTCCTTCCAGTTTATTTGTCCAAGTAACTTCCTGACTTCTTCGTATCTCCCCTTACCCCAGACAAACACCTTCCTAGCCTGCCTGATCCTATCTCGTTCCAACGCAATTGTGAAGGAGATAGAATTATGGTCACCATATCCAAGATGCTCTCCTACCGAAAGATCCATCACCTGCCCTGGTTCATTCGCCAGTACCAGGTCAAGTACAGCCTCTCCCCTCGTAGGCTTGTCCACATACTGCGTCAGGAAACCCTCCTGAACACACCTAACAAACTCCTCCCCATCTATACCCCTTACCCTAGGGATATTCCAGTCGATGTTTGGGAAATTGAAGTCTCCCATCACGACAACTCTGTTATTAAAACATCTCTCCAGAATCTGTTTCCCTATTTGCACTTCAACTTCCCTGTCACTATTGGGCGGCCTATAGATTACACCCAGCAAAGTTTTTGACCCTTTGCTGTTCCTAACTTCCACCCACAGAGATTCTGTAGACAATCCCTCCACGACATCCTCTTTCTCTGTAGCCATGACACTATCCCTGATCAACAGTGCCACGCCACCACCCCTTCTGCCACCCTCCCTGTCCTTCCTGAAGCACCTGAAGCCTGGCACCTGAAGTACCCAGTATGTGTTCTTTCAGAAGCACCGTGTGTGCATTAGAATAAGCTGCTATTGGTAACTTTCCCTTTTTAAGGGCAACATAGCAGAGTAAGGCTCACCTGGTTTAAGTGACCAATCGGAGAATCACCCAAGGGAGGAGGAGCTCTTGAGGGTCACTTGGCCTAGGTGACCAATCGGGACTCTGTTTGCGGAATCGCCCTGGGGGAGAAGTTCGCTTAGGCATGAGACATTCCAGAATTAGCAACAGACATGCTGATAGCCTTGTATACCCTCGTAAATAAATCCTTTGTTCACTAATGATGTCTCTGAAAGTGCATCAGGCCCAGCATTTCATTGTCAAGGTCAACAACGAAACTCCGGAGGTGCGCGTAGCATCTGAACAGCAGCTCTCCTGAGCACCGGTGCACACAACAGTTGTCTTTACAACGTGTTTTATTTCATATTCGAGGAAAGAGGAGCAGTTCCCCTCTCTGCAAGGCTTTTCCATTGGCAGTTCTCTTGGATTAGAGATTAGAAAATTAGTGCCCTTTTATACACTGGCATCATGTCCAATGACAACTGAATGTCAACATTGCAACATATTATTATTCTGTCTAGTGCTAGGAACAGGGGACATGAGGACAATGTCAGCATGTTTTAATAGGCCTGAGATATTGCTGTGCATTTCTATGAGGCATCATTGACATTTGCTGACAAGGAAAGAGAGTAGCTGAGAGACATTGCTAGACCACTGACTTAACCTAATGCACCATTCTCCATCCTTGACCTCCCCTTCCCTAACTGATATTTTCATTGATAAATTGACATAATCCTCCAAGCCTGTAAAGAGTAAGTAATAATCATTAAGGTCCACATATCTCTTGATAAGATATCTAAAAATTACCCATTTGCTCGCTCAGATTGCATTGAAAGCTTTTAAGAAATGAGGACACATTTTAAAAAGCATACAGCACTCCTAATTTTTTTAAAAAATGCTTCCTGTATGTTCCTGTCATATTCCAAAACAATGAAGCATTCCTGGAAAGTTTTTCAAACGGGAGGGAAGAAAAAATCATATTAGCATTTAAAAAGAAGATTGCTTTAATGTTATTTGCAGTTCCAGCTTGTGAAGCAAGCTTCCATTAAAGTCAAACATCCCCCAATTTAATGCAATATTTATTGCCCAAATTAAATTGTATATTAATTTGTATTAATATGTTAAACAGGCGAGGGCTTGTGAGAACAGTGCTGATGCTTGTTTATTTTCTTAACTGTGCTCTGGAGTGTTTGGAGGGTTCTTGGCAGTGACAGCCAATGTCTCTTTTGCTGATTGAGAGTGTCATCTGAGATCAGCCACCCAGTGCTCCTGACCGTTCAGAAGCGCCGTCACCATTTATAATTAATATCCGCTTTCTTCTGTTGATTTTCAGAAGTATTTCCTCTAAGTAGTGAAAACCCATGGTTTCACTGGGCTGATGATGAGCCGCCGAGCCTGACAGTGTCGGGGAGCCAGATTAACATAACAGAGGTGAAATTAATTATGTTGGGTTGCTTCAGTGCCGCATGTGTACCTTTAATACAGTTCTCTCATACTGTCAGAATCAATAAGGGCTTTGGTACACACAAGGTGCCAGTGCATGTGACTCATGTCCAGCAAGTGCTTAATTCTAGTTTCTTTAGAAATTAAGACATTTTGCATTTGCCTCTCCATGGAAAACACTGGAGGCCATTTCAATGGTTAGAATCATAGAATCCCTACAGTACAGAAGGAGGCCATTGGGCCCATCAAGCATGTACCAATAAACCCACACAGACACGGGGAGAAAGTGCAAAGTATACATATAGTAACCCAAGCCTGGAATCGAACCCAGGTCCCTGGCATTGTGAGGCAGCAGTGCTTGCTATTGTGCTGTCCTCAATTTAATGTTATATCTTCTGCGTTGACTGTATAAAGACCACAAAATTCTTCAAAATTACCGAAGCTTCATGACATCAATCAATTTTTTCCAATCTCTGGTGCAATTCAAGCTTCAATCCTCAGCTATCTCCTTTTCCTCATCTACATGTTCCCTCTGCAATGCTACTTAGAATTGCTCTGTGCTGTGAATTTTGATGGAATCAGGAGAATCGAGAGGGTTGGTTGAAATCGCACCCTATCGTGCATAGATGCATTAAAACCAATTACTTGCTGATGCCAGCAGCACTCCTTGTAGAAATTGATGTTGAATCCCTACAGTGCAGAAGGAGGCCATTCGGCCTATTGATTCTGCACCAACTCTCCAAACAGCATCTTATTCAGTCCCACCCTATCCCTGTAACTCAGTACATTTACCATGGCTCATCTACCTAACGAAACATGCAATCTGGTCTCCCTTTACGGCAAGACAACAGCATAATGTGGGGTAGAATGGGCTCTGGTTTTAATGGATGTCAGATAGTTAGTCTTTCTCTCATAGTCTTTGTCTTATCTCTTACCTATGTCAAAGTAGAAAATATGCACAATTCCCAAACTTCATTATTCAGGCCATCCATTAGAAAGGAGTATGCTGAAATTAGCATTCTGAAGCAAAGTTTGGAACTAGATGTATGGGCATTAAGCATCCAAATATGGGTTGTTGTCTTGTTTACCCCCACAACATCAGAAGGAACAACATTTGAAGCACTGCTTTATACTTCTTAGTTTCTAAATGTTATTTATTTTCTGAGGCCTTTTTTTAATAGAATCCCTACAGTACAGAAGGAAGCCATTTGGCCCATTGGGTCTGCACCGACCACAATCCCACCCAGGCCTTATTCCTGTAACCCCATATATTTACCCTGTTAATCCACTGATGCTAGGTCAACTTAGCCTGGCCAATCAACCTAATCCGCACATCTTTGGACTGTGAGAGGAAACCAGAGCACCCGGAGGAAATCCACGCAGTCATGGGGAGAATATGCAAACTCCACACAGACAGTGACTTGAGGCCAGAATTGAACCCAGATCTCTGGCATTGTGAGGCAACAGGGCTAACCACTGTACCACCGTGCCAGTCTTTAACTTTTCACTGACTTTATTTTGATCAGCTTACTTCTTCCATCTCCAACAAGGCAACTAGCATGACCTGTTTCATATTGGAAGACAATCTTGCAAGGCTGAGATGGTAGTTTGAGGCTTGTTTGAAACGTTTATTTATTAGTGTCACAAGTGAGGCTTACATTAACACTGCAATGAGATTACTGTGAGATCCCCTTAGTCACCACACTCCTGCACCTTTTTGGGTAAATACACCTAACCAGCACATCTTTTGAATTATGGGAGGAAACCAGAGCACCCCAGAGGATACCCACACAGACACAGGGAGAAAGTGCAAACTCCAGGCAGACAGTGACCCAAGTCGGGAATGGAACCCAGGTCCCTGGCACTGTGAAGCAGCAGTGCATGTATACATATATATATATATACATTCAAAGACGGCATGATAGCACATTGATTAGCACTTCTGCCTCACAGTGCCAGTGACCTGGGTTCAATTCCAGTCTTGGGTGACTGTCTGTCCGTGTGGAGTTTGCACATCCTCCCCTTGTGGGTTACCTCCAGGTGCTTTGGTTTCCTCTCACAGTGCAAAGATGTACAGGTCAGGTGGATTGGCCTTGCTAAATTGCCCTTTAGGGTCCCAAGATGTGTTGGTTAGGGGGATTAGCGAGGTTAAGGCAGGGGGTGGGCCTGGGTAAGATACTCTGTTGGAGAATCAGTGCAGACTTAATGGACTGAATGTCCTCCTTTTGTGCTGTAGGGATTCTATGCTGCAAGCTTAATGTTTGATAGGAAAGGTAGCTTCCATCGCCTACTGCAATAACCACTTGTCCAGCTGTGTGTGTGTGTATGTGTGTGTGTGTGTGTGTGTGTGTGTACTTTAACTGGGGGAATGGGCATTAGTACTTTCTTCAATGCTTGTAATCTTTAAATTTAAAATAATTGCATTGCTTGGATACCAAACACAATCCTTGTTATTAAAACAAATGTCAGCTGAATTCATATCTGCATGTGTATTGTTGAATTATTTATCTGCTGGGCAAACCAGTGAATGGATCTGTTCACTATTTATTTTATATTTGATTAAAGAACCACAATGGGAAAAATATTCAGTCTGTCGAAGTCACTGGCTGTAGAGGTTAGGGGTAAGGGAGATGACAGAAACATGTTGTTAGTTTGCAATATTCCAAACACTGTTTGAGGAAAACTGGTCAAATCTATGTATGTTCTAGGTCTCACTACAAACATCCATAAACATGAGAAACATAATTAAAATACACTGACATGGACTGTTAAACCAGAAAATTGTATTTTCTGTCACAGGAAAATGAAATCTTGTACATCCAACTCTCAAAGATTTACACATTATATTATTATTAAGTAAATGTTCATTTTTTTTTGTCAGGAGACCAAAATTGCTGCAAATGTTGCCAAAACCAATTTAGAAATGTATGTTCTGAATACCTGATGGCTGAACGCTTTGGAATAAAGCTAGTCACTGATGCCTTGTTTTCATGCTGTGTGAAATTGTAGCCCACTGTGCTCATAACTGGTATTGATTGAGGAAAGCAAACTCTGTTTTTAATGTTAGTCATGAATTTTCATTTTTATTTTGACTGTCACTTCCTCTGAACTTGATAAGTGCATTTCTGATTTTTGAAACTGAAATTGGTTTGACGGGGAACGCATTGAGAAGAATGTCAGCAACGTTCCAGATTGCAGATTACAAACATGTGAATTAGGGACAGGATTAGGCTATTTGGCTCCCTCCAGCTTGCTCCACCATTCATTAATATCATGGCTTATCTGATGTTGGCCTCAACTCCACATCTTACCTAATTCTGATAACCTATTGAATCCCTTGTTAGTCAAGAATGTATCCACCAAAATATTCAATGGTTGGGTGGGATTTTCCAACTGCATTTGCCCCAAAACTGGAAAATCCTGCTCAAGATTAATGAACTTTTCCATGGCCTGCCCCCTCGCTCGCAGTGATTCCTGTGGTGGGTGGAACGGGAAGATTTGCCCCACAGTGTCACCATTGCTCTCAAGAAGTGAATTCCAAAGATTCATGATCCTCTGAGTGAAAGGACTTCTTCTCCCCTCCATCTTAAATGGATGGCCCCTACTTCTTAAGTCCTCATAGTCCCAAATGACCATAGGCTGCTCCTCCCCTCAAAGGTGGTGGTGATTTAACCCGTGGATCACCATGCATCAGACAAGGGGCAAAGGTTGAGAAGGCAGGGCTATCAGCTGGGACAGGAATTGAACCCACACTGTTGGCATCGTTCTGCATCACAAACCAGCCATCTAACCAACTGAGCTAGTCTAGCTGATATTTGTTATTTCCGGATTTTGCTGGATTTTCAGCCCCCTTTGCCAATCCTGCAAATGGAGAGAGTGGGCTCTGAATCCTGCGCTAAACTCCTTCTGCCAAATTTTTGCTTACTCACTAAACCAATCTATGTTCCTTTGAAAGACACCCTTGGCTGGAATTCTACCACCTCGCCCACCACGGAATTGGCAAGGGCGAGGGTCCAACAATGGAAATCTCAGTTTATCATACAAATCATCATAGAAATCCTACAGCACAGGAAAAGGCCATTTGGCCCATCGAGTCTGCTCCGACCACAATCCCAACCATGCCCTACCCCCGTCTCCCCACACATTTTACCCACTAATCCCTCTAACCTACGCATCTCAGGACACTAAGAGGAAATTTAGCATGGCCAATCAACCTAACCTGCACATCTTTCGACTGTGGGAGAAAACCGGAGCACCGGGAGGAAACCCACACAGACATGAGGAGAATGTATAAACTCCACACAGTCAGTGACCCAAGCTGGGAATTGAACCCAAGTCCCTGGAGCTGTGAAGCAGCAAAGCTAACCACTGTGCTACCGTGCTGCCCTCTGGCAGGAATTTCCAGCCCTGCCCGAGGCGAGGCTGTAAAGTCCCATCCCTTATGTCTTGTTCACAACTTACTTTCCTACCTATCTTGTGTGTTACCTTACATTTGACACCTTCATCCAAGCCATTGAAATAAATCTGTCATCCTTATCTGATCTGGTCTACACGTGAGTCTTGAGCCACAGCAGTGCGGTGGCCTCTCCAAAATGCTCTTTGAAACGGAGGGCAGTTCGGGATGGGTAATAAATGCTGACCCAGCCAGCGACGCTCACATCCCATAAATGAATTTAAATAAAACCTTGTACTTGGTAGGACACTGTGTGAATTTTAAAATGTTCAGCATGGGGAAAATAACATTAAGCAGCTGAAGTCTCATTATGAGTAATGAATGCAGTTTAACAGCATCACTGGAATACAAAGCTGTAGTTTAAGGTTCAAGTTTTCTTTTCAGCCAGCCACGTTCGGAATGATTTTCAGCCAGCATTCGCTGTCAGGGGAGGAAGGGGGTAATGTGGGGGAGTGGGCGGAGATGCCAATGTTGATTGCAGGTGGGAGTATGCTAGCATTGAACGGGGAGGGGGGGAGATGGTGGGGGATGCCAGTGTTGATTGCAGCAAGTGGGGGTGGGGAGTGCCAGCATTGATCACAAGGGGGGGATGCCAGTGTTGATCGTGGTGGAAGAGGGTGGGGATGCTGGCGTTGATCATGGGGCTGGGGGTGGGGTAGCCTCTGAGACCTCTTTGCTGGGGTGGGGGGAAGCTTATTGTTAGTCTGATTTGGGTACCCTTTAAAAATGGTGCTGTGATCTCAGTGCAGCTGGGCTTTGCTTGTTTAAGCCCCACTCCTTAACAAGATGGCATGAAACGTGCCCCCTGTTTTTTTGACAAAGTGCCATAAGATCTGGACAGAGAACCTGTCTGCTTCGCAATGTTGTCATTCAGGCCCTGACACTTTGCCATTTTTTGGTATGATCCCACCCATGGTTTATTTTTGTCACCCCAGGTAGTCAATTGTAAAGGTAGCTTTCGGCGTTGGATGAACTTAGTTGAGAACTGACTTGAAGCTGCACAAACGAGACATGACACCACAGTAACGTTTGAGATTAGAGTCAGAGCTTTATATTACAGAAAGAGGCTCCTCCGCTCTTATTACAAGGGAGCACAGGCTCAAGGTGAGAGGGGGAAAGTTTTTCACACAGAGAGTGGTGGGTGCCTGGAATGCGCTGCCAGAGGAGGTGATCTAACCAGGCCCATTAGCGATATTTAGGAAACATCTAGATGAATAGAGGGATATAGACAGAGTAAGGGCAGAAGGTTTTTTCATTTGTTGGGGCATCATGATCGACACAGGCTTGGAGGGCCGTAGGACCTGTTCCTGCTGCACTTTTCTTTGTTCTTTGATCATTGTCCAGAATTTTACTGTCCCACTCACCATGGGAATCAGACCATGGGAAGGTCCGTTGACCTTGGGCGGAATTTTATGCTTTCGGGACAAGCAAAGCTGTAAAATTCCACCCATTGTGTCTATGTTGGTCATCAAGAACCTGTTATTCTCATCCTATATTCCAGCACTTGGTCCGTAGCCTTGTATGCTATTCCATTTTATGTGCTCATTTAAATATTGTGAGGGTTCCCACCCTTTCAGGCAGTGAGTTCCAGATTCCCACCTCTGGGTGAAAAAGATTTCCTCAAATGCCCCCTAAATCTCCTGCTTCTTATCTTAAATCTACAACCACCCCCCCCCCCACCTGCCCCCCCCGGTTATTGACCTTTCTACTGCAGAGAAATATTTCTTCCTACCTACCCTAGATACGAAAATCTTTTCCCCATAGTAGAGGAGTCAATAACTCTTGTTTCTCATCATTTTGTACACCTCAATCAAATCCCTCCTCAGCCTTCCTTCCTCTGAGGAAAACCACCTCTGGTATTCAGCCTCTCTTCACAGCCGGAATGTTCCAGCCCTAGGCAACATCCTGGGTAATATTCCGGGGACCCGGGTTCCAATCCTGCTACAGCAGCTGGTGGAATTTGAATTCAATAAAAAAAATCTGGAACTAAGAATCTACTGATGCCCATGAAACCATTGTCGGAATAATCCATCTTGTTCACTAACGCTCTTTAGGGAAGGAAATCTGTCATCCTTACCTGGTCTGGCCTACATGTGATTCCAGAGCCACAGCAATGTGGTTGACTCTCAACTGCCCTCAGGGATGGGCAATAAATGTTGGCCCAGCCAGCGATGCCCACATCCCGTGAATGAAAAATAAACACTCTGTGGACCCTTCTTAGTGCAGTCGCATCCTTCCTGTAGTGTGGTGTCCAGAAGTGCAGGTATGGTGGCACAGTGGTTAGCATTGCTGCCTCACAGCTCCAGGGACTTGGGTTCGATTCCCATCTTGGATGACTGTGTGGAGTTTGCATGTGCTCCTTGTGTCTGTGTGGGTTTCCTCCACGTGCTCTGGTTTCCTCCCACTGTCGAAAGGTGTGCCCAGTTAGGTGCATTAGCCATGCTAAATTGCCCCTTCATATCCTGGGATGTGTAGGTTGGAGGAATTAGTGGGGTAAATATGTGGGGTTACGAGGATAGGGCCTAGGTGGGATTGTTTTCAGTGCAGACCCGATGGTGGAATAGCCCCCTTCTGCACTGTAGAGATTCCATGATTGAGTACCCAAGCTGTAGCCTAACAAGCATGTTGTACTGCTCCATCATTATCTGCCTGCTCTTATATTCTACGCCTCTGCTAATAAAGCTAATGTTCCATTTTCAACTTCATTGCCTGTAGAAACCTAACAGAGCAGATAATCACTCACCTTGTAGAACGTGCTTGGCTTCTGTTTCTCTCAATGGCACCAAATGGCAGCTGGATAGCTCCAGACTATTGACCTCATTCAAAACACTTTTGCATTTGACGTTCGTTTCGTGGGGAGACCCATATTCACACATTTATGGTTTTCTGCTGGCATTAGTAAGCAGGGGAGCCCGAAATCTGGTTTACTGAAATCCAAAGTAGACGATTGTTAAATGTAAAAATACTTAGAAGGCAGATGAGGTTTAACCCCCTCTGCTGAAAGATGGTACCTCCAACAAGAGCAGATCTTTCCTTCAAAGCTATTTCCCACTCCATGAGGCCAGGGACCCATGTTCAATCCTGGCCTTGGGTGACTGTCTGTGTGGGTTTCCTCCGGGTGTGCCGGTTTCCTCCCACAGTCCAAAGACATGCAGGTTTGGTTGATTTACCAGGCTAAATTGACTTTTGGTGTCAGGGAGATTACCAGGGCTAAATAGTGATTAAGGCGATAGAGCTTGGGTGGGTTTGTGGTCAGTGTAGATTTGATAGGCCGAATTACCTCCTTCTGCACTGTAGGGATTCTATGATTCCATTGGGATTCCATCAGGAATCAGCCCTAAACCCAGTAAAAGCAGACCCAGGGGTCATGATGGAGTCAGAATCCAGCGTGGGACAAAACCCTGGAATTCCTTTCCTGATGGCACTATGGGTCAACCCACAGCACGTGGACTGCAGTGTTTCAGCTCACCACCACCTTCTCAAGGGCAACTAGGGATGGGCAATAAATGCTGGCCAGCCAGCAGCGCCCATGTCCGACAAATTAATAAAAAAAAAGGGGGTGGCAGACAAACTCACCTGGAATGAAAAAGGGGTCAGCCAGGCCACAATATTCTGAAAATAAATAAAGCCAATGAGTGGTACTGTTATATGACTGTGTATGATTCACAAATTGCAAGGATGAAATGATATCTGAAGATCCCTCTTCCCCGATAAATAATCCTGCTGCTGTATTTTGCATTATCTGCACACATTAATGTTTTTAACCCTGAACCTGAAGCGTTTACAGATAAATTGAAGAAATTATGTCAATTTTGGAATAGAAAGTAGGTCACACATAATTCTTTTAACACTATCAATCAGTTCTTCGACTGAACGGTAAAGTGCTGTGAAGTGAGTGACATTTTCCCATAGAAAATCAATTTGCGCTGTTGTGAAATAATATCACTCTTAAGCAAGTAGAATAAACATTTTTTATATTGGTCCTGAAATGCCAAAATCGTCGAGAGGTAAAATGGATGGAGTACTAGGAGAAAGGCAGCTGCAAAGTTTGTCTGAAATGACAATGTGAATCTCTAGTTGTTATCTGTACACTGTTAAAAATGGAAATGTACTGTTACGAAAAGGAAGTCGCAATGTCAGTGTTTGCAACTAAGTATGGGCTGCCACTACAAACTACCTCAAAAATCTTTTCCATTCGCTCCAACTGTTGGATCTGTCAGTGCCTGGAGACTGTGCAAAGCCTTTCTGAGTTGCACATATTCAAGTATTTAATTTTTCTGTGTTGCAACTAGTGTACCGGCTGTGTATTGAAGGGCAGTGATACACACTTGTGTTGGACAGCACGTTCCAATTGTTGCCCATTCTCTCCAACTTGCTCCTGTTGATAACCAGTTATAACTGGCTCCATTAGGGGTGCTTTTGGTTGGTGAGCCCGGGATTTTCCACTCTCTCTGCGTCAGGTGGGTTCGGCGACAGAGTGGAAGGTGTTGCGTGAAGTCCAAAGTTGCGTTTTACATTGACATAAGTGCATGCCGCAATTGTCCCCTCCCCCCATCAGTGACAGAGTGCGTTTCCCAGTGTTCAGCATCATGATAATAAGGTAATATTATGGTGCCCATCTGCCAGAATCAATCCCCTCTCAGCAATAAAAAAAATCATCCTCGGATGGCAGCGTGATTCACTGAGGTTTGTGGTCAGTGTAGACTTGATAGGCCAAATGGCCCCCTTCTGCACTGTAGGGATTCTATGAATCCATTGGGATTCCATCAGGAATCAGCCCTAAATCCAGTAAAGCAGACCAGGGGTCATGATGGAGCCAAATCCAGCATGGGACAAAATCTTGGAATTCCTTTCCTGATGGCACTGTGGGTCAACCCACAGCACGTGGACTGCAATGTTTCAGCTCACTACCACCTTCTCCAGGGCAACTAGGGATGGGCAATAAATGCTGGTCTACAGGCATACCTCCCAGGGAAGCTCATGTGAGTGTAGGAGGGAAGGCAGTCATGCCTGGATACTCCTCGTACTGACTGGGCACCTGCAGGAACAACCTGGGCATCCCAGAATGACCTAGGTAGTGTCATGGGGCTGTGCCCAGGTAGTACCGGGGCCAGTGCCCAGGTAGCGCCATGGGAGTGTGTCCAGGTAACACCATGGGTTCGAGCCAGGGACAGTGGCGGGGTAGGGAACTCTGAGGTTCCAGGGTTAACTGGTTTGGTTGCTGGGCGATGGGGCAGCCTTTAAAAATGATGCCCCAATCCTCTCATTTTGAAGTTGCAGGTGAAGCAGGAAAATCAGACGCTGCCCCACCAACAATAGGTCGTGGATCTTTTGAGGTTCTTTTTTTAATCAAAGTGCTGCATTATATCGCGGAGAAAGAGCCAATTCTCTCAGCAGTTTCAATGCCACTTTTCCCACCCACACCGCCTTTGTCGATTTCCAGGAGAATCTGGACTTTTGTGGGGAAGGGAAGGATAAAACTAAAAGACAAATAATGGTTAATGGGACCCATAGCATCAGGTTAGTATGTGAGGAGAAGGTAGATGTTGATAAGGTGAGCAGGCAGGGCCAGTCTAATGACTATCAGAAGTAGGTAAAGAAGGTCAGAATGTGTGGAAAGTGTAGAGCGCAAGGAAATCCTACAAGGGAGAGACAAAGCAGCGGGATATATTTAAAAACCCTGTAATTAAATGCATGCAGTATTCAGAATCTGGTCAATGAGTTGACAGCACAAATGGGGAGCAATAGGCATGATTTGTTGGGGATTACTGGAATATGGTTACAGGAGGACGGGGACTGGGAGTTGGATGCCCAAGGGTACTCAGTTTTTCGGAAGGATACATAGGATGGAACAGGAGTGGAGTTGCTTTATTGATTAAATATGACATTAAAGCTGTATTAAGAAATGACATTGGCACTAAGGGCCAAAATGTTGAATCAATCTGGGTAGAAGTAAAAAATAAAGGAAAAAACGTTTTGGTAGGAGTAATTTACAGGCCTCTGAGCAATACTTCCAAAGTGGGGCACAGTACAAACCAAGAAATAATGAGAGCTTGTGAGAAGGGTGCAACAGTAATCGGGGTGATTTCAACAATCATAATGACTGGATCAATCAAATTGGCAAAGTTTATTTACTGTGAAAGTCCCCTAGTTGCCACACTCCAGTGCCTGTTTCGGTACACTGAAGGAGAATTTAATGTTTATTTATTTGTCACAAGTAGGCTTACATTCACACTGCGATGAAGATACTGTGGAAATCATCACATTCCGGCACCTGTTCGAGTACACGGAAGAATAACCTAACATGGCCAATGCACCTAACCTTAGTATGGCCAATGCACCTAACTAGCATGTCTTTCGGATTCTGGGAGGAAACCGGAGCACCCAGAGGAAACCCACACAGACACAGGAAGGAACGTGTGGACTCTGTGCAGACATTGACCCAAGCCAAGAATCGAGCCCAGGTCCCTGGTGCTGTGAGGCAACTGTGCTAACCATTGAGTCACCATAGGCTGTCTCGGGGACAACTTCATAGAGTGTACGAGGAATTGTTTCTTGGAGAAATATGTTATAGAAACAACCAGGGAGCAGGCCATTTTAGATTTAGTATTATGTAATCAAGAAGGATTGACAAATATTCTTGTTGTTAAAGATCCTCTTGGAAAGAGTGATCACATGTGCTAGAATTTCAGATTAAGATTGAGTGAGAGAAGACAATGCCATAATCAAGTTGTAGCATTGAGTAGAAGTATGTGGACAAGTGTCAGGTTGTCTATTTTGGCAGAAAAATATAGAAAGGCAAATTATTACCTAAATAGAAAGCGGGTTCAAAATGCATCTGGGCAGAGGGATCTGGGTGTTTCTGTTCATGAATCACAAAGTCAGTATGCAGGTGCAGCATGTAATAAAAAAGGCAAATGGGATGTTGGCATTAATTGTGAAGGGACTGGAGTATTGAATTGTTGTTGCTGTTGTATGGGGTGTTGGTGAGACCACATCTGGAGATTGTGTCCAGTTTTAGTCTCCTTTATTTGAGGAAGGATGTGGTAGCATTGGAGGCAGTTCAGAGGAGGTTCACCAGATGGATTCCGGGGATGAAGGGGTCGACGTAAGATGAGAGATCCAATAGTTTGGGCTTATACTCGCTGGAATTTAGTAGGGTGAGAGGGGATCTGATTGAAGTATATAAAATTTTAAAAAGGGATTGATAAAATAAATGTAGACCAAATGTTTCCTCTTGTGGGGCAACTAGAACAAGAGGTCACAGGTATAGGTTAAGAGGGGTTAGAATTAAAACCGAGATGAGGAGGAATTACTTCTCGCCGAAGCAGGTGAATCTGTGGAACTCGCTGCCCCACAGCGCGGTGGGGTCTGAATTGTTGAATGGTTTCAAGAAAGAGATGGATAAATTTCTAATAAAGAAAGGGAAAAGGAGCAGGCTTGAAGGGTTGAATTTGCTGATGTCTGCTCCTAATTAATGATAACAGATCTGAAAGTGATAGAAAACCACGTGGTGATGCCAAAGCAAACTTATATCATAGAAATAATAGAATGGAATTGGGGGTTTTGCAGGCTTGAGTACATGAAGGGGGTAGAGAATACATTAAGTTTGTAGCATACGACATAAGTTTACGGTATAGAAGGAAGCCTTTTGGCCCATCACGTCTGCCAGAACAGTCCAAAGATAATACCACCATCTTGTGTTTCCACATTGGCTGTGTCTTTAATTTTTTTAAATCCATATTTCTCTTTTAAAAAAAACACTGATTAGCTTCACCCACCTCCTGTGTCAAAACACTCCATGTTCCAGCAACCCTGTGTAAGGAAATTTCTCCTTAACTTATTAGTAACAATTTTAAATTGACAAATCCTCCTCATTGACTTCCCACACTGTTACAACACACATTGGCCCACACTCCTGACTCTGAGTCAAATGCAATGGGTTCAATGCTTACTTCAGAGACTGAACATGAAATCTAGGCTGGTACAGTGCAGTGACTCTGTCTCGGGTGAAGTCTTTGGCCTCTCTATTTCTTTTAGGTTCAATTCAAAGATTCCAGGTCATCATTTGATGAAGAACAGGAGGCAGAATTCCCAGTTGTTGACTGTAAGAGTGGAATCTTCTAAAAAATGGCAGAGTTTTGCTTCCGGTTACACTTCAGTTTGGGGCACCATGTTTGAAAGCGAAAGGGAACCTCCCCTCCCCCACCCAACACCCACACTCCACCAGAGGTTTCAAGGCTCCCCCCACCCCTGATCGGATCCGGCAATCATCCCCTCACAAGAAGTCAATGTCAGCAATTCCTCCCCCCACACATTTCTCCCAAACATTATACCCCTTCCCCACAAACCCCCACCCACACAGTCAATGGCCATTGCCAGCATCCCCAGCCCCCATGTCTGCTCCTGCCCACGGTGGCACAGCGCTTAGCAGTGCTACCTCACAGCGCCAGGGACCTGAGTTCGATTTCCGGCTTGGGTCATCATCAATGTGGAGTTTGCACATTCTCTCTGTGTCTCCATGGGTTTCCTCCGGATGCTCCAGTTTCCTTCCACAGTCCCAAGATGTGCAGGTTGGGTGGATTGGCCATAATTATTTGCCCCCTAGTGTCAGGAGGACTAGCTAGAATGAGTGTGTGAGGTTGTGTGGACGGGGCGGTTGGTGCAGACTCAATGGGCCGAATGGTGTCCTTCTGCACTCAATGATTCTATGACTCTAAAATCAAATCAATGAATCCCTCATGAGGCTCCCACTGGGGTCTGCCACTGGTACAGATAGATTAGCACTGCCAACTTGTGCCCGGGCAGATCAATCAATCCATTGGAAATCCATGGTTGCCAATGCCCTCTTAGGGCCTGATACCCGATGGAGAATGTCTGTTAAATGTCATCGAATGGACACTCTATCGGTGCATTTCTTTAATTGTAATGGATAAAGAAAGCAGAAATTCCTGCCAACTGCCTTTTTTTGTACTTTGAATTGTTTGGCCATTGAATGTTCTGCTCATCAGTGATTGGGATTTTCTCCTTGTTCATAGGATCATCAAATCCCTACAATGCGTGTGGATATAGCTGTTACTAGGGGGCATAAGTATAAGGTTCATGGTGCGAGATATAGGAGGGATGTCCGAGGTAGATTCTTTACTCAGAGAGTGGTTGGGGTGTGGAATGCACTGCCTGCTGTGATAGTGGAGTTGGACACTTTAGGAACTTTCAAGCAGTTATTGGATAGGTACACGGAGCACACCAGAATGATAGGGAGTGGGATGGCTTGATCTTGGTTTCGGACAAAGCTTGGCACAACATCGAGGACCGAAGGGCCTGTACAGTGCTGTACTGTTCTATGTTCTATGTTCTAATGCAGAAGGAGGCCATTTGGCTCATCAAGCCTGCACTGACAACAATCCCAGCCATACCCTACCCCCGTAACCCCATGTGTTTACCATGCTAATCCCCTGACACTAAGGGGGCAATTTAGTGTGACCAATTCACCTGTGTGAAGTATGGGAGGAAACTGGAGCACCTGGAGGAAACCCACATGAACATGGGGAGAGCATACAAACTCCACAAGGCAGGCACCCGAGACCAGAATTGAACCCAGGTCCCTGGCGCTGCGAGGCAGCCGTGCTAATGACCATGCCACCATGTTGTTGAAGAACGAAGTGAATTAGACATTAATATTATTATCATTTATGTACACAATCACAGTACTTCCTAGAATGGCTGCAGCACACATGGTTTGCCTTCAAATTGGCTACACCCTACAAGGGATACAAAGACACAATTGTTTGTCGTTATGTTAAAACTACTCAGAGCTGCAACAACAGTGAGTTTGTAATTTTCATTCTGTCAAAGATTTCCTTTTTTAGCTTCCTGAAAGTGAGGGGGACTAATTTCCATCCTGCGTAGAGTGCAGTTGTAATTGCAACACGCCAGCGTCAAAAAGTGTTGGAAACACATTTTAATTAGTGAATATTAATTCAGTGTCACGAACCTGCCCCTCGCACTCCTGATTTAAACTGAGCTTTGGTGACAGAATGCTCCAAGTTGAACTGCGTGTCAGTATCATCACTGACAAAAACAGTACAATTAAAATCCTGCCCACAAGAATCACTCAATTAAAGGACCATTGTCCCTGTCTGCTTCCACCGTTTAAATAGAGAATGTAAATACAGTCAAATTCAGGGTGATAACCTGTGCTGTGGTGAGGAAGCAGTCTATGGAGATTTTTCAAAAGTGCATGTCCTCGAACCATTTTGAAGTTGCACTTTCTATCCATGCCATATAGATGATAGTCAATCTGAAGTTTTGTTACCAGGTAAATTAATCAGTTGGGACATCTTGTTGAAGTTGTGTGAGACACTGGTGAGGCCACAGTTGGAATACTGTGTACAATTCTGGCCACCCAATTATACAAAGGTTATTATTAAACTAGAAAGAGTGCAGAGAAGATTTACTAGAATGCTACCGGGACTTGATGGTTTGAGTTATAAGGAGAGGCTGGATAGACTGGGTTGTTTTTCTCTGGAGTGTAGGAGGCTGAGGGATGATCTTATAGAGGTCTATAAAATAATAAGGGGCACAGATCAGCTAGATAGTCAATATCTTTTCCCAAAGGTAGGGGACTCTAAAACTAGAGGGCATAGGTTTAAGGTGAGAGGGGAGAGATACAAAAGTGTCCAGAGGGGCAATTTTTTCACACAGAGAGTAGTGAGTGTCTGGAATAAGCTGTCAGGGGTAGTATTAGAGGCAGGTACAATTTTGTTTTTTAAAAAGCATTTAGACAGTTACATGGGTAAGATGGGTGTCAAGGGATACGGGCAATTGGGACTAACTTAGTCATTTTAAAAAAAGGGCGGCGTGGACAAGCCTGTTTCCATGCTGTAAACCTCAATGATTCTTTGACTCTGAGTCATGAAAGAATGAAATTGACAATGATGAAACAATATTAAACTGCATCTATGGACTAGATTTTACATTTCTTGGCACAGAAATTGAGTGCCCGTTCAATTGAGCATCATCAGATGGCCAAATAGTGGGCATTCAGCAGGAAGGCCAGTGGGGTGGCACAGTGGCACAGTGGTTAGCATTACTGCCTCACAGTGTCAGGGACCCGGGTTTGATTCCTGGCTTGGGTCACTGAGCGGAGGCTGCATGTTCTCCCTGTGTCTGAATGGTTGCTTGAACAGCTGATCACATGATTTGCTGGTAATGTTATTAGAGTGTTTAACAGGCCCTTGCCTGTTTCGTTTCAGTTCGTCCTCTGTACAGGAAAAAACTGCTAGAATTTTAAATTCATTTATTAGTGCCACAAGTAGGTTTACATTAACACTGCAATGAAGTTACTGTGAAAGTCCCCGAGTCACCACACTCTAGCGCCTATTCAGATACACTGAAGGAGAATTTAGCATGGCCAATGCACCTCAACCTGCACATCTTTGTAGTGTGGGAGGAAACTGGAGCACCTGACGGAAGCCAAGCAGACACGGGGAGAATGTGCAAACTCCACATAGACAGTGACCCAAGCGGGAATTGAACCTGGGTCTCTGTGGCACTGTATGACAGCAGTGTTAATCACTGTGCCACCGTGCTGCCTGTCCCCAGTGCAAGCTGGAGGAGCAGTATCGCATCTTCCAATTGGGCACATTGCAGGCATTGCGACTCAACATTGAGTTCAGCAACTTTAGATTGTGACCTTTCTCCTTCATCTTAAATCCCTCTTCTCTTTTTTAGTAATACCACTAGGCATTGGCCTGGTGGTATTATCGCTACACTATTAATCCAGAAACTCAGTTAATCTGGGGACCCAGGTTTGAATCCCGCAATGGCAGGCGGTAGAATTTGAATTCGATAAAGAACTGGAATTGATAGTTTACCAGGCAAGACTGTTCTCTTCCTGTTGGGGAACACTTCAGTGGTCACAGGCAATGGAATCATTGTCGATTGTTAGAAAAACATCTGGTTCACTAATGTCCTTTAGGGCAGGAAATCTGTCACTTTATCTGATCTGGCCTATATGTGACTCCAGAGCCACAGCAATGTGGTTGGCTCTCAACCATCCTCTCACCAACTAGGGATGGGCAATAAATGCTAGCCAGCCATGTTCCATGACTGAATTAATAAAAAATACATGTATTGCCTCAATGCAAAACACTTTCTACCCCCACTCACACATTTGTCCTTTGTTCTTAAAGTTGCTACTTCTTGTTTCATTTTCCTTTGCTTTAATATGGTTCCTCCTTTCAGTTCTGACGAAGGGTCAATGACTTGAAACATTGACTCCTGATAGACGTTAGCAAGATCTGCTGAGTTTTTCCAGCTTACTCTGTTCTTGTGCCAAGGAGAAGGAATAGATTTCTAGTTATTTGGAACTGAATTAGATAGAACAGACCATTTGTCTGAAACACTCTGGTGTTTATGCTCCACACATGCCTCCCTCGACCCTCCTCTCCCCCCTTCCCCCACCGCCCGATATCATCCAAATCTACCACTGGTCTTACAAAAGGCATCTGAATTGTCTTTTCATAGTGATTTAGTGTTAACAGCAATGGCTGTGTTTTAGTTCTGTTTTCAATGCTGCCTTAAGATATTAGTTGAATTATTCATCCTCTGTTTACATCATTGCAACCCCCAGACCTGAGTCACAGATACACCACGCAGTCTCAAATATCACGCTCCAGCCCCCAGCTCACCCTTACTCGCCAGCCCTTCAAATTAATGCAACCCTCCCTCCCTCTTGCGCTAACAAAGGTCCTGACCCTTCAGCTAGTTTTCACTCTGCAGCCTCCACACTCGCACTGATAACCTCAAAGCGCCTTTATGTTCGCACTCTGTGGTCCCCCGCACTACACAAACCAACTTCTGTTCGATTTCCCTGCTGTCGAAAAGTGATGGCATCGTTAGTCATAAATCGAGACTATATGCCACACGGTAACTCAAATAGGAATCAGAGCTTCCTGAATGGCAATCCATCTTAAAACACATTGTTCATGATGGCGATGCAGCCTTACTCTTTTTAGTTTTTCTATAATATCTGGTGAAAACTAGCTGGCTTCAATATTACATACAATATTACATACCATTGGCCACAGCAAACTACCCAGCCTTCAGGAGAACAGTGACCATGATACTACACAACCCTGCTACAGCAATCTCTGCAAGTCGTGCTGGATCATCGACACGGATGCCATCATCTCACGTGAGACCTGAGTCACAGATACACCACGCAGTCTCAAATATTAAGCTCCAGCCCCCAGCTCACCCTTACTCGCCAGCCTTTCAAATGAGAACATCATCCACCAGGTACACGGTAAATACTCTTGTAACTTGGCCAACATTGTCTACCTGATACACTGCAGGAAAGGATGTCCCGAGGCATGGTACATTGGGGAGACCATGCAGACGCTATGACAACGGATGAATGACCACCAGGATCAACAATCACCAGGCAAGACTGTTCTCTTCCCGTTGGAGGACACTTCAGCGGTCACAGGCATTTGGCCTCTGATCTTCGGGTAAGCGTTCTCCAAGGCAGACTTCACTACACACGACAGCACAGAGTCACTGAGCAGAGTCTGATAGCCAAGTTCCGCACGTGAGGACAGCCTCAACCGGGATCTTGGGTTCATGTCACACTATCTGTAACCCCTGCGTTGCCTGGACTTGCAAAATCTCACTAACTGTTCTGTCTGGAGACAATACACCTCTCTTTAACCTGTGCTTAACGCTCTCTCCACTCACTTTGTCTGTACCTTTAAGACTTGTTTACCTGTAAAGACTTGCATTCCAATCATTGTTTTGTAAATTGAGTTTGTATCTTTATATGCCCTGTTTGTGAATAGAAGTCCCATGCACCAAACGAAGGGGCAACAAGTGCTCCGAAAGCTAGTGGCTTTTGCTTCCAAACAAACCTGTTGGACTTTAACCTGGTGTTGTGAAACTTTTTGCTGTATTCAATATTACAATGATACAGGATACTGCGAGGCCTGGATAGACTAGACATGGAGAGGATGTTTCCACTAGTAGGAAAATCTAGAGCCAGAGGGCCCAACCTCAGACTAAAGGGACGATCCTTTAACACAGAGATGAGAAGGAATTTCTTCAACCAGAGAGTGATGAATCTGTAGAACTCTTTGCTGCAGAAGGCTGTGGAGGCCAGGTCATTGAGTGCCTTTAAGACAGAGATAAATGAGTTCTTGACTAATAAGGGGATCAGGGGTAATGGGGAAAAGGAGAATGGGGTTGAGAAAAATATCAGCCATGATTGAATGGCAGAGTAGACTCAACGGGCTGAGTGGCCTCATTCTGTTCCCATGTCTCATGGTTATATGGGAATAAACTTCCTTTTTTGACTGAGTGTAGCAATTAGGGAATATCACCCGCCTTTTACACCTTGCCCAGGCCAGTGGAACAAAAACTTGGGCATTTTGTTAAACCTATAACCAATCCAACACCACCCATTCTACCTCAGGGGGGAAGTGTCAATTCATGTCATGTTAAGCCTTAGACAAATAATGAGAGGAGGCAGTGGTATTGGAGTGCTGTCACTGGGCTTGTAATCCAGAGACCTGGGGTAATTCTTGGGGGGAATTCGAATCCCACTAATGCAAATTTGAATCTGGAAAAAAAATCTGTCATTAAAAGTCTAATGACTGTGAAACCATTGTTGTAAAAACCCATTTGGTTCCCTAATGTCCATCAAGGAAGGAAGTTGGCTCTCCTTACCCAGTTTGGCCTATGTGGGACTCCAGACCCGCAGCAATGTAGTTTGAACTGCCCTAGCAAGACATTGAATTTAAGGATGGGCAATGAATGAATGAATTTAAAAGAATGACAGTTGGTCCACCCATCCCTCCTACCCACAATATTCCTTTGCTGCCTTTACTTAATCCCTTAGATTTATTTCGTCTAATTTCTTTAATGTTAGTTGCGACGCAGTTGGCAACATCCTCAAGTCTGAAGCAGAGCATTGCGGATTTAAGTCCCATTCCAGGACTTGAGTGCAAAAATCAATGCTGACAATGTAAACATCCCAATCACACATAAGGATTGGTGAAACAGTGAATGAGTGCTTTATCTGCTAGTTCACTGGGGATGGGAGGTGCTGTGAGGCATAAATCTGCTGCTCACAGAGTCACTACAAGTCATGGGGCTATTACATATCTGTCGAGTTGTGAAATGATTGACAATAGTCTTTAAGACCTGCTCCCTTGAAGGTATGTGCACACCATATCACAACATTCTGTTTTATTCTTACACTATGCATAGCCTGTAGACTCTGTTTACCCATTAATATGGACTCATATTTGCTTACACTTTTCAGTGTTGGTTCTATATGTTATTTTGGATGGCTTACTCTGTGGCCGGTTCTTTCCTGAGTTTGAGTGTTCTATTCTGCCGTGAAGTTGCAATTATGCTCCTTATCTTTGCATTTACTTACAAATTGGTCAATGGTCTATCTTGGTTGTTGTCTGAAGGATATGATTTCCAGATGGCATATTCTGAAGTTGAGCTTCACTTGTCATTGACAGAGGGATACAATGGCAGAGTACCCTACCCAGGATAATTTAAAAAAAAAATAATTTCTGGGATCCCTAATTGCCCTTGAGAGGTTGTAGTGGGCTGCCTTCTTGAACCAGTGTAATCCTTATGGTGTAGTTACACCCACTGTGTAGTTAGGGAGAGAGTTCCAGCATTTTTATCCAATGACAGTGAAGAAACTGTAACATACTGCCAAGACAGGATGGCTTGGAGAGGAACATGGGGGCATGGGTTCAAATCTAACTTCAGCATGTGGTGAAATTGAAATTCAATTAATAAATCTGGAACTAAAAGCTAATCTCAGTAATGTTGACTATTAAACCCATTTGATTCACAAATGTATTTTAGGGAAGGAAATCTGTCATCCTTGCTTAGTCTGGCCTACGTGTGACTCCAGACTGACAGCAAAATGGTTGACTCTTAACTGCCCTCTGATATAGCCTAGCAAACCATTCAGTTCAAGGGCAATTAGGGATGAGCAATAAATGCTGGCCAGCCAGTGCTGTCCACAGCCCTTGAATGAATAATGAAAAAAAAATCCTTTTCGTCTTGACCAGGGTTTTTCTGGATTTTTAAGATGGCCTCGAATAGACCACTTGGGTAGAAGTTTCGTAAAATCTGGCAGAGGGTCAGGTTCAGATTGAAAACCTGCGTGCGTCTCTCCAGATGCACAGCCGAGTTTTCACTCCAGATTTTCTGACACTAAGTGCACAGAAAATCCAGGGTTGTGGTTTGTGCCAACACTGTGGCAGGGTCGGGTGTGTTAGTGTCAGCAAGGCTGGCTCCACAAGATCATGGTGCCCAAAATTAAATTCAAGGTCCCACCATCTCGCCCCGATGGACATCTGTTTACTTCCCTCAACCATAACGCCAACATTGCTTTTGAAAGCCAGCAGTGATTGGCACCAGCGTGATGTCATGCTGCAGGGGAGGATAGATTGTGGGTGGGTGGCCTCTCTATGGTGTCAAGCCCATTAATATTATTAAAAGTTTACTCAAATCTATGGAAATCGGGTTCACACCATAACTGGGTGTGAGTATGATGTTACTGGTGGTGGGATGCAGGTGAGATGGGGGGGGAGAAATCTCAAACTGAGATCTCACTGGTGCAAATGCAGTTTTTAGCCACTAACGAGAATTAGCAGCTATTATGGGATTTGCACCCATTGCGAATGGGAGGGAAGTGGGTGCTAGATAGCACCCCACGTGTTCAAACTGTTAATGTCATCACTGCCAATGGCTATCTGCAGTTTTGGATAACTATGGGCATTTCCTCTAGCTATTTTTGGGACGAATTACCTCTGAGCCACAGTACTTTGAATGGCCATTATTCAGATAAAGTTTATTTACTTGTGACACAACTAGGCTTACATTAACACCTCAATGAAGTTACTGTGAAAGTCCCCTAGCTGTCACACTCCAGCACCTGTTCGGGTACACTGAGGGAGAATTCAGCGTGTCCAATGTATCTAATCCAGCATGTATTTCAGACTGTGGGAGGAAACTGGAGCTCCAAAGGAAACCCATGCAGACATGGGAAGAATGTGCAGACTCCGCACAGACAGTGACCCAAGCCAGGAATCAAATCTGGGTCCCTGGCGCTGTGAGGCAGCAGTGCTAATCACTGTGCCACCGTGCTGCCCATAAGACATTAAACTGAGGCACAATCTTTCTTCAGATGTGGATATGAAAGATCCCATGGTGTTATTTTGAACATTGCTGTACATTGTGTGAGTAACTGTGTGCAAATTGGTGCCGGGGTTTCTATACTGCAACAGTGACCTCACTTTAAGAACATTTCTGTAAAGTGCTTTGAGGCGTCCTATGGTCGAGGAAAACATGATATAAATGCAACTCTTGTTTTTCTTTCCTTTTCTTTTACATTTCTGTTAATCCTGAACAATTTATTGACAGAAGTCTATCTACTTGCTTCTACCAGTGTCAGTGATGCATTTCGCACAACTACCATTCTCTCAATAAGAAAAACCCACCCTCCTAGGTTTTTTATTTTCTTCCGTTACCCTTAATTTGTAAATATGGAACTTGGGCTGGATTACTTCTTTTGAGTTAGAAACCTGACTCAGGACTAAAAGAAGTCCTGACCCCCACATGGTGTCAAGAATGGTCACTGGATATGATTTTTGGCTCACCAATTAGTGGCCAAGTGGAACGGCTGATGCAGCCAGAGAGAGGGAGAGAGAAAATTAGCCTCACACTGGGAGCAGATCTGAAGATCATAGAATCATAGAAATCCTACATTGCAGAAGGAGACCATTTGGCCCAAGAGGTCTGCACCGACCACAATCCCACCCAGACCCCACCCCCACATCCCCACACATTTACCCGCTAATCCCTCTAACCTACACATCTCACGACTCTAAGGGGCAATTTTATCATGGCCAATCAACCTAACCTGCACATCTTTGGACTGTGGGAGGAAACCAGAGCACCCGGAGGAAACCCATGCAGACATGAGGAGAATGTGCAAACTCCACACAGACGGTGACCCAAGCCAGGAATCAAGCCCAGGTCCCTGGAGCTGTGAAGCAGCAGCGCTGACCACTGTGCTACTGTGCCGCCCATGTAAAATGCTTTGATCTACAAATGGCCGCAGCTGCCAGGCCGTGGTGGTGAAGGGGCCAAATGCCCCACTGCACAAACAGTAGCCTTAGCTGTAGGTTGACAGCCATAGAAGGTCACGTGTGGATCCTTCCCCTCCTACCTGGAGGTCAACCCCTTACACTAGTCTGCCAGCCAGTTGAGAAATTTGGCCTTAAATGGGTCCTTCACTACCTTAATTAGCGATGGGTCACCTTATGGATGGACAATTGTTCCATCTCAACATTCTTGAAAATGATTTGGAAGCAGGATTTTGCCAGCAAACCACGGCACTGGCTGGCTGTGCAAATTTAGAACTCTGCTGTCTCTGGCACCACCCCACCGCACCCCCCCCCACCCCGCCCCCTCCCTGGCCCTCTACTTCGGCCTCCAAAAATCCTGCCCCTTGTGTTTCAGTTCTGAACATGACACAAAAGCTTGCTTTGACCTAATTTGTCCAATACTTAATGTGGAGCTAGGAGAAGTCAGTCCTCCCGGACGTCAGTTGGCAGGCACACACCCACCTCAACAGTCTCCCTTGCCCTGTCCTCTTTCTCCAACCCAGAATCTGTCGACCTTTCCAGCTGGCTGCACTCCCTAGGACTGCTGAGCTCTTTCTGGGGCCACGACCTCCATTTGCAATTCCCTATTCATACACAAGTAAGGCCAAACAATCAGTTTTGCACAAGGCTAATGCCAATCAAATGAAGCCTTTGTGGCCTGTGTTGGCCTGGCCTTATTTTTATTTGTTCGTGGGATGATGGTGTCATCAGCTAAGCCAGCATTTATTGCTCTTGAAAAGGTTGCAATGACTGTGACTTAATTCCACAGAATCTTAGAATCCTAAGTGCAGAAGGAGGCCATTTGGCCCATTGAGTCTGTACTGACCATAATCCCACCCAGGCCCTATCCCCATAACCCATGCATTTACCATAACTAGTCCCTCCGACACTAAGGGGCAATTTATCATGGCCAATTCACCTAACCCGCATGTCTTTGGAGTGTGGGAGGAAACCGGAGCACCTGGAGGAAACCCATGCAGACACAGAGAGAATGTACAAACTCCACACAGACAGTGACCCAAGCTGGTAATCGAACCCATGTCCCTGGCGTTGTGAGGCAGCAGTGCTAATCACTGTGTCACTGTGCTGCTCTATGCCCAATGTGTTCCTACTTCTACAAAAAAAAGGAAGAACCATTTGACCTAGTAATGGATATTCAGGGAGAGCGCGCAAGTGTCCTAAAAATAGGGGAACACTTTGGAAACGGTTACCACAATATAAGTAAATTCAGGGTAAGAATAGCAAAGCAAACCTTATGACAAGGGACTCTGACTGAGAGAGAATGCAAGCTATAGCAAGATAAAGAGATTTAGCACAGCGGGAAAATCGTCAAATAGAACTGTACATCAGCAACAGAGAATTTTTACATAGGAAATGGAAAGGCTGCAACTCAGGAATAATTTTAATTTTTTTTTAGAAAGGGCATATTGAAGGCTTGGGTTGCATTGGGAATTTCAAATCACTGAAGAAATGGTGCTTATGGCACTCATAAAAATGAATTAGGACAACAATTTGAAGTTGGTAAGGATAGGACAACAAGCAATGAGCAGTTAGAAAGAAGACTAAGGCAAATTGGCATGGCCACTACAACACTCACCAACTTCTACAGATGCACCATAGAAAGCGTTCTTTCTGGTTGTATCACAGTTTGGTATGCCTCCTTCTCTGTCCAAAACTGTGAGAAACTACAAAGGATTGCGAATGTAGCCCAGTCCATCATGCAAACCAGCCTCCCATCCATAGACTCCGTCTACACTTCCTGCTGCCTCGGAAAAGCAGCCAGCATAATCAAGGACCCCACACACCCCGGACAAGCTCTCTTCCACTTTCTCCTGTTGGGAAAAAGATACAAAATTCCGAGATCATGTAACAACCAACTCAAAAGCAATTTCTTCCCTGCTGCCATCAGACTTTTGAATGGACTTACCTCGCCTATGGTTGATATTTTTCTACAACCTAGCTATGATTGTAACACTACATTATGCATTCTCCCCTTTCCTTCTCTAAGTACAGTATACTTTGTCTGTATAGCGTGCAAGAAACAATACTTTTCACATGTGACAATATTAAATCAAATCAAAATAACAATGGCAAGTGCTGGAAAAGCTCAGCAGGCCTGGAAGCATCTGTGGGGAGAGAAACAAAGGTCAGAAATCTCTGACCTCACCCATGGAAGGGATTGTCCAGTGCCACTACAATGAGTGGAGTTTTAGCTGGGTGTTGAATACTCCATCCTCGCAGGCAGCAGGGTGGAATGAATGAAATCAGAGAATGCCACCCACAGTTAACATTTCGAGCCATATGTTTCACTCAATGTTGAGTCCTCAGAGCTGAAGAAAGGCGAAGATGGCAACCTTCCAATATAGAATGAGGGAATAGCAAATAGACTGAAGAAGTACCTTGCATCAGTTGGCACAGAGACAATTAATATTGGGATTGGAGAACCACCTGAACGGTTGCCAAATAAGTTTGTTCATGCTCAAAGAAAAATACTCAGAAGAAGTTGATCAAATTTAAGATTGATAAATCACTGGGTCCTGGCACTTCATTAGTTCTGAGGCGAAGCAACAGAAGAAGTCAAACTATAGCCAGGTGTGACCTCTCACCTTGTCCACCTCAGTCCAACACCGGCATCTGCACATTGTAGAATAAGTGGCAGAGGCATTGAGCATTTTTCAAAATTCTGTGAAAAAGAATATCGAGAACTCATGCATGGCAAATTTTAATTCCTTCCCCAGAAGGAGACATGGAAATGGCAGGAAATTATAGACCAGTTAATCTTGCTTCAGTTACTAAGAAATAACATGGTCTATAAAATGGATTGAAATTGTTCAGCAATTTCAGAAACATGGATAAATAAAGCTCATCGACCTAAAGTGAAGGCAGTGGTGCAGCGGTGTTGTGCCTGAATTTGTAATCCGGAGGCCCAGGGTAATGCTCGAGGGACCCAGGTTCAAATCCCACTGTGGCAGAAATTTGAATTCGATAAAGATCTGGAATTAAAAATCTAATGATGACCATGAAACCGTTGTTGATTGTTGGAAAAACCCATCTGGTCCACTAATGTTCCTTAGGAAAGGAAATCTGCTGTCCTTGCCTGGTCTGGCCTACATGTGACTCCAGACCCACAGCAATGTGGTTGACTCTTAACTGCCCTCTGAAATGGCTGAGTAAGCCACCGAGTTCAAGGGGTAATTAGGGATGGGCAACCCTTGTGGGCCCAGCTAATGACTCCTACATTCCATGAAAGGATTTAAAAAAATGCTATAATGCAAATCTAAGATTGCAGGAAGACAAGGATAGGTGAACAATTTGGTGCAAAATAATGTGGAGAATTACGGAATTAATAATAAGGAAAACAAGCACACCTTACTGAGTACAATGGATTGCCTGAATGGCCTACTTCTCCTCCTATGTCTTGTCACTTTAAGTGGCAAGATATTGGTCAGAATTCTCTGATGTTGCATGCCCCACCACTAATGCCAGTGGGAACGGAGAATTTGGTTCTCAGCCAAATCTCCATTCGCTACAGCAGGACTGGAGAATCCCAGCTGCGGGCGAAGCTGGAGAAAACCAGCCCTCAAATGGAGCAGAGAGGCCTTGATTTTACTAAACATTTGTGTGTTTGGATGAATATATTAGTTTTTACGCTGCAGCGGTGGCCTTATCTCTGCCCCCTGCCCCATCCTCCTCATAATTGTCATTAGCTTTTTTGTCTCAAGGTTTTTTTTTGCTTAATTCCAACTTGAACATAATTGCGAATTTCGAGAGAACAATAAGTCCTTAATGTGAAGCCTTGCTTTGGGCACACTGTGCTAAATTGCAGAGATTTTTTTTGGGACCCTAAAATTATGCATGGCATTTTTGCAAATCTTGTTCATCAGCAAAAATACCCACCCACACCATAATGTCAGAGGAATGCAAATGATTATTTCTCGAGCAAAAATTCTGTTCCCACATGTCTTCAATTCTGTGAAAAGATGTGTTTAAAACAGCTTAGCATCTTATCTTCAGCAAATGCAAAAGATAGTTTACTCATCACCCTTCTCTTGTCATTTGATGACAGTCGCAGACTGCTGCTGTAAAGGTCTTTTCAAGGCATATGTAATGTTGTCTTTGCATTACTGAAATCATTAGAGTTTTCAAAACCAACTGTGAATCTTGAAAGGTAAATTTGTCACAAAGGCTTTGATTATAAATAGACAAAAAAGAAAATACGGCCTCACACAAATTTCGCAAGTTACAGTTCATTTTTTTATATATCTGTAGACACTAGGACCTCCTTAAAGCAGACCTGAATTTTAAATCATTTCCGTCAGGGATGCAGGATAGAAGTTGGTGACAAGGAAAACACCACGGGTGGGATTCTTTCCCCCAAAAATTTAAGTGCTGGAATTGATTAAAAACTGGATAAATTCCCCTGGTTTTTTTTCAGCGGGATTTTCAAAATGAATCTCCCACACTCTGCATTACAGACAGCTCCAGTGTTAATCACACTGAAAGTCTGTGGGTGGAACTTATTCCGGCTGGAGAGGCCGGCAGCATAGAGCTGAGTGAGCCACAGCGCATGCGTCAGTGCAGGGATCGGCTAATGCTCATTAGCCCCGCACTGCTGGCTTCCTGATCACTGGCTCAATTGCTGTCCAGCCGTGCGACCCCCACATCATTGTCCCACAGGTTTTCTCCCCTGCCCCACAGCCCGATTGCTGGTCTCCCGGACATGCCCGGACCAGTCCTGATCCCCTCCCACCCCAATGGCCAGCCCTAACCGCTGACCTCCCTTCCTCTCTCTGCAGAGTGACATCAGGGCCCCATCCCTCCTAGCCCCACCCCGTTGCACTGCCACTTTGTCCCTTGGGCAGTGCCAGGGGTACAGGCTGACACTACCGAGCT
This sequence comes from Carcharhinus amblyrhynchos, assembly GCF_965287045.1. Lineage (NCBI taxonomy): Eukaryota > Metazoa > Chordata > Chondrichthyes > Carcharhiniformes > Carcharhinidae > Carcharhinus > Carcharhinus amblyrhynchos. The sequence continues at coordinate 15,579,719 of NC_137349.1, forward strand.
GGCAATTTCCACCTTACCCCCGACCTTCTGTGGGGGGGCCTCCAGCAGTGTTGGGTCACCAGCTCCCCACTAGTGAGGAGTTGTTGTAAATGCTGCTGGAGTGAACCACTCCTGGGTGGGGAGAGACTGGCGGGCCTGGAGACTTCAGTCCTGGGCGGGCCACGGTGCCAGTGGAAATCCTGCTACACGGCCTTCCCTTCAGTCTCTAGACTGGGAGACCCACCCCCATTTTCAAACTGACTAATTGTGAAATACTTGATTAAAATCTTATGAGCAATCTGAGCAATTTTCTAATAATTTTGAAGTCAGGAATTTAATTTTGACTTTGGATTTTTCATTAAAGTTACATATGTGTTTCGTTCAGGGCACAGAACAAACTTTCACCTCTTAATCATTCAGCCAACCATTGAAGCATTTTGAGTAATCTGATGAAGACTTAGTAAAAGAAGACTCTCATCCATGAACCAAAACTGATTGTTCAGCAGAGATCCAGTCAAACAGGTCTACAAAAGCCATAATTAAAAGGGATTTAGGACTCATGACAGTTCTAACAACCATTGAAATGGCCAGATCATAGATCATAGAACCCTATAGTGCAGAAAGAGGCCCTTCGGCCCATCGAGTCTGCACCAAACACAATCCCACCCAGGCCCTACCCCCATATCCCTACGTGTTATACCCACTAATCCCTCTAACCTATGCATGTCTGGATACTAAGGGGCAATTTCTTAGCATGGCCAATCAACCTAACCTGCACATCTTTGGGCTGTGGGAGGAAACTGGAGTACCCGGAGGAAACCCACACAGGCACGAGGAGAATGTGCGAACCCCACACAGACAGTGACCTGAGCTGGCAATTGAACCCAGGACCCTGGAGCTGTGAAGCAGCAGTGCTAACCACTGTGCTACCGTGCTGCCCACAGGGACCTGAGTTCGATGCCCAGCTTGGGTCACTGACTGTGCGGCGTCTGCATGTTCTCCCCGTGTCTGTGTGGGTTTCCTCCCATATTGTGAAAGACGTGCTGATTAGGTGCATTGGCCCAAGCAGGCACCGGGCGATGAGGGGAATTTCACAGTAACTTCATTGCACTGTTAATGTAAGCCTTACTTGTGACTAATAAGTAAACTTTAACTTAAACTTACAACCATTGCAACAGCCAGGGACCTGGGTTCGATTCCCAGCTTGGGTAACTATCTGTGTGGAGTCTGCACATTCTCCCTGTGTCTGCGTGGGTTTGCTCCGGTTTCCTTCCACAGTCTGAAAGATGTGCTGGTTAAGGTGCATTGGCCATGCTAAATTCTCCCACAGTGTACCCGAACAGGCACCAGAGTATGGCGACTAGAGGATTTTCACGGTAACTTTGTTGTAGTGTTAATGTAAGCCTGCTTGTGAAAATAAATACATTTTTAAAAAAAATTCAAAAATTAAAGGGCTTTCTGCTTCTCTTTCCATCTCAACCTTTCTCACTCTCCCTTTCGAATGTTTTCTATTTTTTTTTGTTGCCGTTCCTGCTTTTTTTTTGCAGATTGCAATTACAGCCTCCCACCAGTGTTCACACTGCAACGCCTCCACTGGCCCTGGGGGAGGGTGTAATTACTGTGTTACAAGTTATGTAGGCAGTTCCCATTATAAATGTGGACAGAGGAATTTCAAATGGACATGTAAGAGAAAGGACAAAATGTATGACTTAAAAATAGGGATTGAATCACGTCTTTTCCAATTGCTCCCCGCTCTCTAACACAGCTTTATTGACAGCCTGCACTCGGCCCCAGTTTTTGAGGTTATTTTAATCCTGCGATAATGGAACCCCCATCCTCTGGCAGGAAAGCTGGTGGCAGCTTTGCAGTAGTCATTCCCAGGTGTCTCAATGGATTAAATGTCGAACAGGAAGTTAATTGGCTGTCTTCAGGGTTTGTGTGCCCTCAAGTGCGAAGACCCCCTGCCTCCAAGAACCACCTTGCCAATGAGAGGATCGGCAGGGCGGATTACCTCGGGTGATTGCCTGCGTGGAGTTTGCACATTCTCCTCGTGTCTGCGTGGGTTTCCTCCGGGTGCTCCGGTTTCCTCCCACAATCCAAAGATGTGCGGGTTAGGTTGATTGGCCATGCTAAAATTGCCCCTTAGTGTCCTGGGATGCGTAGGTTAGAGGGATTAGTGGGTAAACGTGCAGGGATATGGGGTAGGGTTTGTGTGGGATTGTGGTCGGTGCAGAGACGATGGGCCGAAGGGCCTTTTTCTGCATTGTAGGGTCCTATGATTCTATGGTTCTAGTTCTTTGCTTCCAGTGGCACTGATGGGACTAGTGACCATTGCTAAAACTGGTCTGATTGCTCTCCTCCTGCTCCTAAGTCCTATGTTCTGATGTAACGAGCCGTGGATGAGACCCTGGGGGGGAGAGGGGGGTTGGGGGGAGTGCAGCAGGCTCACTGAGGTGAAGCTCTGGTGAGGGTGAGAGGAGGCTCTTTGTGGAGGGCGGTAGAGTGTGTGTGGGCTCTCTCAGCGGGGTGCAAGGTGAGGGCAGGTATAGGTGTGGAAGAATCTTCTGTTGGCCACAGGGTCCCTGATCAGGAGACTCCCCAGGAGACCACAGGGTGGCTGCCAGGATGTACCTTGTGGCCTGAGCATGTAACATGCCCCCACACCTCCCACCCCTCACACCTCTGCCATCGGTAGAATACCAGTAATGATGGGGAATGAGGCCTTTAAATATGTTGAAGGAGGGAGTGTGGAGAGGAGGAGGAGGGTGGGGGAGAGGGAGAGTGAGGAGGGTGGAGAGTGAAGAGAGTGGAGTGAGTGGAGGAACATGGAGAGTGGAGTGAGGGGAGAAAGGCGGAGAATGAGGGGTGGGAGAGAGAGAGGAGAGCGAGAGTGGGGGAGAGGGAGGGGAGTGAGAGTGAAGTGAAGGGAGGAGGGTGAAGAGTAGAGGGAGGAGTGGAAGGGTGGAGAGGGCGAGGGAGAGAAAGGGTGGAGTGTGGAGGGAGGGGGTGCAGGAGGGCAGAGGGTGGTGAGAATTAAATTCCATCTCTTTGCATTACCATTAGAGATTGGTTATTAAATTTAAATTGCTTAAAAAAAAGAAACCTCTTTTCTGCCACTTTGCAACTGGTCTTCACGTTGGGATTTATTCACTTTGGCCTGAGAATCTGTTGCATTGTACAATCTGTGAATGTGTCTTTACTATTTTAATGACTACATGGTTTAAAAATAGTGAAATGAAGCATTTCAGATGAAGCATTAATAATGGCTTCGTTTCAGAGTCTTTGGGCAGAATTTTCTTGTTCCATCCGCCACCGGAATCACAATGCAAAGATCCGTTGACCTCGGGGGGGATTTTCTGGTCTTGGGCGAGTGCGGCTGGAAAACCCACCCCAGGGTGTTGCAAACTAAGCAATAAAGAAATCTGTAATGGGGAAAACAGATGGTCACTTACCTATTTGGCCAGATTTTCTGTAAATGTACTTGCAGGATACTTACCATGATAATAATCCTCAATGTCAAGTCCCCTGTCAGCTCAAGTAACTAAACTGTTCATCGAAAGATACGTCCTCGAATCGACAAAATACTGCAGATGTTAGAATCTGAAAATGCCACAAAACCCAACAGCTCTGGCAGCATGTGTAAGGAGAGAAAACAGAATCAACATTTCAAATCTGTTTTACTCTTTATCTGAACTAGGAGCAGCATGGTGGTACAGTGGAGTGGTTAGCGCTGCTGCTTCACAGCGCCAGGGACCCAGGGTCAATTCCTGGCTTGGGTCACAGTCTGTGTGGGGTCTGCACATTCTCCCCGTGTCAGCGTGGGTTTCCTCCGGGTGCTCCAGTTTCCTCCCACGGTCCGAAAGACGTGCTGACTAGTGTATTGGCCATGCTAAATTACCCTTCAGTGTGCCCGAACAAGTGCTGGACTGTGGCAGCTAGGGGATTTTTACAGTAACTTCATTGCACTATGAATGTAAGCCTACTTGTGACTAATCAATAACATTTATCTTGAAAACTAAAGAGAAGGAAAATGTATTGGATATTAAACTGCAGCTGGGAGAGATTACAACAAGATGCGACAAGCCTAAGAACAAGAGACAGATAAGGCGATTATGAGAATGTTGGGAAAAAGGCGGGGGGCTTTTGCATTAAGACAATAAATGTGTGGGGTATTAGAAAAAAGGGTTTAAGCTGTAGGAGAAAGATCACAATCTAAAGTTGTTGAACTCGCTGTTGAGTCCTGAGGGCTGTAACGTGCCTAATCAGAATACGAGGGGCTGCTCCTCCAGCTGGAGACGGGCTTCACTGGAGCTTTGCAGCAGCCAAGGATGCACATGTGGGCATGAGAGCAAGGTGCTGAGTTATGGCATGGTGGCACAGTGGTTTGCACTGCTGCTTCACTGCGCCAGGGACCCGGGTTCAATTCCCGGCTTGGGAAACTGTCTGTGCGAAGTTTGCACGTTCTCCCCGTGCCTGCATGGGTTTCCTGCGGATGTTCCAGTTTCCTCCCATAGCCCAAAAAAACATGCTGGTTAGGTGCACTGGCTGTACTAAATTCTCTCTCAGTGTAACCGAACAGATGCTGGAGTCTGGCAACTAAGGGATTTTCATCGTAACTTCACTGCAGTTTTGAATGGGTAGCTGAATAAATATTTGGGAAATAAGTCACCTTGTTTCAAGAAATAGGACTAAATGGATCGCTTTCAGAGGGTCATTAGAATGTTGGAAAAGATGACTTCTGGAATAGAATCCCTACAATGCAGAAGGAGGCCATTTGGCCCATTGAGCCTGCACTGACCCTCTGACAGAGTATGCTACCCAGGCCCAATCCCTGTAACCCTATGTATTTGCTCCGCCAATCCCCCAACCTACACACCCTGGGACAGCAAGGGGCAGTTTACCATGGGCAATGCACTTAACCCGCATATTTTAGGACAGTGGGAGGAAACCGGAGCATTTGGAGAAAGCCCACGCAGACGTGGGGAGAGTGTGCAAACTCCAAACAGACAGTGACCCAAGGCCAGGATTGAGCCCAGGTCCTTGGCATTGTGAAGCAGCAATATTGACCACTGTGCTGCCCTATTGAGCAGTTTATTTTATGCAAGGCAATGTGAGAAAGGAGGAGAATGGGGATGAGAAAACATCAGCCATGACTGAATGGCGGAGTAGACTCAATGGGCTGCATGACCTAATTCTGCTCCTATATCTTATAGTCTTATGGGTTGAAGCCCATAATGCTTGCGAGTGAAAATCAAGGCTGACACTCCAGTTTATTAAGGATGAGCTGCGCTGTCGAATGTCCCACCTTACTGGTGAGATGTTAAACCCAGTCCCGACCTATCTGCTCCAATGGGTGTAAAGGACGCCATGACGCTATTACAAAGAAGAACAAGAGAGTTCACTTCAGTGTCCTGGATTACAATTATTCCTTAGTCAACATCTGATCATTATCACATGTTTGTGGCAGCTTGCTGTCTACAAATTGGTGGCCTCATTTCCTACATTACAATAGTGAGTATGTACATATTGAAAGTATTTAGTAATCTGTAAATTGCTTTGGGATGACTTGCAATTATCAAAGGTGCTTATACAAATGGAAGTTTCTCCATCTTATTTAGTTAGCTATGCAGAACCTGTCCAAATTCCCATTGTAAAAAAGATTGTGAATTTATAAATTCTGATGGACCAATCCATGAATATTCATCTCCCATCGGTTGCCATATTAATAGAATATTGAGTTTGAAAGCACCATCCTCAGTAATCCACTTGCTCCTGGCCATCCTGCAATTTATCCTTGCCTGGCATGGGCACAGCTAGACAATTAAAAAATTTTGCTTTCAATTTGCACTTCAGTCAGTTGCTTGCTGTTCCCTGTTCTCGTGTGGAAATGTTCCTAATGGTTCCCCAGCGCTGGGGGATAGCTTTGGCTGAAACTGCCCTGCATTAGCTGATGCATTTAAGTGACTATCATCAGACGTGTCCTTGGTGTCTTGAAGTTCAGCATCTCAGAGGTTGCTGAGTGTGCCAATTCTATCAGCGTAGGGTTGTTGCTAAGCTAATGGAATGGCACCTGCACTGGCTCAGTCACATCCATCAGATGGATGGTGGCTGTTTACCTAAGGGCCTTCTGCATGGTGAATTGGTCACTGGGTCATGATCTCCTGGTGCCCGTAGCTCAATAAGGACACCTGCAAGCTAGATATGAAGATGGCAGATATTGGCACTGACAATTGGCAGTTATTCGCTGATGGCCACGACCTCTCAAAGCTGATGTGCATTGGAAGAGGCAAGTAGAAGCCAAAGACTCAGCTGTCCAATAAGAGGGTTCAGTGAAATCAGAGGCCAGTGAATTGTATACCTTCTCAGCCCCCTGTCTCCCTCTGCAGCAAATGCAACAGAGACTGCCACGCCAGAGAGGGGTACCTGACTCTCACAAAGCTGACCACCATGTGTAACCATCATCATATGAGATCATATGAGATGGTGGCATATTGGCTGCCTCACAGCACTAGGGTCCCAGGTTTGATACTGGCCTTGGTGACTGTCTGTATGAAGTTTGCATGATCTCCCCGTGCCTGCATGGGTTTCCTCCGGGTGCTCCAGTTTCCTCCCATATTCGAAAGTTGTGCGGGTTAGGTGAATTGGTCATGCTAAATTACCCCTTAGTGTCCCAAGATGTATCAGTTACAGGGATTAGCAGGATAAATATACAGGGTTATAGGGACAGGGCCTGGGTAAGATATTCTGTCATAGTGTCAGTGCAGATTCAATGGGCTGAATGGCCTCTTCTGCACTGTAAGGATTCTCTTCTATTCTTCTGGAAGGCTGCCACCAGTAAATAAGATGCTTAGACAGCACCTTCCAAATCCCAATAACAGCAAATTACTGCAGATGCTGGAATCTGAAACCAAAAGAGAAAATGCTGGAAAATCTCAGCAGGACTGGCAGCATCTGTAAGGAGAGAAAAGAGCTGACATTTCGAGTCCAGATGATCCTTTGTCAAAGGGTCATCTGGACTTTGTCAAAGCTTTGACAAAGGGTTATCTCGACTCAACATCAGCTCTATTTGCTCCTTACTGATCATAGAATCCCTGCAGTGCAGAAGGAGGCCATTTGGTCCATCGAGTCTGCACCAACCACAATTCCACCCAGTCCTATCCCCATATATTTAACCAGTCCCCCTGACATTGAAGGGTAATTTAGCATGGTCAATCCACCTAACCCACACATCTTTGGATTGTGGGAGGAAACAAATGCAGACACGAGGAGACCCAAGCTGGGAATCGAATACGGGTCCCTGGCATTGTGAGGCAGCAGTGTTAATCACTGTGCCACTGTGCCACCCCGAGCTGATGGTTTTTCCAAGTGTTTTGGGTGGTGGTGACTTTTTTATTCATTCATGGGTGTTGCTGGCTGGCCAGCATTTATTGCCCATCCTTAATTGTCCTTGGAAGCCAGTTGAGAGTCAACCACTTTGCTGTGGGTTTGGAGTCAACCTGCCAGACCCGCTGAGATTCTCCAGTGTTTTCTCTTTTGGTTTCACCTTCCAAACACATGACCACTTCTATCTAGAAGAATAAGGGCGGCAGATACACAGGAACTCCACTGCCTGCAAGTTCCCCTCCAAGCTACTCATCATCCTGACTTAGAAATTTATCACCGTTCCTTCACAGTCGCTGGGTCGAAATCCTGGAATTCCCTTCCTAACGATATTGTGGGTCAACCCACAGTAAGTGGACTGCAGCGATTCAAGGCAGCTCACCACCACCTTCACAAAGGCAACTAGGGATAGGCAATAAATGCTGGCCAGCCAGTGATGCTCATATCCCACCAATGAATAATAAAAAAAAATTGGATAACAAACATTGGTTTTATTTGCAACTTTTGCAGCTTTAGTTGAAGGAAATTGCTCTTACAATAGTGTATTGCTGTTTTAATGTGTTTCCTAAAAGATTCATTGCCTTTTGTTTCAATTTTTTTCTCCTTCAAGGTCGATCACTTCAACACATCCATTGGCAAAAAGAGTGGGATCATAGTCATGTGTGAGATCACCCTCCCCGCTGCAACTAGAGAACTGTACAAACGCAAAGCTGAGTGATTTAACCATTGCAGCGCTGAGCTGTTGGAACTTTTCCAATTTTCATTTCCTTACCAGCACTATTCACTTAACAGATGATCATTTAATCGACTGTAAATCATCATCCTTAATGTCCAAAGGCAATCATTGCACTGTCACTCCCAATGGCGTGTGGCAACTCCTGTCAGATAACATCCTGATATTACTTCTCATCTGTTATTGATGCTCTGTCAGCAAGTCGTACATAGGATAGGAAAACTGGAAACCATTTAAATTGACATTGAATTTCTTTCAATGATTTACTTTGGGTGTAGTCCAAAACTATCAGAATCTCAGCTTCTCAGATGCCTTGGTGGAATACTCGAATCTGGTGAAAACATTCCTTCTGGCTTCTGTTAAGTGCCTGAATGCAGTAGTTTAAATTTGTCACCAGTCCATCACCTAAAACACAGAATATCACATATATTCTGTATTCTATTCCAGTTTATTCAATCTCTCCTCACAGCTAATGCCCTCCATATCAGGATGTTGCCTGGTGTGGAGGATGGAGGGTATTAGCTATGAGGAGAGATTGAATAAACTGGGATTGTTCTCCCTGGAAAGATGGAGGCTGAGGAGTTGAACTGATAAAGGTTTATAGAATTACGAGGGGCATAGGTAAGGTGAACAGTTGGAAGCTTTTCCCAGGGCAATGATAATTACAGGGGGGCACAAGTTCAAGGTAAGGGGGGAAAAGGTTCATTGGAGATGTGCGGGGGAAGTTATTTATACAGAGGGCGGTGGGGGCCTGGAATGCACTGCCAAGTGAAGTGGCTGAGGCAGATACGTTAGCTACATTTAAGACTTACCTTTATAGGCATATGAACAAATGGGGAATAGAGGGATATAATTAATTGGTTTAGATAGATAAATGTGATCAGCACAGGCTTGGAGGGCCAAAGGACTGCTCGTATGCTGTACTGTTCTTTATTCTTTGTATATATGGGTTACATGGAAAATATAGATTACTCAGTAACATTAACTATTTGAGAACTCAGAACTGTATGTACGTGAGCTGCGGTTAGCTGCTCACGCATAGGTAATGGGACTCCAGATCCACTCCGACAACATAAGCGTAAAATCCAAACTGACACTTCAGTGCAGAAGCGAAGGTGTGTTGCACTGGTGGAGCTGCCTCCTTTCGGATGAGATGTTTAAGCTGCTCACTCGTTAACCCAAAGAAGAGCATTGTAGTTCTCTCTGACATTCATGCCAACCAGTCTCACTAAAATCAGTTTCACCAGTCACTATCTTGTTGCGAGTTTTGTAAATCTTGCCGATGTGACGGGGAATTCACTATCCAAGGGGAACATATGGCAGGGAAACCCTTTAAATATATTTATTTTATTTACATGTATTTAAAGATTTTATGCCCACATTGCCATTTTTGCTGATGGCTAACGCAGGCAGAAAATTAACTGGAATGTCCTATGGAATTCCATCAGTCCTTTATAAACACAAGTGTTAGGCACCAGATCAGAAACTCCAAGGTATATTGTAAACTTAGCCTTGACCTTAGCTTTTACTTTCAGTTTATTTATTAGCATCAGTTTATTCTTACATTAAGTTACTGTGAAAATCCCCTAGTCGCCACTCACTGGTGCCTGTTCGGGTACACTGAGGGAGAATTTAGCATGGCCAATGCATCTAACCAGCATTTCTTTCAGACTGTAGGAAGAAACTGGACAACCTGGAGGAAACCCACACAGACATGGGGAGAACACACAGACAGTGACCCAAGCCGGGATTCGAACCCAGGTCCCTGGCACTGTGAGGCAGCGGCGCTCATCACTGTGACACAATGATTAACATATGTTACAGTTCACTGAAGCATTGTTAAATAAGTGTCTTTCTAATCAGATGTTCCACCAATGAATGCCACTATTTTATGTTAATCTCTCACTCAATATTAGCAGATTGTTGGAACAAAGAACAATTAACCAGCGTTATAGATGATTCATAGCTCGTTTGAAGCACATTTTTTGACCACCATTGCTTTTAGTCACGTGGTACACGATCTCAGACTTTTTTCCAATGGAAGAAGGTGGGAGGTGAGTATGCTTGGCATGGGTAGAGTCCTTAATTGTGACATTTCCAAGGCAGTGGGAAGTTGGACGGAGTTGATGGATGAGAGGCTAGTTTGTGTGATAGGTTAGGCTGTGTTCACAACCCTTTGTAGTTTCTTACGGTCTTGGACAGAGCAGGAGCCACACCAAGCTGTGATACACCTGGAAAGGATGCTTTCTATGGTGCATCTGTAAAAATTGGTGAAAGTTGTGTTATAATTCCCAGTAACAAAACCCTTGCCACAGGTTAAACACAGAAAATACGAATGCTTACATGATGCTGCAACTTAATCTTTTGATTGGGTGCTGCAGCTCTCTTGATACACACACAGACAAGATTGAAGTCAGAACAGCTTCCCAAAACACGATGAGAGAGACTCTAGTTACTAGCTAGCAAATCCCCCACAACAGAATTTTCAGTCCAGGATGGCCAGGAAACCTGCTTCTAACTAGCCAGCAGAATTTCCAACACCAGGGGGAGACAGAGAGAAACGCTGCTTTTCAGTCCGATGTCCGAACACCTTCGAACTAAAACAGCAACTCAAATCTGAAAATGGAAGAATGATTGTCACTTGACATGTCAATCACTCTTCCCTCTAACAGTGCAGGGTCATTAAAAAAATCCCAGAAAATACATGAGGCCCAGAGTAAAAAAAAACAAAACCCCATTTAAACCATTGAAGCAGCAATTAAAAGGACTTTTATCAGACAGCTCGACAACAATGAAAAAAAATCCAAAGCCGCTTTAGCTGCAGAAATCATGATATAACAAAAAACAATTCTTAAAGACACAATAACGTCACAATTGTAGCAGACATGGCAAAGTTTCTTAGCCTCCTGAGAAAGTAGAGGCATTGGTGGACTTTCTTAACTAATACATCAGCATGGAGGGACCAGGACAAGTTGTTGGTGATCTGAACACCTAAAAACTTGAAGCTCTCGACCAGCTCCACTTCATTATCGTTGATGTAGAATTGAAACCAACAATCTGAAAAAATATCAGAAGATTCCTCCCAGAGTTGCTTAATGCAGAGGCCAAGATTCTCCTGAAAATGCTCTAAGTTCCCATCGTAAGGGAAAATGGGAATAAATCCCACCAGTTTTTTTAGCATGATTTCCAGTAAGAATCTCTGACACTCTGTGTCACCAAGTTTCATTCTGAAAATCAGGAGGTGGGACCTATTCCCACCCAAGAGGCCAGCAGCATAGTGCTGAGCGGGCCACTGCCCATGCACTGATCTGCCAGCACAGAGATCAGTGTGTGCACGGTATCCAAGCACTGTCAGCCTCCCAATCATTGGCTGGCTTAGTTGCTGGCCAGCCCCACAACCCCCCCATCATTGGCCTTGCAGACACCATAACCCCTGATCTCTGGCCTCTGGATCAACCCAGGCCAGCCCTATGTCCCCCTCCCCACCAGCTTGATCTCCCCCACAACACCCCTGAACAGTCCCAACCTCTCCCTCCCCCCCAGGACAAGGTCAAACACCCACCCAACATTCTCGACAATCCCCCCACTCCCAATTGCCCTCATTCTCTCCCATGCTCTTTGATTCTGATTGCAGATTAGCAGCCTGTTCCCCTGCACATATCACCTCCCCAGAGACTCCTCCTCCTGTAGGCTTCAATCCCCTTGGCATTGCCTGATGCCCAGTGGGTAGTGCCAATGTACCCCTTGGGCGGTGCCAGGGTATTAGGCTGGCACTGCCCAAGGGGCACCTCCGCTTACCCTTGACCTCCCGCTCCTCAATGGCCTCTCTTCTCTCTAGGGAGATTGGGCTATCTGTTCCCCATTAGTGGAAAGCTGTAATAAACCCCACTGGAGTGAACCACTCTCAGTGGGGGAGGAGACACTAGTGGGCCCAGAGATATCAGCCCTGAGCCTGCTAATCATATGGAAATTGAGATTTCCATATGATCGTCAGTTGATTATGTAAAAAATCTCAGGCTCGGAATCGCGTGGTGGCCTCACGACGCCCAGCAGGGTCTCCCAGCCCAGTGCGTTGCGCAAGTAGCGCAGCGAGCTGGGAGACCCGACCCCAGATTCTCCAACCGTATTCCCAGCTGTCTTGGAAGACGTCTAGGACATTTTCTCTCCAGATTCCTCCTGCAATGTGATGAAATCAACAGGCTTCTGGTTTGCTGTGGGAAGTTGATAAGTGGACATTCTCTTTGCCTTCCTGTTCTTTGTGGAAATCCCCCTTCAACCTGAAAGTATTAGCTGCCCTTTCGTGAAGGAATAAGACTTTGTCAGCCTCTCCTGGTATTTGTCCAGCTGTAGCATGTCTATCTTCAAACCAGCAAGTCCATTTTTCAGCAGAATTACCTGCTCCTTCAGTGCATTCAATGATCCCTGTTCCTGGGGTGAAGTGATGCGCAAATCCAATGTCATATTCATGAATGAATCCTGAATAATTCATATTATTCTCCAGCAGGGTTGGTTGTCTTTTTATCGACACACATTCTGCCCTCCTATCACTGTTTCTCTTCCCACTGAAGTCTTGACACCTCGGAAGCAGCAGATTTAAGACCATAAGATATAGGAGCAGAATTCGGCCATTTGGCCCATTGAGTCTGCCCCGCCATTCAATCATGGCTGATATGTTTCTCAACCCCAATCTCCCGCCTGTTCCCCATAACCTTTGATTCCCTTACCAATCAAGAACCAATCTATCTCTGTCTTAAATACACTCCATGACCTGACCTCCACAACCTTGTGTGGCAATGAAATCGACAGGTTCACTACCCTCTGGCTGAAAAAATTCCTCCTTATCTTCATTCTAAAAGGCCATCTCTTTACTTTAAGGCTGTGCCCTTGGATCCTAGTCTCTCCCACCAATGGAAACATCTTCTCCAGATCCACTGGGATGGCAGGTGGCACAGTGGTTAGCACCGCTGCCTCATAGCGCCAGGGACCCAGGTTTGATTCCCAGCTTAGATCACTGTCTGTTCAGAGTCTGCAGGTCCTCCCTGTGTCTGTGTGGGTTTCTCCAGTTTCCTCCCGCAGTCTGAAAGATGTGCTGGTTAGGTGCATTGGCCATGCTAAATTCTCCCTCAGTGTACCCAAATAGACGCCAGAATGTGGCGACTAGGGGATATTCATAGTAATTGCAGTGGGAACGTAAGCCTACTTGTGACTAATAAATAAACTCCATCCAGACCTTTCAGTATTCTGTAAGCTTTGAAGCAATATCTGGAGCAGAGCTGGATTTGGCCTCAGTTTCGGTTGCTAGGTACCCTTCTACCTGATTAGGTTCTTACTGCTTCTTCTTCTTGTACGTTGGAAATGTGTGCGTGCTCAGTGGGTATTCCGGAATCGCAGCTCAGAGCAAACCTCCTCTGAGGTTAAGCTGGAATTAAGAATCAGTGAATGTGTCAGGGCAGGCGCTGTAACTTGGAACCTGCTGGCATGTGAAGTGGCTGGATGCAGTACTCAGCTGCGAACCGATGCGTACTCCAATCCATTTCAGATCACCATGAATAAAACACAAAAAGATTTCAGAAAGTTGTGCATGGAAAGGGGGAGGTAAAATGTCATCTCGTTGTGCCTGACACCATATTAAACAGCCTCCATATACATAATCAGAGGGTTGAACGGAATAAATTGCTTATTATACCTTTGCTATCGTGGAAAATGCTTATTTTGCTTGTCATGCTCTGCAACCATGTCGAAGTACAAATCCAGCATAATGTAACACTACATTAATAACACAAAATTATTTTCTGTAGTTTATATTTTGAGTGTTTGTGCTTTTGTTTAACGGATACTATTCTGGTCTGCAAAGCAATAATCACAACATTTTGTCTAATTGTGTGGAAATTTTGCAAAGTAAGGTGTTTCTGTTATTGTGGTTCTATCTTGGGATTTGGCAGCTTCCTACTCTAGAAGAAGTCCTGTTGGAGGCAACAATCTTTTGAGGAGAACACATGTATTTAAATAGTAACTACTTACAAAGTTTATGTAAGAGAAAGATGTCGCTCTAACTACCCTTTAGGATGTTCCTCTGTCATCTTCTCTCAGGAGTTGGCTGAATTGTTTGACCATGCCCATAAACCATTGTAGATCTAATACGTTTTGAGGTGGCAGAAGTGTCATTATTGCCTCCACTCTTCAGCCTGTCTGGCTAGTTGTACAACTTTGCTTAAATTTAAAATCTTCCTGAGATTGTAGGAATCATGGGATTTAATGGGATTGGGAGTTATAGATAGTTCTGTGGCCTGGTAGGTATGGATATGATCGGCGCAACTTGTGGGCCGCAGGGCCTGTTTGTGCTGTAGTGTTCTATGTTCTATGTTCTATGAATTAAGAGAGGTCATCATGTAAAAAGCCAATGACTATTCGGTCTCCAGTCAGCTTGTCTTTTAGTGTTCCATGCTCACAATTTTTGTCTCAGTGATGCAATTCAATGATGAATGTGTCAATCCCTGTTTTTGACGGCAATGGTTAAATTTCGCCCCCTCAATGACAATTTTTACCAAGACTGAGTCAAAAGCTTCACTTACATCCTCATAGGAGGCTGTCTCTTCGTTCATGCCTACCTGGCCTGTACATCATCTGCTATGCTCCCAACAGCATATAACCAAGTGCCAACTCGGTGTTTATTCTTCTTCTTTACAAGACCTGAGGAGTCTTTCAGTACCTGATAAAGTATCTTTTCCAAATTATTTTCTATTCATTCGTGGGACACGGGCATCGCTGGCCAGCCAGCATTTATTGCTCACCCCTTGTTGCCCAAGGGCAGTTGAGAGTCATCACATTGTTGTGGCTCTGGAGTCACATGTAGGCCAGACCAGGCAAGGACGGCAGATTTCCTTCCCGAAAGGACATTAGTGAATCAGATGGGTCTTTCCTGACAATTGACAATGGTCATTAGTAGATTCTTAATTCCAGATATATTTTATTGAATTCAAATTCCACCATCTGCCAGACTCTTCCTGATGCTTGGCTTTTGTTTCTCCGTTAATGTAATCACTGCTGCCTTCATTTCTTATTATGATTTTATCTTGGGATTTATTGGCTCTGGAGAAGATCTTACTGGAGGCAGTAATCTTTAGATGAAAACATGTTTATTAACGTACCATCTATGTACAAAGGTTAAGTAAGAGCAGGACATTGCTGAGTCACTTTCAGATGCTTTTCAGTCCTCTTCCTTCAGTGAGTGTCATCATATCCCATGAATAAAAGAAATTGTATTTCTGTGCGACTTTACAGCACTTAGGCAGTTACATGGGTAGGATGGGTATAGAGGGATATGGGTTAAGAGTGGGCAATTGAAGCTAGTTTAGTGGTTAAGGAAAATGGTCAGCATGTACACATTGGGCCGAATGGCCTGTTTCCTTGTTGTAAGCCTCTATGACCCTACAGGGGCTATGTTTCAAATTTAATTCCATTTACTTGGCTCTGAATTACTTTGGGATAACCCGCGAGCATTGGGAGGTGTTATATAAATGCAAGTTTCTTCTTTCCTCTCGATGCTCATATTCTACATTCTGGGCAGCACGGTGGCACAGTGGTTAGCACTTCTGCCGGACAGCACCAGGGATCTTAGTTCAATTCCGCCTTTGGCTGACTGACAGTGTGTAGCATGTTCTCCCTATATCTGCATGGGCTTCCTTTGGGCGCCCCGGTTTCCTCCCACAGTCTAAAGATGTGAAGGTTAGGTGGACTGGTCATACTAAATTTCCCAATGGTGTCCAAAAATGTTTGAGTTAAGGTTAAACAAATAGAACTATGGGGATATAGAATCCAAGTCCTCCTACACTGTGGGCACTTAATCTCCGGCTACTCGGTCATGGTGTCAACGTGAGACCTCCAGCAGGGAATCTTTTCCAAGTTTGATGGGGGAATCATCAAATTGTTCTTTAAGGAAAAATAGAATCTGTTACCAGAGAAAATCGTTTTGTTATCCTTACAACATTGCTGGCACTCAGCGACCAGGGAAATTTTTCCTATCATGTTTACGGTGCGGCTAACATACAGTAACCAGAGAAAAGCTTCATGACTTGCTCATCCCTTCACACAGCTGTCTTCACTTCTGCATTTTTCAGATTTTTATTCCAGGAATTCAGGAAAGGGATTTCCAATTTCAGTTGCTGCCTCAGATTAATCCTGAGCTGAGACCTTGGGCTACGAAATTAAATTCTGTTTTTAGTGGTATCTTTCCACTGTTAACTTTGGGGATTGCATTCATTGATGTCTTGGTGAAATCCACAAACCAGTGGTTGTGATTGATCTGAAGGGCATGGTTCAGGCAAACACATGGGAATAAAAATGAATATTGATGAGGTTGTTCCTTAAGAAACATTACACATTTTGGCAGCTTTATTCTGCACAACTCAAATGACAGAATCGTACCAAAAATGTTTATCAACATCATTGTGTCGTTAACTGGAAGCAAGGAGATGGGCAATAGATGTTTCAAGTAAATATGGGGACCATTTCCCTCACCTTTGTCCTAGAGAGTGGAGGTAAGGGAAAAGAGAGTAACAATCCTGATATCAATCCACTTTTATTTATTCATTTGTGGGACATGGGCATCGCTGGCTGGTCAACATTTATTGCCCATTCCTAGTTGCCCGAGGGCATTTGAACGTTAACCACATTTCTGTGGTTCTGGAGTGGCATGTAGGCCAGATCAAGTAAGGACAGCAGATTTCCTCCCTGAAGGGCATTGGTGAACCAGATGGGTTTTTCTGACAATCGACAATGGTTTCATGGTCATCAGCAGATTTCTAATTTTAGATATTTTTTAATTAATTCAAATTCCACCATTGCTGTGGTGGGATTCGAACCCGGGTCCCCAGAACATTAGCTGAGTTTCTGGATTAATAGTCTCTAGCAATAATGCCAGCAGGCCATCGCTTCCCCTCAGATTGCCCTCAGCGTTGTACAATTTCACCTGAGGGGTTGGGATAAATGAAGTGCACCAACCTTGAATTCTTGGTCCCCTCATCTCTACTTACCATGATTCTTGTTCTTTTGCAACCTCTTTTGATAGTAACCCAAAAGATCTTCATGGCCCAGGACCTCAGCCTTTGAAAGTTCTTCTTCAAAAATAACCAGAATTCTCTCTAACCTGAGGGAAACTCTGAACCAGGCAGCATGGTGGCACAATGGTTAGCACTGCTGCCTCACAGCATCAGGGACCCGGGTTCAACTCCTTGCTTGGGTCACTGTCTGTGCAGAATCTGCACATTCTGCCCATGTCTGTGTGGGTTTTCCTCTGGGAGCTCTGGTTTCCTCCCACAGTCCGAAAGACATGCTGATTTGGTGCATTAGTCTTGCTAAATTCCCCTTCAGTGTACCCCAACAAGCGCTGGAGTGTGGCGACTGGGGGATTTTCACAGTAACTTCATTGCAGTGTTAATGTAAGACTGCTTGTGACATGAATAAATAAACTTAAGCTTAAGATTCCTCCCCACCTGATTGCTGGCAGCAGTCCTCTAGGCTGTTGACCTGAACATGGTGTAGGATTGGATGTACTGCATCTTGCTAGCACCAGAAAAGGGGAGGATCAGGAAATTTGGCCCCTGTTTCTGTTGCGCCCAATGTTTTTTTTTGATAGTCCATCGGCTGTATGGCAATTGGCTCAGTGGAACTATCTGTCTCCAATATGATTCCAATAACTCAACCTGATACGCAAATGAGTTTTAAAGTTCAAAAGCTTTGTTCTGAAAAATTACACAAAAAGTACTTGATGAGAATGATTGTAATGTAGCTTTGTGTCTCGCTTTTCATACCTTTGGGGCTTAGTGTACTGGGATGAGATTAGATAATGAGATTGCAATCAAACATTTATGTTGTAGTTTAGCAGAGAGTGTTATTTGTAGATTTTTTGGAAATCCTTTTAATGATGCTATTAACTATTTTGCTGCAGAGATGCTTGCATCTGTTTTTCTCTTTTGCCTTCACTATAGCTGCCCATACTAATTTTCTTTCACTGACACTGGAGCCAACTATGCCTCATCTTTTTTTCCCTTACAGTGGCACAGTGGTTAGCACTGCTGCCTCACAATGCCAGGGACACAGGTTCGATTCCCGGCTTGGGTCATTGTCTTTGCGGAGTTCGCACATTCTCCCTGTGTCTGTGTGGGTTTCCAATGGATGCTCCAGTTTCCTTCCACAGTTCTGAAAGACATGCTGGCTAGGTACATTGGCCATGCTAAATTCTCCCTTAGTGTACCTGAACAGGTGCTAGAGTGTGGCGACTAGGGAATTTTCACAGTAACTTCATTGCAGTGTTAATGTAAGCCTACTTGTGGCACAAATAAATAAATAAAACAAATTCATATAGTGCAAAGTGAAGCTTGATGCAATATACCTTCACCAGTATGAAATCAAGAGAAGGTAAGAATGTTGTTTGATCTAGGCTTGGTTTCATTTTTGCTTTGAGCAGAGCATACACACACAGTTCTGAATTGGCAAAATGATGTGAAGATGTGGAAACTTAAAATCATAGTATCAGTTCTTACACTGAACGAGAGTGTGGCCGCGACTTTAGAAATAAATTACAAACTTGCAGACAAAATCCTGTTCGTGTGGGAGAAAGATCATATAACAGTGGTCTGGAAAGAGACAGGAATGTAAGTAGGGACTGTAGTTGGACAGGGATGAGGCCTGGAGAGCAAACTAGGACTCTCTATAGAAGTAGAAGTTCTCATGATTGACAGATTTTAATAGCTGTTAATAAACTGAAATTTCAGTAAAGCGTTTGATAAGGTTCCCCACAATAAGCTATTGCAGAAGATAAAGAGGCATGGGATTGAGGGTGATTTAATGGTTTGGATCAGAAATTGGTTAGCTGCAAGAAGACAGGGAGTGGTGATGGGAAATGTTCATCCTGGAGTTCAGTTACTAGTGGTGTACCGCAAGGATCTGTTTTGGGGCCACTGCTGTTTGCCATTTTTATAAATGACCTGGATGAGAGCGCAGAAGGATGGGTTAGTAAATTTGTGGATGACGTTAAAGTCGGTGGAGTTGTGGACAGTGCGGAAGGATGTTGCAGGTTACAGAGAGACATGGATAAGCTGCAGAGCTGGCCTGAGACGTGGCAAATGGAGTTTATTGTGGAAAAGGATGAAATGATTTACTTTGGAAAGAGTAACGGGAATACAGAGTACTGGGCTAATGGTAAGATACTTGGTAGTGTCGTTGAGCAGAGAGATCTCGGAGTCCATGTGCATAGGTCCCTGAAAGTTGGCACCCAACTTGACAGGGTTAAGAAGGCGTACGGTGTGTTAGCTTTTATTGGTATAGGGATTGTGTTTCGGAGCCATGAAGTCATGTTGCAATGTACAAAACTCTGGTGCAGCCGCACTTGGAGTATTGCGTACAGTTCTGGTCGCCGCATTTTAGAAAGGATGTGGAAGCATTGGAAAGGGTGCAGAGGAAATTTACAAGGTTGTTGTCTGGTATGGTGGGAAGGTCTTATGAGGAAAGGCTGAGGGACTTGAGGCTGTTTTCATTAGAGAGAAGAAGGTTAAGAGGTGACTTAATAGAGGCCTACAAGATGATCAGAGGATTAGATAGGGTGGACAGTGAGAGCCTTTTTCCTCGGATGGAGATGGCTAACATGAAGGGACATAACTTTAAATTGAGGGGTGATAGATATAAGATAGATGTCAGAGGTATGTTCTTAGAGAGTAGTAAGAGCTTGGAATGCCTTACCTGCAATAGTAGTGGACTCGCCAACATTAAGGGCATTAGAATAGTTATTGGATAAACATATAGATGATATTGGAATAGTGTAGGTTAAATGGGCTTTAGATTGGTTTCACAGGTCGGTGCAACATTGAGGGTTGAAGAGCCTGTACTGCGCTGTAATGTTCTATGGAAAATAAAATAATAAATTATGCCAGAAATTGTTAGAAAGGTGGAAGGAATTTGGAGTATTTACTGAAGTACCTGACAGTGGACAGCCAGTTCTATCTCACTGGTGGATCAGTACAGAGTAAGTACTCCCAGGCAGTGCATATAGGACTAAAGCAAGATTAGTAGGCTGAGGCTTCCAAGAGAGATTAGGGGATCAGGATATCAGTGTGGGCTCGCCGACTGCAGGGAAAGTAAGTTAAACAATTTTCTTGGCTATTTTGGCATCATATTCCTGGGAATGTAAATCAATTGACACAAAGGTTGCATTTTACAAAGTGGAAAATTTCAAGGAGAAGTTTTTTTGAAACAGCCCGAAGAAGCTAGTGATGTAGAAGGAAAGCTCTGGGAGTTGAACAAGTGTGAACGATGCGTCAAAGGTATGGTATTTTTCCATGAGGCCTGTCCTATTGAAAACAGATTACGTTCAGTTGAAGGTGGACCTTGCAATGTTCTATTGGTACCATACCAAGAAACTAGCTGGAATTTTCGCCCTGCATGTTGATAATTTCCTGTGGGGAGGCTCTGTTGAATTTGAGTAAGGGGTAATCGGGAAGATAAAGAAGGAATGCAAGCTAGGGAATTCAGGCTTCAGTGTGCTTTTAAATACATAGGTTTGGAGATTTAGCAAAAACAAGTTAGGAGTGTCATTGAATCTTATGTAGAAAACATTAATCATATCCTTACACCTCAGGTTAGATCCTCACGAAAAGAGGATCCAGCTGCCAAGATAGAAACGGAACAATTGAAAAGTTTGATTGAACTGGTTGTACACTCAGACTAGACCTGACGTTTGGAATGATGTGTTAGAGCTAAGTGCCATAATGAAACACACTTCAGTTCAGGGAATTCTGAGAGCCAACAAAACACTTAAAAGGTTACATTCGGAAAGATTTGTGTTCATGTTCCCAGCCTTGGGTTAGCAAGAAGATACGAGGTTGGTTATTTTTAGTGATGCTTCACTAAATGCCAAGCTCCCAGCTGGGTACTCCAGCACAGCGGGGCTTATCATATTCTTGGTGGGGTTAAAAAATGAGAAGTGTTGTCCATTGGCTTGGGAAGCCAAGAAAATAGAAACAGTCATAAAAATCACATTAGTTGCTGAAACTGAAGTTAGCTGGCATTGACAGAAGTGCTGGAAATGGGGGTTAACTAGTCCAATATATTGTCAGAAATTTTATACAAGGGGGAATGTGGGAAAGGTTTACCCAAAGGATGTATGCAGACAACTGGTCTCTTTGGGACATGTTCATTCAACAGAGAATATAACAGAGAAATGGCTAAGAATCGACCGAGCTGGGATAAAAGAAATGTTAGAGAGATGGGAAGTCTCCAAAATAGAATGGGCTGAAACAAGGCACCAGCTGTCGGACTGTTTTACCAAAAGAAGTGCCTACTCGAAGAAATCACAAAACATATTGGAAGAGACACATCTTATGTTAAAGTGAAGAAATGAAAAAACACTTTCTACTTTTTTTTAATGGTTTATGTATATTTGATTGAAGTAGTTTTGTGATTCATAGATCTGTAATCTCTCCTTTCCTTTCCTCTATCTATTCTTTGAACAGGATGCTTTGTCTGTATAGCACAAGAAACAGTACTTTTCACTGTCTCCTGATGTGTGACAATAGTAATTCAAATCAAATGAAAAAAGAGGTGAGATCATTTCATTCTGTTTAAATCCAAAAGAATACTTTTTAAAATGTTATTTTTTTCTTCCAAATCTTTGACAGATTTCCCTCTTTTATTTTTAAATCAATGTACTGCTAATCAGAGTGTGGCAATCATCTTGTTCAGATAATTGCCAGTCAAACCTGCGACATTGATTGTATAATAAATAGATACGGCTGCAACACTTGGTGG
The DNA here is from genome assembly GCF_965287045.1 of Carcharhinus amblyrhynchos. Taxonomy (NCBI): domain Eukaryota; kingdom Metazoa; phylum Chordata; class Chondrichthyes; order Carcharhiniformes; family Carcharhinidae; genus Carcharhinus; species Carcharhinus amblyrhynchos. Next base: position 15,601,611 of record NC_137349.1, read on the forward strand.
GGGTTGATCTCTTTGTAGGCCAGCACCTTTGAAGTAGAAGCTTACAATAAAATAGCTTGAACCTGATGACCAGAGTGAAGTGATTCTTCTGCCACAACTATTTCCTGGGAGTAACATTCAGTACAACCCCAAATGTTGATGCACAACTTGGAATGTCCAAACTTAGTGATTCATACGGAATATTTGATTTATTATTGTCACGTGTATTAGAATACAGTGAAAAGTATTGTTTCTTGTGCACTATTCAGACAAAGCATACTGTACATAGAGAACAGTAAGAAGCCTCAGACACCAGGTTCACAGAGAAGAAAAGGAGAGGGTGCAGAATGTAGTGTTAAAGTAAAAGTAAAATAAAGTTTATTTATTAGTCACAAGTAAGGCTGACATTAACAATGCAATGAAGTTACTGTGAAATTCCCCAGTTGCCATACTCTGGCACTTTTTCGGGTCAATGCACCTAGCCAGCATATCTTTCGGATTGTGGGAAGAAACCGGAGCACCCAGAGGGAACCCACACAGAACGGGGAGAAGATACAAACTCCACACAGATAGTAATCCAAGCCAGGAATCAAGCCTAGATTCCTGGCGCTGTGGGGCAGCAGTGTTAACCATTGTTTCACCTTGCCACCCATACAGTCACAGCTAGGCTGTAGAGAAAGATCATCTTAATGTGAGGTAAGTCCATTCAAAAGTCTGACAGCAGCGGGGAAGAAGCTGTTCTTGAGTCAGTTGAACACGTCCTCAGACTTTCATATCTTTTTCCTGATGGAAGAAGGTGGAAGAGAGTATGTCCAGGGTACGTGGAGTCCTTAATTATGTTGGCTGCTTTTCCGAGGCACTTTCTGTTTTGTCAATCACAAGTATAAGTTTCTAATGGGATATCAGGTACTCACTTTTATTGCTTTTTTTGTAGTTGTATCAGCTTTGCTCTAGTGCATCCTAACAAAGTTGGTATATATTAGTTATTGGCCAAGACTGACACAGGGGCAAGTGCCAACAGACTGCCTCGGTGAAACCTAAAAGAAATGTGTCCACAGACCTGGAAGGCCATGGCAAAATCTAACATGTGAAACTTTTGATGTATGATGGTTAATTAATTCCACGTGCATGATCCATAATGCCAGAGTGCAAATATGATCTTGTACATCATGGAAATTAAAGGTCCAGCATTTGAAAGCCGACTGGCATGTCATGATCTCACACATTTAATAATCCAGACATCAGTCAGACATCAAGATGAACTTCAGAAACTACATCAGCCCATGTCTGAATATTGAAGTGTCCAGAATGTTTGAACAAAATGGGCAGTTTCAAGGGAGCTGCAACATGACACTTGCAGGAGAATGCAAGTCGGTTGATTGATCCACCAGGTAAGTGCAGCATCCACTTATAAGACAAACTGAAGTTGATTAAGACATAATGTTCAAAGACAGAATCATTGGAAGAGTAGAAAAACAATGAGATTTGTGCAGCTCAATCACTTATACTTTAAGAAGGCCAAATCATTAAAATATGCCTCAATCCACAATGTTTAAATAAGCTTTGAAAGATTGTCCTTACAAAACACTCACATTAGAAAAGTTAAGTCTGAGATTTGCAAATGCAATCTTCTTCCCAAATCTTGATTCCTGGTCAATACATCTCGGGGGATGAAATCTCAGGAGTTGCCTGCATTCTGTACCCAATTCAGATGATACTGTTTCAATGACTTCCTTTTCAGTTGTTAGCCAGGATCTCTTTCAAGCTCATGTGGACTGTATTACATGTGTTGTACCAGGATGCATCTGTATCACAGATGGTATCGCTGTTCTGGGAAGAACAAAGCAAGAAAATGACCATAAAATGCACTTATTGATGCAAGGAGTATGGATTGGTGTTCAACTGTCTGAAATGTGACATCAACATATATCAGATAGATTCTTTGGTTCTATTGATTCCAGTGCTGGCATATGTCCCAATCCAAATTGAATAGAGAATATTGAAGCCACGCCAACTCCTCAAGATAAGCGGAATCTTCTCAGGTGTCTCGGTCTTTTTAATTTATTATCTCCATACATTCCCAATTTCACTCAAAAATATTCATTGCTAAGGGTAAAAGTAAATTACTGTGGATGCTGGAATCTGAAGCTGAAAGAAATAAATGCTGGAAAATCTCAGCAGGTCTGACAGCGTCTGTAAGGAGAGAAAAGAAAATTGTGGGGAGGCAATGGCCTAGTGGTATTATCGTGAGACTATTAATCCAGAAACTCAGCTAATCACCTGGGGACCCAGGATCAAATCCCGCCACAGCAGATGGTGGAATTTGAACTCAATTAAAAAAAACTGGAATTAAGAATCTACCGATGACCACACAACCATTGTCAATTATCAGGAAAAACCCATCTGGTTCACTAATGTCCTGTAAGGAAGGAAATCTGCCATCCTTACCTGGTCTGGCCTACATGTGACTCCAGAGTCACAGCAATGGGGTTGATCCTTGCAACTTGCAACTGGGAGTAGGTAATAAATGCTGGCCAGCCAGCGACGCTCATGTCCCACAAATTAATTGAAAAAAAGAGCTGACGTTTCAAGCCCAGATGGCCTTTTGCCAAAAGATGGCAACTTTGACAATAAGTCATCTGGACTCGAAACATCAGCTCTTTTCTCTCCTTACAGATGCTGCCAGACCTGCTGAGATTTTCCAGCATTTTCTCTTTTGGTTTCATTGCTAAGGGACTTGTTGAGAAAGGAAGTGCTTTTCCTGAGGCACAAAAACCACCAATACTTCTTCAAGACATTGAAGCAGTCATTATCAGAAGCATTGACATAGCAATTTTAATGATCACAGGGAGTCAACTACCCTGGTGATAGATGCCTCACAGCATACTCGAGGAGAATGCATTTACTAGAGGACAAACCGATTGCATTTGCTTCAACATCTCTGTCGGTAACACAATCCTACTACTCCAACATCGAGTGGAAAATATTAACTTTGTTGCTTGGAAACATGCAGTTTGATGCTTATCTACTGGACTAAAGTTTTGGCATAGAGACTGACCAGAAGCTACTGGAGATGATTTGGCGATAACAACTGATCAGTGCGCCACCAAGATTGCAGCATCTCTTGATAAAGATTCAAGGTTACGACAGTGAGATAAGGTACAAGCCAGGTAATGTGATGATCACATCGGATATGCTTAGGAACTTGCTCAACTAAGCAAAAATAATAGATAAAAGCAAAATACTGTGGATGCTGGGAAATCTAAAATTAAAAACAGCAAGTGCTGGAAAAACTCAGGAGGAGAGAAACATACAGGGGCGATCTTAGCAAAATAATTCTAAGTGCTGTACAAGCATGAAAATGGGAGAGAGTCATGTCCATTTTTTTGCCAAGAGGAAAATTCAAATCTTATGCCATTTAGGGAAAAAAATTAGGAAAAGTATGATTCTCGCCAGTAAGTGCAAACGGACAGGGTTTATTCACACCGGAAGCCGGCTGCTGACTACTAGAGAGTGTCATTTCACATGCGCTGTGATCTCCCAGTGCATTGGAAGATTGTCACTCCCCCCGTCCCTGTCAATCATTGCCTCTCTTCACCTTCTCCCCACAACCAATCACCATCCAGCAATACCTGATTGCAGGATGCACAGCTCTCTCAGGCTCCACCCCCTGCCATTAGGCACAGCCTCTCCCATCCCTGGGCACTGCCATGCCAGGCTGGCACCACCCAAAAGGCACTGCCCATCCTGCCTCTGACCTCCCGGGCATCCTCAATGGCTCCCAGTTCCATGAGTGAGGCCATAATTTCAGGTCCTCATAGTTGGGAATCATACAAGATCCTTGCTGGTGAGGACCTACACTGGCAAGACTGTTAAGGCAAGTGAGCCCAGATGATTATTTTATGATAATAAAATGATGATATAAATATTTCAGTCAGCCTCGTGTTTGGGAGGGGCACAAGGCTGATCACACTGGCAATCCAGTGCCAGTACAATTGCGAGAGGCGAGAAACTGGACACAAAGACGTTTTTTCACATCTCTCGCGATCTTATGGTCTCACCACACCAGTCGACTGGCGTGACGAGTTGGTAAAATCACCCCCAACATTTCGACTCCATATGACTATCATACAGGGTTGAAACACTGGGCCAGATGGGATTCCTCAATCCCGTACAGTGAACGGAGATTTGGCTAAACCCCTAATTCTTTATTCTGGCTGGCAATGACACAGGGTATATGAGACTGGTGAATTCCAGCCACTAACTCTGTTTCTCTCACGGTAGCTGATGCCTGATCTGATAAGTTTTTCGCCATGTTCTGTTTTTATTGAAAGTAGAAGATGTATCCTTAAAATTACGTGTTGGCTTAATTGACAGCAAACTTGAAGATGTTTTCCAAATTATACATAGGAAGACGGTTGTGGGTGTAGAGGGTCAACCATCACAGTTCCAGGCCATCTCTGCAGGAGTCCCTCAGGGTAGTGTTGTAGGCCCAACCATCTTCAGCTGCTTCATCAATGACCTTCCCTCCATCATAAGGTCAGAAGTGGGATGTTCGCCAATGACTACACAATTTTCAGCACCATTCGTGACTCCTCAGATACTGAAACAGTCCATGTTCAAATGCAGCAAGATCTGGACAATATCCAGGCTTGGGCTGACAAGTGGCAAGTACCATACACACCACACAAATACCAGACAATGACCATCACTAAAAGAAGATAATCTAATCACCACCCCTTGACATTCAATGGTGTTACCATCACTGACTCCCCCACTGTCAACGTCCTTGGGGTTACCATTAACCAGAAACCCAACTGGACTCACCACATAAGCACAGTGGCTACAAGAGCAGATCAGAGGCTAGGAATACTATGGCAAGTAACTCACTTCCTGGATCCCCAAAACCTGTCCATCATCTACAAGGCACAAGTCAGGAGTGTGATGGGATACTTCCCACTTGCCTGGATGGGTGCAGCTGCAACAACACTCAAAAACTTTGACACCATCCAGGACAAAGCAGCCCGCTTGATTGGCACCACATCTACAAACATCCACTCCTTCTACCAACAATGTTCAGTAGCAGCAATGTGTAATAACTGCAAGACGCACTGCAGGAATTCACCAAAGATCCTTAGCCATCACCTTCCAGACCGATGACCACTTCCATCTAGAAGGACAAGGGCAGCAGATAAATGGGAACATTCACTGTCATGACTTGGAACTATATCACTGTTCCTTTGCCGTCGATGGGTCCAAATCCTGGAATTTTCTTCCTAATGGCATTGTGGGTCAACCCACAGCACGTGGACTGCAGTGATTCAAGAAGGCAGCTCACCACCGCCTTCTCAAGGGCAACTTAGGATGGGCAATAAATGTTGGTCAGCCAGTGACATCCATGTCCCACGAAGGAATAAAAAAAAACCATTTTGCGCTACGCAAATCCCAGCAGCTGTAAGAAGAAATGCCAAAACATATACTCCAGAAACTGTGGAAAACCATCATCAACGGACGTTCTGATTCCATTCAGCATGTCCACCCACTTTGGCCTTATTGGAGTGCAATAGGCTTCACCCAGGAAGTAAGTTTTAAATGCAGGCAGGTCATCATATTGGAATCTTTGTCACCTGATATTCTATAACAACTTCATCACTCTCAAGAGAGTGGGTCTATTGTCTCAGCATGAACAATGATATTCAAGTCATTATCAGGAGTTGCAAGATATTCCAAAGTATGACTGATTCCACATGAAGTTCCTACCAATCTTTGGTATCAAATTGCAATTGGTCTCTTTCTTGCCCAAGCACACTGACTTCCCCATCATCATTGGCTACTTTATCAAGTGCCCCCTTATTCAACAATTGCACTATTTTCAGTTTATTTGGGGTGCCAGAAGTGGTCCTTATGGATAATGGCGCGCAATTTAGTAGTAAGCCATTTCAGGATGTTCAGGATTCAGGGGTGCAAAGCAGATTCACTTGGTTGATTCTGGAGTTTACAGGGTTGGCTTATGAAGAGTGACTGAATAAACTGGGGCTATGCTCATTGGAATTCGGAAGAATGAAGGGAGGTCTTATAGAAACGTAAAATTATGAAGGGAATGGACAAGATGGAAGCAGGAAGGTTGTTTCCACTGGCGAGTGAAACCAGAACAAAGGGGGCATGGCCTCAAAATAAGGGGGAGCAGGTTTAGGACTGAGTTGAGGAGCAACTTCTTCACTCAAAGGAATCTGTGGAATTCCCTGCCCAGTGAAGCAGTTGAGGCCACCTTGTTGGATGTTTTTAAGGGATAGATAGATTTTTGAATAGTAAAGAAATTAAGGGTTATGGTGAGTGGGCAGGTTAGTGGAGCTGGGAAGCCGGCTAAAGGGTGTCATTGTGACCGGAGGGACGAGCTGGTAAGATTGCCCCCAAAGGATTTTTAAAAAGAAATGAGATCTTGCCTTTCAGGAAAATCAACATGACATCACGAGAAGGAAAATGTGCCATGTAATCCAGTTTTCATTTCATTTTTGCTTTGAGCAGTGCACAGCTCTAATGTCTTCAAGCTTTAAATCCATATTTAACTGTTTCCATGCACCTAGTCTTAATAAATTAACCCACAATGTGTTTGCCCAATCGCTGATGCATGATTGGTGCTTTGTGTCTGGTACCATACCTAAGCCCGAGGTATTTTATATGTGTAATAACGTGGCTACACTGGCAGAACCAGTTTATGTGGGCAACTTCCATGTAACATTTTGCCAGCACAGAAGTACAGAGCTTCAAAAGAAAGACTTGCAATTATACTGCAGCTTATCATGCCTCTCAGAAATCATAAAATCATACAGTGCAGAAGAGATCCTTTGGCCCATCAACTCGGCACCGACAAATAAGAAACACCTGAACTCCCATCTAATCCCATCTGCCAGCACTTGGCCCATAGCCCTGAATGTTATGATGTGCCAAGTCCTCATTCAGATACATTTCAGATACAGGTATTTAAGCAACCTGCATCCACCACCCTCCCAGGTAGCACATTCCACACTGTCCACGCCATCCCCACCCTCTAGGTTAAAAAAGTTTTCCTCACATCCTTTCTAAACCTCGTGACTGACCCTTCAACTAACAGGAAGAGCTTTATCCATTCAGTCCATGTCTCTCATAATCTTATATGCCCTGATCAGGTGCCCCCCCCCCCCACCCCCCTCAGTCTTCTCTACTCCAATGAAAAGAACCCATACACAGCAACTCTACATAATTTAAATGTTTCATCCCAGGCAGCATCCTGGTGAATCTCCTCTGCACCTCATCCAGTGCAATCACATCCTTCTGATAATGTGGCGACCAGAACACTCTAGTTGTGGCCTCACCAAAGTTCTATACAACTCCAGCATGACTTTCCTGCTTTTGTAATCTATGCCTCGATTGATAAAGTCTGCTTTTTTTCGCCACCCTACTAACATGCCCTTCCGCGTTCAGAGATTCCATGCAATTTACATCCAACAAATCACTTTGTAGTTCAGTGACTGAAATAAAAGAACCAAAGGCTTGCAAAGTGCTGTGCAGCCAATGAAGTATTCTGTAAAGTGTACCCACTGTTGTAATGTGAAGTACAATGAAGAATATAGACAAATGCTGCAACCAATTTTTACACAGGAAGCTCGCCAATGAAATGAATATGTAATTTCTGCTTCACTTTAAATTGTATGTTTTTGATTTGATTTAATTTATTATTGTCACATATATTAGTATATATTGAAAAGTATAGTTTCTTGCATGCTATACAGACAAAATATACTATTCATAGAGTACATAGTTAGGAAGGAAAGGAGAGGAGAGAATGTAGAATGTACTGTTACAGGTCTTCATAACATGTAAGAAACAATATTTCGCACTGTATACCAATACATGTGACAATAATAAATCAAATCAAACGTCAAAGCGAGGGTGTAGAGAAAGATCAATTTCATGGAAGATGGGTCCACTCGAAAGTCTGATGTCAGCAGGGAAGAGGCTGTTCTTGGATAATTTGGTACATGATCTCAGATTTTTGTGTCTTTTTCCCAATGGAGGAAAAAGGAGGAGAGTTTGCCAGGGGTGTGTGGTGTTCTTGATTATGCTTTTTTAAGGCAGCGGGAAGTGTAGATGGTGTCAATGGATGGGAGGCTGCTTTGCATGATGGACTGGGCTTCGTTCATGACCCTTTGTAGTTTCTTTTGGTCTTGGTTAGAGCAGGAGCTACACTAAGCTGTGATATATCCGGAAAGGATGCAACTGTATGGGAGTGTTGGCCTGTCAGGAATGTTAACATTAAAAAGGAATTCTAATTACTTCTAATTTGACTGCTCAATTACTTTTAAAATTTAATGTTATGTGGGATGGCCCAATTGTTGCGAAGCCCAAGTTTGAAACTGCTTCCTATCTGCAGACAGCTGGATTATGTCCCAGATTTAGACATCAGCACGCATTTGGTACCCCTTTGTATTGACACAAAAGTGATTGTATATTTGGCCCACCACACATAAAATTAAATACAAAATCAACAATCCACAATCAGCATAGATTTGCATCTGCAGCGTAAGCAGGATACGTCACTGCTGAAAAGCGCATATACTAAAACCATTATGAAGCAAAAAAACCTTTTGGCATTTGACAAACAGAATTACCTCTACACAATCCAACAATGTGGGGACAGTCTAGGGCAGGAATTAACTTATGCATGTTCAGACCAAAACACGCCAGGAGGCATCTGAGGTCACAGAAAGTTTGGAGCCACACACAAACACACTTTCTTTTTTCCCATTTTGAAAAGGGTCTGTAAGATCAACAAATTTCCATCAGGTTTCTGTGTTTTTTGGAATGGGTCTATTTTTTCCACTCCTACTTATGAGCATACAAAGCCATCTGCTTTGAATGACTTCGGAGCTTGGGTAGGTCTCACATGAAATATGTCTGGGTTTTTAGGAAACACTGTACACACACAACATGCATGCACACACACACACACACAAAACATGCACACACACACACATACACACAGGTAAACACACACACTGGCAGTAATACACACACAAACATAGAAACACACAGTCACAGAAACACACACACACACAGAAACACACAATACACACACACAAGCACACATAGACAAATGCACACACACACGCTTACAGTAATACATACAGATACACATGTGCACACAACATGCACATATACAGACACAGAAACATACACACAGAAATACACAGAAACACATATATACAGCATGCACACATGCAGAAACACACACGTATATAGAGACGCACACATAAACACACACGCACACACACACACACCGACACACAAGCACATATACACGAATGCACACTTACAGTAACACAAATAGACAAACATGTGCACACAACATGCATACATACAGACACAGAAACATCCAGGCACGCAGAAACACATACACAGCATGCACACACACAGAAAAACATACCTACACAGAAACGCACACATACAGAAACATACACGCGCACACACACACATAGAAGCATACACACACACACACACACACACACACACATGCACATGCACACACATACCCAGTAATGTTGATAAAAGCTTTGTTTGAAACATGTTTTTTAGAAACCACACCTCTGGGTTACAATGTTACTGAAACATCAGCTTATAAGTAGGTCAAAATGGAAAATCTCATAATCATGTGGGGCATGACAGACTGAATGGAAGGGGGGAGGAGGAGTGGGATGACACAGTTTACTGGCACCCTTCACTTGTACCAGGATGTTTTGTCATCCCCAGTGAAATAAGAAAGCACTTTTCCATGAGAATGACTGCACTATTTCCTTTATTCTGCCTTCTGGCTTTTGTATTTTCCTTTTTATTGCTGACTTAAGTCTACCTCCAAACCTACTGTAATGACCTGTTAATGGTGTAGTGCCTCTTTGTCTATAGTCACACTTCAGGCACCATGCTTTGCCACAGATCCAAAGCAAGGCTGTGATTTTCCAATTCCACCCCTTCCCCGCCCACCCCACTGCCCTCCTCAGCGCTGTGTGTGTGCCGTGGGTGGCTGAGACGGTCCGTCATTGGTCAGCAACAAGACGTTATAGTCCTGCCGCTGTCAATGGGTTTTCCTGTTGTTTGCATCCTCCGCTACCAGGGAACCTGCGGCAAGGGGTCGCCGTCATCGAGACTGGAAGATCCTGCCTACAGGAATGGCCGGAAAAGTTTGGTAGTTGAAAAAAGGGAGGGAGCCAGCTAGCTTCATCGACTCTGCAAGGCCACCAGCATGTTATATTAATTTGTCAATCTAGAGAAAGAATCACAGTGGATTTGAGCTCAGGTTCTGGTTTCTGAGAATTGACAGATAACAGTGTCCAAGTTTTCATGCGTACAATTCTTCAACCTTGTGACTCAAGGCACCTGGCCAGTTATACACAAGTACAACTCAGCTGCAGAATAATACATTGTGTGTCAAATATTACAATAATTGTCTCATAGAAACTTTGAAAGTTTATGGCACAGAGGCCATTTGGCCCATCAACAATGTGCCAGCCAAAAAAAAGAGCTATCCAGCCTTATTTCATTTTCCAGTTCTTCATCCATATCCCTGTAGATTATCGTACTTCAAGTGCATGGTATGGCACCTGCTCTGACCAAGACTGCAAGAAACCACAAAGGGCTGTGAACGTAGCCCAGTCCATCACTCAAAGCAGCCTCCCATTCATTGAATTTGTCTACACTTCCCACTGCCTGGGAAAAGCAACCAGCATAATCAAGGACCCCACGCACCTCTCTTCCACCTTCTTCCAAAGGGAAAAAGATACCAAAGTCTGAGATCACGTGCCAACCGACTCAAGAACAGCTTCTTTCCTGCTGCCATCAGACTTTCTAATGAACCTACCTTATATTAAGTTGATCTTTCTCTACACCCTAGCTTTGACTGTAACTCTATATTCTGCACTCTCTTTTTCTTTTCCCCATGTACTCTATGAATGGTATGTTTAGTCCGTATAGCAGGAAAAAACAATACTTTACACTATATCCAAGACATGTGACAATAATAAATCAAATCAAGTATTCAAGTATGTTTTGTTCAATGTGAATGTTTCTGTCTCTGTCATCCATTCATCAGGCAGAGTTCCAGAACCCCACCACCTTCTGTCAATTACTTGAAATCTATATGTTTCCTCCGGGTGCCCCCAGTTTCTTCCCACAGTCCAAAGATGTGATGGTTAGGTGGATTGGGCATGCTCAAGTAACCCTTGTGTTAGGATGATTAGCAGATTGGCAGAGCACTCATTTTCCCCCACCCTCTTCCCACCAATCTCAAGCAGAGAGCTGTCGGACACTAGGCACCTACCTCCTCACTAATTGGAGTGTCCGAATCGGATTTTTATGGAGCCTTTCTGTTTTGCGCTGATTCTGGGTGGGCACACACAGTGGTGAAGGGGGGAGTGCCGGTAAGATCAGAACGTGCAGCCCATTAAGTCAATTTAAATGTATGCAAATATATTTGAATATCTGCCACGCCCATTTTGGGCGCAATCCCAATTGCGGCCATTTCCAGGCCTTGGTAAATATGATGGGTTACGGGAATAGGGCCTGGGTGGGATTGTGGTCGGTGGAGACTCAAATGACTGAATGGCCTCCTTCTGCACTGTAGGGATTCTATGACACCTAGGGTTATTCATCTCTGCACTAACGGGAATAAATCTTTTCTCTTCACTCTATCTAGGGCCCCTTGTAATTTTATGCATCTCAATTAATTCTTCCCTCAGCCTTTCCAACCTTCGCTCAGAGCTCAAATTCTCCATTCCAGGCAACGTCCTTGTTTGTCTATTCAGTATCCTCTCTACTGAGATCACATCTTTCCCTTAATGTGTGTTTCCTCTTACATGACATGAATAATGGGATCCTACAGTGCAGAAGGAGGCCATTCGGCCCACTGGGTCTGAACCATCCATAATACCACCCAGGCCCCATCCCCATAACCTTATGCATTTAGCCTAGTTAGTTCCCCTGACACTAACGGACAAGTTTAGCGTGACCAATCCATTTAACCTACACATCTTTGGACTGTGGGAGGAAACCGGAGCACCCAGAGGAAGCCCACGCAGAGACAAGGTGAACATGCAAACTCCACACAAGCAGTGAGGCAAGCCGGGAATTGAACCCAGATCCATGGCAATGTGAAGCAGCCGTGCTAACCACTGTGCCATCATGCCCCCACCTCTCAAGAGAGATTTTTTTTATTTGTTATCTCCATGTGAAAATAAGGACAATCAGTTGCAACAGTTAATAATCTATAATAATAATCTATAATAATCTAAAATAATCTATGCCTCAACAGGCAAGCAACTTTTGATTGCATATTCTTTTAACTTCTTTTGGACTCTAAATTTCCTGACACTGGGTCTGATTTTACCATCACATTACCAAGGTTTCATGCCTGAAAACTCGGTAAAGTTGGGGGTGAGGCGAGTAGCGCGATCCACGCCTGGCTCCGCGCCAGTTCCTCCTTTACCAAGGCCTGGAAATGGCCATGATGGGGACCGCGCCCGAAACGGGCACGACAGCTATTTAAATATATTTGCATACATTTAAATTGACTTAATGGGCTGCACATTCTGATCTTACCGGCACTCCCCCCTTCACCACTGTGTGTGCCCACCCAGAATCGGCGCAAAACAGACAGGCTCCATAAAAATCCGATTCGGACACTCCAGTTAGTGAGGAGGTAGGTGCCTAGTGTCCGACAGCTCTCTGCTTGAGATTGGTGGGGAGGGGGTGGGGGAAGAAGAGTCCTCTGCCACTCTGCCTGAGATCAGTGGAGGGGAAGGGGGGGGAGGGGCCCGCAATCAGTCTGGGTGGTGGGGAGGATGGGGGGGGTAAGATGGTCAGTAATGTTCTTGAGGCGGGGCAATGTCTGTGGGGGCCGGGGGAGGCATCATCGAGCCCGGGAGGGATGTGGCAGGGGAGCAGCATTCTACCTCTTCTTTCCGCACATGCGCAGTTGGAGGGAACGATCGGAGCTGCAGGGTTTTGGGCACGTTAAGCCCTACCCACCAGCTTCTGCAGCGCAATTCAGAATCAGCTGATATTTCTTCAAGCAGAGTGCCTATGGGAACTGCTGAGAATGGGTCTAAAAGTTGGATCTGAAACACTTCCAATTTCAAGTCTGCCCAGCGCTTGGAATCAAAATGGTAAAACACCCTACGTGTGTGTGTGTGTGTGCGTGTGTGTGCGTGTGTGCGTGTGTGATGTGTTTTATTATCTTTCTTAGGGTTCTTTCTCTGACTGAAGGAAGTCTAACTGAGTGGACCGCACTGTTCACTGCATTGATAGTAAAAAGTACATTTAAGTATTTTGAATTGGCCCACCATAGATCTTGCTCTACACCCCATCTGTAACTCTTAGTACACTATGTGCTCTGTGAATGATATGTTTTGTCTCTACAGTGGACGAAATGGTGGCAGAGTGGGCGGCATGGTAGCACACAGTGCCAGGGACTCAGGTTTGATTCCCGACTTGGGTCACTGTCTGTGTGGAGTTTGCACGTTCTCTCTCTATGTCTGCATGGATCTTCTTGGTGCTCTGGTTTTCTCCCACACTCCAAAAATGTGGATTGGCCATGCTAAATTGCTCCTTAGGTCAGGGGCACTAGCTAGGGTAAATGCATGGGCTATGGGGACAGGGCCTGGGTGGGATTGTGGTTAGTGTAGACTCAATGGGCCAAATAGCCTTCTTCTGCACTGTAGGATTCTATGATTCTGTGCAGGTGCAAGAAATAATACTTTTCACTGTATACTAATACATGTAACAATAATAAATCAAATCAATTTGGATTTGATAAAAAGGCATCGATGGAGAAAAGAAATTTAAAAAGCTCTGTTGTGACCAACCCAGCAGGTCGCATAGAGGGGAGGCAATTCACTCCTCCTCACTGGTCCTAACACCTTGGTGTGTTTCTCAGCAACACAGGACCAGGGAGTAGGCCATTCAGCTTCCATTCTACCAAGGAAACCATAGCTGACATACATCTTAATTCCATTCACCTTCCTCAGTCTGACTGAGCTGGCAACTGCTGTTTCTGTGAGTGAGTTCCACATTTCTTCCATCCTTTATAAAGCAAAGAACAAAGAACAGTACAGTGCAGGAACAGGCCCTTCTGCCCCCAAGGCCTGCACCAATAAATAATGCTTTTCTAAACTAAAGACCTTTTGCCTCTACGTGGTCCGTATCCATCTATTCCCTAGATATTCATGTATCTGTCAAGATGCCTCTTAAACATTGCTATTGTATCCGCTACTGCTATCTCCTCTGGCAGCACTTTCCAGACACTTAACACCCTCTGTCAAAACCTTGCCTGTCGGATTTCCTTTAAACTTTTTCCCTTTTACTTTAAACCTATGTCTCTGAGTAATTGATAATTCTATCCTGTCCAAAAATGTTTTCTAACTCATCCCTTGACTGAACTGGCTTAGCCCCCCTTTTTGAAAAGAGTGCCAAAACTCCAAGAACACAGCGTGAGTGGGTCCCTTCTGCAGGGTCCCTGTCAATCTTCCACCAAAGTTATGGCTGAAGCTTGAGAGAACTCACCTGACTGTCCTAATCACTCAGCGTGTAGTACTCACACAGTAATGTGCTGCTGCAGTGAAGTGTTCACTCTGATTGCTTTTCCACTATTGGTTGGAAAGTACAGTGTTCACTGCTTTTTAATTTGGTTGCTGGAAGGGGCACTACACCTGTTTTCTACATTATTACATACATACATTATAAATCTCTTACTCCTTTTGTTACATATTCCGAAACTACGGTCTAACAAGAAGCAATAAAGCTTTCACTACAATAAAGCTTCACAGTAAATGTCTTGAAACATTCAGTGTCCATTAAAGGTGTTACATAAATAGGAGTCTTTATTTGTTATAAGACAGAGGGATGCATGTTGGATGGCACGGTGGCACAGTGGTTAGTGTTTCTGCCTCACAGTGCCAGGGATCTGGATTCAGTTCCTGGCTTGGATCACTGTCTGTGTGGAGTCTGCACATTCTCCCTGCGTCTGCGTGAGTTTCCACCAGATACTCCAGTTTCCTCCCACAGTCCAAAGATGTGAAGGTTAGGCATATTGGCCATGTAAAATTGCCCCCAAATATCCGGGGGATCAGTAGGGTAAATATTAGGGTTATAGTGATAGGGTCTGGGTAAGCTTGTTGTCGGTGCAGGCTCAATGAACCAAATGGCCTCCTTCTGCACTGTAGGGATCTTATGAATCTACATCCAGAGGGAGAAGCTAAACTGAGGTCCAACCTGCATGTTAAATGGCAATTTCTTGGTAATTGCCTGTCATATAAAGATTGAAAGTTAGGGATAAATTCCAGAGCAAATCCTTGAGAGTGGAGAGTAGGATAGTCCTGTGACCCATAGAGATTGGCCAGGAAAGTAACCGGTTTGTCATCTTTCATTGGGCAGTCTACTGTCGGAGATACATCAAACTGAGAATTGAAAGCATGGGGGCTCCATACGGAGGAGGTGTTTTTATTAATTCTTGGAATGTATGCATCAGTGGGAGGAGAAGTATTTATCTCCCTTCCCTAATTGCCCCTGAGGAGGTAGTGGTGAGCCACTTTCTTGAACTGCTGTAGTCCACGTGGTGTGGGTGCTCCTACAGTGCCATAGAGAAGGAGTTCCAGGACGTTGACCCAGTGATGGTAAAAGGAATAAATCAGGCTGATAGTTGACTTGATAAGAAACTTGCAGGTGGAAGTGTTCCCATGCACCTGCTGCCCTTGTTCTTCTTGATGGTACAGGTTGTAAGTTTTGAAGATCTATGGAAGGAGCTTTGGTGAGTAGCTGCGATGTGACTTGTAGATGCTGCCTCTCTGTGACGGTAGTGGATGGGCTGCCTACCGGCTATTTGGACTTGGTGGTATCACCTTAGATGAGCATTATTGGAGTATTACTATCCAGGCAAGAAGGGAGTATTCCATTACCATCCTGATTTGTGCCTTGTCAATGGTGGACAGGCTTTGCCAAGTCAGGAAATGAGTGTCTCTGTGGAATTCCCAGCCTCTGGCCTGCTTTTGTAACCGCTATGGAAGTGGCCTAACCTACATTGATGGGCTTGTTTGAGTGGTCAAAACCATCTTGAAACTGTGGTAGAAACCTGGAGCCTGTAGCATTTGGGAAGAGATTTTTGGCTATCTTCGTGCACCACAACTGAGAAAGTGGTGGCAGTCAGCAAGATCACAGGAGATGAAGGATACATTTGTGTTTCTTTATGGACAGATATGAGTAGAACATTAGGACAATTCCATATTCTCTCTCAGATGGTAACCAGGGGATCTTTCACACCTGCTGGAGTCAATAAAACAGGCAGAGAGAATCTCAGTGAATAATTACATCCAAAAGATGGCATTGCTAATAATGCAGCTCTCCTCTTTCAGTACACTGCAGAACTCAACCTAGTCACTCAGTCCCACAGAGCTACTGAGTGATCAAAGTTAACAATTCCTCACATCACAACAATTGCTCCCTCAAACGCAATAACTTTTTTTTTGCTTGGCTTTGATCTAGCCGTCAATTTCAGCAGTCACTTCCCACCATCTAACTGAACTGAACCTCTGTGAGGCTTCTTTTATTTTCCCAACTGTGTTCATCAGCCCCCAATATTCTGCCTATTCACTTTAATAGGTAGAAAATTGTAGCACAAAAATAGAAAAGAAAGCCCGACAGATAGTTCTGTGAGCTTAAAGTTAGAAGGATGTGAGAGTGAAAGCTGTGCACCAGTTATTTGATTTGATTTATTATTGTCACATGTATTAGTATACAGCGAAAAGTATTGTTTCTTGTGTGTTATACAGACAAAGCGTAGAAAGGAAAGAAGAGAGCACAGAATGTAATGTTACAGTCACAGCTAGAGTATAGAGAAAGATCAACTTATTGTGGGGTAGTTCAAACATCCGATGGCAGCGGGAAGAAGCTGTTCTTGAGTTGATTGGTACGTGCCCTCAGACTTTTGCATCTTTCTTTCGATGGAAGAAGGTGCAAGAGAGTATGTCCAGGGTCCTTAGTTATGCTGAGGCAGCAAGAAGTATAGACAGAGTCAAAGAATGGGAGGCTGGTTTGAGTGATGGGCTGAGTTACATTCACAACCCTTTGTAGTTTCTTGTGGTTTTGGATAGAGCAGGAGACATACCAAACTGTGATGCAACCAGAATGCTTTCTATGGTGCATCTGTAAAAGTTGAATCCTCAATTTTCCAACTCAGGGATGAGAAACTGATGGAAGGCTGAACATTAGTGGGAATTTTAACCTAACTTGCAAGGTGGGAAATCCATAGGATTTGGCACAATTTTTTTTCACAAACCCTGTCCTCCAAAATTACATTTCATTGACTTCAATCGAGAGTAAGATCAGATGGGACATAAAAGCATCACGTCTGATCTGAACAGTTTCCTTACAGTTATATTAAAATTATATTATGCTCCCTTTGCATCCAATTGAATAATTTCAGGATTTACATATTTTAACAATCTCAAAGCAGAGGTGATAGCATGATGGTATTATCACTAGACTTTTAACCCAGAAACTCAGCTAATGTTCTGGGAACTCAAGTTTGAATTCCACCACGGCAGATGGTGGAATTTGAATTCAATAAAAAAAAATCTGGAATTAAGAATCTACAGATGACAATAAAACCATTGTTGAATGTCAGAAAAACCCATCTGGTTCACTAATGTCCCCTTTAGGGAAGGAAATCTGCCGTCCTTACCCAATCTGGCCTACATGTGACTCCAGAGCCACAGCAATGTTGTTGACTCTCAACTGCCCTTGGGCAACTAGGGATAAATGTGGACCAGCCAGCAACGCCCATGTCCTACAAATGAATTGAAAAAAAAATGTTGATTTGTGCTTTTGCTCATTTATGCTCTCTCGTTATTTTTCAGTTTTTGAGTTTAACTTGTGAATTGTTGTTGTCTTTTTGGGTTGTTTACACATCTGGAATAGGCTAGACCTGCTTCATCGCGTCACTTACAGTATAAATATGCTGCGAGATGTAAAGGAAATCATTACGGACCCGACTGCCGGTGATTATCAGCAAGGGAGAAGATCAGGTGAGCACAGTAATTCAGTGTGGTCAGAGAGGAATATCAATATTAAGAAGATTTAAGACCTCGATATTGTGAAAGTGGCAGACAAAGCTCATAGCCTGCTAAGAAAAAATGGGCACCATCTGAATAGAGCTATTGCTAGTGAATAATAATGACATGCACTGATGATGTAAAATGTTTGTACATTTACAAATGGAATGTATCTTCTGCAAAAATGCCAGGCACTGGAATTTTAATCCTCCCTCCACCATGAAAGTCTGTATTACATTAAACTGAAGTCTCTTAGGTGGAGAGAAATATCCTATGTCACTATTCCTGGAGTTACTTTAGGTGTCCTGACCACAAGTTATCGCTTAATCAGATCACTATAACAGGTTAGCTCGCCATTATCTCTCTGCTGTTTGTGGGGCCTTTCTATGCACAAATTGGCTGCCACATTTCCTACGTTAACAGTGACCGCACATCAGAAGAATTACATTGGCCTCAATTTTGAGCCCCCGTTTGCAAACGGCGACATGGAAGCAAAGTGTCTTGAGACTCGCTGGTGAGATCTCATTGTCTGACTTTCCCCACCCCTCACTGGTGCCATAATGATGTTCCAACTCAGAAAGGTCGGGAACCTCAGTTAAATAAATTACCACCTAATTAAAGAGCTTTCCTAGAGTATGCTTCCATCAAATTAAAAAAATCTACCCTTGACGATGTGACGCCGCATTGGCGAGGCTTACAACTGGTTTTCGCAAAATGTGAACCAGGAGAAGGGAAACTGCCAGGGACAGTGCCATGGGGTGCATCCATGTCACCCCCTGACACCCTGGCACTGCCCCTGGCACCTTGGCACTGCCCCCTTGCAACCTGGTACTGTCCATCGCCCTGCCCCTGGGAAAATGCCGGGGCGGGGGGGTAGTGTGAAGGAGGGCCCCTCTGAAGGGCTTTATGTTGGGGAGGAGGGTATTCCCCTCATCTTTGTGCGGAGATGCCCTTGTGTGTATTGGGGGGTGGTGTTTCCCCTTTATCCATGGGGTGGGTTGGGGGAACAGGGTGTAATGTTTTTATTCACAAATCGGGATGTCCCTCTGAGCTGGCAGAGATGCCAAGTAAATGCACATCTTTCTACCTTTTACCAGAGTACTAAGTCCTGACTTAATGTTAGTCTCTTGAGTAATTATTGCACGCTGTTGTTCCCATTCCCTCCTCTGTTGTGCTGCATTCTCTCAGAGGGATCTCCAGCCTACCTTGTCCATCCTGGGGAAAGATTCCTGTCTGGAAAGTTAACCTGTCTTCTCTTTGAGCTTCAGAATCATCTGCAGCAATTTTAGTTGCTGATAATTAGATTGTAACGTTAAATAAATATACTGCATCTGGAATGTAAAAGTGCCTGGGATGTTTCCTGAAAGCTCTGATTCAAGGGCAGGACTGAATCAGGGAACGTGAGTTCAAATCCCACTCAGGGGATTCTCCAGCCTGGGAGTTAGGGAGTTGGAGCTGTTATCTTTTAAATGACACACATTAAACTGAGGTTTTGTCCACGCTATCAGGTGAATGTAAAAGATCATGTGGCACTGTTTTGAAGAAGATTAGAAGAGTTTCCCCTGAGTCCTGGCAGATATTTAACCTTCAACCAAAGCAACTGAAAATTAGATTGGGGAGCGACTCGCCCCCAAAAAATTCTAAGCGCCAAATTAGCGTAAAAATGGGAGTAACTCCTGCTGGGTTTTTTAACAGGATTTTCAGAATGGATCTGCCACACTCTGTGCACTGCAGAGTGCCCAGGTGAGATTCACTCTGAAAATCTGTGGGTGGGACGTATGCCCGTTGGAGAGGCCGGCAGCATAGTGCCAAGCGGGCCACAGTGCATGTCAATTTTTCATAGCGGAGATCGGCTCGTGCGCAGTAGCCTCACACTGCCAGTCTCCCAGTTGCTGGCCAGCCCTGCCAACCCCTGTCGTTACCCTGCCGACCATCCCCATACCCCAATCGCTAGTCTCCAAGACATCTCCACACCAGCCCTAAAGCCCCGATGTCCACCAGCCCTGATCCCCCTGACCCGCTCGGTAGCCCCGACCCCCACCCCTCCACTGGCTCACCCTGATCAGCCCCCCTCCCTCCTTCTGCACCAATCCTGACTGCAGAGTGGCTGCAGAATGCTCCCATCACCATCAATCTCTTCCCCCCCACCACAGGTCTCAAGCCCCCCAGCCCCTCTTCTGGCCCCAGCCCCTTGGCACTGCCTGATGCCCATGATCAGTGTCCCTTGGACAGCGCCAGGCCCTGGCTGGCACTGCCAGGCTGACAGTACCCCTCCTTTTCCCCAATCTCCTGAAGGAGCCTCCCCTTTACTCCAATGGGGTTGGGCCGCGAATGATAGGCAAATTACGATTTAAGTAGTTAAATTAACTCTGCGCCAATTTCCAGCGCGGAGCTGACAACACCACAAATCCTGGCTCCGGAGACACATGGAGGGCGTGGCACTCAGCTAGAACAGTGCAGCGAGCTGGGGAGAATGGACCTCATTATCTCAACATTATCACGTTGCTGTTTGTGGGACCTTGCATTGCGATGTAGCTGCTGCATTTCTTAGGTTACAACATTGACTCTGCTTCAAAAAGCAGTCCATTGGCTTTATCACGAACCTCATGAGTCACTGGTGCAATGTCATGTCAGCTAATGTCTGCATCAAGACTGTTTCCCTTTTCAGCTGAGGGAAGCTGAAGTATAAACATATGTACATGTAGGTATATCCATGCATGTGTTTTGTTATGGACAGGAGAGGGGAACTGAACTCTTTTATTCTCTCACCATCTCTCCACATGTCGAGATGTTTTTGAATTATTTTTAAGTGGGGCTGTTTCCCCAATCCCTCAGTTTAAGTGATCCAATTTAGGAATAACTCACAGCAAATCTGTCTTATGATTAACTCAGCAGGTTAGTTTATTTACATGCAAACCTGGGGCGGAGGTGGGCAGCTGGAAGGGAGTATTTACAACCTCACTCACAGGCACGTTCACACACAAGCGCACTCATATATGGGCGTGCACACGCACAGGCGTGCTCACACACAGGCACGCACACACATGCACACACACATGCATACACACATATGTATACACACACACACACACACACACACACAAACATGCACAGTAAGGGCAG
The DNA here is from genome assembly GCF_965287045.1 of Carcharhinus amblyrhynchos. NCBI lineage: Eukaryota > Metazoa > Chordata > Chondrichthyes > Carcharhiniformes > Carcharhinidae > Carcharhinus > Carcharhinus amblyrhynchos. Next base: position 15,622,844 of record NC_137349.1, read on the forward strand.
ATAGAAAAAAGGGTGATTCACAGCTATAAGCAAAAACATTAAAAGGACCACAAAAATTAATATTAGTTCATGTGATTCCCAGAGTCCAGTAAGTCAAAGAGCAGAGGGTGAGTTCATTTCAGATGAATTTCTGGTTGGAGACAACAACATAAAAATCCTTGACATGAATGCAGCACGATGGGCTTTCTGTGTTTAGTCCATGTGACAGGCAATAATTAGAAATGTTCAAACTCAAACAGGCTTTGAGGAGTTGAGAGATGGTGTCCGGCTGCTTGGTCAGCCGAGAGCTGCTGGAGTTCTTTCTGGTTAGCGTTAAAGCAACAGTCTGAACTGTGAAGCTAGGAGTGTAATATTAAGTATTATGGATGGCATGGTGGCAGAGTGGTTAGCAATGCTGCCTCGCAGTGCCAGGGACCTGGGTTCATTCCAGCCTCAGGTGATTGTTTGTCTGGGGCCTGCATGTTCTCTCCGTGAGTTTCCTCCGGGTGCTTCGGTTTCCTCCCACAGTCCAAAGATGTGCAGGTTCGGTTGAGTGGCCATATTAAGTTGCCCCTTAGTGCCCCAAGATGTGCAGATTAGCACGGGTAAATATGTGGGGTTCCTGGGATAGGGCGTGGGTAAGATGCTCTCTCAGTGAGTTGGTGCAGACGCGATGGACTGATTGGTCTCCTTCTGCACTGTAGATAATCTATGATTCTATGGTTTTAAAATAATCTAAAAGGCTAGGAGCATGGGGTCATTTGAAGCGACAAATTGATGAGTTAATTGCAGTTTCTGTGCCCTTGGCCAAAATCCATTGTTTCTGTCAGAATCAAAATGGTGGCTCTTAGTGCTTCTTTAGGTATAACGAGTTCAAATGTCTCTATCTTTGTTACGCCCTGGCTGGGGGAGTCAGTTTGTCTTTCATTTTGTGACTATAATGTGGTCTTACAATGGGGTATGAAATTCCACAAGGTTAGGAGAGAAACTCTTTTGCTCTTGTGGTCTCTGTTGGAACCTTATAGAACCCCTGCCTAATCCTGTGACTTACATGGCCTGGAGTGGCCATTTTGAGGTTCCATTTGAAAATTACAAAAATGAATAAAAGCTTTGACAATTACAGCTTTTATTTCTTTCCATATATTATTGACATAAACGTTTGTTTTCCTTTGTGTACAAATACACTCGATTATTTGGTATATGCGTTGAAGTGGAGGCGAAATGAAATAGCCAACATTGTGAGAATAATGCAGATCGGAAATTAAGGCAAAGCGCAATCAAATATATAAATGATACAAACTTCTAATCAAATTGCCAGCAGCTGCCAGCAAAAGATATCCCTTGTGTCTTGGTGTTGTGCAAGGTGTTACATAAATGTAAGTTATTATTAGAACATAAGAACTAGGAGCTGGAAGTGGGTAATTCAACCCCTCGAGCCTCTCTGCCATTTAATACAATCTCATCTTGACTTTAACTCCACTTACCTGCCTGCCTTTTAAACCCTCACTAATCAAAAAATCAGTCCACCTCTCCCTTAAAATTACTCAAGTGTTTTATTGTTCAAATGAAGGTGGAAAAACAAGTAAAAACCAAGGTTTCACAGTTGAGAGTACAGCTTGTGACATAGATTTTACCTTTATAAAGCAATAGACTCCCTACAATGCAGAAGGAAGCCACTTGGCTCATCGAGCCTGCACTGACAACAATCCCCCCCAGGTCCTATCCCCACAACCGTGCTCATCTCCCTGTCACTAAGGGGCAATTTAGCCTGGTCAATCCACCTAACCTGCACATCTTTGGAGTGTGGGAGGAAACCGGAACACCCGAAGGAAACCCACACAAACACAGGGAGAACGTACAAACTCCACACAGATGGACACCTGAGGCTGGAATTGGACCCAGGTCCATGGCACTGAGGCAGCAGTGCTAGCCACTGTGCCATGGTGCTGCCAAGTAATTCAAAAGTATTCAGGAAGACAAATTTGGTGCAAAGAAACTCTGCCCTTTATAGGAATTGAATGTATACCAGCACATCAAACCTACAATTTTATAAATCACCATTTTACTTTGGACATGTTTCCATAATCCCACCGTTTTGGTGAAAACCCTTTTCAATCAATTCAGCTTTGAGAGAAAATACAGTTTTGTTATTCACCAGGATGTCTCATGGCACGGAATATATGTGAACAGTCAGTTCCTCCTCTGCATTCAGCAGTGCTTCTCCAGTACAAAGGCATCATCACTGGTTTTGGGATGAAATTAGGTAAAATAATTCAATCCACTACATCTGGAAAGACCCAGTTGAACTGCCATCATCAATCTGATTCATACTTACATATGCATCACTTGGTGGAAAGGAACGCATTGAGCTGCGATTCAGAACCCTGCAACAGATGCAGCTCAATGAGGGTGACCTATTTCATCGTAAACTGACATCCGCATCCACTCCATTGACATGACAGGTGTTCAGAGAAGGACAATGAATGACATTTACGCCAACATGTCCCTAATGAAGGAAAACTGGAAAGGAGACACGTTTTGACATTTTGGAGTGTGATGACGAGAATATTACTCATTGAAATTAGATTTTCTTTCCTTGGCTAATCTATAAAACCTCCTCTGGATTCTTGCAACAATTTACTTAAAGACTGCGGAGGAAGTCTTCTGTCACGTCATCTGTACTATTAGAAACTTTGCAGTGAGACTAATGAGTGGTTAAAATGCTTTGGCTACATTTGCAGTTTTATAGAGAGTAGAGAGTGTCGAATTATATTCTCACTAAATAAATGTTCCTTGCACTGGCAATTCAATTTGCAATTCTGATTCATTAATAGAGCCCACTGTGTTCTCTCAACGTTAGCCGTTTCATCTTTCGTCCTCTCCAACATACATCCCAAATAATCTGCTGTTTACGTATCTGCACGAAGATAAACAAAAATACATGTACAGATAGATATACAAACACATATAGCTACATGTACACACATCAACTTCCTTCAGCTGAACAAGCCCACAGTCTCTTTGCAGTCCATCAGCCAAGGTAACATCCGTGTTCAGTTTACCACAAACCTGCACCATTTTGGGAGCTCAGGAAAAAAGATGGCAGACCTCCTTCTCAAACCCCAACCAGAAGAAGCTCAGCTTCATTGTCTGGAACCTTGACTCTAAAACCAACTACCAGCTTGGTATGATGTGGTTTCTCTGTGGTCCGTGCTAAAGGCCCTTTATATTATGCTGTTTGAAGATAGACATGTAAGAGTTTCATTCATTGATCATCTGCCAAGATTAACTTTCTCTACCTTACATGCACAACCCCTTATTTTTAAACGGCGACCCTTAATTCTAGATTCTCCCACAAAACATCCTTTCAACATCTAACCCGTCAAGACATCTTTTAATCAAGTCACCTCTTTTAAACTCCAGCAGGTACAAACCTAGCCTGTCCACCCTTTCCTTACAAGACAATCCGCCCACCCCAGGTATTAGTCTCATAAACCTTCTCCAAACTACATCAAACACATTTACATCCTTCCTTAAATATAAGGAGACCAATACTGTGCACGGTACTCCAGAAATTGTCTCACCAATGCCCACTAACACTGGAGCATAACTCTATAATTTTGCATTTGATTTCCCTTGGTAGGGTAGATATGAAAGGGATGTTTCCCCTTGTGAGAGAATCTAGAACTAGGGGGTCACTATTCAAATAGAAAGGGTTGCCCATTTGGGACAGAGATGGGAAGAAATATTTTCTCTCAGAGAGTTGTGAATCTTTGGAAGTCTCCTCCTCAAAAGGCAGTGGAAGCAGAGCCTTTGAACATTTTTAAGGCTGAGATAGATAGATTGTTGACAAGTAAATGGTTGAAAGGTTCTTGGGGGAAATAGTTGAGGTTGCAATCAGATTGGCCATGACCTGATTGAATGGGCCAAGTGACCTACTGAAACTTTCAATTAATATGACCACAAGTCAAAGACCATCCTAAATTGGAAGTATGTCACCATTCTTCCACTGCCATTGGATCAAATACCTACGACTTCTAACAGTGGGTGTCCCACATGGACTGAGATGGTTCAAGTCAGCTTGCCAGGTTCTTTTCAAGGGAAGCTGTAGGCAATAAATACTGATCTTGCCAGTAACACTCACAGGCCAGAAACAAATCAAAAGGATCCTCTGGAATGTGACTAAAATGACCATTCTTAGCTGAGAAAATGTCAGCTGATATATCCTATCACATCTTCTGCCTGAAGAAATATTCTTATGGTATTAACCAACAAATAGCTTTCTCCACATCACCCCGCCCCCACCCCACCAAGCCCATACCATTCCACCTTTTAGACCCTTGAAAATCAAAGAATATTAAACCAAAGCAAGAGAATACATTGAAATATAATTGCTGCGACGTGTACACTTCCAACAGGGAGCCTTGTGTTCCTGTGTGTCTAGTGTTTAATTAAGTTTGTTTCATTTATTTGTGTCACAAGTAGGCTGACATTATCAATGCGCTGAAGTTACTGTGAAAATCCCCTAGTCGTCACACTCGGACGTCTGTTTGGCTACACTGAGGGAGAATTTTAGCATGACCAGTGAACCTAACTGACAAGTTTTTTTCGAAGTGTGGGAGGAAATGGGGAGGAAATGCCGACATAGAGAGAATGCACAGACTTCGCACAGACAGTGATCCAAGTTGGGAATTGGACCTGGGTCCCAGGTAATGAGGCAACAGTGCTAATCATTGTGCCACCATGCCAGTTAATGCTCATGCAATCCAACAATATCCATTCATAGTTCATATCGGCTACATAGCACGTAAACACAGCTGGCTAGTATGAGTCACTGTATCTTAGAGGGAGGAAAGATACATTTCCAACTGGAAGCGAAAACAAGGTTCCAGTTTATTAAATAACCTCATGGATTTGTTTTCCCATCATGTTGAAGTCTAACACTCAAAGATCAACTGAACCTAATGCCGAATAAATCAAATGATTTTATATTTGATGACTAAAATATGTTATTTTGACCAGGAGATATGTTTAAGAAGCCTAATTGCCTTTGTGAGAAATGCTCGTTCTTGTTAATTATTTAATTTCCTTCTTTTTAATGGAACTCTGGAATGAATAATCAGTGGGTTGTGTGGGGAAAATTGAGCAAATTGCTTGTTTTAAGCTGCAGTTTAAATAAACCCTGACCCCTGACAAATTCTGACTGTAGTATGATATTATTTGGTAACCCAGTCACATATTGTGAGGACTCTGCTGTGCTGCTCTCTAAAGTGTTTGTTCTACATCACAAAGTGCTCTGAAATAAATCATATTTTTTCTCCCTGTGTTTATACGACCTACTTTTCCTTAAGTATTGGGTTACATTTATGATTAGCAAAGGCTGTTCTCTCCTAAAAATACTGGTTGAGAAAATTCAACCTCCATTCTAAATGGACGCATCATATGGCGGCATGTTAGTTAGCACCGCTGCCTCACAGCATCAGGGACCCAGGTTCAATTCCAACCTTGGGTGGCTGTCTGTGTGGAGTTTGCACGTTCTGCTTGGATTTCCTCCCACTTTCCAAAGATGTGCAAGTTAGTTGGATTAGCCATGCTAAATTGCCCCTAAGTGTCCCAACGTGTGTAGGTTAAGAGGATTAGTGGGGTAAATACATGTGTTTATGGTGATAGGACCTAGGTAGGTTGCTCCGTTGGAGAGTCAATGCAGACTTGATGGGCCAAATGGGCTCCATCAGTATTGTAGCAATTCTATGAATGTTGGAGTGTGGGGAGCTGCTACGATTGCCAGATTATGTCAACATGAGACCAGAATCAAATTTGGGTTCAAGCATCATTTATATGGCCTTGAAGAGGCTGTGGTCATTAAGTAGGCCCCTCACCCCAGCTTACCCCCACCTCGCTGGTTTTCAAGAGGGCAAGACACTGGACTGAATCACAATAGTGTGCTGACGAGCAGTTCAGGTTTTTGGGTAATTGGGATTGCACTGAGCCTGCCCATTTGTACCTGAATTTTAAAAATGGGGATTCTACCCTGTGCCTGATTTGATTGTGTGTGGGCTGTTCCCTGAATGGCGGACCTGAACTCTTCCCATCAGCCTCAAAGCTGAGGCTAGGTTAGGTGGTGCAGTCGAATTTTGTCCATTGTTTGTGGGAGTTGCCTGCGTGCAAAGCTAGCTGCCATGTTTCCTACGATATAGGAGTGACTACCGTTGAACAATGACTTCATTTGGCTTAGAGCATTTTGGGATGTCCAGTAGTTGTGAAAAATGTGTGAAAATGCAAGCCTTGCCTTATATTAATGCTAACGCTTTCCTCTAACATTGGTGAACGGAGGACAATATCACTGATAGAGATGGAGCAGCTGTTATACAGTTGAGATAGCAAAGATTAACCTGATTGGGTCTTCATCTTTAGATCCAGCTATTTGTGTCAGTCGGTAATGAGTTCACTCGGCAGCCATTGGCACGGGTGGCCCAGGAAATTTGGAGAGGGGCCAAATGTCCCTTGACTTTTGAAGGGAATTTCTTGTCCCAGCAGTGTTAGGATTGGAAAATCCTACCCCTGCAACGAAACTTCTGTTCTCCGCAGAGGTGACTCAAGGATGCCAACAGTAGTCAGCCTGGCATCAAACTACCTTGTAGACATCTGGTTGTAGTGAGTAAGTGGCCTAGGAATGAAGGTGACAGAAAATCAATTGCTTTACCCCAAGATCAGGCTGCATTTTATGTGCCTCTTCTGGGTGTGTTTTTTGCAGGGGTACATGTAAACAAGTGTGGGTGGTCACGTGTACTCAATCCACCACCTCTCCATCCATGCCCCATCACTCCCCCTAATTAACTAACCCCAATAATATGCTGCCCCTATCACATAAGTTTTACAATTGGGAAAAAGTAGGCAGCCTGATTTAAACTACATCTTGAAAGGGCAGGTAGGAATAGGGGCAGGGGGCAGTGTCTGGGATAGTTTCTATCTTTTGGGTTTTCCCTTTGTGGATCAGGGCTGCCTCCCCCCTCCCCTGCAACCACAAGATAGAATACACCCCCATTTCTTCCCGTCCACCTGCTTCTTTTAACCTAACACCCACATTCTCCCGCTTCCCCACCGCACATCCCCCACCTCCCTAACCTGCCAACCCTCTTCCCACAAGACCCCAAATGTACCTGTCGTTGGGATTCATTGGAACTTCTTCTTCCTGGCTGCAATCCCAGCAATGCCCGCTAACACACTCTGAACATTGCTGGGACCGATGGAGCTTCTGGCCAATTGAATTGGCACGGCAGTTCCCCGGGGTGGGACTTCACCTGCGGTGAAGGTTGGAAGTCGCACATTGGCCCTGTTAAGCCCATGCGCAGGGCTTTCTGGCTGCAGGGTGGGGTAGTGAGGGTCCCCCTACCCCTTCCCCTGTGTAATATTCATCTTTTATTGGGCTCCCATATTTGCACATCATACCACATGCATCATCATAAGAATTTAGAGTTATTTTTGTTCATGAGACAAGGACATCAGTGGCTGGCCAGCATTTATTGCCCATCCCTAGTTGCCCTTGTTCAGAGGGCAGTTGAGAGTCAACCACATTGCTGTGGCTCTAGAGTCACATGTAGGCAGATCAGTAACGCCAACAGATTTCCTTCCCTAAAGGATATTAATGGACCAGATGGGTTTTTCCAACAATCGACCATGGTTTCATGGTCACCAGTAGATTCTTAATTCCAGATTTTTTTTATTGAATTCAAATTCCACTATCTGCCGTGGCAGGATTTGAACCCGGGTCCCCAGAACATTAGCTGAGTTTGTGGATTAATGGTCTAGCAGTAATACAACTGTGCCACTGTCTCTCTAGACATCATAGAATCTCTACAGTTCAGAAGGAAGCCATTTGGCCCATCGAGACTGCAACAACCGCAATCCCACCCAGGCCTTATCCCCTTAATTCCACTTATTCACCCTCCCAGTCACCCTGACATTAAGGGGCAATTTTCTATGGCCAATCAATTGCATCTTTGGACTGGGGGAGGAAACCGGAGCACCGGGAGGAAACCCACACAGACACGGGGGGAATGTGCAAACTCCATACAGACAGTGACCTGCGGCCAGAATTGAGCCTAGGTCCCTGGACACTGTGAGGCCGCAGTGCTAACCATTGCGCCACTGTGCCACGTAGCTTCCTTTGGCCACCCTGGACTCAAACTCTCCGTGGAAGGTTTGCTTTGGTGAGTGTCAGACATTCTGGCTACCATGGCCAGCCCAACTCAGTTGTACTTTCTTGATGTGATGAGGGGGGTTTGGCCCATCAGCTGGAGTGAGCACCACAGTGTCGGCTATTTTGGCCTACCATCTAATCTTCAGGGAGAAAATGCAAGGTGAGAAAATCCTGAGTTGGCAACTCACCCAAAACTCGATTGTCTGTGATCCTTTCCTATTTGTAGCAGTATTTCCCGGGTGCAGATTGGCATTAACGTCACCTACAGATCCACTGGAATCTTGCCAAATGAGGGGTTGGTCACTTTCCCCTGGGAGGATGAACAATGGTCAGCATTGTGAATTATTATGCAAACAAAATAAAACGTGATAAGATGAGTGTTTTTTTTAATCACACAAGGAAATAATCTACTCCCCCCCCCCCCCCACCAAAAACCAACAACCCACACATTCCCCCCTTTCGCCTCCACCGCTTGTATATTATTCAACTTGGCTTAAACTGAGATATTCATAAAGGTCAAACAGTAGACATCTGAAACCGCTGAACATATGGAGCAATGTGAGTCAGTTAACATTTTCAATAGAACAGAATAGCTGTTATTTCACATACTTCCTTTGCATCTATTCTTGACTTGGAAATATATTGCCGTTCCTTCGCAGTCGCTGGGTCAAAATCCTAGAACTCCCTCCCGAACGGCATTGTGTCAACCCACAGAACATGGGCTGCAGCGATTCAAGACTGTCCTCTAAAGGGCAACTAAGGATGGACAGTAAATGCTGGTCAGTCAGCGATGTCCATGTCCCACAAATAAATAATAAAAAAGATTTTGCTGTAATAAGAGGTATTCTCATTAAAATGATATGAGTTGCAATGTCACTGACTGGACACTGGTAGCCAGTGCACCAAAGAAAGAAAGGATCGGTGAGTTGCTTTTGTGCTTGATGTCTTTCAAATCCCTTGTGCCATTTCAAGCAGGTTAACTGTGATACAACGGCAACTCTGTGATAACCCAGCACTAAACTCCAGGATGAGAGTTCTTTGAAGTCGTGGTGATCTATTCTCAGTGATAATACAATGGGGAATATGACTCAAGGATCTTGATCATCCACAAATCAAACCACAGAAGTTGAAGCCCAGTTGTTTATTGAGCAAGATGGGCCACTGTCCTGAAGTCTTACTGACTTAATAGAATCATAGAATCTTTGGCACGGAGAGAAGCCTTTCAGCCCAAACTGGTCCATGTCAACCAAAATGGCCATCTAAGCTAACCCCATTTCCCTGCATTTGGCCCATATCCCTTTCCGCCTTTCCTATCCATGTACCTGTCCAATGCCTTTTAAATGTTCCTGCCTCAACCACTTCCTCTAACAACTCATTCCACATACGTATCACCGTCTGTGTAAAAAAGTTGTTCCTCACATTCCCAATAATTCTTTTCCCTCTTAACTTAAATCTATGTCCTCTATTTCTCGATTCCCCAAACTGGGAAAAAGAATGCGTGCATTCACCCTATCCATGCCTCTCATGATCTTATACACCTCTATAAGATCACCTCAACAGTCTCCCATGCTCCAAAGAAAAAAGTCCTAGCCTGCATTATCTTCCTATAACTCAATCCCTTCAATCCTGGCAACATCCTTGTAAATTTCTTCTGTAATCTCTCCAGTTTAATAACATCATTCCTGTTTTGTCATTAATGGTTCCCTACTCCTGCCAGCCTTGCCCTTCACTTTAACAGGAACATATAGGCCCTGAACTCTAGCTATGCCGCTTTTAAAGGCCTCCTACTTGCCGGAGATCCCTTTGCCCTCAAACAAGCTACTCCAATCAACACTTGCAAGCTCCTGTCTAATTCCTCAAAACTTGCCTTGCCCCAATTTAGAAGTTTCCACTGCGGTCCAGTTTTGCTCCTCTCCATGACTATTTTAAAATTAATAGAACTATGGTCATTGGTCTCAAAGTGGTCCCCCATCATCACCTCAGTCACTTACTCTACCCTATTTCTCAAGAGTAGGCCAAATGTTGCCCTTTCCTGAGTAGGACCCTCCACATGCCTGAGGAAACTTTCCTGAACACACTAAACAACTTGCATCCCATCTAAGCCCTTGACACTACGGTTATCCCACCCTCTTTTGGGAAAATTAAAATCTACTATGACAACCCGATGACTCCTGCAAGTCTCTCCAATCTCTTTGCATATTTGTTCTTCTAATGGTTATTTGGGGGCCTAGAGTACAACCCCAGTAAGGTCACCATCCCCTTATTTCTTGGTTCCACCCTTGCTGGATGATCCTTTGATTATTTAATCTCTGATTACTGCCATGATGCCCCCCTTAATCAAGAATGCAACCCCCCCCCCCCCCCCTCTCTTTCCTGCACCTCTGTCCTGCCTAAAGCAGTTGTACCCTGGAACGCTAAGCTGCTAGTTCTGTCCTTCCCTTTGCCATGTTTCAGTTACAGCTATGATACCACAGTCCAATGTACCTATCCGTGCCCTGAGTTCATCAGCCCTCTTACATTGAAATAGATGCAATTTAATCCAACAGGTTTTCCCCACTCCCTGCTGTGGTCCTGTCTATCATGTCTATTCATACTTCCAAGAAATATTTTTAGGAAATCATTATTTTCTTGCCTGGCTAGCGAAACATATTTTGTGAGATACTACTCACTGTTCTCAAATTAATTAATTCTTATCTCACCCAGAGGGATGTCTTACCACAGGATGTGCAACGGAAATGTTTTGCGATTTCTGCATGGGGAAAGTTAGACTAAAGCCTTCAGTACACAGATTTACCCAGTAAATACAGGTTGAGAATCATTAATCCGAAACCCTCAGGGCTGACTGTAATTTAGACTCTTGGATGTTGCATTCCAATAGTAAAAGTCTAGGCTAGCTGTAGCCTAAAGTGAATGGATTAAAATCACTTCAGTGCAAGAGGAGGCCACTTGGCCCATCGAGCCTGCACTGACAACAATCCCACCCAGGCTCTATCCCCGTAACCCCACATATTTACCATGCTAGTCCCCCTGACAATAAGGGAAAACTTAGCATGGCCAATCAACCTAACCCGCACATCTTTAGACTGTGAGAAGAAACCGGAGCACCCAGAGGAAACCCACGCAGACAAGTGAGAATGTGCAAACTCCGCACAGACATCCAAGGCTAGAATTGAACCTGGGTCTCTGGTGCTAACCACTGTGCCACCATGCCACCCCAATGGCTATATGTCCCCCTTTTTCATTGACCTATGACATCTGGCAGCCCCACCCAATGCCACTGGCCAAACACAGCTGGGGGCCCCAGTGCCACTGGCCAATCACAGCCGGGGACTGCAGTGCGAGTTGTCAATCACAGCTGGGGCCCCAGTGCCACAGCCAATCACAGCTGGTGACCCCATTGCCACTGGCCAATCACAGCTGGGGACCCAGCTGAATAATAAACGCAAGGCACTTGGACGAAGTTTCTTTTTGACATTTTCACCAGAAAACAAACCAGACAAACAACTTGATTTCCTGTGCTAAAGGTCAGTGAGATTAAAAGAAAAGTTTCTTTTAGAAATGTTCAGTTTTCAGATTTATGGATTAACAATACTCTGAATCATGAGAACATTTTAAATAATATATGACAAAAGGCCCTACTTCAGTGGTTCCACATTCAGACATCTCATTGTTTTGCTGCAGGGATTGACCCAAATGCACTTGCGGAGTTTTCCTGTTAATTGAACTTTTTTCCTTTACTGGAAGTTATGTTTACAAGCTTTGCTGCAGATGCGAGGCCAAGTTCGAGTCTAAGCCTCTACCAATGTAGGCCACAGACACTGTTCCTGGAACAATCACCCATGGGTCACAAAGAGGTGATCAAAGTCAATATGTTCCTCACATTGAATGTTGTGGTTTAGTACTTTTTCCTCTCAAAACTTATGCAATATTTAATCAGAGCATTTACGCAACTGAAAAGCTGCAGGTGTTTCATATGTTACAGCAGTCTACTTAGATTCTCACTAATTATTCCATCTTTTCTTTTATATTTCAAAATTCTTCTTCTTAGTGTACTTATTGTGCGTATATGTGTGTGTCTGTGTGGATGGATGGAGAAGCTCAAAAGTCACTACTCCACGATGTGACTCAACTAATTGAAGTCAAATTTAAAATGGGATTGTGTGGGGTGATTTTAACCTAGCCTGTCTGATGGAAAACTGACAGCTCTGCCCAAGACCACAAGAAACTACAAAGGGTTGTGAACGTGGCCCAGTCCATCAGACAAACCAGCCTCCCTTCTATTGACTCTGTCTACACTTCCCGCTGCCTTGGAAAAGCAGCCAGCGCAATCAAGGACCCCATGCACTCAGGACCAGAGGGCAGGATTTTCCATGAACAAGCGCCACAAAGTCGGAAATTCCTGGCTGAGCTCAACGGACCTTTGCATGGTCTGTGTCCCGCCTGCTATGATTCCCAATGGTGGGTAGAATGGGAAAATTCCACCTATATTCTCTTTCACCTGCTTCCATTGGGAAAAAGATACAAAAGCCTGAGGACACGTACCAGCCGACTCAAGGACAGCTTCTTCCCTGCTGCCACCAGACTTTTGAATGGACCTACCTCATATTAAGTTGATCCTTTTCTACACTGTGGCTATGATTATGATTCTGTATTCTGCATCCCCTCCTTCTCCCCTATGTACTCGATGAAGGGTATGCTTTGTCTGTATAGCATTCAAGAAATAATATTTTTCACTGTAGTCCAATACATGTGGCAATAATAAAGCAAATCAAATCAAATCAAAAACCTATGGCGGAGATTCTCTGGCCCCCCTGTGATGTGTTTTTTGGTGGCGAAAGATGGCATGTCATTGGCTGGTGGTGGGATCCTGTGGTTCTGCCATCCCACGCTGCTGGGAAACTTGACATGGGGGCAAGTCGTGGGAGGGACTGGAAGATCCTGCCAGTGTGAAGAGCTGGAAGATTTTGACCTGTGTGTTTGATATGCAGTCACGTCACTTCATTGTCTTCAATGGGAGGTCTCCTGGTGCAATGGTGGAAACATAGAAACATAGAAGATAGGCCCTTTGAGCCTGCTCCACCATTCATCACAATCATGGCTGATCATCCAGCCCAATATCCTAATCCTGCTTTTCCCTGTAACCTTTGACCCATTTGCCCCAAGTGCTATATCTAGCTGCCTCTTGAATGCATTCAACGTTTTGGCATCAACTGCTTCCTGTGATAATGAATTCCACAGGCTCACCATTCTTTGGGTGAAGCAATGTTTCCTCACCTTCATCCTAAATGGTCCACCCCGTATCCTCAGACTGTGGCTTCTGGTTCTGGATTCCCTGACCATTAGGAATACCCTCCCTGCATCTACCCTGTCAAGTCCTGTTAGAAGTTTATAAATCTCTATGAGATCCCCCATCATTAGTCTGAAGTCCAGTGCAAACAATCTGAACCTAGTCAATCTCTCCTCATACATCAGTCCCACCATTCCTGGAATCAGCCTGGTAAACCTTCGCCGCACTCCCTTGAGAGCAAGAACATCCTTCTCAGAAAAGGAAATGTCCCTACCACTTGGCCAGAAGCTCTGGGTTTAAATCCAATGCCAGGACTTGTTGGCCACAGATGGAGGGTTCATAATAGGGTTCGAGTCTTATAATCACTTGGGAATCCTTCCATCATTTCTCCACTGTACCTCAAAGGGTGAAAGATAATGTGAATGTGAGGAGACGCCTAAAATAAATTGACGTAAATGGACAAGGTATAAAATGTCAACTACTTCATTTCTCATGGCACTGACTTCTGAACACTGTGAGTAACATGTCAATCTGTGACAGAATTTTATAAATTATGGAATGAGAAATGACTATTCCACCCATCTTTAATGACTCACATACAAATTAAACACCACAGTCTGCGGATCATCTTATTTCCTGTTCTGAATGAACCGATGCTCACTTGACAATAACTTGAGCAGAAGATCATAAAATGACTACATTTTACCAAGCCTTGAGTGCAATTAGGGAGGCCTGGCTGGCATAGTGGTTAGCACTGCTACCTCACAACACCAAGGACACCAAGTTCAAATCCAGCCACAGGTGACCCTCTGTTAGATTCTCCTGATGTCTGTGTGGGTTTCCTCCAGGTACTCCAATTTCCTCCCACTGTCCAAAGATGTGCAGGTTAGGTGTATTATCCATGTTCAATTTGCCTTTTGTGTCCCAAGATAGGCAGGTTAGGGGGATTAGCAGGGTAAATACGTTGGGTCCTGGGCGTAGGGCCCGGCTGGGATTCTCTGTCAAAGAGTCGGTGTAGGCCTGATGGGCCAAATACCCTCCTTTGTACTAATTGGATTCTGTGTTTCTATGGAAAGATGAGATTTGATTGTTCAGTGAAGTAGCATCATTAATGTGTTGAATAATATAAGAGAACTAATATAACATCACAAATATAATACTTGTTATCTCTTCATTTGGATGCCCGATGGATTTTGCAGCCTGTCATCTGCAACATCCTGAACCCTTAGCCATAACTTTAGACAGATGTGATATATTGCTGGCTGACATAAAGAGAACTGCCTGTTGCCAAAGTGGCTGATAGAAGCTATTATTTGAAAATCAGTATCTCAAGAAACTAACATCAAAACATCGCTTTGTATTAAAAGAAAATGCTCTCTCCTGCCAGCCACACAAGCTTTGGTACTTTAATTCTGAGTCACACATTTATATGCACCAAGTCAATCAAAGTTAACGTCAACCGCCTCATAATGGGGGCTTCTTGAATACTAACATGAAGCTTAACATGTTTATAGGTTGGCCGGGATTCTGTGACCTTGCCCGTGGCTGGCGTACTCCAGACTTGTTGCTGTGAATGGAGATTTGGCTGAGCGTCAGATTGTCACTGGCAGTGGCAGAGGGCTGTGCGAGCCGGCAGAATTCCGGCCATTGTTTCTCCACCAACTATTTTAACAGAGGTGGTTAGCTATGTGTTAACGCCTCTATTACTATAACACACAAAGAATCACATATGTGTTAATGTTTGAACGTTCTCATTTCAAGATAGACATGACTAATAGCCAGCGGGAAAGTTTGCTGGAGACGTTTGAGTCTCTACAAAACGAAGTGCCTTAAGTGCTTGTGTGAGAAGGCATTTCTGCATCAATTTGATGGAACATTTTTATTTAACAGTTATAGTCAAATCATTAACACAGCGCCAACTATCACTGTGGGAAGCCTCTTGTACGTGATCCTGTCATGTTGCTATCATCTTCACAATTCAAAAATTGAATCCAGTAAACTACTTTGAATTAAATGAGTAGACTTGCTGGCACGGTGGTTAACACTGCTGCCTCACAGCTCCAGGGACCTGGATTCCATTCTGGCCTTGGGTGACTGTGTGGAGTTTTCAAGTTGTCCGTGTGGGTCCCTCTGGGTGTTCCAGTTTCTTCCCATAGTCCAAAGATGTATGGATTAGGGTGGGTTGGCCATGCTAATGGGTTAGGTGAGTTGCCCCTTAGTGTCCCAAGATGTGAAGATTAGGTGGAATTCTCATCCTTGTTTCCAAATTCCCCATTATACTCAGTGCTCCCTATCTCTGTGACCTCTTCCAGCCTTACAACTCTCTGAAGTATCAGTGCGGCTCTACTTTTGGCTTCTTAGGCATCCCCAAATTCAGTTGCTTCATCATTGGTTTCCATGCCTCCAGAAACTTAGACCCCAAGTTGCGGAATTCCCTTCCTAAACCTTTCTGCCTGTCAATCTCTCATTTCTCCTTTAAGATGCTCCTTAAAGGGGAAAGTGGGATCAGGTTATTGAGTTGGATGATGAGCCTTGTTAACAGTAAATGGCAGAGCAGGCTTAAAGGGCCAAATGGTCTCCTCCTGCACCTGTTTTCTAAGCTTCTGTATTAAAGCTTAGCTCTTTGGCAAAACTTACTATCTGCCCTGAAATCTCCTTGTGTAACTCAGCATCAAATGTTGGAAGTTGCCCGTTCAGCAACTTGGGATGTTTTATAGCCTTTAAGGCTCTATGTAAATGCAAGTTATTGTGACCATCTTTATAGATCAGTCTATGAGTAGCACGAGCCTGGGATTGGAATAAATTCTCCCTTTGATGTTCTGCCCTATTGTTGAAGATTTAGTCCATGATCCACTGGTCGCTGTCTGAAACTTTGAACAGCAGAAACCCTTTGTGTGTGAGTTTAAACAATGATTGCTATTAGACTAATTGATTCATGGGTCAGAAGAAAAGGGGGTTGAAATCCAAGCCTAGGACCTGCATACAAACTCACTCCAGAAAGAGTGACTGGATGGACATCAGGGACTTACTTGCCCTTTAAAGGTCAAGTCTTAAGACAGGGGGAGGTGATGGCCTAGTGGTATTATTGCTAGACTATTAACCCAGAAACTCAGCTAAAGTTCTGGGGACCTGGGTTCAAATCCCACCATGGCAGATGGTGGAATTTGAATTCAATAAAAAAAAATCTGGAATTAAAAATCTACTGATGAAACCATTGTTGATTGTCTGGGGGGAAAAAACCCATCTGGTTTAGGTAAGGAAATCTGCTGATCTTACCTGGTCAAACTATGTGATTCCAGAGCCACAGCAATGTGGTTGACTGTCAACTGTCCTACTAGGGATGGGCAATAAATGCTGGCCAGCAGTGGTGCCCATGTCCCATGAATGAATTTTTAAAATATGTCTTTGAGGCCAGTTTTAATCTCCAAATTGTTGATTTTAGCTGACTCGACAAAGAGACCTTCCTGGTTTATGTGGCTGGGTTTTGGGCAGGACATTGGTCTATTGGTTCTGAAACATCTTCCAAATTTTTTGCAGCCTTTAAAAGGTTAATATAGGTTTAAGCGCACAAGAGTTCATTTATGAGACACTTGATGCCTCGTAAAAGGGAGCACTCTGGAGGCATGGTAATTCTGAATACAATGAAACGTTGACACACATCAAATTTAATTGTTTTATTCCACAGGAGCCAGATGTGATGAATTTCCTACCAGAAAGACAGACTAGAAATGTCTCCAACTGTTTTCATTTGCAGATAAGATTTTTTAGCAGTTAGAAATATTCAACTATTAATTAATTGAGAATGTCCGCGGAGTGAATTTGAGGTGTTAAGAAAGATAACCTATAGCGCTGAAGCATATTACTCGAAGACTCAAACCAGCCTTTTCACACCATTCCTCATGAGCTGAAGAATTAGTCTTCATTTTTCTTTCTATATTATGGACCTACTGCATATCTTTATGTCCTAAGCTTAGAAGGAACACAATTCTTCTTGGTCTAATCATCGTGGCAAGGTTAGGGAGTTTGCAGGTAATTTTAGAAAGTGAAAAGCAATGTTAACATTCAGATTTACACCCAATAACCTCTCTACTTGAAAGGTTGAAATATTAAAACATAAAAGATAGGAGCAGGAAGAGGCCATTTGGCCCTTTGAGCCTGCTCCGCTATTCATCATGATCCTGGCTGATTGTCCAGCTCAATTGCCTAATCCTGTTTTCTTTCCGCATCCTTTAATCTCACTCCCCCAGCTGCTATATCTAGTCGTTTCTTGAATACTTTTAATGTTCTGGTGTCAACTGCTTCCTGTGGTGATGAATTCCAGAGGCCCACCACTCCTTGGGTGAAGAAATCTCCTCATCTCCGTCCTAAATGCTCTACCCCGAATCCTCAGACAATGACCCCTGGTTCTGAATATGAGATTAAGGTCATAAAAACACAGAAATGTAGAAAATGGATGCAGGAGTGGGCCATTCGGCTCTTCAAACTTGCACCACCATTCAATATGACCATGTTTTTCTCTTTTACTCCACAGGTGCGTCGGTCCACCTTGTTGTCTAACGAGAGACATACACGCGGTGGGTTGTGCATGGGCTGCTCTTAGATGTTTCGAGAGTAGCCTAGTACTTCACGTCGTTTGTGTACGCTTAAACTGGACCAGCAGATGGGCACCACGACAGCTCAGTGACTATCACTGTTTGCTGTGCAGATACATGGATTTGGGCCAGTATCTGTGGGAGTTTGCGCATTCTCCCCATGGTTGCGTGGGTTTCCTCCGGGTGCTCCGGTTTCCTCCCACACCCCCAAAGATGTGCTCTTAGGCTGATTGGTGTAACAAATTGTCCCTAAATTATTCTCCCCTCAATCTGGTTTCCAACGTGGGTGCCATAAGCATAGACATGGGTCAAGGGTGGAGGAGGAAAAGCACAATATTAAAATGGCGGCATGGGCTCGTTGGGCAGAAGGGCCTGTTTCCCGTGCTGTGTTCTTTGTTCTTTGGTTGATTATGCACTTTCAGTATCCCACTCCCACTTTCTCTCCATACTTCAAAATCCTGTTAGCTGCTCCCTCGTGAACACATTTTGATTTGATTTGATTTATTATTGTCACATGTATTAGTATACAGTTAATTTAGTGAAATGGCCACCAGCAGCTTTCTGTGGTAGGGAATTCCACAACTCTTTGAGTGAAGAAGTCCTTCCACATCTCAGTCCTGAATGGCTTACCCCTTATTCTTAGACTGTGACCCCTAGTTCTGGACTTTCCCAACATTGGGAACATTCTTCCCACATCCAGTCTGTCCAGTCCCATTAGGATTTTACATGTTTCTATGAGATCCCCTCTCATTCTTCTAAATTCCAGTGAGTACAAGTCCAGTCGATCCAGTCTCTCTTCATATGCCCTTCAATACATGCTAGAGTGCTGCTCTGAGGGTGTAATCACATTACAGTGGCAGCACCTATGCAATGTTGTGTGACTCCGAGTCTACACTACAGGGCTATTCTCAACCTTGCCGTGCCTGGCTCTGATCAATTCCAGAGAATAGCGTGTGGACCTAAATCAGTTCTGCGCCCAGCGTCAAACAACTTACAATTCTCCCAGCTCCTTTCTAAACTGGATCACACCCTGAAAGGCCACAAGGCTGATTAGCATCTTTAAAGTAGCATTTAAATATGCATAGTCAGTTTGACTCCCAGCGCACAGGAATCTCTGGCCGCCACTGGCACAGACCTGTCACTGTGGCCATGTCGGGGGTCTCAGAGGCCATTGAAACCCCAAGCGGGTGGGGGCATGGCTGGGTGGTGCCCATCAGGAGGACCCCGATGTTGACAACCCATGCCAGGTAGGGGGTGGGGGAAAGATGCTACTGATAGATTTGGGGGAGGAGTAGGTCCTGCTGCCCACTGGGGGGATTGAGGAGGTCTCCCAGTGCACCGTGAGATCAGGACAACCTTGCAAATCGCAGCCCAAACGCTCTAATGCCGGGCTCACCGGTGTGTTTAGGCACCAGTGCAGACTCGATGGGCCGAATGGGCACCTCTGCACTGTAGGGATTCTATGATCCCGTGATTCATCCTCAACCAAGAGGACGAAGAAGATTAAAATTCAGGAAGCGTAGTGGAGGATATGCCCCTGTCTACATCAATGGGGACAAAGTAGAAATAGTCGAGAGCTTCAGGTTTTTAGGTGTCTAGATCGCCAAAACCTGTCCTGGTCCCCCCATGCTGACACTATAGTTAAGAAAGCCCACCAACACCTCTACTTTCTCAGAAGACTAAAGAAATTTGGCAAGTCCGCTACAGCTCTCACCAACATTCACAGATGCACCATAGAAAGCATTCTTTCTGGTTGTATCACAGCTCGGTGCGGTTCCTGTTCTGCCCAAGACCACAAGAAACTATAAAAGGTCGTGAATGTAGCCCAATCCATCATGCAAACCAGCCTCCCATCCATTGATTCTGTCTGCACTTTCCACTGCCTCGGCAAAGCTGCCAGCATAATTAAAGACTCCACACACCTTGGACATTCTCTCTTCCACTTTTTTCCATCGGGAAAACAATATCAAAGTCTGAAGTCATGGACTGCCTCAAAAACAGCTTCTTCCCTGCTGCAATCAACTATTGGATAGTTTGGACAATCTCGCATTAAGTTGATCTTTCTCTGCACCCTAGCTATGACTGTAAAACTACATTCTGCACCCTCTCTTTTCCTTCCCTATGAACGGTATGCTTTGACTGTATAGCCTACAAGAAACAATATTTTTCACTGTGTACCAATACGTGTGCCAATAATAAATCAAATCTGATCAAATCTGCCCATTCATTGCACTGTGGGACAGCACCTGAAGGGTGCATCCCATTTTTGACCCTCACAGATTTAATCTGAGTATATTGCTACTAAACATCCGATGTGAACGTGCTGTCAGGAGCCTGGGTAAAGCCTTACAAGAGTTTTTACATCCCCGGGATTGAAATTTAGCCAATCGGCTAAGGACTTATCTTCAACAGCGATATATCTATTCCTCCGAAGGATCACTTTATTCACGTAGAGGCAAGATTTGAGAGTCGACATTGCTTTGGTTTGAACTCACCTACCTTGGCAATGTTAGGGACAGGAAATCAGCCAAGGCTGGGCTTGGCAGCGATGCCCCCTATCAGTGAACTGGCTAGCAGCACCCGTTGTGATACATGAATGATGATAACTTGGGCGAGGGCAGGATGGGTGATGGGCACACGTAAGCAGGGGAAGGGGAGAAATATAGAATCCCTACAGTGCAGAAGAAGGGAATTCGGCCCATCAAATCTGCACTGACTCTCCAAAAGAATATCTGACTCAGGTTCATCCCCCTCCCCATCAGATTTACCATGGCTCACCTACTCAACCTACACATCTTTTGACACCAAGAGGCAAGATGCCAAGAGGCCATTTAGCATGATTAATCCACCTAATCTCTGTCGCAGAAAATTGCGACGTCATTCTGGAGCTGATGCTTATACTGTGGACAGTGCGCCTGGGGATTAATACTGAGGCCACTAGATGGCACTCTGTTTGCACCAGTCACACATGTTTATGAGGGTAAATATGGCTTAATATGACACACAGAATTATTCCATCATAGCTGCTTAATACAGAAGGAAAGGTGTTGGAAGATTCACCTTCCACTAGTAAAGAGAATCTTTTGCACACTTAGTTCAAACATCAGAAGTCAAGAAATGTAAGGAAAAGGTTTTAAAGTTGAGAATGGAGCCAGTTCAGTGTGCTCTGGGATGTCCTGTGCATGTACATTTGTGAAATAGAGTAGTTCAGAAACTATCAATAAAGTTTATTTATTAACGTCACAATTAAGCTTACATTCACACAATGAAAATCCCCTCATCGCCACATTCTGGCGCCTGTTCAGGTACACTGAGTGAGAATCCAGCATGGCCAATGCGCCCTAACCAGCACGTCTTTCGGACTGTGGGGGTAGCCGGTGCACCCGGAGGAAACCCACACAGACACGGGGAGAACATGCAGATTCTACACATACTGTGCCCCAAGCCAGGAATCGAACCTGGATGCCTGGCGCTGTGAGGCGGCAGTGCTAACCACTGTGCAGCCCCTGATGTTAAGGAAAAGTGAGACAGCAAATAGTAATGATAAATGAAACATCTGAAGTGAGTAAACTTGAATGACTCCTACAAACAACGAGGGTGGAAATGAATGTTAAATTGAGGTCTGTGGAAGATGTCTTAATTTGATTTATATAAAAATTACAGAAGCATTCATGAGCAGAGCTATGTGGGACCCTTATCCCCACCCCCCGGCCCCCCACCATCGCCCCACACCCTCCAATCCAGGTTCTCAGTGCGCTATCTGCAGGAACAGGTGAATCTATGGTCGTGCTAACGGACTGAGGGAGCCTGTTCCGGGAAAGCAAACACAGACAGCACAGCCAGCCGTTCACTTCACTTTCCGCCTACACTAATATTTATGTCTCCTTATTCCACGGTGCAACTGGCAGCTGAGCTGGAAGTAAAAAAAAGAGGGGGGAAGAGTAAACCGCTGAGTTCCCTCTCCTTAGCTAGAGGCAGTGCAATTATTTGGCATAACAACCTGGCTTTGGTGAGACTGGGAAGGAAATGTGTCTGGCCCGGATCCAGTCCATCAAAATGATAGAAAATAACTGAAAGGACTTGATAACCACAGACTTGATTAGCTCCATAAGTGGTACTTGTTACCACTTAAGGAACCAATCAAATCCACCTGTGCGAAAACCATGGGCCGGATTTTAAATCATCCCAAAACCATAAAATCCCATCCAAGATCAATGGACCTTTCTATAGTCTGCGTCTCGCTCGCTCCGAGACACCCAAAAAGTCCAGCCAATGTCCCGAGTCTTTGACTTGAGGTTGTACTTCATGAGCGTACATGAGATCAGGATTTATTTTATACTCCGTCTTGTCTCGAAATCATTGTGGGAAGGTTATTGATGGAAAAAAGAATATTTCCCGCCCAATGTTATTTTTCCCGACTAGCTTATGATTGTTCTTGGAAAATGCACAATCGAACGAGAAATGCAATCCAACTGGTCACTATAGGATGATGATGCAATGGGTCCTAACATTACCCAAGAGAGGTAAAGCGGCATAGAGATTATCACTACTGCCTCATGACGTCAGGGACATGGGCTCGATTCCCGGCTTGGGTCACTGTCTGGATCACCAGTCACTACAGGATGCCAATAGGGTGTCAGATTTAGCAACCCAGTCATTTCCAAAGACCTTGCATATAAATATATATAAAGCAGTTCTCATGACATTCCATGGCCACAATTGAGTTATTTTGAAGTGTCGCCACTATTCTAAGCTTGGCAAATCCAGCTATCCATTTGCAAGGTCCCACATTTAGCGAGATTATTTGTTTTAAGTCAGGTTGATTGGGGGATAAATCAGGGTCAAGCTCCCTGATTCATCTTTGAAAAGTACCATGGGATTTTTACTTCCTGAGTAGGCATGCAAAGTCTTCGTTTAATGTCTCATATACAATGCTGCACTGAAGTATCGGCTAGATTATGCACTTAGGAACCTGGAGTGGGAGCTGAACCCTGTGACCCCTTGACACAAAGGCGCTACCTCTGAGCCTTGCCTGATGCCTGAAGAATGATTATCAGCAGATTTTTCTGAGTAAGTCCGGGAGTGATCTTTTTCTTCACGTGGACTTATCATTCAAGGCAGAAACCGTACTCATTAAAACATTTATCAAAAGCGCAACACTGCTTAAATGGTGTACAGGCATGAAAGCAGTTTGTGAGCCTGTCTTATACTGGCACCTCAATGTGCATGTGTGTGCACAAACATAATCATAGAAACCATACAGTACAGAAAGAGGCCATTCGCGCCATCGAGTCTGCACCAACCACAATCCCACCCAGGCCCTATCCCTACATATTTACCCACTAATCCCTCTAGCCTATGTATCTCAGGACAATAAGGGCAATTTTTAGCATGGCCAACCAACCTAATCCGCACATCTTTGGACTGTGGGAGCAAACTGGAGCACCCAGAGGAAACCCACGCGGATGCAAGGATAATGTGCAAACTCCACGCAGACAAGTGACCCAACCTGGGAATCGAACACATGTCCCTGGAGCTGTGAAGCAGCAGTACTAACCACTGTGCTACAGTGCCACCCCATATGCACACACAGAGCACCTTACTACATCTTAGTGCAGCTTATTTGGTGATTGGGAAGGTGGAAATTGCATCTCATTTTCACCCCTCCACACCTTCCACCTGCTCTCAGGCACACCTTACTTGATGGCTCTATACCAGTGAAGCAACTTCATACTGGACAGTGCATTAGCTGAGAAAGCTCTTTGAATGTGTGTGTGTGTGTGTGTGTGTGTGTGTGTGTGTGTGTGTGTGTGTGTGTGTGTGTGTGTGTGTGTGTGTGTGTGTGTGTGTATACAACCGACCGCGCACATGAAACAGCAAGATATCAGCCACTCACACTATTATTTGCAAAAGTGTTCATTTCAGATCCACACTTAAGATTGCTGAATGTTAAACATTGACTAAATACTAACTCTTACGCAACAAAGGTGAAAGGCAGGGAGACTATAAAGGGTGCAGCAAGAGGGAAGTAGCCCCCCCCCCCTCCCCTTCCCCCAACCCTGTTTACATTTCCACATTCTGCAGCGCTGCAGAATATTATATATCACTGCTTTATGCTGGCCTTTTCAATCAGCAGTCACATACCTCACACATCTGTGGGCGGGTGAGGGGGATGGGCAGTTCCAAAACAGCCCACGCAAACGGGGGAGTTCAGAGCCATAAAAGCAACTTTGCCCTGTATTTTTTTTTCTGAAAAGAATGCTTGCTGTCAGGCACAAGACAGGGCAAGGCAAGGCAGGTCAGACACATAGAGAGGCAGTGCAAACTGTGCGCAAAAGGCAAAAGAGATTGTGAAAATCTGTTTTCCTTCCATCCCGTCAGTAGGGACTCTGCAGCAAGATCTGAGGCGTGCTGAGGTTGCTTTTCTGTCTCGTTTGGCCCCCATAGTACCTGTGGGAGGTAGACACTGGCATCAGTTTTCATTTTTGGATATTTCTATCCGCGTTGAACTGGATCAGTCCCGTGCAATGGGAGTTTGCTGGAAATGCACCTTTACAAACAGAGTTAAAAGTTACAAAACTCCTGTACTCATGGCTGGCAGGAGTGGTTAGAGGCGGGTCGTGGATTTCAGAAATGTACAAAAAAAGATGAAGCTCTTTTAAATTTTAATAGCAGCACATTCATGGTCAATTATTATTTATTAGTCACAAGTAGGCCTACATTCACACTGCAATGAAGTTAATGTGAAAATCCCTGAGTCGCCACACTCTAGTGCCTGTTCCGGTACACTGAGGTAATTTAGCACAGCCGATTCACCTAACCCGCACATCTTTTGGACTATGGGAGGAAAACAAAGCACCTGGAGGAAACCCACGCGGACAATGTGCAAATTCCACATAGACAGTGACACAAGCCAGGAATCGAACCCAGGTCCCTGGCATTGTGAGGCAGCTGTGATAACCACTGTGCCACCATGCTGCCTTATCTCTCCTGGGTAGTATCACGAACAATTGCATCATCATTTGTGAGGAGGCGATGGCCTCAGGGTATTCTTCATGGACTATTAATCCAGAAAATAGAGATCGAATCCCGCCATGGCAGATGGTGGAATTTGAATTCAATAAAAGATATCTGGAATAAAGAATCTACTGATGACCATAAAACTATTGTCGATTGTCAGAAAAGCCCATCTGGGTTTACTAATGTCCCTTAGGAAAGGAAATCTGTCATCCTACAGAGCCACAGCAATGTGGTTGACTCCCAACTGCCCCCGGTAACTAGGGATGGACAATAAATGCTGGCCAGCCAGCGACGCCCATGTCCCATGTATGAATTTTTAACAATCGCAGTAAATGACTATTCACACTAAAATATGATGACATAAACTGGAGAACTTTATTGAGGGACAGAGCCTCCTCCCACACTCCATACCGCCCCACCCCAGGGCCACAGACTACACACACACATGTGAAATGTAGGTGATAAATGGATCTTGTTTGGCTAGGCCCCTAACAGTTAAAGAGCTTGCTTAGGCTCTTGAGTGAAGGATGCTGGTTGGAGAGGGTGGTTTGGGATGTGGGAAATCATTGCAGAAAAGAAGAGGTGAAAACTGGAACAAGAAGTCTTATGTGTCTCATAACCAAAACAACATGCCAGCAATGAACAGACATCTCTTACATCTTGCATTGCTGTGATGCTATTAACAGAAACTGTATCAGATAATATGTATCCCACATTTGCATATTATTGCGACATGACCACCCACATGAGAATGAAATTGCATTTATTTACCACCTTTCCTGACCCCAGGATGACCCAGAGTAATTTGCAGGCCATTAAGCATGAAGGCCCCACCTTCTCAACTTTCCTCTTTTTCAACCCCTCAGATTAAATCCCCACTGATCTATCCTGTCACCCAAAGGGGAGAGCAGCCCATGGCCATCTGGGACTATGGCAATTTTAAGCACCTTTTGACATTTGCCCACTGCTTTACTGCAGGAAATGCAGCAGACAAGCTGTGCACAGCAAGATCCCAAACTGCGGCACAGTGGTTAGTATTGCTGCCTCAGAGCTCCAGAGACCCGGGTTCAATTCTGGCCTTCGGTGACTGTGTGGAAACTGCACGTTCTCCCTGTGTCTGCGTGGGTTTCCTCTGGGTTTCCTCTCACAGTCCAAAGGTGTGCAGGTTAGGTGGATTGGCCATGCTAAATTGTCTTTGTGTCCCCAAGATGTGAAATAGATGGATTAGCCATGGCAAATGTGTGTGGTTATCAGGATAGGGTGGGGGAGAGGGCCTGGGTCAGAGAGTCGGTGCAAATTTGATGGGCTGAATGGTCTCTTTGTCACTGTGAGGATTCTGTGAAACAGCAATGTGACACTGATCAGATAATCTAACCTAGATATTGATTGAGAGGTAGATGTTGAACAGAGTGGTGACACAGTGGTTAGCACAGGTGTCTCACAACATCAGAGACCTGGGTTCAACTCCCAGCTTAGATCAATATTTGTGTGGAGACTGCACGTTCTCCCCATTTCAGTGTGGGTTTCCTCTGCATGCCCCGATTTCCTCCCACAATTATCCATAGTTCCATTATGGGCTGAACGGCCTTCTTCTGCACTGTAGGGATTCTACAATTCTATGACCCCCCCGGTACTTCTTACCGCTGTCTTCGGTGTGACCCGGTGGTCTTTTCTCCTTTATCTTGCTGCCCATGGTTAATGGGTTGAAAGTGGAAATGATGGAACATTGGCCCACTTTACTTCCCTAACCAGAACTGCAGCTTCCCCAGTTGGTACACACACACACACACACACACACACACACACACGCCCATCACAAAGAAACAGCAGAGGATAGAGATTAGAAACATAAAAACAGAAATACTGGAAAAGCTCAGCAGGTCTGGCAGCATCTGTGGAGGCAGAAACAGAGTTAACATTTAGAGTCCAAGTATGATTCTTCTTCAGAACAAAAGAAAGGTGGGAATGTGATTCTGTTGAAAAAGGAAGTGGTGAGGGACAGGTAGAGCAAAAAGGAAAGTCAAGTATAGCTAGAGGGATCAAATCATTAAGATGTCATGGAACAACAGGCAATGAGAATGGTAATGATAGTATTAGAGACACAAAGTGTTAGTGCAGAGTAAGTATTAATAGCAAAATAAGGGTCCAAGTATATTCATTAGTCACAAGTAAGGCTCACATTAACATTGCAATGGAGTTACTGTGAATTCCCCTAGTCACCACAAGCTGGCAACTGTTCGGGTCAATGCACCTAACCAGCACATCTTTTGGACTGTGGGAGGAAACCGGAGCATCCAGAGGAAACCCACGCTGATACAGGGAGAACGTGCAAACTCCACACAGACAATGACCCAAGCTGGGAATTGAACCCGGCTCCCTGATGCTGTGAGGCAGCAGATTGACAACAGTAAATCAAATCAAAATCAAAGACACACATTTCATGCAGGACAACCTTTGGTTTCAGCTGCCAGCAACAAGGAAATTGGTTGCAAAGCATTACTGTCTAGTCTACAGTCTGACGCCTGAAACTTTTAGCATAACCCTTATGCAGCCACACCTTCGTATCCTACACCTTCAGCCTTGGCCAAGGCTGCTGATAAGTTCAAATCCTTTTCTATGCCCTCCAGAGCTTTCTCTTTTAGTTTTCTCCTTCTCTCTGTGACACTCCTGCTTTCATTGCCTGTATATAGCGCTTCAAGAGGGCAGCTCCCCACCACCACTTCCGCAAGAGCAACTAGGGATAGGCAATAAATGCTGGCCTAGCCAGTAATGCCCACATCCTGTAAACGAAGAAACAAAACCACTTTGACTCACACACTTGTTTTGTCCCTTGCCCTGCTGCCATTTGAGTTGGTAGCTGGGGTGTGAATAATTATGCAAATAATATTAGACTGGAAAATTGAATGCTCTTTACATATGAGATTCAGGAGGTCTCTAAAGCAGTACAATCCAAATTAAAACTGACGTACACCTGAAAATGAAACGCAGCCTTGCTCCAAGCCTATAAACTCCTGTCAGCTTCCATTTCTATTGTACTGAATTCAAAAACTTGTGTTTCCTTTTGATACAGCGTGTGAGCACTGAGAAAAGTGAGTTAGCCTCGGAAGGGTTCTGTTGCAGTCAGTAACTTGTAGCTCTCTGCTCAACAACTTTTCCAATCCTAACTGTTCTTCATTCTTCACCCTAACCCTAGCTGTCCAACAGTGTGCAGGTTAGGTGGATTGGCCATGCTAAATTGTCCCTTAGTGTCAGGGGGATTAGCAGGGTAAATACATGGGGTGACAGGGGTAGGGCCTGAGTGGGATTGTTCATAGAATCTCTACAGTGCAGAAGAAGCCATTCAGCCCATCGAACCTGCACCGACTGCACATACTCTGACACAATGAATCTTACTCAGGTCCTCTCCCCTGCCCTATCCCTGTAATGATGTGGAGATGCCACTGTGGGGTAAACACAGTAAGAAGTCTCACAACACCAGGTTAAAGTCCAACAGGTTTATTTGGTAGCAAAAGCCACAAGCTTTCGGAGCACTGCTCCTTCGTCAGGTAAGTGGGAGTTCTGTTCACAAACAGAGCACATAAAGACACAAACTCAATTTACAAAATAATGGTTGAAATACAAATCTTTATAGATAATCAAGCCTTAAAGGTGCAGACAATGTAATATCATGCATTTGCCATGGCCAATCCGCCTAAACTACACATCTTGGGACATTAAGAGGCAATTTCACATGGCCAATCCACCAAACCTGCACATCTTTGGGCTGTGGGAGGAAATTGGAAACCCACGCAGACACGGGGAGAATGTGCAAACTCCACACAACAGTCACCCAAGGCTGAAATTGAACCGGGGTCCCTGGAGCTGTGAGGCAGCAGCGGTAACCACTGTGCCAACCGTGCTGTTGGCGGTGCAGGCTTGATGGGCCGAATGGCCTCGTTCTGTGTAATAGAGATTCTGTTCAGCCTGGAGAAGTGGCACCAGAAATAAAAACTGGTAAACCCGGGACAGGTGAAAGGTTTCAACGCATTGAAATAATCTAATATCTAAACTGCGCCTTGATCACTAAGAAAATGTTCTCAGTGGCTCCAAAGTGATAAGGCAGTATAACAGTATGTTCCTTCCCTGTGCGATAAGGATGCTGATAACTGGTGTGTAGAAACTGGGGGAGCAGCTGTAAATGAAAGGAGATTAGGCTGTGGATGTCAGCGAAATAGCTTCAATTATCTCACTTACCTGAAATGAATTCCGCCACTGCTTTTAAAAGGTATTCTTTTTATTGAATTCCAGATAGCGATGGAACAAAAGGGCAGCTTTTCGCCTTTCAAAGTTTCGGTCCTGTCACAAGTTGTCTAAACATTCACACGTGCTGGGCAACAATGACAATCTGAGGATGATGGTGTCTAAAAATAGAAATTTGATTACCACACCTTTCAGTTTCTGCATGGCAAGTTTTTGATGCAAATAAAGTTAAAATATTTGAACCAGTCAACCAGAAAATCCCCCTGCATGTTTCTGTTCAGGATACTGGTGACTTAAAGTGACTTAAACTGTTAAGCGGGCTTAAAGTTTCCAGAATTTATTGAAAAATAAAACAAATATTGAAAATTTGCCACAAATCAGAATATAAATATTGAGAATTCGCAGGAAGTTAACCCTGGGTAAGGGTTTAATGGCTTCTTCTTCCCTAATCGAAAATTAAGGCCCAGATTTTGCCATGAGTGTGAATGGCGACGGGGGCACAGAAATCTTGCCAAAATGTGAATCTCTCCCTGGCGCGATCTCGCGACGCGATCATCCCCAGTCCCGCCATTGATGTGACATGGTTCAGGAACTTGGTTTAAACTCATTTCAATATCATGAGCAGGCTTCTCTGTTGTATCATTGCCCCACATTCGGATTTTCACACTTGTCAACGCGACTTTGCATCAGCCAGATTTACAACAAGGGGAGGGAATATCTGGTGTTCACTGGTACACTTTGGGCTTTCACTGACTGATAGGCACCACAGGGGTTGGGTGTGATGATACTGTAATTTAATGAGTTAAATTTCCTTCTGATATTTTATTTTAGTTACAATGCCCCCACCAGCACCCGTAAACTCTGCCATTTTTGTTTTAATTTAGTGATTATCGTTTATTATTAAAAGAGTATAAAAGGGACTGCTGGGACACTGAGGTTGGAAGGTAGGAGACAGTAATGCTGCGTTCTGTGAATAAGCCTACTATCGAGAAAATGATCAGCATCTAGTTTGATACTTCACCACTAGGCTCGGATCCAATTAAATTTGAAACAAAGAAATAGTCCCAGCAGTGGGAAAGAACTAGGATGTCATCTTAATGTAGCCCCCCACTATTTTCCTATGCCCTCAATCCTAGGTCTGGGAAAATTCTGCCCAAGTTAACATAAAAATACTCCGAGGATGGGATTTTACAAACGCGCTTGTCCCAAAACCAGAAAATGGTGGCCGAGGTCAATGGACCTTTGCAGGGTCCACCCTCCTTTCCCAGCCCACTACGATTCCCATAATGGGCAGGATGGGAAAACTAACCCCCCTCCCATCTACCCGCCACATCCAAGCCATACCCCCTTCCCCAAAGTTCTCCTTTGGAGAAGCGTTCAGACTTCCTTTGGAAGTTTGAAGTCTCCCGAACATTGCATCAATTGTGCTGCGGGTCTCTCGTTTTCCTAATCCCAGGAATTAACAAGTCTGAGGTTGGCACTATAGTGGGAACAGGGAAAGTCAGTCCTTACTTTCCCATTTTATTGCTGAATAAAAATAAGGAGGATTGGCACAAGCTGAACTTCAAGCACTGGGTGCCTATCTTTTACTCTCCATCTGTGTTTCTAACACTCGATTCGAGGTTTTTTAAACAATGCTCTATTCTCTAGATCCTAGCTATGACTGTAACACTGGGACCGCACCCTGTCCTTTCCTTCTTTATGAATGGTATGCTTTGCCTGTATACCGAGCAAGAACTTACAGAGATATTTTTACTGTACTCTACGCGTGACAATGATAAATCAAATCATATCAAAATCCTGTCCATTTCTGGTGAGAGGCTGAATAAATTATTTAAATCACATTTGAATCTAATTTGCATTGCTTTAATGAGTTTAATGGCTGCTCCCAGGGTGGGGGTGGGTTGTGGTGGGGGGTGGGGAATGGGGATGGGGGTTGGGGGGGTCTCAATGGCCTCCCAATCAACCGGCAAGGCCACCATGACTGGTTCCTGTTCCTGAGGACCATACATGATCCTCACCAGAAAGAACCTCTCCCAGCAAGGACACAAAGGCAAATAAGCCTGGACGATTGCATCTCAGACTCATTAAATCGATGCAAAATAGATTCAAATGTGATAAGACCATGAGGTATAGGAGCAGAATTAGGCCACTCGGCCCATCAAGTCTGCTCTGTCATTCAATCATGGCTGATATTTTTCTCAGCCCCATAACCCCTGATCCCCTTATTAATCAAGAACCTATCTATCTCTGTCTTAAAGACACTCAATGACCTGGTCTTCACAGCCTTCTGTGGCAAGGAGTCCCACAGATCCACCACTCTCTGGCGGATCGTCCCTTTAGCCTGAGGTTGTGCCCTTTGGTTCTAGAGTTTCCTACAAGTGGAAACATCCTCTCCACGTTCACTCTATCCAGGCCTCATTGTAAGTTTCAGTAAGATCCACGGCCACCATCCTTCTAAACTCCAACGAATACAGACCCCAAAGTCTTCACCGTTCCTCATATGACAAGCTCTTCATTCCGGGGATCATTTTTGTGATTTAAATAATTTATTCAGCCTCTCTCCGGAAATGGGTCCAAAAGATCAGCCAGTCTGACAGCATCTGTGGAGGAGGAGTAGAGCCAATGGCCAGCAGGATTTTCCCATCTCACCGCAGTGAACCGAGATTTAGCTAGCTGGTAAATTCTCTGACCTTGCTGCACTGAGACAGCGGTATGAGCAGCCGGTAAGATCACGCCCAAAGCTTCGAGTCAAGATCTGACTCAAAATGTTGGCTTTATTCTCTCTCCACAGATGCTGTCAGACCGGCTGAGATTTTCCGGCATTTTCTATTTTTATTCCTGCTTTGATTTCGATTGGATTTGATTTATTATTGTACATTATACAGTGAAAAGTATTGCTTCTTGTGCGCGATACAGACAAAGCATACCGTTCATAGAGAAGGAAAGGAGACTATACAGAATGTAGTGTTACGGTCATAGCTAAGATGTAGAGAATGGAGCATTGTTAGAGAGTTTAAAAGAGTCAGAATAATGTTTTAGAAGCATAGAAGGAGAGTAAAAGATAGAATTAGAAGGTTTGCTGGGCATAGCTTGCAAGACGCTGCCACACTCTGGCACCATCTTGGATTCTTGGATTGGGGGGTTGAATGCGCTGGATATCCGGTGCCAGTAAGTTCGCGAGAGGCGAGGAATCGGGTATGAACATGATGGGCGACACAGTAGCACCGCGGTTAGTGCTGCTACTTCACAGCTCCAGGGACATGGGTTCGATTCCCGGCTCGGGTCACTGTCTGTGTGGAGTTTGCACGTTCTCCTCATGTCTGTGTGGGTTTCCCCCGGGTACGTAAGAACATATAAGAACATAAGAAATAGGAGCAGGAGTAGGCCATCTAGCCCTTTCCTCCCACAGTCCAAAGATGTGCAGGTTAGGTTGATTGGCCATGCTAAACATTGCCCCTTAGTGTCCTGGGATGCTTAGGTTAGTGGGATTAGCAGGTAAAATATGTAAGGATATGGGGATAGGGCCTGGGTGGGATTGTGGTCGGTGCAGACTTGATGGGCCGAAGGGCCTCTTTCTGCATTGTAGAGTTCTATGCTCTATTCTATTCTATGATTTATCAACTCTCGCACGATTTTTGTCCCCTCTGTTTGAAGAGTCAAACCTGATTCTGGAATACAACTGCATTTTTATCCTAAGATTCTGGGTCGTACTTTCTGTTACAGTCCTTTGAAAATTATTTGCACAGTGATGACTTTTCATAAATGATGAAAGGAAGTTTGTTACCTTTAATTGAGCCAAAGGCTAGATTGCAATCTTATAAATAATGCCAGTTCTGAGATTTATTTTGCTTTTTCTTATCAAGTGTGCAGTCGATTGCAATAATGCTTTTACACACTGTCTTTTATGTCTAACTGTCTCGGAACACTTTGTATCATGGATTTCTGTGTAAACATAATTGGGTCACTGTCTGTGTGGAGTCTGCATGTGCCTGCGCGCGTTCCCTTTGGGTGCTCCGGTTTCCTCCCACGGTCCGAAAGACATACTGGTTAGGTAGCCATGCTGAATTCTCCCTCAGTGTACCCGAACAGGTGCCGGAGCGTGGCGACTAGGGGATTCTCGCAGTAACTTCATTGCAGTGTTAATGTAAGCCTATGTGTGACCAATAAATAAACATGCCAAGATATGTGAAGCAAGATATCCAATTCCTTGATACTGCTCCCACGTAATTTTTATTCTATCTAGCCTGATTTGCTCAACATAACTACATCATCTCTCAATCACATCATAACTTTAATGAAATAAAAAGCTTGTCACACAGCAGGCTTTATGCTCCAGTTTATGAACAGTTGATAGATGTATTGCTTTGATCATTAAATAATAAAGTTCAATCTAACAACCAGAACTTTGGACCAAATTACAAAACTGATAGGGTGAAATAATTTACAGATGTTCAGCAAAGCCTCCCTCCACACCCCTGATATTTGCCTGTTTTATTCATCAGAATGTTTTCAGAACAAAGCCCAGTTGACGTCACCTTATTGCCCAGCTTTGTTTTACCATTTACATTTCACCTTATTTTCCAGGTGAATAAGGTAACATAAAAGGGTCGATTTTGCGATGTGGTCACCCAAGTGATTTGAAATGGGCATTCAGCAGAAGTGAATGTGCATCATTTTTTATTCCAGGTCAGCTCACTACATTTGCGCTTTAGGCACAGATTTGCACAGGCGTAAGGGAGCATGATGGTGGAAGTCTGCGTCATGGGGCGGCACGGCGGCACAGTGATTAGCACTGCAGCCTCACAGCACCAGGGACCCAGGTTTGATTCCTGACTTGGGTTGCTGTCCATGCGGAGGCTGCATGTTCTCCCCGTGTCTGCGTGGGTTTATTCCTCCCACAGTCCGAAAGATGTGCTGGTTAGGTGCATTGGCCATGCTAAACTCTCCCTCGGTGTACGGGTGCCAAAGTGTGACGACTAGGGAAATTTCACAGTAACTTCATTGCAGTGTTAATGTAAATGACACTAATAAATAATCTTTAACTTTTTTGAAGGTAAAGCGCAAAAGAGTGCAGGTGAATAAAGGGAAGTGTCAGTGTAATGGGGCACAGAGTTAGACAGCCTGAAGGGTGAGTGTGCTGAAAAGATGGCAGGCAGAAGGAAACAGAAGAAAATGTAAGGCAAAATTGATGCAAGTCAGTCTTCACCTGTCTGTTGGATGTTAAAATGTAGGGGGTTTCTGCACAGATTTGTTGCGACAATGTCCTTCATCATGTCATTTCATAGCCTAATCGCTATAGATAATGCATGATTGCAGGGACATGCAAGATGGCACAGTGATTAGCACTGCTGCCTCACAGTGCCAGGGACCTGTGTTTGATTCCTGGCTTGGGTCACTGTCTGTCTGGAGTCTGCACGTTCTACCCATGTCTGCGTGGATTTCCTCCAGGTGCTCTGGTTTCCTCCCACAGTCCATGTTATAATGTAACCAGTGGTAACATGCTGTGAGAGTCAGCCAACCCAGTAGACAATGTAACCAAGGGCAAAATGATGTGGTGGTCAGCTGGCCAGCTGATCTGGTGTAAATAGAAAGTAGATGGGGATTGTGGGGAACATTTGTGGCCCTGAGCGTGGCCTAGCTGATGGTAAAATGAAGTTTCTTTATTAAACCTTTGGTTTACTTTGTGAAATTGGTTCTTTTATTGTTTGCAACTGAAGTATCCTTACTGCTGGATGAACACTCCAAAGATGCGCAGGTTAGATGGATTGGCCATGCTAAGTTGCCCTTTGGTGTCCCAAGATGTGCAATTTAAATGGATTGGTCATGCTAAGTTGCCCTTTAGTGTCCCAAGATGTGCAGATTAGGTAGATTGACCGCGCCAACTTGCTCCTTAGTGTCCTAAGATGTGCAGGTTAGGTGGATTAGCCTTGCTAAATTGCCCCTTAATGTCCCAAGACATGCAGGTTGGATTGCTTGGCCATGGTAAGTTGCCCCTTAGTGTGCCAAGATGTGTAGGTTAGGTTGCTTGGCCATGCTAAATTGCCAATTAAGGTCCCAGGATGTGTAGGCTGGATGGATTAGTAACTCAGCATTAAAAAGTGGAAGAGAAAATGCCTGAGGTGCATGGGGTCCTTAATTATGCTGGCTGCTTTGCCAAGGCAGTGGGAAGTATAGACAGAGATGAGAGGCTGGAAAGTTATTGTTAAATTTACTTCTGCCATCAATTCTGGCAATGCATTTTGGAACATAACTTTTGGTGTAAAAAAGATTCTCCTCATCTCAATTCTGGTTGTTGTGTTAATGTCTTTAAATCTGTATCCTTTGTTACCAAGGCATCTGCCAATGCAACACTGCAAACAAGGAACAAATAAGTATTAAAATCCTTCATGATTTTGTACACCTCTCATAAATCACCCTTAATCGTCCCCGCTCAGAGGAGAATAACCCTAGCTTCTCCAGTTCTTTCATGGAACATTGATTGCTATGGTCTTCACATTAACTGCAATACATTTGGGGTTAGAGTTTCCTCTCATTTAAGCCAGTATTATCTGTGCAATCTGATGGAGCTGGTTAAGCCGGCACAGGAGATTGGAGAGCCTTAAACACATTTGAGTTAAACTCAAAGCAAGGTGAGCTAGGAAACAGGCCATTCGGCCCAATTTGTCCATGCTGCCCAGTTTTTAACTACTAAGCTAGTTCCAATTGCCCGCATTTGACCCACAACACTTTATATCCATCGTACCAATGTAACTGTCTAAGTGCTTTTTAAAAGACAAAATTGTACCCATTTCTACTACTGCCTCTGGCAGCTCGTTCCAGACACTCAACACCCAATGAGTGAAGAAAACTGCCCCCGGACCCTTTTGTATCTCTCCATTCTCACCTTTAACCTACGTCCTCTAGTTTTAGACTCCCCTACCTTTGGTAAAAGATATTGACTATCTAGCTGTTCTATGCCCCTCAGTATTTTATACACCTTTATAAGATCAGCCCTAAGCCTCCTGTGCTCCAGGGGAAAAGCCTCAGTCTATCCAACCTCTCCTTATAGTTAAGATTCAATTTATCAGATCAGGTCCTGGCCCAACCCAGGGCCCGCCAGGTCAATGTTGCGGAACTCCGCTAATTAGGCTGGTTGGAAGAGACTTTTCAAATTGCATTAATTTCCTTAGTTTCTTGGAGACTAAGACAAGTCTGAACACATTTTCCAAGTCAAAAAAATGTTTATTTTACTAAGAAGCCATTGAGCATGTGCAATGAGGTCCATGGGGTTGGCCTCTTGGAGTTTCTAATTGAGGCCATAACTGCTTGCCCAATTAGAAAGCCTCACCTGTATGTAACTGTGGGACTGTCAGGTCTACTGGCATTCCAGATTCTGACTTTGCACCTGAAGGAATCTTAGAAGTGGAATTGAGTTTGTAAGTAAAGGGAACCTGGTGAAGGAAGACTGGCCTCTGAGGAATCATTTCAGCATACACCAACAAAGTACTGAATGATCCAATATCGACTTGATTCAGTCATTTTTAGCTATTTGAAAATCAACTTACTGGTGATGGCTTGAGCGTCCTGACTAAAAATGCTAATTCTTTTTTTCTGATTTTGATTTATTGATAAATGCAGCAATTAATAATTACTGGTGGAAACAAACCAAATGAAATGTTCAAACATGCTGCCCAATTCATTGAAGAGTTTATGTTTGTTTTTATGCAATGCTTTTCACCACAAACTTGAACAGTCACCTAACCGTTGGAATTTTGGTGCAATTTCCCAATTGTGTCCAATGGGACAACATTACCCCAAGGTCCACGCTCCATTCTCTTCATAGCTGCTTGATTTTGGTTACAGACCCATATTTGCTTCTGGTCTTTTCTTAAGTTAACTGACAGCTGCAGTAATGACAGCGATGTGTTTATAACTGGCCTCTGTATCTCTAGTGTCAATTACAAGGGGGCACAGGTTCAAGGTGAGAGGAGGGAAAGTTTAAGGGGAATGTGTGGGGGATGTTTTTCACGCAGAGAATGGTGGGTGCCTGGCACACGCTGCCAGAGGAGATGGTGGAAGCAGGCACATTCGCAACATTTAAGAGGCATCTGGATGGGTATGCCCAGAGTAGGGAGGGAATAGAGGGATACGGTCTGAGAAAGAGGAGAAGACATTTTTTAAAATCTAGTTTGGGCATCATGACCGACACGTGTTTGGAAGGCTGAAGGACCTGTTCCTTTGGTGTTGTTCTTTGTTCTCTGCATTGGTAATGGGAAGGGTAAAAAGCCACATGGAATTTCTGATCACTGTCCAGCCTGTAATGTTTCATGTTTGGGCACCACGGTCCAGGCAGGATCAAGATCAAGCTTGGATACAATGTGCCACCCTTATGGAATACTTTAACAACACTTGGGCACAATCCTACCAGCCATTCATGCCACGGTCCTGCTGCAGCGTGGCCAGGGAATTTGATGGCCAGCCAAATCTCCGTTTGTGGAGTTAGGATGAGATGGAGATCAGTCGTGATCATATCGAATGGCGGAGTGGGCTCTAAGGACTGAATTGCCTCTTCTTGCTCATAATTCCGATGTTCCTACTCAGCCGGATGGGAAAATCCCGCTGGCGTGAACGGTGGTAAGCTTCCAGCCTTAGAGCTTTGACTCACAGAGTGGTGTTGCGAGCAAAGCACTACAGGACAACCAACAATGGTGGAGTAGCATTGCAGATCTGACCAGGGCCTCCAAGTGAGAAAGGGATGGAATTTGGTGGGGAAGTTGGCAGTAGCACCATGGAGTTGGAACAACAGGAGTGTGCCAATTCCCTCTCGCCAGCACGCCCTGCCATTCAATCCTGATCATCAACATCCATTTACCCACCTTAGTTCTGATCGTCTGGCCCCAGGATAATCTGACAGCATCAGCGTTGAAAGCTTCAACTGTTCCACTGTCCAGGGCCTTTTGATCCCAGATCTAAAATACAAGCAGCGAAGAAAGCAGTCTGCACACAAGCAGAGCACGTTAGCCTCCTATACACTGCACACTGCAAGTTCATAATGTTTCAATCAAGGTCGGAAAGTGCAGAAGATTCCCTGAACAATGTTTGATCAGTGACGTGCTGTCTACATGATTTCATGAAGTGAGGCGGTTTTTTGACATCTGTGAATCCGGCTGATTACACGGGTCAGTAGTCATATTTGATTAGCTATCAGCTCAGGCTTTGAGAGTGAAGTGTAAAGATGCCATTGCACATGTGGAGCCCTTCTGCCGAAGATGATATGGCAGATTTAGAGATTAATGCAAGAATGAAAGCATCTGTTGCAAAGCTTTATGATTGTGGAATAATATTTCATGTGAAAAATTGACTGTCTGACATTTCTGTATTTTTTTTCATGCTATGTTCCTATTTGGTTCTTTTTAACCCTTTGGATACCAAATTGTTCTACTGTTGATAGACCGGGCTTTGCTACGAAATCTGTATTTGTGTGCCTTGTTATTGCATATTCTCTCCATTCTTTGAAACATGGTTATGACTTCCTTCATCTCTGTATCCATGTAGCTTGTCTACTTATATCCATATTTAAGAAACCTTCCATTTCCCAGCAATGCTGAACTGGTTGAACTGTGGAAGCAAGTATTGACCTGATATTGGATAGAGTTGGTGGGTCCTCCTCAAGGAGGCCATAGAACTTCTCAGCTCAGAAAGAAGACATTCAGCCCATCACAGCTGTGTCGGCTCTCTGAATTTGCTATCTGAACCACAAAAGGCTAGTGTGCCAGTTCTGTAGGTCATTGGGAAGGCAAAAGGAATGTTGGCCTTTATTTCAAAGGGAGTGGGGTATATAAATAGGGAAGTCTTGCTAACACTATACAAAGTGCTAGTTAGTCCACATCTGGAATACTGTGAACAGTTTTGGTCCTCGTTTCTAAGGTAAGATATACTCTCAATGGGGGCATTCCAGAGAAGGTTCATGAGGTTGATCCCAGGTATGAGAGGATTTTCTCACGAGGAGAGGTTGAATGGATTGGGCCTGTACTCAATGGAATTTAGAAGAATGTGGGTTGACTTTAGTGAGACAGAAAGGGGGTTTGACAGGGGTAGTATGGGTGGCACTGTGGTTAACACTGTTGCCTCACAGCACTAGGGATCTGGATTCAATTCTGACCTCAGGTCACTTCCTGTGTGGCGTTTGCATGAGTTTCCTCCAGGTGCTCCAGTTTCCTCCCATACTCCAAAGATGTGCAGATTAGGTTAATTGGCCCTGGCAAATTGCCCCTTAGTGTCAGGGAGACTAGCTGGCTGTTGTTTGTGCAGGGTCGGTGGGTCAAATTCTGCACTGTTGAGATTCTATGATTCTATACTGAGAAGTTGTTTCCCCTTGTGGGAGAGTCTAGGACCAGAGGACACAATCTCAGAGTAAAGGCTTAAAACAGAGATTAGGAGGAACATTTTCTCTCAGAGGGTAGTGTATCTCTTCACCTCAGAGAGCTGCAGGGGCTGGGTCGTTAAGTGTTTTCTAAGCTGAGGGCTGGAATTCTATGACCTCACTCGCAGCTGGGGTTTTGTAGTCCCTCTGCAGTGAATGAACATTTGGCTGAGCATCAAATTCTCTGTTCTCATTGGCAGTGGCACCGGGGTGTGCTATAGTAGAGAATTCTGGCTGAGGTAGACAGATTTTTAATCAGTAAGGGAATGTAAAGTTATAAGGACAAGGCAGGAAAGTGGTTTTGAGGATTATCATATCAGATCTTATGAATGGCAGAGCAAACACGATGGGCTGAATGGTCTACTTTTGCTCTTATGTCTTATGATCTCATGGTCTATTTAGATACATCCACCGGCCCTTTCCTTGTACCCCTTTTTTTCAATTTCTTAGATTTACTTTTCTGTTTGGGTCTATTATGGATTCTGCTCCACTATTGGTTCTGACAGGACGTTCCATTTAAAACAGACTCCCTTTAATGATTGTGAATTCTTTACCCATAATTTCTAACCAGTGGAAATACTTTATTTTCAAACTGATCTTCAACTTCTTGGAACAGTACCTCTCTGCCATCTCCTTCCAATGGAAAAGGAGACCCTTGATATATGATTACTTCACTGCTATGTCAAACTTGATTCCAAAACTGTCCCACAAGTCCCTACTACCAGCTGTTTGTTAATATTTTCAGAGTATGGAATGCTCCTGACTTTTCAGGAAAGGTAAACTTTCGGGTCAGACAACATGAATGCATTCCTACCACATTCAAAGGAATTCTACCTTCCCTTAAATGTTTGGTATTTACAGTGCAGGGGCAGCTTCAAGTCTTTAAGATTTCATTCAGTAAAGGAGAAGAATAAATGGAAGCAGTGGGGAGAAGGGTGGCACAGTGACACAGCAGATAGCACTGCCAGTTGCCTCACAGCGCCAGGTACCTGGGTTCCATTCCAGCCCTGGGTGACTGTCTGTGTAGAGTTTGTGCGTTCTCCCTGTGACTGCGTGGGTTTCCTCCAGTTTCCTCCCACAGTCCAAAGATGTGTGGGTTAGGTGAATTGGCCATTCTAAATTGTCCCGTAGACAATCAGAGTGGATTAGCAGGGTAAATACGTTGGGTTACGGGGATCGGGTCTGGATGGGATTGTTGTCCGCGCAGCCTTGATGGGCTGAATGGCCTCCTTCTGTACTTTAGGGATTCTAAGAGATATGAGGTAGCTCTTCAGTGGTGAGGATCTGAGTTGGGCCTGAAGACTGGACAGGCTTGGGCTTTTTATCTTGGAAAGGAAGCATCTCTTATTGGGAAATATAATATTATAAATGGTAGAGAAATGGTTAATCTGGAACACAACTTTAACTTCAACTGTGGGAACAGGACAAAGTGAGGTCGTTTCAAGTTATTAAAGGGAGTGGTACCAAAAGGTTGTTCTTCAGGTAGTTGTGGCAAAATGCAGAAACAGGTTTCACTAAAAACCACGGGGGCAACTTTGAGCCCACGCTTGCTGTCCGTGCAAATGCTGGAAGGGGATAAAGATCCAGATTCGCAGATATTACTGGCGAGATCATAATCTCATATCTCCCCTACCCCTCGCTGGCAATGCCATCAGGTTCACACCCAGAATGGGCATAAACCTGCTTTACATGACTTTGAAAGGATTTTAATATAATTAATGCACCACACCCGCTCCCTGCCGTATACTGACCCCCTCCCCACTGTATATTGACACCACGCCAATGTAATGTCATGTCAGTGCGGTTTACAGCAGATTCACGTTGGTGATTGTCTAGGGGGATGTGGGGAAAGGACCAATGATCAGGGAGAGGGGTTAGTGATTGGGGTGGGTGGGGAGACTGTTTTAGGCCAAGTGTCATAAGATGTGGAGAGAAAACAGACCAGTTTCTCTGAAGATAGACATGCTGGTTTTCTCACCAGAAACAACACCCTGCCAGTTTTTGGTAAGACTCCCCCACATGTGCACCAAACTGAATGTTTCTGCAAAATATTATTTTAAGGTGGGATTTTCTGGCCCCTGATCCAGTGGGATCTTCTGTGGTCACTGACAGCAACTCCCTGACATGGGTTTCTCGACAGCGAGTAACAGGAGACGCCATTGACAGCAGCAGGACTGGAAGATCCCACCACCGTCCAATGACAGGCCAACTCAACTGCTAAAAGCATGCTGAAGGGGGTGTGGAAAATCCTGCCCTACATCTAAGCCCATGTTCACCCAGCTCCAACACAGCTATACACCGCTATGGACAAGAGTAGAAACTCTTCATCCTGTTAGGCATTTGGAATGAATATTCAAACTGGATAAAGCCCCTTACTCAAAAGGTAATAAGGTAGAATAAGGAAACAAGATCACAGAAGCAAGACATTGTCAATGCTGGAAATCTGAAATCTAATAAGAACATAAGAACATAAGAAGTAGGAGCAGGAGTAGGCCATCTAGCCCTTCGAGCCTGCCCCGCCATTCAGTAAGATCATGGCTGATCTGAAGTGGCTCAGTTCCACTTTCCCGCTTTCTCCCCATAACCCTTAATTCCCTTGCCTACCAAAAACCTATCTACCCGCATCTTAAATATATTTAGTGAGGTAGCCTCCACCACATCAACGGGCAGAGAATTCCAGAGATTCACCACCCTTTGAGTGAAGAAGTTCATCCTCAACTCCGTCCTAAACTGCACCCCCCCCCCCTTATCTTGAGGCTGTGCCCTCTAGTCCTGTTGTCCTTTCTGAGCGGGAAGAAGCTCTCTACCTCTACCCTATCCATCCCCTTCATTATCTTATATGAAAAAAAGAAAAATGCTAGAAAGGTTCAGCAAGTCTGGTAGCCTCTGTGGGGAGAGGAGATTAAGAGTTAACCTGATGATGGGTCAACAACTGGAAATAGAAACAGGGAACCTGGTCAGCATGGACAAGTTGGGCCGAAGGGCCAGCCTCTATTCTATATATCTCTTTGAATGTATGTGTGGTACTTTCCAGCTGCACTCGCTCCAAGGCTGGAAAATCCCCCCTGAGGTCAATGAACCTTTGCATGGTCCATTTCACACCCGCTACAATTCCCGTGGCGGGCAGGACAGAAAGAATTCCCCCTCTGACTCAATGGTTCTCGCTCCAGCAATCTTTTCATGCAGTGTTGCTATATTTTGCTTTTGATCTGAAGCCAAGAATTTAAAAATTCTTTCTAATCTACAAATATCTTTCACCAAACAGAAGTTAAATATTGTTTGACCTGAGACTTTGTTTACTTACCACAATGTGACATTGTTGATTTAATGGAATGGGTCAGCTTATACACAATTCCGCTTCATTTTAACAGCAGAATAATGCATCGATCTTGACATAAACATGATGTAAAATTATATTTGATCTAACACATCGCGGGCAACGCCACACACTAACTTTCTGCTGAAAACATGTTTTCATTAAATCAGTATAGAATAAAAACAGATGTAAAGGAACAGCTGTGTCACAGACAGAATATATTTGCTCTTGCACTGTCTATAAGCAGGATGTTATTTATGGAAAAAAAATCCTTAGCCTTGGAGTGTGTAATTCAATTAAATAATTCAGCAGCAAGCATTCATGAGTTTAAAATAAAGAAAGTTATGTATTCTCACATATTTATCCAAAATGAATGCAACATCAGACATTTGGTCACACTCACGCAAGCGCGCGCGTACACACACACACACACACACACACACACACACACACACACACACACACACACACACACACACACACACATCTTTGCTTTGTAATTTTCATTCTCCCACATGGCAAGCCTGAGTTTTCTTGAATTGATTTAATGATTTAAAGTTGAAATGACAGTTTTGTTATGTGAAGGGTTCATAGCAGGTTGTGAGGTTTCTTGTAGTTGAACTCTTAGGAGCATAGATCTCAGGTAAATTTTGAAACTGGAACAGATTAGATACTTTGGTTGCTTGAGGATCTATGGCTAGTGTTAGACTTGTTTTCTCATACTGGCTAACGATTGATGGATGATTGATGTAATAGGAGGTCGATACTGACCATTGGGTTTTGATTTTTCCTTTTGCCCAGTTTAAAACATAGAGACAGGAGGCAGAATTTTCCCACCCTGCCCGCCACGGTATTTGTAACAGGCGGGACACAGACTATGAAAACATCTGTTGACCGCAGGTGAAATTTTCTAGCCTTGGGGTGAGTGCAGCTGGAAAATCCAACCCAGGCAGCCTGGAAACTCCACAGTCTTTAGCCCATCCTTAAACAATCAGATGTGTAAATTCCACAAATGGCTGTGAGGTAGCATCACCAATGTTTATATTTGTTTAGATATTCTCCAGAGACTTGATACTGTCAGTAGTCTAAATGCCAAACGTCACATGATCTATGGCAGCAAAAGTATTGATCGAAGGTCCATAATATGAGATGCCTACACTGGGCATGGCAGCTGGCATATGAATAAAAGTATACCTTTCCTTCATCCTCAAAATAAATTATTTAAAGTCACTGAAGCAGCAGATAAAATGAGATTCACTGAAACTGAAGCAGTGCTTTTTTTTATTCATTCATGGGATATTTGATGGCTAGGCCAGCATTTATTACCCATCCCTAATTGCCCTTGAAAAGGTGGTGTTGAGCTGCCTTCTTCAACTGCAGTCCCTATTGGTAGGTACAACCTGCAGCGCTTTTAGGAAGGGTGTATCAGGATTTGAACCCAACGAGTGAAATAAGAGCAATATATTTACAAGTCTACATGGTCGGTGATTTTGAGAGGAAGTTCTGAGGGTGGTGCTCACATCCATCTGCTGCCCCTGTGTCCTAGATTGGAGCGGTCATGTATTTGGAAAGCACCGTATAAGGAACCTTCATGGGTTCCTGTAGTTTATCTTGTAAATGGTACGCACTGCTACCACAGTGCATCAACGGTGGGGAGAGTGAACATTGAAGGTGTTGGATGGGGTGGCAAACAAGTGGGCTACTTTGTCCTGAATGTATTGAATTTCTTCAAGTGTCATTGGA
Organism: Carcharhinus amblyrhynchos; assembly: GCF_965287045.1. Taxonomy (NCBI): domain Eukaryota; kingdom Metazoa; phylum Chordata; class Chondrichthyes; order Carcharhiniformes; family Carcharhinidae; genus Carcharhinus; species Carcharhinus amblyrhynchos. The sequence continues at coordinate 15,667,625 of NC_137349.1, forward strand.
GCTGCACTCATCCAGGCAAATGGTGATTATTTCATTTCACTCCTGATTTGTGCCATGTGGATGGGCTTTGGGGAGTCAGGAGGTGAGTTATTCCCATATACTTCCTAGCTTCTTGCCTGCTTTTGTAAATACTGATGCAGAGTATTTACATGGTTAGTCCAGTTCAGTCTCTGGCCAATAGTGACTCCAGGAATGCTGATAATGGGAGATTCAACAATGGAAATGCCATTGAATATCAAGGGGCGATGGTTATATTCTCCCTTGTTGGAGATAGTCATTGTCTGGCACTTGTGTGGCATATATGCCACTTGTCAGCCCAGGCTTGGATATTGTTCACGTATTACTGTATTTGCACGTGGACTGCTTCAATATCTGAGGAGTTGTGAATGGTACTGAACACTGTGCAATCGTCAGCAACCAACCCCACTTCTAACCTCTTGATGGTAAGAAGCTCTTTGATAAAGCAGCTGGAAATTATTGGGCCGAGGACACTACCTTGAGGAATTTCTGTGGTGATGCTTTAGAGCTGAGATGATTGACCTCCACCAACCACAACCATCTTCCTTTGTGCCAGTATGACTCCAGTCTGCAGGAAAATTTCCCCTGATTTGCATTGAATCCAGCTTTGCTAGGACCCCTTGACACCACACTCAGTCAAATGCTGCCTCGATATCAAAGGCAGTGATTCCCACCTCAACTCTGGAGTTCAGCCCTTTGTCCATGCCTGGATCAAGGCTCTAATGAAGTCAGGAGTTGAGTGACCCTGGTGGAATTCAAATTGAGCGTGAGTGAGCAGGTTATTGCTAAGCAAGTGCCGCTTGGTAGCATTGATGACCCTCATCCATCACTTTTCTGGTGATCAAGAGTAGATTGCTGGAATGGTAATTGGCTGGGTTGGATTTGTCCTGTTTTTTGTGTATGGGACACACCTGGGTAATTTTTGGCATTGCTGGATAGACACCAGTGTTGCATTGGAACAGTTTGACTGGGGGTAAGTTCCAGAGCACAACTCTTCAAATATATTCATGGGCAGTCAGCGATACAGAGAAATTGAGGCTCAGATTTTGGATATATACCTCTACTCCTGAGAGTGTCGGTGGTCCATTCCAGTTCACACTTCAACCTCCTTTCAGACAAAAAAGGAGAATGGAGGCGCTTTTCCGGAAGCTTGGTTCCACACGGAAAACTTTTTATTTGCTCCAGTGTGAAGAAACATAATTACTTTGCATCTGAGGCAATCTCAGCTTTAGGGATCTAGTGAACAATTAATGTTGGACCTACGCGCAACAGTCCATCAATCATCCGCTTAACCGTCCTGCTCATTCACAGACACAGTGCATCCCAGATTGCTGTGACAATGCAATGAAGCATTCTGTAGAGGATACATCCGATGCAAATATTTGGATCCCTTGGCAGCCATATTGAGGAGAGCAGCTGCAAGTTACTAATGCAGATGCCGCAATACACAAGACATTATAAGCAGCTGTGGCAGAATACAGAAACAAGTTTCGCTGAAGACCACATGTGTGCCAAAGTGGATGTTTCCGTAAAAGCTTATTTTTGAACTCTGTGTCTGAATATGTCACCTATCTCCTGACAGTCTAAACTGTGTGAGCGCACTCCAATATGGAGAAGAGTAGAAAACTGTTGGGCCGTTCTACTGTGCATGAAACATTGGAATTATATACAATCTATTGTTAAGGTAATTACAGAAAACAATTTGGCCACAAAACTATGCTGTAGGATTGCAGTACACACTTAACATATCCTTCTGAAATACCTCTGTCCTTGATTTCTGCTGAATCAATTTTCCATTTATTTTAAGTGGGTTAATATCTCTGCTAAAATAATAGAAAATGGAATTGAAGATAAACGCATCAATGTTAACACCCCACAACATACCATCAGGTCCTTTCTTTCACAACAATTGCTCCAGTCACTTCCTGGTGAAATCACAAAGCTGCTTTTTTAACCAGCGTTAACCTCATTCAACCAACTCACTTCAGCCAACTGGCTAACAAATTTTAAACTTTACTGATGTCTCTCAATTTTCTCTTTCGATGAGAACAAAATTCGAGTGCTGAACAATGAGATATCGGGCTTATTCTATTCACAAGGCAAAAGCCTGATTGCTCACTTGTGATTCCATTATTCATGAAACGTTGCCAATGGGAGAAACTATTGGTCACAATTGATTCAACTGTTTGTCCTGTGTAATTGCTCATTGGATTTTGTGGTTATGGTAACAAATGCATTATGTCTGCCAATTTTTTCACAAAATGTTAATCGTGTTTAATAAAAGTGGATTATAATCAGGAAATTTGAATCAATGCATTACTGTACTATCACTAATAAAGCACAATGTGGATTCAATCCTTTCAGAAACTTTTGTTGACTTTGCACTGACTTCCGTCATCATAGTTGGATAGTATTCTGATCCCAACTCATGTTATTATTGGACAAGTCAGATCCTAGGGTGTAACTTGGCCTGATAAATCTTAACTTTAATTCTTTCTTTAGCAACATGGAGGGTAGCTACTGAATGGAGTCACAGGACTCAGCTGATGAAATTTTAACAAAAGAGTAAAATATTTATTAAACAAGAAAGGATTAATTATATTATACTACTCCTTCACCCCAACTATACCCGTACAGATCTATACAGATTCATAAGGATAGGACAAGTTGCAAAATATACCTTATACTCCACTCCTCCCAGTAATTACACAGTCCAGGTAAATCAATAGGTGATTTGTGGTCAGACACAACATTCTGAAACTAAGTGATAGATGCCACCTTAAACTAATGCTATTGGATTTATCATCAACTCCACCACCAACTGGTCTCATAGAATGTCTGTCTTTCAACATGGGTTTCCAATCTCCACCCTCAAAGAACTTGCTTTGGAATTTCCTTTAGAACTATACATTCACTTCAACATCCTTAACAAGAATCCACCTCCTGGATTTTGACCTCTCCTTCTGATGTTCCTCTCCCCTGGATCACCGCATACCGTCAAGCTTCAGCTTCTACACACTCTCTCAGTTAGTCAGCTGCGCCAACGGAAAACACTGCTTTACGGGCCCACAGCACGGAGCCACCCACCTTTGCTCTGTCAGGCGCTCTGTCAGAGAGTTGGTGTAGACGCGATGGGCCAGATGGCTTCCTTCTGCACTATAAGGTTTCTATGATTCTGCGATGATTTAAAATTAGAGAAGAACACCTTTACAAAAAGCTACAAAAGTAAAAGAATATTCCTCATTGGCATTAGTCCCGCGATAAACCAATCAACATGGAACTAGCTTTACTCTCCATTGCAAGAGATGCTGGCACAATGATTGCATTGCCCAAAATGTCATTCACCACAGTGGTAGCTGCACTTTAGACCATCAAATAATTCACTTCTTCAGCTCACATTCCATCATTTATGAATCAACGTTTAATGTGTAATATTATCAGTTGCATTAAGTTGCTAAACATTGGCCAATGGGATATGAAATTCAGAATTTTGGATAAGATCCATCACAGACACATGTTGACTTCCTACTGCACCCAGAATCACTTGCGTTCCAATCCATTGTACTTTAGACATGGAATTTGTGTTTCGTTCTGGAGCTAAGTCCATAATCCTAAAATAATAAAATTAACTCGCGCAGATGAAATGTAGGCAGTTAATTTGCATAACAAGATTATTCAAACTCTCTTAAACACTTACACAGTCAATCATCACATAATCATTACTTTGTCTCATCCAAAAAGCTATTTCCTTTCACCAAAGTCATTCATTAGCGTTTTTTCCCAGCGTTTAAATTATAATGACCAAACCATTTCCTTTCTGAGATTGCCCCTTTATCGCTGTGTTATTCTTCCTGAAACTTTAATATATTCTGGCTGCTATTGAGTTAGGCTTTTTTTCCCCCATTATTTAAAACTGGAATCTCTATATTGCGGAAGGAGACCATTTGGCCCAGCTACCCTGCGCCAGTAGCAATGCCAACCAGGCCCAATACCTTAACACGCACATATATAACCTACTAATCTTCCTGAAGAGATCAAACATCTCCACCAATTCATGGGAGTTCCTATCTTGTGACTGATCACAATGGAAAAGTTAATTTGCAAAGGCACTAAACACATTGGGGGACTTGTCAGGTACACACACAGAGGCAAAGCCAGAGTGTTGGAAAGAGTGCAATAATCCATTTCGGTAGGAATAACAGATGTGTTGAGTATAGGGCTAACGGGAGGACTTTGAATAGAGTGGAGGAGCAGAGGGATCTAGGTGTATGTGTACATAGATCCCTGAAAGTTGGGAATCAAGTAGATAAGGTTGTTAAGAAGGCGTACGGTGTCTTGGCGTTTATTGGTAGGGGGATTGAATTTAGGAGTCGCAGCGTCATGTTGCAACTGTACACAACTCTGGTGCGGCCGCACTTGGAGTACTGTGTGCAGTTCTGGTCCCCACATTACAGGAAAGATGTGGAGGCTTTGGAGAGGGTGCAGAGGAGGTTTACCAGGATGTTGCCTGGTATGCAGGGGAGGTCCTATGAGGAGAGACTGAGGGATTTGGGGTTGTTTTCACTGGAAAGAAGGCGGCTAAGAGGGGATCTTATAGAAACATATAAGATGATTAGAGGTTTAGATAGGGTGGATGGTGATAGCCTGTTTCCTCGGATGGAGAAATCTAGCACGAGGGGGCATGGCTTTAAATTAAGGGGGGGTAGTTATAGGACGGATGTCAGGGGCAGGTTCTTTACCCAGAGGGTGGTGAGGGACTGGAATGCCCTGCCTGCTGCAGTTGTAAATGCGCCTAGTTTGGGGGCGTTTAAGAGATTGGTGGATAGGTTTATGGACGAAAAGGGAGTGGTTTAGATTAGTGGGTCAATGTTTTTTTTAAAAATAAGACTGGTCGGCGCAACATTGTGGGCCGAAGGGCCTGTTCCACGCTGTAATGTTCTATGTTCTATGTTCTATGTTCTAAATCTCCAAACACTTCATCTACCCAATTTTTCAAATATCACTCTGCACGTCACAGAGTCTGCAGATTGTCCATTTAGACTTAGTGGCCATCTCAGAGTGGTTGAACTGGACTGGAAGCAAGTTATCTTCCATTCCAAGGGATTGCCTGAGAAGAAGGGCTGAAAAGCTGAGTAAAGGAGAAGCGTTGCACCATCCAAAGCATTGTTTCTTTTTCAGCTAATACAGAGTGCTACTCACTGGACCAAAAAAGAAACCAATGCCTGGCTCTAACCCTGAACTTATACAAAAAGGGCTGGAATCCATGGAAAGAAAATTAGAAAACAAACTACTTGTATTTTTATTGCCCCTTTGACAACTGCAGGACACCCCAAAGGACTTCACAACTAATGAATTACAGTTTCGGAATGTAGTCGTGATTGTAATTAGAACCAAGAGTGAAATTAACGCATGAACTTAAAATATAAGTAAATAAAAGGTATCAGTAAATAAAAGATGGCAATGTCATGAGTGCTATATGTGTTCATTCAACCTTACAGTTAAGACATGTACAGGTATAGCAGTACCTCTTTATAATGATGTCCTTTGAGATCCGTACAAATTGTATGTTAGAAAGTAGGCATGCTTTACAAAGTGAGTACTTTATTTAAGCTTTTTATTTGTGAAGGAACCATAAAATGGATATCAAAGCTTAAGGAACATTGAAGACTCTTATAGAATAGGTCTGCTGTATGTATCTGTTATCCCCAGTGTAAGCCCCAGAGGCAAGGGAAGCCAATGCATTATTCACCATAGTATTAACCATTCATTAAGTCAGGGGTTTATTGGAAATACTGCAGAATGGATAACAGAGTGTCAAACCTCAATCCTCCCATTACAAGATTCAAACACATCAACAATAGTGACTGACAACATTATGAAGGGCACGGACAGAGCGGATAGTCAAAAGCTCTTTCCCAGGGTGGAAGAGTCAATTACGAGGGGACATAGATTTAAGGTACGAAAGACAAGGTTTAAAGGAGATGTCCGAAGCAAGTCTTTTACACAGAGGGTGGTGGGTGCCTGGAACTCACTGCTAGGGGAGGTAGTGATACAATAAGGGGCATCTGGACAAATAAATGAATAGGGTGTGAAGAGAGGGATATGGTCCCTGGAAGGGTAGGGTTTTTAGTTCAGAAGGGCAGCATGGTCATTGCAGGTGTGGAGGGCCGAAGGGCCTGTTCCTGTGCTGTAATTTTCTTTGTTCTTTGTTGACAGTGGCTACATTTGACAGTATATTACCGATGTAAGTCTGGAACAAAGCGTTGCAAGCGCATAAATTCTAATCCATCCCAGCTCCCCTTCTTACCACCTCCTAAAATAGGAAATGTATGTCAATCTACCCTCAGTAATATAGAAGTAGACCTGCCACGTTTTTCATGCCAAATGTTAACAATTATAAGTTCCTTAGCCAAGCTTTTAAAAAATGACAAAATGTTATTTACCACGTGCTTTGCAAGACAGAAAGACCTTTTTTAATTAAGTAAAATAAACTTCAAGATGTTTTTCACAGATGTTTATTCACTCATGGGATGTAGTCATCACTGGCTGGGCCAACATTTATTACCCATCCCTGAGTCAATCGCATTGCTGTAGGTCTGGATTCACATGTGAGGCCAGACCAAGTAAGGATGGCAGATTTCCTTTCCTAAAGGACATTAGTGAACCAGATGGGTTTTTACAACAATCAATACTAGTTTCATGGTCACCATTAGACATTTAATTCCAGATTTTTATTTGATTCAAATGTCACCATCTGCCACGTCCTCAGAGCATTACCCTGAATCTCTGCACAAAGTAAAAACAAAATTTATTTATTTATTAGCATCAGAAGTAGGCTTATAGTCACACTACAATGAAGTTACAATGAAAATCCCCTAGTCGCCACACTCTGGCGCATGTTCAGATACACTGAAGGAGAATTTAGCATGGCCAATGCACCTAACCAGCACGTCTTTTGGACTGTGGAAGGAAACTGGAACACCCAAAGGAAACCCATGCAGACACAGGGAGAATGTGCAATCTCCACACAGGCAGATACGCAAGCCAGGAATCGAACCCAGGTCCCTGGCACTGTGAAACAGCAGTGCTAACCACTGTGCCACCATGCTGCCTGTATTACCAGTCATGATATCACAACACCACTGCGCCACCAGGACAAAGAAGATCTCGGGCAGGACTGAACAGTGGGATAAGCAAGATCATGGCATGTCAAGCTTCAAAGCTAATGGATAGCTTAACAAACTGCTCATGTGAGCAACTGGAAACCACTGGAATGGAAAGTGTATAAGAAATCAGAATGTTTGGGCTGAATGGTCTTTATTAACAGCTTATCAGTAGACTTGGTGAACAGCTCTTAGCTTAAACAACTGATAGCAGACAGACACAAACTACAAAGACACTGAAGTGGTTAATTTAAGGTGCAATGTTCCAGTAGGGTTATGACACTGGCCATCAGAATGGACACAGGGTGAGGTAAGTGGAAGAGGTTGTAGCAAGATAATCAAGGTTAATCAAGGACAGAAAACACATGTAGCGCCTCTAAAGCTCAAGGCAGATGGATAACATTAGTGCAGGCTTCTACCCTTTGGCTTAGGCAAAGAGCTCAACATATAATCGGGCATTTTTAATTTAGAATCATCATAGAATCCTACAGCGCAGAAAGAGGCCATTCAGCCCATTGAGTCTGCACCGACCACAATCCCATCCCGGCTCTATCCCCATAACCCCATGCATTTACCCTAGCTAGTGTCCCTAACGCTTAGGGGCAATTTAGCATGGCCAATCCACCTAGCCCTCACATCTTTGGAGGAAACGCATGCAGACACAGGGAAAATGCAAACCCAACACAGACAGTGATCCGAGCCAGGAATCAAGACCAGATCCCTGGCACTGTGAGGCAGCAGTGCTAACCACTGTGCCAATGTGCCACCCTACAGGAACCTTAATTGGACAAGATTTGCCTGGCAATATAACACCAAAGTCCACTCCAGATATAAAAGATGTTTCAAAAGGATACTGGGAGGACACTTGAGGGCAACCTGCTCAGAGACCAATTAAAGAGCTATTTCAGGCCACTGCTTAACTCATTGGTATTTGTAAAGTGCAAAGATGTATAGATTTGATGGATTGGCCATGCTAAATTGATTCTTAGGACACAATGTTACTGACTGTTCACACCATGCTCCCATGGCATCCAGCCAAATATCCGTTCACTGTCGCAGGATAGGAAAATTCGTGTTAATGGCCATAGGATTCCAGCCTTAGTGTCCAAAGGTGTGCAAGTTAGGTAGAGTGGCCATTCTAAATTGCCCTTTAGGGTTCCAAGAGTATCCTAGAGGAGCTTCACAAGAATGATCCCTAGAATGAAGAGCTTGTCATATGAGGAATGGTTGAGGACTCTGCGCCTGTACTCATTGAAGTTTAGGAGGATGAGGGGGTGATCTTGTTGAAACCTACAGGATAATGCGAGTCCCAGATTGAATGGACATGGAGAGGTTGTTTCCACTCGTAGGAAAAACTAGAACCAGAGGACACAACCTCAGGCTAAAGGGACGATCCTTTAAAACAGAGATGAGGAGGAATTTCTTCAACCAGAGAGTGGTGAATCTGTGGAACCCTTTGCCGCAGAAGGCTGTGGAGATCAGGTAATTGAATGTCTTTAAGACAGAGATAGATAGGTCCTTGATTAATAAGGGGATCAGAGGTTATGCGGAAAAGGCAGGAGAATGTGGATGAGAAAAATATCAGCCATGATTGAATGACAAAGCAGAGTTAATGGGCTGAGTGGCCTAATTCTGCTCCTATGTCTTATGGTTTAATGGTCTTAAGATATGTAGGTTAGGGGGATTAGCTCTGTTGGAGAGCCATGCAGACTCAGTGGGCTGAATGGCCTCATTCTGCACTATTGGGATTCCATGATTCTATATCCATTTTTGCTTATAGTAACTTGAACTTAAAGGGATAGATCTTTGCATTTTTTTGTACGTTCTAGGATTATTGTGTTGTCGTATTATTAGACTATTACCTGTAATCTTCTGCAACTTATAAATAAAATAAACCTTTTTCAGAAATCTTTGTCTCAAATTGTTTGTTCTATAGGTTCAACACTTGTAGCATGTTTGAGAGGGGAAAGTCTCACACAGCAAACGAAATGAAGTATGAAACTAATTATGCAGGAGGATGAAACATATATTTAAATTAATATTAGTGTGAAGGAATTGACAGTCAACTGTGAGTTGCAGAAACTAAGTGACTTTAAACATTTTGAAAAGGCAAGCAGAGTAGAAAAGGAGAAGGGGAAGACCTGATAATAAATGGACATAATATAAGGACATTAGCGAGAAATAAGCTTGGCTCAGGAAATTGAAAGTGGATTCAGCATGGGGGCTGATTATGAAAGAATGGTCAGAAAACTCAAGTGGAAGCAGTTTATAGGCCCCTTTACAATAGGAATACAGTTGGACAGAGCATTAAACAAGAAATTATTGGAGCTTATAACAAAGGCAATGTTGTTGGAGACTTTAGTCTTCATATAAGCTGCACCATGTAAATCGGCAAAGATGGTCTGGAAGATGTGAGTGAATCATAGAATGATTTAGTCAAAGTGTCCTGGAACTAAATGTTGTGGAACCAACAGAGATAAGACTCACTTAGGTCCACTATTGTATAATGAAGCAGGGTTAATTAATAATGCCATAATAAAAGAATCATTGGAAAATAGTGATCGGAATATAATTGATTTTCACATTGATTTTGAAAATGACATATTCTAATCCCAAACCAGAATCATAAATCAGATAAAGCCAATCACATCGGTATCAGGGGCAAGTTGGCTGAAGTTGATTTGTTGAAATCAAAATTTCAACAAAAATACATTCCATTGAAAACCAAAAGCCCAACGAGAAAGATCCATTCATTCCTTACTACGGAGGGTAAGAATAATATTAGATTAAAATAATAAGTCTATAATTTTGCAAATAATAGTAATACGTTTGGGAATATTAGGGATATTAGAAACTGACAAAAATACCACCGGGGAGTAGGATAGCTTAATCTTGGGTTCGGACATTGCTCGGCACAACATCGAGGGCCGGAGGGCCTGTACTATGCTGTACTGTTCTATGTTCTATAAAAAGTTGATAAAGTGGGGAAGAACTGAATGATGTTCGGCTAACTATTCCTATTTTCTCCCCCTGTTCTTTCTTGAATAGCAGCATTACGTTTTCTAAGCTCCAAATTGCTGGGACCAGTCCAGAATCTAGACGGTTTTGGAATATCATGGCCAGCACATCTAATACTTCTGTAGCAATCTCTTTTAGAACACTAGGTTGAAAGCCATAATGTCATAGGGATTTGATGGATTTTAACCTTTTAAGTTTCAAAGTGAGAGTAAAATAGCCAGGGATATAAATACAGATTGTAAGAGCTTTCAGGAGTAAATGCAAAGGATAGAGTAGCTAAAGTAAGCATCGATCCCTTAGAGGCTGAGGCAAGAGAAATTATCATGGGGAATTAAGAAATAGCAGTGAACATATATTTTCTGTTTATCTTCATCGTACAAGTCAGAAGTTACATAGCAGAAATAAAAAGGGCTAATAAGAGTGAGAAAATTAAGATAACTAATGCCAGCAGAGAAGAAGTCTTAGAGAAACTTAAAAGGTTCAATCGAGGCATTTTAGAGGGCATTGGATGATTACTTGAAAATAAACAATGTGCAAGGATTATAGGAGTATTGCACTAACTCATGATGCTCATTTGGAGAGCTGCTGCAGAGACAATGGGCTGAATGGCCTCCTTCTGCAATGTGACAATTTTTGTTTGATTCCTGGGATGAGAGAATTGTGCTATGATGCGAAGTTGTTGGGTCTATATGGTCTGGAGTTAGATGAATGAAAGAAGATGAGATTGAAATGTATAAAATTAAAAAGGAGCTTGACAGGGTAGATACTGAGGCATTGCTTCCCCTGGCTGGGGAATCTATATTTTTACCCTCTTGGGATTTCATGGTTAAAGAGAGGGGCAGCAAGGAAAATGGAGTTGAAGCTCAAGATCAACCATGGTAAAACTAAATGGTGGAGCTTGCTCAATAAGCCTACTTGTATTTCTTAAAAGGTTCAGCCATGCATCTGAAAATTGGAATTAATTTAACTCTAAAGAAATAATTGTATATCTATCCTGAAGGGGAAACATTTACAGAACTATGGAGTAACAGCAGTGGATTGGGACTAATTGGATAGCCCTTTCAAAGAGCTAGCACAGGCAAAATGGACCAAATGGCATCCTTTGGCACTTCATCATGATATGATTCCATACAAAATGCAAAACAACTTTTTAACCAAGTTCCCCTCAGTTGTTAAATTCATACAATTATGTGGCAGATTCACACAAATAGCAGCACTAAAATAGTTTGTGTTTTAACAATTAATGAATATTTTATATTAGAGTTTGGTTCCTGAACAAATCCCTCTTGTCTTAACTGTCATTTATAGCAAAATAATGTTTGAGAACTAGACTGTACAACACGGTACATGTGCTCCATCCTTTGTCGTTCCTCCTATGATAACACACTTAATTAAATTTTCAATGCAGATTGAATATGATGCCTAGTGGTTAATGAGCATCTGATAATGTGAAGGGAGTATTTGTTCAGGTACTGACTACCTACCTCCCTATATATTCTGCATTGTTTCCGTAAGAAGAATGACTTTATATTGGGGCTTATTCTGCAGCTGATCTAGTTGCTCCCGTTCAGAAGCTTCCAGAAGTGATGAAGTTGGGATAAAATACAACTGGTTACAGCTCTTGCCATTGTCACATTTTTTTCCCAGGAATCTCCACCCTAAGCACATGGCATCTGTCACTGAAGTGAGGGTGGCTGAACTGACTCAACTGTGTCAATCTTCAATAAGAACTTAAATTCCTCAGCTCTGGAAGGCTGGATAGACTGGGACTTTTCTCTTTGGAGCATAGAAGGCTGAGGGGTGATCTTACAGAGCTCTACAGAACCCTAGTTGCCCCCCCTGACAATAAGGGGCAATTTAGCCCGGCCAATCCACCTAACCCGTGCATCTTTGAACTGTGGGAGGAAACCAGAGCACCCGGAAGAAACCCACACAGACATAGTGAGAACGTGCAGACTCCACACGAACATATGACCTAAGCCGGGAATTGTACCTTGGCCCTTGATGCTGTGAGGCCACCATGAAGCAGTTTGCAGATGAAGTATGAATCGCTGTACCTATGAAAAAAATGCAGTTCAGCAATTTATTATTCAAATGTACCCTTGTTTATCTTCCCTAAGAACTCAAATCTTCACACAAAACTGCGCCCTCAAAATAGTTACGTTATTTTTGAAGTTGCAGCTGTCTCTACACAACATTATTGCGCAGAAGAAAGATGCTACTGTCCTGAAAAGAGGAAATTAAAATCAGTGTGTTGATTGTTTTAATTTGTCTCTTAATGGAATACGATGAAACAGAATGGATTGAAAATGAAAAACACAGGGTGGGGATCTGTAAAAATGAACAACGCAGAGGCTGCACTGCCACTGAATATAATTAGATAAAAAATAAAGTTTAATGTATTAAGCTGTGGTTCGTTCACCTCGTGTTGCTAACCTTTTTGAATACGTGAGTGCACATATCACACACCCGATACGGAAAGGATTCTTGCTTTGGATTTAGGATACAGAGGAGAAACATTGATGTAGCCATGAATTGCATTGGACATTGTTGGCTTCAGGCACTTTAGTAATTTCGTTTAAACAGTTATTGCAAGGTAATTTAACACAGGGTACTAGTCACACAATAAAATGCCTGTAATATCATCCTGTTATATTAATGCAGTAATTCTACTTGATTATGTTTTTGCATCAGAATGTAATAGACTTACAGAGCTTTTTATGGACTGCTCAATAAAGGGCACCAGCCACTTATTCCCCTGTTGGCTACTTGAACCTTGGGTCTCCAGCCATTCACAATTGTACTTTTGGAACACTTAGAGAAAAGTCAAGAGGGAGTCACTGGAAAAGCAGTTCCCATTATGGGTGGCATGGCGACACTGTAGTTAGCACTGCTGTCTCACAGCGCCAGGGACCTGGCTTCAATTCCAGCCTTGGGTCACTGCCAGTATGGAGTTTGTATTTTCTCCCCATTTCCTCCCATAGTGGGTTTCCTCCGGGTGCTCCGGTTTCCTCCCACAGTGCAAAGATGTGCAGTTAGGTGTATTGGCCATGCTAAGTTGCCCCTTAGTGTCCAAAGATGTGTAGATTAGACAATTAGTGGGGTAAATGTGTGTACTTAAAGGGATAGGGCCTTGGTGGAATTGCTGTTGGTGCAGACTCAATGGGCCAAATGGCCTCCTTCTGTAACATAGGGGTTTGATCCAATGATTAGGTGGCTGGGGCAGAGCTGGGGAATGGAGAGAAATGATGAAACAAGCATTTACTTTGATATTTCTGTTGTGTGTGTGTGTGTGCTTATGAGTAAATTTAGGTGAGGCCACAAAACTATCCCTTTCCTTTGTAGAAAGAAGCTCTACTAGTTCTCACTTTACTGTGACATCCTCCTCAATGTAGTAATGATATCAATTAGGCGTCAGCATGGCTCAGTTCATAGAGCTGCTGGGTTCAAGTTCCACTCCATGGTGTGAGTATAAAGATTTAGGCTAACAGAGTGCCATACTGAAGAAGTTCTACACAGTTGGAAGTGCCAACATCCAGATGAGACATTAAACAAAGGCACCATTTGCCTGCTCGAGTAGATGTACTATTAGGAGGTACATGGTACCATTCTGAAAAAGAGCAGCGGAGCTATCTCCATGCCCTGGCCAGTATTTATCTTTCAATTACCATCACAAAAACAGATTATCTGTTCATTGTTATTTATAGAAGCTTGCTGTGTGCAAGTTATCTGCCGTGTTTCCTATGTTAGAACTCGGTGACTATGTTTCAGGGAGAACTTCATCACCCAAGCAAAGAATTCTGGGGTGTCCTGGGCTCGTGAAAGGTGCAGTGTAAATATGAGTCTTTGGACTGGATTTTCTGGCCATTTATGCTGGTGGGATCTTCCGGTCCCACCGATGGCGACTAACCCCACCCCCCTCCCCCTTCAGTGGAAAGCACGAACATCGGGGAACCGCCTTAACAGCAACAGAACTGGAAGATCCTGCTACTGGCCAATGGCGGGCCAATTCACCGCTACAAAACATGGGGAGTGGAAAATCCCACACTTCCATTCTTTATCCCCATTGAAGATTGACGGTAAAACTTTGTCAGGGTTTCTTGGGTACCTCTGTAAGCTATACCTGCTGTAAACACCATAGCTCATTTTGGACCCAAAGAATGCCCCTCAGAAGTAAACTCCAAACCCAGCCACAATTCGGGCGTTGAGTAATTTACTTTTGTTTTTCACTCACAGTTTATCCCTTTAAGGTATCCTACCAAGCAAGTAAAGAAAATAAAATCAATGAATAAGAGAAAATAAACTTGAAACCCAAAATAGAAATGGAACAAACACATCAGTCTGATTAGTATCTGTAAATGAAAAGATATTTTAACTCTCTTTTCCATTCTATAACACCACCCTATAATAACTACGATGCTATATTTAATTCCAACCTACAGGCATGAATATTGCAGAAAGCCCATCTCTGCAAAAATTAATCCTAGCCCTTTCCATCCCGTTACAGAAGCAATCAACTCTACCTGTCCTGCCCTGAAACATTGATAGAAGTGTTTTTAAAACAAGTCGTTCAGAATAAAAAGCCTTTGGGTGCACATAGACCACCATAATGATCAGTTAGAAATAACAAGTGTTCTACATTCAGGAATATTAAATCAGCTTTATAATTGTGCCAGTATTTACAATGACTGAGAGTCTCCTACAATAACTTCAAGTATTTCTATCAAATTGCACTAAACAGTCCAAAAACTCAACAACTTCCATCTTTGCTGTTTACAAACCATTTGGACGACATGGTGGCACAGCGGTTAGCGCTGCTGCCTCACAGCACCGAGGATCTGGGTTCGACTCCTGGCTTGGGTCACTGTGTGGAATTTGCATGCTCTCCCCGTGCCTGTGTGGGTTTCCTCCTGGTGCTCCAGTTTCCTCCCATTGTCTGAAAGACGTGCTGGTTAGGGTGCATTGGCCACACTAAATTCTCCCTCAGTGTACCCGAACAGGCGCCAGAGTGTGGCGACTAGGGGATTTTCACAGTAACCTCATTGTAGTATTAATGTGAGTCTACTTGTGACACGAATAAATTAACATTTTGGGTATCTCATCGAAGAACAAGGCCATGATTGCAGCAGTCCTCTCAAGAGCAATGTTCCTGAGTATGTGGACACTCCTCAAGCAAAGGTGACTTCACTGGTTCAGGCACATTCACAGGATGGAAGCTCGCTTTCTATATGCCAAGCAGGTGACTAGCAGCACTTTCAAATCTCCACTTCAAGGATGCTTGCGAGTGTGACCCAATTCTCACATCTGGGACACATTAATGGATGGCAGAGGAAAATGGAGGCATGACATATGGGCTGGCATGTGCCCCCATGATGCTCAGTGGCCACAGCAGCTTGGCAACATGCAGTAACACTGAAAACAACAACCCATACTGACTCCTGATCTCATTCATGGCACTTGTTGCTGAACTTGCCTCTCATGGATTGGTCTCTCTACCCATCAGCAAATGTACATGACATGAAGCTACAACATTTCCAGTGGATTTGAATTGCTGTTTGTTGACCATCTTACGTAGATGGAAGGGTGCTGATGACAGTCACATTATACTGAAAGGTTCAAATCTCACACTAGAATGGAGAATGCTTACCCGACTGTTCCCTTCCTGTTGGCGAACACTTCAGTGGTCACGGGCATTCAGCCTCTGACCTTCAGGTAAGCATTCTCTAAGGCGGCCTTCATGACACACGACAGCGCAGAGTCGCTGAACAGAGACTGATAGCCAAGTTCCGCACACATGAGGACGGTCTCAACAGGGATCTTGGGTTCATGTCGCACTATCTGTAACCCCCGTGACTTGCCTGGGTTTGCAAAACCTCACTTACTGTACTGTCTGGAGACAATACACATCTCTTTAAACTGTGATCAGTGCTCCTTCCACTCATATTATCAGCCACTTCAGGTCTTGAACAGCAGGTTAGGTGTAAAGATTCGCATTCTAATCAGTAATCTCTAAACTGTCTGTGCTTTATATGCTCTGTCTGAGGCCAGAATTCTCCATTCACCTGACGAAGAGGGTGTCCCTCGAAAGCTTGTGAGTATATTATCAAATAAATAGGTTGGACTAAAACCTGGTGTTGTCAGACTTTTTACTGTGTGCACAAGAGGACACAGGTTTAAGGTGCTTGGGAATTGGTACAGAGGAAATGTCAGGGGTAAGTTTTTCAGTCAGAGAGTGGTGGGTGCATGGAATGGGCTGCCAGCGACAGTGGTGGAGGTGGATTTGATAGGGTCTTTTAAGAGACTTTTAGATAAGTACACGGGACTTAGTAAGATAGAGAGTTATAGGTAAGCCTAGTAATCGCTGAGGTAGGGACATGTTCGGAACAACTTTGTAGGCTGAAGGGCCTGTATTGTGCTGTAGTTTTTCTATGTTTCTATTTTTCTTGCTAATTGCAGATAATGGAGGAGTCATCTTAGTTTTCTGATCTCTGAACCAGTGTGGAAAAGTAATGAACTGCCCGTCAGATGTTTCTGGGATGTTGTTGGTATCGAATGATTGCTGTGTTTGTCCACATAACAAGGCCACTGCACGCCAGAAGTAATTATTACCCTAATCAAACAGAAACATTCCAGCAGGATAAACTGCTAGATGAATGCAAGTGTTATTATTTTCCCTTGCTTTATTTTAAACTGCCTGGTATCTGGCTGATAATTTTTTTAAAAAAACACCCAGAGGCTTGGGACAGCAATGAGTACGCAGATTGTCATTTTATTAGGAGTTCAGCAAACACAGTGATCAATTTGAATCTTATATCATCACTGCACGTTCCAAGTTTAGTACATGACTGGGGATGAGTTGCAAACTTGGATGGGTGGAATTTGCTCAGAAAAATTGTAAACGTAGAGCAGGTGAGGAAACTGGGGGTTTTCACACTGCCCCTCCCTCCTCCACACACACACAGTGGACAACCCTCCCCTCCTACCAAACGGACCCTCTCTCCGAATGCTACCAACCCCCTAATTAATGCCGCTCCCGATCATCACCCAACCCCCTGATCAGCCTCCACCACCCGCCCCCCCCCGCCATGCAGAATTACCTCTCCCCATCAGGCTCTGCCCCATTAGACCCTGCCCCCTCTGCCCCTGCCCCCACTAGGCCCTGCCCTCTCTGCAACCCTCCACCCCCTTGGCAGTGCCAGGGTGATGGGGTGGGCGGAGGGTTTCAATGGTCTCTGGTCCCACCGGTGGGGCTATCACATCTGGTGATGGGGACCATCTGTAATTCTCACCAGTGAGGACCTTCCGTGGCGAGGTGGGAAAGGTAAATGAGCTCAGACAATAGCGTCTCAGGCTGACTTTTCGCCTCTCGCTCATACAACCAGTGCAGCGGCTGGGGAAGGGAGAGGGGCTTTGGGGGTTTTTTGGGGGGGAGGGTGTTGTGGGGCAGGAAGGGGGTGGGGGAGAGGTGTGTGTGGAAATTCCGCCCGATAAGTCTGAGGTCGGGGTGTGTAACTACATGAGATATTACATGCTGATGTTGTAAAAATCATAGCTACAGTCTTTACTGTAACACACCAGAATAGATAGCCACTTCTTAGTTTTCTTATTACTTTACTTAATGACCAGGACCAAAGTGTAACTGCAAATGCAGAAAACATTTCATTGTGGAAAAATCAATAGGATAAGAGCCCAAATAGTTGGAAGGATTATTTACTTACTAAGTATGTTTTATAATTTAATTCTTCAATGCAGGACATAGAGTTTCAGTTGAAACTGCACTGTGCAAGTCTATAAACAGAATCTACTTATTTTTAAAATGTTGAGGACTCTGTTAAAAAACAGTGGACTGAGGAATCTCCAGCAATCGTCACATTTTGTACAAAAATTTTTAAGGGCCTCAAGTGATGCCAGACTGACATGTTTCCAATCTGAAAACTGCAGTCAAAAAATAAATCACTCATTTATCAGTCCAAGTGAGTTACTATTCAGCTTTGATGGATTGGATGTTGGGCAGATGCAACTAGATCAAGTCATCTATACAAATCCCTGACCTTCTGTTCCTCATGCTCTCTTTCTCCCACTTTCACTGCATTCCCAACTATAAACATGGAATCATAGGCTCCTACAGTGGAGAAGGAAGCCATTCGGCCCATCGAGTCTGCACCGACCACAATCCCATCCAGGCCCTGTCCCCATAACCCCATGCATTTACCCTAGCTAGTCACCCTGACACTAAAGAGTAATTTACCATGGCCAATCCACCTAACCCGCACATCTTTGAACTGTGGGAGAAAACCAGAGCACCTGGAGGAAACCTACACAGACACAGGGAGAAGACGCAAACTGCACACAGACAGTGACCCAAGCCAGGATTTACACCCGAGCCTCGAACCTGGCGCTGTGCCATCATGCTGCCCACTAATCTATTATTTATTACAATCTATTATTGTGACTTTTCTGGCTGAACCTGATCTCGAATGGTCCATTGTAGCTCTTGGCATATCCAACTGCTAAGTTCATTAGTGCATTTCCGTCCAAAGAATATAACTCTTTAACCTCCCGGTAATGATTCCTTCTCACATACATTTCAACAAGTGCTTCAAGACCTTGTCCCTGTTTTTGGGGTAATTATGAACAGTGACAATTGAAAGGCTACACGACCTTGGAACCAGCCTAACCAGGTCTGATTCCACGCCTACTTGATATTTAGAATGTGAAAACTCCATACAGGCTGTCACCCAAGCCGGGAATTGAACCCAGTTCCCTGGCACTGTGAGGCAGCAATCACTGTGCCACCGGGTCGCTCTCCTTGTCTTGTCAACTAGAAATAATAGCTACTCAATCAGCTATCTTGCTCTTTCACCAGCAGTTTTTGCATGGTTCAATGTGCAGAGGGTGGGTGGGGTAGGGGGGAGTTGGAGGGATACACGATGCGGGGAAACAGCTCATTAAAGGAGCTTCCTGCAGATTCAGGGGTTGAGGTGTTCCTGATTGGGCACACTGTGGCCCAAAGATGATCTCATGGACCCACCTGTCTTTCATTGCTGGTTGAAGATATGTCTCTTCCTCAGAATGCTGCCATTGTATCATTTGTGTCATCTTGAGAGCACGGACATCTAGAAGATGACCCTGGTCTGTGGATCACTAGTCCAGTGACAATACCACCATGTCACCATGTCTGGGTCTTCAGTCTCCACCTTGTAGAGTACTTTTGGGCCTTTTGTCTATTTCTAGGGTACTTGCACAGTCTGTTATTGGAGCCCATCCCATTACAGTGGAAGTATTCACAGGACACAGATCTCTCCTATGAGGGTGTTTCACCTTGTAGTGCTGGCAAGGTCACTCTGCTGGCTGGGGAAATAGTTACTTCCCTTGATTTGAATCACTCCTATCTCTTTGCAGCCTGGAAAGCTGTACAAGGTCTGCCCCATTTTCTATTCCCTCCCCTTACAATTGCCCTGTATGGTTCAGACAGTCTAATCACTGTCTGAATTTGACAACAATTCTAATTATCTTGATTCTCCAGGGAGGGACTTGAACCCACAACCTTGTGACTCAGAGTCAAAAGTGCTACCACCGAGCCAAGGCTAATACCTTGATAAAAGTGTACCATCTGTGGGAGGTAAAACCACTTTACACCGACGCAACGAGTGGTCAGTTAAATTGCCAAGTGAGAAGTAACTTTTCAAACATTTTGTCAGCATTGATTTATAGATTCTGGGTCATACTTATTTCTAACAAGTTTTCTGTCAGTCAGCAGTCAGGCAGGTTTTAGCTGAATGCTTCAATTCATGGCAGCCTTTATATAACAAATTCAGACCTTCAATCTTTGCACTGCATGATTATCTTAAACTCTGTTCAAATGGCTACACTAGGGAGCGGGGGACCTTGATAAATAATACTCCTGTCAAATACTCTATTTTAAATTCACATAATGGAGCAGAGTGCTTAACAGCACATACCGACGCTCTTCAAATAGTATAAATCTCATGCTGTAGAGTGGAAGAATTTATTGACTCAAAGCTGGCTGACTTAGAAATATTTTCACCAAGGCTCTACTTCATGTAGAAGTGTGTAATAGGAGGAGGGGAACTTCTCATCTCATTACGTTGACAGAACCAGCCGTAATATTTTGGGGTGACCCATCAGGGTTTGATATACAAATGTTTGTGTTGTACAGTTCACAGCAAAGCATCTCCCACATTGAAGAATCATAGAATCCCTATAGTGCAGAAGGAGGCCATCTGACCACAATTCCACCCATGCCCTATCCCCATAAACCCATGTATTTACCTTTCTAATCCCTTGATGCCAAAGGGCAATTTACCATGGCAAATTCCCCTTACCTCCACATCCTGGGATTTAGTCTTGTCAATGCTAAACTTGCACATCTTTGGATGGTGGAGGAAACTGGAGCACCCGGAGGAAACGCATGCAGACACAGGGAGAACTTGCAATCTCCACACAGGCAGTCACCTGAGGCCTGAATTGAGATTATTCTCTTGGATTGTTCTTTGCCTGGAAACTCCTGCTCAACATTACTGCCATGGGAGGCCCCACCAGGAGTGCCAACTCCAAGCGGCATTTGTGCTCTGGTCTATTGTAACACGTGAGCCTTTCCAATGCAGCAAGGTGACGAACCTTGGAAAAGATTGACTGGTATGCACCCAACAGCAGGCACAGGACTCGCCAAGCAGAAAGCCTGAAGGGCAAACCCTGTTGACTTTCCTTGTGGGTTTCTGTTGTGGGTTGTCCCTTGTTCAAATGCACTCATGCCTGATCTAGGGACTTGGTATTGGGAAGAGAAGGGGTGGGGGCTCACTGAGACACAGTCAGTGGACAAGACTCTTGTCTCCTCCATTATATATATATTACCCTCCAATTTCTCTTTTAAAAGCCTCCTTAGAACCTTCTTCTTTGACTAAGGTTTTGGTCATCCCTTCTGGATCTCTATAAAAGGGATTGGGATAGCATGTAAAAGGCACCAAATAAATGCAATGGTTTTTGCTTGTTGCAGCTGCAACGAGCTGATAGTCTGTGTCCTGTGTAAACAACTAAAAAGATAAACCAGGAGCAGGCAAGGACAGCATTGCTGTGGACTTTGACATAAATATATGGAAATATTTTCTGACTTCATTGGGTTCAATGTATACCTAAGCTTATTGCAAAGGGGCAGAAATGTATTTCTCTGTGTCTATGTGGGATTCCTCCAGGTGCTCCACTTTCCTCCCACAGTCCAAAGATGTGCAGGTTAAGTGGATTGGCCATACTAAATTGCCGATTAGCATCAGGGGGATTAGCAGGGTAAATAGGTAGGGTTATGGGGATGGTGTCTGGGTGGGCTTGTTATCGGTGCAGCCTTGATGGGCTGAATGGTCTCCTACACTGTAGGGATTCTATGAAATGCCTATTCCAGGTGACACATGAACATAGGAATTGGGAGCAAAAGTGGGCAATTCCGCCCTTTGAGCCTGCTCTGCTATTTAATATGATCATGGCTGATCTTATTGTGGTCTGAACTCCACTTTCCTGCCTGCTCCCCACAATGCTTTAACCTCCACAAGTGGAGGGGGGTCACCAAGTCTCAGGACACATGAAAGCAAACAACATGGCATCTTCCCCTTTACCAGTGCCCAGTCACCTCTTTGCGGAAGAAATGCATTGAGGGAATCAAATTGTCCACGGGACTTGATAAACCTAAAGGTTTCTTCCTGATTTGGTGACTTTCTTTGTCCCTAATAAACCCTTGCACAATGCCGTCAGGAATGCAATCAGTATAAACGCCCTATTGCTTTCATTAAAAGGAATCACCCAACTTCCTGTAGTTCCAGTTGTCAAACGTTGCCATTGAGTTCTTTCCCAGAACCCCAGAAGTACAAATGGGGAGCAGGTAGGTGGTGACTTACCCCGGGGACAAATATTGAAAGCATTATTGTGTGAATATTTGACAAGCAAGTTGCTTCTGTGAATCTTTTGTTTCCAACAACATCATTTGCCCACGCCTGTAGGAAATTTGTGTCCGATTATATCTCGCAATCGGAGGTGGCGGGGTGGGGGAGGTGGGCGGAGGCATGACATTCAGTAAACACACACATGTTCGGTAGCTGACTGCTGCCAATGTGACAAGAACAAAACAAACACCTTTAGTCTTTCATCTCGTAGCTGGATCGCTAATATTATTGCTGGCCAAAAAAATACACTGCCAACAAGTTGTAAATCACCTGTAATGCTGGTTAACTGTTCTTTGTTCCAGTAACCTGCTAATATTGACTGAGAGATTAATATTAAATAGTGGTGTTCATTGCTGGAGCATTTGAATGGAAAGTTAGCAATGATGGACATGGTGGCACAGTGGCCGCAGAATCTCGAGAAGTCTGTTGAGGCCCTCAGCTGTGGCCCTCTGGGATTCCTCCGTGGCCTGTTGCGACTCGCCATCGCTTGTAACCTGCCATTATTGGTGAGGATCTCTTGCCTCAGGCTTTCTACTGTGGATGCCATCCTTGCAGTGTTGGCCTGGGAACCACATTAGACAGGCAATAGCTGGTCCCCCTGAAAGCTTTTGGACTCTTCCCAACAGCCTCGATCTAGTGTTGCTGTCAGCCCCTCCTGCATTCCCTGGCTCTGTTGCTGCCCCTCCACTAGCTGAGGGAGAAGTGATCTCAGAGGCCCAGCATGTAGCCTGGGGCCAGCTGAGTCCTCACCTCCGGCAGGGCCCCGCGTGCCAGAGGCCTCAGATATTCTCTCCTCCACCCGATGTACACCAGCAGATGTGTCATGCGCACCAGCTACGAGATGAAAGACTAAAGGTGTTTGTTTTGTTCTTATAATATTGGCAGCAGTCAGCTACCGAACATGTGTGTGTTTACTGAATGTCATGCCTCCGCCCACCTCCCCCACCCTGCCACATCAACTGCAAGATATAATTGGACTCAAAGTTCCTACAGGTGTGACTTTCTGGGCAAATGATATTGTTCCTATTTGGAAACAAAAGATTCACAGAAGCAATTTGCTTGTGAAATATCACGGATGCCTCGCCACTAACTTGAACCACTGATGTGAGAGTCTCTGGGATGGTGAGTTGCGAGGTGGAAACTGACGCCAAACTGGTGCCAGCCTTGGAGGTCCCTTCATCGGCTTCCTCTGAGGAGTCTTCCAAGCTGTCAGGGGCAGGATGGGTGGGAGCAGCAGTGGGGGCCGCGATGCCAGATGGCCCTGGTGCATCGGGGTCCCTTCCTGCAACACAGGATATGAGGTTAAGTGCAAGAGAGGGAGAGGAATCTGGGCTGTATGCAACTTACTCGAGATATCTCCAACAAGTGGAGGATTGGCAGGTGCTCACTTCTATGCTCCAGCCTTAACATGCTGTCGTGAATGGTCTGCATCCCCTCCTGTTCCATCAGCTCCATTACCCTCTCCTCAAAGGGGATGAGGACCTGGATCTCAGACATACCACCCCGCCTTCTCCTTCTCCTGTGGGGACGGTAGGAGCTGATAAAATCTGATGTCCTTCAGGTTTTCAGGGGGTCGCCCTCAGAGGGTAAGTGTTCTGACACTCTTGAATGGAAGAGGGAGGTGCTTGGGGGTCAGGGGCTAAAGGCATTCAGGGTACTGGGGGAGGTGTGGGGGGCATCTGGGGGTCATTTAGAGGTAAAACACTCACCCTTGCTGCCTGGATGAGGTCATTCAATTTCTTGTGGAACTGCTTCCTGGTTCTCCTGGCCAGTCAGAGGGTCAGTAAAGTTGTGGGGAGGGGGGTTGGGTATGTGTGTGTGTGGGCGGGGTGGGGGGGGGGAATAGCCTCCAATGTCCAAGATGGGGGGGAGGGAGAGGCCTGTAGTATTTGGCCTGGAGGGGAGTGGACTCTGTCAGCAGAGCTGGGATTTTTTTCCTGCGCACGTGCAGTTTGTGACTCTGAACTGAGCTGCTGGCTGCCTGGTGAATTAGGCCTCGCCCACTGCCTCACATGGCTAGAACAGGCCTAGGCCGCATTTTCAAAGGCTGAGTGCGTATGATTGGGTGTGAAAACTCACCCGGAGGACGGATCAGGAATTCTCCCGTTTTCACACCAGCTGGGCACTTTGGAAAAAGTCTCGTAAATTTCTGTCCATGAAGTGTGATCTTCGGAGCAAGATTTATTTCCATTGAGCAGTGTGGCATGGCGAACCTTCGATGAACAGTAAATCCACTTTCATTCTCCTGATTATACATAGGATTTCCATTATGTCACCCCCATTTACCTCTGAGGTTGATTTATATCATTCACGCCAAAGACTCCTGGAAAGGTTAAACCGCCAAACACATTTTCAGCAGGCGATTGACAGGATCATTTACAGAAAGATGGAGTAACAGTCAATCGCTTCAAATACCACAACAGTTTAGACCTGGTTCCTGAAAAACGAGTTGAGAAGACAATTTAGAAGGTTGAGTTTTCTAAAAATGGCTTTGAAATGTCTTCCAAGTAAATGAGAGGCAATCATTTATTCAGAACAGATCAATCCCTGCTCGCTATTTTTCTTAATGGAATTAATTGAGCCCATCTGAGCTGTGAAGTTCAGCTCTTTAGAATCACTTCTACTTAACCAATAACTCACCAACGGTCCCTCGACAGCACCTACAAGAACAATGGCAACAAACGCTTAGCAACAGCCCCAAATGCAAATCCCCCTCCAAGCCCGCACGCTGCCCTGTCTGGGAAATATATCGCCGTTCCTTCACTGCCACAGGGTCAAAATCATGGAACTCCCTCCCAACAGCACTGCGGGCAAACCTGCACCTCAGGGACTGCAGCAGTTCAGGAAGGCAGCTCACCATCTCCTTCTCCTAGAGGGATCTGGTCCCTGAAAGGGAAAGAGGGTTTTAGTTCAGTCTGGCAGCATGGTCAGTGCAGGCTTGGAGGGTCGAAGGGCCTGTTCCTGTGCTGTTATTTTCTTTATTCTTTGTCCTCAAGGGCAGTTAGAGCTGGATAATAAATGCTCAGCGACACCCAGGTCTTAAAGAATAAATGAAAACATTCCTAATGCTGTTTTGGCCTCTCACTTCTACTGTGGGCTGTAGGGGGCAGGGAACAGCAAATGCATTAGCAGATTGCCAGTGCTGGGAAGAGAAATGGTCTCAGATTCAGATGGGATGGTAAGTTCAAACTGCACAGAGCTGCGAGCAATACTTGGGAGGGCACTTCAGTGACAAAAGTAATCTGTTGGAGGACTGATTGTTGGATTGGTCACCCTGGTATCAATGCTGCCAGCATTCTGACCTTGTGCCCCAGCAGGTTCAGTTTGCATGAGAGCAGTTGGAGCCTCTGTGGCAACAAGCTGGTCTTGTGTTACACGGGCTTGCACACCACACCCAGGATGGCTTCTAATTGTGCTGAATGGAAAGCCGAGACAGCCCCACTATCAACAACTTGGGGGTTACCATTGACCAGAAACTGAACTGGGCTAGCCATATAATTACTGTGGATACAAGAGCTGGTAGGAATACTGCAGCGAGTAATTCACTTCCTGACTCCTCAAAGCCTGTCCACAATTTACAAGGCAAAAGATAGGAAGTGTGATAGAATGCTCTCCACTTGCCTGGTTGAGTACAGCTCCTAAAACTCCCAAGAAGCTTGACACCATCCGAGATAAAGCACTCCATTCGATTGGCGTATCGTCCACAAACATTTACTCACTCTGCCACCAATGCACAGTAACAGCTGTGTGTACCTTCTACAAGATACACTGCAAGAACTCACCAATTCTCTTTAGACAGCACATTCCAACCCATAATCATTACCATTTAGATTAGAAGGACAAGGGCAGCAGGTACATAGGAACACCACCACCTGGAAGTTCCCCAACAAGCCATTCACCATCCCGAATCGGACCTATATCGCTTTTTCTTTGCAGTCGCTGGGTCAAAATTCTAGAACTTTCTCCTCAATAGCACTGTGGATGTATCTACACCACATGAACTGCAGGAGTTCAAGATGGCAGCTCATCACTACCTTCTCAAGGGCAATTTAAGGCAGTATGGTGGCACAGTGGTTAACGCTGCTGTCTGACAAAGCCAGAGACCTGGGTTCAACTCCAGCCTTGGGTCACTTTCTCTGCGGAGTTTGCATGTTGTCCCCGTGTCTGCGTGGGTTTCCTCCGGGTGCCTTGGTTTCCTCCCTCCTTCCAAAGATGTGCAAGTTAGATGGTTTGGCCATGCTAAATTGCTCCTTAGTGTCAGGGGGATTAGTAGGGTAAATATGTGAGGCTATGGGGATAGGACATGGATGGGGTTGTTGTCGGTGCAGGCTCGATGAGCTGAATGGCCCCTTTCTGCAATGTATGATTCTATGATAGAGAAAGTAAGAATGTTTTGATGCCCACAAAGGTCGGGGGGGAGGTGGGGGGTGAATTGTCCATAGATTTCCCATGGGCTTTGAGGAGTACAAACCCCCTTAGTGAGCGAGTAGATGTTGGCCCAATGGGAAGCGAGCAACGGGATGTTAACACCCATTTCTTCAACGCCGACCGTTGTTGCAGGGCCCGGATAGTGACTTGTTTACTGTACGCCATGGGTGTGGCTCTTTCCTCTGGTTATCAATAAAAGGTTTCTCGGTGATGGGAGACAGGCCTTGGCAGAATTATTACAGAGAGACAGGGTGGAATCAGAAAGCCTGGGGATGAAAGAAAGGGAACTTGCAAGTGGATTGTAAAATTTGCCTAGAAAAAAGCAAATTACTTCAGATTCTGGAAACTGAAACCAAAAGGGAAAACGCTGGAAAATCTCAGCAGGTCTGGCAGCATCTGTATGGAGAGAAAAGAGCTGCTGTTTCGAGTCCAGATGACTCTTTGTCAGCTTTGACAAAAGGTCATCTGGACTCGAAACATCAGATAGTTTCTCTCTACACAGGCGCAGCCAGACCTGCTGAGATTTTCCTGCGTTTTCTCTTTTGGTGTAAAATTCACCTGTTTTATGCCTGAGGGTATAAGAATACAAGAACTAGGAGCAGGAGTGGGCCATCAGGCCCCACGAGCCTGCTCCACCATTCAGCAAGATCATGGCTGATCTTTTTGTGGACTCAGCTCCATTTCCCCCCCATTCACCATAACCCTTAATTCCTTTACTGTTCAAAAAATGACCTATCCTTGCCTTAAAAACACTCAATGAGGTAGCCTCAACTGCTTCACTGGGTAGGGAATTCCACAGATTCACAACCCTTTGTGTGAAGAAGTTCCTCCTCAACTCAGCCCTAAATCTGCTTCCCCTTATTTCGAGGCCATGCCCCCAGTTCTTGTTTCACCTGCCAGTGGAAACAACTTCCCTTTTTCTATCTTATCTATTCCCTGTATAACCTTACATGTTTCTATAAGATCTCCCTTCATTCTTCTGAAGTCCAATGAGTATATCCCCAGTCTACTCAATATCTCCTTATAAGCCAACCCTCTCAACTCCAGAAGTAACCTAGTGAATCTCCTCTGCATCCCTTCTAATGCCAGTATATCCTTTCTCAAGTAAGGAGACCAAAACTGTACAACAGTACTCCAGGTTTGGCCTCACCAGCACCTTATACGGCTGCAACATAACCTCACTGTTTTTAAACTCCAACCCACCAGCAATGAAGGACAAAATTCCAGCTACCGCCTGGAATGTGGGACAGTATTAAATTTTGTACTGATTTGGATAGGAAATTGGCCTTGAGAACTCACACAGTATTGTTTTTGTGTGGAGCACTTAACCAAAAGAATTACTTCACCGCATTGTGATTGCTTGACAACAAAACCTGCCAACAATATTCCAGAAAAATCCTTGAAGATCATTGGGGAAATATTTGAAAAGTGGGGGAATTGGTTATTGTATTAAAAAAGCCATTAAGATGGAAGACTCATTTGTTATGAAATGTGTTTAAATCCAAGCCCTGACTACAGAAATACAATATACGAAATATGTCATCTTGAGCACTTTTGTTCCTTTAATCTGGTTATTGCTAAACTGCAGGAATATGTGCAACCACATTTGTAAGATTTCACAATGTTCCTTGACATTTCATTATTCTCAGAACTCATTCTAATTCTTTGTGCATCGAAGTGTTTCTGTGCCCAGCGCACTGTATCTAATCTTCATCAATCCCTTTTTAATGTTAAACTGTCTGAAGGCACGTGTTAGGATATTGTGGTTCCCATGTCAAAGAGCAAATCCACCAACCCAATTTTACCCCCTTTGCCTCCAGGCCTCACGCCCAGCCTTTTTACCATTCTCTTTTCCTAAAAGTTACAAGGTTACAGTTCACTGCTAATCCTCTATCACCATGCCAATGTATAATCTATCCACCTGTGTCCATTACACCACCTTTCCCAAAGAATCTCAATAGTGCAGAAGGAGGCAATTTTCCCCGTCGTGTCTTCACCGACACTCCAACAGAGAATTATGCCAGGACCCTATCCCCATAACCCAAGTATTTACCCCACTTAATCCCCCTAACCCACACATCTTGGGACAGTAATGGGCAATTTACCATTATCCACCAAACCCACACACCTTTGGACAGGAAACAGGAGCACCCGGAGGAAACCCACACAGACATGGGGAGAATGTGCAAACTCCACACAGACATTGACCCAAGGGCGGAATTAAACCCTGATCCCTGGTGCCATGAGGCAGCAGTGCTAACCACTGTGGCACCATGCTGCCCTTTCTCTTCCACTTTTATCCCCATTTTGCCCATGATTCCTTCCATCCTGAACTCTCAGCTTATTTTCTTTATCCTCCACCCCTCCCCATTGCATCTCTCAGCTCATTACATTCTATGAGACCCAACTCCCTACTTCCCCTAAAAAGCCAACAATCCAATTTATCCTCCTGGACTTCATGTCAACTGACATTGTAAACTCTTCCCTGCCCTTAAATATTGTCACCCTCCCTTTAAAACCCCCCAATCATTACCCCCCCACCCAACTTCAAATAAACCATCCTTACTTTCTATCCTTCTCAATGGCTATCCCATCCCAAACTGCTTACTCCAAAGTCTTGAATCCATATACATTTGTGTCACAACTCCATGTTTGATCCCTCTCCAATCTGTGAGCTGAAGTTGCAGAGTTCTACCTGACCCCTAGTTCTCTCGGCCCGTCCTCTGCCACTGTGTTTTCAGTCTGTGAATGTCTAGTATAACTACTCCAGGAGTCAGCTGTAAAGGAACAGTGCTTTATTGTACAAAACAAAATAAAGCAAAAACTACAAGCCTGTGGTGAACACAAACAGGTCCCAACCGGGACAATGGAATAATGGACCCAGTCAGGGGCCTGCTTTTACGAGCTCTACCTGGTTAGTTAATTACCAATCCTCAGGGAGCTCAAATTCAATGAGTCCTACAAGGAGGTAAATCAGGGATTCCCCATTGCAAGCCCTGGGGGTCATCACATCCAGTTGTACATTTGGCACCTGTTGTTCTCCAAAGCCCCAAAGTTAAAATTCTTATCCTGGTGATTAAACCACATGTCCGTGCCCAATCCAATCTCTGTAGTCTACTTCAATGCCCAGAACCATTCCACTCCTCTCAGATCAGCTTCTTGTGAATCCACACCAACACCCCTAACCCCTGCAGCACCTCCCCCCCACTCCACCCACTCCCACCCCCCAACACTCCACTTGACTTGGTCAAACCATTAGTGGTGGAACTTCTAATTGCTTCAACTCCAAGATCCAGAACTCCTTTTCTAAACTCACGGCCTTGATAATGTTGGAAACACAAGTCTCTTTAAGAGTAAATCAGAGCCAGAATTCTCCAATCCTGTTCGCCCTACCACCGCTGCCAGCGGGAATGGAGAATTTGGCACTCAGCCAAATTTCCGTTCACTGCAGCAGGACCGGAGAATCCCAGCCACAATCAAGAGCAGAGAATTCCGGCCCAGGTCTTGTTTCAGAGTGAGTCGAATCATAGAATCCCTACAGTGCAAAAGGAGGCCCATCAAGCCTGCAGTGAGCACTGTCCCACCCAGGCCCCATCCCCATAACCCCATGCATTTATCTTAGTTCATCTCCCTGACACTAAGGAGCAATCTAGTATGTCCAATCCACCCAACCTGCACATGTTTGGACGGTGTGAGGAAACTGGATCACCTGGAGGAAACCCACACAGACATGGGGAGAACTTGCAAACTCCACACAGACAGTGACCCGAGCCAGGAATCGAACCTGGGTCCCCGGTGCTGTGAGGCAGCAGTGCTATCCACTGTGCCACTGTGCCGCCCCCATTGAGCGCAGGTGATACTCAGAGAAGCTGCTGCTTAAGAGCCAGTTATTTCCCCAGGAGAGTTGTTTCTAGAAGGGGAGAGGATCCAGAAGGAAGAATGGAAACCAGTGTACTGAACTGTAATATCACAATAAAGCAAGCTGTGAACCATCCAACTATCATCTGCTGCCTAATTCACCTCTTCAACATGCCTCTCCATTTCTCTTTACTCCGTAAGAGACTCCAGAATATTTAACTCCTTCTGTTGACCTATGCTCCCTCATTACCTCTTTTGGCCCAACTCCCTTTGCCTTTCAATGTGCCTCTATTTTTTCAATGCTAAAGGTCTAACCTAATAGGAAGTTATTGCTGTTTTTATTATTGGACAGTGTGTCTATTGCACAGCATGTCAGCCTAGTTCCTATGCCCAGGACCCGGAATAACATTCTGACTCAGAGATGGGAGGGCTGCTGGCTGGGTGAAACTGCCTCAAGGAAGCTGACCTTACAATGCGTCCATCACCTAAAATAGAACCATAGTCCTGTCATTGTGTAATCTCAGAATGCCCTTTCTGAAAGAGGTGTGGATGCAGTGGTAACTTTCGAAAGGCACTTAGAATCCAGAAAGGAAAAGTATTTGCAAGGCCATAGAGACAGAGATGGGGCTATAGTTTTGGATAGCTCTTTCAAAGTATTAGCACAGGCATGACGGACTGAATGGCCTCCTCCTATGCCCTGTCATTCAGTGATACAACTTGGCCTGTTATTATTTC
Organism: Carcharhinus amblyrhynchos; assembly: GCF_965287045.1. Classification (NCBI taxonomy): domain Eukaryota; kingdom Metazoa; phylum Chordata; class Chondrichthyes; order Carcharhiniformes; family Carcharhinidae; genus Carcharhinus; species Carcharhinus amblyrhynchos. Next base: position 15,698,796 of record NC_137349.1, read on the forward strand.
AAGATGACCTTTATATAACACTGTGTTTTGAATTCGCATGGAAACTGAGTAGGGGAGGAAGCTCGTCTATGTCACCAACTAAGAACGGGTTCCTAACCAAACACTAGCAGATTACAAATTGTGTTGTTTATGTTATGGGTGTGATTTTACAGCCTCGCTTGAGCAAGATTGGAAATTTCAGCCTGAGGTCAATGGACATTTCTATTGCCTGCTCTGTGGCAGGCAAGGCAGCAGAATTCCGGCACATAGATTGGATTTCCCTCAGCACAATGTTTCTAAATGTGCAGGAACTTTATTCACAGAGTTTTGTTTTTAAACGATGGTTTAAAATAGCCTCCTGTGCAACTTCTGGTCATTTCTGGGTGTCCCACTTTCCCTCTGCATCATCACCCAAGCTTAACTAATCAAGCACAGTGAGCAGAAATTGCAAACAGACTCACATAATCAAACACAGAACAACTGAACTATTAAACACTCCACACCACACTGTCCTTTCTGAAAAAAAACCATAGGTTTTGAAATTATTGACAAAGTCTTTAGATTTCAAAACCAATTCATAGCAACAGTGGTTTGAGAAGAGGAGGGTGGTGGTACAGGAAAATAGGAAAAATCTGCATTGGGATGGCTCCATGTTTTCCCACCACCAGGGTTGCCAGGATTGGGTCAGTTGCGAGTTTCACAGAAGCACACAGCCAATTTAAATACTTAAGGCCCCAAATAGGACCAGCTTTTCAGGTTTGCTGGCAATCTACTGTTAGAGGAGTCAACTCAATGGAAACTGTCTCCCTCCAGCAGTGTGGTTTAAGGAGAGGCAGCGGCACACTGGGATTATCAGTGGACTGGTAATCCAGAGCCCCAGGGTAATGTTCTGGGTACCTGGGTTCAAATCTCACTGTGGCAGATGGTGAAATTTGAGTTCAATTAAAAAGTCTGGAATTAAAGGTCTAATGATGACCATGAAACCATTGTTGATTGTCATAAAAACCCAAATGGTTCACTAATGTCCTTTAGGGAAAGAAATCTCACCTTGTCTGGCCTACATGTGACTCCAGACCCATAGCAATGTGGTTGTCTCTCAAATGCCCTCCGATACAGAGGGTAGTTAGGGATCAGTAATAAATGATTCCTAAGTCTGCTGGCCTACTCACGTTCCATAAAATTAAACATAAAAAAAGACTCCATGTCCTCTTGACAGTTTGGGCCACAGGGAAGAAAGGTCACTGCACGCCCTGTAACCCCAACAATCCCCCATGAGGGATTCCCTTCCAACCCGCAGGATCTTCCATCTTCCACCCTCTTAATTTTGTGCTGTCCGAGAGTATTCTCAAAGATATATCCAGCCTAGGCTGCTGGGACTTTCAGGAGTGGCACGGTGGCACAGTGGTTATCACTGCTGTCTCACAGCACCAGGGACCCACGTTCGATTCTCGGCTCATGTCATTGTCTGTGTGGAGTCTGTACATTCTCGTTGTGTCTGCACGGGGTCTACTGGTGCTCTGGTTTCCTCCCACACACCAAAGATGTGCAGGTTACATGGACCATGATAAACATGTGGGGTTACGGGGATACGGCACAGGGGTGGGTCTGGGTAAGATGCTGTTTCGGAGAGTCAGCGCAAATTCTCCTTCCGCACTGTAGGGATTCTATGAAAGTGTACCAGTTTCTGGAATATGTTGCTTATGTGAATACCAGGTGCGGTCATGAAATCATGACAGAATGGTGTAAAAATATCTGTTGTGTAACAGGCTCTTTTGGCACTTGCTAATGTCACACTCCAAAGGACTGAATGTTCTTTTAACACAGTGTCTCAGGATTGCAAAACACATTGCACAATAACCTATTACTTTCAGGTTTCCTGATAGCCCTTCAAATGTTTTGACTGGAGTTCAAGCTCTCCTGTCAGAGGGTTTGAAGGAAGGGGATGCAGATAAAACCCAACAGGCAGCCTGCCCACTGCTGACCAGCATGTCCTTGCACTTTTACCAGCCCTGGAGACAGCATTGCGTAGCTCACCAGCCAGTGTGCCAATTAAAATCCGATTAAGGCTCACTTAATGGCCTCTTCCCACGTCTGCCACTGAGATTCAACCAGTGGCAGGAGGACCCAACACCAATTGCTCAGTCTGGTGCCGGCTGGTCCTCGAAGAGCCTCTCCCCAGGTGTAACGTTCCCCTTTTCAAATCACAGTATCCCAAACTCCTCACCCTCAATGAAGCCTGCCAGCAAGACTTCCAAACACTTACAAAGTCCCAATCCAACACTGAATACCTTCTCAAGCTCCAAGTGCAATACCAGTGATTACCAGCACTCCAGGTGGCGCTGCTGGTTCTGGAGAGGTTTCTGACTGGAAGGTAGTTGGCTGAGGTTAGATGGGACTTCCTGTCCGTAAGGAGTGGCTATCCTGCTTCCAGTCTATTAATGACCAATCTGTAGAAGGAATGGTGGGGCAATGGATTGTGGTTGGTGCTGGCTCAATGGACCAAATTCTACACTGTGGGGATTCTATGGTGCCCCATAAAATCCAGCCCTTAGTTTTGGTTGATGGATCATTGAACCTGCTTTCATTTATTTGATGAACATGTTGAACAAAAAAAACATGGATTGTTTTGACTTTGCTCTCGTAGAATCATAGAAATCTCTACAGTGTGGAAGGAGACCATTCGGCCTGCGAGTCTGCAACAATCCCAACTAGGGCCAATCTCTGTAATCCCACATATTTACCCTGTTAATCCCCCTGACATTAAGGAACAATTTAACATGGCTAATCCACCTAAGCCACACATCTTTCCACCCTTCTCATTTGAAGATAGGTGATTCAGTGGACACTGTAAGCAATTATCCCTCACGTGTCATTCAACCTGTGGGCATTGTCAAGCTATTTTGGATATGGATGCATTACAACCAAACCAATTCACCTCCCATCCATTGGGGGTCACTAGATAACAATTAGAAGCAAAATTATTGTCACCTTTTTTCCCTCTTTGCCAACCTCGGGAGGCAGAGGTCAAATATAATATCCCACAATTCCCTGGGCTAAGACCATAAGACAATACCATGTAGGAGCAGAATTAGGCCATTCGGCCTGTTAATTTGGCTCCGCCATTCAATCATGGCTGATATGTTTCTCAAAACCATTCTCCCGCTTTTTACCCATAACCCTTGGTCTCTTTACCAATCAAAAACCTATCTATCTCTCTCTTAAATGACTCAATGACCTGGCCTTTACAGCCTTCTGTGACAAAGAATTCCATTGATTCACTACCAGACATGGTCTGCATAACTATTATGTTAACAGACCGGGGGAACATAGTGGGGAGGAGAGGGCATTTTAGTGCCAGGGCCATACATGAAAAATATCAATATGGACGAGGTACTGAAGAGCTGCACACTTGCATGACTTAAGACCCTCAGGAGGGGAAGCTTATGCACTGTGTTAATAACTCTGGGCCAGGGCAGATGTTGATTCAGAAATTGGCACAGCAATTAGCTTCATCACCCACAAGTTAGGAAGGAAAAGGTTAGTGCATTTCCTCCTCTTGATTGCTGTTCAATGATCCATGTTGGAAATATATGACATAAAGCAGCATGGCATGAAGAGAAGACAGAATTCATCAGTGACGTCACCCCCCCCCCCCCCCCCAACGATCAATTATACCCATTGCCAAATGAATAACGATTATTTGGTTGGGATATTAGCAGCCAATTGTGGAATTATAGCCAATGAGTAGACAATGTCTTCAAGAGAGAGTGGGGGTTGGGGGGTGGAAGAAAGTTTGGTGAGGAGACGTGGACTACTAAAAGTGGAGGTGTAAGAGGAATGTTTCTTTCTTCCTTACAACATGATCACAATCCTTTGGCATTGGATCAGATATCATCTGTTATCATCTGAATCACAGTGACTCAACATTCTGTACATTTTTCTTCGCTTGCTCGGAAGTATGAAGCTATCCAGTAGAGCAAGGACTCTAAGTTGCTCTAGGGATGGTTTCAACCACATGATGCCCAAGACATCTTTGGTTTCATTCTCAAAATGCAGGCCAAATCACGACTGTTGTCACGTGAACTATGGCAATTTTGTTGGAACAAAGTGAGTGGCCTTTGGCTCAGGATGAATATGCAGCCAGTGTGTCAATGATTCAGACAGATGTGGAAGTGCTGACATCGATTTAGTGCAAATTTACTTCAAATTCTTTTTATTTTCATTATTCTTTCCTAGAACTTGGATCTCCCTGACAAGGCCAACATTTTTTGCCCAAAGTTCCTATCCTTTGAACTGAATGATGTTAGGCCATTTCAGAGGATATTGAAGAGTCAACCACATTGCTCTGAGTCCAGAGTCACGTGTAGGCCAGGCCAGATAATGACGGCAGATTTCCCTCCCTAAAGGACATTAGTGAACCAGATGGGTCTTTACAACAATCAATGATAGCCATGGAGACCTTCCCTCAGGCAAACTTTGCAATCCAGTTGAACTGAATTTAAATTGCACAAATTGCTGAGGTGGGATTTGAGCCCATGTCCCCAGGGCATTACCTGGGCCTCTGGATTAGCAGTGACCTCACCAATACACCACTATGTCCCCCTAAGATACTTTGGGCTGGAATTTTCCAGCCCTGCAGGCTGGTGGGATCTTCCAGTCCCACCGGCGTGAATGGAGATTTTAATAACTCATTCGCCATGGTTGGAGACACTGGAAAATCCTGGCCTTCCTTCCTCGTCTCACTTGGTTTGAAATTTTTAAAAAATTTGACAATACTTGGTGACTTAATGGAAAATAAAAACTGCTGTGGCAAAAGATCAGTTCCTGATTCACTGCAAGACTGTTTTGCACCTTTGATGTAGACCAGTTTGTAATAACTCGGCAGGGGCAAAAGTCCCGTCACCAAGTTACTTTATTTACACCACACACCTGTACACAGCCAGCTCTCCAGTTGCTCCCTGCTGAATGCAGGCTGAGAGATAGACACACCTGCTTTAAACAGGGAGCATGAGGCTCCCTGATTTAACCATCAAGTAAGACTCATCAGGCAGTTCGTACTCTAGCAAGCCAACCTCATTAGCCTGGCTGAAGTCATCACACAGTTGCACTCTGATAATTCCCGACCATGATCCATATGTATTTTCATGTCGGATAATGGGCAGGATCTTGATCCCGAGCTCGCTGTCCATGAGGTTGCTGGCATGGGATCAAGATGCAGCAAAATCCAGGAGACATGGACCTTGCTGGCGAGATGACGACTTCGTCAATGACACAACCAGGTTCATGTCCACAAGGAATATGAATCTGAATATATTTTCATCGATTTGTTTGTCAATAACTTCCTCGTCCTTTATAGACCCTCCGCCGTATTTTCGAACTGCCCAGGTGTGATGTCAGAATGGTTTATCCAGATGTGAACCTGTCATGGGGATGACCCCAGGGGCGTAAAGGTGAGTATAACCCCCAGGGGAGAGGGACATTGTCAGGCAGCGCCCTGGCAATGCCTCCGGCGCTGTCCCTTGGTAAAGGTTGGCACTGCCAGGTTGGCATCATGCCACCTCCAACCAGGGGTGGGAGTGGACTGGTGCTGTCTTCAATCAGCAGGGGGGGGCGGAAGGGTGTCTTGGGGGGGGGTGGGGGGGCATCTCCAACTCGGATTGGGGGGGTGTGGATGGGGGGAAATCCATGGTGGGCTGTGGGAGAAGCTTATTCATTTCTGATCAGGTCACTGTTTGACAGAGTGCGGTAAGATCTGGAGGGAAAACTGACCCAACATGCCAGCTTTCTCACCGGAACCAACGTTCTGCCAACTTCTGGTAAGATCGCCCCCGCTGACTCAACTGATGTCAGTTGTGAGCCCGTTGCAATTGAATAGCCACCTAATCTTCAGTGGCCAGGATCCCAGTCTCACAGTGGGTGGTGATACAGTTGTCAGCTGCTGTGTCGTCCTGTTTCAATGTTGAGCCAATTCCCTTAGAGAGAAAGGGAAAACAACAAAACAGCAATAGTTAGCCTTCATGGAAAATGCTTTAAATGTGAAAAACAATTCATGGCACTTCACTGACCTACCATCAAAACAAAATGGGTAAAGGGACAGAGAGGGAAATGCGAGTGTTTTGATTAAGTTAGAACAAGGGAATAATATTTTCTGAGTCCGGTTGAAGGAGTGAATGCTAATGGTACACGGTTTCTGCTGTTACAGTTCCAGCTGCAATGCATTTTTAGAAGGTGCGAAGTTAGAACAATGGATCCTCTGGAACTCCTGGCAATTTGACAGTTCCCTTCCCCTGCTGGATAACATTGATCATTAGTAAAATGAGAATTCTCAGTCCAAAAGACAAAATGCTGGAAAATCTCAGCAGTTCTGGCAGCATCTGTAAGGAGAGAAAAGAGCTCACACTTTGAGTTCAAATGATAAAGGGCCTCAGTAACTGGGGAGCAGGAGTGCTGTGGTTTTCAGTGCCCTGAAAACAGCTTTGTGCACATTGCTTGCCCCAGTGATGTGCCATGGAGATATCCCACCAACATCTCCATTCCACTTTGGAATGGATCTGCCTGAGGCCCTGTGCTACACTGGAATCAATCTGCCCCACATCCTAAACATAGGATGCAGGCTCTTTGACATGGTTACATGCACAGCAAAGATTTGATAGCCCAACAATATTATCAACTAAGTCCTCTGCAGCAGGACTATTGTATGACATTGCCCTGATGCGCGCTTCCTTCACTATCCTGTCCCTCTAGCCTGGCTCCAGTACATCATGGGATGGAATGAGATGGAACGTGCTCTGCTCTTTTATATCAAGCGTCACTGTCAACTGGTCCCAGATATGGGTTAAATGCAGGATAAAGACCCTCCCCCCGACTCCTCCGCCAACCCGCTACTCTATTCCAGCAGTAGGGAAAGGTTTAAAGAATTAAATTGGATAAACCAGTGTCTCACCAGAGGCAGAATCTGCCTTTATCTGATTCGGTGCAGTGTCAGTATCTGAACTGACTGCTGCTACTATCAAATCCAGTGACAGTGTGATCCTCCTTGCTATTGCTCCCTGTCTGGGCATTTGCAGATCTTGGATATCTGTGACGAAAAAAGGGTCAAGGATTTGATTGTTCTCAGGGGACTGAGAGGGAAAATGTAAGTGTGTATGAGTCGGTGCAGACTTGATGGGCTGAATGGTCTCCTGCTACATTGTAGAGATTCTATGATTCTATGCTTAAATCAGCAGCCCCTTCTCTGTTGGATGAGATTGTGGGATGAGAGATGAAGATAAGGTATGCAATTGTCCTCAACCTCAATGGCTTCAGTCCCATTGACTACACTCACACTAACAGTGTATCCATAATAGAAAACATCCTCTCGCCCAAGGAGATCAAAACATGCTGGCATGTCTCTCCCCCTCCTGTTTGATCTGGCTGCCTCTGGTTGTGCATCACCTTTTCCTGCAAGAAAGAGGTTTGTTTCTGGGTATCACGCAGGAGTGTGAAGTGTGTGAAAGTGAGGTGAAGGACTTGACCCTTAGGCAGAAATCCTGAGTGCTCGAGGTTCTTGCCAGGTAAGTGATGGGGATGTGTCAATTTGAGCAGTTGGGTGTTCTTGGTAGGATGTGGCATGCTGCCACTGGCTTTGCTCACTCTTGTGAGGTTATTAAACTTCTTTGGACAATGTGTCGAAAAGCTAAACTCCTGGCATTGAGCTGTGTGGCTACATGTCCCCACTGCCTTCTCACTGTCCATCACCTTCCCCAGTACAAATACAGGGCGAGCCTCCTCCTTTCTACTTCCTCCTCAAGACTTCCCAGGACTGCATCAAGAAAGCCCTCTTCTAAGGTCAGCAGTTGTTGATGATTGCACAGCACTATTCCAAATGATTGTAGTACCTTCCCTTTTAAGAGGAGCAGGCTGATTTTAAGCATTGCGGGTTACTTTAAGGTGGTGCGTAACCAGGTTGGTGCTGCTGATGTGTGCCACCCCAGTGAACAGTGTGGCTTGTCCTGGTTGCGCACAGAAATCATTCTAATGAGCAGGTAGCAAGAGGGTAGCTCGCTGGCTACAGACACTGAACGGTAGTCATGATGTGGAGATGCTGGCGTTGGACTGGAGTAAACTCAATAAGAAGTCTCACAACACCAGATTAAAGTCCAACAGGTTTACTTGGTAGTGCTCCAAAAGCTAGTGGCTTTTGCTACCAAATAGACCTGTTGGACTTTAACCTGGTGTTGTGAGACTTCTTACACTGAACGGGCACAGGGTAATTGCAGTCCTTGTGCTATTTTTATGGTCTATCCAATTTAATTCTTTAAATCCTTTTTTATGTATGTTAGGGGCATAGCCACTTTAAGGGAAAGGGTGCGGTGACCATAGCGGTGGGGTGATCTGCCTGTGGACCACCCTGGGAGGGCAGTTGTAGTTTGGAGTGTGGAATGAGTAAGACCTGCAATAAATATTTCCATTCCCTGACGCCTGTTTGTAGAGTAAGTCCTCGGGGATGCAAGTGAAGGTACCATAATCCCAGATAACCATAGGCTGCTCTCCCCATTGATGGGAAAGAGCTAACTGGTGGTGATCTTAACCTGAGGATCACCACACCTCAGGCGAGATGCAAGATTGAGGGCCCTTCATGAATCACACAAAGTAGCAATAGTAAGAAAGAAAATCATAGAAACATTAAAAAGAAATTGGTATTATCGCTAGACTATTAACCCAGACACTCACCCGGGTTTGAATCCTGCCACAGCAGATGGTGGAATTTGAATTCAACAAGAAACACCTGGAATTAAGAATCTACTGATGACCGTGAAACGATTGTCGATTGTCAGAAAAACCCATCTGGTTCACTAATGTCCTTAGGGAAGGAAATCTGCCAGTGATAGAGAATGTAACACTTTTCACATTTCTAGAGTAGAGCAGGGGCTGGGGATGAAGGGGTGGGGTGGAGGGGGTGGTGAGGGAGGGTGTGGGAGGTCTATATCCTGCATTTAACTCATATCTGGGACCCGTTGACAGCTACAATTGGTTTAAAAGAGCAGCAAATGTTCCATCCCGTTGCAGACACCCCTTATTCAGGGAAGTTCAGATTCTCAAACAACACAATCATTTTACAAATATCACTCATTCGAAGTGGCAAATATTTTTTCATGCCTGGTCACAAAATAAAAAGAAGCAAAAATAATTGATTGCATTGACGCAGGCCAGTGAGACAAATAGCCAAAGTCACTTATTACACCCAGCATTGACAGACAAAGCGTTAAGTGTGCTGGCACTATTCTGCTCCAGTGTCAAGGAAGTACCAGTCTGACCTTTGGACAAATTACTTCAGTCTCTTGGGAGATAATCACATTTATTATTTGGCATCAAAGTATTTTCCTTTGGGTGGCTGGCTCTTTCTCCACAATGACTGGAATTGAGAATCTGATTGCTGCTTTGACGAGGCAGATGATTAGTTATTCATAGCATTAATTCCAAAACCCTTGACTGTGCTCAATCCAGTCACAACAAAGGGGAAGAGACGTCAGCAAGATCAACTCAAGCCTGCAAAGTAATTTTAGTTCTGAAGTGCCTAAGAGGAATATTCTCCCGGGTCCAGATTCCACAAACGTGGGGTATGGGAGAGAATAAAGGGCAGTCTCAGACAGAGAGACTGGAATTTGAATCCTATCTGTGAAACTGCTTTCACCGTGGTCAGGATTTTCCAGCACTTCCCTCCAGCGGGATTTTCCGGTCTTGTTGATGGTGAACCCACCCCCCCCCCCCCAACCACAGTGTGTTCCCCCGATGGTGAAGGATACGGGGTGCGCAAAACCCCAGAGACAACAACAGGATGGGAAGATCCCATTGATGGCCAATGGTGGGCAGCCTCTGCCAATGGAAAATGCACAGCGGGGGGTCTGGAAAATCTCACCTTGTGTCCTTGACTGTATTGTGTTCCTTCATTTAACTTTCTAGTGCAGATATGTTGCACATACACAGCGTAAGAAGTGACAGCGTCATAATCCCAGATGACTATAGGCTGCTCTCCCCGTTGACGGGAGAGCGCTGATTGGTAGTGATTTTAACCTGAAGATCGCCACACCTCAGGCAAGAGGCATGGGTGAGTTGCTGGGCCCATCATGAATCATATAAAGTAGAAAAGAAAGAAAATCATAGAAACCTTAAAAAGCAAGTGGCATTCCGTTAACCCAGAAACTAAGGTAATGTTCTGGGAACCCGGGTTCGAATCCCACCACGGCAGATGGTGGAATTTGAGATCTACAGAAAATATCTGGAATTAAGAATCTACTGACGACCATGAAACCTTCGCCGATTGTTGGAAAAAACCCATCTGCTTCACTAATGCCCTTTAGGGAAGGAAATCTGCTGTCCTTATCTGGTCTGGCCTACATGTGACTCCAGAGCCACAGCGATGTGGATGACTCTCAATTGCCCACAAGGGCAACTAAAGGTGGGTAATAAATGCTGGCCAGCCAGCAACACCCATGTCCCATGAATGAATAATAAAAAAATTACCAGTGCAGGGCCCCCTCGGCATTGAACACCATCTCAGATTGATGTGCACTTATATCCTGGTGTGAGGCTCACACCTACAACCTCCTGGTCTGATGATCAGCAATGGAGTCACTCCAATGCCAGCTTGGATCATTTCATGATATATCTGACTTGCAAGTGTGCAGTTCGGATATTAGGGGTGAAAAATAGAAAACTGTGCCTCTCCGCACACTGACACATTTGACGATCTCACAAAAATCTTATTCCTCTCCCCAAAAATAAACATATCCTCATGTCAGTTTAATGATGAAACAATTCTTGTATCGACTGGTGCAGCAGCAGATTCAAATGTAACTAGAGCAATGTGATTAAGTTGATTGACAGCAGGAAATCATCACCATTATGTTCTTGTGACTCATCCATATAGGCCCAGACTGACATAGTGTCATAGGGGTTTACACAATTACATAATTATACCGGGTAGGCTAAAGGTTATAACCCAAATACAGATCGCAATAATTAAATCACAATAATTGAATAGAATCCCTACAATACAGAAGGAGGCTATTTGGCCCATCAAGTCTGCATCAATCGCAATCCCATGCAGGCCCTATTCATTTACCCTGCTTATACACCTGACATTGGGTTAAATTTAACATGACCAATCAACCTAACCCACACATCTTTTGGACTGTGGGAGAAAACCAGAGCACCCGGAGGAAACCCATGCAGACACAGGGGGAGTGTGCAGACTTCACAAAGACAGTGACCCCAAGGCCGGAATTGAACCTGGGTTCCTGGTGCTGTGAAGCAGCAGCGCTAACGATTGTGCCACCGTACCACTCGAATAAGTGTGGGTCCTGGGACAATGGGATTATATAGCTATAATATATGTTCAAAGATGTAAGATGGTCTGGAGGCAAAATGCCGTGAAGCCTGAAATATTAATAGAAAATGCAGGAAATACAAAACAGGCCAGGTAACTATTCTGGTGTTTTGCTTAATTATCTTAAGGGACGAACATGGGGGAAGCTCAGGAGATTGCACAGGTTGGGTGGAGTCTGTGATTGTCTGGTTTGTACATGGTCTGTAGAATAAATGGGTGCGATGGGCATTCTATTTTGTGTTACTCTTCCGTTCTATCTCTCACGCTGTCTACTATTTCCATGGTTTTCACCTTCTCATTTCCAGTTCTTTATTGTTTCTCTCCTGGAGAAGTTGGGACGTTGTTAGCCTGGCATTGGCAACCCTCCAATACCTGGTTCTTCATTTATATCGCACAGCTTTCAGTGAGATTGGGGTGGCGGTAAGAGGGAGCGCTGAATCGAGAATTGGTACACATCTCATTTTAGATAAAGACAAATAAATTTCAAGCTGCCAAACTCCTTCAGTAACTTATTAAAGTTTGAGTGAAACACCTTCCTTGGCATGTAATGTGAATTTTGCTGTTATGGTATGATAACCATCTGTTACATATTTCTGCTTTTATCTTCTCAGAAACTGGAAGGAAGTTTTCAAGAGATTTCTTCGCGTTGTGGTGACGTTCAAACAAATCAGAGGCCATTATGTTTGTTCTCAATCCTCTCAGAATCCAGAATCATTGGCAAGATTGGCACATAATGCCCATCCTTCGCTGCCCTTGAGAAATGATAATCAGGCTTGATCCTTCTCGAACCACTGCAGCCTATGCCATTGAAATGCTCCCCAAATATAAGGCATGGCAGGATCTTGAGACCAACCACAATGAAGCAATAGATGTGGATATGTGTCCTTGTTATGAGGGGAACCTGGAGGTCATGGTTATCAGTTGCAACTGCTGCCCCAACTTTCTAGGTGGTAGAGGTTGCAGCTTTGGGAGATGTTGCTGAAGATGTCTTGGCGAGTTGGTATAGGTCACGCTAAAGATGTAGGCATGATTAAAAGAATGGGTTGTATAACATCTTGAGATAAGCAGAGTATCAGGGCTCTTGTTCCGTATCCGCTTTTGTCACCTGTAACCCCAACGTTTGTAAGCAATGTCTCTGGACTTGTTCAAACTATTGATCAACGGGTTTTCTCCCCAGTAAATACAGCCATACATGTTGAGTGCAGTTACCATATTGTAAATGGTGACAGGTCGCCATTCATTAAGTAACAATTTTTATTTCATATCCATAATTGCCAGTAAGAAGAGTGTGGTGAGCCATCTTCTTGAATTCTTCAGTCTGTGTGGTGTAGATGCATTCCCAGTGCTGTTCAATAGGGAGTCCCAGGATTTTGGCCCAGCAATAATGAAGGAATGGTGATATATTTCCAAGTGAGGATGCTTGTGACTTGCGGGGGAAATTCCAGGTGGTGACATTCTCATGTGTCTGTTGCCCTGGTCCTGATAAGGGGCTTTGGTTAGGGAGGTGAAGAAATCACATGAAAAATAATATCCCCAGTGTAACTACAGCTGAGATCAGCTATCTCAGCATTAACCAAGAATTCAACATGGGATCTCCCCAGTTGGTACATCTTACACACAGCAGTTTGTACTCACTACAGAATGGATTATTTCTTCATTTGCACTCTTCCATATAATGTGCTTTATGTTAAAATGTAACTGGCGATGACATTAGATCTGTTGTAACGTGACCAATGAGAACAAGCTATATGGGTCAGCTGACCCAATAACCAATGACAGAATGATGTGATGATCAGCTGACTCAGTGTAAATTAGAACACTTTGGGACTTGTGGAGAATTTGGAATGGCTCAGGGTGAGGCCTCACGCTTGGAGTAATGAAGCACCTTTAATAAATTTTTTTTTGATTTATAAGTTGGAGTAAGTTTTGTTTTTCTTATTATCTACATTTGAAGACTTCTTTCTGGATAAACACTTTATTTTATATTTTACATTTATTCCTCATAGTAGGAAGAACACGGAAATTATTATAGTCAATAAAGAATTTGGAAGCGGGTTAGGGCGAGTAGCTGCTTGCGTTTATTCAAATGCAAAAAATCAGGCCAGCAATGTTTCAAGGATCTCCAGTACGTAATGTTCCTGAATCACTCTCAGAGTTATTTGCCTGTGTGCAGGGCTCCATTCTTCCATTACACCCTTCAGTGTTCACTTATAAGATCCCTGAAAAATGTGAACCACATTCTAGATGTGACCTAGTGTTTCTGAAACCTGAACTGCTGCTGTTTACTTGGCTCTGGGAATTGGATTATAGATTTCCAGCACATCCATTCATGTAACCTTGAGATACAAACAAAAGATTATCTGCAACTTATCCCTGCAATTTGTTTTGCTTTACTTGCCCTTTGATTTTCCTCCAAATCGCTTGTGTATGTTCTGCTTCCGTCTGAAAAAGAGGTGGATAAGAACCTTGGGGCTCCTCAGATGACCTTTCAACGGTGCAACTTTTTGACAGTGGAGTGGGGAGGGGGCAGAGAATGTACATCAAGGCTCCGGCAAACTGATTTCTTCCTGGTCTGACATATTTGTGGACATGTTTCCAAGAGCCTGCCTTTGCAGTTGGGAAGGGATAGCATCACAAGCCCCGTCTTCTGAATCAGGGTCAGTTTTTTCCCTGGGAGAGCAGGAAAGCAAAGCCAGGATTGTTTCCACGTCTTGGACAAGCAGATGGTGGGACAGAGGGTGGCACAGTGGTTAGCACTACTGCCTCACAACGCCAGGGACCTGAGTTCAATTCCAGCCTCGATGATTGTCTGTGTAGAATTTGCACATTCTCCCCATGTCTGCGAGGGTTTCCTCCGGGTGTTCTGGTTTCCTCCCACAGTCCAAAGATGTGCAGGTTAGGCCATGATAAATTGCCCCTTAGCATCAGGGGGATTAGCAGGATAAATACATGGGGTTACGGGGATAGGGTCTGGATGGGATTGCTGTCTGTGCAGGCTTGATGGCAAACCAGCCTCGTTTTCCACCGTAGGGATTCTTCTATTCTATTACATGGGATATACAAGGGAGTGCATGCCCCTTTGGCATGGAGACGGGATCTCCATCCAATTATGGGTGGGCTCTCGATGCTAGAGGGTCAATAATTGGCCTTACATCTTGAAAGCAACAGCATGAAATGATGGAAGGTGAGAGAGAAGGCACTTCAATGCACTCGCTCCAACATCTTTGAATTTTTAATTAAAAGAAAGATTCAACAGTTCGGCTAACACTATGGTGATGGTAGGATGTGGAGGGAGGGCAGATGTTGTAGGGGGTGTAGCGGTGTGGGGGATTGGCCTGTGGCTGCTTCTACGCCCAGGCAGGCAAGAATGGCCTATAGGCCTATCTAGAACATTACTTCCTCCCCAGGGAGGGCTAGGGGCCTATTTAGCGCAGTAGTTTGTTGTCAACCTCCAGACACCTCTGCTGGTGAAGGGGGGTCTGGAGATCAACAGGAAAACGCTTGTTGGCCATGGACGGCACGGTGGCACAGTGGTTAGCACTGATGCCTTTCAGCACCAGGAACCCAGGTTCGATTCCTGGTTTGGCTCACTGTCTGTGTGGAGTTTGCACGTTCTCCCCATGTCTGCATGGGTTTCCTCTGGGTGCTTCGGTTTCCTCCCATATTCTGAACGACGTGCTGGGGTTAAGTGCACTGAACTGAACTGACAGTGATGACTAGGGGATTTCACAAAGGAACTTCATTGCAGTGTTAATGTAAGTCTACTTGTGACTAATAAATTAACTTTACCCTTAAGTTTCTTCCCAATTAGTTTCTTAAAGATTCTGGCTACAAGTCACGTGCAGGTGGATAGTCCTGCTGGCCTCAATCCATTCTCCAGCAAAACGGCCCAAAAGGTGGGCTGGAACAAGAGAACTCATTAAACCAACGCAGGGCTAATTTGTGGTTTCACCTGTCTCCAAATGTAGGTCTGATGGGGTGCTGAAAACGCAGTCCTTATTCTTTCCAGGGACCTCAAATCCATTGAGCTCACCTCTATCTGAAATCTTCAGCCTTTCAATATTCTAAATTTGACACTAAGGGAATCACCATTTGCTTCATTTGTCTTGTTCCTCTCCTGATATTTTCAATGTTTAGATCGGGCATTCTGACTTTCAAAAGGTGCCTGGTGCCATTGTAAATCTGACCAAGTTCTCTGCTTCCTCTGACTTTAAACGCTTCAAATTCTGGATGCGACTTTATCGACTAAATCACAGAAATGCATCACTCTAATTGACATTTAATAAATGATAACAGGCTTCAATCAGCTTTGCTCAGAGGAAGAGCTTCCACCTCTTAGGTAGAAAATTGTAGCTTCATACCCCACACCAGGAATTGAGTGTATACCCCATTGAGTATATGTATACCCCATTGAGTATATGTATACCCCATTGAGTGTATACCATTGAGTGTATATCCCATTGAGTGCATATACCATGAGTATATGCCCCCATTAAGTGTATATCATTGAGTGTAAACCCCATTGAGTGTATACCCCATTGACTGTATATCATTGACTATATACCTCATTAAGTATGTACCCCATTGAGTGTATACCCCATTGAGTGTGTACCCCATTGAGTGTATACCTCATTGTGTGTATACCCTTTCCATTCTAGGGCAGTACTGGGGAATCCATTACCAGAAAATCCACTCACCCAAGCAAATATTAAACTGGGACCCTGAGCAGAATTTTATGTTTTGCAGGTTGAGGGGGAAGGTGTAAAAGTCCTCATATGGCCTTCCCACCAGGCTCCTACCTTCCCTAATCCTTCCATAATTTGGAAGTGCCAGGTGTGGCACTTCCAAGTGCCAATTGCCCACAGTGCCAGGTTTGACTCCCTGTTTGGATCACTGTGCAGATTCTGCACGTTCTCCCCATGTCTGCGTGGGTTTCCTCTGGTTGCTCTGGTTTCCTCCCACAGTCCAAAGATGCGCAGGTTAGGTGCACTGACCATGCTAAATTCCCCCTCTGTGTACCCAAACAGGTGCCGGAGTGTGGCGACTAGCGGATTTCACAGTAACTTCATTGCAGCGTTAATGTGAGCCTTACTCGTGACATGAATAAGTAAACTTTAAAGAAAAGCCAAACACCTGCCTGGTGTCCTGACCAATATCTATCCCTAAACCAACACCACCAAAAACAGGGAAATTTGTCCTTTTGTTCTATTGCTGTTTGTGGTGAAATTGGCAGTCGTATGTTCCTACATTACAACAGGGAATATCTATCCTTCATTGAGTATGGAATGCAATGACATGAATACAAATGACATGAATACAAGTGCTTTATTTTATTCATTCAGTTCCTGTTTCTGGGATCTTGCTTTCTGTCAATCAATGTGACGTGTTTGTACTTACTGCACATCAAAAATAATTCCCTGGCACTGATGCACTTTCATTTGTCCTGGGGAGATGAAAAGTGTTGCATAAACACAAGCTCATTTAATTCTTTCTTTCTCAAAAGATCTACCTCTTTGATCAGGCTCTCCATATGTGGGCTCCACATCAAAATTAGGTAGATAATTCTCCTGTGAAATGCCTCGGGGCATTTTTTACTAGGGTAAAAGCATTGTATAAATTAATTTGTTATATATACACTTTCTAGATCAGTGTGATATGTTCTTTCTTACATTCCACCATCTTCCAGATAAGCTGACTTACTTACTCATGTGGCATTTAGTTGAGATTGCTTGATATTGCTCCCAAACGAACATTGTTGCAGTGACAAAAACCCACAATGGTCTTATTGTCTTTGGCCTGCTGAAGAAAATGGAGCAAAGAGCAAGGAAAATTACAGCACAGAAACAGGCCCTTCAGCCCTTCAAGCCTGCACCCACCATGCTGCGCGACTGAACTAAAACCCCTTACCCTTATGATTTTGCTTTAATTTAATTTATTATTGTCACATGTATTAGCATACAGTGAAAAGTATTGCTTCTTGCGCACTATACAGACAAAGCACACCGTTCATAGAGAAGGAAAGGAGAGAGTGCAGAATGTAGTGTTACAGTCATAGCTAGGGTGCAGGGAAAGATCAACTTAATGCAAGGTAGGTTCATTCAAAAGTCTGACAGCAGCAGGGAAGGAACTGCTCTTGAGTTGCTTGGTGCGTGACCTCAGACTTCTGTATCTTTTTCCCGAAGGAAGAAAATGGAAGAAAGAATGTCCAGGGTGCGTGGAGTCCTTAATTTATATATACGTATTATATATATATGGCATACATTAACATTACAATGAAGTTACTGTGAAATTCCCCCTAGTCGCCACATTCTGGCACCTGTTCAGGTCAATGCACCTAACAAGCATGTCCTTCAGACTGTGGGAGGAAACCGGAGCACCCGGAGGAAATCCACGCAGACACAGGGAGAATGTGCAAACTCCACACTGGCAGTGACCCAAGCTGGGAATTGAACCCAGGTCTCTGGTGCTGTGAGGCAGCAGTGCTAACCACTGTGCCACCATGCCACCCCACTAACTATGTTGGCTGCTTTGCCGAGGTGGCAGGAAGTGTAGAGTCAATGGATGGGAGGCTGGTTTGTGTGATGGACTGGAATACTTTCATGATCTTTTGTATTTCTTTGCAATCTTGGGCGAAGCAGGAGCCATACCAAGTTGTGATACAATCAGAAAGAATGCTTTCTATGGTGCATCTGTAAAAGTATCCTTCTGAGGACCATATCCCTCTATTCCCATCCTATTCATGTATTTATTCCCATTCTATTCATGTATGAAGTGTATGATAACACTGATACATAAATAGACATCAGCCATAAGGATATGAAGCAGATAAAGTTCTTACCTCACTGTTCCTGTCATCTGAAAATTCCACTATACAATACGTCAGTTGATGAGGGCAGTGTGTAACAGATTCATATAGACCAGCAGGGACCAGGATCAATGCCTGATCTGATGGATCTTGCCAAGCACAACCAAGGTAATTAGTCTCTACACCCTAGGTTAGGGAAGAGAAAAGGGTACAATTTGGACGATTCTCCCAGGCTGCTGCACTATTTGAGCAGGATTCATGACTGCGCCTAGCCGATCGCATCTCCCAGGCCCTGCGGCACAGACTGCTGGAGATTCGTAAAACTAACTAAGCCCAAAAAACGTATTGGAAAATCTTCTGTTTTCCCATCCATTGCGCACTTAGTATGTTTTTGGGAGAATCCCCCCCCCAGTGTTCTTGATCTGGATCACTCTGGATTATGCATGAATGTTGGAATGGGACCAGGAACGTGACACTGCCCCCCCTATAGTCCGAGAATCTGCTGATGATCACCAGCGTTTGGAGTACAGGAAATCAGCAAAGGTGCAGGGAAGGAGGATGCCCGAAAGTTGTGGCATTACACACGCCATCTTCAGAAGAGATGGAGAGAGATTGGAAGGAAGAAGTCAGGACAAACATTTTTGTTCTGTCTGATATCATGAATATTTAATGTTTTAAAGTACCTATAACACATACAAATTCCATGTTGCTCATGAGGAACAGCTTCTGCTGAATAATATCAATGACACCTAATTTGTGCCAGCCTTGGCACACTGGGAACTCTGGTAATTTGAGTTAGTCAGTTATTGGTTCATTCCAGATGTTTAGCACGTCTTCTAGGCTGGGACTTCAGTGCAGTACTAAGAGAGTGCTTTCGAGGGTGCGGTTTCTCATAAAAGCAAAGCCCTATCTCCTCTCTCAGGTGGACTTACAAGATCCCATGATGTCGTTTGACAGCAGAATCCCACCAAAACCCAAAGACATTTGGGTGGATTCTCCAGTCTCGCTTGCCCTGCCACCCCTGCCAACAGGAACAGAGAATCTGGCGGTCGGACAAAACTCCGTTCATTGCAACGGGATTTCCGGCCATTTCTGGTGAGCACTGCTGCCTCACAATGCTAGGGACCCCGGTTCGATTCCCGGCTTGGGTCACTGTCTCAGCAGAGTCTGCATGTTCTCTCTGTGTCTGTGTGGACTTCCTCCGGGTGCCCCGATTTCCTCCCACAGCCTGAAAGACGTGCTGGTTAGGTGCACTGCGCATGCTATATTCTCCCTCAGTGTACCCGAACCTTTGCTGGAGTGTGGCCACTAAGGGATTTTCACAGTAACTTTGCGACAGTGTTAATGTAAGCCTACTTGTGGCCATAATAAACAATTTTAAAAAGAAAACTTTAACATTTATCTCTCATTGTTTGTGGGATCTTGCTGTGTATAGATTGGCTGCCTTTTTTGTACTGTCTAAGTACGATTGCTTTACGTAAGTGCATCATTGTCTGCAGGGTGTTTTGGGATTTCCTGAGGCTGTGGAAGACACATGATAATCACAGGATCCCGATAGTGCAGAAAGAGACCATGCAGCTCATCGAGTCTGCACCTACCACAATCCCACCAGGCCCGATTCCTGTAACCCCACACATTTACCCTGCTCAGCCCCCTGACACTAGGATCTATTTAGCATAACCAGACAACCTAGCCCACACAGCTTTGGACTGTGGGAGGAAACCGGAGCACCCAGAGGAAACCCCACGGAGACACAGGGAGAATGTGCAAACTTCACACAGACAGTGATCCAAGGCCAGAATTGAACGCGGGGCCGTGGTGCTGTGAGGCAGCAGCGCTAACCACAGTGCCACTGTGCCGTCCCAAGTAAATGCGAGTCTTTTTTTATAAGATCAGGAGCAGAACATTTAGAGGTGGAAGTACATAGCAGGATGGAAATGGATTAATAATGTGACTTGAAGGATAAAATGGAGCAGGTAATAATGGGATTGAGCAAATAAAGGAGGTGGCTACAGGCGTGACAGAAACAGAGGAGGAGGCAGAGAGAATAAAGTAGAAATAGGTTAACCTCAGAGGTAGAAAAACTGGTCAGGCCATGAGTGGGGTGATGACAGGAAGTAATGAGATGGCAGTTAAGAAATGTGCAGTGTTCAACGTTTCTTCAGATGGTTTGAGCTCAGCAGTGCTTGTATTTTTCAGATCACTGGACTCTGTGACTAGGATACCAAAGTTTACACTGCTAATGTTGTCTTACTGTTTGAATAGCAGAAGCATAGACCCACAAAATCTAGGTGTACGATTGTGCTGCTGGGGAGTGGAGGATGGATTTAGCCATGTAAACACTGGGAGCTGCCCAATAGCTACTGGCCAGCAGAATCCAAAATAAGCAAGAACTATTCAAGGGGCTTCTTGTCTGAAAGGAGCACCTCAGCAACATTGGGAGATATTTTAAACGTTGTAATTTATGTTGGAGTAGGTGTGCAGTTTTTTAACAAGTGTACTTACTCTGTCCCATATCCAGGCCAAATCTCCTGGGGAAACAATGGCGCAGAACTTCCATGGAGTAGCAAGCACTTTCAGACTGCCCCTTCTTTACTAAACCAGGTTAGGAGATGCTCATTTCCCACCCAATCCTCCATTAAGGGCCTGGTGAGAAATGAAAAGTTAAAGTTTATTTATTAGTATCACAAGTAGGCTTACATTAGGCAATGGAGTTACTGTGAAAATCCCCTAGTCGCCACACTCTGGTGCCTGCTTGGGTACTCTGCTTAACCTTCCAGTGCAGGGCAGCAGCGTGGGGAAGTCTGGTGGGGGTGGGGGGAGGGAGTGGATGGAGAGTTGAACCACACCCCATTTTACACCATTAACTGCTGTAAACCAGGTAGGTTAAAAGGTCCAGGCACTTTGAGAAGTCAGGGAGAAGATAACTGTAAAGTAATGGTGTAAGTTAAGTGAAAGAACGCTGCGAAACCCTGCGTCCCTTCGCCAAATTCTTTACAAACTTGTCTCCATCCCTGAGAGGGCTTCTGATACAAAGTCAGAATCCTGCAGCCCTGACACCTGTCAACTTAGATACTCAGGTGAGACTCCATGATTGGGCAGGCAATCAGGGAGCTCATAGTCCCAAGAGGCCAACCTCATGGGCCTTGATAGGGTCATTACAGCAAGGTGCAAGGAGCTAGGATGTTCAGGTAGTGGGAGGAAGGAGCACTCGGAAAGGCAGAGAGGGGAAACCAGGTGTGTGATTAGGAGGGTCTGGTGATCAGGGGGTGGAGGGCGTTGTGTGCTCAGTGGAAGAGGGAGCTGGGAGGGAGTGGGGGAGGTCAGAGGACATTTGAGAAGTGGGGAGTGAGCAGAAGTCGGGGCAATTGTGTACTGGGTGGGGCAATTGGGGTGGGGATGGTAATTCAGGGAGTAGTCAGGCTCATAGCCAGCGTCATGCTAGTATAATAGCAAAATACCTAGGGGGCGATCTTATCTAAAATATACATCTACGAGTGCGAAAATGGAAAAGTTTCAGATTTTTTTTGGCAAGACCAAACATTCAATCATATGCCACTCTGTGGAAAAAATAATGCACAATCTGTGTCCTGCAGGTAAAGGGAGGGGATGGGATCTAAGCTCACCGGAAAGCTGGCAGCTCACAATAGAAGGTGCAATCGTGCATGCACAGATCTCTTTGTTCTGCGCAAAAGAACAACGCCACCTCCTCCCCATGGATATCTTATGCCTCCCCAACCCACGATTGCTGGTCTCCTTGGCCGATCGCTCCTCTCTGCCCCATCTCCAGTCGATGTCCCCCCCCGCCTGGTGCCCTCTGCACCAAGTGTGGGGCTGAAGTGCAATCAAAAAGAAAAGAACAGATTTTTTGGAAAACTGAAAAGGACAACTTAGGACAACTTACAACATGCGTAGTCCACTGACTCCACAAGGTTGTAAAGGACACATGGATCTTGGGGGCCTATGAACCAATGCAACCTATGGGACAACTGTGTGCAACACCTTCCATCCCAGGTCCCTGATGGTATGGGAGAGGACTCCAGAGTAGGGAACCCTCCACCGGGGACCTCTGTCACTGAATAGATGCATCACAATTCTTGATGCATCTTTTCTTTGCCAAAGGTTTTAGACTTTGGCACGAGCAAGCATCATGAAAATCAACATTCTCTTTCCCAGTAAAATTTTGACCAATGGTTCTTTCTTTGGCCCAGCGTCAATTTTTGTCTAATTATGTGCCTGGGATGTTGTAACACCTCAACAAGGCAATAAAAATGCAAATCCTGCTTTGCTGAGGTGGTAATGAGGATAGAGTAGAAAGAGATTAGCTTCAAGTGGCAGAAAAATTGGGGTCGGCCAGGAGTGTGAGAGAAAACACATGTTCATCAGCCGTATCCCATTTGTGTGAATCTATTTTAAATCTGTCCCATGGCCGCTCAGCTCTGCACATCTGGTTCAGTCCGGGCTCTGGTTTGAATTCTTTAAAATTCGTTTTTATGGAAGTAGGCATCGCTGGCTAGGTATTGTCCATCCTTAATTGCCCTTCGGAGGTGGTGAACTTCCTTCTTGAACTGCTGCAGTGTCTCAGGTGTAGGTGCACCCATGGTGCAGTTAGGGAGTTCCATGATTTTGACCCAGCAAAAGTGAAAGAACGGCGATATATTTCCCAGTCATGACGGCGAGCGACTTAGAGGTGGTGAAGTTCCCAGCTATCTGCTGTCCTAATTGTCCTTCCAGACGGTTGCAGGTTAGGAAGGAGGTTTGGTAAGTTCCTGCAGTGCATCTTGTAGA
Organism: Carcharhinus amblyrhynchos; assembly: GCF_965287045.1. Taxonomy (NCBI): domain Eukaryota; kingdom Metazoa; phylum Chordata; class Chondrichthyes; order Carcharhiniformes; family Carcharhinidae; genus Carcharhinus; species Carcharhinus amblyrhynchos. The sequence continues at coordinate 15,721,736 of NC_137349.1, forward strand.
TGGTACATATGGCTGTGGCGAAGGGAGTGAATGTTTGTGGAAGGGATACCTATCAAGCAGGCTGCTTTGTCCAGGATGTTGATGAGCTGCTTGAGTGTTGTTGGAGCTGCACTCTTGCAGGCAAGTGGGGAGTATTCCATCACTCTCCCGACTTGTGCCTTACAGATGTTGGACAGGCTTTTGGGGGAGTCAGGAGCTTGGGGAGTTGCACGCTTTCAGCCAGGAACGGTGCAACAGTTGGTCTCAGTCTTTCTTGCTGTTGGAAGACAAAATTGGCCAGGAAACCAATGACTGTCTGTGGTGAGGGGAGGCGAGCGTAGCTTTGGCTGCAAGATCCTGAAGGGTGGAATGTGCCAATCCTCAAAAGTGAACAAAGGTCATTTGAATGAACTGCTAAAGATCCGCCACAACTCGTAAAACAGGCGCCTCTTCTGCCAGCTCCACGTGGGTGGCAGTACAGATCTAACCAGAGTGATAGAAAAATATACCATTTCTGCTGAATAAATTAGTCATGTTTTACATTCCAGTGACTCAGGTGTCCTGAAATTGCTTCATAATTGCAGCCGCTCCTAAATTCTGAGTCATGACATTAAATTTTGCAGGAAGTTGGCATGGCAAATTGGCAGCTCAGCGGCTTTTGTCTGGGTTATGGGTGACTGCGAAAGGGTGGCATGCAGGGCATTGTTAAGCAGAAAATGCGGGATACACTCAGTAGGTCTGCAGGCCTCTACAGAGAGAGAAACAATTGCGAATCTGAGCTTTCATCAGAACGGTTTCATGAGCCGATTTGCTGCCTTCCTCTTCTGTAGGTGCTGACACCTGCACTTAAAACTGTGCCAAGCCACTGAATGTGTCAGCCAACTCTGTATAGACGGTGAACTTAAACCTGAGATCATCTTAGTCTGTGCAGCTCTCAGTGTAATGGTGGCACAATGGTTAGCACTACTGTCTCACAGCGCCAGGGAGCCGGATTCAAATCCGACCTTGGGTAGCTGTCTGTGCAGAGTTCGCACATTCTCCCCGTGTCTGCGTGGGCTTCCCCTGGGTACTTGGGTTTCCTCCCACAGTCTAAAGATTCGCAGGTTAGTTGGACTGGTCCCTTAGTATCCTAAGATGTGTACATTAGGGTTGTTAAATATGTGGGGTCCCGGGTATGGGGTGTGGCTGTATAACATTCTCTATTAAAGAGTTGGTGCAGACTTGATGGGCTGAATGGCCTCCTTCCGCACTGTAGGGATTCTATGACCTACTGGACTGTCTGAAGAGACATTATGTTATTATCCATATTCGCACTCTCACCGCACCTTACTTGTGTCCACCACAACGTGTAACTTCCTTTAGCAAGTTCCAGCACTGTTACTTTCTGAGTCCCTCAAGGATTTCTCTTCGTCCCCACTTGTTCCTCTTCTAAATGCAGCTCCTTGGTAACTTCTGCAGGTTGTCAGTCACCATGTCCATGCTGACACGGCACAGATCCACCTTTCCACCACCTCTCTCAGGGAATCATAGAGTTTTACAGAACAAAATGAGGCCTTTCAGCCCATTGTGGGTGCACCAGCCATAAAGCACCCATCTTCTAGCACATGGTCTGCAGCCTTCTATGCTATGGTGTTTCTAGTACACACCCAAATGCTTCTTCAATGTTATGAGGGCTCTCTCCCTTTCAGGAAATTCTCACCACCCTCTGGGTGACAAGATTTCCTGCCCCTTATCTTCATTCTCTGCTCCGTCAACCCTTCTCCTGTTACTGTGGCCTGAGATTACTCACCTGCTTTCCAACCTAGGATGGGCTGAAAATCCTCCCAGCTACAGTGGGAAGAATTAAGTCACCGGGGGCGATCTTACCAGAAATTGGCTGCATTGGTTGCAGAAAGAAAAATGATGTTTCATCAGTTTCCAGTCCAGCTCTCACCACACCCTGTCACAAAAGGAACATCTGGGAGTGTTATACACCATCACGCAGGAGGCAGGGCCTAAACACACCGGCAAAACCCAGTTGCATTGAGATCGGGGCGCCACGTTTGAAAGACGTTCTGCTCAATAAACTTCCCCCTCCGGCCCACCATGGGGGTCTCGGGGGACTCCCTTCCCCACCCCTGATCGGAGTCAGCACTTCTCTACCGCACCACCCCCCCCCACCCACTCCCGCTGCCAACTCCGAACTGATTGGAGTTGGCACGCATGCACGCAGCCAGTGTCGGCAACACCCTCCCCACCTTGCCCCTGAACATTGGACCGCCACCCACACAGTCACTTCCATCAACCCCTCCCCCCCCCTCAACTGAACATCATACCTCTCCTCCCCCCACCCCCCCCCCCACCCCACATCTCACATAGTCATTGCTGGCACACCACCTCCCCTGCCCACACCAAACTGCACCCAAATACATCATATGGAAACCTTGCCCTTACCTTTGAATCCTTATCATCTCTATTAGCCTGCAATAAACCTACATTTCTTCTTATCTTTCTCTGTCTCTAGTTGCACTTACTGTTTCCACTGCCTGTTGACCCTTACTGATGTCATTTTATCCTCCTGCCTCTTACACTTCCAGTTCCAATATCCCTGTGTTTCTTAATGATCCTTTAGCCCAGAACATTTAGCTCCTAATCATAGCCCAGCTCATAAACAGACCTCTATGATGGCTACCGCACAACTCCTAATTTGGACTCCTAACATTTTCATTGTGTGGATTAGTGTACCTAATCTTTAACTTTCTCCACCCATAGGCCTGGATGGTGTGTTTTTTACACTTTTTGGAGGAGCTGTTGAAGAAATCGAAGGTGCATCCCTTTGATGTTCTCCATTCCAGCCACAGTGTGCCGATAGTGGAGGGAGATTATCTATGAGATGGGAGATTGGCTACTGATCAAACTGACTGCCTTGATCGGGATGATGTCACGTGTCATTGTCATTGCACCCATTTGAACAAGTGAAGATCATAAGACATAGGAGCAGAATTAGACCATTCGGCCCATCGAGTCTGCTCTGCCATTCGATCGTGGCTGATATGATACTTGACCCCATTCTCCTGCCTTTTCCCCATAACCATTGAGCCACTTACCAATCAAGAACCTATTCAGTTCTGTGTTAAATACACTCAATGACCTGGCCTTCACACCCTTCTGTGGCAAATAAATTCCACAGATTCACCACCTTTTTGCTGAAGAAAGTCCTCCTCATCTCGTTTCAAAAGGGTCATCCCTTTACTCTAAGGCTGTACCCTCGGATTGAATAGATTGAATAAGTCTTAGAAGCACCAAGAATCATACAGGTGTAGAAGAAGGCCATTCGAACAATCGCGCCTTCACTGGCCAGAATCCCACCCAGGTCCTATCCCCATAACCCCATACAATTATCCTAGCTAGTCCCCTTGACACTAAGGGGCAATTTAGCATGGCCAATCCACATAACACACACATCTTTGGAGAGTGGGAGGAAACCGGAGCACCCGGAGGAAACACACGCAGACACGGGGAGAACGTGCAAACTCCACACAGATAGTGACCCAAGTCGGGAATCAAACCTGGGTCCCTGGCACTGTGAGACTGCAATGCTAACCACTAAATTGCCCCATAGTGTCAGGGGGACTAGCTAGGGTAAATGCATGGGGTTATGGGGATAGGGCCTGGGTGGGATTATGGTCAGTGCAGACTTGGTGGTCCGAATGCTGATCCTGGTCTCTCCTACAAATCTTTCCCATGTCTACTCTATCCAGGCCTTTTAGTATTCTATAACTTTCAAAGAGATCCCCTCTCGGCCTTCTAAACTCCACGGAGTACAGACCCAGAGTTCTCAAATGCTCCTCATATGTCAAGCTTTTTGTTCCTGGGATCGTTCTCATAAGCCTCCTCTGGACCCTTTCCAAGGCCATGCGTCCTTACTTAGATATGGGGCTCAAAGTTACTCACATCAGTATTCCCACTCATACTGCGGACTTATGCCTTGTAGGTGGCAGTCTCCTGCGTAAATCAGGCCAGTAGATCTCAGCCATGGGAAATAGACCACAGCACACTGACTTAACAGCTGTCTAGGTAAGGTACCTGTTGGAAAGAAAAACATCCGTGTCAGCAATTATCTTTTTAAAGAACATTATTGAGTGTTACCTTGCAAAAGAGCTGGTTTCTTTGCCAGATTTGTGTGGGCATTAATGCACATTTAAATGTGATAGTAATGATTACAATCAATGAATTGTCATTACTGTCTAATAAATGAACAATGTGCAGACAGACTCTGAGTCAGATGTTGGATGTCTTTTAGTTACTTCACATTCTCAGACACTCCCAAGCTTTGAATTGTATCATCTAATTTGTCAGGAAGTTGGCATGATACCAGACAGGTGCTAAATTATTATATTTTGAATAAAAAATATATTTCAGAGTGATATTTCCAGTAGAAAATCTCCCTTTCAGCCTACATAACCTGTTTTCTCATTGCATGTCCTCTGTGACTTATTGTTCGAAACTTTTTATGTGATCAGATTGGGCCGTAGCCCCCAACCAGCGGAATTGCGGAGAAGTGTCAGGCTTACCAATCAGCACTTTGAACCCAATGCTCAAAGTTTACATTAAGTAATGGCAAAATACTCTGAATGCTGGAGAAACTCAACAGGTCTGACAGCATCTGTGGAGAGAGAATAGAGCCAATGTTTCGAGTCTGGGTGACCCTTTTGTTACATTAAGTAAAGTTTATTTATTAGTATAACAAATAGGCTTACATTAAACTGCAATGAAGTTACTGTGAAAATCTCCTAGTCATCTGTTCAGGTTCACAGAGAGAGAATTTAACATGGCCAATATACCTAACCAGCACGTCTTTCGGACTGTGGGAGGAAAGCAGAGCATCCGGAGGAACCTTCGCAGACATGGGGAGAACATAAAGATTCTGCACAGACAGTGCCTCAAGCCGGGAATTGAACCCGGGTCTTTGGTACTGTGAGACTGAAGTGCCAACCACTGTGCTACCATGCCACCATTAACTTGAAGCATTGGTTCTATTCTCTCTCCACAGATGCTGTCAGATCTGCTGAGTTTCTCCAGCATCTTCTGTTTTTGTTTCAGATTCCAGCACTCGCAGTATTTTGCTCTTAGCTCTCGAAGCAGCATTGTTCAACTAAAAAAGCCTGAGCACATCTTTACAATGTGTCAAAGTGTGTGCATTTGTGTTTCTGCAAGTGTGGATGCTTGTCTGTGCATGTATGTGTGTGCATTCCTGTGTGGATATGTGTGCATATATGTGAGTGTGCACACACATGTGTGTATATGTGTGTCTGTGTGTGTGTGTCTTTTGTCTGATTGTGTGCTAAGTGTTTACATGTAGGTATGTCTACATGTTGTTTGAGTATGTACCTGTGTGCATCCTCATACAGTCTTTCTTTTCAAGTACTTATCTAATTCCTTATTATATATTCCAGCCTCTGCCTCAATAGCTACTTGTAATGATGCACTCTATCTTCTAATAACTGTGAATATTTTTTCTTCACCACTTTCATTCTTGCCATGATAACTCTTATTTGCAATTCATCAACAATGGAAACAATCTTTCACTTTTTGCCTGGCTTGAGCTTTCAAAATCTTGAGGGTCTGTTAGATCTCCTCTTAACCTTCTCTGCTCCTAATTTAAAAAAAAATTATAGGAACATATCTTAGCAGCAAACTATCACACGGTGCATTAAATGGTATTACACACTTGTCCTTGTAAGGCACAGAACCAGCAAGACCTGTGAATATATAGATTTTTGGAGAGAGAGAGGGAGCGTGAGAGGGAAAACAAGAGAGAAAAACTGAGACATGTTGCATTTCCTTGACTCTTTTACCGCACCACCTATTATTTTGGTGGAAACTGTAGTTATCGCCACAAACAAAACTTTTGCCAGAGTTAGAAAAGGGAGAAAAAAATCCATCCAAATATATTAGAATCCAAGATTTTCTGCTGGCAATTGTGTTCAGATGATGCTGATTACAAGATGTCCTCTCCATCAGACACTTGCTCCTGACTTTTTTAAAATGTGAGGATTGCTGACAGGGTTAGCATTTATTGCCCGTCCTGAACTGTCCCCCTCCCTCTGCTTTTAAGAGAGCATTTGAGAATCAATCACATTGCTGCTGGACTCGCGAGTAGGCCAGACCAGCTAAGAACAGCAGATTTCCTTCCCTAAACGGGCACTGGTGAACCAGATGGGTTTTTACAACAATGACTCCAAGATCTGTTTTTCAAAAATTGAAGTCAAATTTCACCATCTACCATGATGGGATTCGAATCTACCATTTACCATGACGGGAGATTTGAATTTAGTCCCTAGATCTTACTCTGGGTCACTAGTCCAAGGACAATACCACTGCTAACCCTTGTTCTGAACAGTACTATTTTATACTCTATTTGTTGATTCTTAGAGTGGCAGACAGATTTTTAACTAGTAAGTGCTTGAAGGGCTACGGTGAATGGGCAGGAAAGTGGAGTTAAGGCCGAGATAAGATCAGCCATCAGCTTATTAAATGGTGGAGCAGGCTCGAGTGGCTGAATTACCCATTCCTGCTCCTAGCTCTTATGATTCCATTGTCTTCATTTTGTTTTCTACCTAACTGGACAGTCCCCTGAATGTTAATGTTACGGTGATAGCTGATTGTTGAGCTCCAATATCCCATTGATAATGGGGTGCTGAGTACATTAATCTAATAGTATTAATTTCCTATCTACCAAAGCAACATGCAATTATTGACTCCAACATGATCACAACAGGCAGTGTACAAAGCAAGAGTGTTTTGCCTTACGTAATAGAACAATGGATGATCCAGGGTCGGTATAGTGCCAAGTTGGTTTAGGGCCAGTCTGTGCATGTGTTGTGAAAATCCACTGATGTTTGGAATCCATTCCCTTTTGTTCATTATAGTTCAATGATTCCCATCTCTCTATTTTTGTTAGTAAGAAGAGGCTGGTGGCGTTTCTGGGTACGGTAACTACAGAAGTAAAGCATTTTGTTTAATTCAGAGCACTCGAGGGTAAGATGTCCCAGATGTAATCACAGTTTTGGCCCTCCCCAGTCTCCCAATGATGGGATGTGATCTGTTGAAGGGGTAGGTTCCTGCAGGGGGCAGTATTTTCCAAATAATGCCTTTGGTGGTATTTTGAAATATTTCTCTGACACATTTTTAAAGCTAATTTCATTCTTTTTCTTCTCATTCTCACTCTTTACGCAACTGCTCTTGAAGTAAGGCCCTGATCTTAAACTATGGCTTTCCAAGCAGCCCTCTTCACTGAACAATCACACACGGACAATGTCACATCTGTTGCTAGATGACATTCAGAAATGGGAATAAAAGCAAATTGCTGCTGAGATTTTCCAGCATTTTCTGTTTTGAAATGGGAAGACTAGCTGATACTTTTCCCTTCCCAGTTCAGGGGTCACTTGTACGCACTCCCAACCACTACCTGGTCAATGAACTCAATACTGAATTTTGTACTATTTCATACTTTATTGCCTATCCACTGTTCCTTGTGTGATAGTCGTACCCCTGAGGACTTTATCCCTGAATTACGAGCATTATCTCAACCTAGAGGCTTTTAGACTGAGGCTTTTCCCCAGGGTTTTACAAAGGGATACAGGTTCAAGGTGAGAGGGGGAAAGTTCAAGGAGAATGTGCGGGGGGATATTTTAGTGCAGCGTGGTAGGCCTGGAAAGCACTGTCAGAGGAGGCGGTGGAAGCAGGCACATTGGCAACATTTAAGAGGCATCTGGATGGGTACATGAAGAGGGAGGGATGACAGGGATACGGACCAAGTAAGTGCAGCTGGTTTTTTTTCACTTTAGTCAGGGCATCATGATTGGTACGAGCTTGGACAGCCAAAGGGTCTGTTCCTGTTCTGTACTTCTCTTTGTTCAAAAGCATCAGTCGTGGAATTGAAGAAAATGAGGAAGGGAGACCTTTCTTTGATTCTTCTCCTCTAACCTTGACCACCACAGTCTTCCTCCGCCCTTCACCATTACTGATATTGGCTGCCTGCCCACTGCCCGTCCCACTACACACCAGTGACAACAGAAAGGGCAGATTAGGACTTTATTTCTTCTACGTCCGCCACACCAATGAAGGGGAAGGTCAATTGAACAAGATGTTAGGAGGACTTGGGCAATGGGTGCAGAATGGAAAGATGGACGATGGAGTCCATTCTCCCTCTTCCAATGCCGCCAACTGCAACACGACTATATTTCTCTCCCCAGCCCTGTTAGATTCACACTCAGAGCAAAGATACCACCATTGAGGCTTCCCCTACCCTCACTGCCTAAGGACAGATCATCACATTTTGTGTTGAAAGTGCAGCTGAAGTGAATCTTCGTGACCTCAAAGATTTTATGTTAAAGAAAATAGGCAACCATTAATATGGGACCTTCCATATTAATAGAATGCCTCAAATTGCTTTAAGCTAAGTAAGTACTTCTGGACTATAGTCACGATTGTAATTCTTCAAGTATTCATAAAAGTGTCATAGAATCCTGACTGTGCAGAAGGAGGCTATTCAGCCCATTGAACCTACACTGATAGCAATCCCACCCAGGCTGTAAGCCAATATCCCCATGTATTTACCCTACTAATCCCCCCTGACACTAAAGGATAATGTAGCATGGCCAATCAACGTAACCCACACATCTTTGGAGTGAGAGGTAACCAGAGCTCCAGGAGGGAACCCATACAGACATGGAGAGAAGAACGTGCAACTCTAAAATGACAGTCGCCCGAGGCTAGAACAAAATCCAGGTCCCCGGCACTGTAAGACAGCAGTGCTAACCACCGTGCCAGCGTGTATTCTGCAGGTATAGTGATCCTTTAAATAGTGATGTTAGCCTCTATGGCAATAGACTGAAACTTGGGATAGGATGGCCATCAAAGTGACATGGTGCGTTCTACTTTGTACAATGGTAGGAAATAATCAGTGTGAAAGTACTTAAAATCCTAGCAACCACTCCTGTGGTGAACTGCCTCAACTCTCAGTGGCGCTACTAGACGCTGAGAAACCTGAAAAAAGCAGGCATCTCACCAGACTGTGCTGTCATTGAGATTCATTCCACTGCCTTGCGGTTCACAGGAGTGAGTACACGGGCGTGCTTTATGGAGGAAGTAAAACGCGCAGGGAATAAAAATCTGTCACGTTAAAGATGCAATAGTTCATCCAGTTGGCACAATTCCTCTTTTGAGTAGGTGGAGAGATGAAAGAAATCCAGATTTTGTATGTGAGATACGGGACTAATTTCAAAAAGCACAATAATTAGCTGATAAACAGCCAGCAGGCAGTCAATTAATGTCTGAGGGAGGCTATGCAAAATGATGCGCTGCACGCTCTAACCTTTATCTTGCTTCTCGAGTTGCAGGGATTCGAAAATGCGCAGTTTTTTAAAGGTCAGCAGGCTGGAGATGTTGCCATGCTGCAAAGTGCTCCAAAAAAAAATTTCCGTCATTGATATTCATGTTATTAATGTGAAACAAGGAAAAGGTTACTGTGTGCAATGCATGTGCATCGAGAAACGTACCCATATTGGCCAAGTTGCAAGATACTGCGGAAAAAAAAAACCAAAGGCCCAAAGTTGATCTTTAACATGCTGTAACATCACCACACCTTAATTTTTCTCAGACACTACCCTCCTCCTTTAGAAGGCACTAAATAATAAGTTTTTTTGGTGATGTAAACATTTCATCTGAAAAGCCTGGGAGGTATAGGTGCAGTACACCAGCTGGTGGGTTGATTCATTAACATATCCAGCCTTTTTAAATATAAAAATTACTTTTCTCCCCCATAAGACACAGGAGCGGAATTAGACTACTTGGCCCATCGAGTCTGCTCTGCCATTCAATTATGGCTGATATTTTTCTCATCACCATTCTATAAAACCATAAGATCTGGGATTGGTGGATTAAAAGGACATGATTTTTTATAGCTGCTCTACATATTTCAATCCATGTTCTCACTGTCTCCTTTACACTTCCCCTTTCTATCCTTTTGTTTCCATCATGGTTTTAGTTTTCCCCAAATGGCTGTCTGTCTGTGTGGAGTTTGCACGTTCTCCCCGTGTCTACGTGGGTTTCTTCTGCGTGCTCTGACTTCCTCCCACATTCCAAAGACGTGTAGGTTAGGTTGAATGGCTGTGCTAAATTGCCCATTTGTGTCCCAAGATGTGTGGGTGAGGGGGATTAGTGGAGGTTACGGGGAGAGGGTACGGGATGAGCCTGGGTAAGATACTCTTTCAGAGAGTCAGTGCAGGCCAGATGGGCCTAATAACCTCCTTCTGCACCATTCATCACACACACACAAAGTAGCTTATGACTCATTCTGCTCTTAGCTATATATTTATGGATCGTCATGAAGGAATATTGCAATTTCATCTCTTTCTCTAGGTGGGTACCAGGAATCCTCACCGACACACTGTCGCTTGGACATACTCAACATTTTGCAGTGTACACTATCGCCCACTTTCATCCTTGCAACACCAGTTCAAATACATCTCAGGAATTTATACTGTGAGTATTATAGAGGAATATATGCTCCACAGTCATGTTGACGTCCCTAAGACTTGCTGGTGAGGTTTCCTTGGGCCCCACTAGATGCAAACGTCTTGTACCACAGCACCTTCACCCTGCCATGTGTAAATGACGGGCAGTGGCTAGAACTTGTTGCAAGCCCACAACTCCATAAGTCATAGAATCCTAACAGTGCAGAAAATGGCCATTTGGCCCATCGAGCCTGCACCGGCCATGATCCCACCCAGGCCCTTTCCCTGTAACCCCACATATTTACCCTACTAATCTACTGACACTAGGAACAATTTAGCATAGCCAATCAACCTAACCACACATCCTCGGACTGCGGGAGGAAACCGGAGCACCCGAGGGAAACCCACGCAAGCACGGGGAGAATGTGCAAATCCACACAGACAGTGACCCGAGATCAGAATCGAACCCAGGTCACTGGCGCTGTGAGGCAGCAGTGCTAACCGCTATGTCACCACGCTGCCCAGAGTTATAATCAGTGATAGAGACTGCCTCAGGGCTTAAGGTACTGAGAATATGTGTTTGCAGTGGTCCTCCACTGTCGAGGGTCAGGAAGGAGACGGAGTGACCTGAAGTGAGGTATTTAAATTTTATGACTTAAGCTTGAAATGCTTTATCAAATATTGTTTCTTTTTTTAAAAAAATTCTTTAGTATCTTTAAATGCATTTTTCCCAGCTGCTATTCCCTTTATTCACTGCATTTCAAGCAGCCAAAAATAACTTAACAAAGTGGAACTTTGGAGAGCTCTCTTCATTTTAATTTGAATCATACTCTCTCTGTGCTATTTTCATATCCTAAGTTTGCATTGTGTCCCAGAGATGGGACACAGTCAATTACCAGAGCTTCAAATGACCTCAATCTATCAGATTTGTCGCATTCCCAGGTTAGTGTTGCCCCTCTCCCCTGTGGCACTAATGTATTATGGTTTACTCTGTTCATGATGCTTTTTAAGGGGTTTAACAATTTCTCTGTCTTGCGGGGACGGCAGTGAGGTTAGAACATTGCAGTACCCTAACTCTTCTTGGATTTCCCTGTTCAGTCCTCTCAGGAGAGTGGAGAGAATTGAGGAACGTGATCTTGAGAGATTGGTCCAAATTCTAGAATCTCAGGTCAATTCCTTCAGTCACCCTAAACCAGTAATCACCAGTGGTAGCAACATCTTTTGTGCATTTCAGAAAAAGCGAATGACTTTTGATTTTCACAATTGAACAGGATTGTGAAATTATATGAAAAATCATTGGTAGGATCTCTAAAACTGGAAGTGGGTTTAAATGTATTGACTCATCTTGACTATTTGGCCTAAGTTTATGAACTCACTCTTGGCAATGTGCAATAATCTGACTGAATGAGAATATACATTTCCTTGTTGGGAGTCTATTATCTGGACAGTTAGTTTATGATGCAGAGTGACGCCAGTGGAACGGGTTCAATTTTCGTTCCAGTTGAGGTTATTCATGAAGGTCCAACCTTCCTAACCTTGACCCTCGCCTGAGGTAAAGTGATCTTTGGGTTAAATCACCATTGTCTAAGGGCAGAGCAGGGGAGGTGATGGCCTAGTGCTATTATCACTAGATTATCATTCCAGAGGCTCAGCTAATATTCTGGGGACCAGTGTTTGAATCCTGCCATGGTGGCTGGTGGAATTTGAATTCAATACAAAATATCTGGGATTAGGAATCTACTGATGATCATGAAACCATTGTCAATTGTCAGAAAATCCTATCTAGTTTACTAATGTCCTTTAGAGAAGGAAATCTGCTGTCCTTATCTAGTCTGGCCTATATGTAACTCCACAGCAACACCAATGTGGTTGACTCTCAACTGCCCTCCAAGGGCAACTAGGGATGGGCAATAAATGCAGGCCCGCCAGCGACGTCCCATGTCCCACGAATATATTAAGAAAAGGCTTATGGTCACCTATGACTATGGTAACTTTACCATTACATTCCTGGTAAGGACCATTGGCTGTGACATAACTCTCTCCGCATCATGGTTGTGCTCCAACTTTGCCCAACATCTTGTCTACAGTTTTGTGTACAGATCCCAGCACCATTCCTGATTTTGCTGTGGGTACCTGGTCTGCGAATATTTTTTAAAACCCTGTTCTCATCCCCATCTCTCTCCCTGGCAACAGTTTCAAATCAAACCAATTTGTTATCACATTTGACCCTAAGGTGAGCTTCCAATCATGCCCATCACTAAGATCGCCTAATTCCATCTTCGCCTGACTTTGTCCCTGCCTCAGCTCATCTGCTGCTGCTGAAACCCTCGCTCATGTCTTTGTTGCCACTAGACTTGACCATTCCAATGCACTCCTGGCCGCTCTCCCACATTCTATCCTCTGTAAAGTTAAACCATTCCAAAGCTCTGCTGCTCGTGTCTTAACTCTCAGAAAATGTCATTTCCCTTATCGCCCCTGTGCTCAATGACCAACATTGTTTGACCAGGAGTTAATGCCTTGATTTTAAAATTCTCAGTGATATTTTCAACTCCATCCCTAGCCTCGCTCCACTCAATCTCTGTAATCTGCACAAGACCCACAAGCCTCCAAGATCACCTCTTCAGCATTCCCAATTTTAATTACTCCACCATTAGCTGCCTAGGCCCTAAGCTCTGGAATTCCCTCCTTCAACCTCTCTATCATTCATTCCGCCTTTAAAGCCTTCATAAAACCCACCGTTCATAGTTACAGAAGCACTGTAAAAGGATCCTTTCCGGATGTATCACAGCTTGCTATGATTCCTGCACTGACCAAGACCGCAAGAAACTACAAAGAGTTGTGAATGTAACCCAGTCCATCACGCAAACCAGTCTCCCATTCATTGACTCTGTCTACATTTCCTGCTGCCTCAGAAAAGCAGCCAGCATAATCAAGGACTCCACACACCTGGACATACTCTTTTTATCCTATTTCTGTTGGGAAAAACATACAAAAGTCTCAGGTCACATACCAACCGACTCAAGAACAGCTTCTTCTCTGCTGCCATCAGACATTTGAACGGACCTACCATATATTAAGCTGATCCTTTTCTACACCCTATCTGTGACTGTAACATTATATTCTCTACCCTTAGCTTTTCTTCCCCTGTATGTGCTTTATGAGCAGTATGTTTTCATAGAATCATTGAAACCCTACAGTGCAGAACGAGGCCATTTGACCCATCAAGTCTGCATCGACCACAATCCCACCCATATCCCTACATATTTACCCGTTAATCCCTCTAACCTACGCACCTCAGGACAGTAAGGGGCAACTTTAACTCAGCCAATCAACCTAACCCACACATCTTTGGACTGTGGGAGGAAACCGGAGCACCCGGAGGAAACCTACGCAGACATGAGGAGAATGTGCAAACTCCACACAGACAGTGACCCAAGCTGGGAATCGAACCCAGTTCCCTGGAGTTGTGAAGCAGCAGCGCTAACCACTGTGGTGCCCTGCCGCTTGTCTGTATAGTAACAAGAAACAATACTTTTCACTGTGCACTAACACATGACAATAATAAATCAAATCAAATCTAACCTATTGGGTGGAATTTTCCCATCCTGCCCACCATGGGAATTGTAGCAGGAGGGACAGGACCATGTAAATATCCGTTGACCTCAGGTGGAGGTTTCCGGTCTTGGGGTGGATGCAGCAAGAAAATCCCGCCTATTATCTCCTCATGTGGCTCAGTGTCATACTTTGTGTTATAATGCTCCTGTGAAGTGCCTTGGGACAATTTATGATGCGAAGGGTGCTAGATAAATGCAAGTTGTTGCCTTAGGCGGGCTCAATGTCGCTTTTTTGCCTTCTAGTTTCTGAAAGCTAATTGAATGTTCTGCACGTACGGGATAATCTTCCAACTGTTTGACACCATTGTACCTCTCTTTGCTACTCATTGTATGCTCTTTCGATCTTCTTTTTCCTTTAGTTGCAGGCAATTTGGTCTCCACTTAAAGAGTCAGTAGCGAGAGTGGAGGGACTCCGCATGCCATCATATGGAATGCAATCCAAGTTTCAGAAGACAATGCTTAGAGAAAACCTGAGAACAAGTGCTCATGATGAAATCCCAATGAGATGAGTCTTTCATTTCTCACCCCGGCTGTTCAGCAAAGGGAGATTTGTCTGGAGAATGTGATGGGCATTGCTGCATGCAACGTTGCAGATGGTGCAAAATGGAGTGTGGGTTAGATGGCTGCATTTGGGCGATGTAGTGTTAAATCGTTTGATTAGGTGTGCCTGGTATCTATTCCCTGTGCTTGATTAATTAGGACTGGGCGTGGTCACTGAGTAAAGAAACAAAACTGTACGTAAGAAGCTGTGAGCACGAGAACAGACATTTTAAAAACATTGAATAAAACCCCTGTTGCACTCATGTGGGCACCAGGATTTTCTGTTCTTGCTTGCACTGGGCATGTTTTGAGATAGGAAGGGAAAATATCACAAGAAATGCAGAGTCACATTTTACCTCATTGTGAGAGCACATCGCGATCGCCTCACCCCCCCACTCCCCCCCGTCAGTGGCAAGCCCCGTTTCCTGCCGTTCAACATCAGAAACCTCATTGTAATATATTTGCATCTCATTATTGAGCCCATATTCCTGATAAAAATTTGAGCTATGGTGGCATGATGTAAGAATGGCGCAACGCACAATTAATTTCAGAAGGCCCATTGCCTGGTGCCCTGATGATTGCAATGCTGAGGAGATGGCAGGGTGGGTGAATCAGAGGCTGCCCTGTCAATGATACAGCATGGAATCTGGGCATAAAAACTCTGCAAAATATGTTATTCCATGCAAAAATCGCCAGTACCCTGGACTATAAGTATCAAAACCCGGTGCCTATTTCTCTCTGCTTTGCACCGCAGTGTGAAGCAGCATCTTGTATCATTTTTGAGACCCAAAATGATTTCTCTTCTGGGCAGCCTGGTGGCACAGTGGTTAGCACTGCTGCTGCACAGCGCCAATCAAACCCAGGTTTGATTGCCGACTTGGGTGACTGTCTGTGTGGAGTTTGCACATTCTCCCCGTGTCTACGTGGGTTTCCTCCGGGTGCTCCAGTTTCCTCTTGCAGTCCAAAGATGTGGGGGGGTAGGTGGATCGGCCATACTAAATTGTCAGGGAACTAGCTAGGGTAAACGTATGGGGTTATGGGGATAGGACCTGGGTGGGATTGTGGTCAGTGCAGATTCGATGGGCTGAATGGCCTCCTTCTGCACTGTAGGATTCTATGATTTGGAATTGAGTGAAGTTAAACTTTCAAACCCATATTCAGATCCAAACTTCTCCAGTTGTGGTCTGTAATATTGCACTTGAGTTTGACTATGCCTGATTCTGATCAATTGGTTTCCCCTATTCCAGATAACCACATTGACAGGTGTTAGCACTGATAACACCTGAAGCTGTCTTTAGAAACACAAGAAAGGATCCAGATACTGATCATAATCTGGCACCAGCATTTGAATTCTGATTTTCTCAAGGGCCAGATAATTTGCAAATAGCTTCAAGCTTTGCTTTCTCACAGGTGGGAACAAAGGCACTAGTTTCACCAATGTCGGACAGCAGTGTCGAACAGCTAAGTTTGGGAACTGATAACTCTGCAGAAGTGTCGGACTCCTGAAAGTCTCTTTGCCGGTAATGCTTACAGACAGACCTGGGAATGCACCTCCATATGACTCACAGCAGAGTGTTACGGTTCTTTTGTAACACCACACATTATGCATCCATCCAAGAGAAAACAAACTGCCCAGAATTTTACATAAACACCTTGTGACTCAGCCCTGTTTTCCCTTAGGTATCCAATACGTCAACCTGTCAATACTTTTGTCCAGATGTGTGACAACAGAATATATTTGAATAAGGGCATTATCTGCTTTTCATACAAATATATTTAATTGCCTCCTTCAATGTTTTGTGTAAAATGCACTCAAAGGCATGGGAGGAGTAAGCTCTCCCACATTTAATAGATATGCACAGACTATTGTAGGTAAGACCACAACCCAGTAGCAAGAGATACAGAAGTTCTTTAATCAAACCGTTGGATCCCGTGAAATTCAATAACATCTAAGAACAACTGCCTCTATCAAGATGCATGGATAATGCAAATCCATTGTTTGCAATGCAGACAGAATGCATGACTGTTCATTTCAATGATTTTTAAAAATTCCTTCATGGGATGTGGGTGTTGCTGGCTGGGCCACATTTGTTTCCCAATTTCCCTTGAATTGGGTGGCTTACCAGCCGATTTCAGGGGATATTTAAGAGTCAATCACATTGCTGTGGCTCTGGAGTCACATGTAGGCCAGACCAGGTAAGGATGGCCGATTTCCTTCCCCAAAGGACATTAGTGAACCAGGTGGGTTTTCCTGACAATCAACAATGGTTTCACGGTCATCAGTAGATTCTTAATTCCAGATTTGTTTTATTGAATTCAAATTCCACCTGCTGTGGCGGAATTCGAAAATGCGTCCCCAGAGGATGAGTTGATTTACTGGATTAATAGTCTAGTGATTATCACTAGACTGGCGCCTCCCATATACTATACCCCACTAACCTACACTTCTTTGGACACCAAGGATCAATTTAACACGGTCAATCCACTCAGCCTGCACATCTTTGGACTATCAGAGGAAATCGGAGCACCCAGAGGAAACCCACGCAGACATGGGGAAAATGTGCAAACATCACACAGGTAGTCACCCAAGCCGAGGATCGAACCTGGGTTCCTGACGTTATGAGGCAGTGTGTTTACTTACCTGTTTTTATTTATTTCAAGTGCCCATCCAATTGTCCTGAGCAATCATTCAACATCTCCGCTTCCATTAGCTTTATAAAGTCCCTCTCAAATCCCACTTTGCCATCGTCTCTTCTGATTTACCGACTGCAGATGCTATAAACATCTACTTGCTTTTACCTCCTGCCACTGTAACTGGAGGGTGGGATTCTCTGGCCTCTCTGCAGCATATTTCTCTCGATGGGAAAAGGCGGGGGGCCATTGGCCAATGCTGAGATCTTCCGGTCCTACCAATGGGGTTTCCCATTGACTCCACTCCAGGCTGCCAGGAAACCTGTGACAGGGGTGAGCCAGATGAGGCACTTGGCTATTTAAAAACACTCAGGCAAGTGCCTAACCCAAGTCTTTACGTAGCTTGTCGACGTCCCATCACCATCACCAGCAATTGACCACAGCTGGGAGGATTGCACAGCGGACTAAAGGCTGATCTTGAAAGTATAAATCGACCTTTAGTTCCATGGAATTGGCACAGCTAAATGTCATCAAGAATGGAGTTCAGATTATTTATTACTTAGCTGGATCTTCTGATCCTGCCACTCTCAATGAGTTTCCCCACCCCAGGGAAACCTGCGGCAGGGGTGCACTGTACATCATCGCTAAACCATCAGAATGCATTTTCTGACTACTAGATGAGCAGAAATTTCCTCCACTTAAACATAGGAAAGACTGCAGCTGCTGTTTGGATCTCTATTCCAAGATCTATTTCGTAGTTACTGAGTCTTGCTGGCAACAGTCTGGGGTTGAGTTGGTCACTTGACAGCCTTGGTGTCACACTTGACCTCACGATGAGCTACCAACTTCATATCCATGCCATCATTAAGACTAGCAAACACCTCTCTACGCTGCCCACCTTCACCCCTGTCTAATCTGCTGTTGAAACCCAAAATCGCCGAAAGTCAGAAAGCAGGTGCAGCATGTAACAAAAAAAGCAAATGGAATATTAACATTATTGCAAAAGGACTGGGGTATAAAAGTAGAGAAGTGCTGTTGCAGTTGTATAGGGTGTTGGTCAGACCACATCTGGAGGGTTGTGTCAGTTTTGGCCTCCTTATTTGAGGAAGGATGTGGTGACGTTGGAGGCAGTTCAGAGGAAGTTCACCGGATTGATTCCGGGGATGAAGGGATTGATGTATGAGGAGAGATTAAACAGTTTGGGCTTTACTCGCTGGAGTTTAAAAGGATGAGAGGGGAACAGATCAAGGTATATTAAATACTCAAAGGGATTGATAAAATAAACGTAGACCAAATGTTTCCCCTTGTGGGGCAATCTAGAACAAGAGGTAACAGGTAGGGGTCGAAAGGCGGTAGATTTAAAACTGAGATGATCAGGAACTACTTCTTGCAGAGGGTGGGGAATCTGTGGATCGGTGTCCCGCGGCAGAAGACCCCGTTGATAATAAGTAACCTGAACTGGCTCCATTCTTGACATTGTTGATTGTCACAAGGTGTCATAAGAAGTTGAGGAGAAATGAAATCATAATGGAGTCTGAATAATCTGAATCATTAAATGGTTTCAAGAAGGAGATAGATATATTTTTGATGTATATAAAAAAACAGGTTAAAGGGATGTGGGGAACAGGTGGGGGAGGTGGATTTGAGACCAGGGAGAGATCAGCCATGATCTGTTTGAATGATGGAGCAGGCTCAAAAGACTGAATTTGCCTACTTCTGCTCCTAATTCCTATGTTCCTCATTCATGCCTTTGATTATTCCAATGCTCTCCCACAATCTATCCTCTGAAAACTTGAAGTCATTCTTACCATATTTTGTTTAATAATGCTCCTGTGAAGAGCCTTGGGGCATTTTATTACATCACTCAGGCACTATACAATTATAAATGATTGTTGCCACTGGATTACTAATCCAAACTCACTCTGCTGCTATGGGGCCATGAGTTCAGAACCCACCACAGCAGCTGGCGGAAATTTAATTCAACTATCAGATCTGGAATTAAGAACTAATGATGACCACAAGACCATTCTTGATTGTTGTAATAACCCATCTGGTTCTGCATTGATACTCCAAGAGAGCATCTTACTCAGGCCCATACCCCCACCCTATCCCCATAACTCCAGACACTTACCATAGTCAATCCATCTAATCTATACATCTTTGGACTGTGGGAGAGAACTGAGGCACGCTGAGGAATCCCAGGCAGATACGGGAGACCCTTCCAAGTTCACACAGACATTCACCCAAGGCTGGAATCAAACCAGGGTCCCTGGCATTGTGAGGCAGCAGTGCTAACCACTGTGCCACCGTTCTGTCCCTTGGAAACCTGCCATCCTTATTTGGTCTGGTCTACATGTGACTCCAAACCCACAGCAATGTGGTTGACTTTTAAGTGCCCTCTGAAGTGGCCTAGCAAGTAACTCAGGTGTATTAAAACCACTACAAAATCTTATATGCAAAATTACAACCAAAGGAATTCATTGGCTAGAATTCTAACATCCTGCCCGTCACTGGAGTTTTAGTGGGGGGGTTGCGGACAATGTGAAACCCCTTTGACAATCAGTCAGGAATTTCCAGCTTTTAGACCAGAGCAGCCGAAGAATTCCGCCTACTATGTGCAACATCTTTTGCAATGCTCGGAATGGTGTGATAAGAAGCTATATATATATATATAGATTTCAAAGCTTTATTACTCTGTGATTGCTTATCTCCTCAACTCCTTATGACACCTTGTGACAACCGACAATGTCAGCTTTCATCTTATCGACACTGACTCAGAATCAGCCCCTTGTGAACGATTGAATCAGCCACATTATTCACCATTTTCTTGTACTCGCTCGTGATCCTGATAATTACTCCTTTTCCCTTTGGAAAGTCAGCATATTTCCAGAGGCAGATGTGATGTTATGTAGAAAATAACCGAGAGCAGTGATTTTACAGGCTGCCTCAGGATTGCATTGTGAGTCGATTCCACTGAGACCTGCACAGCAGAAACACTCCATTAACAAAACAGAAGTGGACTGCAATACTAATTGTGCGGTTAAATGTGCTCGCTTCCACATTATTGTTGTTACCCTGGAAGCTGAGGATTTACCAGGGATTCAAACTTAACTCAATGAGTTAATTTAACTTATGAGAAAACAAGACAACACAAATGCACACCCTCTGTTCAAAAACTTTGCTAAAAGTTACACCCAAACAAGTAGGGATTTACTGCTGCCTCACAGTGCCTGGGACCTGGGTTCAATCCCCAGTCTGGGTCACAGTCTTTGAGGAGTCTGCCCGGTCTCCCTCTGTCTGCAAGGATTTCCTCCGGGTGCTCCAGTTTCCTCCCATAGTCCAAAGATGTGTGGGTTAGGTGGATTGGCCATGCTAAATTGCCCCTTAGGGGGACTAGCTAGCGTAAATGCATAGGGATTAGGCCTGCTTGGGGTTGTGGTTAGTATAGACTCAATGGGCCAAATGGCCTCTGTCTGCACTGTAGGGATTCTATGATTTATGAGTTTACCCTCAAATGTAACCCCTCAAAGATGTTAAACAACATATTGGGCATTTGACACAGCCTCAGATGTTTCCTCTTGTGGGGGAATCCAAAAGCAGTTGCAGTTATTATTAAATCCAGTAAGGAATTCAGGAAGTGGGTTTTGGTCCATGATGAGAAGGGCAGCATGGTCGGTGCAGGCTTGGAGGGCCGAAGGGCCTGGTTTCTGTCCTGTAATTTTCTTTGTTGTTTGTTCTTTGAGAATGTGGATCACACTTCCGGAGTGCACTGAAATACTGCCCCATCAGAGGAGCCGCCATTCTGATGGGATAGTAAACCAAGACCTCACCTTTCCTCTCAGGTAGACATAAAAAATCCTATCAGATGCAGAGTAAGAATGAGAGCAAATGAGAGGAGTGGGAGAGGGAGCGAGAGAGAGAGAAGGAGAGAGAGCGAGAGAGAGAGAGCGAGAGAGAGAGAGGGAGAGAGGGGGGGAATGAGAGCAAGAAAGGAAAGAGAGAGCGAGGGGGGGGGAGAGAGAGTGAGAGAGAGTGGGGGGGAGAGCACAAGAGGGGGAGAGAGAGCAGGAGAGAGGGGAGAGAGAGTGCGAGGGGGAGAGAGTGCGTGAGAGGGAGTGAGAGAAGGGGAGAGAGAAAGCGAGATAGAGGGAGAGAGAAAGAGAGAGGGGGAGAGAGACCATGGGATGGGAGAGAGAGCAGGAGAATTGGAAGAGGGGGTGAGAGAGGGGGTGAGAGAGCAAGGGATGAGAGAGGGAATGAGGAGAGAGGAGAGTGAGAGAGGAGGAGAGAGAGTGAGGCCAAAGGAGGCCAAGACGAATCGTGCACTTAGCACTTCTGGCTGAAGATTGTAACAAATGCTTCAGTCTTGTCTTTTGTATGGATGTGCTGGGCTCCTCCATCACTGAGGATGGGGGTATATGTGGTGTCTCCTCATCCAGTGAATTGTTTAATTACCCACTACCATTCATGGCTGGACTGCAGAGTTTCAATCTAATCCATTGGTTGTGGGATTGTTTAGCTCTGTCTACTTTTTGCAGCTTATGTTGTTTAGCATGCAAGTGGTCCTGTATTGGACATCTCACTGTTAGAGATGCCTGGTGTTGCTCCTGGCATGCCCTCCCTCACTTTCCATTGAACCAAGCTTCAATTCTGCTGCTGCCGATGGCCCAGTCTTGGGTTGCAAAATGTGTTCAAAATCTATTCCATTTAGCACAGTAGTAGTACAACACAATCCAGAATATCCTTAATGTGAAGACAGGACTTTGTCTCCAGAAGGACAGTGTCATGGTCACTTAACCAATACTGTCATCATGCACAGATGTATCTGCAGCAGTCAGGTGTATAGGGTGAACTCAGGTTTGGTTTTCTTTCTTGTTGGTTCCCTCACCACATGCCATAGACCCAGTCTAGCAGCTGTGTCCTTTAGGTCATCTCAGTCAATACTGGGGCTACCAACTCACTATTGGAGTACATTCTGTGCCTTTGCCACCCTCAGTGCATCCTCCAAGGGGTGTTCAACATGGGACAGTATGATGCACCAGCTGGGGGAGGGGGAGGTTGGGAACGGTACATGGTAATCAGCAGAAGATTTCCTTGCCCATGTTTGACCTGATGCTACGAGATGGACAGCACGGTGGCACAATGGTTAGCACTGCTGCCTCACAGCGCCAGGGACCCAGATTCAATTCCAGCCTCGGGTCACTGTCTGTGTGGAGTTTGCACATTCCCTTTGTGTCTGCCCGGGTTTCCTCTGGATGCTCCGGTTTCCTCCCACAATCCAAAGATGTGCAGGTTCGGTTGACTGGCCATGCTAAATTGACCCTTATGTCAGGAGGAATATCAGAGTAACAGTGTGGGTTTAGGGGAATAGGGCCTGGGTGGGATTGCGGTCAGTACAGACTCAATGGGCCAAATGGCCTCCTTCTGCATTGTAGGGATTCTATGATTCTATCATTTCATGAGTACTTTGGTC
Source organism: Carcharhinus amblyrhynchos (assembly GCF_965287045.1). Classification (NCBI taxonomy): domain Eukaryota; kingdom Metazoa; phylum Chordata; class Chondrichthyes; order Carcharhiniformes; family Carcharhinidae; genus Carcharhinus; species Carcharhinus amblyrhynchos. The sequence continues at coordinate 15,744,472 of NC_137349.1, forward strand.
TTTCTGTCTCCTTGGTGATTGGAGGGATAAGATGATGTGTACAATTTGTTTGTCTGGCACAATGAGAATTCCAGTGATTGCCTTCATTGTGCTGGAAAGAAAAACTACTCGGAGATTCATGCTCTAAGTTGACTCTCTACACAATTTGTTAACAATAAAGATGCAAATATATGATATGAGTGTGTGCTTGCCCAGCTTGGTGAAGGCAAGCTTTGTTTGTGGATTCTCCAGGAAAGCTGCTCTTCTTCTGAGACTCCAGTCCTCTGACATCAGTAAGATATTTTGGACATATCCTACTGATTATAGAAAATAGAAAAAGGATTAGGCCATTCATCCCTTCCAGCCTGCCCCACCATTCACTTTGATCATGGCTGACCATCAAATTCAATATCCTCATTTCACCTTCCCCCATATCCCCTGATCCCTTTAGCCCCAAGAGGAATATCTAATTTCTTCTTGAAATCAGACAATATTTTGCTTTCACCTACTTTCTGTGGCAGTGAATTCCACACATTCACCACCTTCTGGGTGAAGAAATTTCTCTTCACCTCAGTTCTAAAAGGTTGACCCCTCATCCTCAAACTATGACCCCTAGTTCTGAACTCCCCCACCATCCGTGTGGGTGGCATGGTAGCACAGTGGTTAGCACTGCTGCTTCACAGCTCTAGGGACCTGGGTTCGATTCCTGGCTCGGGTCACTGTCTGTGTGGAGTTTGCACATTCTCCTCGTGTCTGCATGGATTTTCTCCGGGTGCTCTGGTTTGCTACCACAGTCCAAAGATGTGTGGGTTAGGTTGGTTGGCCATGCTAAAATTGCCCCTTAATGTCCTGGGATGTGTAGATTAGCGGGTAAAAGTGTAGGGATATGGGGATAGGGCCTGGGTGGGATTGTGGTTGGTGCAGACTTGATGGGCTGAAGGGCTTGTTTCTATGCTGTAGGGTTCTATGATTCACCAGGAACTATCTATCTAATTATATTTGTCAGTTCTATGATTACTGCGATACAATGGAATTAGGTTTGAAGATGAAAGCCTCAGTAATTCTAACACCTAGTAAAGATCAAGTTGGTCCTTCACAAAGTCCAAAACAGACAATAACAGGTTGGAATCCCATTTTGTACATTGCCCAATTTTCTCATTCATTATTGCCTAGTTTGCAAGTTTTGCCAGACTGCAATATTAGTCCTCATGACTCTTCGTCACCCAGCTTACCAAGTCAGGAAGATGTTTTTAATTAAAAAGAAAAAACAGATCCGTTCACATCTGTGTTAGACTGACTCAAAAAACCTGGTTTTGGTCCAAAACTGGCAACCTTAAAATAGTCTCACAAAGTGTCATGATGATACACTTTTTACAGATACAGTTTATATTTTTTCTTAAACTAGAAAACTGGATTGAAAAAAAAACACTGGGACAATCTCTACAGACAACGGAAAACAATCTAAACTTTGGCAATCCGTACAATCTCGCTTTCCACTAAGTGGGATGTAAAAAGGCTCAACCTCCTGGGTGGAGTGAAAGACCCCATCCCCCTATTGATTTCATGCCATCTTGAGACTTGTCAAATATTTCTGAGATGAGACATCAAATTGCAATTACTTGTTCTGAAAAATTAACTGCAGCAGACATGAACTAATAGAATAATTCTGGAAGATACAGCCAGCAAGGTACTTCTAAGGACTGCTTACCAAGCAGGAGAGAGAGAACAAAAGACAATGTTGTACAGAACTCAAACTGTGGAACTGTGTGCCCTCTCTGCCTCTTGCTCTTTGAAGAGCTGCACGCTGTGCAAAGTAACCATCCTGAGGAGAGTATTCTACTGTGAACCAAGAACTTTTGGAATAAAACACGGAAGCCTGCTCCATGCAACTACACATAGGTGGCATAGTGGTTAGCACTGCTGCCTCACAGCGATAGGGACCTGGATTCGATTCCCTGTTTCGGTCACTGTCTGTGTCGAGTCTGCATGTTCTCCCCATGTCTTTATGGGTTTTCTCTGGGTGCTCTGGTTTTCTCCTACAGTCCAAAAGACATGCTGGTTGCATACACTGGCCACGCTAAAATTCTCCCTCAGTGTACCTGAACAGGTGCTGGAGTGTGACCACTAGGGGATTTTCACAGTTACTTCATTGTAGTGTTAATGTAAGTTTAATTGTGACACTAATAAGTAAATAAACCTTAAATAAACTAAACTTATCTGGGTTTTCATCTATTTTTACAGTTCCCAGTTGTTTAAACTTTTAGACAGCTGCATAAAATAGCTACAATTTGGAATCACCACATTGGGACCAGCCAAAGGAACAGTTAAGTATATTCTCCTGTGTTTTACCTTTCATGAACTGAAAAGCCCTATAAGCATATCCTCATACTCTGCTATCTGTATTGATGTGTGTGTGTGTGGTCCAGGTGAATGTGTGTGATGTACAAATGGTGGCAGTGATTAACTTTTTTTTTATTTGCGGGAAATAGTTTCTATAAAACTTATCTACTTTTGTTTAACTGAAGGAAACCTATCTGGCTAATTCTTTCCAATCTGAAAGTGTAACTAATGGGATTCTTATAGAATTGGAAAAGAACATTCTGACTAAATTCACACAAAACACTATTATGGTTAAACCTGGGACTGGGAGAATATGGGAGCCATTTCCCCCTCATCATGTGATCACAACATCAGAGATTTGCCTCCAGACTAGCAATAGATTATGTGGTGTCAAAGGAAATATCCTCACATTATTGCAAAATTGCCCACTAACAACATCACAGGATTTACCGTTGGCCAGAGACTTAACTGGACCAGCCATGGAAACCCTATGCCTCCAAGAGCAGGTCAGAAGCTGGGAATTCTACTGAGAATAACTCACTTCCTTACTCCGCAAATTCTCTGTCGTGTTTCCTACACTTATTATCTACTTTATAGATGTACAAGTTAGGGCTAGAATACTTTCCATTTTCTTGGATGATTACAGATCCGAGAATACGCAAGACACCATCCAGGACAAAGCAGCCAGCTTGGTTTGCACCCAATCGACCACCTTAAACATTCACTCCCTCCCACCACCGATGCACTTTGGCAGCAGGATGCACCATATACAAAATACACCGCAGCAACTCACCAACCTTTCTTTGACAGCATCTTGCAAAACCTGCAGCCGCTACCACATAGAAGGACAAAGGCAGCAGATGCAAGGGAAAGCCACCACCTCCGAGAATGCCCCTCTAAGCCACATGTCATCCTGACTTGGAATTAGAGCACCATTTCTGCATTGTTCCTTGGACAAAATTGGGAAACTCCGTTCTTAACAGCATTGTGAGTGTACCGAGAGCACATACAGTTCAAGAGGGCAATGGTCCAACTCAAGGACAATTAGGGATGGGCAAAGAATGCTGGCCTTGCTATTAACACCCACATCCTGTCAAACGATTGCCGTGATTCTCCCAAAAGTGCAGAATTGGCAGGAAAACCGTTCTAAATCCCGACTGTTTTGTCTGTTCAGCTATTCACCTGAGTCTCCCCACTCTGTGCACTGCAGAGGTCCCAGTCGTAAATCTCATTAAAAACCCAGGTGGGCGGGACCTATTCGCACCGGAGTCCGCCAGTTCTGGAACTCTGCACATGCTCAGTGGCCCCGATCTGTCAGTCTCCCTGTTTGCGGGCCAGCTCGATCGCTGGCCAGCCTGGGACCCCCACAATGTCGCCCCTCCAGCCACTCCCACGGTCCGATTGTGACCCCCACAACAATTCCCGGGCCAGCCCTGACTCCCCCCCGCCCTGATGCACAGCCCACCCCCAGCAGTGGTGATCCCCCAACCCCCCTCACCCTGGCAGATGCCCCCTTCTCCCCACTGACCACCGCCCTCTGTGCTAATCCCCCCTGGGGTCAGAAACCACCCCTCCATGGGAGGCAGACCCTCCCCCCCACGGGCAGATGACCATCCCTCCCAACCTGCCCCAATCACTGCCCCCCTTCTAACCCAGACCGATCCCATGCAGAGTGGCAGCGGGATCCCCCCCCCCCCCCACCAATTTCCCCTAGACCTTGCCCACAATAGGCCCTGCCTCCTTGGCACTGTCTGATGCTCAGTGGGCAGTGCCAAGGTGCCCTGGGCATGGGCACTTTGCCTCTTGGGCAGTGTCAGGGGGCACAGGCTGGCATTGCCCAAGAGTACCCATGCCCAGGGGGCACCATCACCCCGTCACCCAAACCCCTTGGGGGCCCTGATTGCTCCCCCCCCCCTCCTTTCATTCTGGCGGGGTCTCCCGCTAGTTCCCCGAATGTGAGGAGCTACTGTAAACCCCACTGGAATTAAGGGCTCGAGATGGGAGATTCGATCGGGACCTGGAAGTTCCCGATAATGACCTGCTAAACATATTTAAAATACATTTTAAAAAGATTCAATGACTTACTTGCCTTCCCGCCACTTTCCAGCGTGATCTGACCGGCGACTGTTCATTAGCCCTGGGAGATGTGCATTTATTCCCGGAGCGTGCGCAAATCCGGGCACAAGGCCGGAGACGCGGTTCTCCCACTGCGACCCAACAGAAAAGTTGCGGGTGGCGATGGGAGAATCGCGGCCAATAAGTGCGTAAATATGACATGCCATTCTTTCCGGACACGGTGGAATTGTAAAAGACATAATGAATAATGTCCTTGCAATCGCACCACACAACGGTGCCGAGATTGAAACAAGGGCTGGGCCTCTCCAGCCTCGCCTGCACCTGCGATTCTCCAGTCCCTCTGCGGCGAACGGAGATTTGGCTGAATGTCAAATTCTCCATTCTCGTTGGCAGCGGTAACGGTGGAGAATTCTGGCCAATGTTGACAAATCTCACATTAAAATTACTATTGAGCAGCTGGGAAGGCGCGTTTTTAAATGGTTTTGGTTAAAAAAAAAGTCCCTTTCAGTCTGTTCACAAATGTCTAGCGAAGGAAGTGGTTGTACACGTAACTCTCTATTCCATGGCAAATAAAATCACACCATTGTCAGTCATAAAAAAATTGCACGGTTCCATGCTGAGAATCTGAGCCCAGCTCAGAAGAGGAATGAATGTTGAAAGAAACAGTCCACATGTTATTGTGCCAGTTTAGAGGGTGGATTGTTTATGCAGTGATCTGTTACTGCCTGGAATGGATAATCTGAAAGGGTAGTTGAAGCAGACACATTAGTAGCTTTCAAAAGGGAACTGAGCACTTAATTGTAAAGGGAAGAGTTCGAATCCGTACGACGCAGTAAGAGGCCATTCAGCCCATGGAGCCTGCACCGACCATAATCCCATCAGGGCCCTATCTCCACAGCCCGATGTATTTACCCTGTTAGTCCCCCTGACAGTAAGTGGCAATTTAGCATGGCCAGTCAACCTAGCCGGCACATCTTCGGACAGTGGGAGGAGACCGGAGCACCCGGAGGAAACCCACGCAGGCACGGGGAGAACGTGCAAACTCCACACAGACGGTGACCCGAGGCTGGAATTGAACCCAGGACCCTGGCATTGTGAGGCAGCAGTGCTAACCACTGCGCTGGAGTATGAGGAAAGAGAGAGAGGGAGTGGTTCTAATTGTCTCTTTCGAAGAGTCAGCAGAGAATTAACGAGTCAGGTAGGTCGCAGGATTCTAGAATTCTACATTTTTTTAATATATAAAATCAACTGTTCTCCCCGGCATTTGAGAAACGACTGTGGCCAAATTAATGAAGAATTCCATCAGTTTTTCTTCCTTTCATAGAATCCTAGAATCCCTATAGAAGGAGGCCATTCCGCCCATTGATTCCACACTGATCACAATCCCACTCAGGCCCTATCCCCATAACCCCATGCATCCACTCTAGCTAGCCCCACTGACACAAAGGGGCAATTTAGCATGGCCAATCAATCTAACGCGCACAACTTTGGAATGTGGGAACGGAGGAAACCCACGCAGACATGGGGAGAATGTGCAGACTTCCGCACCGACAGTCACCCGAACCGGGAATTGAACCTGGGGCCCTGGTGGCGTGAGCAGCAGCGCTAACCACCGCTAGCAATGCTTTGTCTGTGACCTGCCACATTTTGAATTTGGGGAAATGCCTTTCTGAATCTGATTTATGGCATCTTTCTTTAATCAGTAGACGTGAATGCTGCCAACTGGCGTTTGGCAAAGCTTTCCCCTGATCGGCATTTGTAGGAAAGTTCTAACTTTGTCCTTTCTACTTACTGAATTCATGGCCTTGCTAGAAATAGCAAACAGAGGAAGTCTCCCCCTCCACTGACCCATAGTGTTTAGGGTGGCTGATTTCCGCCATATCACTCTGGTGGAACCCTGGCAAATATTTACTTTAAAGAGGGAGTTTCGCTGTAAATGAAAGTCAAACTGCTGAGAGCAGATCCAAACTATGATTCAGTTATGCCTTCCAAAGAGTTCTGAGGTTTTTGCCGCCAACATTAAATGTGTCATTCCCAAAAGAACAAATTCTGCATAAAACAAAAAGGATATAATTAACTTAGTGTGCGTGTGCCTCATTTCTAACTAAAAAGGGATGCCTTATTTCCACTGACAGAACAGACGCTTGGAAAGGGTAGTGCATCAGAGGAAACTACTATTTTCCTTTCCTTTACAAAATCATAGAATCCCTACAGTGCAAAAGGAGACCATTCAGCCCATTGAGTCTGCACCGACCACAATCCTACCCAGGCCCTATCCCCATCACCCCATGCATGTATCCCAGCTCATCCCCCCTGACACTAAGGGGCAATTTAGCACAGCCGATCCACCTAACCCTCACATCTTAGACAATCCGCTGCCTGTTTGGGTACACTGCGGGAGAATTTAGCATGGCCAATGTACCAAACCAGCATGTCTTTCGGACGGTGGGTGGAAACCCACGCAGACATGGGGAGAACGTGCAAACTCCACACAGAAGTGACCCGAGTCAGGAATTGAATCTGGATCCCTGGCACTGTGAGGCAGCAGTGCTAACCACTGTGCCGCCGTGCCACCTTTCCTTTAGAACATGTAAAGATGGTTGAACGGCGTGTCAATATCTCACTAATCTTCCTTCTACACTTGCTTATGGATCTTCCATTCCTGTATCAGAGAGCTGTTCAGTGTGGCTGTATGATTATTTCTTTCCTTTTCTTTAGCCATACATTCTCACTTGGTCTCTTCTAGCAGTAGTCAAACCAAGTGGAAGGAAGCCAGAATACTGGCCGGCTGAGCTGGTGACTACGGAGCAGGAGTGGTCAGTGAGGACACTGGCAGCGCTCGCACCTTGAGGCTGCTCGAGATTAGGAGTCATCACTGACCATTCAATCATTCCACCTCTGAAGCTGATTGGTTCTCAGAGTGAGTCCTAAGGCTTCCCTTTTGCACATTTATCTAATTTGTAACAATCAGCTTCCTAAAAGAACGTCAGGTTCAACCTAATGCAAACATTCCACTGCTTTATAAACTGAAGGGTCTCTTCTGAATGGAGTGACAAAGATAGGTTTGAGGACTTCAAATTTGTGGCTTAAAAGGTTCTGGGTACAGGTCCCACTAAAGGGGGACAGTATTTAGGGCAGGTGATAGGACTCTCACCCAACTGCAGAGCCAGTGAAAGGCCTTCGTCGCCAGCTTTGGAAAAGACCCAAATTTATCAACTGTCTCGAGCGGCATCACGTGGGTGAAAAGCTCCTCCCCCTCTTTCCAGTTGGCCAATCAGGGGCTGGCATGCTGTCCAGTGGAAGTGGTAGCAGCTGCCAGTAACGCATTCAGTTAAGGGTCCAGGGGTCGTTGAGGGACCAAGGCCATAGGTGAGTGAGGATGGAACGTGGGGTCATGGGGATGCAGGAGAAGGGTGTCAGTGGTCATCCCCTTCTTGGTGCCAAGTCCCTTGATTAGGCACTGAGTGCCTTTGAATGAAGGGCCCATGTCGGGGTGGCGATTAGGGAGGCAGATGGGGGCAATTGTTGGGGGGGGGGGCTGGGTCAAAATGTCCATGGAACGGGTTGTGGGAGAGGAAATCTCCCAGTATATTGGGAGATTGGAGCACTTGCATGACGACACCCCAAGAGCTCAGCGAGCTCAGGCTCCACACCCAGCCCTCCCTTACTGGCGAGAATCACATCCTGGCACTTTGTTTGCACTAAATGCCACAGGATCGCATATTCAAACACACCCAAAAACGAGTCTGAAACTCTCCTGTTTTCTCACTCATCCAGCGCTTTGATTTTTTTGTCATAAGATCGCACCCACCGTCATTGACTGTGGAACCAACACTGCCATTTGGTGATAAGGTTTTGCCCGGTCTATGTGAAGTGTGTGCTGCGTTTTATTATTTGTTTTCTCATGTTTTAGTAACTGATAAACTCACTCTTTAACTCAAGGTTCCTTTTAAAGCATAAGCACATTTGGGCTGGGGAGAAGTCTCCACAAGGGAAGGGATCCTTTGTAAATGAAGACCAACTGAGGAGGTTGAATTAAAAAAAAAGGGAGCCAGCTCGCCCCTCCTCGCCCTGGAGCTGTTCGGGGTGGTGGGGGTAGGGGGGAGGGGGCTAAGAAGAGGGGAGTGGGGATTGCGGGGTGTTGATTCTGACTGTGTCAGCTTAACATTGGGTGGGTCAGATGAAAATGACTCCACTTTTCTGGCAAGAATGACTGGATACAAGGTATCAGCAAGAATACCAGTCAATGCCCATCCTGTGGCCCAGGGCAAAGGGACAAAGGGTAGCAAACTAACGCCATCAAATTAAAATTTATGAGTCCGACTAACGGACTAATCTTGATCTTCCTGGTACGTATGACTAATTGTTACTCACTAGATAAAATTGCTGATCCAACTTACGGATGGCACAAAGGCACAGTGGTTAGCTCGACTGACTCACAGCTCCAAGAACCCAGGTTCAATTCTGACCATGGGTCACTGCGTGTGTGGAGTTTGCACATTTCCCCTGTGTCTGCGTGTGCTTCCTCCGGGTGCTCCGGTTTTTTCCCGCAGTCCCACGGCGTGCAGGTTAGGCAGATTGGCCATGATAGATTATCTCTTAGTGTCCCAAGATGTACTGGTTTGGCGAATTAGCGGGGTAAATATGTGGCATTACGGGCACGGGGCCTGGGTGAGATGCTCTATCAGGGAGCTGGTGCAGATTCAATGGGCTGAATGGCCTCCCTCTGCATTGTCGGGGGCTCTATAATTAGGTGGGAGCTTTGACTTTCAAATCTGAGGTTGAACTTTAGTTTTAGAGTGTGGGTGGGAGTTTCCGACCATGCTTGTCCCGAGAACGGAAATTCCACCCAAGGTCAAGGAGCTTTGCATGGTCTGCCAAATGTTCTGTCCAGCCCACTATGATTCCCATGAAAATTTTGCCCTAAGTGTCAGAAAGTGTCCTTCTGCAAGTCCAAGGATGTGTGGGTTAGCTGGATTGGCCATGTTAAATTAACCCTCGTGTCAGGGGGATTAGCAAGGTAAACATAAGAGGTTATGGGAATAGAAGTTGGATGGAATTGTGATCGGTGCAGACTCATGGGCCAAATGGCCTCCTTCTGCACTGTAGGGATCCTAAGATGCTATGATTCAATGAGATCTATACAATCTTTACTCTAATACTTGGCCTGGTTAGTGTAAAAGACATTCAGGTTCACTCACACAAGTCCATAGTGTTTCCATGATGACTATGGTTTGCCTACCACCTCCCTCACCAGTGCCTGAGGTAAAATCCCTCCACTCTGACCCCACGGTGATTTGAAACAGGAAAGAAGCCCAGTTTTGATGGTTGGAAATGACACAGAGGGTTCCCCAAATTTTAAAACCATAACCGCATGACTAAGTGACTTTGCGCTCAGCCTTAATGAAGCCAACCCCAAAGAGGAAGTGAGGCCCAATCCAAGAAAACAGCTCATAGACCTCAACAGTTGTATTCTGAGATCCAAAGGAAATGACATGTTCAGCTCTCTCTGTGTTTTCCCAACAGGAAATGTGACCACAAAAATGTCTACATCCTGACAGTTTGTTCAACAGTAAGGAAGAAAGGATCAGCGGTGGGACACTTACAGAATGGGAGGGCTAATCGCTCCTATCTCTTAGCACATTTTTTTGCCACTTAAAATGTCTCAAACGATAAAGTTAGCTTCTTAGACTTAGGCAACCCACACCGAAAGATGCATGAGTTAGATAAAGCACGTCCTTATTTTTGTTTTCTGTGGCTAGGGGTGGCATGGTGGCATGGCGGTTAGCACTGCTGTCTCACAGCACCAGGACCCGGCTTCAATTCCGGCCTAGGGTGACTGTCTGTACGGAGTTTGAACGTTCTCCCCACATCTGCGTGGGTTTCCTCCAGGTGCTGTGGTTTCCTCCTGCACTCCAAAAGATTTGCATGTTAGGTGGATTGGCAATGCTAAGTTGCCTCTTAGTGTCAGGGAGACCAGTAGGGTAAATATGTGGAGTTACAGGGATAGGGCCTAGGTGGGATTATGTGGGTGCAGACTCGATGGGCCGACTGGCCTCCCTCTGAAATTTAGGAATTCTATGATCCTCGTTTTCCCTGTAACAGATGGCCAGCTTGAAGCCAGAGACTTTGGGCAGGATTCTCTGGTCTCGTCCATGGCGAGAACGGAAAATTTGTTCTCCCGTCCAAAATCTCCTTCACTTCCAGCAGCACTGGAAGATCCCAGCAGTGAACGAGGAAGGAAGATTTCGGCCTATAGCTTGATGGGTGTCATTCCTCATCAAAAATGGCTGACCAAGAGTCGCTCCCACCCTCACCACCTGCCATAGACATATTGGAAGGGTTTTCAAGTTGATTGGCAACATGTTTGGCCCCCCCAGTGAAGGCCATTAAGACTTTGGAACTTCTGGTTCCAAAGGCAGGGTTTCCCAGTGCACCACAAGGCATCTACAAAGTCAGCTATTTTTTGTAAAATATGAGAACTTTCTATGTTTTGTACAGAAAATTAGAAGTAAAGAGCAGAAGTTGGTTACTTTCACACTTTCTAGACTCTTGACACCATAGGTGAATGAAAGTAGTTAAAGTTTATTTATTAGTGTCACAAGTAGGCTTACATTAACACTGCAATGAAATTACTGTGAAAATCCCCTAGTCGTCACACTCCAGTGCCTGTTTGGGAACACTGAGGGAGAATTTAGCATGGTCAATGTGCCTAATCAGCACGTCTTTTGGACTGTGGGAGGAAGCTGGAGGAAACCCACGCAGACACGGGGAGAACATGCAGACTTCACGTAGACAGTGACCCACGCTGGGAATTGAACCTGGGTCCCTGGCACTGCGAGCAACAGTGCTAACAACAGTGCCACCATGACACCCTTAAAGGAAAGAAAGAAAGGGGGGAAGAATGAAGGGAAGAAAAAGAAAGATAGACTTACATTTGTGTAGGACATTTTGTGACCTCAAGACGTACACACAAACAAATTAATTTGAAGCAGCAATACACCACTCAGCCCCTCAAACTTGCCCTGCCACTCAATTATTCATGGGTGATCTGATTGTAACCTCAGTTTCCAGCCTACACCCCCAATAATCTTTCAACTTCTTGTTATCTAGCTCTGTGTTAAAATTATCCAAAGACTCTGCTTCCACCCTCTTTTGAGGAAGAGAGTTCCAAAGACTTCTGAGACAAAACATTTCTCCTCACCTCTCTCTTAAATGAGCGACCCCTTAATTTTAAACAGCGACACCTAGTTTTAGAATCTCTCCCGAGAGGAAACATCACCTCCACATCCACTCTACCAGGACACCTCAGGATCCGATGGTCTGGATGTTATGGCCTCACTCAAGTGAGACCGGAGATTTCCACTGGACAATTCCGTTGTCTGCCACTCACCCGCTCAAATCCCGTGGCGGGTGAGGCGGTAGAATTCCGAGGCATATGTTTTGACCAAGTGGCCTCTTACTCTTCTGAACTCCAGTGTATACAAGACCAGCCTTTCTCCATAAGACAACCCGTCCATTCCTGATCTAATAATGAACCTTCCCTGAACTGGCTTTACAGCCAACAATGTACTTTTGACGTGGAGCCTCTGCTGTTGTTGGAAACAATACAAGACCTCTCAAAGAGGGGGGAAACAGTTATACATAAAAAGAGAGGGAAATATTAAACAGTTCGCTACACATGGAATGAACATTAGGAATCTCATTCAGGCAAAAGAAAATCTTCAATTATTCATATTTGAATTGCGAGCAGACTGCATATTTGCCAGTTCCAAATGCCATTCATCTGTCACATCCAGGCAACTATTTTGTATAAATAATAATCAGTTTGGGCTGTGATTCCATTGAAATTTAAAGAAATTCAAAGGCAGGGAGTGTTTTTTTAATGGCTAGGCTTTTGAAATCACGATTAAGTGCGGATTGTTTTAGTAAGCCATTGCAAAAAAAAATGCAGAGTTTGTTTTTCATCTCCGTGCGAAGTGCCAGTCGTGGGACTTTCTGTGGGTGATTTTAGCCTGAGGCCTAGGCAACGAACATCAAGCCTCATCACAAATGTGGTTGCCAGGTTAGAGCATCGGCCTTCCTTGGAATTTGACCCCCTTCCTTCAAAGCGGTCACATATTTTGACCCTGGGAAGGAGCTTGCATATTGAATGTCTTAGCATTTTTCTTTCGACAATCTTATGACCATGTAGGTGTGTGAAAATGTATAATGAATAATCAGATTGTCTATTTATCATTTCAATGAAATGGAACTGCAAATCTAACTGTTTGGGTATTCTGATCTATCCATTGAGAAAGCTTAAATGACCAACTGACAGATTGAAATGGTGCAAGGCATAATATAAGACAACTCGATGGGATTTCACAGCTGCAGTTTTTTTTTTAATTCATTCATGGGACATGGGTGTCGCTGGCTGGCCAGCATTTATTGCCCATCCTTAGCTGCCCTTAAAACTGAGTGGTTTGCTAGCTCATTTCAGAGGGCAGTTGAGAATCAACCGCATCGCTGTGGCTCTAGAGTCACATGTAGGCCAAACCAGGTAAGAACAGCAAATGTCCTTCCCTAAAGGACATTAGTGAACCAGATGGATTTTTCTGACAATCGACAATGGTTTCACGACCATCAGTAAATTCTTAATTTCAGATTTTTTAAATTAAGTTCAAGTTCCACCAATTGCCATGGTGGGGTTCAAACCCAGATTCCCAGAACATTAGCTTAGTTTCAGGATTAATAGTCTAGCAATAATATCACTAGGCCATTGCCTCCCCCGATATTTGCATGACCGCCATGCCTTTACCATTTTTAACTGTGCTGAACTAATCTGAAATCTCATGCTATGTTTAAATAAAGAGAATGGTTTAGTAACACAGAATGTAATTGTCCCTGTGCAGTTAGCTTTATCTTGTGACTGTGTTTCCTTCCTTGTTGTCTAACATTATCTGGGAGAGTGGGTAGTTGAAGCTGCTGATTCTTCCAGATTGCTGGTTCATAGATCAGCCGGCATTGCCCTCACTCTTTCCACACGGACCTCAGTTCAATTACAATTAGGTCCGAGTCAGCTCTCTGGAAAAGGCCACCTCCACAGAGAACTGAGGGAACTGAAAGTCTTTAAGGGCAACATGTTGCAAAAATGATTTGGAGTCTGCACTGTGCACTGCAATGGAAAGGACATGTCTGTCCATTCATCCTTCCATTAAAGATCCATGTGCCAATAAAATGACCCCATGTCCTTTAATGCTGTACTCTCAACAAGTGAAATCAATCTGTGCACATACTCGGAAATTTAAGATGCCGTTTATTGCAAGTTCAAAACTGCTAATGACCTCAAAGAACACATGTAATTGCAATCAATACATTTCTAAACATAAAAACATTTTTTAAAATTAATTTGTGGGAAATTGACATCGCTGGCTAACCAGCATTTATTGCCCATCCCTAGTTGCCCTTGGAGGGCAGTTAAGAGTCAACCACATTGCTGTGGCTCTGGAGCCATATGTAGGCCAGCCCCAGTAAGGACAGCAGATTTCCTTCCCTAAAGGACATTAGTGAACCGAAAGAGTTGGTTCCAACAATTGACAATAGTTTCATGGATGCTTAATTCCAGATCTTTTTTATTCGATTCAAATTCCACCATGGTGGGATTCGAACCTGGGTTCCTAAGATATTAGCTGAGTTCTGGATTAATTGTCTAGCAATTCTAACACCACTTCCACTTCTATCACTTCCATTCGAAAGTGAAACTTGTAACCAAAATTACTTTAAGAAACAAGAAAATCCATCAATTCAGAAACAATGAACAAATAGAACTTAAATTATTATGTTTGCCCTTGTTTTAATTTGATTTTATTTGATTTATTAACGTCACATGTATTAGCATACAATGAAAAGTATTGTTTCTTGCGCACTATACAGACAAAGCATACTGTTCATGGAGAAGGGAAGGAGAGAGTGCAGAATGTAATGTTACAGTTATAGCTAGGGTGTAGAGAAAGATTAACTGAGTGTGAGGCAGGTCTATTCAAAAGTCTGATGGCAGCAGGGAAAAAGCTATTCTTGAGTCGATTGGTACGTGACCTCAGACTTTTGTATCTTTTTTCCAAAGGAAGAAGGTGGGAGGGCTTATGACTGGGGTGCGTGGGGTCCTTAATTATGCTGGCTGCTTTGCGGAGGTGGCGGGAAGTGTGGATAGAGTCAATGGATGGGAGGCTGGTTTGTGTGATGGATTGGGCTACTTTCACCACCAATATGTGGACTAAGGGGCATGAAAAATTACAGGGTAGGCTGGAATATTTCTACACTGCAAGTTGTTCATTGAAAGTGTTCACAGTCAGGTCTAAGACTGCCCAACAGGGTCCCACACTTGCTGGGTTGGGGGGGGAACGCTAGGGGTTAGCTGACCTGTACTGTTAAAGAGACAGTCTGCACACCAAACCCCAAGATCCAGTATATATACACATGCATCACATAAATATATTCGATGTCCTTAATCCTCCACTCTATACATAATAAACATATTTTCATGAAAATCAGGTTTCTTTATATCAATTCCATTTGATAGCTTAGATATCAGCAGTCTTCTTTTGGATGGACATTGACCAAGTGTTCTGTACGGATGGGATTCAGAGGACCATAATACAGCAGGAACCTGGGGAACACAGCCATGTGCTGTTTTCAGTGGAGCTTAGTGAGGAAAGTAAAGTAAATACACACACACTACCCACCATCTATATACACATCAGCAATATGCGTACCACACACAGTGCCACTACACATACCACCTTCACACAGCCATGTCCCAATGCACACACCCCACCCACACTTTTCCCAGTAGATCATAGAATCATAGAATCCCTACAGTGCAGAAGGAGGCCATTTGGCCCATTGCGCCTGCATTTTCCAAAAAGCATGCCAAAGGAAAAGTCAAAGGACTAAAAAAAATCTCTTGAGCTATGATAATGTCACTATATTAGATCTCCTCTCATTTTCTGGCCTAGTTTTCTTCTCTTTTCCCCTCCCTTCCTGTCCTCTGCCCCCCGAAGGTGCTAACTCAGGCTGGCACACGCCTCCTCATGCTTTGGAGGTCATTCATTCCTGGTTAAAGATGTGGCCATTCTTCAGATGTTAGATTGTAGGCAGGAGAAACATTATATTTGTGCTCAGTCCTACCAACGTTGACATTCCCATTCACATGTCCTGCACAAGCACTCACAAACATGACCCACACATACATCCTCACGCTCACTAACTGCCTGCATAGACACACACACACACACACACACACACACGATCCACCACCTATATACACACCTGCAATACGCACACTATACACAGCGCTACTACGCATTCCACCTTCACGCAGCACACACACCGCCCACACTTCTCCCAGTTACTCATAGAATCATAGAATCTCCACAGTGCAGAAGGAGGCCATTTGGCCCATTGAACCTGTATCGACAGCAATCCCATCCAGGCCCTATTCACGTAACCTCATGTTTACCTGGCTAATCTCCTGACACTAAGAGACAATTTGGCATAACCAATCAACCTAAATCTCACATACTTTGGAGTGTGGGAGGAAACTGGAGTGCCTGGAGGAAACCCATGCAGACACAGGAAGGATGTGCAAACTCCACACAGATAGTTACCCAAGGCCAAAATTGAACCCAGGCCTCTGGCACTATGACACAGCAACGCTAACCACTGTCCCACCCACCATAGGAATTAGAGCAGGTGGGACAGAATCATGCAAAGGTCTGCTGACCTCAGGTGGGATTTTCCGGTCTTGGGGTGAGAGCGGCCAGAAAATTCCACCCATTGTCTATATGCAATTAACAGGAGAATGATGTTATGATCTCTGAGGGCCTAAGAATGCAAAACATTTTTAAAGTTTATTTATTAGTGTCACAAGTAGGCTTACATTAACACTGCAATGAAGTTAATGTGAAAATCCCCTAGTTGCCACACTTCAACACCTGTTCAGGTACATTGAGGGAGAATTTAGCATGGCCAAATTGGCACGTCTTTCAGAAACTGGATTATCCGGAGGAAACCTTCGCAGACAAAGGGAGAACATGCAGACTTCACGCAGACAGTGACCCAAACTAAGAACCGAACCTGGGTCCCTGACACTGTGAGGCAGTAGTGCTAACCACTGTGCCATCGTGACGCCCCAATGCTGTCCTGATAGAGATCATCTAAATCAGCTTAGACCACACTGAAGGGGGTCTGTGGGATTCCTGATCTTTATGATTCAGTTGCAGAATGGGCCATACATCTACAGACTGAGGACATTCACATTGTAGCTCTAGAGCAAATCCTGACAGTATGATGCAGGTTCCATTCGAAGGCACCCGTGAAAAATACGGACGCAGTTCCGAAATGAGTTCGGAACGTACTTACTTTGAGAGTGAAGGAGGAAGGAAGGTGGAAATTTGATGGTGTCTTTACTACACTGTAATCAACTTTCTCTTACTTCCCTGAAGGAGATGGACCCATAATTGAAGCAGCAGTTAGAAACTCAGATCCAGAGGAGTGCTTAGAATATAGATTATGGATTTGCAATCGTGGTGCCTTATGCGACCTTGAAACATGCATTACGTTAAATGAGAGGCTGGTGAATTACCTGATGAAAATGAATGTAGTCCAATGGAGTGAATCCAATCTGAAATAAGTTGGTTTAGTCAGGTTGTACTCAAGTTCAAGTTTCTTGTTAAATGGTGAATCTCTACAGGGAATTCTGAATTCACAGTGAATGAGACATCGGTCAGAATTCTCCGGTCTCACCCACGGCTGAGATTTTCCAGTCCCGCTGCAGTGAATGGACTTTTGGCTGAGCACTGAGTTCTTTGTCCTCGCTGGCAGTGGAGGTGGGGCGAGCGAGATTGGAGAATTCCGGCCGGGATGAGCATCTCATGTGAACTTGCTTCTTCGCTATTAAATCAAGTTTGATGAGAGCTATCTATTGCAGCATAACAATGGAGGGCATTTGGTGGAAACACTATTGGAGCAGAAAATGCTTCTAAAATTGATTGGCTTGCTTATTGACATAAAAAACAAAAAAACCCAGAGAATTTGTAGCAAGAACCATTGGAGATTTCCCATGTCCCATGGCCTACACACCAACAAACCTGTTCAGTATGTAGAGTTAGACAATCATACAATACATAAGAGACCCTTTGGCCCATTGAGTGTGCACTGGCATGCAGGAAACACCTGACCTTCCACCCAATCCCATTTACTAGCACTTGGCCCATTGCCTTGAACAATATTACGTGCAAGTGCTCATCCAGGTACTTTTTAAAGGATGTGAGGCAACCTGCCTCTACCACTCTCTCAGGCAGCGCATTCTAGACTTTGGGGTAAAAGAGGTTTTCCTCACATCTCCCCTAAACCTCCAGTCCCTCACTTGAACCTATGTCGCCTTGCGACTGACCCTTCAACTTAGGGGAACAGCTGCTCCTTATCCACTCTGTCCATGCCCCTCATAGTCTTGTACACTTCAATCAGGTCACCCCCTTAGTCTTCTCTGCACTAACGGAAACAACTCAAGCCTATCCAATCTCTCTTCATAACTTAAAGTTCCTCCCAGGCAGCATCCTGGTGAATCTCCTCTGCACCCACTCCAGCTCAATCCTATAATGTGGTGACCAGAACCGCACACAGCACTCTAGCTGTAACCTCACCAAAGTTCCATATAACTCCAACGTGACTTCCCTACCTTTGTGATCTGTGCCTCGATTGATAAAGGCAAGTGTCCCACAGGCCTTTTTCACCAACCTTCTAACATATCCTTCTGCTTTCAAAGATCTGATGTAAAGTCTAGCATGGGTTAAAGCTGGGTTAATGTTTCAAGGCTAGGGATCAACTTAGGACAAACTGAGGCAATATTGTGGGCCACGACTGATTGGCACACTCCAATTATCACATTTTTAAAGTTAAATCATTTTAAAAAGCCAAGTCCCTCAACGTAACCCCGCGTTCTGTTAATTGAGTTTGATTTTGAGGGCACTTCTCAGCCGTGAGTGATGTTAATTATCTGCTCATAAAAAGTCACACAGTCATCCTGCCGCTGTTCTGTGAAATAGACAAGTTAATAACATAATTGCAATAGCACACACAGGAATTTAACACACACACTTACTGCAGGAACAAGTGCTCCAAAAATGCATCAACCCCTGATCAAAAACATCAGAAAAATACCCGAATGTATTCACATCTTTGTAAACAAAATAGCCCAAATATATAAGTCCAGTGCCATCATTTTTATTTGTTCAGTCGGGGTTCTGTGATTCCTGCAAAATATTCACATGTACATAAACAGGTTCGTAGAATCATAGAATCCTTACAGTGCAGGAGAACAGAGAACAAAGAAAATTACAGCACAGCAACAGGCCCCTCGGCCCTCCAAGCCTGCACCCACCATGCTGCCCAACTTAACTAAAGCTCCCCACCCTTCTGGGGACCATATCCCTCTATTCCCATCCTATTCACGTATTTTTTCCATATGCCCCTTAAAAGCCACTATCGTACCTGTTTCCACGACCTCCCTTGGCAAAGAGTTCCAGGCACCCACTACCCTCTGTGTAAAAAATCTGCCTTGTACATCTCCGCTAAACCTTTCTCCTCGCAGCTTAAACGTGTGCCTCCTAGGCTCTTCCGCCCTGGGAAAGCGCTCCTGACTATCTGAGGAAGAAAGCCATTCGATCCATCGAATCTAAACCAGCTCTCTAACAGAGTATCTTACCCAGGCTCTCTTCCCCACCCTATCACCACAAACCCATACATTTACCATAGCTAATCCACCTAACCGTTGTGGGGTAAAAATGTAGCAGATCGATTACAGATATTCAGTGTTGGATGGGCAGGAATCTTCTCTAATTAAATACTGGGAAAAGTGAAGCATTTCTTTACGGGAAATTTGTTTCCCTCCCTATTGACTCCATCCTTAGGGCAACAGTCTGAGGTTTAGCCAGTCTGTTCACCACCATGGTGTCACATTTGGCCCTTGCTTCCAACCTCACATTTGTACCATCTTGAAGACTATCTTCTTCCATCTCTATAGCACCGCTAGATCGCAGCTGTCTCAGCTCATCTGCAGCTGAAACCTCCAGCCATGCCTCTGTTACATTGAGACTTAACTATTCCAATGCACCCTTGGATGCTCCCTGACTTCCTACCCTGCATGAACATGAGGTCATGCAAAACTTGCTGCTTATTATTTCGCTCACAGCTAGTCCCGTTCCTGTATCATCCCTGTGTTTGCTTACAATCACTGGCACCCCGTCAAGCAATGTTTTGATTTTAAAATTCTCATTTTTATTTTAAAATCACCTCATGGCCTTGCCCCTCCGTATCTCTGTGATCCCCTCCAACTCCACAACCCTCTGAGATATCTGCACTCTTCTAATTCTGAATTCCAAAGCACTATTTCGCCACCATCGGTGACAATGTCTTCAGTTGGCCCAGTCCCAAGCCTCTTACACATCTTTTCCCTTTGACCTCACTTTCCTCCTTTAAGACACTTCTTCAAACTTACCTCTTTGACCAAGTTTTTTGTCATCTAATCTAATACCTCATTCTACGGCTCAATTCAACAAGGGACATTTCATTACGTTAAATTCCAATTCTCTTCCCACACCAGTGGTGCAAGAAGGTAAACTTTCGTCTGTATCCATAACGAGTAATTTCTGGAACAGGTCACTGGTCTGTGGCCAGGTTCTGATCGCTTGAGGGGTGCGACTCCACATCAAGTGTGGCTGACCAGGAATCTTTGCCACACTTACTGCCGGCCAATGGCGTATTTGAAAGGTTTTTTTTGCAGGTTGATACAATCAACCTGTTTGACTGCGTTACGATGCTTGATGGAATTCAAACCCAGAGCTCCTGGCTCCGAGGCAGAGACATTACCCATTGTACTATAAGACAATCCATTACATTAAAGGTGCTATGCAAATATAACTTGTTCTTGTATGGTGAGGTGTGTCGTGATCCATGAAAGATAAGTTGTGATACTTATTTAATACTGAAAGCTAGATGTTCTGAGTGAAAAGGGAGTGAGATCCTTGGACATTTTACGAAAGGTAAGAACTCTCCTCTAACTCTGACTTCCTATGTATAATTTCTCCACTATCGTTGCTGCATCTACAGTTGTCCCAGGCTACAGCTCTGGAACTCAATAAGTCAGCAAGGAAGTTAGCAGAATGTATGGGCGCAGTTCTCCAAAAAAACTAAGTGTCAACTCCGGCAGGAAACGCAGTGCAGTTACTATTGGGTCAGTTGGTACAATCCCATTCACAATCCACCCCCCACTCCCCAACACCAGTCTCCCCGCCCCACCCCCCACCCCCACCACACCCCAGCCCCCCATTTTTTTTTGAGGGGGGGTAGCTGATATGCACCGTGAATGAAAGGGTGGGGCCTAAAGATGCTGGCAAGTGTCAGAGATTAGGGTACCCTTTTTAAAGGATGCTCGACCTCAGAATAAATTTTAAGGACCCCCATCCACCAAACAACATACCTCCAGCATCATCTAGATTCCCCCCACCCCCCCAGTCATTGCTAGCCTGAAAACCCCCTCCACTTCATCATCGGGACACCCCCCCAACTTTCATCACCAGCATCAAGACCCTTCCCCCCACTCCCTCAGATAACACTGCCAGGGGGATCTGTCAGGGCACTGTCCAGCCATGTCCATGACCACCCGGGGCTCCAATGGCCCAATGGCCTCTTAGCACACCCCATCCCCCTCCATCATGGTCATCATGTCTGGTCTCCACTTCTGGAGACCAGCAGTGGTTCCCACTGGCTTCACATCACACTGCAGATAGGGAGAATGTAAGGAGGCTGAAGAACCCAAACCCCTCCACCCAATTTGATCGACACCCCTCCGACTTAATGTGCAGACCACCCTTATGTCTGGTCCCCTTGGTGACCAGAGTCACAGGGCGTGGTCTTACCAAAAATATTCTAAGTCCAGGACAATGAGAAAACGAGAGAGTTTCAGATTTGATTTTTGGGCAAGGTCAGATCTGCTATCCTATCCACTCCATGCATGAAAGTAGCACAAGAACACAAGAACACTTTCTCACCTGCAGGGGGAGGGCCGGGATTTAAGTTGCCTGAGTGCTGGCTGAGAGTGACAGAGGGCGCTATTACGCATGTGCAGGTCTGTAGCAGCAGAGGCCTATCAGTGAGCCTTTGCTGCTCTCTGCCAGCGTCCATGGTTAATCACAGCACCTCTCTCCCTTCACTGCTGCAGGGGCCCCCAAACTATCACGACGCCTCCACCTTCTCGGACCGACCCCCGCCCCCCCCCCCCACCCCACCCCCCCCAACTTTTACCCACACGATCAGCCCCCTCCCATGGCCGGCCCTGATCATTCTCCTCCCTCCTCCCACTGATCCCAATGCAGAGTGGTAACAGGTCTCCTTTTCACCCCACCCCCCTCACCACTGACTGGGCACCCCTGGTCTAGCCCCATTTCCCCGTCAAAGGCACAGTCTAATCTGAATTCAAAGTGATGAAAGCTGGACTGTGTAGATTTATTTTGTTAGGTTAGAGTGATTAGTCATGGGAAATGTGTGGGGTTACAGGTGTAGGGCACAGGAGTGGCACAGTAGTTAGCACTGCTGCCTCACAGTGCCAGGGACCCGAGTTCGATTCCTGGCCTGTGTGGAGTTTGCACATTCTCTCCATGTCTGCATGGGTTTCCTCTGGCTGCTCTGGTTTCCTCTCACAGTCCATAATGTGCAGGTTAGGTGGATTGGCCATACTAAATTGACCCTTAGTGGTAGGGGGATTAGCTAGAATAAATGCATGGGGTTATGGAGACAGGGCTTGGATGGGATTGTGATTGGTGCAGACTCGATGGGCTGAATGGCCTCCTTCTGCACTGTAGGATTCCATTACGTTTCAAATTAGCCAATCATTTAAGCAAGAATCACCCCAACAAAGGGATTCATTTGAGTGAAACAAACAATTTGGCTGAGGCTGTGGACAAAATGGCACAAAGCTCACCTCACATTGATATATTCTTATGGTTTTTATTTGACAAAATGTCATATTTTGTCAAGTCAAGTTCACCTTGTCATTGAATGATTTCTACTTGACACTTATTGATAACAATCCTTGGATAATGACACTTGACCAATCTTTTATCAATCACATTTTCTTCAAATTCTGTTGCTGATTGCTCTTACTTCCTCCTCTGTCATCTGTTCAATATTTTCCATTTCCTCTTTACTTTATTACATAAAGGAGGCCAGAGACCTCTACCTTGGTTGAGTCAACAGTGATGCATTAACTGCTGCGCTCAGTTAATTGAACACCAGTTCCTCCTGTTCTCCCCACATGCACTTCTGACCTATCAGCAGATGCATCCTGGACATTCCATCCTTTTAACCATCAGTAAGGGAATAAGTTTCACATTTTCTTCATCCCCCACATTAAACACTATTCCACCACTCATTTTCACAGAAAGACTCACACAGGCACAAGCGCTCTTGATAAGCTACTTTTATAGAATGGAATCAAACATTCATAGAATCTCGACAGTACAGAAGGAGGCCATTCAGCCCATCGAGTCTGTACCAACCACAATCCCATCCAGGCCCCAGTCCCACAACCCCACACGCTAATCCCCCTGACACTAGGGTCAATTTAGTATGGCCAATCAACCTAACCCACACCTCTTTGGACTGTGGGAGGAAACTGGAGTACTCGGAGGAAACCCACGCAGACACTGGGAGACCGAGTAAACTCCACACAGAGAGTGAGAATTGAACCCAGGCCCCTGGTGCTGTGAGGCAGCAGTGCTAACCACTGTGCTACTGTGCCACCCGTAGGTTTCAACCGCTTTACAGGAGAGAATGATAACCACCATTAGCTGATAGGTTTGGGAAAATCCTGACTGACTTCTTGGATTCAAGTTAGTGCAATACATTCTGCACCTTGATGTTAGGGTTTTGAACTTTCTTATAAGTTACTTCATGGAAAGTAAAAACAACAAAAGAATTGACCTTCAGTTCTAAAAGTCACCGCTTTCCTGTAAGATGAACATGGCTTAAAAGTAGAAAGATTTCAGACTGAATTGTCACATATTATCCTTAAAAAAAAGCATTCTAAGGACTCTCTCAGCACCCCCCCACAACCCCCACCCCTGCTACACTCTTTTGTTTAGACACAATCTGAAGTGAACATAATGGGAAGAATTTACAGTCCTCTCCCATGACAAGTTTGTTTGGGGAGGGGGGGTGGGTCGTTAATCAGATAGGAGAAGGTAAGTGGGAACCCCACTAACTTTCCCTCTCACCTCGATTAAGTTTATGAGAGGAAAGCCTGCTATTGGCCTTCTTGCCTCGTTATCAATTGATGTCCTTAACTGGGTAATTAATGCCCCCTTTAGGCCTCATCCTGCCAGTGATGCTGGTAGGTTAGGGAGTTTGTCATATGGGGAGCAGGATAAGTAAACCACGGGGTGTTTGCCTGTGGGTTCCCGGGATGTGGAGAGGGGAGATCTGGTTCATAAGCGAATTAAGTATCTGATCAAGGGTCCTGGTCTCAGGAAAGGAAAGGCCCACTGAGAGCCACATCTTCTGTCCTTGCTGTGGACATTGTGTGGACTGCCAGAAAATTTTATTTCCCCTGGGTGGCATGGTAGTTTAGCAACACTGCTTCATAGCTCCAGGGCCTCAGGTTCAATTCCGGCCTCGGGTGACTGTGTGGAGTCTGCACGTTCTCCCTGTGTCTTTATGGGTTTCCTCTGGGTGCTCCAGTTTCCTCCCAGAGTCCAAAGATGTACAGGTTATGTGGATTGGCCATGCTAAATTGCCCCTTAACATCCAAAGATGTGGAAGTTAGGGTGATTAGCCATGGGAAATGTGTGGGATTACAGGGATAGGATGCAGGAGCAGCACGGTGGCACAGTGGTTAGCACTAATGCGTCACAGTGCTAGGGATGCACGTTCGATTCCTGGCTTGGGTCACTGTCTGTGTGGAGTTTGCACATTCTCCCTATGTCTGTGCGGGTTTCATCTGGGTGCTCCAGTCTCCTCCCACAGTCTGAAAGACGTGCTGGTTAGGCGCATTGACCCAAACAGGCACCTGAATGTGGTGACTAGGGGAATTTCACAGTAACTTCATTGCAGTGTTAATGTAAGCCTTATTTGTGACCAATAAATTAAAAGAAAGGGGAGGGTTTGGGTAAGATACTCTGTCAGAGAGTCGGTGCCAACTTGATGGGCCAAATGGTCTCTTCTGGACTGTAGGGATTCTATGATTCCCACAAACTAATTTCACATACAGACACAGGTTTTGAAAACCTTAAAAAGATGCATTTCCTCCAAGAGATTGAGACCAAAGGGAAAGTCTGCTGAGGAGCTGGTAACATCCTGAAATGAGAGTGGAAAATGTTTTGACACCTTCACCTGGATCCTACCTTGGGATCTCTCTCAGGGCAGTCAATGGTTTTTGGCTGGGATTGGGAGTGTTAATATTCTGAAGCATGAGGCTTTGCAGTATGTTAGATTGCTGATTGGACCATTGAGTCTTTTGATGTCAATCATTGTCATACGTTTGTATGAATGGACAGACTAAAGCTAATGCTTAAAGTTGATCTGGAGCTTCTCCTGTGACAAACATCGGCAACAATTTGATTTTTCGAACATACCGAGCATTTTGGACATGAGATGTCACATCAACAGTTTGAATATCAGCTACCACTAAAAGATACTGGCTGGCATTTTGATAGAACCCAGGACCATCCTGCTGCCAAGACAATTACGATGCCGCTGGTGGGACCATCGCCTAATTGAGGGGATTGACTTGCCTCTAAGAGCCATTGGAGGGTCAGCGGCACTGCAATTTCAGCAGCATGGCTAATTGAAGTTCAGGCTCTGGGCACCCCCAAGCTGAAACACCTTCACAAACATGGCTAAGACTTTTAAATTTACTGTTCCAGGCCCCGGTCCGGGAAATTGAGGGGATTGGTGATAATGACTGACATCAAAAGACTCAATGGTCCAACCAATCCAACGCAATGGAGCGGCACGGTGGCACAGTGGTTAGTATTGCTGCCTCACAGTGCCAGGGACCCAGGTTCAATTCCCAGCTTGGGTCACTGTCTGTGCAGAGACTGCACCTTCTCCCCATACCTGCATGGGTTTCCTCCAGGTTCTCTGGTTTCCTCCCACAGTCTAAAAGACGTGCTGGTTAGGTGGAGTGGCCATGCTAAATTCTCCCTCAGTGTACCCGAACAGACACCGGAGTGTGGTGACTTGGGGATTGTCATGATAACTTCATTGCAGTTAACTTGTGACAACAAGCAAATTTTAAACTTTACTTTTAACTGCAAAGCCTTGTGTGTCAGAATATTAATACTCCCATCCCACCCAAAAAGCATTGACTGCCCTGAGAGAGGTAACTAGGTATCAGCAGTGGGACCACAGTAACAGCCATCGTTGCCCTCCCTCCCCTGACCCACAGAGGCCATAGGCCATGGAGCACCCATAAAGGGGACCTCCCATCCCCTAGGAGGTGCTGGGAAGCTGCCAGGGTTTGCTTGGAGATCTCCCCATGGAGCAGCATCTGACCTCAGTAAAGTGTGAATGGGGAGGGTGGTATCCCTTAATTGGCCATTAATTGGTTTAATTGGCAGCCCATCTATTGCTAGTACTATTATCCCTAGTATTAAGGCAGTAGGAAGATATCAAACTCCTCCTCCCAGTGCTTTCTGTTGCAATTTTCCAAGGCGCCCCCCCACCCCCCCCACCAACCCCCCCCCCCCCCCACCAACCACCCAAGCCCCCAGCCCAGTTTCAGAGGGCTGGTAAAATCCAGACTCTTATCTCCAACTAATTCAGCTGAGTGTTTTTTATCATTCATTTGAGGGACATTGACATTGCTGACTGGCCAACATTTATTGTCCATCCCTAGTTGCCCAAGGGCAGTTGAGAGTCAACCACATTGCTGTGGCTCTGGACTACATGTAGACAAGACCAGGTAAGGATGGCAGATTTCACAGAAGAATCATAGAACCATAGAATCCCTACAGTGCAGAAGGAGATCATTCAGCCCATCGAGACAGCACTAACAACATCCCACCCAGGCCCTATCCCCGTAACCCTGCGTATTTATCCAGCTAATCCCTGTGACACAAAGAGACAATTTATTATGGCCAATGCACCTAACCCACACATCTTTGGACTGTGGGAGGAAACCGGAGCATCCAGATGAAACCCATGCAGACACGGGGAAAATGTGCAAACTCCACACATTTCCTTCCCTAAAGGACTTCAGTGAATCTGATGGGCTTTTCTGACAATGGTTTCATGGCTATCAGTAGATTCTCAATTCTAGATATTTTAATTGAATTTAATTTCCACCATCTGGTGGGATTTGAATCCCGGTTCCAAGAACGTTAGCTGAGTTTCTGGATTACCAATTACCACCAGGCCATCGTCTCTTCCTAACATCTATTTTTAAGGCACTATTTAAAAGGCCAGCACAAAATTTCTGTGTCCATTTTGATTTGTTGACAGTGGGAATAAAATATTGATAAATTCGACAATGAAGAATGAGATTAAAATTGTCTTTTGTGCTTTTACCAAATATTCTGCATTATGATTGCATCGTTTTGTACATTTTATGTGAGTTAGAGTTACCACCCCTGCTGTTTGGTGAATTTGCAATCGAGAATTACAGGGTTTAATGACTCTCTGATAGCTGCTTCTACACCTGTTAGCAATCAGTTCTCTTATTCACACCCTGAGAGAGGATTTGTTAAAGGAGACCTCTGCCTTACCATCTCATAATGACCATTCAGTGAGAACCGCTGGATAGAGAAAGAAAACTCCTTTTGAGTCAGGGAGACAAAGTAAAGTCAATGCAGAACGGCAGTTTATGTAAACCGAGATGCTCAAAGTCGATAAAGTTCCTTTTCATTTCTTTCTTACTGAAGGGAGATGTTTGTATTCCAGGAGCTTTATTCAGTCCTGGCATTGTGCTCCACACATTCCATCTCCCCGTAGTCACTTCCAAGTTTTTTTTTAAACTATAAAAATGGTAATTATGCGTAATTTAAAAATGTGCAGATTATTGTGTTTTGAATTCCCCAAGCCCCCCATTATCATCTTGGTGAGTTAACTCGACTTTCCTTTTCTCGTGTCAGTAAGAGAGGTACTGATATCCCAATGAACAGATTCAACAGTAATCAATTGGAGCCTCAGGGGAGCCGTGCGGGAACAGAAAACATCTTTTGACACAGAGGAGGCGACAAACTGAGATTAGGATCCTTTCTCTTTCTGGTACTTTGTGTCTATCCTGTTCCACATTAATAGGTTATTGACTAATGTGCCATGCTGATGTTCTAAGATATAATGATGCAAATGAAGACTATAAGCCAGTATTCTGCCTTTCATTGAGAGGCTGCTAGCGTACAACAGAATAAATAAACAAAATATCCGCTCGCATTAAGCCATATTATTGAATTTTGAATATTCAAATACATTTCTAATCTTCCTTTTGCTTGTTCTCTATTTCAAAGTTTATTTCTTAGTGTCACAAGTAGGCTTACATTAGCACTGCAATGAAGTTACTATGAAAATCTCCCTGTTGCCACACTTCGGCGCCTACACTGAGGGAGAATTGAGTGTGACCAATGCACCTAAGCAGCATATCTTTCGGACTGTGGGAGGAAACCGGACCACCTGGAGGAAACCCATGCAGACATGGGAAGAAAGTGCAGATGTGCCAATGGGCGGCATGTTGGTACAACAGTTAGCACTGCTCCCTCACAGCACCAGGGACTTGGGTTTAATTCTGGCCTCGGGTCAATGTCTGTGTGGAGTTTGCACATTCTTCCCGTGTCTGCGTGGGCTTCCTCTGGATGCTCCAGTTTCCTCCCACAGCCCAAAGATGTGGTTAGGTGAATTGGCCATGATAGATTGCACCTTAGTGCCAGGGGCATTAACAGGGTAAATATATGGGGTTACGGGGATGTGGCCTGGGTTGGACTGTTGTCAATGCAGACTTGATGGGCCAAATGGCCTTCTTCTGCACTGTAGGATTCTATGATTTCTATGAATTTCTACTCTGCACAGAGAGTCACTCAAGCCCGGAATTGAACCTGAGTCCCCAGTGCTCTGAGTGCCAACCACTGTGCTAACAGCTGTGCCATAGTGCTATCCACATGTGTGAAATGGTATCCAATGTCAGCTAGGTT
This sequence comes from Carcharhinus amblyrhynchos, assembly GCF_965287045.1. Classification (NCBI taxonomy): domain Eukaryota; kingdom Metazoa; phylum Chordata; class Chondrichthyes; order Carcharhiniformes; family Carcharhinidae; genus Carcharhinus; species Carcharhinus amblyrhynchos. The sequence continues at coordinate 15,773,088 of NC_137349.1, forward strand.
GCTTTTGTCCAGCAAGGCTGGTTGACTCATTTTGGGATAAGGACCTTCTGTTTCCAGCCAAGACAGTGATAAACCAATTGCCACCAAAATATCTGAATCTGAAGGGAGGCGATGACCTAGACGTATATATGGACTTGCCAACTTTAAGGGCGTTCAAATGGTCAGTGGATAGGCATATGGATAACATTGGAATAGTTTAGGTTAGAGGGTCATTAGATTGGTTCCACTGGTTGGCGCATCATCGAGGGCCGAAGGGCCTGTACTGCACTGTAATGTTTTAAGTTCTATGTATTATCGCTGGACTATTAATCCAGAAACTCAGTTAATGTTCTGGGAACCTGAGTTCAAATCCCATCAGGGCAGGTGGTGGAATTTGAATTCAATAAAAACCATCGGAATTAGGAACCTACTGATGACCATGAAACCATTGTTGATTGTCAGAAAAACTCATCTCGTTCACTAATATCCTTTAGGAAAGAAAATCTGCCGTCCTTACCTGGTCTGGCCTACATGTGACTCTGGAGCCACAACAATGTGGTTGACTCTCAACTGCCCTCCAAGCCCATCTGGGAAGGGCAATAAATACTGGCAAACCAGCGTATCCATGAGTGAATAAAAAAAAGTGGCCAGCGTGTCATGTTGATGACTTGACGCCCCGAGCAGGCAGCAACATTCGCAACAAAATAGATCAGACCTGGAGTATTATGAGCAGATCCAGGCACCACACCTCCGGGAAAATTATATTGGCCTTGGATTTTGCAGTGTATGTTTACGAGAATGATACCTGAACTCCAAGGGTCAAATGACAAGGAGAGATTACACAAATCCGTGTAGAATTCATTTGGGAGTGGTTTGATTGAAGCTTTCAAGATATTAAAGGGAACGGATAAGATAGATAGAGAGAAGCCACTTCCTCTTGGCTGAGGAGTCTGGGACTAGGGGGTATAATCTAACGATTAGAGCCAGACCTTGCCGGAGTGAAAATAGCAAACAATTTGACACGCAAAAGAGTGGTGGAACTCTGGGACTCTCTTCTGCAAACAACAATTGATGCCAGATCAATTGTTACATTTAAAATCAAGATTGATAAAATTTTGTCAGCCAAAGATTTTAAGGGACAAAGCTTGGTACATGGAGTTAGTTTGAAGATCAGCCTTGATCTTGCTGTATGTTGGAGCAGACTCGAGGGGTTAAATGGCCTCTTTCTGTTCCCATGGGTGGGGTTTTATGGCCATGTTCGCCCTGAAATTGGAAAATCCCACCTGAGGTCAGTGGACCTTTCCATGGTCTGCCCCCTCGCCTGCTTCGATTCCCATGGTGAGCAGAACAGGAAAATTTGCCCCTTTGCTTCCAGGGAGCACAGGCTGAGAATTCACAGGCCTGAATTTTCATGTAGAATAAAAAGAACCATGGTAGCCTGAACTGTTCCAGCACGGTAGCACAGTGGTTAGCACTGCTGCCTCATAGCACCAGGGACTCGGGTTCGATTTCAGCCTTGGTCACTGTTTGTGTGAAGATTGTACTTTCTCACTGTGTCTGCATGGGTTTCCTCCAGGAGCTCCGGTTTCCTCCCACAGTCCAAAAGATATGCAGGTTAGGCTGATTGTCCATGCTAAAATTAAGACTAGTGTCAGGGGGATTAGCAGGGTAATTGTATGGGATTGTGGGAATTGAGCCTGGGTGGGATTGTGATCAATATGGACTCAATGGGCTGAATGGCTTCCTTCTATACTGTAGGGATTTTATGTTCCCACTGTGAGAACATGGCTCTCGATTGTGAGAATGACCCTTGTACGACTTATTTATGGCGCTATCTGGGACGTGTCTAATGTATTGTTGCTTCCTCTATTCCAATGTTAGTGAGAATGCTTGTTCCCAGCTATGAACACACTACATTAATTGTGGGTGTATCTGCAATGATTGCAGACTATGATTTTCTGGTTTGAAAATTGGTGAGCTGAATTTGACCAAAGCTTTATTCTAATTTTTAAAATAATCTTCTTCTCCTTGAAATGACTAGAAATTGACCTCACACGCAGGTTTTCTGATGTGGAGATTCTGTGCAATCAATTCAAAAAGTTTGGAACGCAAGGGGCAACGGAAAGTAGAGTTACACGACTGTCTCTTTAAGGGCAACACAGAGGAGTAAGGGTCATGTGACTTGTGAGACCAATCAGGACTCAAGAATGTGGAACCTCTCCCCCCAATGGTGAGAAAGGATCCTAGACAAGGAGACATTTTGGAAGCAAGCTACAGCTATGTGGCTGCTGTGCATCATCACATAAACCAGACTCCCATTCATTGACTCTGAATACACTTCCCCTGGGAAAGCAGCCAGGATAATTAAGGACCCTATGCTTCCTGGACACATTCCTTTCCACCTTCTTCTGTTGGGAAAAAGATACAAAAATCTGAGATCACGTACCAACCGACTCAAGAACAGCTTCTTTCGTGCTGCCATCAGATTTTTGAATGGACTCACCTCGTATTAAGTGGATCTTCCTCTACACCCTAGTTATGATGTAACACTGCATTCTGCACACTCTCCTTCTCTATGAATGGCATGCTTTGTCTATATAGTACAAGGAACAATACTTTGTACATGTATCTCAATATATGTGACAATGATAAATCAACTCAAGTCAAAACAGTTCTTAGTAATGAAAATCTTTTGTATTCATTAGTGAAGTCTATGAAAGTTTATCTTTGCATCTGGCTAAAACATATGAAGTGAGGAACACTTCAGTGGTCATGGGCATTTGGCCTCTGATCTTCGGGTAAGCGTTCTACAAGGAGGCCTTCACGACACACAACAGCGCAGATCACTGAGCAGAGACTGATAGCTAAGTTGACAATGGCCTCAACCGGGATCTTGGGTTCATGTCACACTATCTGTAACCCCTATGACTTGCCTGGGCTTGCAAAATCTGACTAACTGTCCCATCTGGAGACAATGCACATCTCTCTAACCTGTGCTTAACCCTCCCTCCACTCACATTGTCTGTACCTTTAAGACTTGATTACCTGTAAAGACTCACATTCCAACCATTATTTTGTAAATTGAGTCTTTGTAATGCCCTGTTTGTGAATAGAGCTCCCACTTACCTGACGAAGGAGCAGCGCTCCAAAAGCTAGTGGTTTTTGCTACCAAATAAATCTGTTGGACTTTAACCTGGCGTTGTGAGACTTCTTACTGTGTAAAACATATCAGTCGGTTTCCTGTCTGCCAGTTTAAGATAAATTACCCCTATAATTTCACTGGCACTGAGCGGCCATTTTTACCAGATGGACATTATTGATCATGTGTGGACCTTGACAGCGAATGTTGACAGGTTATTTAATTCGGAGGCTGTGGGGGTGGAATTACACACGAGTCCAATTCTATCCTCATCTGGCATCTGCAGGAGTGCCTCCAGCAGATCAGTAGAGGGAACCCTGGCTGCTTCCAACTTGGCTGTTGAAATCGCCTCGAGTCACAACACTGAAGTTATCCTCGCTACTTCACCATTAAAGCTGGGACCTTCTCGATCTGTATCCCTCAGCTACTCCCTGGATCATTGAGGAAAACAGGCAGTTAAATTCATTTAATTGTTTTGCCTGTAGATATTTGCCAGAATAGATGACATTGCAGGTGTCAATGTCTGGACCCTTGATGTTTGATGACAAACATGCCCTGGATGCAGAAGCCAATTGTAAACTTATTACGTTTGTAGGCAGCACTAAAATATTTGTAGGCAACACTAAAATTGGAAGTGCGGTAGATTATTTTTGGATATTTTTGCAGAAGGATTTTGAGACGTGTTGACAAATCAACAAAATTTAATGTTGACAAAAGCAAAGCATTGCACATTGGAAGAAAGAGTGGGATAGCATAGGCAGACAATGAAGGGATTACAATTATTGCAAGGCTTTAGTAGGTTCATTCTTTTCAATACCGTTAAACCGTATAGAAGCAATTAAAAAGGAAAATAGAATGCAAAGCCAGAACGCTGGAATGAACAGAGGTTATGGCAATGTTTCACATTGTACTCTGCAAACTCATTTGAAAAGATATGTTTCCATCAGCAAAGTGTAGGCAGAATGGAGCGAGGAACGTAAGAACATAAGAAATAGGAGCAGGCCATCTAGCCCCTCGAGCCTGCCCTGCCATTCAATAAGATCATGGCTGATCTGACAGTGGTTCAGTTCCACTTACCCGCCTGCTCCCCATAACCCTTAATTCCCCTATTGGTCAGAAATCTATCTATCTGTGACTCAAACATATTTAACGAGGTAGCCTCCACTGCTTCAATAGGCAGAGAATACCAAAGATTCACTACCCTCTGAGAGAAGAGGCAAAAGATGTACAGGCAATGCACTTGGAGAAATGATCAGAGGAGCTTATCTCTAGAGAGAAGACGCTTAAAAGGAAAGTGCTGGAAAATCTCAGCAGGTCTGGCAGCAAGTGTAAGGAGAGGGAAGGGCTGACGTTTCGAGTCCAGGTGAGCCTTTGTCAAAGCCCTTGTCACCTGGACTCGAAATATCAGCTCATTTCTCTCCTTACAGATGCTGTCAGACCTGCTGAGATTTTTCAGAATTTTCTCTTTTCACCCGAAGATCAGAGGCTGAATGCCCTTGACTGCTGAAGTGTTCCCCACAGGAAGGGAATGCTCCTGCCTGCCGATTGTTGCGAGGTGTCCATTCATCTGTTGTCGTGGCGTCTGCGTGGTCTCACTGATGTACTGTGCCTCAGGACATCCTTTCCTGCAGCGCATAAGGTAGACAACGTTAGCCAAGTTGTACGCGTATGCCCCGTGTACCCGGTGTGTGGTGTTCTCAAGTGTGATGATGGTATCCATGTCAATGATCCGGCACGTCTTGCAGAGGTTGCAGTGGCAGGGTTGTGTGATATTGTACTCAATCTGACCTGAACTTGATGGCCTAAATACTCAAACATGTTTATTGTAAAGTTAGATGAATTTGCTTTCAGTTCTCTGAATCCTTTTTGAGCTCCAAGGTTTCTGCAATGTCTTTTTCATTTCTTTATTTGCCCACTTCATTTATAGTTCTGCTTTTACATTTCATTTAGTGCCTGCATACCCACTTGATCAGCACAAACCAGCTGGATATTGGTGGGTGTAGTCTACAATGTAACCACACTCCTGGGTGGTACCACCAACTTGTGTTGTAACTTGTTCTGTCAGTGCTTGATGTGGGTCCCCACCCACGATGTCCAGAGAGCAGCTTCCCAGTTCTGCCTGTCACATCAGGGAGATATATCAACTGCAATAAAAGAAGCATCAAAGATCAGTCATCAGATCATAGAATCACTGCAGTGCAGAAAGAGGCCATTCAGCCCATTAAGCCTGTAATCCCACCTAGGCCCTATTCCCATAACCCCACGTATTTACCCTGCTAACTTCCTTGACACTAAGGGTCAATTTCGCATGGCCAGTTAACCTAACCCACACACCTTTGGACAGTGGGAGGAAACTGGATCATCCAGAGGAAACCCACGCAGACACAGGAAGAATGTGCAAACTCCATACAGACAGTCACAGAGGTCTGAATCGAACCCAGGTCCCTGGCGCTGTGAGGCAGCAGTGCTCACCACTGTGCCACTGTGCCACCTGTCACTTAGGATTGCTCTGGGATTGGATTTAAACCCAGGCTTCAGGGAAGTGAATGAACATTACCCAAGTTCTCAAAGCTCACCCAATCGGCCTCAGCCAATTGGAATCTTATGAAATCAGAAACCTTCACAGTGAAGAGTTGGACAGTTTGTGATCTCGGAGATTTGCGGCACCACAGACCACCGCTTTGCAATGTTAATTCACTAGTGCCGCATGTAGGGTAACATTAACACTGCAATGAAGTTACTGCAAAGGTTGCGGGTGTTCAGGAGCGGTTGGGAGCTACTAACTGCTTCAGTCGCCAAGCCTGCTTGCAAGCTCTCTAATGTCAGTGAGTCTGCTGCCTGTGTTAAATAGAGTTTTTATAAGACTAAATGGAAAGTAATTCCTTTTCATTTCTCCTCATATCCTGAATTACAGCTCTGAAAATTAGAGAACTCAGGCAAACGCTTAAATAGATGTTTTGGTTTGTTTTCAACCCAAAACTTTGTTGGTGATTTTAGGAGCATTATAAATTGTGAAGCTGTCAGGTAGGGCTGATTTAAGGAAAATAGTACTTTGCTTATTGAATCTGGAAAATTATATAATTATCATATTCCAGGTACAGGGGGATATACTGACCATCAATGCAACAGTCACTGTCTGCCTCCCTGATATAAAGAACAAGATGTTCTGATAAAAAGCAAACATCTGGAACAACAAGACCTTGATGGTACATGCAATGTCAAAATGTCCACACTCATAACCCAGCACAAATCCTTCCTCGTTTTCTGGGAAGATCTGATACAGAGAAATATTGTAATCAAAAATGTATCATAGAGTTTTACATCATGGAAACAGGCCCTCCTGCCCAACTTATCCATGCCACCCCTTTTTTTAAACCCTAAGCTAGTCCCAATTGCCCACATTTGGCCCATATCCCTCCATACCCATCTTACCCATGCAACCATCTTTTTAAAAGACAAAACTGTACCTGCCTCTACTACTGCCTCTGGCAACTCGTTCCAGACACTCACCACCACAGCATAACAATTACCCCTCTGGACCCTTTTGTATCTCTTTCCTCTCACCTTAAACCTATGCTCTCTAGCTTTAGACTTCCCTACCTTTGGGAAAAGATGTTGACTATCCCCAAAAGGAGCTGCTCAAATAATTGGTGTTTGGGATGGAGTGTTTATTGTAACCCAGAGAAAGCTGCATCCACAAAAAAAAGATTAAATCAGATTTTGCAAAGATGGCAGCAACTTAGGCAACTCATCCCAATGGATGACGCTTGGGGCTTGTTGCAGACATGTTTCCAGTCTTTTGAAGAATTTTTCGTGTAGTCTATGATCCACCTTCACCTATCTCATTTTTTCTGGATGACACACAGACATCTGACAAAATCTGGCAAAACTGGAGTTGCAAAGTGAAATAAAAATGCTGGAAGCCACAACAGTTGGGTCAGCATCCAAAAGAAAGAGAACTCACGCATAAAGCATTAACTTTTCTTCTCTTTCACATCCAGACCCATGAAATATCTACTTCCAGCATTTGCTATTTTTACTTCAGATCTCTAGTTCTTCTGTCTGTGCAAATAAGAACTCACTTGAGGATAAACTTTCTAAATCATGAAGAACTTGAATACTTCAGAAGGGGCCATTTCAACCTAACTCCCCTGAGTGTAAAACACTCACAATCAAAAAGGTTTTCCAGTCTGTTCAATATTTAAAAGGAGAAAGTCTTTCACTCGCAGAGCCTTTTACAGCTTCAGGACATCTCAAAGCGTTTATATCACAATCTTTTCTCAGAGTTACTAAGTCAATGCATGGAGCGGACAGGGCAAACTCTTAATCAGGGAATAGTGGGACCTCAGAAAGGGCGCAGGGGAAGTTAGACAGATTTTTAAATGGTAATGGGTTGAAGGGTTATGGAGAGAAGGCAGGAAAATGGGGATGAGGAGCATATCAGCCATGATCGAATGGCGAAATGGACTCGATGGGCCGAATGGCCTAATTCTGCTCCTATATCTTATGAACTTATGAAGATTCGGTGCAGACTCAATTGGGCAAAATGTGCTCTGTTCTGTGGAAATTCTATAGCTGGAGGGATTCTATAGCTGGAGGCCAGAGCAGTGGGGATAATTCGCCTGCTTACGATTGAAATAGTAAAGTGGGGAACTTCTTGAGAATGACGAGGCCTCATTTTAATGTTAATGTTAATGCATGAAGCAAATCAGATGCAACACAATACCACAACGGGTGGCAGGATGTTATATTTACAAATAGGTTTACTCAGGTAAATTCCATTATAAATCTGGACATAGGACGTGTTCAGAGGCATACAGTTTTTAATGCTTTATGGTTGGTTATAAAAGTAAGAGCTACACAGGCACTATTACTGTTTCTTGAAACCAATTTTATTTGGTGCTTAATGGTTAGAACCTAAAGTGCCCAGCAGCCTTATAGCATCTCTCCCTTTTACTGCACAGACACCATTTCGCAAATACCAGATGCCGTTGTGTTGTTAGTTAAAAGATAACAAAAGGACTTTATTTGGTGAAATAAAGAAAAACGCTACTGAATTGTGCAAAATCAGACCGTGAGCAATTCTCCTGAAGAGATGTGGGCGGAATAGCTATCCAGTCTGTTAATACAGGCTTATGGGATTCCAGGAATCCCTGTTTCCATTAGAATTGACTGCCAGGCATGTTGAAACTATTCTCCAATTAAAGATTAGCCAATGATTTGTAACGGTTTAACATTGTCTCTTGGCTTTTGTGTTTGATAGTCCTATTTAGAAAATCCTAAAATCCAATATTGTGCAATTCTTTTAGCATTAGTCCCAATTTTGAAGATTCATTGACATGTATGTTTAAGGTTTTTTTTCCCCAAATTTGTCCATGGAATGGACATCATTGGCCAGGTTAGAATTTGTCGCACCCCTAATTGTCTTTGAGCAGACAATGGCGGTGAGCCGCCTTCCTGATCTGCTGCAGTTGTAGGTATACCCATCTTGCTGTTAGGGATGGAGTTCCAGGGTTTTGACCAAGCAACGATGAAGGAATGATAACACATTCCCAAATCAGAGTAACACGTGGCTTGTGAGGTTCATTAGGTACCAAGGTTCTCTCCTTATCTTCCAGACTGAGTTAAATTTAATTGATCTGGTTTTCTCACATATGGGTAGATTGACAAGCCAGTGAAAGCAATTTCATATTTACAGCTCTCTAAGCTTCCTGTCATTTTGTGACGTCTTAATCTTCCCTGCTCCCTGGAGGAACAGCCCAGTGTTTTCCAAACATGCCATGCTGTTGAAGACGCAGTTGCAATGTCCCGTCACCATTCTATGAGCAGATTCCTGATTGCCAGAGCAATTTCTGCTGCTAAAAATATTCCAAGAATATTATCCTGTGAATCATGGTGCTCAAGCACCGGGAACATAAAAATTATGGATCAGAACTTTCCAGCTGTTCATGCTGGTGGGATCTTCCAGTCCTGTTTATGGCACACCTCTGCCACGAGCTTCACAGCGATGAGGGGAGCACTCAACATTGTTGACAATGGTGGCACCAGAAGATCCTGGGGTCGCCTCTGCCACTGCCAAACACATGGTGGTTTGCACAGAAAATCCCATCCACAGCCTACCATGGCTGTGCCGTTATTGAGTTCAATACCAACAACTTTTATTTATTTATTTTGTTATTCATCTGTGGGACGTGGATGTCGCTGGCTGGCCAGCGATTATTGCCCAGTCCTAGTTGCCCTTGAACTGAGTGGTTTGCTCACCCATTTCAGAGGCAGTTGAGGGTCAATCACATTGCTGTACCTGACCAGACCAGATAAGGACAGCAGATTCCCTTCCCTATTAGTGAACCAGATGTCCATTCCAAGGACAAATTTGGGGAAAAAGAACCTTAAGCATACATGTCAATGAAACTTCAAAATTGGCATTAATACTAAGACAGTTGCACAATAATGGATTTTTGGGTTTAATAAATAGGACTATCAAATACAAATCATTGGCTAATCTTTAATTGGGCAATCTACAATGGTTTCATGGTCATCAGTAGATTCTTAATCTGAGATGTTATTTAATGAATTCAAATTCCACTATCTGCTGTGGTGGGATTTGAACCCAGGTCCAATGAGTTTTAGTTTGATAGTCTCGCAATAATACCACCAGGCCAGCACCTCCCCTTTAATGTAACAAAGTACCCCAAACACCACAGAGGAGATTTATTAAACAAACTCAGATGCTGAACCACGTTAGAGTAGAAAGCCAAAGGTTTGGTCGATAGGTTTTGAAAAGCGACTTTAAAAAACTAAAGATACACATTTGTTCAGTGGGCGGGATTTTATGGCTTTGCTTGTCCGGAAATTGGAAAATCCGGGCTGAGGTCAGTGGACCATCCCATGCTTCGTCCCTTGCCTGCTCCGATTCCCGTGGTGGAATGGGCAATAAAATTCCGGTAAGTGCCTTTCACGACCACCTGATGTCTCATAATACTCTATGGTTGAAAAAAGATAGAGAGAGATGTTTAGGAAGGGAATTTCAGAGCATGGGGCCGTCGCAGGTGAAGGTACAGCCAGCATTGTGGAGTAATTAATGGTTAGGACGCTGAAGAATATGGATTTGAGCATCAGATGAGCTGAGGTAATGTCAACCAATATTGCTGAGGTATAAATGGGTGGTCAGAAGGTTATCTCAGATTCAGATACGACACCAAGGTTACGAACAGTCCAGTTTAGTCTCAGGTTGTTGCCAGAGAGGGAGATGGAGCACGCAGCTAGGACAGAATTTGGACCAGAGTCCCAACAGGGCCAAAGATGGAGTCTGAAGAAGACTCATGCGGATTGGAAACGTTGGTTGGAATTTTACCTCCTTGCCAGTCCGAGGCTTGTAAGATGCTGCCTGAGACCAATGGAGAATGCTGTTCTGTGAGCTTCACCCACTCCGATTCTGCGACAGGCGAGGCTCACAGAACGGCATTCTCTGTTGGCCTCGGGCAGGATTTTATGAGCCTTTGCCTGTTGAGCCGGTAAAATTCCAGCAGATATCTCTGTTTCGTTCTCCAAAGAGCTGCTGAACTTTTTCAGCATTTTCTTGTTTATAATCCAGAGATGCAAATATCTAGTTTCAAGGAAAATTCTGTTTAACCAGCACTGGATGTCAGATAAGCAGTCTGATAATTTAGTGATGGCGGGGGCAGGTCAGGAGAAGTGTTGGTGCGGTCGAGTTGGGTGCTACCAGCAACCACGTGAAAGCTAATCCTGAGTTTTTAGATGAGGAGCCGCATGAACTTGATAAAAAAGGGAGACCCAAGCATGGATCCTTGGGGGACACCGGAGGTAATAATGTGGGAAAGGGAAGAGAAGACATTGCAAGTGATGCCATGGCTAAGATTAGCTAGGTAAAATGGAACCAGACAAGAGGAACAAGGGAAGCTGGGTGGAACTGCTCTTAGAATCATCGAAGCCCTACAGTGCAGAAGGAGGCCATTCAGCCCATCAAGGAAGTTTACTATGAAAGGTCTGGCACTGGGAATTCCGAAGAACAAAGGGACCTTGACGTGTTTGTCCATAGATCCCTGAAGGCAGAAAGGTAAATAGGGTGGTGAAAATGGCATATGGCACACTCACCTTTATCAATCGGGATATAGATTACAAAAGCAGAGAAGTCATGATGGAGTTGTATAGAACTTTCTGAGGCCACAGCTGGATTACTGTGTGCAGTTCTGGTCGCCACATTATAGGAAGGACGCAAATGTACTGGAAGGGGTGCAAAGGAGATCTACCAGGACGCTGCCTGGGATGGAACATTTAAGTTATGAAGGGAGGTTGGATAGTCTTGGGTTGTTTTCATTGGAAAAGAGAAGACTGAGAGGTGACCTGGTCGAGGTGCTCAAGGTTATGAGGGGCATGGAGAGGGTGGATAGAGAACAGTTGTTTTCGTTAGTTGAAGGGTCAGTTATGAGGCGACATAAGTAAAAAGTGAGGGGTGGGATGTTTGAGGGGGGGTGAATTTGAGTAGAAGTAAAACTCTTAATTCACTGAGTAAAAGTAAAATTTCTTTACTCAGAAGGCGGTGACGGTCTGGAATGCACTGCCAGGGAGGGTGATGGAGGTGGGATGCCTCACATCCTTTAAAAAATACCTGGGTGAGTACTTGGCATGCCATAACATTCAAGCCTGCGGGCCAACTGCTGGCAAGTGGGATTAGGTGGGCAGGTCAAGGCATTTCATGAAATGGTGCAGACTCAGTGGGCTGAAGGGCCTCTTCTACACTGTAGCATTCTGTGATTCCACAAAGTCTTACTGACTCTCTGACACAGCATCCCAACCAGGCCCTAATCCCACAACCCCATGTACTTACCACACTAATCCCCATAACCTACACATCCCAGGACACTAAGGAGCAATTTAGCATTGCCAATCCACCTAGCCTGCACACCTTTGGACTGTGGGAGGAAACCAGGGCACTCTGGAGGAAACCCACACAGACACAGGGAGAACTCTACACGGACAGTAACCTGCAGCTGGAATTGAACCTGGGTCCCTGGCGCTGTGAGGCAGCAGTGCTAACCACTGTACCACCATGCCGCCCAATTCCTAAGCAACCTTCAGCTGGGTAGTATATGTCCCTCTTTCATTGTAGGTACTTTAAAAAAAGTGGTCTTCAAATTTTTTATCAATTTTATTTCAAATATTAATATCGGGGTGGTGGTACACGACAAATATTGATGTACTTCCACTCTTAACTTCCCAGAAGATGGTGTTAGTTATCCACGGGAAACAATAGATTCAATGAAGAGACATACTTTATTAGTAACAAGCACAGAAAAATAAAGACATGTGATGAACAGATGGTGATGGTGATCTCATGAATTCCCTTAGGCTGTGGAAACCCCAGTTTTAAAAAAGACATTTGCATTAGCATTCGGCAATATAGTGAATAATTTTCCCTTAAAATAATTCAAAAATCCTGGACAAATGTAAGGACTATATATGATAATCACACGATAGAAATTTTAAATCAGCAGCCAACAGTTTCACATTGAAAATCCTACTCCTCTTAAAAAGACATGAAATCATGTAATATTGGTTATTAAGCAGCAAAAACCTTACTTTTTGACTTTTGAAACACAGTTTCTGCTACATCTGAGTTGCGTGCATTGTTATGTATTGGGACAACTGGTTTAGTGTCAGTATCCTGTTGAAGGTATCCTGTACCAAGATACCCTGGAAGTTGAAGATTCAGTTGGCATCCGCTGCTCAGGCCTCCACTTGGCTTAAGTAATTTTGTTCTTTGGGATCATATTAATCCAAGGCATAAATCATAGGGCAGAATTCTCCAGCCGTGCTGGAAATTCTTGCCCAACTTTCAAAGGGGTTTCACGTTGTACGGAACCCGCTGCGAAAATTCCGGTGGTGGGCGGGATGGGAGAATTCCGGCCATAGAATCCCTGCAGTGCAGAAGGAGGACATACAACCTCTTGACTCTGCACTGACAACAATCCCACCCTATCCCCCTAATCCTGTGGATTTATCCTGCTAATCCCCCTGACACTAAAGGGCAATTTAGCATAGCCAAACCACCTCACATGCACATCTTTCAAGTGCAGGGGGAAACTGGAGGAAACCCACGCAGATACGAGGGTTAAGTGTAAACTCTAGACAGGCAGTCACCTGAGGCAGCAGTACTAACCATTGTGTCACCATGCCGTCCCAAGTAGGATGGCCAAAATAAAGACAAAAGATTAGAGACCAAATAGTGGGAAGAGGAAGACAAAATTCCTTTTTTTCTAAGGAAAATAATTTTTTAAAAAATAGTTATTAAATCTGGCTTCGCTCTCAGTCTTAATCTTAGTCTGATAGGTGCTCAATGCATCTCCTATGGTTTTCAAGTGTGGAAGGTGGCAAAGTTGAGGAAGAGAATGATCCAGAAGAAATCTAAACTCTTTCTTCTAAGAATGCACCATTAACTTTTCCAAAGTACTAACTCTTGACCATATCCTAAAGGGTGAATCTCTCCATTTTCTCTTCAAATAGGTTAACATTACTCCTGGTTAATCAAAAAATGATCCCCTTCAACCCGTTTATATGGTGGAAGCCAAAAAGGGATGGCACGATGGCATAGTGGTTAACACTGCTGCCTCACAGTGCCAGGGACCTGGGTTTGAATTTTGCTTGGGTCACTATCTGCATGGGTTTCCTCCGGGTGCTCCGGTTTCCTCCCACAGTCCAAAGATGTGCGGGTTTGGTGCATTGGCCATGCTAACTTGCCCCTTAGTGTCCTGGGATGCATAGATTAGAGGGATTAGTGAGGTAAATATGTGGGGTTATGGGGATAGAGCCTGGGTGGGATTGTTATGGTGCAGACTTGATGGGCCAAATGGCTTCTTTTTGCACTGTAGAATTTCTATTATTCTAAAACATGACATAAGCTGACAGACCATTCAGCACGTTTTTCAGTGAGGTGACATTTTGAATATTAATTGCAAAAAAATGCAAATCTCGAATTTACTGTTGACACTATTTGCTAATGAACATTTAACACATTTGTATGACATTGCTTCGTTTGCTTTATATCCCCTCTTCTTCTGAATGGGTTAACACTTCCAACAAAACAAATGCATTAAGTATTTGTCTACGAATCTATTCACTTGTTATTTTCAGGTTTTTTCTCTAACGCTTATTAAAGTAATTATGAGGGGCAGCCGCTGAGACCCCAATGCCAGAGCCATTCGAAGAAGAATCTCTGCAGTTCGGAAGTAGACCATTCAGCCCATCAAGTCTGCACCGACAATAACCCCACCCAGGCCCTATCCCTGTAACCCCACATATTTACCCTACGAGCCCCCCTGACATGAAGGAGCAATTTATCATGGCCAATCAACCTAATTTGCACATCTTTGGACTGTGGGAGAAACTGAAGCAGGCAACCCACAGATACAGGGGAGGAACATGCAAACACCTCACAGACAGTGACGGAATGGAGTTGCCCCCGAGTTCCTGGCACTGTGAGTCAGCAGTGCTAACCACTGTGCCACCCATGTCATCAGAGTTATAAAGGAAAAATCACATCACTCCCAGGAGGAAGCTATTCCAGTTACTTTTATTCCTTCTGTTACGATAGCCATGGGGGACACGGCGATCATAGGTAGATCTCCCTGGAGCTTCATGGAATACCCTACAGAGGCTTGGCCAATGGGAAGTGAGCAGCAGGAGGTGAAAACCCATTGCTTCCACTCGAACCGTTGTTGTAGGCTCCGGAGTATTGATGGTTATAATGTAACCAATGGTAACATTGGAATCTGTTATAATGCATCCAGTGATAACACTGGAATCTGTTATAATGTAACCAATAGTAACATGCTGTGGAGGTCAGCTGACCAGCTGACCCAATGGCAAAATGATGTGGTGATCAGCTGACCAGCTGACCCGGTATAAATAAAAAGCAAATAGGGATTGCAAGGAGCTTATGTGACCCAATTAAGTATTTTTTATTAAATATTTTTCTTTCATTTACTTTGTGAAGTTAGTTTCTTTATTGTTTACAACTGAAGTATCCTTACTGCTGGATGAACATTTACTTGTTTAAAGTTTATTTATTAGTTACAAGTAGGCTTACATTAACTTTGCAATACAGTCACTATGAAAATCCCCTAGTCGCCACACTCTGGCATCTGCTTGGGTACACTGAGGGAGAATTTAACATGGTCAATGCACCTAACCAGCATGTCTTTGGAATGTGGGAAGAAACCGGAACACCCGGAGGAAACTCACACAGACATGGGGAGAACGTGCAGACTCCACACAGACAGTAACCTAAGCCAGGAATTGAACCCAGGTCCCTGCCGCTGTGAGGCAGCAGTACTAATCATTGTGCCACAAATTGCTATAAGCCATGAGCGCAGCACTTTCCTTGGTTTCTAATAATGAGTTTCTTGGTGATTGTCTTGACGGGTTTATTATGTGATAATAAATAGTAATGATAAAGTTAGAAATACAGCTGTGTTGGAGATCAAATGCATAATTTATGAATTATTTGAGTTTTGGGATAATTTCCACTTTTGTTAGTGGTCTGTTGCAGATGCCCCTTACCCCGTATTGGCTGCAGACACAGCCTGGTACATTGCATTTTGTGAACTCAGAGATTCCCACCATGTGGGTCAGGCAGTTCCCAACTCACCGCGGAGAAAGAAATTTTTCCCCCAAGAAATTTCCACCAAGGTCAGATTTATAAAGTCTCCTGGTCCCATCATAACGTCCATATAACAATTTGCAAGAGCTTTCCAATGTGAACATATTCCACTTGCTGCGATTGTTGTTTCATTAATAATGGACGAAGAACCAGCTGTAAGCTACAATTTTGTAATCTTTTTAGTACTGGGAAGTGTGGATTTAAAAAAAAAATCATAAGTATAATATGTATTAAGTTTTGTTTTTCAACTTCACTGTAGGTGAAGACCATACACCAATTATATACTAAGTCAGCTATGATGTGGAGGTGCCGGTGTTGGACTGGAATGGGCAGTTTAAGAAGCCTCACAACACCAGTCTAAAACCTAACAGGTTTATTTGGAATCACAAACTTTTGGAGCACTATTCCTTCACCAGGTGAGCAGAGAGCTGGATTCACAAACATGGCCTATTTAGACAGAGACACAATTGCAAGATAATAGTTGGAATTTACATATAATCAAGTCTGTAGAAGTACAGACAGTGCGAGTGGACAGAGGGATAATCATAGGTTAAAGAGGTGTGAATTGTCTCAGGCCAGGACAGTTAGTAGGATTTTGCAAACCCAGGCCTAATGGTGCTTACATATAGTGTGACATGAACCCAAGATCCCAGTTGAGGATGTCCTCATGTGTGCAGAACCTGGCTGTCACTTTCTGCTCTGTTCAAAGACTTGATTATCTGGAAAGACTCGCATTCCAACCATTATCTTGCAATTGTGTCTTTGCCCATATATGCCCTGTTTGTGAGACTTCTTCACTCATCTGATGAAGGAGCAGCGCTCTGAAAGCTCATGCTACCAAATAAACCTGTTGGACTTTAACCTGATGTAGTGAGGCTTCTTACCATACTAAATGAGTGAAGACAACACCTTTCACTTCCTGCACTTCTCCAACCACTCCCTGGTTAGGAATGAGTTAAAAGCAGTTCCAAGCTCCCTTTACACTTGTTCAATATATTTAAACCCCAACTTCAGAGAATACACAACCATGCACAAGACACATTCAACTCTCAATCTTATCTGTCTTGAATGTGGCCTCTCTGGGATCAAGAGCAGATCTGATGCCAAATTCCATACAGTTTGGTGCAACAGATTTGTGTATCCTAAGACCTGGATTAAAACATTCACTTACCATGAAAGTTTCAGTAATTATTGGAGAGATAGGTTTTCAAACCATCATCGATTTGTTTACACAGTTGCACACACTATCCAGACCTTTAACTTTCAATGTTTTTATAAAAACTTGGTTTACCTCTGAGGTAAAAGTGCTTTTAAACTCAGCAAGGAGTACTTATCTGGCTGAAGAATTTATCTTTGCATTTGTCTAGCAATGCTTGCACTCTAATTAATTCTGAGGCAAATAGGGCAGTCACGCCATAAACAGTGAGAACAAAGGTTGGATCCCGGGCAAAGATGTCTCAAGGCTGCCTCGGCGATGTGTCTAATTCTCAAACAGCAATTACCACACAGCAGCAGGATAAGCGCCTGTCCAATAACTTACTCAGCAAGTGCACCATGTGGTACAATAGTCTAGAGCAAGAATTCAGCATTGAGGTGCTTTTGAGTCAGAAGACACAAGGTTCAAACCCTGGATAATCCTGATGAGTGAACACTAGAACTGTACCTCTGAATTTTGTTCTGAAATTCCAGCCAGTGTCCAATCTTTCTCCACTTTCTTCTTCTTATGCTCTTCCTTGCGGCAGAAGGTGATTTACTTCTATCATGGTTCGATGGGCTCTGGGATGGCTGATAATGTTCAAAACACAATCCGCAAACCCTGTCTTATGTGAGGCAGGTAATGCTGGAAGGGTTGGAAAGAAGAACTGCTTGGAGGCTTGTGTGCTCTCCTCAGCATCTTGATTTTGCCTTGTCCTGATGAAGTCTCTTGATGTGTTTGGTGCCTTCCTAAATGAAGAGTCATCTGGACTTGAAACATTAGCTCTATTCTCTCCCCACAGATGCTGTCAGACCCGCTGAGATTTTCCAGCGTTTTCTATTTTTGTCTTCCTTATATTAAGTTGGTATGGCTCCTGCTCTGTCCAAGACTGCAAGAAACTATAAAAGGTCATGAATGTAACCCAATCCATCATGCAAAACAGCCTCCCATCCATTGATTCTATTTACACTTCTGGCTGCCTCGACAAAGCAGCCAGCATAATTAAGAACCCCACACGCCCCGGACATTCTCTCTTCCACCTTCTTCTGTCGGGAAAAAGATACAAAAGTCTGAGGTCACGTACCAACCAACTCAAGCTTCTTCCCTGCTGCCATCAGACTTTTGACTGGACCTACCTGGCACTAAGTTGACCTTTCTCTAGACCCTAGCTATGACTGATCACTACATTCTGCACTCTCTCCTCTCCTCCTCTATGAACGATATGCTTTGTTTGTATAGCACGTGAGAAACAATACTTTTCACTCTATACCAATGCATGTGACAATAATAAATCAAATCATATCAAGAGATTTGCCGTTTTTCATTACAAAATGTGTACTTGAATTGTGAGGAGCCAGAAAGATTTTCTTCAGGTTTTTGAACAGGTAGGATTTGAAACTATAAATGAAATTTATTACAGAATAAAGATACAAGTTCAGCGAGCTAACAGAGAAACATAATTGAAAGATTATTTTAGATTGTGGGGACTAGCCATTTTTTGTTGACCTTTTTTTTATTTTTTTCTTCTGTTCAAATCCAAATATGGGAATGCATAAATGTCTCTTTTCTTTTTCTTTGAAAATTGGCATATTTCAAAACAAATGCTAGTGACAGAGGTTAACATTTCTGAAATTCTTAACTTGCTTTTTCATGGGAGAAAGTTACACGAAGTAAAAATACGCCAGTCTTTGTGTTTTGAATTGCATTCCATGGGATATGAGGTAATGTTTCCCTACATCTCCCCAGGCCGACATCTAATATGCACAAATTGTTGTAAACAGCAACATCCCAAACCCCATCCAAGTTTGGTTCAGGACTGGAGGCAGCGTGAACCTGGGTCACGGTCCAAACTGAACTTGGGAACAAAGACGGGTGTCACACTTAGAGCCAGCGCACGCAAAAGATCTGTCACTTCATAAATGGTCCCATGTCTTAGGACCTCAGTCTAAGAATTTGATCGCAGCCAAAGGACAGAACAGCCATTTGACTTGTTTTCTTTTCACAAGAGCCAAGGATTCAAAGTATTTGTTGCTGTTACATGTCTGTATGTTACAGTGCAGGGTGGGTGATGGGAATGTTCTGATATTTATCCATTTTCGGGGTCACATTTTCTCGGTCAGTCTCCACGATTGGATGCAGCAGCAAACTTTATCCTATTTTGCTCCAACAATTTGTTCGAACCCCCCTCCCCTCCAAGGCTCAGAAACACCCCTCATTCCCCTCCCCCCTCAATCCCCTCCACATTGGAAATGCACTCTTCTCATTCCCACACAGTCTCGGCAATGAAATTGTCAAATTAGTGACAAATTTTGGGAAGCTTTTTTCAGCTATAACCGAGTGGAATTGGCTGATGTTATCAACATCTGTTTATTTTGGTTCTTCAACCATCAGAGAGAGAGGCTTTTCTTTTCATATCAAACAGCTTTTTGTACAAAAGAAGGAGGCCATTTGGCACATCGGGTCTGCACCGACCACAATCCCGTCCAGGCCCTGACCCCATAATCCCATGCATTTACCTTAGCCAGTCCCCCTGACACTAAAGGGCAATTAAGCACGGCCAATCCACCTAACCTGCACATCTTTGGACTGTGGGAGGAAACCGGAGCACCCAGAGGAAATCCATGCAGACACAGGGAGAATGTGCAAACTCCACACAGACTGTGACCCAAGCCAGGAATCAAATTTGGGTCCATGGCACTGTGAGGCAGCAATGGTTGGTACAGACTTGATAGGCCAAATGGCCTCCTTTTGAACTGGAGGGGTTCTATGATTCTATCATACTATGCCAACCACAGAGCTGAAGAAGGTTAGTTTTAGTTTAATTACATGAATTTTGAATCGTATTGAATCTTTTTTTCTGGCACACTTGGGGGGAGGGGGTCTTCATGGCACCCCAGTGCGTCAAGGCGCATTGGCTGGGAATCATTGACATGGAAAACAATTAAATGAATAGAGTGTCAACACAGTTTGTGACTTGTTCTTTCTGCATCATCCCAGTTCTATTTGTCATTTTGCTGTTATACAAATCACTTCAGCCGCGCTCCAGTTCATATTAGTATTTTGCTATGGTACATCCTTGTCTTGTTCTCACCAGGTGGCCTGATGGCTAGAAAGGTGTTGGGCTGGAATTTACAGTCTCCTGCCTGCGTATTTGAAAGCGGGGGAGGGCTTGTAACATAAACCAGGTGGCCTACTATGTGCCTCCCCATGTTGACCAGTCTCCCAGTTGACAGTGGATGGGATAAGCATCAGGCCCAGACCTGTCTCCAAGGTTACAGTAAATGGTATCGGTGTCAAGTCCTGACCTGTCTCCCACACTACAGTGGATAGGATAGATGTTTGGCCAGACCTGTCTCCCATGTTATGGTAGATGGGATTGGTGTCAGGCCCAGGCCTGTCTCCGAGGTTGTAGTGGATGGGTTAGGTGACAGGCCCAGACCTGTCTCCAAGGTTACAATGGGTACGATAGGCGTCAAGTCCAGATCTGTTTCCAAGGTTACAGTAGATGGAATAGGTGTCAGGTCCAAAACTGTCTCCAAGGTTACAGTGGATGGGATAGGTGTCAGGCCGAGCCCTGAATTGGGGGTACAGTGGATGGGATGGGCATTAGGCAGCCTGCCTGCCCTTGGGCCTATTATGTCCATTAAGTGGCCAAGTATTCTTTCCATCTCTGCTGCAATTTTACATATGGCTGGGGAAAGCAGGAGCAAAGTGGGCAGCCTATCAGCTTTCATTGCAAAAGCAGCTAACGGGCAGGGAGGGGGATGTACCTCCTTTTGGGGGTTCACTGTGTCCACAATGTCCCTCCTCCCCAAGATTAAACCCCGCCCCCCCTTTATCAGCCCTCTAGTGCCAGAGGCAAAGCCAGGAGACAGCGCCAGAGGACAGTGCCAGGGACCAATGCCAAGGGGCAGGGCCAGGGGGAAATGCCAAGGGGTAGGGGCCAAGTGGCAATGCCATAGGGCAGTGCCAGGGCAAAATGCCAAGGGGCAGTGCCCAGGCACTGCCATGACATATCCCTCTTCCCCAAGGTTCTGTATCTACCTGTGCACCCCCAGTAGTTTACCCTTGCATAGTTCATCTTGTTCCAGATCTGTTGCAAACATGGTAATTGAATGTGTGGTGATGACCCAGTGGGGAAGCCCGCTAAAGATGACAAAATTTATTTAAATGATTTAAATGAGCTTCTCGACCTTCTCAGGTGTGATGGTGAGGGTATTTGGGGGGTGGGGGGGCCGCTGGTGCGGGGTGGTGGTGCAGGGGAGGTGGGGTTGGGTGGTGGAGACAACTGCATATTCTGGCAGGGGAGAATCTCATTTTTGGCCTCTTCCGAGATTTTGCACCCACGTTGCCATTTACGCGAGCGACAAATGGAAATAGTAAAATCTTAATAATGCATTCTTACTCAAACTACCTGCAGCATAACCTGCTCTGAAGGAATTAATAAGTTACCACTCTCTGACATAAAGATTGCATAGCAACCATTTCATTGAAACCACTCCTGCCTTCTTCTCATTCACTTACTGTTTCTATAGTTAACCCAGCTGTTAATGGGTAGTTTGATTGCAAATTTGCAATGATAGCCTGTCCAATGCGACCCTTTGCCTCCTGCATCTGTTGTTTTCTGATCTTTCAAGTGCTTTTAAGGGTGACACAGTGGCACAGTCGTTAGCACTGCTGCCTCAGCTTACCAGAGACCCGGGTTCGATTCCTGGCTTCAGTCACTGTCTAGGCAGATTTGCATGTTCTCCCCGTGTCTGTGTGGGTTTCCTCCAGATATTTTAATTTGCTCCCACAGTCTGAAAGACATGCTGGTTAGGTGCATCGGCCACGCCAAATTCTCCTCAGTATACTTGAACAGGCGCCGGAATGACTAGGGGATTTTCTTGGTACCTTCATTGCAGTGTTAATGTAAGCCCACTTGTGACTCTAATAAATAAACTAGGTTTTATCTTCAATCTGTCTGTTCACTGCATTACTTAAAAAACTGAAGAGAATAACAACCATATTCCATCTAGTGCTATAGGAATGCTATTAGCATGCACGTAGTTAGGCCCACATTAAGAACTTGAAGATCAGTAGCAGTAGAGGTGGACTGTGGTAGCAGGTGGGCCAAAGGAACCATGTTGAGCTTCACCACTCCATTAATGTGTTAATCTGGTCTTATTGAATTTCCTGCCTGTGTAAAGGGCTCGCTAAGGGGAGTTAGTGCTTCTGTATACCACGACCCACATTCCAAACAGACATCTCATCAAACCTACACTGAAGACCAATTCAAAACCCAAGTTTCCATATTGTCGACTCTCTTGAAATACTCTGAGAAAGCAGTAATACTGGAATGAATCAGGAAGGATTTTGATTTGATTTATTGTCGTCACATGTATTAGTATACAATGAAAAGTATTGTTTCTTGCGTGCTATACAGACAAAGCATACCATTCACAGAAAAGGGAAGGAGACAGTGTAGAATATAATGTTACAGTCATAGCTAGGGTGTAGAGAAAGGTCAACTTAGTGTGAGTTAGGTCCATTCAACAGTCTGATGGCAGCAGGGAAGAAACTATTCTTGAGTCGGCTTGGACTTATTTGTCTTTTTACCGATGGAGGATTGTAGAAGAGAGTATGTCCGAGATGCGTGGGATCTTTTATTATGTTGGCTGCTTATCCGAGGCAATGGGATTTCATTGTGATTGACGCTTTTCTGCATTGAGTTATCTTATTTATTTATGCTGATAAGTCAGTTGACAGGAAAATTCTGTTTTCTTTCTGCATTTAATGAGAGTTTGGGAAGAAACGCAGGTATTAAAGGTATCCTACTGATAATGACAGTGCTGTGCATGATAAAGGAAGCTAGTATGTGTTTAGTTGAACCTTGGAAAGAATATTAGCTTGTATTAAGCATCCAGTACTGGCAATGCTGTGTAATTGGAAATAATTAATAATTCTCTGTAATGGTATTCAACTTTTCAGTTTATGATTTAAGCCAGGGAAGGTGCCTTTTTGCTGGTTCGGAATGGGTGCGTAACGTGGGTAATAATCAATCTCAATATTCTGAAGTCAAACTGCTAAAACATACCTGCTGGTAAACTTAGAACTAGAGAATAGAATCATGGAAGTGATGCCAAAACATTGAATATATTCAAGAGGTGGCTGGATATAACACTTGGGCAAATGGGATCAAAGGTTAGGGGAAAAAGCAGGATTAGGCTACTGAGTTGGATGATCAGCCATGATCATAATGAGTGATGGAGCAGACTCGAAGGGCCAAATGGTCTCCTCCTGCTCCTATCATCTATGTTTCTATGTAATGCGGCACCAAAGGGGGCCATTCGGTCCATCTTGTTCATGCTGACCCAAAGACACCCAGGTGCCCTTTCTAATTCCATCTTCCTGAACATGGTCCTTGGCCTGCAATATACAGCACTGAAGGTGCAGATCCAGGTACTTTTTAAACAAGTTTAAGGTCTCTGCCTCCACAACCAACTTGCGGTTGATTGCCATTGAAATACAGTCTGACCCTGTCAAGGAACAATCTATTTACCCAAGGCCAGAGCATTTAGACACAGGTTAGCAAGAAGGTTCCACAGGGCTCCAAGGTGCTGCTAGAGATGAATCAGCTCAGGCTGGTTAACTTCAAGGGTGGGAGTCCCCCAGCTCCAAGTGGGATAATGACACCATGGTCATTATACTGGGCTAGTAATCCAGAGGCCATGACCAGTGCTTCAAGGACACAAATCCTACTGTGGCAACTGGTGGAATTTAAATCCGATCAATTAGAGAATCTGGAATTAAAAGGTAGTCTAAATAATGGTGATCATGCAAGTTTATAACCTCCACCACTGAGAAGGACTAAAGGCAAAAGACGCATAGGAACACTACCATCCCTGTAAGTTCTTCACCAAGTAAAGCACCATCCACACTTGGAGCTATATCGCTGTTCCTTCACGGTTGCTGGGCCAAAATCATAGTTCATAGAATCCATACGGTGCAGAAGGAAGTCATTTGGCCCATCGAGCCTATACTAACGACAATTCCATCCAAGCCCTATCTCCATAACACCATGTGTTTACCCTGTTAGTCCTCTTAACATTATGGGGTAATTTAGTAAGGCCAATCAACCTAACCCGCACATCTTTGGACCGTGGCTTTGGATTATCAAGTCTGTTAAAGAGAGAAGTTCTAGTTGTAATCTTTCATGTTCAAGCATGTCACTGGACCGACCTCAGTCGTAAAAACAGTCACTGACATAAAGAACAAAGAAATTTACAGCACAGGACCAGGCCCTTTGGCCCTCCAAGCTGGTCATGTTAGAGCAGGGGCAGGAATGGATGTTGCAGGTCCCGGGGTACAACTGCTTTAGTCGGAGTAGAGAAGGAGGTAGGGGGGGGGTGGGGTAGCATTATTGGTCAAGGACTGTATCACAGTGTCAGAGAGGAAGTTTGATGAGGACTTGTCTGTTGAGGTAGTATGGGCGGAGATTAGAAATAGGAGAGGAGAGGTCACCCTGCTGGGAGTCTTTTATAGACCTCCAAAAAGTTCTAGAGAGGTTGAGGAAAGGATTGCGGAGACAATCCTGGTTAGGAGTGAAAGTAATAGGGTAATTGTCATGGGGGACTTTAACTTTACTAATATTGATTGGAATTGCTATAGCTCTAGCTCGTTAGAGGGGTCAGTTTTTGTTCAAAGTGTGCAGGAAGGTTTTTTGACTCAGTATGTAGATAGGCCAACTAGAGGTGAGGCTATATTGGATTTGGTGCTGGGTAATGAGCCAGACCAGGTGCTAGACTTGGAAGTTGGTGTGCATTTCGGTGATAGTGACCACAATTTGGTTACGTTCACCTTAGTGATGGAAAGGGATAGGCATGAACCTCGGGTCAGTAGTTTTAGCTGGGGGAAGGGTAATTATGAGGCTATTAGGAGAGAATTAGGAAGCATAGGTTGGACTAGGAGATTACAGGGACTGGGAACGTCCGAAATGTGGAATTTTTTCAAGGAGCAGCTACTGCGGGTCTGTGATAGGTATGTCCCTGTCAGGCAAGGAGGATTTGGTAGGGTTAGGGAACCGTGGTGTACTAAAAAAGTTGATTCGTTGGTTAGGAAGAAAAAGGAGGCTTATGTTCGGATGAGACTTGAGGGCTCAGGTAGTGCATTAGAAAGCTTTAGATTGGCTAGGAGGGAGTTGAAGAGGGAGTTAAGAAGGGCTAAAAGAGGACATGAGATGACTTTGGCTGACAGGATTAAGGAGAATCCTAAGGCGTTCTATAGGTATGTCAAGAACAGAAGGTTGGTTAGGGCAAGATTAGGGCCAGTTACAGACAGTAGAGGGAAGTTGTGTGTGGAACCGGGAGAGATTGGAGAGGCATTGAACCAATATTTCTCTTCGGTGTTCACGCAGGGGGACATGAATGTAGCTGAGGAGGACACTGGGGTGCAGGGGTGTAAAATAGAAAGTATTGCAGTTGATACCGGGGATGTGCTGGATATTCTAGAGGGCTTGAAAATAGATAAGTCCCCTGGTCCGGATGGGATTTACCCTAGGATTCTCTGGGAGGCTAGAGAGGTGATTGCAGAGCCTCTGGCTCTGATCTTCAGGTCATCGTTGGTCTCTGGTATAGTACCGGAAGATTGGAGGACAGCGAATGTTGTCCCATTGTTTAAGAAGGGGAACAGAGACTTCCCTGGGAATTATAGACCGGTGAGTCTTACTTCTGTTGTGGGCAAGGTTTTAGAAAGAATTATTAGGGATAGGATTTATAGTTATTTGGAGAGTAATGAATTGATTAGAGACAGTCAGCATGGTTTTGTAGCAGGTAGGTCGTGCCTTACTAACCTTATTGAGTTCTTTGAGAATGTGACCAAAGAGGTGGATAGGGGTAAGGCAGTTGACGTGGTATATATGGATTTTAGTAAGGCGTTTGATAAGGTTCACCATGGTAGGCTTCTGCAGAAAATGCAGATGTATGGGATTGGGGGTAATCTAGGTACTTGGATCAGGAATTGACTAGCAGATAGGAGACAGAGGGTGGTGGTTGATGGTGAATATTCGTCATGGAGTTCGGTTACGAGTGGTGTGCCTCAGGGATCTGTTTTGGGGCCACTGCTGTTTGTAATTTTTATTAATGATCTGGATGAGGGTATAGTTGGGTGGATTAGTAAGTTTGCTGATGACACCAAAGTTGGAGGTGTGGTAGATTGTGAGGAAGGGTGTCATAGTTTGCAGGGTGACTTAGACAGGTTGCAGAGCTGGGCCGCGAGGTGGCGGATGGAGTTTAATGCGGAGAAGTGTGAGGTAATTCATTTTGGTAGGAGTAACAGATGTGTTGAGTATAGGGCTAACGGGAGGACTTTGAATAGTGTGGAGGAGCAGAGGGATCTAGGTGTATGTGTACATAGATCCCTGAAAGTTGGGAATCAAGTAGGTAAGGTTGTTAAGAAGGCATACGGTGTCTTGGCGTTTATTGGTAGGGGGATTGAATTTAGGAGTCGCAGCGTCATGTTGCAACTGTACACAACTCTGGTGCGACCGCACTTGGAGTACTGTGTGCAGTTCTGGTCCCCACACTACAGGAAGGACGTGGAGGCTTTGGAGAGGGTGCAGAGGAGGTTTACCAGGATGTTGCCTGGTATGGAGGGGAGGTCTTATGAGGAGAGACTGAGGGATTTGGGGTTGTTTTCGCTGGAAAGAAGGAGGCTAAGAGGGGATCTTATTGAAACATATAAGATGATTAGAGGTTTAGATAGGGTGGATAGTGATAGCCTTTTTCCTCGGATGGAGAAAGCTAGCACGAGGGGGCATGGCTTTAAATTAAGGGGGGGTAGTTATAGGACGGATGTCAGGGGTAGGTTCTTTACCCAGAGGGTGGTGAGGGATTGGAATGCCCTGCCTGCTGCGGTTGTAAATGCGCCTAGTTTGGGGGCGTTTAAGAGATCTGTGGATAGGTTTATGGACGAAAAGGGATTGGTTTAGATTAGTGGGTCGGTGTTTTTTTTTAAAACAACTGGTCGGCGCAACATCGTGGGCCGAAGGGCCTGTTCTGCGCTGTAATGTTCTATGTTCTATGTTCTATGTTGCCCGACTGAACTAAAACCCCCGACCCTTCTGGGGACCATATCCCTCTATTCCCATCCTATTCATGTATTTGTCAAGAATGCCCCTTAAAAGTCCTTACTGTATCTGCTTCCAATTCCCCAGCAGCAGGTTCCAGGCATCCACCACCCTCTGTGTAAAAGATCTGCCTTGTACATCGCCTTTAAACCTTACCCCTCGCAACTTAAACCTGTGCCCCCAGTAATTGACTCTTCCACCTTACTGATTATCCACGGTCCTTACTAGTTAGTTAAACAGCTTTCAAATCATGAGCCAACTCATTTCCATTTTCCAATCACCTGTTTTTAAAGTGGTGCTGTCTTAGAATTCTCTGGGGTTTTGGAGACACGGGAGGTAAAAAAAAACTGTTTACGCCTTCACCAGGTCCACTTGAGCTTGCCCTACGCTAACAGACCTTACTCTGCCAAATCATTCTGGGAAATGACTGATGAATTCAGTGCTGATGGGAATCGGTCTTGCGCACATTTTTTGGCAAATCCTAGCATTTGGCATTTCCTCTTAGAATTGCAATCACCATCGCATCAGCTGTTTGCTAACAGCATTAAGTGCTGAATGAAATGTTTCAGTCAGAATTGAATTTGTAAAACACAGTCACGATGTGATGTGCGACAGCCTGAGCCAGACTGGTGTCCAAGGGTTATGGGCCACGCGTAGGATGCACTCAGACATGACAAGAAGTTGTCATGCTCTCACGAAAGGTCATCCAGACTCAGAATGTTAGCTCTACAGATGCTTGTCAGACCTGCCGAGCTTCTCCAGCATTTTCCGTTTCTTGTGTTGACTAGAAGTTGCTTGACTTTATCAAACTGCTGAAAAAAAACAATTTTTTTTTAAATCAGAGAAGGTGTGAGTGGGATGCACAGTGGTTAGCACTGCTGCCTCACAGCTCCAGGGACCAGGGTTCGATTCCCAGCTTGGGTGACTGTCTGTGTGGAGTTTGTACATTCTATCCGTGTTCTGCATGGGTTTCCTCTGGATGCTCTGGCTTCATTATATTATCAAATAAATTATATTATCAAATAAATAGGTTGGACTAAAACCTGGTGTTGTCAGACTTTTCACTGTGTTCATCCCACAGTCCAAACATGTACAGATTAGGTTGATTGGCCATGGTAAATTGCCCCTAAGTGTTCTGGGATGTGTAGGTTAGAGGGATTAGTGGGTATTGTGTGGGGTTGTGGGGATAGAGCCTGATTGTTCTTGGTGCAGAGTCGATGGACCAAATGGCCTCCTTCTGCATTGTAGGGTTTCTATGATTCTATGAACACTTTGGAATCCTGTTGCCTGGAATCAGATGGCTGATATCTGGTAAGCCCAGTGTCTCACCAGGTCAAGGATGGCAAGGGGGTGGGCGCTTGCATTCAAAAAGTCTTGGGGTGGGAAGGAGGGGGCGGTGACCATGTGAGAAATGGGAATATCTCCAATGGGCAATGGGTCCCAGAATGGAGACCCCCCCCACCCACCCATCGTTGGACACTAGCCTTCACTGCTATAGCCGTCAGGATTTCCGATTAGTATGCCCCCACGGTGAAAATAATACCAGCAATGGTGTGAAACCATTGTTTTAATAATCTTAAATTACTAGCTCCTAATTACTGACTCCTGATTGAGTAAATAAAGTCCCTTACTCACTTTGTCAAAATCCTTCAGAATGCTGAAATCTTTTAATGGGCGCCCTCTTAACTTCCTCTTTTCTTGTGAATAGATCCCCTTTCCCTGATTCTTGTTTAAAAGCCTCTCCTCCCTAAAATCAGCAAAGTAAAGCTTCCCATTCCCTCTCCATGATTTTGACATACTTCTTAAAATAGGGCACAAAAAGCTGGAACCAATGTTCTAACCACAATCTACTAATGCATTTAATTAACTATCCGCTCTCCACACTTTTGTACACTGCATCTTTATTTATTCAGTCCAGAATATGTTTCATACCTGATACATTTTGGTTATTATCTCACTTCATTAGTTTGTTGGATAAGTCTCTATATGTTAGCGGAACGTACTTTATATTTTCTGTTCATTGCACAAGGATTTTTTTGTCCTTTGTTCCCTCTCTCTTGGAGATGAAGACTTTTGCAGAATCATAGCATCTCTATAATGCAGAAGGAGGCCATTCAACCCATCGAGCCTGCACTAACAACAATCCCACCCAGGCCCTTAACCCCTGTATTTACCCTGCTAATCCCCCTGACTCTAAGCGGCAATTTCTACCACTGCCAATCAACTGAACCTGCACATTTTTGGGGCGTGGGAGAAAACTGGAGGAAACACACAGGAGAACATGTAAACTCACACATAGGGTGTCTCCCAAGGCCGGAATTGAACCTGAGTCCTTAGCGCCGTGAGACAGCAGTGCTAACCACTGTGCCACCGTGCCACCCGCACTGGGTATGATTCTTCAGGAACTGCTTATCCTCCAATTAACGAGGCCAATTAGTTACTCTCAATACGTGCAGTAATCTTCCACGATTACATAGAATCATACAATCCTACAGTGCAAAAGGAGGCCATTCAGTCAGTCAAGTCTGGACCGACCACAATCCCACTCAGACCCTATTCCCGTAACCCCTGCATTTATCCTAGCCAGTCCCCCTAACACTAAGGGGTAATTTAGCATGGCATGGTAGAGCAATGCACCTAACCCGCACATCTTTGGACTGTGGAAGGGAACCGGAGAACCTGGAGGAAACCCACACAAGGTGCAGGGGAAATGTGCAAACTCCACACAGTCACCCAAGGCTGAAATCGAACCTAAGTCCCCGATGTACTGAGGCAGAAATGCTAACCTCTGTACCACCTGCCGCACATTCAGTTCAGATAATCTTGCACAGAATAATCATCAAATCTGGGATTTATCTGACTTTGTGTAATAGACTGAATTGTACTCACTGACTGAGCAATACCTAGGGTGAGATTTTCTAATTGTGCTCACTCCAAAGTTGGGATTCCTGCCCAAGGTTATAGAACCATAGAATCCATGCAGCGCAGAAGAAGGCCATTTGGCCCATCAAGTCTGCATTGACCAAAATCCCACCCATGCCCTATCCCTGTAACCCCACTAATCCCCCTGACATTGCTAATCCCCCTGACACTAGGGTCAAGTTAGCATGGCCAATCAACCTAACCTGCACATCTTTGGATTGTGGGAGGAAACTGGAGCACCCAGAGGAAACCCACGCAGGTCCAGGCACAACGTGCAAACTCCAACCAGACAGTGACCCGAGTCCCGAATTGAATCCGGATCTCTGGCGCTGTAAGGCAGCAGCGCTAACCACCGTGCCACCCCTGAAGAGCTTTACGTGGTCCATCTCCTGCCCGCTGTGATTCCCATGGCGGGCGGGACAGAAAATTTCTGCCCCTAATTTCTCTAAATCTAGCAATTCCTCAAATTTATTTTCTCTGCCTCTGCATATTCCCTCCCCTTCACCCGCTGCCCCCTCTACGCCCCCTCGAGTACCTCCCCCCACCCCTGCTGAGTGCTTCCTAAACGATCTGACTTGTTTGGAGTCAGCTTTGATGCTGTTTTCTTTTCTCTGAGCTGAAATCATGACATTCATGAAACAATGTCAAATGGCAAATTTGCATAGCAGATGAGTTTGCCAGATAATGAAAAAAAAACAGTGACGCGCCTTGGGAGCTCAGCACTCTCAAAGGTTTCTCATTTCCTGAAAGTGTGAGGCAACCGAGCCAAAGAGATTATTTTCTGTCCACATCCATAGTGACCCTGACCCGTGGCTTCGGTTGGGGATAGAGCGCCTATGCTTTTTTTTTTCACGTCTGACTTTTTGTTCCTGAATGTATTGAAAGATCTCACTCTCTCAAGTCCCTTCCCTCCCTTTCTCTGGGGTGTGGCCCTTCTGACACGTGAGCTTCCGCTTATTATGTGAGGCCAGTGGATTCCCTCCGCGTGTGTCCAATTCACTTCGCTTCAGAACCCTGGCCATGCCCTGTCACCATGACAACGGAGACCCATAACTATGTTAGCAGGTGCGCGAAAATGATTGCTATTTTGTCACGTCAGCGACACTCATTTTCCCCTTTCTTTTGTCGGAGTATGCTGTGATTGGCTTCAAGGAATATTCCAGAAACAATTCCCGGTTGACCACGCTTTTCCATCTGTGAAGGGTTTGGCATTGAACTCAAACTGCGTTAGGCAGCAGTTAATTCTTTTTTCCCCCAATTTTTCCTTACGCTCTGAAGTTCAACCACGAGGCTTATGTACCGAAGAGTTAACCAGGCTGGGATTAACAGCGAGCATTGTAAGAGTGTTCAGGAGCAGCAGTTCCAGCTGTGTGACATCAGAGGGCAATGTCCCAGTACTTTATTGCACTCGGAGGTTACTCAAGGCTACTGCCATCTGTGGCCAAACAACAGCAGCCTTGAAAACTATTTTTGTCCTGGTAAAAACATTCAGGAAAGTCAGCATTCTGTACTCAGCACAACAATGGATATTCCTGCACCCGCAACCAGGGTGGCTGTAATAAGTCTTCGGAGGCAAAAATCCCTTCACCAAATCCCTTTATTTACAAACTCTAGCAGCAATACACAGAGGTCTAGTAGTTAGCAGTCTATCTCTGGGGGTGTCAGAGGAACTGGCACACCCAGTTAAGTACAAAGCAAAGACTCCCTAATTGGCCAATCAATTGGATCCCTAATCAGGGAGTTCATACTCCAAGAGGCCAACCTCAACGGTCCGACTGAAGTCATTACAGTGGCTATCCGGGCAGCGATTGGTTGAAGGCATCACTTTATGCCTACTCGCTTCCTTAGCTATATTCGCCCACATTGAGGTGTCCTTACCAAGGGACCTCACAGTATCCACGGAGGACCTTCTGTAACTAGTGCATGCTGGCGGGACCAGACTGCATATTTAAGGGACAACATTATGCTTTAATTTGATAAGTGTGATGACCCTCATGAAATGGAGAATCACTAATTGACCTCCCAGTTGAATACGATCTCCTTCGCAATTGGCAATCAGCCAAGAAATTGGAGCTTATATACCGAGCCCTGTATAAAGCAAGACCCTGAGAGGGGCCATTATCCTTTTAGTACCAGTTGGGATCTGTTGTGTTTGGCATAGGCTTATGGTTATTGTTTATTTTCATTTAATGCAATAAAAGCACGGTTCCTTCACAGCTGACTCCTGGAGTTATTATAATAAGTTTCCTTGTGGACATCACTGGTTATATCCCTTTAAAAAGTGGATACTATTGTTAATTTGATTTTACATCTGTGTTATTCTAATATCAGATTGTAAGGTACACTTCCCTGTAGCAAGACTGAAGGTCAGTGGAGAGGGAAACAGATTTTGGGGGCATTTAAAATCCAGGAGGGTGCTGCTTTGCCCTCTATCTGCCCATCCCTGTCCCCAGCAAAATTAAACAGAGGATGGGCAGCGTCATCAAGTGGTTGGCCTGCCCTTGGGCCTACTAATGCCCTTACATGACCAATTAATGGCCATTTAAGGGTCCCACTTCCTTCCCCACTGACAGTATTAAACACATGGCGGGGGAGGGGCAGGAAGGGTGCATTGACGAAAGCAGGCCCACATCTGTTGGTGCAGGCCCACACCTATTGTGGATGGCCAACTCCTGTTGGTGCTCCACACCTGTTGTGGATGGCCCACGCCTGTTGGTGCTCCACACCTGTTGTGGATGGCCCACGCCTGTTGGTGCAGGCCCATACCTGTTGGTGCAGGCCCACGCCTGTTGTGGAGGGCCCACACAAGTTGATGCAGGCCTACATCTGTTGTGGAAGGCCAACACCTGTTGGGCAGGCCCACTCATGTTGGTGCAGGGCCACATCTGATGGTGCAGGCCCATACCTGTTGGGCAGGCCCACTCATGTTGGTGCAGGGCCACATCTGATGGTGCAGGCCCATACCTGTTGGTGCAGGCCCACTCATGTTGGTGCAGGGCCACATCTGTTGGGAAGGCCGGCAGCTTTACTTGTACAGGCTGATTTCTCACAAGGGGAGGGAGCTTTCTTTTATAATGTTTCTGTGAAACTCCCTGGAGGCATTTCAGAATAGGAGGACGCCATTTTGTTACTTGAGCCTCTTCTGCCTGAGATCATGGCCCATCTGTGACTTAATCCAGATACCTGTTTTTATAACATATTGTTTAACACCTCTAAAAAAAAACAGATTTCGGATTTCGGATTATCGAAGTTCCATATGGACCTAACTGTGGAAGAAACCAGGCGGTGAAGTGGCACAGTGGTTAGCGCTGCTGTCTCACAACGCCAGGGACCTGGCTTCGATTCTGGCCTTGAGTGACAGTCTGTGTGAAGTCTGTACATTCCTCCCATGTCTGCATAGAATTCCTCCGGGTGCTCCTGTTTCCTCCCACAGTCCAAAGATGTGTAGGTTGGGTGGATTGGCCAGTGTAAATTGCCTGTTAGTGTTCCAAGATATGTATATAGGTTGGGGGTATTAGTGGGGTAAAATATGTGTGGTTATGGGGCTGGGGTTGTGCAGATAGGGCTTGAGTAAGAATCAATGCAGACCTAATGGGCCAAACGGCCTTCTTTTGCACTATGTGAATTCTATGATTCCTCTCAGCTCCTTAGAAACTTCACTGCCAGCAAGGTGCTGGTGAGTAGGGCGATGCGTAATTCTTTATTGCTTGAAGGCTGTTTTCCCTAATGCAAGTGTGTGGGCAGTATAGCTGCCTGTCTGTTTTTCTCTCAGCAACGCTCTAGATATTGCAACTTCGCTGACATCTAGCTGGGACATTAGAGACTAACTATTGAATTTATACTGCGGTTTTGATTGATAGTAGTAAATGTGAGGCCTGTGGATAATGGCCTTTACAGTGTGGGTGCCAAGAATTTAAAGCACTTCCAGCCTTTACATTTCTTAGTCTGAACCGCACTTGCCAATAACATTACATTAAAAGGTGACTCATGAAAACTCAAGGGTAAATTGCTCAGCGTGATCACCAAACCCAGCTGTCTGCTCCATTATCTACATATATGTATGAAGCACTGTCACATATTTGGACTAAATCACTGAATAAGTCACTACACAAGAGGAAATTGGTGTTATTATTACTTGTCGATTGATGGTGGTGGCAACAGTATTCGGTGAGTAATGTCGATAAGCAGAACTAACGTCAGAGAAACAGGTGAAACCATTGTCCATTTCTACTCCATGGATTTTGATAAGCTCTCAATGGAAGAATTGTGGACTACGTGTCGTGATTCAGAAACCTAAGTTCAGGGCCAAGACCCTTGGGACAAGATTTTACGGCCTTCCTCATCCCGAAACCATAAAATCCTGCCCGAGGTCAACGGACCTTTCCATGACCGCTCCGATCCCTGTGGTAGGTGGGACAGTAAAATTCCAGCCATAGTGTTGGAGATCAGTGTGGTTAAGGCCAGAAAGGAAAGAAGATAGATCAATAGTTAATGGTTGGTTCACACCAAGGTTGGCTTTCAAAGCCTATAGATTGTAGCAGGAAGCAAAGGCTGAAGGATGTAAATGGCTCCATATGGTATAGACAAAAAACAAATCAGCAAATGCTAAGTGTGTGAACTAAAATAGAACATTTCCCTACACAATGGGACTGTGAACAAAAGGTGGTGACAGTCTGGAATGGGAGGATGGTGAAGGTGGGATGCCTCACATCCTTTAAAAAAGTACCTGGCTGAGTATTTGGCACGCCATAACATTCAAGATTATAGGCTAAGTGCTAGCAAGTGGGATTAGGTAGGCAGGTCTCTTCTGCACTGTAGTATTCTGTGATTCTGTGAAGTTAACATTTGGAACAGAGAATGTTTATCGCAAGGGCACTGAAGGGAAAATGAGTAGCCGTGGATCAGCTGGCTGTTTATATATGCCTTTAAGAAAGGAGAATATTACAATTTGCCTTCAAGGAATATCAGCATGACATCATTGGAAGGGAGTTGTGTCATGCGATCCAGTCTTAGTTTCACTTTTGCTTTGTGCGGAGCACACACATACACAGCTCAGATGTCTTCCAGATTTAGACCCATGCATAACTGCCCTTATGTGCTTAGTCTTAATAAATGGACCGACACCGTGTTTATCCAGTCCCTTCTGAGCAATTGCAGGTCCCTAGTATCTTGTACAGTAAGTAAGCCCAAGGTGTCATATCAATATCAGAACACTACACTGACCATTTTACAATAATACCCAACTTTCTCTTCTACTTGTGTCAAATGATCACACATTGAATGCTTGTCCTCCATTAGAATATGTATAAAGCAGGAGGCAATGGCCTAGTGATATTCTCATCCAGTCATAGAATCCCTACAGTGCAGAAGGAGACCATTTGGCCCATCGAGTCTGCACTGAACACAATCCCACCCAGGCCCAATTCCCATAACTGCCGACACTAGGATTAATTTAGCATGAACAATCAACCTAACCCACACATCCTTGGACTGTGGGAGGAAACCAGAGCATCTGGAAGAAACCAACGCAGACACGGGGAGAATGTGAAAAATCCACACAGACAGTGACCTGAGGCCGGAAATGAGCCCGGGTCCTGGTGCTGTGCTGCCCAATTGCTAGACTATTAATCCAGAAACTCAGCTAATGTTCTGGGGACCCATGTTCGAATCCCACCATGGCAGATGGTGGAATCTGAATTCAATAAAAAATATCTAGAATTAAGAATCTACTGACGACGTGAAACCATTATTGATTGTCCAAAAACCCGCTTTGGTTCACTAATGTCCTTTCGGGAAGGAAATCTGTCAACCTTACCTTGTCTGGCCTACGTGTGACTCCAGATCACAGCAACGGGATTGACTCATAGCTGCCCTCCAAGGGCAACTAGGGATGGGCAATAAATGCTGGCCAGCCAGCGATGCCCATGAATGAATAACAAAAACATTGGCATTGGGATCTTCTGTTAACATCAATCTGTCGTCATTAAGGGCCTCTGCAGGAATGATAGAAGTCCCACTGTGAGCACAATTCAGCATTTGATTGGTAGGGGTGCATTGCTCCGCGGGTTACTGGCACATGGATACCGCAGACTTTTGCAATCAACAACAACAACTTATATTTATATAATGCCTATAATGTAAGAATTCACCCAAAGGTGCCACACAGGAATATGCTGTTATCAAAAACAAAACCCCTCAGCCATATAAGATGTCAGTTCCAATATCAAATGCTTAGTCAAATAGGTTGAAGGAGCAATTTAAAGTGAGAATATAAAATAGAAAAGGGGAGAATTTTGGGAAGAATAGTTCTGAGCTTAAGGCCTTGGCAACTGAAGGCACAGCCACCAATCGTGGAGAAATTTATCCCCAGGATGCAGAGGAGACCAAAGTGAAGTGAGCACAGGTTATTTGGGAGGGTTGCGGGCTGGAGACGATAACAGAAATTGGGAAGGGTAAGACCATGGAAATGAAGGACAAGAATTTTAAAATTAGGACATGGGCGTGACCAGGAAGCAATATAAATCAGTGAGCTCAGGGTTGAGAGGTTAGAAACATGGAAACTAGAGACAGGAGTAGGCCATTCGGCCCTTTGATCCTGCTCTGCCATTCATTTTGATACGGCTGATCATTGATTCCAATATCCTAAACCCCCCTTCACCCCCATATCCCTTGATCCCTTTACCCCAAGAACTATATCTAATTCCTTCTTGAAATCAGACAATGTTTCGGCCTCAATTACTTTCAGTGGTAGTGAATTCCACTCAGTTACTGCCCTCTGGGTGAAGAAACTGTTCCTCACATCAGTTCTAAAAGGTTTACCCCTTATCCTCAAACTATGACTCCTCATTCTGAATTCTCCCATCATTGGGAACATTCTTTCTGAATCTATTCTGTCTAATCCTGTTAGAATTTTATAAATTTCTATGAGATTCCTTCTCACACTTCTAAACTCCAGTGAATATAATCCTAACTGACTGAGGACTTGGTGTGAATTAAGACGTAATGTGGAGTTCCCGGTGTTGGACTGGGGTAGGTTGAGTAAGTAGCCTCACAACACCAGATTAAAGTCCAACAGGTTTATTCGGTAGCATGAGCTTTCAGAGCGCTGCCCCTTCATCAGGTGAATGAAGAGTTCGGATCACAAACACAACATAGATAGCAGAGTTTTGGCTTATTCAACTTTAGGAGGATTGTGTGTGGGAGAATAGACAGAAGACCATTGGAATCATCAAGTTTGGAGGTAACAGAGGCATGAATGACCTCTTCATCAGCCTATAAGCTGAAGTGGAGATGTTGCAGTGATATTATGGAGGTGAAAATGAGCGGTCTTGGTAGAATACAAATTAGTGCTCGGAAGCTGATCTCAGGATCAAATCATTGAATCCTTACAGAGCAGAAGGAGGCCATTTAGCCAATCGAGTCTGCACCGACTGTCTGAGATTGCATTTTACCCAGGCCCACACCACTCCACCCTATCCTTGTAACCACACACATTTACCATGGCTAATCCCCGCTAACCTATACATCTTGGGACGCGGTGGGGCAATTTAACATCGACAATCCATTTAATCTACACATCTTTGGATTGTGGGAGGAAACTGCAGCATCCAGAGGAAGTTCACACAGGCATGGGGAGAATGTGCAAACTCCACATACACAGGCACCTCAGCCGGAATTGAACCCGGGTCCCTGATGCCGTGAGGTAGCAGTGCTAACCACTGTCCCACTGTGCCACACAAAGGGCAGCCGTTTGCCCTTGTAATGCAGTAACCAGACAAGCAGTTAAGATACTAGGAATGGAAAGATGATTGCAGTCATTATTCCTCCATGAGCCCTATCAGCATCAGCACCTTCATCGAGATCCACATACACACTTATTGTGGTAGTCTTTAGATAGATATGAGAGGCTCTGACCGATTACCCTCTCTGCAAGTCATGGAATGCTGAGGAAATTTTTAGCTCCCTTATTTATGCCCAAACTGAGATCCACTAACTCAGCACAGACCAGGAATCCAACTTGGCCCCGTCATGGTCCACATGCACTCTGTGGATCAACTCACAGAGCCAACAGATGTTTGCTGCTGGTATAATTCTTATGTAGGTGCCTCAGTCAGCATTGGCTGTCTTCCAAAAGCTAAACCCACAAGTCTACAATATAGACCAATAATTTGCTTCCTTGCCTAGATGATGCCAGGAACATGTGTTCTTCATAAACATCTTTTTTTTTACCACAGAGTTTACTATGGACAAATAATTACTTCATCAGCATGTTTCAGTGCTAGTGTCCTGTTACACAAGGTACGTTAAACTTTGCAGGCCATTCTTCACTTGTGGCTATCCCATCTAGGTGTGAGGGCAATGTAACCAAGTCAGATTAAGTTCTCATCAAAACCCACACTTTGGACCTCCCAACATAGATCACTGGACAATGATGAGAAGTAGTATAGAATCATTGGACCAGGTTTTCCAGCCGTGCTTGCCCCGAAACCAGAAAATCTTGCCTGAGATCAGTGAACCTTTACAACATCTGTCCTTCACCCACCACGATTCCCATGGGAAAATCGTCCCATAGAATCCCTACAGTGCAAAAGGAGACCATTTGGCCTATCGAATCTGCAACCACCCTCCGAGGGAGCATCTGACTCTATCCCCATAAACCCAGGTATTTACCCCACTAATCCCCCTAACCTACACTTCTTGGGACACAGAGGAGCAATTTTAGTGTGGCCAATATGTGTTAACCTGCACATCTTTGGACTGTGGGAAGAAATCAGAGCACCCAAAGGAAACACATGCAGACACGGGGAGAACGTGCAAACTCCACGCACAAACCTGGGTTGAATTTCATTCCCCTCCATATCCTAAGGGCTTTGCGTCCTAAAGTCCAGCCATCTGTACTGTTGCTTTGCTGCGATAGCCATCTGACCACTTACCTGACGAAGGGGCAAACCCTGAAAGCTTGTGGGTTTACTATCAAATAAACCTGTTGGACTTTAACCTGGTGTGGAGAGACTTCTTACTGTGTTTACCCCAGTCCAAAGCCGGCATCTCCACATCATGACTGCTGAGAATTTCCAGCACTTTCAGGTTTTGTTTCGGAAGCTAACTGAAGTTGGACTCTGAACCGATACTTAGATCCAAACAGCTCCGATTGTGGTCTATTGCATTCGAGCTCATTTTGACGGTGCCCAGTTCAGATCAATTGCTTTCACCCATTCTCGATAACCACAGTGTCAGGTGTTGGAACAGATAAGCCCCGGAGCTGCCTAACAGGACGTGATAAAAGGTTTCAGAGACGCACTGATCCCAATCTGAGGCCAATATTTGGATTCTGATTACCTCAAGGTGATAATTTGGGAATCGTTGCCATCCTTGTTTTTCACAGGTGTGGGAGAAACTTCCTCGCTGTATGGTTTCAGTCAGGTTAAAGATTAGTTTCAAGCGACAAGTAAGCGGCAATAGCTAATGATACATTTTAGAGTGGGCCTGCGTGTTATTTTGAGTGTATGTATGGGGTTGATTGTCCAGGTTAATCCCCCACTGTAACCCATGTGGGAATCTAACCCAGTGCTGCATAGTTTCAGAGTTAAAATGCCCCATGTCTGTTATTGTGTTTAACTACAGATTTTTTCGAGCTGTCTGTAAATTCCACAAAGACAGATGTAATGCACAGACTCTTATTTGTCTTACTCAATCAGGCTGTTGGAACCCTCCCACACAAAAGTTCCACATACAGAATATTTCTTTCACTTTGCCTGATCTGTGCCAGAACCCTGGATGAAGAATTAGAATGAATAACTCTATTCATCCCAGTTGTTCATCCTGGTTCCAAAGAACAGCCCCATGCACAATCTTTGCATTCTGAAGTGGACCACAGAGATCATGCTACTTACTCGAGCGCACAATAAAAGTCTTAATACAGTGAAAGGGATCCATGTTATGGCCACATTCTGCGATGCACCAACCTGTTCTTGGCTCAAAGGATTAATGATTGATGGGAGCACTCAGCGAGGCATGATCTGTGCACTCCATCCCACTCACTGAAAACAAGGCTGTGTATTCCCAGAATGTGCCTGTAACGCTTTCCATGGATCCCTATGTGCATCATTGAGCAAAGTTCTTGGAATATTCCCACTCTTTTAAGACCCACATTTGTGCAATCGCTCTGGGGTCATTTAAACCCTCGCACATTCCGTGTTTCACTGAAAAAAAAATGACTATCAACTGCAATATTGTGGAACGTTTAACTGAATAGTGATAAGTAATCAGATAAATAATTAGTGTCTTACAGACATGAAATAGGAGCAGAAGTAGGCTATTTGGACCCTCGAGCCTACTCTGTCATTCAACAAGATCACAGCTGATCTCTTTGTGTTACAAGTTCCGCATTCCCACTTACCCCTGATAACCTACGATTCCCTTTCCCAGCAAGAATCCATCGACCCCCTGCCTGAAAAATATTCAGTGACACTCCCCCCCCTTTGCCCATCACCCCAACCCCACAACCACCACTACCACCCCCCACCCCTCCTCCACCACCTTCTGAGGCAGAATTTCAACCCTCTGAGAGGAAACAATTCTCATCCCTGTCCCATAAGGGCAACCCCTAATTTTAAAACAGTGCCCCATGATCCTGGACTCACCCACAAGAGGAAGCGTTCTCTCCACGCCCAGCTTGTCGAGACCCATTCAGGATCTTGTACACTTCAATCAAGTCACCCCTCACTCTTCTAACAACAGTGGAAACAAGTCCAGTCTGCCCAACTTTTCCTCACTATACAACCCACTCATTCCAGGCATCTATCTAGTAAACCTCCTCCAAATTGTCTCTCAAGCAATAAGGAGACTAAAACTGTACACAATGCTAAAGAATTTTTCCAAAATCTGACAGATCGGCAGGGTCAGACTGAAAACCAATTTGTGCAGAGGAAATCTCGGGTGTGGGTTGTGGGGGCAACGCCAAAGAGAGCCAACAAGACCAGCTAATCATAGAATCCCTACAGTGCAGAAGGAGGCCATTTAGCCCGTAGAGTCTGCATCAAGGAAGAAAAAGGAGGCTTATGTTCGGATGAGGCTTGAGGGCTCAGGTAGTGCATTAGAAAGTTTTAGATTGGCTAGGAGGGAGTTGAAGAGGGAGTTGAGAAGGGCTAAAAGAGGACATGAGATGACTTTGGCTGATAGGATTAAGGAGAACCCTAAGGCGTTTTACAGGTATGTCAAGAACAGAAGGTTGGTTAGGGCAAGATTAGGGCCAGTTACAGACAGTAGAGGGAAGTTGTGTGTGGAACCGGAGGAGATTGGAGAGGTGTTGAACCAATATTTCTCTTCGGTGTTCACGCAAGGGGACATGAATGTAGCTGAGGAGGACACTGGGGTGCAGGGGTGTAAAATAGATAGTATTGCAGTTGATATGGGGGATGTGCTGGATATTTTAGAGGGTTTGAAAATAGATAAGTCCCCTGGTCCGGATGGGATTTACCCTAGGATTCTCTGGGAGGCAAGAGAGGTGATTGCGGAGCCTCGGCTCTGATCTTCAGGTCGTCGTTGGTCTCTGGTATAGTACCGGAAGATTGGAGGACAGCAAATGTTGTCCCATTGTTTAAGAAGGGGAGCAGAGACTTCCCTGGGACTTATAGACCGGTGAGTCTTACTTCTGTGGTGGGTAAGGTTTTGGAAAGGATTATTAGAGACAGGATTTATAGTTATTTGGAGAGTAATGAATTGATTAGAGACAGTCAGCATGGTTTTGTAGCGGGTAGGTCGTGCCTTACTAACCTTATCGAGTTCTTTGAGAAAGTGACCAAAGAGGTGGATAGGGGTAAGGCAGTTGACGTGGTGTATATGGATTTAAGTAAGGCGTTTGATAAGGTTCACCATGGTAGGCTTCTGCAGAAAATGCAGATGTATGGGATTGGGGGTGATCTAGGTAATTGGATCAGGAATTGGCTAGCAGATAGGAGACAGAGGGTGGTGGTTGATGGTAAATATTCGTCATGGAGTTCGGTTACGAGTGGTGTGCCTCAGGGATCTGTTTTGGGGCCACTGCTGTTTGTAATTTTTATTAATGATCTGGATGAGGGTATAGTTGGGTGGATTAGTAAGTTTGCTGATGACACCAAAGTCGGAGGTGTGGTAGATTGTGAGGAAGGGTGTCATAGTTTGCAGGGTGACTTAGACAGGTTGCAGAGCTGGGCCGCGAGGTGGTGGATGGAGTTTAATGTGGAGAAGTGTGAGGTAATTCATTTCGGTAGGAATAACAGATGTGTTGAGTATAGGGCTAACGGGAGGACTTTGAATAGTGTGGAGGAGCAGAGGGATCTAGGTGTATGTGTACATAGATCCCTGAAAGTTGGGAATCAAGTAGATAAGGTTGTTAAGAAGGCATACGGTGTCTTGGCGTTTATTGGTAGGGGGATTGAATTTAGGAGTCGCAGCGTCATGATGCAACTGTACACAACTCTGGTGCGGCCGCACTTGGAGTATTGTGTGCAGTTCTGGTCCCCACATTACAGGAAGGATGTAGAGGCTTTGGAGAGGGTGCAGAGGAGGTTTACCAGGATGTTGCCTGGTATGGAGGGGAGATCCTACGAGGAGAGACTGAGAGATTTGGGGTTGTTTTCGCTGGAAAGAAGGCGGCTAAGAGGGGACCTTATTGAAACATATAAGATGATTAGAGGTTTAGACAGGGTGGATAGTGATAGCCTTTTTCCTAGGATGGAGAAAGCTAGCACGAGGGGGCACGGCTTTAAATTAAGGGGGGGTAGTTATAGGACTGATGTCAGGGGTAGGTTCTTTACCCAGAGGGTGGTGAGGGACTGGAATGCCCTGCCAGCTGCAGTTGTAAATGCGCCTAGTTTGGGGGCGTTTAAGAGATCTGTGGATAGGTTTATGGACGAAATGGGATTGGTTTAGATTAGTGGGTTAGTGTTTTTTTTTAAAAGCTGGTCGGCGCAACATCGTGGGCCGAAGGGCCTGTTCTGCGCTGTAATGTTCTATGTTCTATGTTCAACTATAATCCCACCCAGACGTTATTCCCGTAACCCCACATATATA
Organism: Carcharhinus amblyrhynchos; assembly: GCF_965287045.1. NCBI lineage: Eukaryota > Metazoa > Chordata > Chondrichthyes > Carcharhiniformes > Carcharhinidae > Carcharhinus > Carcharhinus amblyrhynchos. Next base: position 15,816,160 of record NC_137349.1, read on the forward strand.
CCCTGCTAACCCCCTAACACTAGGGTCAATTTAGCATGGACAATCAACCTAACCCACACATCTTTGGACTGTGGAAGGAAACTGGAAAACCCAGAGGAAACCCATGCAGACACGGGGAGAACGTGCAGATTCCACACAGACAGTGACCTGAGGCCGGAATTGAACCCATGTCCCTGGCTCTGTGAGGCAACAGTGCTAACCACTGTGCCACCGTGCTGCCTCAACATCTCAACATTTTTAAAGGGCACCGTGATGTGTGCTTGAATGAAGTTCCCCCTCCCCCACCACCACCAACATGGAAGAACTCCTACAAGCATTGGGGGGACCTGCACCACCTCTCCCTCCATCCCTTGCTTTTTCATGACCCTCATCCTATCCTTCCCCTCACCTCAGCCAAGAGATCCAATGGTGATCCCTACTGAGGTCCCTGCAGTGCTACCAGCAGAAGAGGTGCCAATCCCTGTGGGACCACCAGCAATGGAGAGAGCTGCCAATCTCTGATTGAATGGTAGTTCCCAGCAAGCTGGATTCCCCATCCCCAAAATCAGCACACCCCTCCCTCTCACCAGCCAGGTTCTAAATCTAGGGAAGGTTGATAGAGTTATAGAAGCTTATAGCATGGAAACTAGCCCTTCATCCCAACTTATCCATGCTGCCCCTTTTTTTAACCCCTAAGCTGGCCACAATTGTCCACATTTGCCCCATATCCCTCTATACCCATCTTACCCATGTAACAGTATAAACACTTTTTAAAGACAAAATTGTGCCTGCTTCCAATACTACCTCTGGCAGCTTGTTTCAGACACTCACCACACTCTGTGTGAAAAAATTGTCCTTCTGGACTCTTTTGTATCTTTTCCCTCTCACTTTAAACCTATACCCTCTAGTTTTAGACTCCCCTAACTTTGGGAGAAGATGTTGACAATCTAGCTGATCTATGCCTCTCACTATTTTATAAACCTCTATAAAATCACCCCTCAGCCTCCCATGCTCCAAAGAAAAAAGTCCCAGTCTATCCAGCCTCTTCTTATAACTCAAACCATCAAGTCCCGGTAGCATCCTAGTAAATCTTATCTGCACTCTTTCTAATTTAATAATATCCTTTCTATAATAGGGTGACCAGAACAGTACACAGTATTCCAAGTGTGGCTTTACCCATGTCTCGTGCAACTCCAACAAGACATCTCAGCTCCTGTATTCAATGTTCTGACTAGTGAAATCAAGCATGCTGAATGTCTTCTTCACCAATCTGTCCACCTGTGAGTCCACTTTCAAGGAGCTATGAACCTGTACCCCTTGATCTCTTTGTTCTATAACCCTCCCCAGCGCCCCTCCACAAACTGAGTATGTATGTCCTGCCCTGGTTTGATCGACCAAAATGCATCACCTTGCATTTATCTAAATTAAACTCCATTAGCCATTCGCCAGCCCACTGGCCCAATTGATCAAGATCCTGTTGGAATCAGAGATAGCCTTCTTCACTGTCCACTATGCCACCAATCATGGTGTCATCTGCGAACTTACTAACAATGCCTACTAAATTCTCATCCAAATCATTAATATAAATGACAGTGGACCCAGCACCGATCCCTGAGGCACACCGCTGGTCACAAGCCTCCACTTTGAAAAACAACTTTCTACGACTATCCTCTGTCTTTTGTCATACCAGCCAGTTAAGTGTGTGAGGGGACTTCCTACCACGACTCCAACTAGAGTCAAGGACACTAAATCCAGTCCAATGTCATGAACATTTTTCGTACAATCTTAATCATTGTAAAGCTGTATTTGCATCCCCTGTACACTTTTATTAATGGATAATTCTATGCTAATGTTCAGGTGGGCTACTCAGGACAACAGACAGAAGACACGAAGGGAAACGAGCCTCTTAAGATTTGTACACTTCTCTAAATTATAGAGATAGAGAAAGCGATCTGGTTGATATCCTGATTCTCGGAGCTGATAGACCTCTGATTATCATTACCTCTCCAGTCCTTGAGCATCTTTTCTCTTTCTCTTTCTCCTTCTCTTTCTCTATATTCACCCAGAGGGTGGTGAATGTGTGGAATTCACTACCACTGAATGTAGTTGAGGCCAAAATTTTGTCTGATTTCAAGAAGAAATTAGATATAGCTCTTGGGGCTAAAGGGACCAAAGGATATTAGGGGGCTGGGGGACGGGGGATCAGGATATTGAATTTGATCATCAGCCTGATCAAAATGAATGGCAGAGCAGGTTCAAAGGGCTGGGTGGCCTCCTCCTGCTTCTAGAGTCTATGTTTCTTTATGCAAACCTCTCTGATCTGCGATGCTGCTCAAACACTAAACCTTTGCCATAGATACCATACTACCTTGGCTGCTTCGCACTGATTCCAAATGACTTCTTTCATCTGATAAAAAGCAGATAATCAAAGCAATCATGATGACCGATATAGCAGGAGTGCTAACAGAAAGTGTCATGTTCATAGCCACAGTATGAAAAGAAGTGAAAAACTGTTTTTGGATTGCAAATACCAGAGATTCAAAAGGATGAAAGAAGGAGGGGAAAGTTGATGATTCTAAGAGTTTAGTTACTCTTGCTTTGTAGGTAAGTGAAGGAGCTCACAGAACAGGCAAAAGACCACAAACAGCAATGAAAACATATAACCTGCTAATCTGTTTGAGTTGATGGTTACTTGTGGTGAGGACATAAGAGGAACTTCCCTGCTCTTTTTCAGACAATGCCATAGATCTTTCATGTACTGTGAAAATACTGTGCCTTTAAAAGATGTATTGGTGTCATGTTTCTGGTGTTTTTTAGCAGTCTCTCCTATTTGTCAGTGCTGCTTTGTCTATAGCCGGCATCCCATGTTGTTACTGCAGCAGCACCATTCATCTTCATCGTTGAAATGTTTGTTTTAATCTGGACTAATGCAGGGTTATTGTGTAAGTGTTTTCCTTGTGGTGTCAGGTTTAGGTTTGGATAGGAAAAGTCATGTGGCTGGGTAAATCTAGGCTCATAAAGAGAACACCAATTCAGTTGCTGCTTAGGAGCTGTAGAAAGTAGGGGTTCTTTCTCTCTCTAAAGATTGGAGACTGGAACCTGCCAGAAAATAAGGTCTCTTTCTCTGAAGTTCTGCTTTTGGAAGTTAGATCTTTCTCTGGAGACTGCTGTATGGAAATCAGAAGACAGATGTCCTTCTGGATCTTTGTCCAGGAGTGTTAAAAGGCTAGAAGTCTATTTACTCACAAAAGCCTGTGTGTTTTTGATACTGAGGGAGGGGTTTACATCTGTGAGAATGTTGTTTAATTGGAATTATAAGATAGATAACTGATAAGAATTACAACTTGCCATGTTTCAGTATGTCCAATTGATAATTATTATGCTGATTCTTCTTGTTATATTTTAACTGTGTTGTTAAATAAAGTTTGTTTTAATAACAGTTTCCTAGTGGGTCAATTGAATCATAACTGGAGTGAAGCAACTTATACTTGACTTAATGCCAAAATCAAAAAAAGTTGGAGTATAGGTTAACGTTATTATATATCTTCTGATCTGGTACTCCTAAATAGTTAGAGTCCTGGTTTAATAACACAATTGGTTATGCAATGGTCTTCAATGCTGCACTAAATTATGGCTTGAATTTTACCAACAGATTTTGGTCAGATCTGGTGCCAAGTGTTGGCATGTTTCTTCTTCTTATGCCCATGTCTCTGACATGCGCAAGAGGGCAGATAGTACCTCAGCCCTGTAGGCCATCAAACACCCATTTCCTCAGACGGCCAAAGATCACCCTTGGCATGCTGAGGGCAAGGTCACAGTTCATCGTCGCTGCCTGCCCTGACTGAGAGGGGACTGCCAAGGTGTGGGAATGGATCACCATGATCCAGTGGTTCACCATGGATCGTGCTGGTCTGGCAGCAGAGATATAGTGAGCACCAACAACAACTGGTATTTGTACAGAACTTCTTACGCCATGAAATGTCCCAAGGCGCTTCACAGGAACAAGGTTAAAAAGAAGTAAGACACCAAGTCTTGCCAAGACACCCGATAGAGGTTTATAAAATGTTGAGAGGTGTATAGATAGGGTGGATTCTATTTCCCAGGGCTGAAATGATCGCTACGAGAGGACACAGGTTTAAGGTGCTGGGGAGCAGGTACAGAGAAGATGTCAGGGGTAAGTTTTTCACTCAGAGGGTGGTGAGTGAATGGAATCGGCTGCCGTCGGTGGTGGTAGAGGTGAACTCGCTGGGGTCTTTTAAAAGACTTCTGGATGAGTACATGGGAGTTAATGGGATTGGGAGTTATAGATAGTTCTACGGCCTGGTAGGTATGGATATGATCAGCGCAACTTGTGGGCTGAAGGGCCTGTTTGTGCTGTAGTGTTCTATGTTCTATGTTCTAAGTCACAGATGGAAATATTTATCAGGTGACCAAAAAGCTTGGTCAACGTGGTAACAGAGAAACATAGAAAATAGAAGCTAGAGGAGACCATTTGGCCCTTCAAATCTGCGCCACCATTCATTTTGATCATGTCTGATTATCAAAATCAATATCACACCTCCCAGCTCCTGTCTGGGAAGGTAAGGAAAGTAGGATAAATGATTATGACTGGATTAAGATCAAAGATAAAATAAACTTCTGAAAAAAGTTAAAGACATATTAGGAATCATTTTAAAACTTTGACATTCTACAAATATAAAACTAGCTGTTCAGTGCTAAATAGTTGAAAGGGGGTTTTAAAGATGTTTTGTAATAATTATGAAGTTAATTCATTAATAAGAACCAAGTTACATCTCATTCGACAAGGCGTAACTTTTACAAAAATTTTTGTTATGATACTAATGGTGCAAAAATCATTTCAATATTGCATATGGGACCACCTGCAATGTAACAAGACTCCTTGACAGAAACTTTTGGGTTTCTGTATAATTCCAGGCAACTGTCAACTCCTGAAATTACTGGCAGCTCCCCCAAGTGTACCCAGGCCCTTGTGTTGTTCACAACCTACAGAGTAAGAGGTGAGATTGGCATCACTGTGCCAATCCAACAAAACTGCGTTGCTTTTCTGATAATCTGACAAAGCTACATCGCTAGTCTCTACATTGCTCGGACAAAGGGTCATCCAGACTCGAAACGTTTGTTCCGTTCTCTCCCCACAGATGCTGTCAGACCTGCTGAGATTTTCCAGCATTTTCTTTCATATTCCAGCATCCGCAGTATTTTGCCTTTATTATTTTGCTTTTCCTTTATTTGTCCCTGGGGATGTCAGCAGCACTGGCGAGACTGTTATTTATTGCCTATCCCTAAATCCTCTGGAGAAAGTGGTGATGAGCCACCCTCTTGAACAGCCATGCTCTGTACAGTGGGCATACATCTACAACTGCATTGACCAAGCTTTTGCCCACCTGATATATATTTCCTTCTGTGACTTGCTGTCTTACTTTTTTTTTAACCTTGTCCCTGTGAAGACCTTGGGACATTTCATGGTGTTAGAAGCGTTGTACAAATACCAGTTACTGTTAGGAGGAATGTTCCTGTATTTTACTCAGTGAAGAAACACTGATACAATTCCAGATCAGGATGGTATAGGAGCTTGGAGGGGAATTTGGAGGTGGTGGTGTTCCCATGTACCTGCTGCCCTTGTCCATCCTGGTGGTGGCAAGTTTGGAAGATGCTATAGAAGAATCCAACAAACAGATTTATTTGAAGGTTTCATTCTATCATCCAACATAATGTGGAGTAATTTCCTAGAAACAATGAGTGTTTGTTCCTTAAATGAAATCATTCTTGGGGATTGAAACATATCCAAAATCATTCGCTAGCACAAACTAACACTTTGGTTTGAAAAGAATTTGAACTTCAGATCGAACTAATTATTGACGTGGGATGATTGCGCATCCAACCCTCTTAGATGTGCACACAAGGTCAAACTACAAATATGGACAGTTACCAAAAGGAAGTCAAAATTACAACAGATTTGTAGTGGGATTTGGTTGTGTACTCTGAACCTTCGAGGGAGTTGCATGTCCTGAACTCCAGATGAATTCCTAAGCTATAATTCTGAGAAGGGTAGGTGACGTATGTGGTAATGTTGGAATATTTTGGAGCGCTTAAGCGTTCTCCAAGTAAACTGCAACATTTTGTGTAGAAAGAAAATGACAGCAATCTCCCAGAGAGTTTGAGTGGAAAAATGTCATCCTTGTGGCTTGTTTTCCATAAGGGTTGAAGGCCGGAATTTTACCGACACACCCTGATTCTGGGGGCGGATGAGGCTCAGAGAATGGCATTCTCTGTTGGCCTCGGGTGGGATTGTGAGAAAATCGGGCGGAAATACCGGTAAAATTGCGCTGGAAGTTATCAGGAACACTGCAGTGCCATAAATATTTATTTAAAACCTAGACAAATGGAAAGTATCAAAATATTGGGAGAAATGTTTTGGTGCTTAGCTATTGAGTTTCAAGTGCAGGCTACAGAATGTTCCAACATTTCCACAGATTTCACTGGCCTAGATCGGACATTTATCTAGAGTTAGTTGACTGCGGGACCGACAGTCCCCTCAGAGATTCAGTGTACATGACTGAACCTGCTGTAATGACTTAGAACTATAGAATCCTACAGTGCAGAAGGAAGCCATTTGGCCCATTGAGTCTGCACTGACCACAATCCCACACAGGTCCTCTCCCCATAACCCCATGCATTTACCCCAGCTAGTCTCCCTGACACTAAGGGGCAATCCAGCATTGCCGATCCACCTAACCCGCATATCTGTGGACAGTGAGAGGAAACTGGAGCGCCTGGAGGAAACCCACGCACACTCACGGGGAGAACGTGCAGGCTCTGCACAGACAGTGACCCAAGCTGGGAATCAAACCCGGGTCCCTGGCGCTGTGAGGCAGCAGTGCCAACCACTGTGTCACTGTGTTGCCCTTTTTCAAGTTTCAAGTCATAAGAACCTCTTTATTTTTCAATGATTTATACAGGTAGGATTAACTATTTTCAAATGGCTTGTTGGGGCTGTTCGGAGTTTATTGACAATGTGAGTGTCTCACTGTATGGATGATGGAGACCTGATGTGCCTGCAGTGGACTTAAATATTGCAAAGAAGCTATCATCCTAGAACAGGTTTGATGGGCCAAATGGCCCAAATGGCTTCCTTCTGTGCTGTAATGGCTCTGTGGGCAGAATTGTATCACCCTGCCAACTACAGGAATTGTAATGGGTGAGGGTGGACTATGCAAAAGTCCATTGACCTCGGGCAGGATTTCCCGGCCTTGGAGCAAGAATAACCATAAAATCCCACCCTAGGGGTGTTAGAGAGGGACATGTCACTTGCGACCCCACAGCTGAAAAGCAAATCAGCATCACGCCTACTTTAAATCTGACTCTTCAATGTCCTGAATACTCTGGGGGCATCCTTAATGCAGGAAGGGTGACTCACTCTTGAGAGCTGCCAGCCAGTCTAATTGGCCTTGAAGACTCAAGAGTGCCAGAAGCAAGTTGTGGCTGCTGTTGGAACTACACACAGTCCCTCAGAAGAAGGACAAGTGGGGAAGGGGGAGGATGATATTGTCTTTTGGAGGCCAAAGGGGAGACACAAAGTTGAGGTACTATCTTTGAGGGGAGAGGACGGTGCACCTTATGCATAAATGCGCCCCTCCGAAAGATGAATCTCCACTTTCTTTCCTTTCTTTAGCTGTAAAATGAAAGGTGCTGGTTTGGCCGCCTTCCCTTTCCACTGCAGCGGAACTGGATGATTTCATGAGGTGGTTGTTAATTGACCATTTAAGGGCCTCAATAGACCCAAGAGCAGTTGGGTTGGCTGAAGTCTTAACTGCTACCGAGCCCCGACCCCACGAACCCCAGCCCCCTTCCCATTTTATGAGGGACAGCTGGGGAGTGGATGGGAAGTGATGGGTTGGTCAGCCACATAATTTTATATGCTCCTGGTCCCCACCTCCTGCCCCCCACCTCACCTTCAAAACAGACAGCGGGTAGGGAACTGTAAAATTCACCCAGTGATTCTGTAACTTTGTTTACCATTTTGTTTGCAGTTCCTCTTCAGATCAAACGGGATTTTATTTAATCCTCAGGTTCTCGTTCCGCAGTCCTAAGCTCTCAGTGGAGAACCTCGCACACAAAAGGTATGAGTCAGAGAACTAGTGATGTAGTGTTGTGGCTCCATCTCCAGCCCACACTTCACTGGGGGGGGCGCAGAAGATCATGCAAACATCCCCATAGCCGGTTTGGAGACAGCTAGCAAGTGTTGAGAAGTATATAATCCAACCAGGCAATGGAAATGAACAGCATGTTGTCAACTGCCTTCTGTACTCTGCTTTTTATTATTCCAGGTCTGTGCATGTACTGAATAAAGACAAGCTTATTAGTTCACAGGGTGGCACAGTAACAGAGTAACAGTTAGCACTGCTGCCTCACAGAACCAGGATCCTGGGTTCAATTCCCAGCTTGGGTCTCTGTCTGTGTGGAGTTTGCATATTCTCCCCGTGTCTGTGGGGGTTTCCTTTGGGTGCTCCAGTTTCCTTCCACAGTCCAAAGATGTGCAGGTTAGCTTGATTGACCATGCTGAATTGCCCCAAAGTGTTAGGGGGACTAGCAGGGTAAATGTATGGGGTTATGGGACTAGGGTCTAGGTGGGATTGTAGTCGGTGCAGACTCGATGGGTCGAATGGCCTTTTCTGCACTGTAGGATTCTACGATTCGCAGTGGCACCTGCTGTGTGGAAATGACCAAACCTGTAGCTGTATTGGCTGTTCCATCAGGCAGCGTCATCCCAGTAAGACCCATTGTCATTATTTTGTTGTGTTCTGGAAATGTGAGTAATCAGCTAGTTGACAGTCAGTCATTGAATCTTTGAAGTTTGACTTAATTAGCAGTTTTCAATCAGGGACAACTGAGAATCAACAAGATAAGAGTAGCCCATTTGTTCCAGCTCTCTTGGATCAGATACATTGATTCACAAGCTCAAGTCACTGTAGTGTTAAAATTCTGAGCAGCCATAGAATCATAAAATACCTGCAATGCAGAAGAGGCCATTTGACCCACTGAGCCTGAACTGACTACCTGACAAAGGATTTTACTCAGGGCCTCTTTACCACCCTATCCCCACAACTCTGTGCATTTAGCATGGCGAATCCCACCTAAACTACACATCTTCAGATACTTAGGGGCAATTTAGCATGGCCAATCCACTGAACATGGAGAAAACTGGAGCATCTGAAGGAAACACACAAAGACACGTGGAGAACATTCAAACTCCACACTGACAGTCACCCAAGGCAGGAATTGAACCTGGATCCCTGGCGCTGTGAGGCAGCAGCAGTGCTAACCACTGCGTCACCCTATCACCCTGACTCAAAGGTGTCGGGGGGATGATTTGCAGGCAGTATTTCCCAGACAGGAGGTGCTAACCTTGCTGGGAGGCCTTCATCGGGGCAAGGGTAGAGATGGTCTCATTTCTACTCCACAGCATCCAGCAACTTATCCCAAAGCTTCAGTAGATCCTGGGGCCGGCAGCCATTCTTTCCCATGGCTCTGCAACAAGTACTGAGGAGCGCTGGGGAGGTGTTTAAATGGAACTCCTCAGTAATTGCACAGTCAAAGTTCCTCTTGGGTGGGTGAATTAGCTGGAGGGCACCATTAGCACGGGGTGAGATTCTTGCTAAACAAAACTTAGTCAATGTGAATCGAAGATTCTGTGCGGAAACAAGGCGCTGGAGCGGACGCAATCTGCACTACTTTTCAATCCAGAACCGGCACTTTGGCAATTTCCAGTAATTTTCCGGCCTATGATTTCCACAATCTTCATTTGATCATTTTGTTTTCCCGGTCTGATTCTGGGGGGTGGATCCCGTGATTGCGTGCAGCCCTCTGGTGCCTCACTCAAATGGCTCTTTCTAGGTGCGATCCTGGGTTATGACAGTCAGCAGATTGTTGAATCTTAATCAATGGTGGCGGGGGGTTTGGGGGGAGTGTGTGCGCCTAGTGACAATTCTCTTGATTGTGAGTTAGAAAACTGCAAGTCCGAGTCTCACTGTGGAGATCTGCATGCCACTGCGGGTAGCACGGAGGCACGGTGGTTAGCACTGCTGTCTCACAACACCAGGCAATGGGGTTCGACTTCTGGCTTGGGTCACTGTCTGTGCGGATTCGGCGCGTTCTCCCCATGTCTGCGTGGGTTTCCTCCGGGTGTCCAGTTTCCTCCCACAGTCCGAAAGACGTGCTGGTCAGGTGCACAGGTCATTCCAAATTTTTCCTCAGTGTACCCGAGCAGGGGCCAGAGTGTTGAGCCTAGGGGACTTTCACAGTAATTTCATTGTAGTGTTAATGTAAGCCTACTTGTGACACTAATAAATAAACTTAATTATCAGGGCCAGATTTAATTTTCGCCCCTCACTATCTTCAGAGCATTGATCTCAGTTAGAATCTTACAATGCAGAAGGACCCCAACCACAATCCCACCCAGGCCCTTTCCCCTACTCCCATGTGTTTACCCTAGCTAGTCCCTCTGACACTATGAAGCAATTTAGCATGGCCAATCCACCTGAGTCGCACATCTTTGGACCGTGGGAGGAAACCGGAGCACTCGGAGGAAATCCACGCAGACACAGGGAGAATGTGCAAACTCCACACAGACAGTGACCCAAGGTCGGGATCGAACCTGGGTCCCTGGCTCTGTGAGGCAGCAGAACTAACCACTGTGCCACCCTGCTGCGCAGTTGTACTATCCCAATACTAATCACATCAAATTGCTAATCCAGCAATATCTGGAGACTGAATATGAGAACCTTGCTGGTCTGTAAGCTAGATCTGACATCAGATCTGTCATCTCAGGATTGCAGTTGCCCATCCAGGATGTTAACCTTAGATATTTGTTTTAAAATGAGCAGTCCTTTGTTTGTGAGCAGGTGTGAGAAGGAAGTAAAGCCAACACTCTGATGCAATCCAAATGTGGTTGGAATAATGAAGCCAGGAATCAAATCTTTCCCTGATTCAAATTTATTTTTACCAGAGCAGAATTTAGATTGCGTTGTACCAGGAAAAAGAGCTCAACAACAGACTTAGACAGAATCATTTGTTTGATGTCATGTACATTCCAGCACTCCCACTTTGATTACGATTCTCACTTAACGCTCACAGTCACACCTCCCACATGATTGCGATGCTTCTCCCACTTTTGTAGCATGAACTACTATAATTCTTATAATAATTGACTGTGCACAATAACTTAAGCGGGCACGATGACTCACAAACTCCTGCATCATAGTACTAATTGCTTATTTGGTGTGTGACCTAGAAGAAGGCAGCTCCAGAACTGTAGCTGCCACATTGTCAAGACAGGTCACAATCTACAGGGAAAGGCCTACTCGGCCTTTAGAGTTTTATTATTCACTTTCAATGGAAAACAACTTCTCGCAATATGACTTAAGTATCTTCGCACTTATTCGAATAAGAATACAAATAGGGTGGTATGCTGGCACGGTGGCTAGCACTGCTGCCTCACAGTGCCAGTGGCCCGGGTTCAATTCTGGCCTCGAGCATAATTTTCCTGTCCCATGCGTCACAAGAATCATAGCAGGTGGGACACAGACCATGCTAAGGTCCATTGGCCTCGGGTGGGATTTTCCAATCATGGGGGAAGTGCAGGTGGAAAATCCCGCCCTCCGTGTGGAGTTTGCATGTTCTCCTTGGGCTGGTGAGGCCGCAGCTGGAGTACTGTGTGCAGTTTTGGTCGCCGCACTTACGCAAGGATATTTTGGCCCTGGAGGGAGTGCAGAGGAGGTTTACTAGGCTGATACCGGAGTTGAGGGGGTTGAGCTATGAGGAGAGGCTGAATAAACTAGTCTTGTACTCGTTAGAGTTTAGAAGAATGAGGGGAGATCTCATTGAGACGTATAAGATGATGAATGGGATGGATAGGATAGAGGTGGAGAGGCTCTTCCCGCTCAGAAAGGACAGTAGGACTAGAGGGCACAGCCTCAAGATAAAGGGGGGGCGGTTTAGAATGGAGTTGAGGAGGAACTTCTTCACTCAAAGGGTGGTGAATCTCTGGAATTCTCTGCCCGTTGAAGTGGTGGAGGCTAAATATATTTAAGATGCGGGTTGATAGGTTTTTGATAAGCGAGGGGATTAAGGGTTATGGGGAGAGGGCGGGAATGTGGAACTGAGCCACGACAGATCAGCCATGATCTTATTGAATGGCGGGGCAGGCTCGAAGGGCTAGATGGCCTACTCCTGCTCCTATTTCTTATGTTCTTATGTGTCTGCGTGGGATTCCTCCGGGTTCTCCGGTTTCCTCCCACACTCCAGAGATGTACAGGTTAGGTGGATAGGCCGTGCTAAGTTATCCCTTAGTGTCAGTGGGACTTGTAGGGTAAATACATTCTTAAGTTCATAAGATATAGGAGCAGAATTAGGCCATTCAGCCCATTGAGTCTGCTCCGCCATTCGATCATGGCTGATATGCTCATCATGCCCATTTTCTTGCCTTCTCCACATAGCCCTTCAACCCATTAGAAATCAACCCAACTCCTCCTTAAATTTACTCACTGTCCCTGTATCCACTGGGGATAGGGCTGGGATGAGATTGTTTGTTGTCCATGCACACTGGATGGGCCGCATGGCCTCTTACTGCGACGTAGAGATTCTACGATTCTGTTCTATCTTCATTATTGAACAACCCAGTTGTCGAAGGAACGCATGCTGTCCTGCACACAGATTCAATCATTCAAAGCATGCGCTGAATTAAACTAATATTTACTCAGTGGGGAGGGAGTGGAAAAGGAAATGGAAATGAGGAAGTTAAACAGTCACCGAGCGTGATTCTACCCTTGGCATAAGACATTCCAAAGACGAACAGCTGCGAACTTTCACCACTGACAAAGCTGGGTCAAAGGGCCAGGGTTCTTCAATCAGGATGCCACCAAGGTGGAAAGCAGCTGAAGAGAAGACAGACAGATTGAGAAACAAGTTATGCGATTCTTAATTTAAAGGAAAGAGCTTAACGCATTCAAAATGAACAGGTTAACACCTGCGTTAAAGTACCAGGCAGAGAGGTGTCATGCAAACATGCTTAATGCCTGTTCTCTCATATTAATGCTATTAGTTAATCATACTGCAAGCAGCAAGCTTGCGTTTTAAACACCCTAAATTTGTGAGAGGCAAAGGAGACCAAACAAAAGCTTGCTCTGGACTTTGAATGATCCCACTTTAATCCATGTCATTATGCTTGCATGTTTTGAACAAATCTGTGCTGAATTATTCACCTAGGTGATGGTTCCATAACAGTCAATTTAATTCATGCTGGAATTAAAGTGCTGCTGGCTAAATTAAGCAGGTAGAATCTACTGCAAAATGTACAGAATTCTATCTATTGATTTTCCTTTGACAAGGAACTACTATAACAACATAGCAAACTTGCTATTTACGTAATGAATGTTTCACTTATAATAAACTTGACTTCCAACAATTTCTCTCCTGTCGGCTTTTAACTTTGTTTTCGGAAAAGCAAATTACGCCGGATGCTGGAATCTGAAACCGAAAGAGAAAATGCTGGAAAATCTCAGCAGGTTTGGCAGCATCTGTAAGGAGAGAAAAGCACTGACTTTTTGAATCCAGATGACTCTTTGTCAAAGCTTTGGCAAAGGGCCATCTGGACTCAAAACATCAGCTCTTTACCCTCCTTACAGATGCTGCCGGACCTGCTGAGATTTTCCCACATTTTCTCTTTTGACTTTTGTTTTTAAACCCCTGAGCTCTTTTCCGAAAAACATTGAATGTTCCCTTAAAACTGAGAGCTTTTGATGAATTCACCGTTCTTCATACGTGATCCTAGAAAATAAACGTTGGTAAACTATTCCTCCATGAAATTCCTCGATCCTATCATCGCCAGAGATTCATTTTGCATCAGACATCCCCGCGTAAAGATGGTGGGCGGGATTTTCCAGTCCCGCTGTCCTCAAAGCAGCAAAATTCCGGCCCAAGAGTGGCAAATGTTGTTATTCTATCCCATTCTGCACACAAGATCACTTATTGTCCCTATCAATATTGTTGCCCGGAAGACAGCAGCTAAGGTAACTCATGGGTTTAAATGAATGAATCTCATTTCGGTGAAGAAGGCAAATGGTATGTCAGCCTTCATTGCGTGAGGTTGCGAGTACAGGAGCAGGGATGTGTTGTTGCAGTTACACAGGGCCTTAGTGAGTCCCTGTGTACTGTGTGCAGTTTTGGTCTCCTATTCTGAGGAAGGATGTTCTTGCTCTCGAGGGAGTGCAGCGAAGGTTTACCAGGCTGATCCTGGGAATGGCGGGACTGATTTACGAGGAGAGATTGAGTAGGTTGGGATTGTTTTCATTGCAGTTCAGACAAATGAGGGAGGGATCTCATAGACACTCATAAAATTCTAACAGGACTAGACAGAGCAGATGTAGGGAGGATGTTCCTGACTACAGAATCAGGGGTCACAGTCTGAGGATTCAGGGTAGTCCATTTAGGACGGAGATGAGGAGACATTTCTTCACCCAAAGAGTGGTGAACCTGTGGAATTCACTACCACAGGAAGTAGTTGATGCCAAAACATTGAATGTATTCAAGGGGTGGCTGGATATAGCTCTTGGGGTGAATGGGATCAAAGGTTATGGGGAGAAAGAAGGATTAAGCTATTGAGTTGGACGATCAGCTATGATCGTGACGAATGGTGCAGCAGACTCGTAAGACAGAATGGCCTCCTCCTGCTCCTATCTTCTATGTTTCTATATTTCAGTTAACACTTTTGCAGCTCATGTGAGCAATCAGGTGACCTGTGGACTTGTAAAACATTCATGCAGAAATATGTGACTTTGGGAGGTTCAGACTCGGTTCATGGAAATTAGGTTTAATTATAAACCATTCCAGAGGCCACCCTTGGTAAACTCAACATCATTATGTTTACCTTGGGTTGAAGGTCACCGGTGAAGTCTGGAGTAACCCACACTCCTGACTCACAGTACAAGCCACAAACGCGTCCCAGTGATGGCAAACCTCTGATTTGGAACTTCTTCGGTTGATTATTTGCCGAACCATGGCTAAGTGAAATCATTTTCTTTTAGACTGCAGTGAGGGTGAGGAGCAGACCCTGCACCTACCTCAGTCCAATCAAACCCCAATCCACATACTAGCCGTCTAGCCGACTGAATTAACTTGCCCGCTCATCATTTAGATAACCTCACGTAAACAGGAAGCCGTGGGAGGAATATTTTGGGTGGGCGGTTTGATAAGAATTTCATTTTGGCAGGATCATACAATTTAATTTATTTCCATTTTCTCGTGTGCCCAGAGAAGCAGTGAGGGCTTATCATTCCTCTGGGTACTTCATGTAAATCACAGAGGATTAAGCTCAGTTACCAGCTCCTCTAACTGTTTCTGTTTGTACAGAAATGCATCACAAGACAAAATATAATAACTTAGTTATTTATTGACAGGCTATTCCAGTCAAATAGCCATGTTAGATAAAGGCAACCTAACTGACATTGGATACCTTTTCACATGCAAAGGACCTTCTTGGTTTTGTTGTTTTGGCACAAGCTGGACATTTTACACCATAGGGACATAAGATATGGGAGCAGAATTAGGCCATTTGACCCATTGAGTCTGCACCACCATTCAAACATGGCTGATAAGTTTCTCAATCTCATTCTCCTGCCTTTACCTTTGATTCCCTTACCAATCAAGGGGGGGCCCGGTGGCACAGTGGTTAGCATTGCTGCCTCACAGTGCCAGGGACCTGGGCTCAATTCCCATCTTGGGTCACTGTCTGCACACTCTCTGTGGGTTTCGTCCGGTTACTCCGGTTTTCTCCCACCTTCCAAAAATGTACGGGTTAGGCGGATTGATCATGCTAAATCACTCCTTAGTGTCAGGGGGACTAGCTAGGGTAAACGCATGGGGTTGGAGGGTAGGCCTTAGGTGGAATTGTGGTCGGTGTAGACTTGATGGGCCAAATTGCCTCCTTCTGCAGTGTAAGATTCTATGACTGTAAGAATCTATATATCTTTGTCTTAAATATCGTCAGTGTTCTGGCCTCCACAGCCTTCTGTGACAAATGAATTCCAAAGATTCACCACCTTCTAGCTGAAGAAATTCCTCCTCATCTCTAAAGGGTCATCCCTGTACTCTGAGGCTGTGCCTTCGGATCCTAGTCTCGCCTACCAAAGGAGACATTTTCCCCATGTCCATATTATCCAGGCCTTTCAGTATTCAGTGAGATCCCCCCCTCACCCTTCTAAACTCTGAGTACTGTCCCAGAGTACTCAAACGCTCCTCATATGGCAAGCTTTTCATTCCCAGAATCATTCTCGTGAACCTCCCCTGGATCGTCTGCCTCAGATTAATGCTACTAGTGACCGCAATGTGTCAACTAATTGCCAAAAGTAGTATATTAAAAAGGCATCTAGTCAGAAGATTTGCTGATCTGTATTTCTTTAAGTGGAAGGTTTTTTTTTCCTGATCTCCTCATAGCCTTTTTGCCATTGACCTTTAACGGACAGTGTCAAGAAACAATTGCTCAAACTGACTACAGGGTTAACAATTTTGCAATCAAAACTTTTATTTTAAAAACTTTAAAACTGTGAAAAATATCATTGAAACGGAAAAAAACAGGGTGACCTATCAACATTTCCAAAATCGTGGTGATAGCAGCTGCCAGAAACTTGCAGTGTCAACATGAATCTGATAAAATAAAACACACCAACTCGTTCTGAAATAAGTACATTCAAAGGTCCGCCTATTCCAAACAGATAGGAACAAGAATGGGCTGTCCAGACCCACTGACCTGTTCAACTATTCAAAAACTCAATCATGGATGAATCTTAACTTCACCCACGTTGAATCATAAGGAACAAAAGAGATGTGTAGGGTCTTGTTACTTCGGATATTAGAATTCAATGCTAATAATGTTAAAGTAAATGTCCCACTGTACTCATTTTAAAATTGCCTTTAGTTATGCAGTTTCCATTCCGGAAGTTAAATGTGATTATACTGATCGAAGATAATGTGTTGGGGTACTTACTAACCAGGAAAGTAGTTTTTTTCCAATTAGATGGACTACTGCAAGAGATGATATGAAATGCTGGCTTTCAGGATCAAGGCTAATAATTTTTTTGACAAACAGTGTCATTTTTCTTTAATTTGTAGGTCATGGGTGTTGCTAGCTGGCCGGCATTTATTGCCCATCCCTAATTGCCCTTGTTCAGAAGGCAGTTGAGAGTTAACCACATTGCTGTGGCTCTGGAGTCACATGTAGGCCAGACCAGGTAAGGATGGCAGATTTCCTTCCCTAAGATGTGAACCAGATGGGTTTTGTCAACAATCGACAATGGTTTCATGGTCATCAGTAGATTCTTAATTCCAGATTTTTATTGAATTCAAATTCCACTATCTTGTAGCAGGATTTGAACCCAGGTTCCCAAACATTAGTTGAGTTTCTGGATTAATAGTCTAGTGATAATACCACTAGGTCATTGTCTCCCCAATGCTCAAAACGTGCATTCTGGCATCACTTCTGACTTTATGTCACCTTTATCTTGCTTTGCCTCAACGATACAAGCCTTGGTCTTTCATCTATATTTGTCAATAAGAAGAAAATATGATTGACCAATGGGTGACACGGTAGCACAGTGGTTAGCAGTGCTGCTTCACAGCTTCAGGGTCTTGCGTTCGATTCCCAGCTCGGGACCCTGTCTGTGTGGAGTTTGCATATTGTCCTCATGTCTGCGTGGGTTTCCTCTGGATGCTCCGGTTTCCTCCCACAGTCCAAAAATGTGCGGGTTAGGTTGATTGGCCGCGCTATGAAATTGCCCCTTAGTGTCCAGGGATGTGTAGGTTAGAAGGATTAATGTAAGGATATGGGGGTAGGGCCTGGGTGGGATTGTGCTTGGTGCAGACTCGATGGGCCGAAGGGCCTCTTTCTGCACTGTAGGGCTCTACGATTCTATGATAACCCTCTGCAGTGAAATGAATGACACCAGCTGTAGATCAATAATGGAAATAACGTCACAGTGTATGACAATGTTTTTGGATTATGAAATGCTATGGACTCCTATGCATTGTCAACTAAACTAACAGTAACGTCAGTCCAACAATTCAACAAAGAAAGTGCAAGTCCAGTTATTCAGGCTTGTTAAATTGCCCCTTAAGTGTCAGGGGTACTAGCTAGGGTAATTGCAAGTGGTTATGGGTATAATGCCTAGGTGGGATTGTAGTCGGTGCAGACTCGATGGGCCATATGGCCTCGTTCTGCCCTGTAGGATTCTATCTTTCTATCCATCTTAATTTGACAAGGCAGTTGGCATGAATAAGTATGGTGCTGGTATCAAATTATTCAGCAATGGTTTCTGAATTGAATTAACTTTCTTTATGATTTATTTCAAAAACATTGAGGTAAGAATTCCTCAAAAATTGTTTCTGCTCAATGACCATGAAGCTTCCTTGGCCTGTACAATTCCACCAGAAACACTGGATAAAATCGGGCAAGATTTCCGAGACAGCGTGGGGGTTCCGTTTGCACTTTTCCAAATGGACTGAAGATAATGAGTACAAGACCCCCAATGGCAGGGTGGATCTTACAGAATTCATTCAGCCATGGAGAACTTAGAATCCCTATGTGCAGAAGGAGGCCATTCGGCTCATCAAGCCTGCACTGGCTCATTCCCCGTAACCACACTGCTATTCTCCCCTGACGCTAAGGGGCAATTTAGCATGGCCAATCAACGTAACCCGTGTTTTTTGATGCTGGGAGGAAACCCAAACAGATACGGGAAAACATACAAACTCCACACAGACAGTGACCCGGAGCTGGAATTGAACCCAGGTCCCTGGTGCTGTGAGGCAGCATTGCTTACCAGTATGCCACCGTGCCACTCCTTGTGCACAGAAATAACATCCAGCCATTTGGTATGGTTGGCATCACCAGTGAGCTCCTGGACTCTGTGTCTTCTCTCTCACACCCTACAGACTCTCTGCACTCCTGTGCTGTTTCTCATAGTTGAAGATACTTGGGTGGCACAGTGAGGTAGCACAGCTGCCTCACAACCCCAAGGACCCGGGTTTGATTCCTGACTTGGGTCACTGTCTGTGTGGAGTCTGCACATTCTCCCTGTGTCTGCGTGGGTTTCCTCCGGGAGCTACGGTTTCCTCCCACAGTCCAAAGATGTGCGGGTTAGGTGGATTGGCCACGCTAAATTGTCCCTTAGTGTCAGGGGGATTAGCAAGGTAAATATGTGGGATAGGGCCTGGGTGGGATTGCTGTCATGCAGGATCAATGGGCTGAATGGCACTATAAGGATTTCATGGATCTATTTCATAAATGAATGTTCAATAGGCTTTCAACAAGGCCATTCTTACTGATACTTGCCACAGCATGACGTGGTATAAAAATATAGATGTATGGCACATGTGAAAATGTAACAGCACACATAGAGAGCTGGTTGATGGACAGGAGACAAATGTTTAAGCTAAATTGTTGTTGCTCAAACTGGTGTAGTTTAGTGGTACATGTCAGGTTCCTTTTTGTTCTTGGTACATAAGGATGATTTGGATTTGGGCAAATGGAGCCCAACATTGATATCTGCTATTCACACCAAAGTAGGGGTTGTGGGACAGTTTGAGGACTGCACATGAAACTTCAGGAGGACACAGACTGGGCAGTGGAATGGGCAAAGTGATGGGCGGCAGACGAAACATGTGAGTTCAGAAATTCAGAATTCAGAAGGTTGAGGGGTGATCTGATAGAAGTCTACCAAATATTTTCAGGGAAGGACAAGTTGGATAGGGATAAACTTTTTCCACTCGTTGAAAGCTCTAGAATCAGGGGCCATAACCTAAAAATTAGGGTCAAGCTATTCAGGAGGGATGTTAGGGTATACTTCTACACGCAGAGAGTGGTGGAGGTTTGGGACTCTCGCTGAGATAGACAATCAGCCATGATCAAATTGAATGGTGGAGCAGACTTGAGGAGCTGAATGGCCTACTCCTGTACCAATCTCTCTATCTTATCTTAGCTATGTTCAGTGATTTGGATTCCACAGCCTTCTGTAGCAGGGATTTCCATAAGTTCATACCCTCTGAGTCAAGAAGCTTGTCTGCACCATTAGTCCTAAATGGTCTACTTGTACCCTGAGACTGCGGTCCCTTGTCCTAGACACCTCAGCTAGAGGAAACATCATCACCGCATCCAGTTTTTCCCCCACTGTCAGAATTTTATACATTTAAATGGTAAAAGTAAAATTACTATAGTCCCAGATGACCGTAGGCTGAAAGGCGGTGATTTTCATCTGAGGATCACCACATCTCAGGTAAGGGACAAAGTTGAGAAGGCGGGGCCTTCATGAATAACCTCAGCCGGTATGGGAATTGAACTCAAGCTGTTGGTTTCACTCTGCATCAAGTTAAAGTTAAATTTTATTTATTAGTGTCATAAGTAGGCTTATATTAACACTGTAATGAAGTTACTGTGAAAATCCCCTAGTCGCCACACTCCAGCACCTCTTTGGGTACAGTGAGGGAAAATTTAGCAAAACTTACTGTTCCAGCAATCAGAGAGAGCATTTTTTAGCTGCACACAGAGGGTTGGCTAGTGGATGTTCTTCAGCTGTAACCCTCACAGTACACACCAGCACAGTAAACCTAGATCACCAGGTTAGCACAAAGAGACCAGGGTTGAAGTTGATTTTTAACTCCCTTTCTTGTGTGTTCCTGGAAGGCAAAAAAATACATGTTTTTCATCCAGAAACTGCTTCCTTCCAACTCACATCATGTCCACACTCTGGGATATAACCTACAGGAGACGGTTTCCACAGAGATGGTAATTAGTTTTGATTATCTCCACAGAAGAGTTCAGTTCTTCCTTTGAAGTGACTGTTTGCAAAAGGTGCCACATTCCGTTCTCTGTGGACTAGTTAATCAAGTGTAAGCCACAATGCAATTTTCCAACAAGTGGTCACCTTACAGTCTCAGCCTATTTTTATTTGTATGTCCTTTACTGAAAAAAAACACATGACTAATTAAATGTTTAACATACCCATAAGTAATCGGGGGCCACAATTTGTTGTCATGAAGTAAGTATAGACTTACTTAGGTAGAGACAGTAACTCACCTTCTGAGGCCCCAGAGCCTATCCACCATCTACAAGACACAAGTCAGGAGTGTGATGGAATGCTCCCCACTTTCCTGGATGGGTACAGCTCCAGCAAGACTGAAGGAGCTTGACCCCATCCAGGACAGAGCAGCCCACTCGATTGGCACCAAATCTACAAATACCACTCCCTGCACTACCAACACTTAGTAGCAGCAGTGTGTACTATCTACAAGATGCACTACAGCAATTCACCAAAAATCCTTATACATCACCTTCCAAACCCATGACCACTTCCATCTAGAAGGACAAGGGCAACAGGTAAATGGGAACACCTGAAAGTTTCCCTCCAAGCCATTCACCATCCTGACTTGGAAATGTATTGTCATAAATATATCTAATTCCATATGGAAATACATACAACTCCCACTTACTTGGCAAAGGACTAGCGCTCTGAAAGCTAGTGGCTTTTTCTACCAAATAAACCTGTTGGACTTTAACCTAGTGTTGTGAGATTTCTTACCGTGTTTATCCCAGTCCAATGCCAGCATCTCCACATCTTGGAAATAGATTGCCATTCCTTCACAGTCGGTAGGTCAAAATCCTGTAATTCCCTCCCTAAAGGCATTGTGGGTCAACCCACAGCACATGAACTGCAGTGATTCAAGATGGCAGCTCACCACCACCTTCTCAAGGGCAACTAGGGGTGAGCAATAAATGCTGGCCCAGCCAGTGACGCTCATGTCCTACAAATGAATATAAAGGGTATAAAAAAAGGAGACCAAAACTGCAAACAATGCTCCCGGTGTGGTCTCATCAAAGTCCTGTACATCCTTGTTCCTGTACTCAAGTCCTTTTGCAATGAAGGCCAACAGATCATTTGCTTAACTGTTAACTATTTTTGGCACCTGCGTGCTTGCTTTCAGAAATCAGTGTACAAGGACAATCTCTTTGTACATTAATGTTTTTCAATCTATCACCATTTAGGGCCAGATTTACTTCCTGCTTCCTAGTACATTCACAGAACCCTCACTCCTACAGCGTCTTAAATTCTAGCGCAGTCCAGCCAATCCTTGGGAGAAAATTTTCTCATATACTCCTTTTCCCTTCCCACACCCACTAAAATGTGACAGCAGAATGGGAAAGCTGGTTTCTTGTGGATATAAAATGGCCTTTGACTTGTATGTTGTGCACTTGTTGATGCCCTGACATTATGTGTATATTTTTATAACCTGCATTAGATAATGCACCGCCCAGGATTATGTTTAGGACTCACTGGTGCCAAGTGATATACATGTCAGCAGTTCCGATACATGCGGAATCTGATGCTCCGTAAATAGTTATCTTTTATATATATATTTTTCCCTGGATTGCTTTGTTTGTAATCACACATCTAAACAGCCAAAACAGTGATTAGTACCTCGCCCTGTGTTTGCTAATAATAATATGTTTTGGAATTTCACAATAAATCTGTCACAATCATTACTATTGATGCACTAGAAATGCATCACCTGCTATATTTGCCTGTGAAGTTAAAGCATCGTTTTTATAAACAGTTTTTATTTGTACCCAGTTGGCTCCCATGATATTTAATGTAAATCTGTAATGGATTAATTTGTTGTTCTCCTCAAATGCGTTGCATATTATTTACAGAACAAAAGCAACCCAGTCAACCCAACTGGTCCATGTTGGTGTTTACACTCCACATAAGCCGGCATGATGGCACAATGGTTAGCACTGCTGCCTCACAGCACCAGGGACCCGGGTTGGATTCCTGGCTTGGGTCACTGTCTAAGTAGAGTTTGCACATTCTCCTCGTGTCTACATTCGTCTCCTCTGGGTGCTCCGCTTTCCTCCCACATTCCAAAGGGACCATGCTAAATTGCCCCTTAGTGTCAGGTGGACTGGCTAGGCTAAATGCATGGGGTTGTGGGGATAGGGACTGGGTGGGATTGTGGTAGGCGCACACTGGATGGGCCAAATGGCCTCCTTCTGCATTGTAGGATTCTATGAAGCCCCCTCCTAGCAGTTAATCCCATCATCCTACCCTTTCGTTCTCCACTGTTCTCCTCCACACATGTCCAAAGCTAGTCTGACACGAGATGAGCAGATTTCAGTGTACTTGGCCCTTTACAGTGTAGCTCAGTGCGTCTGTCCACTTTGGAACTAAATTGTATCCGTCAGCAAGGTCCCATAAAGTTCACTGAGTTAGCTGCCATTTCCCGGCGCGAGTCTGTGAGGACCACATTTGGCTTCAGAAGCTATTGACTTGGTTGAAAAAGAAATGACTGGGTTCCTGTTCTGAACATGATTCAGGGACCCTGGCCTGGAAGTGTTCACTGGGTAAGAACAGGATTCAGCTTGGCCACATCGGCCCTGAACAGACTGGCAATGTCTCATTGCAAGGACTATGCATCAATAATACCCAGGCTGGTATTCCTGTAAACTCCACGATTCAAAATTTGAATAGGTAATGGGGAATCAAAATGGGGACACCTTGGTGATCTCATCCAACCATGTTCTCAACTTTTCTACCCTGTTTCTAGTGATTTTTAAAAATTCCTTCAGATTGCGCAACTTCATCTCATAGAATCCGTACAGTACAGAAGAAGGCATTTGGCCCATCAAGTCTATACCAACCACATCCCACCACCCCCCCCTCTGTCGCTAAAGCTGCTTCTGAAAAGGTAACTTTCCATTTTCTTGCCAAATGCACCCTCTTCCCTCAATAGCTCTTTACTTTCCAGAATGCTCCAGCCCAGCCCAGCTCACATACATCGAGAAATTCACCCAGGATACATCATTATCATTTAAAGCTGTGAATCTTCCCTTTTATCTCCGCCTCCGACCTTTACTTTTCTATCAGGGCTCTTCTTCTTCCTGTTTTTATCAATGATGTTGTAGCCATTTCTCCCCGAATCTTTAATATTAAATTAATTGTATTTAATTGGACAGCAACTGGGGATTAACTGTAGTCATTAACAAGGATTCTTTTAATGGAGCACATACAAACAGATTAAAACTGTCGTGGTTGGGAATAGGAGGTAAATGCTTGTAAGGTGAAATTCTGCAAACAAATAAAAAAGTCTCCAAAGACTAGCTCCAGTTTTATCTTTCACCTATCGGCTTTCTGGAGCTTACATCTCTGATTTTTCGGAAGCTATCTAACATAGTAATCAAACCAACTTCGAATCCATGGTCTGTCAGGGTGCTAGAAGCAGATTCAATAGTAACTTATCAAAGGGAATTAGATACTTACCCGAAAAGGAAATAAAAGCAAAACTATAGTGAAAGAGAAGGGGAATGGGACTGATTCACAAGTTCTTTCCAAGAGCTAGCACAGGGACAATGGGATAAATGGCCTCCTTTCGTGCTGGGGGGTTTCAGCATTCTATTATCTTCTTTCTTTCCCTGGGTCTTGTTCTTTCACAGTGATGCAACTAATAAGCAATAATTCCATTTGATTTTACAGTGGGAGAGTTCAAACTCAGTTTCCTTGTTCAAACAGGGCTGCAGGGAGCCCACAAATGCTAGAAAGATAAAGAATATTCCAAGAAAAAACAAACTGTAGCATTTGGGTTTGTGCGAATCTCTTATCATGAATTCCCAAGGCGATATATAATAATGGGTTACAGTCAAGGGCAAGAGACGTAATGTCATGGGAACACCATTATCTCCAGGTTCCCCTCTAAGCCACACACGATCCTAGTTTGAACACAATATAGCTGCCCCATCATGATCAATGGGTCAATATCTTGGATTTCCCTACAGAATAGCGTAGCATATCATAGCAGCACCATCACCACAAGATCTGCAGTTGTACAAGAATAACCGAAGCTTTGCATCAACATTTTACAAAGAATACACTTTAAAAGTATGTCGAAAATTCTCCAGCAATACTGCAGATCACAAATGGATGCAGAATTTTCCAGCCCCATCACAACAGGAATGGAGACAGAAAATGCACTGAGCGGTTTGGCTTTGGTGGGACTGGAAAATCCTGTGGAAGGAGCCATAAAATTCCACCCAGAGGATTATCAAAAGGATAATTGAGACCGAGTTAGGTAAAAATCAAAGGAATATATTCAAGTTTTAAAACTTTTGTGCTCTAATTTGTGGTAGTTGAAATTCTGTCAAATGTTACAAAAGATTCATACCATAATCATGTGATTTATTCTTCATTTCCCAACTACTGGATCAAATGGGACAAAACAACACCAAGCTAACCAGCCCTGACCCATGTGACCCAATTCCCCTTACCGGAAAGGACCTCCACCTGACGCAACCAGATCCCCCTGACCTGCCTTGTCCTCCCCAACCTAGCCCCCAATTCGAAGCTCGCCAACAGGCGATGGCATGGCACTTGTATGGTATAATGTTACCTGCCATTTTGTTGGCCCAAACCTCAGAATTGTCGAGCTCTTGCTGCTATGGATATGGAGCGTTTTAGTATCTGAAAAAAGGCAGCATTCCGAAATCTCGTGATTCCAAATAAATCTGTGAGACTTCTTACTATATCTGAAGGGTCACACATGGTGCTGAACATAGTTCAAGCATCAGCGAACATTGATGAAGCAGCTGAAGATGGTTGGGCCTCGGATATTAACCTGAGGAACTCCTGCAGTGATGTCCTGGATCTGAAAGGATTGACCTCCAATCGCACAACCATCTTCTTTTGTGCCAGGTATGACTCCAACTAGTGAAGGGTTTTCCCCCGGATTCCCGTTGACTCCAGTTTTACTTGGGTTCCTTGATGCCAAAAGCGGTCAAATCCTACTTTCGTTCCAAGGGCAGTCACTTTCACCTCACCTCTGAAATTCAGCTCTTTTGTCCATGTTTGAACCATGTTGTAACGAGGTCAGGGGCTGAGTGGCCCTGGCAAAACCCAAACTGAGCATCAGTGAGCAGATTATTGCAAAGCAAACGCTGCTTTGTTATACTGGCGAAGACCCCTTCCGTCACTTTACTGATGATCAAGAGTAGACTGATGGGGCAGTAATTGTCTGGGTTGGGTTTGCTCTACTTTTTGTGTACACCTGCTCAAATCTCGGATTGCAGGATAGATGCCAATGTTGTAGCAACTGGAACAGCTTGACGCAGCAAGTTCTGGAGCACAAGTCTTCAGCACTGTTGTCAGGGCCCACCGTCTTTGCAGTACTCAGTGCTTTCTTGATATCATGTGGAGCGAATCGAATTGGCTAAAACTTAGCGCTTATGATGCTGGGGACCTCCAGAGGTGGCCAAAATGGATCATCCACTCGGCATTTCGGCTGAAAATTGTAACGAATGCTTCAGCCTTTTCTTTCGCACTGATGTGCTGGGCTCCTGCATCACTGAGATTGGGGACGTCTTGTGGATCCTCCTCCTACAGCGAGTTGTTTAATTGAACACCACAATTAACGGCTGGGTGCAGCAGGGCTGCAAAAGATTGGATCCAATCCATTAATCGTGGAATTGCTTAGCTCTGCAAATTACTTGCTGCTTGTGTTTTTTGGCGTGCAAATAGTCCAGGTGTAACTTCACCTGGTTGATACCGCATTTTTAGGTGTGCCTGGTGTTCCTTCCGGCATGCCACGGGGTAACCTTGCAGCATTAGGTGGCATAAAATGACAACCTTTGGATATTTTTAAGGACAAGTGTTTTTATCCTGTCCAAAAAAGAACATTACTTCATGAGACCGTCGACTTGCCTTCAATTCCTGTCTTTAAGACAACATGGAAATGACATTGTTAATTAGAATTCCACGGGTCATTGCTATGGTATGCAACAACAAAGAGAAGCATGTGTATTTGGAAACAATCCAGCCCAAACGATCAAAGAAATTGCCTTTCAAAAGATTTGTCCAGGTTTGTTTGCCTGAACTAAAAAGAGGATTGTGTATTTGCAAACTCTAATCAGATTGTATCTCCTTTGGGTTGAGGTAGCCTGGTTCATTTATCATACATTAAAGTATCTTTATTCATGTCACAAGCAGGCTTACATTAACACTGCAATGAAGTTACGTTAACGCCGCAATGAAATCTCCTAGTCGCCACACTCCGGCGCCTGTTCGGGTACACTGAAGGAGAATTTGGCACGGCCAATGCACCTAACCAGCATGTCTTTTGGACTGTTGGAGGAAACTGGAGGAAACCCATGCAGACAAAGGGAGAAGGTACAGGCTCCACACAGACAGTGACCCAAGCCCAGAATCGAACCCGGGTCCCTGGCACTGTGAGCCAGCAGTGCTAACCACTGAGCAACTATGCCCATTTGTTAGCTATTCTCAGTCCCCACAAGTGGACAGTAATGAAAATAAAAGCTTAGATTACGTTTAGTGATATCAGGATACCTACCACGTACTTTGTTGTTAGTTTAACACAGATATTAACCCACCTACTTTCATAAGTCAATCACCTGTAACAAATCTCATTGTGAATCTAAAGTTATGTTGTTTTAGAAAGGTAAGGATGTTATCAACAGAACATAATGGCGCATTTATAGGAACATGCAATATGTTAATATATTACAGAAGGGCTAATGCCCTGCAGCAAATGTCAGATACAAGCTGTTAATTATATCCAAACATATCATTCCTAGCCTACACTGGACACAAGGCTATTGGTCCAACCAGGCGGTGGCTGAAACTTGCATAGAAACATAGCAAATAGGAGCAGGAGGAGGGCATTCTGCCCTTCAAGCCTGTTCCTCCATTTATTATGATCATGGCTGAATATCCAACTCAATAACCTGATCCCACCCTCTCCCCATATCCTTTGATCCCCTCCACTCCAAGAACTACATCTAACTCCTTCTTGGAAACTTACAATGTTTTAGCCTCAACTATTTTCTGCGATAGCAAATTCCACAACCTCTCAGGGTGAAGAAGTTTCTCCTCTTCTCTGTCTTAAATGGTTCACTCAGTATCCTTAGACTACGACCTCTGGTTCTGGGCACCCTCAGCCTCGGGAACATCCTTCCTGCATCTTCCATGTCTAGTCCTGTTAGAATTTTATTGGTTTCTATGATATTTCCCCTTCATTCTTCTAAACTCCAGTGAATATAATGCAAACCAACTCAATCTCTCCAATATCAATCCCGCCATTCCAGGAATCAGTCTGCTAAACCTTTGCTGCACTCTCCCTCTAGCTAGAACATCCTTCCTCAAGAAAGGAGACCAAAACTGCACAAGGTATTCCAAGTAAAAAAGGCCTGTATAATTGCAGCAAGACATCCTTGCTCCTGTACTTGAATCCTTTTGCTATGAAGGCCAACACATCATTTGCCTTCTTTACTGCCTACTGCATCTGCATGCTTACGGTAGAAGGTTTTATGATTGATACTCTCAGCAATTCAAAATGTTAAATCGAAGAGTACAATGATTCCGCCTGACACTGTTAGGTAGACCTTATGAATGGAGATGATTTGATTGGGCCATCTTCAGCAGTACTCACTGCATGATTTTTTCTCTACCTCAAAGCTTCACGAGTGATGTAAGTGAGACTGTTAAAACGATATCGGGCGGGATTTTTCTGCATCGCTCACCCCAAAACCCGAAAATCCTATCCGAGGTCAATGGATCTTTGCATGGTCCACCTCTCGTCCGCTACAATTCATGTGGCCGGTAGGATTGGACAATAACCCCCATCAGGAATTTATAGGGTAAGTACAAAGAAACCAATTGCCTTGATTAAAGCAAAGTACTGTGCATGCTGGAAACTGAAGCAAAAACAGAAAATGCTGGAAAATCTCAGCAGGTCTGACAGCATCTTTGGAGAGAATATGCAGTCAATGTTTTGAGTCTCGATGACCCTGACTCTCTTGAAGTGTCATCCTGACTGTGAATCTATTCCCTCGTCACAGAACTGCCGGACGTGCTGGTTTTTGCCAGCATTTTTGCTGTTTTTATTAAGTATTTAGCAGATGTGGCAGCTCACAAAATGCGGTAGATTTGGGAGCTCCATCAGAATTCTGCTTTATGAAGTCCATTGGCTCCTTTGTAACTGAGATAAAAATGGGCAAAACCTTACCAAAAAGTAGCAGAGTGATGGGTCCTCAGCAAAAAACAATGTTTCCCACTGACAGCCCCGATGTGATTTCATACCACATCTTAACCCTCATTAGAGACAATTTGTATGCCCACGAGTTTCACATTGCTCCATCTGAGTCTCCCGCCCCACAATGACTTAGCTTCTGCAAGCACTGGGGAGCTCCATATAATTCCACAATGATTGCAGGGTAAGACAGGCAAGACAGGCACTGCGCTTTGCAGAGGGACCTTCACTAGGAGGCTGGATAGAATGAAGCAGAGACAGGATACACTCTATCCTCACTCCAGGAGACAGCCTTCCAGCAGGGTCACCATTCCCACTTGAGAAGCAGTGGCAGCCCTGGTCAGTGTAAGCACACTCCAGGAGAGGACGAGTCAGCACTGTCAGAAGAAGATGAGTGATCTTCTTCGCTCAGCCAAGGTCAGTGAACCACCTCCAGTCTCCCACTGGACTCCTTTGCACTCCCCTCACACCCTCAACCCTTTCTCTCCCTCAGCCACCTTGGCCTTTGCTAATGTTAGGCATTACGTTTCCCCCTCTCTCCCTCCCTCCCACAATCACCATGTTCTCCTATGCTCCTCATAGCAGCAGTGAGGAGCTGCTCACACTCCAGCTCCCACCCACGTCCCAGTACATGACACTATTTTGTCTTTTAAAAAGATTTAGATAGTTACATGAGTAAGATGGACATAAAGGGTTGTGGGCCAAATGCGAGCAATTAGGAATAGCTTAATGGTGAAAACTGGGCTGCATGGACAATTTGGGCCGAAGGGCCTGTTTCCATGCTGTAAATTTCTATGGCTCTATGACTCTATGATGTTGTGATCTGTAGCCCTTCCGGTATGTTGTCTGCTTTCTTGCATCTTTGTAGAAACTTGATGTCTGTGTCAATATGTGCCATCTTCTTGGAGATCTTCTCCACTTGGAGCCGGCAGTTTGTGTTGTCAATAGTAGCCATGATGTGGAGTAAAAAAATTCGTGTCCACATCTGTGAAATTGGGAAGAGTGTTTTTTTTTAAATTGACTTTGCTGCAGCTATCTTTTTAAAGCTTATGAAGGCCAGAAGCAAGGTCAAGTACATAGTGCAGTTTACCAACCAGGATGAAATGAGTAAAAGAGAACAGAAGGATTAGAATTTTACAGCCCTTCTTGCCAACAGGATTTTCTAGTCCCGCCAGAGCCAATAGACTTTTGAAGAGCTCACCACATTTTCCGGGTCTGCCTCCATTGCAATGGGGTTATAAAATTCCACTCAGCATCACACTGGATGTGTAATTCAGTGACAGCACAATTAGCTCGGCAATGCTGGTAGCTTTTTGGAGAACATCTGCCGGAATTTTACCACCTCACCTGCCTGAGGCTCGTAAGATTCTGCCCGAGGCCAACGAAGAATGCTGTTCTGCAAGCCTTGCCTGCCCCCATTTTGGAGTGGGCGTGCCTGTAAAATCCAGGCCATCAAGTGCCAAAGCACAGTTTTCCCCTAACGTCCTGCACCTTCAAGTTACACTGTCACCATGTGAGAGCTAATTCATTGGAACTGCTGTATGTAAGGATCAGAATTCAAGGCAATGGCATTAATTGGAAGACAGGAAAAGCCGACAAAACTATTATCCATATTTAACAGATTTACTGAATGTTGAGGTTACATTTGTCACATCTTTCCTGTTCCTGGTCTAAAAGTGGAAGGGTTTGCATTTGTATATCTCTGGACAGTGCACAAAGCCAATGAGTACTCCTTAAGTCTGATGTGACGTAGGAAACATGGCAGCCAATTTGCACAAAGCAAGATTCTACAAACAGCAACGAGATAAGAAAGTGCCATTTTTAAGTGGTTGAAGTTGATAGATAAATGTTAGCCGGACACTGGAAGACCTTCCCTGCTTTTCCTGACTGGTCCGAGGTATATAATGCCCTGATATCCACCTTCTGGAGCAGAGGAACACACAGGTTAACTTTTCACCTCAGAGATGGCACTTTAAGCAGCGATGGCACTTGTCCAGAGTCAGCCTGGATTGGGGGTTCAAGTCTTTAGATCTAAAATTGCTGTTGGTGGGATCAGGATATGAGGCCACAGTGTGTGTGTTCACTTGAAATGTCCACTGCCTTGGTTTCCGCCAGATGTTGGAATTACCCCACTTATTATGAAGCAAACAGAAATCAAAAGGTAACCTGATACCATCTATTCCATGCACTTCTGTTAGACAACAGTTTATTTATTAGAGTCACAAGTAGTCACACGGAGGAAACCAACACAGACATGGGGAGAACATGCAGCCTCCACATAGACAGTGACCCAAGCCGAGAATCGAACCCGGGTCCCTGGCACTGTGAGGCAGCAGGGCTAACCACAGGATGTGACATTAAGAGCATGGGTGCAGAACTTTACAGGCCAACTTATGGCACTAACTTGTTTGAAAACAGGCAACATTGAAAGAAAGGGCATAAGTTAACAGTACAATCAAAGCAACAGTGTCTACATTGTAATGAAGTAGTTTATTATGAATGGATAAAGATTATTTTATGTACTTTGCATGTTCTGTAATCTATCATCAATTCTGTATCCCTGTCATGATGTGTGAATTATATCATTTCAATAAAATGTTCACCAATGTAATTGGCCACTCATTTCAGTTGGCTATTCTGGAATATAAGCAGGCACACACACATCAACGTGCAATAGCTCAAACCTACCACATAGTAGCAGGAGATTCACAGCATTCAGCTCTGCAGCCTGCTCTGAACAGTACAACAGCAGTGGTCAACACAGCACCAAGTTACATCCTGCACCAAAGTGTTTGACATTCAACATTCCTGTCTGTGCCCTGAATTTTAACCCAAAGATGAGTAATTAAAGAACTAAAATTGGAATATGACATTACTCCGTGACAGAGACAAATAAGGTTGAAATAATATCAGATAATTTATATAAATAATTAACCAGAAAAGCACAGTCTATGTAATTGTGAAAGATTTCTAAGTATGAATGGGGTGAACAATTCGCTCCACCTCATAAATGCAGCTATCTTGACAACCCTGTGAAGAAGCTGGTGGCACGGTAGCACAGTGGTTAATGCTGCTGCCTCACAGAGCTAAGGATCCGGGTTTAATTCCCAGCTTGGGTTGCTGTCTGTCCCAAGTCTGCAAGTTCTCCCGCTGTCTGTGCGGGTTTCTTGCTGGTGCTCTGGTTTCCCATGGTCCAAAAGACGTGCTGGTTAGGTGCACTGGCCATGCTAAATTCTCCCTCAGTGTATCCGAACAGGTGCCGGAGTGTGGCGACTAGGGCATTTTCACATTAACTTCATTGCAGCATTAATGTAAGCCTACTTGTGATTATTAAATAAATAAACCTTATCAGAGTTCATCACTCACTCAGAAATGTCTAGAAATCAAACTGATGCAAGATAACTGCAGTTGTGCACCCCTCCAACCCATAGTTAGCATTGCCTGACACATAGTCTGGAGTTTTACCATCCCGTCCATCATGGGAATCAGAGGAGGTGAGGGGCAGATCACGGACTGTTGACCTCGGGTGGGATTTTACGGTTTCGGGTGAGCGAGGCAGTAAAATCCTTTCCATAAACTGCCTTCAGAATTACGAGGGGAGACTTGTTCCTTGAGAGATAAGAAACTGAAATGAATAGAGAATCAAAGAGATCTGAGAAGAAAGACACATAAAATACTCTTCTTCTTAGGCAATCCCTCAGGATTAAGGATGACTTGCTTCAGCTCGATGGTTCTGAGCTGGCTGATTCTGTAGATTCTATCACATGAGGGTAGATGGTGCTCGAAGTGTTGAGTGGATGGATTGATTGGTAGTTTGTGCACTACCTCCGATGGAGAGAAACAGAGTTAACGCCAGATTAATTCCCACCGCCCTCTTTCCAACGATATAAACCTTTACATTTCTACTTTTCTTCAGTTCTATAGAAGGCTCATTTAGACAGTGTTTTTCTCTCTCCACAGATGCTGCCAGACCTGCTGAGCTTATCCAGCATTTTCTGTTTTTATTCCCGGTTTCCAGCATCTGCAATATTTTGTTTTCATTTGAGTAGGTCCGAGGTTCGTTTCTCTGGAAGACGGAAGATAAGAGGAGGCTTTGTGAAGCTTTTTAAATGAATGGAGAAACTGCTTCCAATTGCTAATGAGTCAAGGGACAAAAATATACAATAGCCATTAACTGATCAAATAAAAAATTTAGGAGGACTTCATGTTTGGTGAGAATGGAACTTGCTGTTAGTGTTTGAAGCAAACAGCTCAGATTTAGGGCAGCACAGTGGTTAGCACTGCTGCCTTACAGCGCCAGGGATCTGGATTCAATTCCCGGTTGGGTGTGGGGAGTTTTTACGTTCTTCTCGGGTTCTCTCCGAGTGCTCCAGTTTAAAAATGTGCAGGTTAGGTGGATTGGCCATGTTAAATTGTCCCTTAATGTCCCAAAATATATAGGATAACAGGGTAAATATATGGGATTATGGGGCAAGCCTGCGTAAGAGTTGGTGCACACTCTATGGGCCGAATGGCCTCCTTCTACAATGTAGAGATTCCATTCTATGAGTTTATGTGTCTAATGCCTATTTGAGAGCAAAGTTGGTCCATCTGGCTGTCACACAGCAGGTCATTTGCTCTGTTGCTACTTCACTGTTCTCTAATCGCCACCAGAGGCTTTGGGCTTGACTCCTTGATGCTGTGAATCATCAGTCTTAGATGTCCTGTCTTGCTGCTAGGTCTTGCCCCCAGGTTACTGGAGTTAGGCACAACACTGTTTTGAAGTTACTATCAGATCATCTAGGATCTTATTGAATAGCGGAGCAGGCGCGAGGGGTTGAATGGCCTACTCCTGCTCATATGTTCATATGCTCTTCCCTCAGAAAGTCCTAAACCTTCAGAATTTTCTAGAAACAATGAGTAGAGTCTATGTCATTGAATATATTCGAGGCTGAGTTAGGCACGTAGCAAAGCAATGCATGAATAGGAAGAAAAGTGACATTGAGGTCACAATCAGTTCAGTCATGATCTTATTGACTGGGAAAGTTGGTTCTGTGGGCTAACTGGTCTGTTCCTACTCTTAATTCTTATGTCCTTGTGCAGAGCAGTAATCGGACCCAAAGCTTTTCATCTGTGTTGCAGAATCTGAACGAAAGTGTGACAGAATCATTGAACTGATATTTCGTACTGTTGAGGTATGAATAATGATAAACTTAATGGTTAGCCATTCTTTATCATCCACTGCTCTTTAGCTTCAGAAATAAAATGAACGTGTGCGTAAGCGGGAAATAAAGTGAACCTGAATTTGCTGAAGTTTGAAGGGAAGACCTGGAATTGGGAAGTCTTTGCCATAATGTTTGTCGAAACACTGGGAAATCCCAGTGCAATGTTGTAATCTTTGTCCTCCTGGCCTGGAGCCCCCATATCTTTTGATCTGAGCTCTGTAGGCCGCGGGGCCTTGCGCAATGTCCTCCATTGTGCCCACTTCCTGTAGAACACACAGCCTCACTAGAGAGGCAGCAGTTGCAAGCCTGGTAAAAGTAAACATTTACAGATAAAGTACCTAATGCGAATTGTGTGTGAGCACTGTCATCCTTTAAACAGCTGTGACGTGACCCAGAGAATACAGGCAATGGAACTGGCAAGCCTGAACTTACTGGGAAGCAGTGGGTTGAAGCTGTTTGGCCCACGCTGAGCTCATGGACCAGTGAATAAAACCAGGCATGAAAGGATGAAATACAGCTTGTATCCTATGCTAATAGCACAGTGGCACAGTGGTTAGCACTGCTACCTCACAGCGCCAGGGAGCCTGGTTCAAGTCCGGCCTTGGGTGACCATGTAGATTTGCAAGTTCTCCTCGCGTCTTTGTGGGTTTCCTCCGGGTGATCCGATTTCCTCCTATACTCCAAAGGTGTGCAGGTTAGGTGGGATTAGCCATGCTAAATTGGCACTAGTGTCAGGGGGATTAGCAAGGTAAATGCATGTGGTTACAGGGGTAAGGTCTGGGTGGGATTGTTGTCAGTGCAGGCTTGATGAGCCAAATGGCCTTCTTCTGCACCGTAGGAATCCTATGATTCTAAGAACTAATAATTACCAATATAAGAAGTTTAGATACAAGTACGTCTGGTATGAGTCAAGCGATGTGTTGTGCAGTTGTGTGGCACCCCGTGCTGTTTTAAGACAGGTCTTAAGCTGTATGAATGGGACAGAGGGCTGTCATGTTAATGTATCAAGCACTTGTTCATTAAAATTGTCAACTAATTCTAACTATAATCATCATATTGCATCTACTTGTGTTGCTTTAACTCCTGCTGCACTGATTTCAGTTATTTTTGATGCTGGAGGGTACACTCTTCTTCCCCCAATAAGCTTGTAGATTGAATAAGAAATATTTAATGGACCAATATGAAATATGATTTTAATTTCCACGTGGAACTTGCTAGATAACTCATGACTGACAATATCATGAATGAATTCCAGCTGGTGTCACAAGACAGCTTAACATCATAGCTCACAGGGAGGGAGAGGATACAATTTATCACGCTTCAATGTTTTGCAGACTTGGACATAAATATCTTCAGTGGCCTGTATTTAACAGGGTGGTTTGTGCAATAGAATGGACCTGAACGGGGGCC
Source organism: Carcharhinus amblyrhynchos (assembly GCF_965287045.1). Taxonomy (NCBI): domain Eukaryota; kingdom Metazoa; phylum Chordata; class Chondrichthyes; order Carcharhiniformes; family Carcharhinidae; genus Carcharhinus; species Carcharhinus amblyrhynchos. The sequence goes on from NC_137349.1 coordinate 15,851,907, forward strand.
CTTTTACCAGGAAGCTTCGCTGGAATGCATACGGCATTGCACTCAACGCCTGCAACTAAATTCCAGCAATCAATTGGAAATTGGTAACATTCAACAAGCTAAACTCATCTGTATTGGGTCTAAGAAAAGTAAGTTTTAGTTATGGACTCCTGCTCCTATCTTCTATGTTTCTATTGGGTAGAAAGCAGGATTAGACTATTGAGTTGGACGATCAGCCATGATCGTAATGAATGACAGAGCAGGCTCGAAGGGCCAATTGGCCTGCTCCTGCTACTATCTTCTATATTTCTATATTAAGGATTAAAAAGTTCCCCTGGCGTTTTTGATGGTCCACACCAGCCCCCAGCCTCTCCTTTGTCTTACAATCTTCAAATGTTTAACACCATCCTGAGATCCATTTTCATCTCACTTTTCTACCTGGTGACGTTAAACATTGCAGATCTTAGCATCCAACAAGTTTAAATATAAATTCTGTTCATTCTCATGATATGTGTCATTCATAGTCTCCGAGTTCCAACAGTCATTTGCTAGTTATCATTTCAGATCCAAATTATCAGCGTCTTGCTTCTATAATACAATGTAGGAATTTTGGGTACATAACGCCATGACTGAGATTTTCCAAACTCCTGTTCTGCTGCTGCGGTTTTGCCAGGAGTCCTTTACACACAAGTTGACAGGTGGCATGGTGGCAAAGTGAGTAGCACTGCTATCTCACAGCAGCAGGGACCCCAGTTCAATTCCTGTTTTGTGTCATTCTCTGTGTGGAGTTTGCACATTCTCCCCGTGTCTGCATGGGTTTCCTCCGGGTGCTCTTATTTCCTCCCAAAGTCTGAAAGACATGCTAGTTAGGGTGCATTGGCCATGCTAAATTCTCCCTCAGTGTACCTGAACAGGCACCGGAGTGTAGCAACTAAGGGATTTTCACAGTAACTTTGTTGCTGTGTTACTGTAAGCCTATTTGTGACACTAATAAATAAACTTTAAGTTTTGAACAAAGTTACTACTGGGCTGAGGTTACAGGGACAGAGGGGGAAAGTGTATCTTCAGTTCCCTAAATTATTATCATTTTTACTCACATTTATTCTCTTCACAACATGCACAAGAACCTATCAAAGTGAAGGTTAGAAATGTTTTAACCATTAACTGTAGGATACACATTGTACTGTAATGTTAAGGATTGATTCAGCCTCCTCAACATCTTACTGGATAAATATAATTTTAATTTTCAGGTCACTAGATAAGTCATGACTGACAACAGCATGGATGAATTCCAGCTGCTGTCACAAAGCATAATCATAGCTCACAGGAGGAAGAGGATGCAGTTTATCATGTTTGCTCCGTTTTACGGGCTAAGACCATAAATATTTTCTGCGGCCTTCATGCAATGGCGTTGTGTGATACTGAACCATGTAAGCCATGAAGATTAGTGAAACACAGCCTGAATGAGAGTACGACAGACAGGATTCTGACCTCTCTCTGCTGAGTGAAAGAGGTAAAGAGCAAACATTGGCATCAGGAGAACCAGGTCAAACTCAACTGCAGAGACCCCCATGTTTTAGAGTCATAGGGTGGGATTTTCCAGCTGTGCTCGCCCCAAAACTAGAATATCCCACCTGAGGTAAATGAACCCCACGCACCTCCCACCCCCCCCAACAATTCCTGTGGCAGGTGGGATGGGAAAATCCTCCTTATAGAATCATAGAGTATTAGAGATAAAGAGCACAGAAACAGGCTCTTTGGCCCAATTTGTCCATGCCGATCAGGTTTCCTAAATTGAAGTAGTCCCATTTGCCTGCGTTTGACCCATATCCCTCCAAACCTTTTCTATCCATGTACATGTCTGAATGTATTTTAATTGTAATTGTACCTGCGTCTGCCACCTCCTCTGCCAGCTCATTCCATCTACGCATCACCCTCTGTGTGAAAAAGTTGTCCCCCGTCCCTTTTAAATCTCTCACCGAAGACCTATGCTCTCTAGTTTTGGACTCCATAGAGTCATGGAGCCATAGGATTTTTCAGCATGGAACGAGGCCCTTCAGCCCATTGTGCTGCATTGGACCAGATCAGAAACTCCAAGGTATACTATGAAGTTAACCCAGACCCCAACTTTTTTTGATTTTGGCATTAGGGCAAACATAAGATATCGTACTCGAGGTATGGTTCAATTGACCCACTAGGAAGCTTTTATTAAAACAAACTTTATTTAACAGCAGTTAAAATATAGCAAGAAGAACTCGCACAACTTCTACCAATTGAAATAGTTAAAAATGACAAAATAAATTTAGTTATCCCTATAGTTCCAATATAAGGAATATCCCCACAGATACAAATCCCTCTTCAGAATAAGTTAGCACAAACAAAATGCATTGGCTCATGTGGATGCTAGATTACCAACATTTTGACCCCTCTGTACTGCTTCAGAAAGACATCTGTCTTCTGACTCCCATACAGCAGCCTCCAGGGAATGGGACTGATTTCCTGGCAGATTCCAGTCTCCAAATCCAGAGAGAAAATAAAAGGCACTTGTCTCTAAGAATTTCAAGCAGCAACTGACTTGATTTATCTGTGTAACTCTAGTCCCATTCTGTCACATGACTTTTTTCCTGTCAATCAACCTAATAAAGCCCTACTCTGGAAAAACCCCAGGGAAAATCATAAAATAACAGAACAGCACTGGCCCAGGTTAAAATAAGCACATTAGCAATTAAGATCAATTGTGATGCTGCAGTAATAACATGCAGGCTGCCTGTTACAAAGTAGCTCCAATAATAGAACTGACTGGTAAAAAAAATCCTGCACAAGAAACATGACACAAATACATTTCTTGAAGACACAGTATTATCACAACTGTGATACCTAAACTTGGGTGAGGTACCAAAAGACTTCCCATGTTAGATCAGATCTTATTTGGAATATGTATGTTCTATATGAATTGCCTGTAAGGCAGCTATCCAGTATCCAAAGATATGTAGATTAGGTGGATTAGCCACGGAAAATGCATGGGGTTACAGGGAAAGGGCAGCATGGTGTCACAGTGCTTAGCACTACTGTCCCACAACCCTGGGGACCTGGGTTCAATTCCCAGCTTAGGTCACTGTATGTGCGGAATCTGCACGTTCTCCTCATGTCGGCATGGGTTTCCTCCTGGTTCTCCGGTCTTCTCCCACAGTCCAAAAGACGTGCTGGTTTGGTGCATTGGCCATGCTAAATTCTCCCTCAGTGTAACCCGAACATGTGCCAGAGTGCGGTGACTAGGGGATTTTCACAGTAACTTCATTGCGGTGTTAATGCCTATGTGTGACACTAATAAATAAACTTAAAAACTTAACTTCAACTTCAACTTAAACTAAAAAAACTGGAAAGGGTGGAGGGGAAGGACTGGTTGGAATGCTGTTTTGGTACAGTTGGTACAGACTAGTTGGACCAGATGATCTCTCCCTGCACTGCAAGGATTCTATAGATTCTATGGTACCCCAAAAACATAATCAACAAAGGCAGTTTCTATGGTGGTTCTTGGTCATAAAGTCAGGAGGTCCCAGACTTTATTCCCTGTCCATAGTGAGTAAGAAAATGTTGACTAGGAATGCAAAAGATCTGCCTTCATTTGTCACTTGTGAGGGAGAGGAATCAGTCAGGATTTCTGTTCATCGTTGCTGTCTAATAGGCTCTTTTGAAACTTGTACCTGGTTGGGTGTCAGATGACAACAGAAGTGGCCTTGGCTGTGATGGCACCCACAGTCAAACAGCCATAATATTCACAGGAAAAGAATTGTAGCACAGGTCATATTGTTGTCTGAACTTGCAGAACTGGGAGAATACGTGCCTTCAAGAGAATATCAATCAGTCAGAATTTTGTGTTGAGAAATCTGGCAGAGGACATAACTTTGTAACTCGTTAAAAAAAATTAAAGTTTAAAAACCGCTTCACTTTCCAGACGTTTGCCTCTCACCAAAATATGTGGCGTGCACATTTTTGACACTGTGGCTTCAATGTGGAGGATTTTCCAGAAATCCTGTCTAATATGTGGGACGAATTTGAACCTGGGCTGCTTTGGCACCTTGTAGGAACATTAAAGGAACCCACAACTGAGTCAGAATGAAGAGACACCGAGGCATGTGGGGGTGACTAAAATGATAGAGCATAAAACATTAAATAGGATTCAACTGTTGCCATATTTTTGGCACACTGACCATATTTAAACCATGTTGTGATAATAAACACAGTCTTGTATTCGCCCTGTCATATTTTGGATTCAGTTTTTGGTTCTACTAACTCCTCGGAGAATAATCAACCTGAACTCCTGCCAATAGATTTTTTTTAAAAATGGCTTTACTTCTAATTATTCAATCCTGTCATTTCATCCCATCACCTAACTAAACTAAAATTTGCGTGGTAACAGAAAATGTCAATGTTGACGTAATTTGGCCGCGCTACAGTTTGTACTTTCAGAGTGGCCCTTTTGACTGTGTAAATGGTAAGATCCAGTAATCTAAACAGACAGGCTCTGAGAAGAGATAGTTTGGTGTAAACAGCACCTAAATATCTGGATTTAAATTAACTCATGCTCTTCTGGGTATGTGCTGTTTATACTCCAAATCACAATCAAACAACGCAGACTTATATCTCTTTAAATGCAGGGTAAACCAGTCACCTCCCAGTGCCAACACAAAATGGGAACAGTCAAAAGTACATAGATGTGGAACTAGCTAATGTAAATAGCCTGACTGATTGGAAATCTTACCCACCGTGGAGAACAGAGATTCAATCGGACAATGTACCTTCTGTCGATAGACTATACTGTTCCAGAATTAATCATCAATTTGAGGAGAGGCCTGTTTAACCCCAAATAATGGCTTGATTTAAGTTTATTTGATTTGATTTATTATTGTTACATGTATTGGGATACAGTGAAAAGTATTGTTTCTTGCATGCTACACAGACCAAAATATACCATTCATAGAGTACAAAGGGGAGAAGGCAAGGAGAGGGTGCAGAATATAGTGTTACAGTCACAGATAGGGTAAAGAGAAAGATCTCAGCTTAATATATAATAATAGGTCCAATCAAGAGTCTGAATGCAGCAGGGAAGAAGCTGTTCTTGGGTTGGCTGCCTTTAGGGAGGAGTGTGTGTGTGTGTGTGTGTGTGGTGTGGCTGGATTGAAAGACTGAAGGAGAGAGTTTGTGGGATATAGGTTGGGTGGAATCCTCCAGCCATTCACATCAGTGGGATTTTCTGGTCCCGCTGCAGTGAATGGAGATTTGGCTGGGTGCCAAATTCTCCATCCCCGCTCACAGCAGCAGCGGGGCCTGAACGGCTGGTAAGATCGCACCCAATGTATCTGCTTTACTCCCAGCCTCAGGTTTCTTGCTCACTCCTACTGCCCCGCACCAATATACAGACACATACACGCGCACACGCAAACACATACACACACACACATGCACACACATGTGCACATACACGCGCGCATACACACTCGCACACACAAAAGCGTGTGTGCACACACATGCACACGCACACATGCACACACATATGTGCAAGCACACACACACGCATACCACACACGCACACACACATGCACACAGATGCACACGCACACACACATTCACACACACGCATACACACATACACACACATTACTCACGCCACACACACATACACACACGTACACACATACACGGATGCACACATACACCACACGCACGCACACACACCACACATGAACACACACACGTGCACATACACATGCATACCCACACACCCCCACACACACATGCACACACACACACATACATACACACACATACACACATGTACACACATACACGGATGCACACATACACCACACGCACGCACACACACCACACATGAACACACACACATGCACATACACATGCATACACACACACACACACACACACACACACACACACAATCGCAGTGGGTGAGGGTGAGTGAATGAGAAAATGGGACTGAGCCACAAGCACACACACACACCCTGGTCATTTTTATTAGTTATTTTTCTTTAACTTAATTGATTGCTATGACGATGCCTGACCTTTGCTCAGCAATTATTTATTTTCTGGACGCCACAACTTTTGTTTCAAATTCAGTTCAGTATTGTGCCAAAGCTCCTCTTTCTAAAATTTACTCATCGGCCCCTGAGCAGCGTCAGATCAGCCATGATCTTATTGAATGGCGGGGCAGGCTCGAAGGGCTAGATGGCCTACTCCTGCTCCTATTTCTTATGTTCTTATGTTATGTTCTTATTGAGTGAGAAAAAGAGAAGGTGTGCTCACCCCCATTCCTCCCCCTCAGGGCAAAAGGGTTAGACAAAGCTGTTTTAGAGTGAGTGCAGCAAAGCATAGCCCCATGCACAGATGGAGGCAGCAAGTCTTCTACAGGCTAAGCGGCTTGCCAGGTGGCTGAGCAACCACCCACTCCTGTTACTTATTCATGTGTGGCAATGCAGGCGCACACACAGTCACCCATAGCAGACCAGGAGGAGTCACCTTCACTACATCCTGCAAAATGCCACTCATTCACTGGGCAGCTGAGTGTGCAAAAGAAGAGGTAACCTAAAATATGCAAATTCTCAGCAAAAGAAAGTTAAGCTAAAGTTTATTTATTAGTCACAAGTAAAGCTTACATTAACACTGCAATGAAGTTACTGTGAAATTCCCCTAGTCACCACAATCCAGCGCCTATTCGGGTCAATGCACTTAATCAGCACATCTTTCAAACTGTGGGAGGAGACCAGAGCACCCAGAGAAAGCCCACACAGACATGGGGAGAACGTTTAAACTCCACACAGACAGTGACCCAAGCATGAGAATTGAACCTTGGTTCTTGGCCCTGTGAGGCAGCAGTGCTAACCACTGTGCCACTGTCCCACCCCATGAAAAGCAATATGTAAAGCAACAACTGTATGATTTATAATGGGAAGCAGTCCATCACGCAAACCAGCCTTCCAACCATTGACTCTGCCGACACTTCCCGCTGCCTCGGCAAAGCAGCCAGCCTAATTAAGGACACCACGTATCCCAGGCATTCTCTCTTCCACCTTCTTCCTTCAGCAAAAAGACACATAAGTCTGAGGTCACATACTAACTGACTCAAGAACAGCTTCTTCCCTGCTGCTTTTGAATGGACTTACCTTGCATTAAGCTGACCTTTCTCTACACCCTAGCAATGACTGTAACACTACATCCTGCACTCTCTCGTTTCCTTCTCTATGAACATCTGCGTAGCGCACAAGAAACAATACTTTTCACTGTATGTTAATACATGTGACAATAATAAATCAAATCAAATAAAGCAAGAAATTGGGTCACCTTAGCTGGTTAGGCTTTCTTGGAAGCTTCGACCTTCACCTTTCCGATGCATGCCCTGGGCAACTTCTCCTCCCTCTGCCAAGCATCAAAAAATGGGCACTTCCAAATTTCAAAGCTATAACATTCAATTCAGTATTTGGAGAACTGGGCATGATGTAAGCCGTCTTCTGCCTGTGGAGGTTGCTGTGATATATATATTACATGCTATATATTGGTCTTCCGACAGTTGCCACATGGGGAAGGCGAAAGCCTAGTGGTATTATCGCTAGACTATTAATCTCAGAAACTAATGTTCTGGGGACCTGGGTTCGAATCCCACCACAGCAACGGGTGGAGTTTAAAAATTCAATAAAAAATATCTGGAATTAAGAATCTACTGATGACCATGAAACTGTTGTTGATTGTTGGAAAAGCCCATCTGGTTCACTAATATCCTTTAAGGAAGGAAATCTGCCATCCTTACCTGGTCTGGCCTACATGTGACTCCAGAGCCACAGCAATGTGGTTGACTCTCAACTGCCTTCCGAGGGCAACTAGATGTAGACAATAAATGCTGGTCAGCCAGCCGTGCCCATGTCCCGCAATGAATTAAAAAATCCTATATTCAAAACGATATCACACAGCATGCCGAATCCCGCTAACACTTTGACAACTTTTTCTGGCTACATTGCAAGCCCCTCCTTCTCCTTGTATTACTCCAATTGTTGTAAGAAGTCTCACAACACCAGGTTAAAGTCCAGCAGGTTTATTTGCTATCTCAAGTTTTCGGAGTGTTGCTCCTTCATCAGAGGACTCACCTGATGAACGAGCGGCACTCTGAAAGCTCGTGATACCAAATAAACCTACTGGACTTTAACCTGGTATCGTGAGAATTCTTACTGTGCCTACCCCAGTCCAACACCAGCATCTCCACATCATGTCTACTCCAATTATTGTCTCTTTAGCACCCCCGGATGTCTGATTAGTGCCTCTCATTTACATGGGTGCTTTGGTTTCATCCCAGGGTTTGGAGTTGTGTGGATGTAGCAAATAACAAGGATGAATGAGCAATAGATACCTTCTCCATCAAACAGTTATGGCACTCAAGTCCGTACTTAGGGCTTAGAATGAAAGCACTTACTCATAGACACCCCAAGCAAAATTTCCACTGAAATGGATTATTTCCTGGCAGTCCTGCCATAGTTTATGCTTGAAAAAAAATCATAGAATCATTGAATTTACAGTGCAGATGAGGCCATTTGACCCATCGAGCCTGCACTGATAACATTCTCACCCAGGTGCCATTCTTGTAACCAAACATATTTACCCATCTAAACCCCCTGATAGTAACGGGCAATTTATCATGGCCAATCAACCTAGCCAACACATTTTTGGACTGTGGGAGGAAACTGGAGACACTTGGAGGAAACCCATGCAGACACCGGGAGAATGTGCGAACTCCACACAGTTGCCCGAGGCCGGAGTTGAACCCAGATCCCTGGCGCTGTGAGGCAGCAGTGCTAACCAATGTGCCACCACACTGCCCCAAATGATAGGCCTCGCTGCCTAGGTATGCTATAAGGTTATTGATGAGATTTAAAATATGTTTTGGGATTTTAAGAAGTGGTCACATGTTTGATTATTCAACCCATTGTTTGGTTACTTTCTGAACCAAAACCTGGAAAAGTCAAGGGGGACCTCGGTTTAATGTTTTATAAGAACATAAGAACATAAGAAATAGGAGCAGGAGTAGGCCATCTAGCCCTTCGAGCCTGCCCCGCCATTCAATAAGATCATGGCTGATCTGTCGTGGCTCAGTTCCACTTTCCCGCCCTCTCCCCATAACCCTTAATCCCTTCTCTTATCAAAAACCCATCAACCCGCTTCTTAAAAATATTTAGCGAGGCAGCCTCCACCACTTCAACGGGCAGAGAATTCCAGAGATTCACCACCCTTTGAGTGAAGAAGTTCCTCCTCAACTCCGTTCTAAACCGCCTCCCCTTTATCTTGAGGCTGTGCCCCCTAGTCCTACTGTCTTTTTTGAGCGGGAAGAGTCTCTCCACCTCTATCCTATCCATCCCATTCATCATCTTATACGTCTCAATGAGATCTCCCCTCATTCTTCTAAACTCTAACGAGTACAAGCCTAGTTTATTCAGCCTCTCCTCATAGCTCAATCCCCTCAACTCCGGTATCAGCCTAGTAAACCTCCTCTGCACTCCCTCCAGGGCCAAAATATCCTTGCGCAGGTGCGGCGCCCAAAACTGCACACAGTACTCCAGCTGCGGCCTCACCAATGCCCTATACAGCTGCAGCAAGACCTCCCTACTTTTATATTCAATCCCCCTCGCTATGAAGGCCAGCATCCCATTCGCCTTCCTGACCACCTGCTGCACCTGCAAGCTGGGTTTTTGCGATTCATGCACAAGGACCCCGAGGTCCCTCTGCACCGTCGCCTGAAGAATAAAAAGCTCCCCCGATGTTGATGTATTCACAATCTGCAACATGGTCTGAATTCATAAACTTCTAACTGAGAAGTTGAGGATACTAGCACACACCCGCAGTAACACTCACCAGTTATAAACTCATAAGAACTAGGAGCAGGAGAAGGCCATCTGAGCCTTCGAGCCTGCTTCACCATTCAATAAGATCATGGCTGACCTTTTTGTGGACTTAGCTCCACTTACCCACCCATTCACCATAACCCTTAATTCCTTCACTGTTCAAAAATTTATCTATCCTTGCCTTAAAAACATTCAATGAGGGAGCCTCAACTGCTTCAGGGGGGCAGGGAATTCCACAGATTCACAACCCTTGGTTTGAAGAGGTTCCTCCTCAACTCAGTCCTAAATCTGTCCCCCCTCATTTTGAGGCTATGCCCCCTAGTTCTAATTTCACCTGCCAATGGAAACAGCTTCCCTGCGTCTATCTTATCTATTCCCTGCATAATCTTATATGTTTTTATAAGATCTCCCCTCATTCTTCTGAATTCCAATGAGTATAGCCCCAGTCTATCAGTCTCTCCTCATAACCCAACCAACCCTCTCAACTCCGAAATCAACCTAGTGAATCTCCTCTGCACCCCCTCCAGTGCCAGTGTATCCTTTCTCAAGTAGGGAGACCAAAACTGTACAGTTATGTCCAATATAGTATAGTTATACTCATGCTTTGCAATGACCTCCATTTACAACTAGTAAGCATGTGTTAACATTGCAAATATAAATGTGGAGTGTGGCGACCTTACACTCTTTAGTTCTGCAGCCTATTCTATTAACACCCATTAATGACCCACACAGGCAAATATTAAAAGTTGTACTTTGTATTAATGGTCTATTTGTAAAAGGTGAGAAGAAAACGATTTGCCAACTTAATTCAATTGCACGCACTGTTATGGCTGAGATGTTTTATGCAGCGTCTGCCTGTCAGCTACTTAACTGTTGGATCTGATTTCATAACCAAAAAAAAAGTTCTGCATTTTATGGGGGACTCAATTTGAAAGCAAACGGTTTAAGAGCAATTTACCATTCTAATTAAAAACAGTGGAGACAGACCCACTCCTAGTAAGAACAGAAAATGCTGGAAAATCTCAGCAGGTCTGACAGCACCTGTGGGGAGAGAATAGAGCCAACATTTCGATGGCCCCTCGTCAGAGCTGAGAGCAAAGAGAATCAGCAGAGATTTATACTATGAGGGGTGGGGGAGCTGGTGGAATGGGACAAAAGGAGTGTAAATGAGGATGCAGAAGGCTGGGAAGGTGCTAAAAAGTGTCCATTAAGTGATTAAGAATGCATGAATGACAGAACAGATATACAGATTGTTAAAGAATTGCCTGAGGAATGTGACAGTTGTCTGGAAACTCTGTGTGTGTGTGTGTGTGTGTGTGTGTGTGTGTGTGTGTGTGTGTGTGTGTGTGTGTGTGTGTGTGTGTGTGTGTGTGTGTGTGTGTGTGTGTGTGTGTGTGTGTGTGTGGAAGGTTTTGGGAGTAGGGGTGTGATGGCAAGAAGGAGAGCTGGAATGGAAAGTGGAAGGATGGAGGTGAAAAAAAAATGATGAAATGCATGAATATAATGAAAGAAAATTAAATAAAATATTTGGGAATGGGATGGAGGTGGAGGGAAGAGTTTATTTCTGAAGTTGTTGAACTCAATGTTCAGTCCAGAGGCTGAAAGATGCCCAATCGGAAGATGGGGTGCTGTTCCTCCAGTTTGTGTTGGGGTTAGCTGGAACATTGCAAAAGACCAAGAACGGGCGTGTGGGTAGGACAGCAAGGTGGGTGTGTTAAAGTGGCAAGCGACAGGAAGGTCAAGGTCCTGTTAGTGGATGGACCGAAGGTGTTCAGCAAAGCGATCACCCAGTCTACGTTTGGTCTCTCCGACATGGAGGGAAGAGGGGATGAGAGCAGTGCCCCGGGGGGATGGACTGGACGTGGTTGAGAGCTCTGTCAAACACAATGGGTGGAAAACCACGATTGAGGAAGAAGGAAGATATATTGGCAGCGCTACTTTGGAAAGTGGCATCATCAGAACAGATGCGATGGAGCTGAAGGAACTGAGAATGGGATGGAGTCTTTGAAGGAAATGGGGTGTGAAGAGCTGTAGTCAAGGTTGTTGTGGGAGTTGGTGGGCTTGTAATGAATACTAGTGGACAGTTCATCACCAGAAATGGAGACAGTGAGGTCAAGGAAGGGAAGAGAGGTATCAGAGATGGACCATGTGAAGGTAATAGAGGGGTGAAAATTGGAAGCAAAGTTGACACATTTTTCCAGGTCCAGATGAGAACATGTAGTGGCATCGAAATAGCTATGATGTGGATATGCCAGCGTTGGACTGGGGTAAACACAGTAAAAAGTCTGACAACACCAGGTTTAAGTCCAACCGATTTATTTGATAGTAAACTCACTAGCTTTCGACGTTACCCCCTTTGTCAGGTGAATGGAGAGTTCTGGCCTCAGACAGAGCATATAAAGCACAAACAGGTTAGGTGTAAAGATTCGCATTCTAATCAGTAATCTGTAAACTGTCTGTGCTTTATATGCTCTGTCTGAGGCCAGAACTCTCCATTCACCTGACGAAGGGGGTAACCTCGAAAGCTAGTGAGTTTACTATCAAATAAATCGGTTGGACTTAAACCTGGTGTTGTCAGACTTTTTACTATCGAAATAGTTGCCAACGTACTGATACAGGAATTGTGGAGTAGGACTGAAAAAGGGAATGCTCCCATATAACCCTTAAAGAGACAAGCATAACTGAGACCCTGCCGCAATGGGCAGCACGGTTTTGGTTGAATGGGTTGGAGGTGACTAATGACGGTTCCTTGCTACCCACTGGGGCCTAGGCTTTTCTTTCCTGGGGCTTTGGGATAACAACATGGCAGAAGGATAGAGGCTTCGGTGAAACTCTGGATGGATCAAGGATGTTGCTGATTGATCCTGTCATAGCTTTGGTCTTTGCAAGCTCCATGGATGGTTATATTATCCTGCAGTTTATCATTCATTCAATAGTTATATTATCATTCAATTATATTATATTGTATCATTCAATTATATTATCATTTATTATCATTCAATGGTTATATTATCCTGCAGTTTATCATTCATTCTGAACTTTGTTCCCTTGAGATTATCATCTTGATTTTGTTAAGTTGTCTTTTACCCTAACAAGGATATAAGTTAAAGCTAAAGTTAAATATATAAAGTTAAAGTTTATTTATTAGAGTCACAAGTATACATATTAACACCGTAATGAAGTTACTGAGAAAATCCCCTAGTCGCCACACTCCGGTGCCTATTCAGACACGCTGAGGGATAATTTAGCATGGCCAATGCACCTAACCAGCACTTCTTTGGATTGGGACAGGAAACTGCAGCAAACCCACGCAAACACTGGGAGAATGTGCAGACTCAGCACAGAGAGTGACCCATGCTGGGAATCGAACCTGGTCCCTGGCGCTGTAAAGCAGTAAGAAGTCTGACAACACCAGGTTTAAGTCCAACCGATTTATTTGATAGTAAGCTCACAAGCTTTCGAGGTTAACCTCTTTGTCAGGTGAATGGAGAACTCTCCACTCACATGACGAAGAGGTTAACCTCGAAAGCTTGAATGGAGAACTCTCCATTCATCTGAAGAAGGGGGTAACCTCGAAAGCTTGTGAGTTTCCTATCAAATAAATCAGTTGGACTTAAACCTGGTGTTGTCAGACTTCTTACTGTGTTTACCCCAGTCCAACGCCGGCATCTCCACATCATGGCTGTAAAGCAGCACAGAGGCAGTTGCTGCCTGTTAGCCTGTAATATTGCGAAAATCAGAATTGTTTAGTTTTTTTTGATGGTATTCATTCACTGGCTCTGGCGATGGAACGAGAAAGGCTGTAGTTTAATTGTTTGTGAAGCTTTTTCTGTCCATTATGGATATTGGTTGTCCGACATGAGAGTTGTGCAGTATTTACTCAGTTTGATTTCTTTAATGAGCTATAATCCTTGCATTTACACTGAGGGAGTACAAATAATTGAAATAGTTCAATGCATAAATGAAATGTATACCATGTCATTGAAGCAGGAAGGGGAAGATCCCAGTTTGAACTTCTGTTTTATACCTGCCTGCTGATCCTGGCAAGTGTGGCAGTGCAAGTGGTCCCTGGCATCCCCATTAAGGCAAGGACCAAAGCATGTTGGAGGTATGGGGCAGCAGAGTGAAGATAGATTAGAACTGATTGCAGAAAGCATCATGTTTATATCTGAGGATGGCCAATTACACGAGGTACTGGGACAATGTCCCACCATGAGTCATATCACCTCAAGGGCAGGTGTAAGAGAGGAGATGGAGATGGTACAATCCAAACAAAAAAGCCCTTAAGGTAATTTCTAACAAAGAAAATAACAATCTTTTAAGCTACTTATTTTAATCCATGCAGAAAAACAGAAATGCTGTGACTCACAACTGCAACAAAGGGTGAGCTGAGAGTGGAATAATGTCAGCTGTGAAAATTTCATTCTGATAGAGCGATGTCTGAATCATTTTGAATACTAATCCCATTCCATTGCCTGGCAACTGCACAGACTTTGCAATGAATGAATAAATGTATGAATGAGTATGTTGTTTTTAGTAGTAAGGCTATTTTGGAAGTGACAATGTATCATGCCACGCATACCAGCTAAATATATAGATATCAATGATTTGTCAATTATATTAATGCACGTCTACCTCAATATGCCAAATCGTTTATAGACAGAGCCTTTGAATTGTTCTTGAAGATTTGATCATCTATGTCTGTTTTTGAGATCACATTACAGAAACATTAGAGGTATTGTTATGCCTAGCGATGTCAGTTATATGTAAATTGTATAAATGGATGGCACAGTGGTTAGCACTGCTGCCTCACAGCGCCAGGGACCTGGGTTCAATTCCTGGCTTCGGTCACTGTCTGTGTGGAGTTTACACATGCTCCACATGTCTGTGTGGGCTTCCTCTGGGTGTTCTGGTTTCCTCCCACACCCAGTCCAGTAATGTATAGGTTAGGTGATTTGAGCATGCTAGATTGTCCCTTAGTGTTCTAAGACATGTGGGTTCGGTGCATTAGCCATGGTAAATGCACGAGGTTACAGGGATAGGGTGTGTGTTTGGGCCTGAGTAAGATACTCTTTTGGAAAGTTGGTGCAGACTCGATGGGCTGAAAGGCCTTTTTCTGCACTATAGGCATTCCATGGATCTATCTGTTGAAAGCTTTTTTTTGCAGCACCCCTTTAAGGAGTGGGTCTTTAGTTAGTCAGCTAGTTTTGTTCATTTGGTACTCAATAGATTGCAGAGTGGAATTGGGAAGAGGACAGTGGTCGGGGGAACTCCTTGTTAATCTGTTCCTTGGTCTTGCAAAGTGCAGTAAGAAGTCTCACAACACCAGGTTAAAGTCCAACAGGTTTATTTGTCTTCAGGTAAGCATTGTCCAAGGTGGCCTTTACGACACATGACATCACAGAGTCACCGAGCAGAGACTGATAGCCAAGTTCCACACACGTGGGGACAGCATCAACCGGGACTTGCCTGAACTTGCAAAATCTCACTAACTGTCCTGTCTGGAGACAATACACATCTCATTAACCTGTGCTTAATGCTCTCCACTCACATTGTCTGTACCTGTAAGAATTGATTAGCTGTAAAGACTCGCATTCCAATCATTATTTTGTAAATTGAGTTTTGTATATGCCCTGTTTGAGAATAGAACTTCCACTCACCTGACGAAGGGGCAACAAGCGCTCCAAAAGCTAATGGCTTTTGCCACCAAGTAAACCTATTGGACTTTAACCTGGTGTTTGTGAGACTTCTAACTGCGTTTACCCCTGTCCAATGCCGGCATCTCCACATTTTGCAAAATGGCCATTAACAGGTCTATGAAATGGGTGGTTGATGGGGGTCATTCAACCTAACTGTCTGCATCTCCTCCACAGCAATGTTCACACCTGAAGAGTGAGCATGCAGTGACCATCCATATACTTGAGGGCTTCCATAGCTGGCCCTAACAGGGGCTGGAGTGCATCATCAATCCAGAGAACATTCCTCTGATTTGATAAGTTTATGGGTGGCACGGTAGCATAGTGGTTAGCATTGCTGCCTCACAGCATCAGGGACCCGAGTTCAGTTCCTGGCTTGGATCACTATCTGTGCAGAGTCTGTACGGGTCCCTCCGGTTGGTCCGGTTTCCTCCCACAGTCCGAAAGAAATGCTGGTTAAATGGATTGGCCACGCTAATTTCTCCCTTCCTGTACCCAAACAGGCGCTGGAGTATGGTGACTAGGGGATTTTCTCGGTAACTTCATTGTAGTGTTAATGTAAGCCTACTTGTGACAATAATAAATAAACTTTAAAAAGTTTCTATTAAGGTTTTGCTTTATGTACAGTGCCCCTTTAAGAGGTAATTATTAGCTAATTAGACTATTTGTTTATTTGATTTCATTCAAAGGAGTATAAAAAGACATTTACCTGGTGCTGAATGGGGTGGGGGAGACTTTCATGTTAATTTGCTCCTAGGCTTGGCCAATAACAGGCCCAGGCAGTGGGGTCATTTGTCCTAATTGTCTGCTGGGGTGTCCTTGACCAGGGAATGTGTGGTGTCTGTCAGTGCACTTGAGGTTCTTTATGGCCATGGGGAACTGCAGAGTGCACCACCAGGCCTGCAAACAATATTTATATCAAAATTGCTAAGTTTGCTTTGTTATTGATTTTTGTAATAGTGCTCCTTTACGGAGCTGTCCACTAAGTAATTTGTTAATTAGTTTATTTGCTTAATTGGCACACTGAGCTGGTATAAAGAGACACCCTAGGGCCACTGGGTGAGTGGTAGATTTTGGGAATGCTTCACCCTGTAAATAAATCCAGCAAGTTAAAGATTATCTTATTGTTTCTTAGTTCACCAACTGGCTGTCAGAGGAAGTAAGCAAGA
Organism: Carcharhinus amblyrhynchos; assembly: GCF_965287045.1. Lineage (NCBI taxonomy): Eukaryota > Metazoa > Chordata > Chondrichthyes > Carcharhiniformes > Carcharhinidae > Carcharhinus > Carcharhinus amblyrhynchos. The sequence continues at coordinate 15,868,650 of NC_137349.1, forward strand.
CAGCAGGGAACAGTGAGGATGGAAGTTAAAATTTTTAAAAAATTAGGAGCCAGACTTCTGTCTGTCTGCAAAGAGTCCACCCATTTTTAACAGAGGTGGGTTTTGGGTTAGGTAATTAACTAGCTCTCTCTTCAGGAAGACAAAATTGTGCTGAAGTGGCAGCTACCTTGAGAGCAGTATTCCATATCAAATATTTTTGTATGATGGACAATAAAGGGCTGTGAATTTCACCAAGAAATAATTTGTAGTGTCTTGGATATGGGGCCAGAGATTGTTTTGGAATAATTCAATGGTGCGAGAGTAGATATGTGTTCATGTACTGGAAACGTGGGCCATTAAGTCTATGTTGATGGGGTGATTGGGTCACCAATCTAGAAGCATGTGAAATTGTGGGCATAGTCATTGGGTGTGTAACCTGAAGTTATTGTACACTTGGGCAATATTTTGGTCAACTGGCATGTGTGAGAATTGGAAATATTTGCTGAAAATCAAGCAGACAATTTAGCCCATTAACAGGGTGAATTGAATACACTTTGCATAGCCATCTGCTCTTCTGATTGGTGGGTGGGTGGGTTGATTGACCAGGCGGGGTTTATGTTTTAGCTTCAATCTGAATCCAGAATGAGATGGAGTGTCAGCACTGAGATACAATTAACAATTGTGTCTGGGGCCAGAGGTCTGTGAGTGACTGTGCTGCATAGACACTTGTAGCATCATTTTAGAAGAATAGAATTCCTAGAATTTTAGCTCTGATATTTAATTTTTCATGCTCTGCAGTGACTGTCTCCCTGAGGAAGCACATTAGAAATGTCAGGTGGAACCCTCCTTTTCTCAGTGTCTGCCCTCCTGCCCACTCTTCACCCTCCTCCTACCTGCTCCTCATGCCTTCTCCTGCCCACCTCTTGTGCTCCTCATGCCCCCTCTTCCCACTCTCCTCCCATCCTCTTCCCACTCTCCCTGGCAGTGCTCAGCCTTTCACGAAGCTGTCAGGGTGGATGGCTGCTGCTTGATCAGCCAGTGTGCGGTTGAACTCAGGGCTAACTGTGCTGGGAGTATGTTTCGTGTCCATTTCCAGGCTGAGCACATGTGCCTGATGGGCAAACAGTTCAGGCCATTGGACCGACTTGCTTGCTTGTTTGAGGCCCCTTTGAAAAGTTGTGCTGTCTGGAAGCCTGGAGCAGATTGGCTGCATTCAGAGAAAATGACCCTGGCCAGCCAAATACTTGCATGAATATGGAGCCAGAAATCCAAGTCTGCTGTTCCACTGCAGAATGAAAGACCACTATCATTCCCCATCTCATAGTCATATAGACCAAAGGTGCTGGAAGCCATGTAGGTGCCTGCATACTCCATGCAATGCATATTGTGAGTAGGTGGCATTGTGGCACAGTGGTTTGCTCTACTGCCTCACAGTGCCAGGGACCTGGATTCGATTCCTGGTTTGGATTGCTATCTGTGTGGCGTTTGCATGTACTCCCTGTGTCTGTGTGGATTTCCTCCCCACAGTCCAAAGATGCGTGCGTTAGGTGCATTGGCCATGCTAAATTGCCCCTTGGTGACCCAGGATGCATAGGTTAGAGGGATTAGTGGGATAAATATATGGGATTATGGGGATGGGGATGGGGATGGGGATGGGGATGGGGTCTGGGAGTGATTATTGTTGTTGGTGCAGAGTCAATGGACTGAATGGCCTCCTTCTGCAATGTAGGGATTCTACGTATCAAGAGAATTAAAGTGGTACTGAGACACCTCAGAAGAAAAATTGAATTCCATTGCACTTTTTGTAAATGTTTAATATGAAATGTGGTGTTCAAATCTTATGAATAAAGTATATTTCTGAGAAATGAAATGGAATCATAGAATGGCTACAGCTCAGGATGAGGCTATTTGACCTGTTATATTGAAACTAGCCGACAGCAGGAGCAACTCCATCCCAATCTCTCAATCTTTTCCCCAGAGCACTGCATACATTGCCCCTTCCCAATCGGCATTTCCTTCTTCTGATTGCCTGTCCTTCTGTGATCATGTCCCTTCCTCTTCAAGTCACCTTACTCTCACAGGCCAGCACCAAGCCCATTTTTCCATAGCCCTCTACTTCTAATTCTGGCTCTTCCCACCAGTGGAATCTTGCAGTCCTGCTGATGGTTACCTCTCCCCCACCCACCCTACGTGGGAGGGAACTGGAGCACCCAGAGGAAACCCGCACAGACACAGGGAGAATGTGCAAACTCCACACAGACAGTGACCCAAAGTCGGAATTGAGCCCAGGTCCCTGGCACTGTGAGGCAGCAGTGTTAACCACTGTGTCACCATGCCATATCTTCTCTTTGCTGTTTAGATTTTACAAAGTAAAGATATACCCACCTTATCTGGAAGTGAGCACTCACGGATAGTATCTGAAAAAATAGGAAATACTTGCAGACAGATGCCTGTGGTAACCCTCAGGAGGTCCATAGGAAATGACTGAATGATCTTTCTGTGGGGCTCGTTGATTATGAGTTCCCCTGGTAACAGGCAGTGGTCTGTCCAGTTGGAACTTATTACCTGAGCCTTTTATAAGGCAGGCCCAGGACTGGGCCTGCTGACCTGTAGACTTAGCCAGGGATTAGAATGTGTACACCACAGTAGTAGTATTACTTTGCACTCTGTAAAAAGCAATGTTCCTTTCCAGGCAGGCTTCTTGAGTCATTCCAATGCAATTTTGTTTTAACCTTGTGAAACCTGGGCCTCGAGCCCACTACATAGGCCAACAGTGATATTTTCACCTTGTTCTTACTTTGAACTTCTATGAATCTCTTTATTTTACAGCACATGTCAGATCTTCTGTCACTGCATTAAAACTTTAGACTCTGGAATGTGATCAGTATAAATAGTTCTGCAGTGTTTATACCTGAGCATGTACTAAGAGTTAGTGAAAATTCACAACAAATGCAAAATTTACAGCTGCCATGTAAACAAAGGTTTTTATTCCATGATAAACAAGGGTCCAGACTAAACAGAACACAGGCAGTATCACCTCTCCACTAACTACAGCACAGCCAAATCCTATGGCAAAATACCCAGTACAGGTGATTTTAAAATAGACATTCCTATAAGTCTTCTGCATGCTGTAGATCAGTGCTAGCACGTCTGCCTCTAACTGAGAAGATTGCAAGCTCAAAGTTCACCCCAAGAATTCAGCAAATGGCCTGAATGGTGTTCAGTGATGTACTGTTAAGGTACTGGATGGAAATCGGTGGCTGTTTAAGTTGGAGGGATCTCCTGGTCCCGCTGACAGTGCACCCCCACCACAGGATTCCCGGCAGCCTGGGATACAGTCAATGGGAACTCCCGTTGGGAGTTCCAGCAGGACCAGAAGACCCCATCACCAGTGAACGGCGTGTCACCTCCCGTCTTGGGAAACATACTGAGGGGAGGACAGAGAATCCCCCCACTTTATTGCCACAGATATTGTTCTTGGATGAGACCCTGAGACATGCTGGATGCCCTCAAGATGTCCCAAAGCACTTTACAGCCAATAGAGTACCCTTGAAGTCTGGTCGCTGTTGAAACATGGTAGCAACTATGTGATATGACGAGATAAACTATTTAGTAATGTTGATGGTGGGATAAACATTGTCCAGGACTCTGTGAATAATTACTCTACACCGCTTCAACTGAATGTCTTAAGATCTCTCACTTCCACCCAAGAGAACTGAAGGAATTTTGTTTACACATCATTTTAAAGACAACACAGCATTCCCTCAATTGTACTACACCTAACATAGAATCGCTATAGTGCAGAAGAGGCCATTTGGCCCATAGAGTCTGCACCAACAACAGTCACACCCGGGCCCTAACCCTTAACACATGTATTTACCCTGCAAGACACCAAGGGGCAACTGAACGTGGCCAATCCACCTAACCCACACATCTTTGGATTGTGGGAAGAAATCAGAGCACCTGAAGGAAAACCACATAGACGCAGGGAGAACGTGCAAACTCCACGCAGACAGACAGTCACCCAAGGCTGGAATCAAATCTGGGTCCCTGGCGCTGTGAAGCAGCAGTGTTAACCATTGTGCCGTCCTTCATGTTTGCGCTCAGGTTCTGCCGTGGGAATTGAACACCCAATTTTCTGACTCAGAAGCGAGAGGGCTTCCAACAGAGCCACAGCTGACATCTACTCATGTGCCTAATTCAACTGGATACAACAACACTCAAGAAACTCAACCAGGACAAAGTAGCTCAAATAATTGATGCCCCGTCCAGAATTTTAAACATTAACCTCGCCCCCACGAGTGCGCCATCCATCATCAACAAAACATCGTCACTCCTGATCCCCAGAATTATTGATGAATCAATAAAATGGTGAGACTGAGGACACTGCCCACGAGGACTGCCTGCACCAACACTCAACGTTACTCAGGATAAAGCAGCCTGTTCCAACAGCACCATTGGTTTAAATATTTACCCCCTCCACACTGACATAATGGGATGAATTTTCCCATTCCGCCTACCAGGGGAATCACAGCAGGTGAGGGGCAGATCATGGAAAAGTCCATTGACCTGGGTTCAATTCCCAGTTTGGGTCACTGTCTGTGCGGAGTCTGCACATTCTCCCCGTGTCTGTGTGGGTTTCCTCCGGTTTCCTCCCACAGTCTAAAAGACATGCTGGTTAGGTGCATTGGCTGTGCTAAATTCTCCCTCAGTGTACCCGAACAGGTGCAGGAGTGCAGCGACTAAGAAATTTACACAGTAGCTTCGTTACAGTGTTAATGTAAGCCTACTTGTGACATTAATAAATAAACATTAGACTTTAAAGATGTACTGCAGCAACTTGTCAAGGCACCTGTAACAGCACATCCCAAGCCAGTGGCCCTTAACACCTAGAAAGGCAAATGTAGCACACAGGCCCACAGGCACTACATCAAACAGGAAGTGCTGGGAACAATTCCATATTTCCAGAAACCACATTATTTTGCTTTTGTTTTACCACTACCTCCAAGTTGCCCTCCACCGAGTCACGCTTAACTCTCTCAACATTGCAGTCTTGTAACTGAGTCAAAGTCTTAGAACTCACTCCAAGCAGTATGGAAACTCATTCACCATGTGGAATACAGAGCTTCAAGAAGGCAGCTCATCACCACCTGCCAAAGGGTAATTAATGCTGACCTTTCCAGCACACTTGCATTCCACGAATGAATAAAAAGATAAAAATAAGTTGTTACTATTGTTATTCCCCCAAAATCTATCATGACGTAAAAACAAAGAATCGTGCTGAGCACTTTTTTTTTACTGCCGCAGCCCACGGATACAGGAATGCTTTGCTTTCCTGGTAAAGTCATGTCCTGAAGGTCATGGAAAATACTGCAGGCTTTTAACAGTCTGTCATCCAGGATTTTCCCAGCTTTTGCTTCTCATTTTGGATTCTTGGAACGGATTCTCCGAACGTCCCACAACAGGAACGCCTGTCTTACAGTGACGATGGCCAGGTGTCCCTTGGTTGGTACTATCAGTGCCAACCACATTGGCACACCCTTTGCCTGTTTCATCCCCTGGAAATTTGGCTCAATTGAGGCATCCATGAAGGTGCAGTTGTTGTCTTCTCTCAAGAAAAGGAAATCTTTTCATTTATTTACAAAGAGAGCTATAAAGTACAATTTTCTCTTGGCTATTCACATTAGATACGTAGTCCACATCTTCAGGTCTCTGGATGGTCACTCCCCAGATGGTGCCCTGAAGAAAACCCAATCATTCCTACACAGGGATCCAGCAAGAATTCCCCAAAAAGTTTCAATTTCTGATGAACAAACTGTGCCTGGAAAGCCCTGTAAATTTCTCCGCAATCCCAACCCTTTGAATGTCCCCCTTATGCCGACATTCTCAGTCCCCTCAGTAGTCTGGTTCTCCATGATTCTTCAACTCCCCTGACCTTCCGACAACCTCCTGGTCTTCTGACTCACTCAATCCTCTGACTCTTTGATTTCGTCCCAGCCTGACCTGACCCAATCTCACCAGTCTGCTACCTACCATCTGGATGCCAACTACCCTGCCACACACCATCCTATCATCCAGCCACTCTGTCACCTGCCATCTACCACCCTTCCAGCCTATCTGCTTGTCCACACATCTCACACACTCATTACTTAACACAATGAAAAGCTATTTAAATGTCCCAAAGCTTTCCACTATGATAGTGAATGAAGGCCATGACAACTAGTGCCATAAAAGTGGGAATTTAGCTTGGCTTCCTTCAATGATACTGTACTGTGAGGGAAGATGTGCAGGTTAGGTGGATTGGCCATGCTAAATTGCGCCTCAGTGTCAGGGGGACTTTCTCGGGTAAATGCATGGGGTTATGGGTATAGGGCCTGGGCGGGATTGTGGTTGGTGGACACTCAATGGGCCGATTGGCCTCCTTCCATACTGTACAAATTCTATGATTCTATGATTCCAAGAATAAGTTTGCTCTGGGTTTCTGAAGAAGAGGTTCGGACATCCCTCAGAGTGTAACTTGATCTCTATGGACCATCACTGTTGCGCCATTTGTAATGACCATTTTGAAATGTCTGCAATGTTTCTTTGAAATGCTTCAAAGTGTAACGTGATGTAGGAACCTGAGTATTATTGCACTTTGTGTGAGGGACACTTTGAAAATACTTCTCATGTTCCTTCAGATATTTTATGTATGAAGAATATTTTTGCAAAATAATCTGGAAGACTGAGCTGGAAATGCAGAGCTCTGTGTGTAAAATAGAACTCGGAAAAAGTAGTGATTGGATGGTGATTGCCATTCCTTGGAAGGTTTGGCCATTATGTTTTTACTTGCTACAGTCCATAACTTCTTGAGTGGTTATAATGATGGTAACTTCTTACCTGTAACTGCAGTAAAAGCACCATCGAACAGCTTTCCCTCTTCATGTTCCCTCTGAAGTGGGTGATTTGTTCTGAGCAACAGGCCCAATGTGTAGCAGAGAACATTGAAGAGGCATCAGAAGTGGGCAAACCTGACCGTTTCCCTGTTTTACATTGGCAACATTACAAATACTGAGATATTTCTTCTCTCCACTTCAAGGGGAACCTTCTTTGATCAAACTTTTGGTCATCCATCTGAATGTCTCCATCTTGGTGTCCATTCTGTTTTGTCGCAATGTTAACTGGATGTTATGTATGTGAACACTTATGTCAATCTTCATATAATGTGGAGATGCCGGCTTTGGCCTGGGATGGGCACAGTAAGAAGTCTCACGACACCAGCTTAAATCCAACAGGCTTATTTGGAATCACGAGTTTTCGTAATGTTGCTTCTTCATCAGGTCACCTAATGGAGGAGCAGCGCATTGAAAGCTCATGATTCCAAATAAACCTGTTGGACTTTAACCTGGTGTTCTCATCTTCATATAGACACCCCGTTTTACAGATGGACCAAGACTGCAAAGAACTACAAAGGTTTGTGAATGTAGCCCAGTCCATCATGCAAATCAGCTTTCCATCCATTGACTCTGTCTACACTTCTCACTGTTTCAGAAAAGCAACCAGCATAATCAAGGACCCCACACACCCTGGACATGCTCTCTTCCATCTTTTTCCTTTGGGAAAAAGATACAAAAGTCTGCGATTATGTACTAACCGACTCAAGAACAGCTTTTTCCCTGCTGTCATCTGACTTTTGAATTGACCTGTACCTTAGATTAACTTGATCTTTCTCTACACCCTAGCTACGGCTGTAACACAACACTCTGCACTCTCTCGTTTCCTTCTCCATGAACGGTATACTTTTTCTGTATAGTGCACAAGAAACAATACTTTTCACTGTACATTAATGCATGTGACAATAATAAATCAAATCAAGTCACTTACTGCAGAAATCAACAAAGACCATTTTCAGGTTTTTGGCAGTGAGTGAGTTAAAAGATTAGTTTATTAAAAATGTTTTTTTTAGAAAAAAATAGGACAGAGAATGCAAACGTTATTCAGCCAAAATGACCTAGTGCACTGCAGATTGCAGCTTTGTCTTTCTGGCTCACTAATGATATTAAAAACATTTTTTTTAAATTGCAGATGTTAATAGCATAAGAAAGCAAGTGTGTATTTTGAAAGCTGTAAAGGCAATTCAATGCCCGGGAGATTCAGATAACAACAGAAGTCTATTCATATGTGGCAACATCATACTGAAATGCAAGATAATGGCCCAAGTGTACTCTCAAGGGCAGGACTTAACTTCAGTGCAGGTGTAATGGTGAATTCTAAGTGACACATAAGTGGATCAGACTCCTTTTAGAGTCAAGTTACAGGAGCAAATTAATAAGGATTTTTACTTGTAATTCTCATAGAATCATAGAATCCTAACAGCGCAGAGGGAGGCCATTTGGCTCATCGAGTCTGCACCAACTCTCCAACAAACTCTCTCCCCTGCCTATCCTGGTAACTCCGCACATATTTCCCATGGCTAATCCCTGTAACCTGTGCACATTGGGACACTAAGGGGCAATTTAGCATGGCCAATCCGCGCAACCTGCGCATCTTTGGACTGTGGGATTAAACTGAAGCACCCAGAGGATGCTGACGCAGACACGGGGAGAAAACATGCAGAATCCACACAGACAGTGACCTAAGCCGGGAATCGAATCCCTGGCTCTGCGAGGTAGCAGCTTTAAGACTTGATTAAAGTCTGCATCTTTAAGACTTGAATAGCAGGTTAACTGTAAAGACTTGCATTCTAATCAGTATTCTGTAAACTGTGTGTGATTTTACATGCCGTTCTCTGATCAGAACCTTCCACACACCTGACGAAGGGACACCATTTCCGAAAGCTTGTGGGATTACTCTCAAATAAACTGGTTGGACTCGAACCTGGTGTTGTGAGACTTCTTACTGTGATAGCAGTGCTAATCAGTGTTTCATTGTGTCTCCCTTTATAGGCTGATTATATAACATATTTACGTATGTAAGGAGATAAATCCTGTCTAATTCTGTCTGCCAATTTAGGAGAGGGGTGTCCATGTTGTTCCAGTGATCTCTTCTTTCATCCCCACTCCCCTCTTCATGCCAGCAATGTTGATGCATCAGTCTTAAAATGTGAAGATTTGACCTGGTCTATATTTCTGGGATTATATTAATTGATGCACTGCGGTCAAACCCCTCTTGTGAATCCAACTCCTGTTGGGAGCGTGCTTGTTTGCAGCTGGGAAATTCAGGTTGCCATGGCCCTTTACAAGCTCTGCAGTAACTTAAGGGTAAACTTTTTCTCATCAGCACACTGGGAAGAAGAAAGAAGGAAAGGGTGACCTTTCTGATGCCTGTGTTTACTTACGCTGGTGTAACAATGTACCTTTGGAGACATAATTAGTGGAACAAAAAGAGATTTATTTACAAGTGATCCACAAGAACAGCATGTTTCCAGCTAATTCTAAAGTACCTTCTGCACCAGGAGAACTCCTTTCCCTGGATTGATTCCCTGCTCTGGTTGGTCACCAAGACCAGGTGACCCTTACTCTGCTGTGTTGCCCTTAAAGGCATATTCACCACAGCCGGCCACAGCCCGCCCCATCTTCCAGATGAAGTCATTGGAATATTATTGGAGTGAATGCATAAGTGGAGGAAGACAGTGCTGGCAGAGAGGAAGTGTCTACTGCTCAATGTGCATCAGTGTAAGGCCTATCAGCATACATGCATACTATAAGTAAAAATGTGATGTTAGCATTCTCCAAATATACTTCTGATCATTTTCATCTCAAATATTCACATTTATAGAATAAAGACAAGCCCAGAAAAAAAAACCTATTTTAAGATGGGCTTCTGAGAATGTCATTAAAAGATCCCCAGGTTGCTACACATATGAATGGCATGGTGGCACAGTGGTTAGCGTTGCTGCCTCACAGTGCCAGGAACCCAGGTTTGATTCCAGGCTTGATTCACTATCTGTGCGGGTCTGCACATTCTCCTCATGTCTGTGTGGGTTTCCTCTGGGTGCTCCAGTTTCCTTCCACAGTCTGAAAGACGTGCTGGTTAGGTACATTGGCCGAGCTAAATTCCCCTTCAGTGTACCCGAACAGGTGCCGGAGTGTGGCGACTTGGGTATTTTCACAGTAACTTCATTACAGCGTCAATGTAAGCCTACTTGTGACCCTCATAAATAAACTTTAAAACTTTGAAGAAAGATTGGTGGATCCACTCGAGCTGTAATATCTACAGCAATGTCAGTGTAACATCTTGTAGCATCAAACTCAGCACCATTAGGTGATGGGCATTTGGAGTCAGTTGTCACACTGTTACCCTTCTGCATGGCCACAGTGAGAGGCAGACAATTTGGAAGCATCAAGGTAACGTGGAAATATGCTTGTCACTGTTTTCTCTTGCCAGTTGATTTGCCTACATTATTGCCCTGGTATAACCTCAGAGCAAAAAAAAACCAAAATGAAACAGCCCTTCGGTATCCAGCATTTGGCAAACATGACATCCCAAAGAACATCCATCCGCGAAAGTCATTAGGTTTAATTTTAACTGCCAGATTCTTTCAAGAGACAAGAGAAATTCAGGGCAATCATACACAGCAAGAAAAATAATACAGCAATAACATGTCAAAAACTGTAATACAGGAATATCTCACAAAATACATTTGAGGGCATAAATATTTCATTCAAATTGATAAGAATAATTTTAGAATCTGGGCAAAAGGAGGCCATTTGGCCCATCGAACCTGCACTGATCACATTCCCACCCAGGCCCTATCCACATAACCCCATGTATTTACCCTGCTAATCCCTTGACACAAAGGGGCAATTGAGCATGGCCAGTCAACCTAACCTGCACATCTTTGGAGTGTGGGAGAGAAGAGTTTGAATCATATATAAACATCCTAATTGTAACACCGATCAGGCGGGTTGGCTGAAGGTTGATTTCTGCTTTGGAATACAAATTCTCAGCTGGCTAGGTGCAGGCTCCAAAAATCTCCTCTGAAGAGCTTGACTCCAATAAATTACTGCTTCAAAGCAGGAGAATGACCGATCCACTCAGTGAAAACCACAGACGTCCTTGTGGTGAGTGAGGAGTCTAATTATTGTTATGATAAAGAAGGCCCACTTCTCACTCCCCTCTCTGTACTGGGCAGGGGAAGAAATCAAGCCCAGATTCTGCTGGCCAAGTGGCTCGAGAGCCATGTGTGTGAGTGTCGGATAAGAACTGGACTACATTCAGGGGGGATGCCTCTACCTTAGAAAAGCGAGTCACACACTGCCTCAGAAATATTAAACTGCTACTTCGGCAAGACACCCAAGAACGTTTTAGCAGACACCAGGTCAAATGAACAACAGTTAACAATTTTGCAGGATAAACATTCATTTAATTGAAATTGCCAGTGTGCCCTGGTCTGGGAAAGGTACAAAACAAAGAAACATAGAATGGAGTTATCCCATTTTGTGACTAATTGCAGTGGTTGGCAGCTCTGACAGCCCCTGCCCGTTGGCTAGAATGGAGGGATCCCACGCCATACTCAGCACTGACAGGTGGCTGGCAGCTGCTTCATCCACCCACCCTCAACTGACGGGCTGGAAATTTCCAGCCCCATATTTAAATACCACTCCAGCATGCACTTATACCACAGTCTCCAATCTGTCTTCACCAGGCCTTGGGGATGTCAGCAACACAGAGGGGAAAGGTCAACAGCCTCAAGAGGAAAGCCTTCCCTTGAGTCAGCCACCCTCTCCCTCAGTCCATCACCCGCGAGGTGCCCAAGCCCATATTTGGACCTCCACCCACCACATCAGAAATCTAATGAACCCCCTTCCAGTAAACGCTGGAGTATCCATTTGACCTCTTGTTTTCACACAGCTTTTTCTTGGATCCAGCTTCCCACCCCTTAGTCTTCCCTCTGCTTTCAATTGGTCATCTTCTCCATCCACCCTCTTGCCCCTCTGGCTGCCATCACAAACCCTCGTCGTACCCCCACACCCTTGCTTGAACTTTGGACCTTTTTTGCGGTTGCTGTATGCGTCCCTCAGCACAGTGCTCTTCAGATAGACACTGGTGTGTGGCACCAGGGGGTAGAAAGCTCCTGTACCCGCACCCCCCCAACTCCAGACTCAGGACTGGTCTGACTCAGTGATACAGGAGGGTCCATAAGTTCACGGCATAGTGCTGTCCATGAAGACCAGCTTGGCCTGGAGCTGAAGGGTAGAAGCTGGCCAGCCTTGGCAGAGTGGTGAACAGGGCATCAGGAACAATGAGGCACTTGGGGAGGCAATGGCTTCGTGGTATTATTGCTAGGCTATTAATCCAGAAACTCAGCGAATGTCCTGGGGTCCTGCATTCAAATCCCACCACGGCAGATGGTGCAATTTGAATACAACAGAAAACAACTGGAATTAAAAATCTACTGATGACCATGAAACCATTGTTGATTGTCGGAAAAACCCATCTGGTTCACTAATGTTCTTTAGGAAAGAAAATATGCTGTCCTTACCTGGTCTGGCCTACATGTGACTCCAGAGCCACAGTGATGTAGCTGACTCTCAACTACCCTCCAAAGGCCACTAGGGATGGGCAATAACCCATGTCCCATGAGTGAATAAAAAAAATTATGGCAGAAAGTTGCAACACTCACCTCAAAACCCCTTGCAAACTGAGCACTGCTTTGAGGACAGCACAGTGGTTAGCACTGCTGCTTCACAGCTCCAGGGACCTGGGTTCGATTCCCAGCTTGGGTCACTGTCTATGTGGAGCGTTCACATTCTCTCCGTGTCTGTGTGGGTTTCCTCCGGGTGCCCCGGTTTCCTCCCAAAGTCCAAAGGTAGGCAGGTTAGGTTGATTGGCCATGATAAGTTGCCCCTTAGTGTCCTGAGATGCGTAGGTTAGAGGGATTAGCAGGTAAAGTATGTAGGGATATGGGGGTAGGGCCTGGGTGGGATTGTGGTTGGTGCAGACTCGATGGGCCGAATGGCCTCTTTCTGCACTGTAGGGTTTCTCTGATTCTTGTGCATGCCTCTTTATCAATCGTGTTCGACACCGACATAATTTCACGCAGATGTGAAACGAATGGAAGGCCTGACTGGATGCCAGTGGGCAACAGATGTGATGAATATTCATGGGATGCAAATGGCATTGACTCTATCTCCTAGTGGGAAGACTGACGCCATTCCCCTGTACTGGGAAAATTACAATGTGATTCTATGTTGACTGGTTTCCGACATTTTGTCTCCCACCAGACTCGCCTAGCCGCCCTCAAACCTGCCGTGGGCTGGTTGGGAGAATTCCATCTGTAGAAAACTTGCAGCATTTCAAAAGTTCGATTGGTTGATGATACTTGAGCCAGTTGAAACACCATCAGCCAGCCTATAACCACTCTCCAACTCTTTACCGGAATTCTACGCCTTGCCCGCCTTGGAATCGGAGCGAGCGAGGGGCGGACAACGGAAATGTCCGTTGCCTTCAGGCGGGAATTTCCGGTCTTGCTCCAGCGAGGCCATTAAATCCCACCCATTGCCCATAAGTCATTTCAAATCCATATCTAAGTACTTTTTCAGTGTGATGAGTGGATTCGAAACTCTCTAGGTAAAAAATATTTCTCCTTAACTCCTCTCTAATTCTTCTGCCAGTTACAATAAATTCACGGCCCCCCGATTATTGACCTCCTCTACTAAGGGAAACAGCTCCCTCATGTCCACTCACTCGAGGCCCCTCACGATTTTATACACCTGAATTTAATCTCCCCCCCAAGCCTTTTCCATTCTGAGCAAAACAACCTCAGTCTATCCAATCCTTCCTCGGAGCTAATTCCAATTCTTTCGGGAGTTCTGAATGCTGCTTGCAGCAAAAAAAGAAACCTCGCAAAGATTATCTTTCTTTTCTTAATGGTTCGAGGCTTCGGAAAGACCTTTTAAAAACAAGCTGCAGCTGTTGGAGGTGGGATAGGGGCTTAACCCAATCTGCCGAGAGGTTAAGGTCGTTGGCACGATGCCAGTAACGTTCACCTGGGTAATAAGCAGCAAATCAGGAACAAAAACCTATCTGTGGTCTTTTGGCAGTTAGAGAGAGAGAGAGAGGGAGAAGAGCCAGGACTGAATGTACATTACCAGCAAGATGTCAACAGCAGCGTAATGTTCCCGAGTTGCATTTAAACAGAATGACGCATTGGCCCTGGGAGCCTTTGCTTTTTATGGTAATTATTCCAAAGCCTATCAGCAGTGGTGGTTGCAAGGGTTTGCTAAAAGCAAGGCTGAGCCTCAACCGAAAGGCCAGCAATTCCTTCTTCTGGGTTTTTACTGGCTGAGTAATCACTAACATGCAAAATTCAATACCTCATGGATTTATTGTCAAGTGCAAAGGACGTAGCTTGGCTTTGACCTGCCTCACTTTACTTGGGAAAAACATGTTTCAAGTCTGAATTCCTATACTATGACACTCCAATTGATACCAGCTGTAAATAAATAATGCACCAAAGAGCAAAAATAGCTTTTACCCTGGTAGATTGTAACAGCCATGTCAATCTGAAAAGGTCAAATTCAGACAATTAATCTATTTTAAGCACTGTTCTTATAAATCTTAAATTGTGATAATTGCGCCATTAGTTGTTTCTCAGAATTCAATGCCGCAGACATCATAAAGTCTTTTACTCATTGTGCGGGGTTTGGGATACCGTGATGTTTGCTCGTTGGTTAGAATCTGATGCAACTTTCAGCTCATGCGTCTCCATTCAATCCCATCAATCGGAATCTGCAATATCTCCCCTCCTCATCCTTGAAGCCACTAACCCTTGATGGGAGTTTGGTTGGCTGAGCGCTGTGAACTGTATATACCTCGCTCTACAGTTCATTGTATGCGGGACCGCACACAGAGGCCCGGGCTATCCCCACTCTGGACCATCTTGGCGCTCACCAAGGCCACTCCGCCAGTTTTTGCAGAGTTGATCCACTGATCCAAAAATGGGCCAAGCAAAATATTTGGGTGGAGACAGACCAATTTAATTAAAAGGGAAGACATAGGACAAGATTTTACTGCCTCGCTCATCCCAAAACTGTAAGATCCCGCCTGAGGTCAACAGACCTTTCCGAGTTCCGCTCCTCGCCCGCTCCGATTCCCATGACTGGCAGAGCGATAAAATTCCGGCCTTGGACTTCATTTAATTTCCCATGGTGGCCATGATTGAATATAAAACGCTGTGTAAAGTTTATTTATTAGTGTCCCAAGTGGGGGACGCTGCGATGAAGTTACTGTGAAAATCCCCTAGTCACCACACTCTGGTGCCTGCTCGGGTACACTGAGGGTGAATTCAGAATAGCCCATGTACCTAACCAACACGCCTTTCAGAGGAAACCGGAGCACCCGGAGGAAACCCATGCTGACATGGGGAGAATGTGCAGACTCCACACAGATGGTGACCCAAACCGGGAATTGAACCCGGGTCCCTGACGCTGTGAGGCAGCAGTACCAACCACTGTGCCTCTATTAAGCAATTGTGTCCAGGATCAGCAATCGGGATAGATAATCGTGAAAGAGCATGTGCAGGTGTACTCAAGAGGCAATGGGTGGGTCCGAGCAGTAACACCAAATGTTCAAAGCTATCTTGTACAAAAGCAAAATACCATCGATACTGGAAATCTGAAATAAAAGCAGAAAATATTACAAGTACTCAGCAGGCCAGGCAGCAACTGTGAACGGTTCTGACAAAAGGTCATCAACCACAAACAGGTGGGCTGGACTTCTCTGGCCATTCGCACCAGCAGGATTCTCTGGTCCCGCTGCAGAGAACGGAGATTTGGCTGAGTGCCAAATTCTCCATCCTGGCTCGCAGCGGCAATGGGGTGTGAATGGCCAGAAAACTCCAGCCTTGAACTCTGTTTCTCCATCCACACGTGCTGCCTCACCTGATGGTTATTTCCAGCATTTTTAAATTTTCTTTCATGGGTGTCACTGGCAAGTCCAGGATCTATTGTTAAATCTTACTTGCCCTTGGGAAGGTAGTGGTGTACCACCCCCCTGAACTGCTGCAATCTATGTACACACACAGAGGCCTGTCAGGAATGAAGTGCCTGGGTTTTGACCCAGCCACAGAGAAGAAATAGCAACATTGTTCTGAGTCAGGGTGGTGTGTATCTTGGAGGGAACCTTTCAGCTGGTGTTTCCCCCATAAATCTGTTACCCTTGTTCTCCTAGGTGCTTGGTGTGGTGTGTTTTGAAGGTGCTGTCAAAGGAACCTTGGTGAGTTAATGCAGTGCATCTTGTGGTTGATAGATATGGCTGCTTCTGTGCATTGGTTTGGGAGGCAGTGCACATTGAAGATGGTGGATGGGGTGCCAATCAAGTGGACAATTTGACACCAAAATTCCTCGGTGTTGTTGGAGCTGCACTCATCCAGGCAATTGGAAAGTACTCCATCACAGTGCTGCCATCTGCTTTGTAGATGGTGGACAAGTTTCGGGGATCAGGAACCAAGTTAGTCACTGCAGAATTCCCAGTCTTTGATCTGTTCTTGTAACCATAGTATTTATATGGCCAGTCCAGATCAGTTTCTGGTCAATGCTAAGCCCCAGGATGTTAATAGTGCGGAATTCAGCAATACCAGTGAATGTCAAGGGAAAATGGTTAGATTCTTTCATGTGGGGGGGGTGATCATTGCTTGGCACTTGTGTGGCACAGATGTTATTTGTCAGTCATTAGCCCAAGTCTTAATGTTGCCCTGCGTTGCCACTTATGGACACAGTTCACTGTGCAATCATCAGTGAACATTCCCAGTTCTGATCTTATGACGGATGGAAGGTAATTGATGAAGTATCTGGAGATGGTTGGGCCTAGGACACTGCCATAAGGAACTCCTGTGGCAAAGTTTGGGAAGATTGATCTCTGACAACCAGAACCATCTTCTTTTGTGTTGGGTATCACTCAAACCTACGGTGACTTTTCTCTCGAATCCCGCTGATTCCAGTTTTGCACAGGCTCGTCGAGTGAATTTTGAGGAATCCCAAGGTAACTCCCTCCTGACTCTACAGCACTGTGTCACAACCTCCGGTGGATCTGTCCTGCCAGTGGACACAACAAACCCAGAGGAGGTGATGATGGTGTCTGTGACCTTGTCTGTAAGGTATGATTCTGTGATTATGATTATGTTGGATTATCACTTGACTAATCTGAGGGTCAACTGTCCCAGTTTTGGCACTAGCCCTCAGATGTTCATAAGAAAGCATTTTTGTTTGCCTAGGTTGGTGCTGAGTGGTCCATTTTGTTCTCTTTTTGACTTCTGTATTGGCTTGGTCCAGCTGAGTGGCTTGAACAAAGAATAAAGAAAAGTACAGCAGAGGAACAGGCCATTCGGCCCTCCAAGCCAGTGCTGATCATGATGCCTGCCTAAACTAAAACCGTATGTACTTATGGAGGTTGCATCCTTCCATTCCCACACTATTCATGTATTTGTCTAGATGTCCCTTAACTGCTGCTATAATACCTGCTCCCATCACCTCCCCAGGCAGCACGTTCCAGACATCCATCACCCTATGTGTAAAAAGCTTGGCTTGCACATCTCCTCTAAACTTTCCCCCACACACCTTAAATCTATGTCCTTTAGTACTTGACTTTCCTACCCTAGGAAAAAGCTTCTGACTATCCACTCTGTCCATGCCACTCAAAACCTTGTAAACCCCTATCAGTCACCCCTCAGCCTCAGTCCTTCCAGTGAGAACAAATCGAGTTTATCCAACCTCTCCTCATAGCTATTACCCCCTAGACCAGGCAACACCTTGGTAAACCTCTTCTGTATCCTTTCCAAAGCATCCACATCCTTCTGGTAGTGTGGCGAGTAGAATTGTACACAGTATTCTGAATGTGGCCTAACTAAGGTTCTGTACAGCTGCAACATGACCTGTGAATTTTTATGCTCAATGCCCCGATCGATGAAGGCAGCATGCCATATGCCTTTTTGACTACCTTGTCCACCTGCATTGCCACTTTCAGTGATCGGTGGACATGTATGCCCAGATCCCTCTGCCTGTCAATACTCCTAAGGGTTCTACCGTTTACTGTAGATAGGCTATTTCAGAGGAAAGTTAAGATTTAACGCTATGGATTAGGAGTGATATGTCGCCCAGACCGAGTAAGGACAGCAAACTTCCTTCCCTAAAGGACATTATCTATTTCCTTTTGGAATTGCCTTCTGCTTCCTTCCCAGATGCAGCACATCCTATGGCCTTTATAAGTAGAATCCATCTCTGGTCTGTCACAAGTCTTCAACCTTCATCCCAATTGTGCCTACCTCAGAACTAGATGTACAACCAGCATTAGGGAGACATCCCCAGGCTGATGGATGTCCCATTCAATTTCCTACCCCATCCCTGCCACTCCCCCCATCACCTTCCTCCATCAACTCCACACTGCATTTCCCTGAGATGTCCCCACAATTAGGAAGTCTCGGACTGAGCATTGGTAGGCTACAACTGGAATTAACCATGAAACCATTGTTGATCGTTGCAAAGACCCATCTGGTTCACTAAAGTTTATTTGTTAGTGTCACAAGGTGGTCTTATATTAATATTGCAATGAAGTTACTGTGAAAATCCCCTGGTTGCCACACTCCAGTGCCTGTTTGGGTACACTGACGGAGAATTTAACATGGCCAATGCATCTAATCAGCACGTCTTTCAGACTGCGGGAGGAAACCAGAGCACCCAGAAAAAAACCCACACAGAAATGGAGCCAATGTGCAGACTCCGCACAGATAGTGAGACAAGCCAGAAATCAATCCCAGGTCCTGGTGCTGTGAGGCAGCAGCCATTGAAGAATCCCTATAGCACAGAAGGAGGCTATTTGGCCCATCGAGCCTGCATCAAAAACAATCCCACCCTATTCCTGTAACCCCATGTATTTTACCCTGCTAATTCCCTGAAACTAGAATCAATTTAGCTTGACCTATCAACCTCACCCGCACATCTTTGGACCATGGGAGGAAACCCAAGCAGACACAGGGAGAATGTGCAAACTGCACACAGACAGTGACCCAAGCCAGGAATCAAACCCAGGTCCCTGGTGCTGCGAGGCAGCAGTATTAACCACTGTGCCTCCATGCCAGTGGTGCTACTACTATCCTTTAGGGAAAGAAATCTGTCGTCTTTACCTGGTCTGTATAAAAAAGGAAGAGGCTGGCTAGGGTGAATGTTGGTCCTTTAGAGGATGAGAAAGGGGACCTAGTGGTAGGGGATGGGGATATGGCTAAGGTATTGAATAACTTTTTTGTTTCTGTCTTCACGGAGGAGGATGTGAATAATTTGCCGGGTGTTAGCGATGGAAAGGTGGTAGGACTGGAGGGTCTTAATGACATTACTGTTACTAGAGAGGTGGTGCGCGACAGACTGGAGGGGCTGATTGTGGACAAGTCCCCAGGACCGGATGGAATGCATCCGAGGGTTCTGAAAGAAATGGCGGAGGTGATAGTGGATGCCTTGGTGGTTATTTTCCAGGCGTCGCTGGATTCCGGGGAAGTGCCGGATGATTGGAAAATGGCTAATGTTACGCCGTTGTTTAAGAAGGGTGCCAGGCAAAAGGCGGGGAATTATAGGCCGGTTAGTTTAATGTCTGTGGTAGGTAAAATGTTAGAATCTGTCATTAAGGAGGAAATTGCGAGGCATCTTGAAGGGAATTGCTTGATAGAGCAGACGCAGCACGGTTTCATTAAAGGGAAGTCGTGTCTGACAAATTTACTGGAGTTCTATGAGGATGTGTCTAGGGCAGTGGATAGAGGAGAGCCGGTGGATGTGGTCTTTCTTGATTTTCAGAAGGCGTTTGACAAAGTGCCTCACAAGAGGTTATTGCAGAAGGTCGAGGGACATGGAGTTGGGGGTAGGGTGTTAGCGTGGATAGAGGATTGGTTGTCAAATAGGAGGCAGAGAGTGGGGGTCAACGGGTGCTATTCGGATTGGCGGATGGTGACTAGTGGAGTGCCCCAGGGGTTGGTGCTGGGGCCTCAGCTTTTTACCATTTATATAGATGATCTGGAGGAGGGAACCAAGTGTAGAGTGTCGAAATTTGCTGATGACACCAAGATTGGGGGATCGGCAAATTGTGCGGAGGGTGTGGAGAGTCTGCAGAAGGATCTAGATAGGCTGGGCGAATGGGCCAGGAAATGGCAAATGGAATTTAATGTTGGCAAGTGTGAGGTGGTCCACTTTGGTAGGAAGAATGGTAGGAAGGACTATTACTTACGTGGCGAAAAACTGCAGCAGGCGACGGTGCAGAGGGACCTCGGGGTCCTTGTGCATGAGTCGCAAAAACCCAGCTTGCAGGTGCAGCAGGTGGTCAGGAAGGCGAATGGGATGCTGGCCTTCATAGCGAGGGGGATTGAATATAAAAGTAGGGAGGTCTTGCTGCAGCTGTATAGGGCATTGGTGAGGCCGCAGCTGGAGTACTGTGTGCAGTTTTGGGCGCCGCACCTGCGCAAAGATATTTTGGCCTTGGAGGGAGTGCAGAGGAGGTTTACTAGGCTGATACCGGAGTTGAGGGGATTGAGCTATGAGGAGAGGCTGAATAAACTGGGCTTGTACTCGTTAGAGTTTAGAAGAATGAGGGGAGATCTCATTGAGACGTATAAGATGATGAATGGGATGGATAGGATAGAGGTGGAAAGACTCCTCCCGCTCAAAAAAGACAGTAGGACTAGGGGGCACAGCCTCAAGATAAAAGGGGGGCGGTTTAGAACGGAGTTGAGGAGGAACTTCTTCACTCAAAGGGTGGTGAATCTCTGGAATTCTCTGCCCGTTGAAGTGGCGGAGGCTGCCTCGCTAAATATTTTTAAGACGCGGGTTGATGGGTTTTTGATAGGAGAGGGGATTAAGGGTTATGGGGAGAGGGCGGGAAAGTGGAACTGAGCAGCGACAGATCAGCCATGATCTTATTGAATGGCGGGGCAGGCTCGAAGGGCTGGATGGCCTACTCCTGCTCCTATTTCTTATGTTCTTATGTTCTTATGTTCTTATGACTCCAGACCCACAATAACGTGATTGACTCTTGAACGGCCTCAGTTCAAGGGCAATTAGGGATGGGCAATAAATGCTGGCCCAGCCAGTGACACCCATGTCCCACAAATGAACTTAAAAAAATAAGCGTGGGACTCACAGACAAGTCTGATCTTGTCATCTGTGCGTTTCTACATATGAAGCCCAACCCTAACTCAAGTGAAATGGCACAGATGACTTTTTTCGGCATAAGTATGAGGGGAAGGTTGGTGTGTGGGACTAGTAGAAATAATTCTTCCAAAGGGCTGGCACAGGCAAAGAGAGATGGTACAGCCTCTTCTGTCAATTTTGTGATTCTGTCATCACTTCCACCCCTGCGAAGATCATCCAGCTCAGCACGGTTCTGAGACCAAAGGGTAACTTTACAAGGTGAGTGACTCAGTACCACACTGGAGCTAGCCACTCAGCAGGTAACTGTGTCTCAGTGACTTCTGTTAAATGTTGATGTTTTGTCTACCAAAGGTTTTGTAGGAATTCAGAACGGGGCCAAAAATAACACTCTTGCTTAGAAAGGTCTTGCATCGAGATTTCATTTTGAATAAAAGCGAAATCCAGAAATAACAACCTCACTAATTAAAACCCAGTAGCAAAGAGATTGTAATTTTGAATCTAATTCCAACTAAGTCTTCTTATGAAAATAAATTTGACTTTAACTTCTTTCACGAAAATATGAAACAAGGTAACCAAGTGAAATGATGCTGATTCTGATTTGACAGCATGTTAATCTTTGATTTTTTCAAATATCAGTTTAGCGGCCTTCAAAGCAATGGATTTTCTTAATGATTATAATAGGACAGAGCAGCAAATTGATTATTTATTGATTCAGTTTGCTTTTTGTTTTCTCTTCTGTCCCATTTTTCCACCTGATGTTTTTCCTTTCTCCGCCCAAAGATATTAATTCACATTTGTGGCCTCCTGTTGTGCTCTGTCCAATCAGCTGAATGAATACTGGTAGGTCATACAATCATGAGGGCCATTGGAGCCTCCAGTGAGGCTGCTCAGAGCCTCCAACAGACACAGTCAAAAGATGGAGCTAAACCGGGGAGGCCCTGATTCTCTGACACTCTGCACTGATACTTCTTCATAGCTGGAGCAGAGCCTTGGGTGGGGGGGGAGTGGATTTTACAGCCTCACTCATCTCAAAACCGTAAAATCCCGCCCAAGATCAACGGACCTTTCCATGGTCCGCCCTTCCCTGACTCCGATTCCCATGGTGGGCGGAACAGTAAAATTCCAACCTTAATAAATTTCCCCTCATCTTAATAATTCTCCCCTCGCTTCCGAGTTTGATCGTATCTTTATGCCGGTCCTGATTTTCACTCAACCAAAACCTTTTCATTTACCCTGAGTTCAAATCGGGCGTATTGCATCAGCAGGGTTCCTATTGAATAAGAGTGCCCTTGGACATTCCTCCCTCTCCTCACCCGAGGTTACTGAGATTAATTATAGCTCACAAGACCATAAGAAACAGGAACAGGAGTCAGCCATGGCTGATTTAACACTCACTAAGTCCGTTCTCCTCCCTGACTAAGCAAAAGCCCATCAATCTCAGCCTTGAAAACGTTCAAGGATTCAGCCTCCACAGCTTCCTGGGGTAAAGAACTCCAAAGATTCACCGCTCTTTGCGAGAAGAAATTCTTCCTTGAATCCGTTGTGAGCATCCCCTTATTCTGCACTATGCCCTCTGGTCTCACCCTCTCCCATAAGTGGAAACATCCTCCCAATATTTACCCTGTCTAACCCCCTAAAAATCTTACATGTTTCAATCGTATCGCCTCTCATTCTTCTGAATTCCTGTGAGTACAAACCCAAAGTCATAGCTGAGGCACATTAAATTTGCACTCTGTGTAATATGCATTGATGGTTATATTTAGTCATTTGTACAATTTCTGAGGCTTCAAACCATCTTCCACCAGAAAAACCACTGTAGGATTTTCAGGCCATTCACTATCCACCAGGAACTGGAAGAATCGTGGCTGATCAGTTTATATCCTCCCTAATCCAACAATGGTGAAGCTAATTGTAACACTCGTCTGCGTCATTTTGACTCAAAGACTCTCACCTTTAATTCAAAAGGTTCTGTGGGCTTACTGTCTTTGGTTGATCTACATAGAGACACTGAGAACTCAATGCATGTCTACTTTGCAGAGCCATACACTAATGATACCTGTACCAACACCAATCTAAGTTTTAAAAATACATTCAGAGAATTCAGTTCTCCTGCGACTGAAACAAAATAGTTGCCATATTTCACCCAGTCCTTTCCAGGGAGCTTTTTTTAAACCGTGATGGTTAATGACATGAGCCTGGAGAAAATGGATTTGTCCATGGTACTTCTGTAGAGGAAAAGGTTAATTCTGCCAGTCCTCTTAAAGATAGTGTCATGACTTCAATCAGGCCAGTGAGGTTGGCCTTTGGAATATGAACTCTCTGATTATGGATCAATGTGATAGCATAGCCGAATAGTCTAACACGCTGGATTAAGGCTTCAGTCTCTGCGACAGCGTGGACTTGAGTCCCACCGCTGCTAATTTTCACACAAGATTTGGTCCTTGCAGCTCAGGTTGAAGACAGGAGTGTGTGCGTTGTCGTTTTTCATCTAAAAATGTCATGGATCCTATTGATAGGCCAATCAAGGAGTCTTTTTCTTGTACTTAACTGAGTGTGTCAATTCCTCTGACACCCTCGAGACAGATTGTTGACTGATAGCACTCTGTGTACTGCTGTTAGAGGTTGTAAATAAAGGGGATTTTGGTGAAGGGACTTCTGCCTCCTCAGACTTATTATAGATAGTTACTGAACCTGAGCTTAAGAAGCTATGTAACAATGATATTACACAGAAGAGAATGAGGACAGTCTAAGAGAGGGACAATGGATCTGTTCTACTCCTTTGTAATCATGTGCTTCTCGGCCTTTTGACAAAGATCAAGCTCAAGATGGGGTGCAATGCCATATCTTGTCAGCTTGGATCTTGCTTGTCTCTCTTGTGGGAACCATGAAGTGGATTCAATTGGATTTTGAATTTGGTTTTTGGAGAAAGCAAGGAATGGATTTGGGTTTGCCTGGTCCGTTCTGATCACTGGCTTTGTGACTTTAAGGATGGAGTAAAAAATGTTTTTTAAAACTCATGTGCATATTGGGCATGCAAATAAAAGTTGCTTTAATAGCACAGTGGTTAGCACTGCTGCTTCACAGCTCCAGGGACCTCAGTTCAATTCCTGGTTCGGGTCACTGTCTGTATGGAGGTTGCACATTCTCCTCGTGTCTGCGTGGGTTTCCCCCGGGTGCTCCAGTTTCCTCCCATAATCCAAAGGTGTGCGGGTTACGTTGATTGTCCATGCTAAAATTCCCCCTTAGTATCCTAGGATGCTTAGGTTAGAGGGATTAGTGGGTAAAATATGTAGGTATATGGGATAGGGCCTAGGTGGGATTGTCGTTGGTGCAGACTTGATGGGCCGAAGGGCCTCTTTCTGCACTGTAGGGTGCTATGAATCTATGAATTTAAAGGATCTTTGTCTCCATGCCAGGTATCTTGGACAATGCATAGAGTAGCACAAATTCATTCAACTAAGTACACTCAAAAAACGGTGGAAAAGTCTCCTGTTTTCCCGCCCACTGGGCACGTAGTTTTTTTGGGGGGTGAAAATCACCCCCAATTCTATTCAAGATCCTTTGAAGGTGCTGCCAGAATTAAATATATTATGAGTACAAAGCAGACTATTTATAAATTGTTACATGTTGAGAAAATAAAGTCAGCATACTATAAAGGTAAGAACCTATGGTATATTTTCGCTAATTGTACACTTTTAAAAGACAATGCCTTCTCGAGAAATTATTTTGGTGAATAAGCCAAAAGGTCATGGACCATTAAAGTTTTTGTTTGCGTTCAACTAAGCAAAGCTGTAACTGTTTGAAGTGTCATTTATCTCATGTAGGTTTTTAGAGCCTTTTCATCTGCCTTTTGTCTCCAAAGCAGCCATTCTACATGACTTCCTGAAGCAAATAAGACTTTGTAGCATAATAATTTAAATGATAAAGTTGTGTTTTATGACTTTCAGGCAAAACTGGGCAAAAATTTTCAATGTTTAATGCGTATTTTTCAATAACCTGTTTGATTCATTTATTAATGTCATGTATTGGGATACAGTGAAAATTTTTTGTTCCTTGTTGCACTATACAGACAAAACATTCCATTCATAGAGTATATAGTGGAGAAGGAAAGGAGAGAGTGCAGAATATAGTGTTGCAGTCATAGCTTGGGGGAATAGAAAAATCAGCTTTATGTAAGGTCGGCCCATTCAAAAGTTTGATGGCAATGGAGAAGAAGCTGTTCTTGAGTCGGTTGGTTCATACTCTCAGACTTTTGTATCTTTTGTATTTGGATCTTTATATAACGAGACTAATGAAACAGTCTTCACAGAGATGAGAACAAACATCGAACAATAACGAACTATATCAAAGCTGGAATCTGGCGTCACTCTCGATCATTGTTTTAAGTTGCATCTGTGCCATTCAGAGGAGGTGTCGGGTATGTTTTTCACTCAGAGGGTGGTGGGTGAGTGGAATCGGCTGCCGTCGGTGGTGGTGGAGACAAATTCAATAGGGTCTTTTAACAGACTTCTGGATGAGTACATGGGACTTAATAGGATTGAGGGTTATAGGTAAGCCTAGTAGGTAGGGATATGATCGGTGCAACTTGTGGGCCGAAGGGCCTCTTTGTGCTGTAGCTTTTCTATACGAGGCTGGTGCTGGCACTGCCTCTACCAGTTTCACAAGTTTCAGACAATCAACTGTGAGGAAGGTGGACTCACATTCGTGCCAGCCTCCTACTCAGCCTGCAGGTAATTGTATGAGACCAGTCACAACTCAAGTCATATAAAAGCAGTTTTACATTGAGCTGTTTTGCATAGGAAGAAATGGGACTGGAGGCAATTTTTTTATGACAACAAGGCTGCAACATGGGGGCCCAAGTGATGAGTCCCATTCAGGGGTTGAGTCTACAGTGGGAGTCACTCTGAACTAAAACTTCAAGCCTGAATGGGAGCTATGCAGTAGTTTGTTGAGATTGGCCTTCTCAGACTGAATGTGAGATCTTATAGGTCAGAACTAGACCAGAGGCAGCATTGGTGCAGTGATTCATAGTATCACAGAATACCTACAGCGCAGATGGAGAGCATTTGGACCATCAAGTCCACACTGACTCTTCAACAGCGCATCTTATCAAGGCCCTATCCCCGTAACCCCATATGTTTACTCCGTTAATTCCCCTAACCTATACATCTTGGGGCATTAGGGGCAATTTACCATTGTCAATCCACCTAACCTACACATCTTTGGATTGTAGGTGGAAACCAGAGGAAACCCACATAGACACGGGGAGAACATGCAAACTCCACACAGACAGTCACACAAGGCCGGAATTGAACCTGGGTCCCTGGCGCTATGAGGCAGCAGTGCTAACCACTGTGCCACCATGCTGCAATGCTGAAGTGCAGCACCTTCCCTCATAGCAAGCTTCAGACAGTCTTTTCATGATAACTAATACCTTTGTCCTTGCTCTTTTCTTTCGCTTCCATGTCTGCCGTAGATCTACCGCCTGGAAAAGAAAGACCAGGACGGAATTATGATGACTCGCACAGCGTTGATGTCTCTGCTTCTCTCTGCACTCGCCGGTGAAAACACAGCTCCGGGGGGCAAGAGAGGAAGATTGCTGAGATTTGTTTCTGTGGTGAGGGTGCCCTGACCGGCAGTTTAGAAAGAATTGGCTAAGCGCACTGTGCACTGATCGAGCCAAGTCAGACTGCGAACTGTTGCTGCGATTTAAAATCAGTGGGAGGTTAGTGTGTTCTGGCATCGCACAATCCGTAAGAGTTCTTCTTAAAAAAAACACGCAGAAACAAAACCTGTGTAGCTTTGCTCTAATTCCCCAACACTGCTCTGCCATTCTGACTGCTTTGGACATGCATCAGTTTGCAATAAACAGCCAAATTTGGCTTTGGTATGAGAAAAGCGTTCTCGGCCAGACAGCCCACTTTGGTACATTATCTTCAAGTTAAAACACATGTCTCTCCCAGTGCAAAAACAGACCATCAAAACAATCAACCTTTATTCTCCTGTGCAACACCATTGTCCAATTTCAACAGACAGTTGATGTTTAACCAGGCAAACAGATTCTCTCCCAAATATCACTCCTACTATTCATGCTCAGTGAGGTTCCAGGACAGCTGCGATAGCTGTATCAATTGGCTATTTTTCATATGTGAGTCTAAAACGCGATGCCCACAGGCTATTTGCTTGCGTGTGTAATGGACATAAAATCTTAGAATCCCTACGATGCAGAAAGAGGCCATTCAGCCCATCGAGGCTGCCCCGACCACAATCTCACCCAGGCCCTATTCCCGTAACCCACGTATTTACCCTAGCTAGTCCCTCTAACACTAAGAGGTCAATCCACCCATCCAATCTTTGGACTGTGGGAGGAAACCGGAGCACCCGGAGGACACCTACGCAGACACAGGGAGAACGTGCAACCTCCACACACACAGTGACACTGAGGGGCAAACACCAGAGTCTCGTCCAGTTTTATCTTACAAATGTACACTTTTTTCTGCCAGGGCTGATGTGATCCTGGCTGCAACTTCCCCCTTCCCTTGTTTAGGAGCACTGAGACTCTAGGCATATTTTCATTATAAAGTGGCTAGCCAGCCTCCAAATTACCACTCTTCCTCCCCCACCCAACCCCACCACTTCACATCCCCGTCCAGTATCTTTAACTAAAATTAAAGAGCTCAGGTTTCTCCTAAGTCCCACATGGTGCAGCACAGTAGCACAGTGGTTAGCACTGCTGCCTTTTTTTAATTTGATTTATTATTGTCACATGTATCGGAATACACTGAAAAATATTTGTTTCTTGTACGCTATACAGACAAGACATACCTTTCCTAGGGCACACAGGGGAGAAGGAAAGAAGAGGGTGCAGAATATAATGTTACAGTCATAGATAGGGTGTCGGGAAAGATCAATTTAATACAAGGTAGGTGCTTCAAGAGTCTGATGGCAACAGAGAAGAAGCTGTTCCTGAATCAGCACCAGGGACCTGAGTTCAATTTCAGCCTTGGGTACTGTCTGCCTGGGAGTCTGCATATTTTCCCTGTATCTGCGTGGGTTTCCTCCAGGTGCTCCAGTTTCCTCCCACACTCCAAAGTTGTGCAGTTTAGGTGGATTGACCATGCTAAATTGCCCCTTAGTGTCCCAAGATGTGTAGGATAGGATGATGAGCAGGGTAAATTTTTGGGATTAAGGAGATAAGACCTGGCTAAGATGCTCTGTTGGAGAGTCGATGCAGACTCGATGGGCCGAATGGCCTCCTTCTGCACTGTCGGGATTCTTTGATTTAGTATCCACACATACACACACACACACACACACACACACACACACACATAGCTACATGTACATACACACACATGCACGCATGTGCACACGCACACACACTGATACACATGCACACACACACACGCACACACACACAGAGCACCAAATTAGTTTCTGCAGCTGCTGGAAGAAGGCAAATTATCAAATTTAGATTATTAAGTATAGCCAACAGGAAGTGAGCAGCTTCATTGTGGTTGGCTGCTGTTTAAATATATATATATTTAAACAGCATCCCAGTGATGGTGTGTCAAACTCTGTCAAGATTCACAAACTGAGCACACAACACAGATACAGAGCAGGGGGCTCTCCTTCCCCTTATGACACAACAGCTCACCAAGGAGCATGTCCAGATCCACGTTGAGGGAAGCTGAAAACAGGTTCAGTCTGAAATAAGGCAAAGTCAAAAGCATGTTCGCACATGTTCCATATCCCAGACCCTTTAAGTGTTCTGCGCTAAGCCAACACACAAACACTGAAACTAAATTTACAGTCAGGCATTCTCTGCTCCAAGTGCTGCCGGATGGACAGCTGATGGAATCAGGGCCGTGGCGTTCTCCTTGAATTTCCAATTTCTGCCTCAGTCATTCCCTCTTCAGTGTGAATTACATATTGCAGCGTCAATCTCCTGAGTTAGGGGCTCAACTCAGAGTCTGTGGGAACTGGTTTTCTGATCTGTGAAACCAATCTGCCAACAATTTTTGCTTTAAAAAAGACCAACTTATTTGAAGAGTTTTAGGTCTGTTTTCATTCTTATTCTTGATTAATGGTTTTCTTTAAATATTTTTCCTAAAAGTTTTTTTTTAAGTTTATTTATTAGTCACAAGTAAGGCTTACATTAAACTGCAATGAAGTTGCTGTGAAATTCCCCTGGTCGCCACACTCCAGCACCTGTTTGGGCACTCTGAGGGAGAATTTAGCATGGACAATCCACCTAACTAGCCTGTCTTGGAGACTGTGGGGGGAATTCGGAGCACCCGGAGGGAGAACATGCAAACTCCACACAGACAGTGACCCAAACCGGGAATCGAACCTGGGTCCCTGGTGCTGTGAGGCAACACTGCCAACTGCTGTGTCACCGTGCTGCTCACTGACCATGCCTATGATTGGAAGACCTATTTTATAAATGTCACTGCGTTGCTTCTCGTCTGTTTTGTCGCTCTCTGATTTCATTTGATGTATTTTGGTTCTAAGGGGTGGAAGTATTTGAATTCGAGGAACCTGTCATTGAGACGTCCCAGTGGCTATTTCGGTCAAATTTAATTCTATCTGTGCGAAAGGGCTGTGACTTGACCCAGCTGAAGCCATGACTCTGGGTTGTTTGTCCAAAGCTGGTGCGGGCTTCAGAGTTAACCATCCTGGAAAGTTAGCCTTTCTTTCAGATCCTTCACAGGCTATGCATTTGTAGCACATCTTGTTTTTGTCTCTCTGCATTGGTCCTGATTTCCAAGTCACAACTCTGATCACAAGCACACTATTGATTTCCCTTGTTGCTACCTGATCTCTTCCCCCCCTCCCCTTCTCAGCCCACCGCTCCACACACACACACACACACACACACACACACACTCTCTCTCTCCAAGACTTTGTAATTGTGGTACAGAGACTAGCGCACAAATACTTTGCACGTAAGTCTGAAATTCTGCTCAATGCTATTTTAACAAAGGTGTTAACCTGTCAAAATAAATGGATTAGCACTTCTTTTTGAGGAAACAGATGAAGATATTTGACGCAAGTGTGTTATATCTTTGGAAGCAAGCACCCCACAGTGTCATTTAGACCTTTAGGTCTTCAGCCATCTCACATTTTTTTCAGAATCTCCCTCCCTCTTCCCTACCCCATTACGCATTGCTGCTCACTGCATTCATTTACTATCTGAACCATAAGCAAAAGACTAGGAGTATGCCAAGTCTGCACACGCATCCCTTCATTGGCGCACCACCAGGCACTGCATTACCACAGCTCTCTCCCCTCTACTGACTCACGCTGGGGTACAGAAGTGATGTATGTCGGATGAAGCCTCACAGACCACGACAGCCCTGTTCCAGCAGGGGGAAGAAAACAGTAAAATGAGGAAATAAGAGCACTTGTTAAACTGGTCTTGTATACTTTAAGATGGAACACCAGGAAAAGGGGAAGTAAGAACACTTGTCTGAACTGGTCTTGTATACTTTAAGATGGAATACCAGTGAAATGGGGAAATAAGAACATTCATCCGAATTGTTTTTTCCACGCCTTAACCTTGAGGGCCGGCAGGCAACATATCTCTTCCACTGTCATTATATGGTTCATTAGCTTGCACATAGCACAACCACATTCCTTTCCTCAAAATATCCTGCTGTATTTCAGTGCACCAGCGAGGACACCCATTAGAAGTGCAGGGCTGGGCAGGGGGATAGAAAGAGAATACCTTGAGCCATGTGATGATGCCAGTACAATCACTATCAATATTTTGTTCTTCTTGTTTAAGGGAAAAGTTTAAAATTTAAGGTTTATTCTGCAGGAATCCATAGATTGGTGGACTATATTTGCTGAATAAAGCTAAATGCCAGTTGTTAGGGTTCTGGACCAGAATCTCAAGTTACATTTGGAAGCCAGACTGGACCCCAACACGTTTTTCATTTTGGCAAAAACATGAGGATAGATGTGGCAACGAGGGGAATTTCATTGTAGCTTCATTGCAGTGTTAATGTAAGCCTCCTTGTGACTAATAAATAAACTTTAACTTTTCAAACAGAACTGAATCTCAGCCTCAATCAAAACTAACCCTGACTGATGGCTGACAAATTAACAAGTTGCTGGAAAAGCTGTGGCGATTTGATTCAAAGTGGGTGCAATCGATGTACGCAAAGGGATTAGGCAGTTTATGCCAATCATTCAATCCATTTTTTTCTCCCTTTACTTTTCTTTCTGCACTTTCGTATTATGGACTTCTCCAACACAAAAGCCACTTTATTTACTGGTTAGCGGATTGCCCACTTTCACATTGACAGGTATTATTTCAAAATTAATGAACTCATTCTTCTGAGCTGTTACACCCACGGCAACAGTGTAACTAAAACAATTGATCGGATTCATGGCTAAGATTAGCAGACCTCAGGCAGATTTTGCTCCTGAACATGTTTCCCTGGCATTCCTCAAGTGGCCGTATTAATGCTCTTTCTTTCATTAAGCATAAAAGTTTATTTATTGACTTAGAATCCCTACAGTACAGAAAGAGGCCACTCGGCCCATTGAGTCTGCACTGACCACAATCCCACCCAGGCCTTACCCACTATTCCCTCTAACCTATGCATCTCAGGACACTAAGGGTAATTTTAGCATGGCCAATCAACCTAACCTGCACATCTTTGGACTGTGGGAGGCAACCGGAGCACCCAGAGGAAACCCATGCAGACACGGGGAGAATGTGCAAACTCCACACAGACAGTGACCCAAGCCGGGAATTGAATCCAGGTCCCTGGAGCTATGAAGCAGCAGTGCTAACCACTGTGCTGCAGTGCTGTCCATACGGGTATTGGTGGGAAATTGTATCCCATTCTCTCAACTCATGTTTGATTTGTTGGTTTATTAGTGTCAGAAGTAGGCTTACATTAACATTGCAATGAATTTGCTGGAAAATTCCCCTAGTCGCCACACTTTGGCACCTGTTCAAGTACACAGAGGGAGAATTTAGCATGGCTTTCGGACTGTGGGAGGAAACTGGAGCACCCGGAAGAAACCCACGCAGACACGGGGAGAACATGTAGACTCTGCACAGACAGTGACCCAGGCCGGGAATCAAACATGGGTCCCTGGCGCTGTGAGACAGCAGTGCTAACCACTGTGCCACCCACTGGCCTCTTGCTCATTCCCAATTTTCACTGTCACTACTTGTGGCCTTTCATCTCCAGTTGCCCAGGCCCTGAGCTCGGGATTTCTTTCCCTACATCATTCTATCTCTTTTAATCACCTTTAAGATTAAAACCTATTCTTCAGTACATGGCAGGATTGTCATATGAGAAGTGCCTGGTGTCCTCCATGCCTGGTGGGACTATGCTCACCCGAATTTAGAAGAATGAGAGGGGATCTCTTTGAAAAGTATAACAGACCTGACAGGGTGGGACAGATTGGTTGCAGAGATGTTGTTTTCTCTGGTTGGGGCGGGGAATGGTGCTGGAACCATGGGTCACAGTTTTTGGATGAAATAAACCATTTCGGACTGAGATGAGGAGAAATCTCTTCACTCAAAAACACCCCTCGATCTGTTTTCTGTCACATATCTGGCGCAGGTAGGGTTGCGAGAGATGAGAAATCAGGCGCGAACCAGGGGAGTGCGTTGGTAAGATTGCTCCGAGTGTAGCATTGAGATAGATGATCAGCTGTAATCATGTTGAATAGAGGAGCAGGCTCAAAGGACCTCTTCCTGCTCCTATTTTCTGTTCCAATCAAGCTTTGGGCCAGATGTCCTCATATCTCTTTGTATAGCTTGGTGTCAATTTTTTTTTGATAATTAAGGCTTCTATGAAGTATCTTTGGATGTTTTACCCCTTGAAAGGTGCTATATAAATGCAATTTCTTGCGGGTGCTTCTTTCCGATGGTGTGTATTGAGACATTGGGAGGGACAAAATAGTGTTTCTTTTTTAATTCGTAGTTTGTTAGAGCTACCTGTGGCATCAGGACACATTTGCCTTTTTCTGTCAGAGATTTTGCAGTCCCGACGTTTAATTTTCAGCGACAGCTTCAGTTCCTGCTGCTCTGCTGAGGATGCGTAGGGCCCATAACGGGAAAATCCACGGACAGAAATGAAGCAACAAGGCAGGACTTTTCCACGCCACCAATGAAGCTGTTTCAGTTTGCCCAGGATTAACATTCAGGTATGGAAACAGGCGGGGTTTCCAACACTGACGAAATGCAGAAGTGTTTCAGTAGTTGGAAGACATTTGGGTTTGTGTGTGTGGTGGGGGAGGTGGGGGAGGTGGGGGAGGGGCGGGGCGGGGGTTACTTGGTTTGTGACACGTAGGAAATTTAAAGTATTCCAAGTGCTGCGTAAGTAGCACGGAATGTAAAAATGTGCCGTCACTTGGTCTGTAAACTTTCCACGGAAAACGAGGAGCAAAAGAAATAGATAGTCGAATGTGATAACATACGTAAATCAACAGAGCGAAACCCTGACTGCCTCCAGGTTAACCCCTTGAGCGGAACGATTTCTGCTTGGCAATCTGTGAATTCCTCCTTAGGGTTTCAATGAGGAGTGATTGCAAAAATATTCCATGTATGTTGAACACGACAGCAAGTATGGAGCTGTGAATAACAGCAGAAGGTAAAGAAATCAAAACATGTCATACAGAAAGAATGCATCAATCTTCCGTCCTGCGAGTCCACAGAAGTAAACATTCCCCTGCCATGAACTTGTCTCGGGCACTCCTCGATGGGACTGTTGATTAGATTCTCAGCTTCATGCTCCGGCTTCCAGGTTTGGCTCACCCAGTGCATGGATCAAGAGTCTGGACTTGGAGCCAAGTTATTGGTCCTGGGACTTTCTGGCCTATTTCTGTCCAGTAGCTCACTTCATTGGTTTATGGTTAGGGAAAATGATTGTCTCAGTCATGACGTTGACACCAAGGCCAATTTTCTTCCCTCTAACGTTGGTGACTGTTGGATCCTGTTGTACTGCAGCTTCTCCTCAGTAACTACCCCACAGTCAAGGGTCAGGGAACTCAGGTCTTTATTCAGTCTACTTGCTCCACGCGCCAAATGCAGACTGCCCACGCAAAGCAGTTCCCAACACCTCACCCCACACCCGAGCTCACACGACCTGTTCCCCTAAAGTAGCTATGCCCCAACATACATAACGCTATAGGGCGGCACAGTGGTTAGCACTGCTACCTCACAGTGCCAG
Source organism: Carcharhinus amblyrhynchos (assembly GCF_965287045.1). Lineage (NCBI taxonomy): Eukaryota > Metazoa > Chordata > Chondrichthyes > Carcharhiniformes > Carcharhinidae > Carcharhinus > Carcharhinus amblyrhynchos. Next base: position 15,902,935 of record NC_137349.1, read on the forward strand.
AGACCCGGATTCAATTCTGGCCTCGGGTCACTGTGTGGAGTTTGCATGTTCTCCCCAGGTAGCCAGCAATCCTCAATAAACCATACCAAGCATCACTTAGTTCCATCCAGGACTAGGGGGTGAAAGGTTAGCGGGGGTAGGCAGGAATGTGGCGTTGAAGTTACAATTAGATCTTATTGGCTGGCAGAGCAGGCTCGAGGGGCTGAGTGGCCCGCTCCTGCTTCTAAATCGCATGCTCATCTGACCACTAGCCTCTGAAGAACTGTAAGAGTTAGCACTTTCAGAGGAAAAATGAAGTAGAAACAATTGTGAAGGGAATTTGACTGATGCACTGAGTGAAGTTTCACAGCAGAAAAAAAAGATAATTAATTACGTTTGTATCTTGCAGCTTTTGAGACAACCACTCCAGTTGGTTACTAAAGTTAAGTTTCTGTCGTTCCTGTCTGCAGTTGATCTTATTAATAACTTTTGCTAAACATAATTAAATGTTTCATCACCCGTTGTGAGGACGCGATCACCAAAAAAGTCACATTAATTTTAAGACTATTGCAATACTATATACTAATTGACTCTATGACTCTACAAGCGATCCACTCTGCAGAATGCAAGTGAGTGTAATGATAGTACTCTTATTACCCGCTGAGTCTGAGGGCAGGATTTTACAGCCTCGCTCATCCCGAAACTATAAATTTCCACCAGAGTTCAATGCACCTTTCCATGGTTCGCCTCTCGCCTACTCCCATTCCCGTGGCAGGCGGGCCAGCAAAATTGTGGCTTGAATGTTAGAATAAAGAAATGAACCAACATCTCAGGATCATAGAGTCCTACAGTGCAGATGGAGGCCATTTGGCCCATCGAGTCTGCACTGACCACAAACCCACCCCGTCCCTATCCCCATAACCCCATGCATTTACCCTAGCTAGTCCTGCTGGCACTAAGAGGCAATTTATCATGGCCAATTCAGCTAACCCGCACATCTTTGGACTGGGAGAGGTAACCAGAGGAATTGGAGGAAACTCTCGCAGACACAGGGAGAATGTGCAATCTCCACACGGACAGTGACCCAAGCTGGAAATCGAACCTGTGTCCCTAGCACTGTGAGGCAGCAGTGCTAACCACTGCACCATCGTGCCACCCATGGTAACCACTGTGCCACCACGCTGCTCTTGTTTGAGGCAAACATGGAAGATCCAATCATATTACCTGAAGGAGAACAATAGAGTTCTCCTGATCTACCGATCAACATTGTTCCTCAGCCAACACCGAAGCCAAATGGTCACTATTTCACTGTTACTTGTGGGTCTTTCCAGTGTACAAATTGGTGGCTACATTTCCTATATTAAAACAGTGACTGCACTTCAAAGGTAGAAAACGCTCTGGGGCATCCTCTGTTGATAAAAGGCACTACACAGATGTAAGCTCTTTTCTTCACTGGAAGCCATTTAAAAATTTTCACTCTTGTTTCAAATTCTCCCATGGCAGATATTTTATGATTTCGCTTGGATGAGGCTCATAAAGTCCCCTCTGATGCCAACAGAGGATTTCTTTCTGCGAACTGTGCCCGCCCTGATTCCAGGCCAGACATGGTAGTAAAGGTTCCGGCGCATGTCTCCATAATCTCCTCGAGCCCTACAACCCTCTAAGATATCCATGTTTGCCTAATTCTGACCTCTTGAGCATCCCTGATTTGATTCAGTCTGAAGTCTCACAACACCAGGTTAAAGTCCAACAGGTTTATTTGGTAGTAAGGTCACCTGACGAAGGGGCAAACCCTGAAAGCTAGTGGTGTTTGCTACCAAATAAACCGGTTGAACTTTAACCTGGCGTTGTGAGACTTCTTACTGTGTTTACCCCAGTCCAACGCCAGCACCTCCACATCTCGATTCAGGTAGTTGTTCCTGGGCCCTGGAATGGCATATTTATGGGTAGTCTTTTTCTCTCCAGTTTCTTCCATTTCCCTCATGCAGCAGCACTTCTTTTGGAATATGGTTTCATGGGCATAGCTAACTCTCATTGGTTATTTTTAAAGGTGCCAAGGGGAGAAACCTTATTAATATTTTCCCCATCTCCATCTCCATGAGATAACATTCATTTTCCACTCAACATTGTCATCCAATAGTACAACTGAGGTTGAAGATTCATTGTGTGGGGAATCAGAGGTGGGAACAGAGCACCATATTGTGCAGTGAGTCAGGACATCACAGTGAGACCTCGTGAGCCTGAACATCTGAGCAACAATGGCAACACTTGTATTTATATAGCGACTTTAATAAAGTATAGTATCCCAACATGCTTCAGCGGAGCACTATCAAAGTGAAGCAGCCTCGGGTAACTGTCTGTTTGTACATTCTCCCCATGTCTGCGTGGGCTTCCTCTGTGTGCACTGGTTTCCTTCCACACTCCAAAGATGTGCAAGTTAGGTGGATTAGCCATTGCCCCTTAATGCCAGGAGGATTAGCAGGGTAAATATGTGGGGTTACGGGGACAGAGCCTGGGTGCGATTGCTGTCAGTACAGGCTCGATGGATCAAATAGGCTCGATGGGCCAAATGGCCTCCCTCCACACTGAAGGGATTCTATGATTTTATGGGGGAATTTTCCCATCCTGTCCCCCAGAAGAATCATAGCAAGTGGGGGCAGGAGGGAGAGGGGGAGTTGTTGGGGGGGGGGGGTGGTGTAGTTAGGGGGTGGGCCATGCAAAGGTCCATTGATTTTCCAGTGTTGGGGCAGCTGGAAAGTCCCGCCCTAGGAATTTGATGCTGAGCCACAGAGGAGACATGAAGGCGGTTAATTAAAAGCTAGGCCAATAGGTTATAAGGAACATCTTAAAGAAGGAAAGAGATATAGAGAGGCAGAGAAGTTTAGGGTTGGGATTCCAGCACAACTACCAATGGAAAAGTGATTAAAATCAGGGATGCACAGGAGGTCAGATTTAGAGGAACACAGATATCTGGGAACGTTGTAGGCCTCAGGGAGGTTATGGACATATGAAGGAACTTGGAAACATGGATGAATATGTTAAAATCAAGGCAATGCCTAACCAGCAACCAGTGCAGGCTAGCGAACACAAAGGTGATATGAAAATGGGAACTGGTGGGAGTTAGAACACAGGCAGAGTTGACTCAGTCTCTCAATTAGAGAGAACAGAATATGGGACGTCAGCCAGGAATGCAGTGTGACAGGCAAGTTTTCAGGTAACAAAGGCATGGAAGGTTTCAACATCGGATGAGCTGAGATACAATGATCCAGAACATCACAGTGCACAAAAGGGTGAGTTGCAACACCACAATGATCACGGTGCTTTGGAACATTATCTTAAAACACATCATCAAAATTCTAAATTAAAAATAAATCATCCACTCATGCATATCTTCAACTTAATCCTAGTTAGAATCTCTACAGTGCAGAAGGAGGCAATTTGGGCCATCGGGTCTGCACTGACTCACCAACAGAGCATCCAACCTAGGCCCTATCCCTGTAACCCCACTAATACCCCTCACCCACACATCCTGCGACACTAAAGCATGGCCCACTCCACTAACTTGCATAGCTTTGAACTGTTGGAGAGAACTAGAGCACCCGGAGGAAACCTACGCAGACATGGGGAGAACATGCAAACTCCACACAGTCACCCAAGGCCAGAATTGAACCCAGGTCCCTGGCACTCTGAGGTAGCAGTGCTAACCACTGTGCTACCCAACAATAGCAAAGGGCTCATCTGGGATTTGAACTCAGGATCTCTCGCAAACACTCTGATTGTAACACTCAAAGCGCAGGTCATACATGGAAGGTGATGGCTAGACCATTGCTCGACCATTAACCCAGAAACCCAGTTAATGTTCTGGGGACCCTGGTTCGAATCCCGCCATTGCAGATGGTGGAATTTGAACTCAGTAAAAAAAATCTGGAATTAAAAATCTAGTGATGACCGTAGAATCATTGTCAATTGTCTGGAAAAACCCATCTGGTTTACTAAAGTCCTTTCGGAAGGAAATCTGCAGTCTTTACCCATTCTGGCCTACATGTGTCTTCAGAGCTACAGCAATGTGGTTGACTCTCAACTGCCCTCAGGCAGCTAGAAATGGGCAATAAATTCTGGCCAGCCAGTGATGTCCATGTCTCACAAATGAATAAAACAAAAAATACCTCTAGACCAATGAGCCACAGCTAATTGCACAAGCAAAATTGACAAAAGTCATGAAGTTCTGGAATAAGGTAATAATGCTTATCTAGCCACCTGATCCCATTTAATGATTTGGGAAAAGAATTTGATAACTAAGATTGATAACTACTATTGCTAGCAGGAGCTGAGAGACAGATTGGAGTCAGACACAGAAAGTGAAAAAAAACCTACTGCATAAAATTAAGTTTTGCAGTTCTAGATACATGCGAGGCGCGGAAAACCTTATTCAGGCCCCTCTCATCCTTTCACACTGAGAGGGTAATGAGATTGCATTGTATTTACGTTGCAGGCTGGGTACAGGCTGTCCTCAGAACCTTTAACTGCAGCATTATCCCTGAGGGAGAGCTTGGCACCGTCTCCAGGACTGGCTGCACACAAGAAGCTGAGAACAGCTCTCCCTCTGCCAAAACTAACAGCCCTGCACTTAGATTAACAAAAGGCAGTCAAAGGAGGGGCTTAGTGCCCCGTTCAGGCACCACACAGACTCATGCTGTTTCGCCCAGAACAAGGGCCTCCTTATGGATTCAGCTGTCCAATCTGATCAACTTAAAAAACATGAGTAAAATTCCAGATACCTAAAAGGTTGAAAAACAATGCGGCATTGCACAATTGGTACAAAGTGAAAGAATTATCCCATATAATCACTCATTTGCCCTCTGATCTGCTGCTGGTAAGAAGTTCTGAAGTGTCACCAGCTCAACTCAAAGGGAGTATTGTTACACTACTCTGACCCATATGGAAGCCTGAACTAACTTGCTCTTAAAAACTCAGTTTACATGACAGGATAAAAGATTTTCTCTGTTATTTCTAACGTAATTATGAAAAAAAATTACCTTTTAGGACGTGTTTACACTTTTCCTGCAGTATAAATCAAGAAAAAAGTCTTTACAAGATCATTCATGATGTCACTGCACATAATAAGTCGGGCGATTCTTAACTCTTTGTTCACTGCCAGGTGTGAACTGCATTATAGCAGCAGCCAATTCAGTAATAACTCAAAATCAAAGAGAAAATGTTGGAAATGCTTAATGTATCAGGCAACATATGAGGAGAGGGAAAAACAAGAGTTAATGTTTCAGATCAAACGTTTGCCAGGGCAGTTCTGACAATGAATCATAGATTCCTATAGTGCAGACGGAGGCCATTCGGCCCATTGAGCCTACTCCAACAACAATCCCAGCCAGGCCCTATCCCCATAACGACACGTATTTACCCTACTAATCCCCCTGACACTAATGGACAATTTAGCATGGCCAGTCAACCTAACCCGTGCATCTTTGGACTGCGGGAGGAAATCGAAGTACCTGGAGGAAACCCACGCAGGCATGGGGAGAATGTGCAAACTCCACACAGAGAGTGACCCGAGGCTAGAATTGAACCCAGGTCCCTGGCGCTGTGGGACAGGAGTGCCACCATGCCGCCCATTTGAAGTGTTTCAGTTCTTCCAATGATGAATGTCTGCAGTGTGTTACCTTGTAACTTTCACTGGATTGACCTGAAACATCTACTCGGTTTCTTTCTCCAAAGATACTGCCTGAATATTTCCAGCATTTTCTGCCCTTACTTCAGGATTCCAGAATCCACAATGTTTTGCTCATGTATTAATGACGCTCTGAACTGAATGACGCTTGTGATTCTTTTGTATGTCTTGAAGTACTTTAACCTTGGTGTCGGCAGGTTGTGGGTGAGATTTTCTGGCTGCGCTGATCCCAAAATCGGAAAATCCCACCTGAGGTCAATAGACCTTTGCGTGGTCTGCTTCCCGCCCGTTACAATTCCCGTAGCGAGCAGGACGGGAAAATAACCCCTGTGTGTTCAAACCCCACTCTAGAAACATGGGCATAAAGCCTGGGCTGACACTCTAGTGTAGCACAAAGGGAATGCTGCGCTGTTGGAGGTGCTGTCTTTTGCACGAGAGATTAATTAAAGCATTATCCAGCCTCATCAGATGGATGACTCCGGTCAACATGTGACTCTCAATCAATATCACAAGAATTACTAATCTGGCCATTAACCCATTGCAGTTTGTGGGACCATTGGGCACAAATTGGCTTGATGTGGAGATGCCGGCATTGGACTGGGGTAAACGTAGTAAGAAGTCTGACAACATCAGGTTTAAGTCCAACCAATTTATTTGATAGTAAACTCACAAACTTCCGGGGTTTCTCCCTTCATCAGGTGAATGAAGAGTTCTGGCCTCAGACAGAGCATATAACAGCACAGGCAGTTTATAGATTACTGATTAGAATGCGAGTCTTTACAACTAACCTGCTATTCAAATTGCTATTCAAACACAAATTGGCTGCCATTGCCTCCTATATTGCAACAGTGGCCGGAATTCACTGATCTCGCCCATGGCTGGGATTCTCCAATCCCACTGCGGTGAATGGAGATTTGGCTGAGCGCCAAGTTTTCCATTCCTGCCAGCAGTGGTAGCAGAACATGTGAGACTGGAGAAATTCGGACAGTGATTACACTTCAAAGGTGCTTTGGGATATTATGAGGTAGTGAATTGGAAATGCAAGTTCTTTCTTTCTTTGTCATCTTTACTTAATTTTAATTCTATTTTGATCCACTGACTAGCCTGCAGCTAATGGAAATAGGACCCCCGGTTCGACCCTTGGCCAGCCGATCACCAGGATTGTGGCCACCTGACTGTATGAGTAAAGGAGGGGAAGCCACCCTGACTGCGGCGCCGTGTCCCTGTCCCTACCCTGCCAGGGAGACCATGTGTTGAAGCTGGGTAAAATCAAACTCCAATGTAACAGTTTCAGCCCAACAATACACACTGTCCAGTTTCACAGTCAGAGTTACACTACAACTATTACCACTGGGTGAGGGGGAATGAACTGGCTTCACTCTATTCAATGTCCTCAGTTTTTAAAAATGTGTTTTCCCTGTCAATGCGAAAGGTATTGCTTTTTATTAAGCAGCCAATTAAAACAGGTTCTCTTGAGGCAAAGAGGTGGGCTGCAAAGAGAGGCCTCACAGCACCAGGGACCCGGATTCAGGTCCTGCCTCGGATGACTGTCTGTGTGGACTCTGCATGTTCTCCCTGTGTCTGCGTGGGTTTTCTGCAGGTGTTCCGGTTTCGTCCCACAGTCCAAAGATGTGCGAGTTAGGTGGATTGGCCATGCTAAATTGCCCCTTCCGCTGGAATTCTACCACCCTGCCAAGGATTTTCAGCAGTCGAGGGACAGGCAATGGAAATATTTGTTGGCCTTGGGAGGGAATTTCCGGCTTCTCTCGAGTGAGGCGATAAAATCCCACCCCTAGTGTTGGGGGACGAGCAGGTAAATACCTCGCGTTGTGGGGATTGGGCCTGGGTGGGATTGTTGTGATTGCAGGCTCGATGGAACAAATGGCCTCCTTCTGCACTGTAGGGATTCTATGATTCTATGATAGAGAGAGCAAATTTATTCATTGCCAAACCCGAGAAAAGAAAAAATAAAAGGTGTGACAACACACACACACACACACACACACACACACACACACACACACACACACACACACACACACACACACACACACACACACACCAGAAGTAAGAGTCCAAATAAAGAACGTATGATGAGTAATTTGCCTGTCCTTGAGGTACAAATTGTTAAACATTGCAACCATTTGAAGTTGGCTGATTTCTTTAAAAATCTGAAGCTAAATTGAAGTTGAGTTAACTGCACTTTGCCAGAGACAATTTCCTTCCCTTTAATTCCATATCCAAGTCCTAGAAAGCGATAGGGTTCTCATGAGATTCTTTCCATTTGTAATACTCAATCTCTGCTAATGATTTTTAGATTATTAAAAGGTGGGTTTTCATTCTTAAAAAGAAGTTCTTTCCTGCTCCCTTCAACAGTGTTTCCAGATTACTTTGATTTTTCTCTCCCTGTCTCTGCCTCTTTGTTTCTGGCTTGGCAAAACCAATTCTTAAACCTCCTATTGGTATATTCCATAGAGAAATTTGAGTAAGATATCTTGTAGTCATTATTGTCAAACATTTTTGATCTCAGAAACTTTTAACATGTTTCAGAATAGTAGAAACCAACATGAGATGGGTTATCTCAGGTTCTGAATATCTGTTGGGTATCTGGCTGATTAATAGTTCCCATTGCCTTGACAATTGATTAAGCTTGAGCACTTAACAATTCTACTGTTTTCCTTGCAAAAGTTCCTATTTGAAATGGGCCTTGACTACCCCCCGCCAACCCCTCCCACCCCTCCAACCCCAGGTGTAGAATTCCATGAGCAACATGTCAACATTGAAATCCATATGGTAACTTTCCAATAACTGTCAACTTGCAATCCTAGCCACCAAGTGACTCATGGCAGCCATTTTTGGTCAGTGTTTTTTTCTTGTAGTTAAAAAGAGAAGGTCATTTTTAAACAGTTCAGGGTGTTTTTGCTTAGCTGGTGAAGTTATAGGAGATCCCACTGAGTTACAGCTTCCCATCGTTGTGACACAACTTTGAATAATGGAACAGCAACAGGGACTGAATGTCAGCTACTCCCGCTCCTACTTCTTACCTTCTTATGTTTCGTTTAGGAGATCATTGTGACAAATTTGAAGAAAGAAGTTATCACGTCATTATAAACAAACGATTGAGGTGTTAAGAACATGAAAGAATACACCCAAAGTTCCCTGGCCTGGGAGAAAATAAGATGTGATGTGGGCAGATGGCTGCATTTAGGGTAAAATTTGAATCTTCTAGTTTTTGTGCCATTATTTTTGCAAAGAAACCTTGGTGAATGGACATCGTCAGGCATGTCTTCCTCCCATTGCTCCCATACCAGGATATTTTCGGGTTGTTTATTTAGGGAATCCTGCCTAACTGCACTTTCATCCCTTTTAAAAGTGCCTGTGGAATATTGGGATCAATGTATTTTTTTAGAGAAAAAAGATTCTTAGAACAGATGATCTCTTTGAGTGATTTTATTTTTGTGATCCATTATTTTTTCCAGGATTCTCATTTATACTTTTACCACATCTAGATTGTTATTGCTGGCAGAAATTTGTAGAACCGCTAGGTCTCAGCTTCATGGTTCAGTTATAAGTGGTCCTGCTAATGCTCTGCCAATGGGGGATCAGTTTTGTACGATAATGTTACCACTTGGGCTTGACTTTAACTGTGCAGAGACATCTGATCGGAAGCTTCACAGACACAGGCGCAGATAAAGCCAACTTCTCAATCCTCTTCCAGAACTGAGAAATCACCCAACTATAACGTAGAGTTTGCAGCACAGAGACAGGCTTTATTTGTTTTGTATTGCTGCTGGGGGAATAATGAGGAAGTGGATTTATAGGCTGATTATCAGACTGTTGAACTGCATCATGAATGCACCTTCCACAGCCAACAAGACCTGGAATGGGATTGGAGCCCAGATCTTCTGGCTCAGAGGCACTGGCACTATTTACAGAGCCACAATACCTCAGAGAAACAGGTAATTTGTTCCCACTGGCCTTCTCACACTCCTTTTACTTAATCTCACCTTATTTTCTCACTCATGTACCAAAACACCCCTACAGTGCAGAAGGAGGCCATTTGGCCCATCGAGTCTGCACCAACTCTCCTCCAAAAGAGCATCTTACTCAGGCTCACACCTCCCACCCTCTCCCCAGATTCCTGTACATTTACCATGGCTCATCCACTTTCTCATCTTTGGACATTAAGGGACAATTTAGATGGCAAATCCACATTACACACCTTCAGGCACTAATGGGTAATTTACCATGGCCAATCTACCTAACCTACACATCTTTGGGCTGTGGGTGGAAACCACAGCATCCAGAGGAAACCCGTGCAGACATGGGAAAAACTTGCAAACTCCACACAGCCAGTGACCCAAAGTCAGAATCAAACCTAGGCCATATGAGGCACTTACCAAACTTTCCTTCTAATGCATTTGTGATATTTGCCCCATCCAGTCTATGCAAGAGCACATTCTATGTTCTCATCACTCTCTGAGCAAAGACGTTCCTTGTTGGATTTATTAATCTCACATTAATCATTCTCAACTCAGCTAAACTCACAAGTGGAAACATCTTCTCTACATCGGCCATCAAAATGTAAAACGTCTCTGTCAGGTCAGCTCTCAATCTTACATTGTCCAAAGTGTCCAAGCTCATTCAGCCATATGTGATAGTTGCCCCCTTTCATTCTGGAATCTTCTTTGCAAATCTTTCTGCACTTTTTTCAGTGCTTCTATCATCATTTTTATATGAAATGGTAACTCCAGTATCTAAATTCTCCTCACTTTTTCAGTCATAAGTCAAGCAATAATTAAGCCCTGTTAAAGGCCACACCAACAGTCTCATTCTATAAAAATTGCTTTTTCGCCTCAGAAACTTAGAAACATAGAAGATAGGAGCAGAGGAGGCCATTTGGCCCCTTGACCCTGCTCCACGATTCATTACGATCATGGCTGATCATCCAACTCCATAGCTTAATCCTGCTTTTTCCCCATAACCTTTGATCCCATTTGCCCCAAGTGCTATATCCAGCCTCCTCTTGAATATGTTCAATGTTTTGGCATAACTGCTTCCTGTGGTAATGAATTCTACAGGCTCACCATTTTTTGAGTGAAGAAATGTCTCCTCACCACCGTCCTAAATGGTCTACCCCGAATCCTCAGGCTGTGACCCCTCTGGACTCTCTCACCATTGGGAATACACTCCCTGCATCTACCCTGTCTAGTCCTATTAGAATTCTATATGTCTCTATGAAAACTCCCCTCTCATTCGTCTGAACTCCAGCAGAAACAATCCTAAGCAAATCAGTCTCCCCTCATACATCAGTCCTGCCATCCCTGGAATCAGCCTGGTAAACCTTCGCTGCACTCCTTTGAAAGCAAGAACATCCTTCCTCAGAAATGCCATGCTCTGTTTTCCGGTATTCCACATAATGCATTCTTTCGTGGTTGAATAAGTTTTTATATTTGTAGGGGGGAGTTTTCCTGTCCTGTGTGACACAAGAATTATAGCAGGCGGGAGGGTGGGGGGAAGGGGGGGATGGGGTGGACCATGCAAATGTTTGTTGCCCTCGGGTGGGATTTTCTGGTTTTGGGGCGAGCGCGGCTAGAAAACCCCACCTGTAGAGTTTGAGAGATTTGAGAATTTGGTTTGCCGTTTTGAGAAGGGCCTGGTTTCAATTTTAGCGATCCTTCCTGCGTGGCACACCCATCATCTCCATTGCAGTGGAACGTGACATTGGCATGCCAACCGCAGCCCGGTCTAAATCCTTGGTGGAGGACAAATGCGGATTCATCAAACTGCTCTCATACTCTTCAAAAAACCTTTGAGTAAAGTTCACCCGGGGATTCTAATAATTGTGTGGCTGTTCCGGTTCATTGTGATGTGGAACACAGCTGCTTTAATTGGCAGGACAAGTAAATGGAGTTCATAATGCCACAAATTGTCAGAGTTTGTATTTGAGCCATCTGGATCATTTATGCCATAAAATAACATTGTTGCCTCCAAGTTGACCTCAGCATTTTGAATAGAAAAGCAGATTATGATGTAAGTTAGAGATAAAAAAAGAATTATTGTAAGACAATTTACCTCCTGGTATAAATTATATTTTGTTATAGTTTAAGTAACAGACGGACAACAAACTGCTGAAACTGTGAATTGAGTCTGCCAATGAACTTGCAGAGTTCATGTGTGCCGCAAGACCACAACTCAATAGACCTTTAAATGGTCCACCGGATTTTCAGTCCCATGCACTACGATTCCTGCGGTAGGCGAGACTGGAAAATTTTCCATCCCATGCACTACGATTCCTGCGGTAGGCGAGACTGGAAAATTTTCTGTCCTATGCACTACGATTCCTGCGGTAGGCGAGCCTGGAAAATTTCGGCCAACAGGTGGGATTTTCCATGCTGCATGTTTCGCAGCGGCCCGATCTTCCGGCCCCGCCATTGTGGGTTTCCTGGAGACGGGGTTTTGCTGTCAGCGGGACTGGAAAATTCCGGCCAATGTGTAGAATTTTCTGCCGGCAGGATTTTCCACTCCTAACCAAGTCAAAGGACTTTCGAATGGCTCACCACTTTTTCCAGCCCCACCCTCTCCATGACTTGGCCATAAACATTAGCCCGATGCCTCCTTAAGTAGATCGCAAACTAGTTAAATTTGTTGATATTAGTAAGGTTAATTTTCACTACAGGCTTATGAATCCAAAACGTTTACCACCCTGTTTTAAAGTGCAAACCTTGCACTTCTTCAATTTAGCTAGCTTCTTAGGCTCATCCATCTCCACGTACTGTACTCATTCAAGATGTATTGACTACGACTGCTTCTGCTCTTAAGATCTGCTTGCTTGAGGTTTAGGGTGGAGAAGAACTGGAAAGCCAACCTCATGAATGTTGGATTGTATTTGAAACTAAATCTTTCATGAAGGACTTGGCAAAACAAATTTAACTACTCATTCCCCCCATTCTGCAGACATGCAGTCTGGCACTGATGAAGTAAGGCGGATTCATTTTACAGCCGGAATTTTCCAACCGTTCACGCCAGCGGGATTCTCTGATCCCACTGTAGCGAATGGAGATTTGACCGAGCATCAAATTCTCCGTCCACGCTTGCTGCGGCACCAGGGCCTGAACTGCCGGAAAATTCCGGCCTACGTTTGAGGAGAATCGTCAGGATCTGGATATATCCATTCACAGTTCCGAAAACACTGTCCATGGAGGAGAGTTCATTCTTAAACTTTAAGTACACAGAGTCCCAATTTGGAATGTGGGCTTTTTGAATTCTGATTTCCGATCTGTCAAATGGGATTCTTGTAAATGTGGAAATCTATGTCGGTGGCGGTTCCAGGGCAAACCCACGAGGAAAATTCCGTACATTTGGTTTTCATTGGCTCACGTTTGTTGAAAGTCATATTCGTTTTGCAAAGTTGTAATTGCGTGTCAGGATTCGTAGATTTGAGATCTGATTTGGTCATTGTGTAACACAGCCCAGATTAGTCATGCATGAATGCCATTGCCACAGTTTTGGGACAATCCCAAAAGTTGATGATTTCGCCACATTTAGGACATTAAGTATGTTAACACTTAGAAGTTATAAACTGTTCCATTCTATGAATACTTTAATAGGGGATGAGATGCCAAATGAGAAGCAGCTGGTGAATAATGAATGTATAGCAGTTATGTGCTTCCCTCTTAGTGGAGAGTTAAGACCAGCATCAAGCCCAAGATGGGGTGCAATGTCTTTTCTTGTCAGCTTGGATCTTATTTGTGTTTCTTGTGGGGAATTAGATTCAATTTGAATTTGGCTTTTGGAGCAAGCAAGGAGATGGATGTGGGTCTATCAAGTCAATTGGCTTTGTAACTTTAACAATGGAGGGAAAACCTTTTAAGAAGTGTAAAGAGTGATAGCAGCACTACACTTGTGCAGCAACTGAGAGTGTATTAATAGATACTACAATAACTCCAATAAAAGAACAGTGCTTTACTGCGCTAAAATAGAGTAAGGGAAAACCACAAACCTGTGGTGAACACAAACACCCAACCTGGACTGTACAATAACGGACCCAGCCCAGGGCTGCTTTGTACTGCGCTCGGTATATGAGCTCCACCTGGTAAGATAATTATCTGTCACCAGGGAACTCATATTGTATGAGCCTTACAGGGAGATCAATCAGTGATTCCCAATGCAAGTACTGGGGGCTTTCACAGCATCCTGCCCCCACACAGATTGGGATCTCATTGTGAGAAGCACGTCACTGCCCTTGTTAAAGGTGTAGTTCTTAAATTCAAGAGCATCACTGCAAGAATTCGCAGGCTGGTGTCCTAGACCCAACTATCTTCAACTGTTTCATCCATTCATCCTCTATCATAAAGTCAGAAGTGGGGACATTCACTGATGATTGCACAATTTTCAGCGTCATTTGCTACTTCTCAGATAACGAAGTGGCCTGTGTATACATGCAGCAAGACCTGGATAATATTCAGGAATGGGCTGCTATGTGGCAAGTAGCATTTGATGTGGAGATGCCGGCGTTGGACTGGGGTAAACACAGTGAGAAGTCTGACAACACCAGGTTTAAGTCCAACCGGTTTATTTGATAGTAAACTCACTAGCTTTCAAAGTTAAACTCTTTGTCGGGTGAATGGAGAGTTCTGGCCTCAGACAGAGCATATAAAGCACAGACAGTTTACAGATTACTGATTAGAATGCGAATCTTTACACCTAACCTGTTATTCAATTCTTAAAGTGGCCGACAATGTGAGTGGAAGGAGCACTGATCACAGGTTAAAGGGATGTGTATTGTCTTCAGACAGTGCAGTAAATGAGGTTTTGCAAACCCAGGCAAGTCACGGGGGTTACAGATAGTGCGACATGAAATCAAGATCCCTGTTGAGATTGTCCTCATGTGCGCGGAACTTGGCTATCAGGCTCTGCTCAGCGACTCTGCACTGTCGTGTGCCGTGAAGGCCGCCTTGGACGCAGGCATTCAGCCTCTGACCTTCGGGTAAGCATTCTTCAAGGCGGCCTTTACAACACACGACAGTGCAGAGTCGCTGAGCAGAGACTGATAGCCATTCACCTGCCGAAGAGTTTAACCTCGAAAGCTTGTGAGTTTACTATCAAATAAATCGGTTGGACTTAAACCTGGTGTTGTCAGACTTCTTACTGCAAGTAACATTTGCCAAGCATGACCATCTGCAGCGAGAGAGAATCTAACCAATTCCCCTTGAGACTCAATCGTATTACCATTGTTTGAATTCAACAACCTGGGGATTACCATTAATCAGAAACTGAAATGGACTAGCCATATAAATACTGTGACTACAAGAACAGGTCAGAGGTTGGGAATTCTATAACGAGTAACTCATATTCTGACTCCCAAAAGTCTGTCAAGAATCTGCAGTTTCCAAGGTATAAATCAGGACCGTGATAGAATACTCTCCACTTGCCTGGTTGAGTGCAATTTCAACAACATTCAAGAAGCTCAACATCATCCAGGGCAAAAATGCCTACTTAATCTACAGATATTCACTCCTTCAACCTGATGTACTGTGGCAGCAGTGTGGACCATCCACAAAATGCACTGCAGCAACTCATCAAGACTCCTTCAATACTACCTTCCAAGTTTCATCAAATTTGTTAGGCATGAACTCCCTTTGACAAAGCTATGCTGACTATCCCCACACGACCCATGGCCTTCCAAGTGGAGATTAATTCTCTCCTTCAGAATTTTCTCCGATAGTTTGCCTACCACTGATGTGGGACTCACTGATCTGGAACCTTCTGGTCCATCTCTATCGCTCTGCTTGAAAAGTGGAACCACATCATCCTTACTTGGAAAAATATCACCAATCCTTCACTGCCACCAGGTCAAAATCCTGAACCTCCCTCCCAAACAGCATTGTGAATGTACCTACGCCACATGGACCACAATGGTTCAAGAAGGCAGCTCATCACCACCTTCTCAAGGGCAATTGGGGATGGCCTATAAATGCTGGCCTAGCCAATGACGCCCACATCCCATATTCGAATAAAGAAAAGTGCAAGGGAGTTATCCCTGGAGCCCTGACCATTACTTAGCACACAACCAACATCACAGGAACAGTTAGTCATTAACAAGTTGTGGTTTGTGGGATTTGCTGTATATTGACAATTAATGAGTGACCGCAATTCAAAAAGGCTTCCTTGGCTTTAAAGGATTTTGAAACACCCAGTGATTGTGAAAAGTGTTATATAAATTCAAGTCTCTCTTTCAGACTTCAAAAGAATGGAAGCCCTTTTTGTCACTGGCAATTGTCCAAAAGTCATGCAGCAAGATCGAGTAATGCAAACTCCAACTAAGCCAATAGCACTCCTAGCATATAACAAAGGAAGCATTGGATGTGTTATGCATAAATTAAACATTACGTTTTAATAACGTAAAGTCATAGGTAGAATATTTACAAAGGTAAACAGTTTATGAGTTGTGTGAAGTACTTCTCAAATTATTCACCTGTGTTCTCAACCAGTAATGTATACTTTAATTAAAAAGCAAATGCAATTAAGAGATTTTTGGAGAGGTGGGGGGTGGTGTGATGACGTGCAAGCCAGCTAGGAAATGTTGTGAGAACATGATCCTGATGTGCTCAGCAGAATTTGTCACAAACTGTTCAGTTTGCCTTTGTAGGATTGTCCGTGCCAGGTGACTTTTGGCCTGGTGCACAGTGGTTAAACACTGTTGCCTCACTGTGCCAGGGACCCGGGATCGATTCCCGGCTTGGGTCACTGTCTATGCAGAGTCTGCCCGTTCTCTCCGTGTCTGCATGGGTTTCCCCCGGATGCTCCAGTTTCCTCCCACAATCTCTTAACGGGATTGAGAGTTATATATAGGCCTGGTAGGTATGGATATGATCGGCCTGTTTGTGCTGTAGTGTTATATGTTCTAAACTGAAAGGCGTGTTGGTCAGGTGTATTGGCCATGCTCAATGTACCTGAACAGGCACTGGAGTGTGGCGAATAAGAGATTTTCACAGTAACTTCATTGGAGTGTTAATGTAAGCTTATTTGTGATAGCAGTAAACTTAAACGTAAAATTCAGAATAACCTAAAGGCTTACATTCCAGTACTGAGGGAGTGCAACATGGTCAACAGTCCTGTCTATAGATCAGGTATGGTCACATTGAATGCTGGGACAGGTGTGATGGGCCTGGTTGTCTACTCCTGCTTCTATTTCTCGGGTTCTTGTGTTCTTGTGTAGCTTTTGGCCGAGATTTTCTTTGCCATCTGAGGTAGCACAGTGGTTAGCACTACTATCTCACAGAGCCAGGGACCTGGTGTTGATTCCAGCCTTGGGTGACTGTCTGTGTGGAGTTTGCACATTCTCTCTGTGTCTGTTTGGGTTTCCTCCGGGTGCTCTGGTTTCCTCCCACAATCGAAAGATGTTCGGGTTAGGTTGATTGGCCATGCTAAATTGCCCTGTGGTATCAGGGGGGTTAGCAGGGTAAATATGTGAGGTTATAAGGAAAAGGCCTGGGTTGGATTGTTGTTGGTGCAGACTTGATGGGCTGAAAGGCCTCCTTCTGTACTGTAGGGGTTCTATGATTCTTTGACCTAAAAGATCCTACATCACTCTTTCGAGGAAGAGCAGAAGAGTTCTACAAGATGTTGTGGTCAATATTTATTCCTCGGCTGACATCAATAAAACAGATTGTCTAGCCATTATTCCATTGCTGTAAGTGAGAGCTTACTATGCACAAATTGGTTGCTGCACTTCCTCTTTTACAATAGTAACCACATTTCAAAAGTACTTAATTGGTTTTGTAATGTCTCGAGATAATGAAAGGCACTGCATAAATACAAGTCAATCTTTTTCCTACAGATGCTTTTTATTGTAATAGGTTAATATGTAATAAACACATTAAGCCCTGCCCAATGGCTGCACTGCTTAATATAAGCACCTTAATATAAGTATCATGTTGTTTTGGGGGAAATGCTGGCATCATTAGAGTCAATAGTGCCTCTCAGCCTATTAATGTGCTGTCAGGTTAATGGAGCTGCTTTCAGTAAACTAGATGTGAGGAGCGAGCCTCTCTGCTTCTCCTTCCCCTACCCTCTGGTGTATTTTCACTGTTACAGAAATCGATTTCTGGAATCCAGCATGACCAGCGAGTGTGTGCGAGGTGTACAAGGAAAGACAAATGGATGAAGGTCATATCCCTGAGGCAAGGGTGACAAAAATACATAAGAACATGAGAATTAGGAGTAGGATGGCACGGTGGCACAGTGGTTAGCACTGCTGCCTCACAGCACCAGGGACCCAGGTTCAATTCTGGCCTTAGGTCACTGTCTGTGTGGAGTCTGCATGTTCTCCCCATGCTTGCTTGGGTTTCCTCCAGGTACTTCAATTTCCTTCACAGTCCAAAAGATGTGCTGGTTAGGATCATGCTAAATTCTCCGTCAGTGTATCCGAATAGGTGCAGAAGTGTGGCGACCAGCAGATTTTCACAATAACTTCACTGCAGTGTTAATGAAAGCCTACTTGTGACAATAATAAATAAATAAACTTTAAGGAATAGGTTATTTGGCCCCTTGAGTCAGCTCCATCATTCAATAAGGTCATGGCCATTCGTCTCATAGGCTCAGCTCCGCTTACCTGCTTGCTCACCATAACCCTTAATTCCTTTACTACTCAAAAATCTATCTATCTTTGCCTTAAAACCATTCAACGAATTGGCCTCAACTGCTTCACTGCGTAGGGAATTCTCTCGATTCACAATCCTTTGGGTGAAGAAGTTCCCTCCTCAACTCAGTCCTAAATCTGTTCCCTGTTATTTTGAGGCTACGCCCCCTAGTTCATGTTGCCAGTGAGAACAGTCACCTTGCTTCTATCTTATCTGTTTCCTTCATAATTTTACATTGGGAAAGGCCAGCTAAAAGATCTTCGGATAAGTAATAATCTTCTCTGAACTTGCCTGCATTTTCCTTTGGACTTTGCAAGAACACGTGCACACTGCAACCAATTTTCCAACCTCATTCCTTCCTTCGACAACTTCCCGCAATGGATTTAAAAGCCTGCAATCGGCAGTCAGACACCATTTGCATCTTTCCAGGCAGATTATCAAAATGTTAAAGCTTCTTTCAACAGTCAGTCACCAAGCACAACGGCTTAATGGTTAGCACTGCTGTTCACAGTGACAGGGACCCAGGTTCAATTCCTGGCTTGAATCGCTGTCTGTGCATGTTCTTCCTGTGTCTGCATGGGTTTCCTCAGGAGCTCCGGTTTCCTTCCACAGTCTGAAAGACGTGCTGGTTAGGGTGCATTGGTCATGCCAAATTCTCCTTCAGTGTACCCAAAGAGGACTGGGATGTGGCGACCCAGGGATTTTCACAGTAACTTCATTGCAATGTTAATGTATGCCTACTTTGAAGAGAAAATATCAAACGGCTTGATGAGGTGTGTATTCACAGAGAAAACTTAATTGCCTTTTGTCAACTAGGACCCATCGCTCAGAATCATTGCCCCAAGCTTTCACTTCTTTCCCAACAGATTCCCATTTTTGTCTGGGTCGCACTCCATGGTCCTTGGTCAAATTATCTTCGAGTTCTTACTTTGTTTGGGCTGATATTCAATGCCCTCCCCAAGGCAAGTTTGGAGATGAGATTGTCCTTTATTTGGGAGGAGGGATGGCGGGTGTAAACCCCATCACCTTTCCACCTCAGTCCCGGTTCAGTCCAGGGTGGGGATGTTTGTGGACGACCTCTCTTCCTGGTCACCAATTGAGGCCTTTAAATGGGCAGTTAATGTTCAACTGAGAACCTCACCTCACCACCGCTGGTCTTCAACTAGCAGTCAGTGGGGAATTCTCCATGTGGCAGGGGGTGGGGGGGGAGCACAAAAAAAAATTCTAGCTTACAAGCTTCCGGGGTTGAGAGGGGGAGACACTGAGGAATCAAGAAGGGAAGGACTGCTAAATGCCACCCTTGCTTCTGACACCTGACCCTGCTCTCCCTTGCCCTCCCCTCCCCTCCCTGCCCTCTCCATACCTCCCCTGCCCTCTCCATGCTTCCTTTGCCCTCCCCTCCCCTCTCCATACCTCCTCTGCCCTCTACAAGGAACTTCGTCTTGCGACAACCATCCCTCCCTCACTCATCAGTGACTTGGTCCTTCGCCAATCCTGGGTCTTCACACCCCAGCATTTCTCCCTCCCCCCCCCCACCCCCCCACACCAATGGACCTGTCTGCAAAGGACAGCTACCAAGCGCTGATTAGCCTGTAACTTTACGTGGGATAGGGGAGTGGGTAGGGGGGCTTGCATGGTGGATTACCATCCCCATGTCCTTAATTCTGGTGAAGGCCTGCTGCCACTTAGTGTCTGAATGGCACTGAACTTTTTCATTCAGTATATTAACCCACTTCATAATTTGTTAGTTTATTAACTGTCCGATATGGCCGCGGATGACATAATGTCCCTCATTAGCGGATGGTCTGACAGAATCTTAGAATCCTTAGAGTGCAGAAGGAGGCCATTCAGCCCATTGAGTCTGCACTGACTCTTAACCAGGCTTACCCCATAACCCCACGTATTTAGTCTGCTAATCTCCCTCACCTATATATCTTTGGATGGTAAGGAGTAATTTAACATGGCCAATTCATCCAACCTACAGGTCTTTGCACACTGAGGGGTAATTTGGCTTGGCCAATCAACCTAATCTGCGTATCTTGGGAGTGCGGGATGTAACCGGAACAGAGGGAGGAAACTCACGCAGACACTGCCTCCACACAGGCAGTCACCCAAGGCCGGAATTGAACCCAGGTCCCTGGCACTGTGAGGCAGCAGTGCTAACCACCGTGCCACCCGCGCCTGATTAATAAGCAGCTGGACTGTGTGTTGTCTACGTTCCAAACCTGATACTTGTGATTATCAAGCATTCCCTGTATTCTTCTCAAAGAAAAATGAGAAGAGGAAAGGGCCCGGATTCCCTTGCGAAGTAATTTTCCAAGCTTGCTGCTGAATGAGTTAAAGTAAACAAGCTGTGGGATTTCTAATTCTCCAAAACATCTGCAAAGTCAAGAGCAGGGTTGCAATTTTACTGCTTGTACTTGAACTTTGTGATAAACCTTTCTGTTTCACTATGGCTACACCACCAAGATAAATCCTCCTTGCCACATTGATATTACTCTGTGATCTTTGCACTCCCTTCAACTTTCATCACTGCCTTGGCCCGGGTTGTGCTAATTTTGAAGGCTAAATCTGCTACTTATTGATAATATCCATTTTTGTAACATGTTTTCTTAAACAACTGCCAGATATTAAAGTGATGCGTCTGCAAAAATCAAGGTGTTCCAACTGATTGTACACATTCCACTCAGCCCGCATTCCAGCAACTCAGTTTGTTGCAGTCAGCACCTACATTGCCGGAACTGAACACTTCAATCAATGCTGAATAAAGGTTCTCCAGACAAAGTCACCCACACCAGTGTCTTATTTCACTGCTGACTCTCTCTTTCCACTGTGTCTTTGTATTGTCTCTCTCTCTCACTCCCCTGGAAAAGGTCAAACATGTGATTAAACAAAATCAAATCTGCATTGCTTATTCTAAGTTTTTGAGCAGCGAACTGTGTCTCATAGAATCATAGAATCATCACATTGCAGAAGCAAGCCATCCAGCTCATCAAGTCTGCACTGACTCTTAACAGAGCATCCCATCCACATCCTAACCCTGTAACCCCACATATTTATCCTACTAATCCCCCTAACCTACATATTCTGGGACAACAAGGATCAATTTACCACGGCCAATCAACCAAACCCACACACCTTTGGACTGTGGGAGTTATGATCAGCCATGATCAAAATGAACGGCGGAGCAGGCTCGAAGGGTCGGCTCGTCTACTCCTGCTTCTATTTTCTAAGTCCGGCTTCGGGACTTGAGTGCCAAATCTAGGCTGACACATCTGGGTAGGATTGAGGGAGCACCACGTCATTTAAAATGCAATCTTTCTCATGTGCCATTCGACAAAGCTGCTGTCTGTGAGGAGATGTAAAGGATGCCATGGCACAATTTGAGGGCAGCAAAATATTCCCCTGGCCAACACTTCTCCCTCAGCCAAAGTCAGAATCGTTCATCTCATTGTGTTTCCCTGTGAGGTTTTTGTCTGGAAAATTATTGCTGTGTTTGCAACATCATGGCAATTCATTGCATATGAAATGGGATACTTCTGAAAGTCAACCATAAATGCAAGCCTTCTGTTTGTTAGTGATTTTTATCGTTTTGCCTCACTACGGCACAGTCACCCGATTTAACTGAGCTCCTCTTGGGAATACTTTCACAAAGAGGGTGTGGAGTTCCATGTTGTAGATGTTTGAGGCTTTTCACAGCTTTAGACTGAGTTCCTCACTTACGTCACTTCTTTTTTTACAGAGTCATTGTTAAATCATTTTCTGCTGCATCCTGAACCCAGCCAGATATTCTTCCTCTCCGCTCTCTATTCACATCTTAAGTTGCCTCCGTTGTCCCCGACACCTGCTTCCTGCACCAGAACGTTTCCTCTTTCCTGACCCTTCATTTTTAAAAATTTTGTCCTCCATCCCTCCCTTCGCAATCGTCCGTTCGGCTTCATTGCATTTTTACTTTTCCCCACGGGCTACCCCTCCCAGTGTCTTTATTTTAACATGGTTTCAATCAGTCAATTATATCCAAAATTCTTTAGTCTGTGTGGACTTTGTGGGGGGGGGCGGGGATGGCGGGGGAGGCAGGGTAGTGGGCAGGTGACGTTGGAGGAAAGGAGGGGCGTGGGTGTGTGTGAATGGAAGCGAAATATTGAGGGGGGGGTCACGCTTTAATCGATCCCAGAGTACAGTTCCATGCAAAAGCACGTGCATTCCCTTTACTAGGCAACACTTGGCTCCAACGCACAAAGCACTGCCTTCCTGTTCATTTTCCTTTGGATGAAAAGCCGGACAGATCCCCCTTTTTACCCAGAGGCGCTTCAAGCTGTCAAGCTTGTTCCTTGATTTCTTTTTTCCAGGCAGGCCACAAATAGCTCAGCAGCTGCAAGTATTCTCTTCATCAAACCTTGCTGCTGAGCGCCATGACCCCAGCACAAGGAATGCCAAAGTCCTTTTTTTCCCTGCAGTGCAACTATCTGCACTGACTCATTAACGCCGCAGTTAAACTTCCTAAATTAATGCCCTCAAGAGACAGCGAGGCCACTGTGGTGTCAAAGACAAACTATTCAAAGAATTGGCTGGAAGCTTGGGGTGGACCTGCCGAAGTGAATGGCGCCTGGGTGTGGGCATGTTCGAAAAAAACTAGAACATCTGGTGAGTTTTGTGAATAGGGCTTTTTTTCCTGTGGCGTCACTCTGCTGTGGACCGGTTAGTAACTGTTTGAGAATGTTCAGGCCAGCCTCAACCCGCCCAATAATGGAGGAACAGTGCAAGTGTCCTGTCACCCAATTGCAAAGCATCGGTAAACTTGTCCGCCGATTCTTTTGGCTCCAGAGAGAGCGTACAAATGTGAGGAGTCTAAAGAAAACATTCAATAAAAGACTGCAATTTTCTCCTTCTTGGCACTGTTAACACTCCACTATTCAAACCCAGACAGCATCTTCCAAAACATTTTAGATGTTCAGATTCTCTTTGAATAAACGCCAGAGGAATACAAAGGCCTTAGGAAGAGTACAAAGCAGGTTTACCAGAGAATGAGGGGCTTCAGTGATAAGGTGAAGTTTGAAAAGATAGGAAAGACTTATTCCCTTTTGAATAAAGAAGGTTAAAGACATCCAAACAGAAGCTTTCAATTAAATGAGAGGGTTTGCGATGATGGGTAGAGAAGAAAAACAATTAAAGCAGAGGACATAAATTTAAAATAATTGGCAAAAACGTCTAGGAATTAAGAAACTTTTTTCACTGTGACCTGGAATGCTGTTGCTGTGGTCTGGGATGTTTTACTTGATGAGGTGGTCGGAGTTGATTCTATGAATAATCTTAAAAGTGAACTGAGTAGAGCTTGAATTCACATGATTAAATAGGGAGATGTGAAGGAAACCAGGTAAGATTTGGCTCGTCGAGTCTATACCAAATCTCTGAAAGTGCATCTTACTGAGGCCCACCCCCATTCGCCCATCCCTGTAACCCTGTGTATTTACCTGGCTAATCTACCAAACTCGCACATCTTTGGACTGCGAGAGGAAATCGGAGCACACGCGCAGACACGGAGCAAACATACAAACCCTACACAGTCACCTCAGTCCGGAATTGAACCCCGATGTTGCGAGGCAGCAGCGTCTACCACTCTGCCACCGATGCCGCAGCTGTCATGATTGTCCCTTTAAGGGCGGCACAGCAGACTGGGTGACCAGTTGGCACTCAGAGTGGGGAATCACCCCAGGGGGAGGAGGTATTTTAGAACTAACTGCAAACATGCTGCTATTCTTGAGGACGACGGCAAATAAATCATTCCTTGTTCACTAATGAAGTCTCTGAAAGTGTTCTTGCCTCTGCAACCTTCTCCAGACCGATATTTCTCTCATTTGCGTAAAAAAAGTTTTACCCAAAGGGTGGTGAGTGTCTGAAATACGCTGCCCATGTTGGTGGTGGAGACAGACACCCTAAACTGTTTTTCAAAAGTACTTGGATCTGCACAGTAACTTCATTGCAGTGTAAATGTGACACTCATAAATAAACTTTAAAAACTTTATCTCTGTTCCAGCTAGGGTGAATTTGTGACCCGGCAGCTTGCTGTACCTGTGATGGAGAAACAGTGCTGTGGGCCAGAGCGGCCTTCAGACAGGGAATTGAAGATGATAAATGTAAGGCATTATGGTTGAATAAGAACCCTACTTAATGCCTCCCAGATTTGGGCTGATAGTCCATTTTTTGGTGGGGGCTTTAGTAAAAGGTTTTCATGTGTGGCCTATTTTTGAAAAGCTCGGTGCTTATTTTACTGTCGACTGGCAATGTGAAGGCAGGAATACTCGAGCTTTTTAAGTTTTCAGTAAAATAGACATCAGAACCAAAGTTATGAGGCCATTCCTTGCACTGTGACCAACAAGATACAACTGTCATTATTGAAAAGATGTGATACATTCCACTCAGTGACACCACTGGGAATGCAAACATAATGTGTGTGGGTGGATGTGTGGGCAAAGGCCACAGTTTCGAGCTCTCAAATCTCAGGTTTTTCCACTGTTCCACAGAAATGAGATGCTGTGCTCACCGTGCCTTAACATCAGTACGAACATTGCAAATCATTTTTAAAAAGTAATTCAGCCGTGAAGCTGTGCATGTATTTGTCGCAGGGGAAACATCTCAGGGACCATCGCAAAATGTACAGTCAGGCCTAAGCAACAACAGGGAGCTAAATTGAAGGTGTTGACCAAAAACGTGGATTGAGGATGCTTATTAGAAAGAAGCTGTTGAAAGTGGTTGTATCACAGCTTGGTATGGCTTCTGCTCTGACCAAGAAACTACAAAGGGTCGTGAACAAAGCCCAGTCCATTATTCAAACCAGCTTCCCACCCATTAACTCTGCCTACACTTCCCACTGCCTTGGAAAAGTAGCCGGCATACTTAAGGACCTCATGCACCCAGGACATACTCTGATGTCACGTACGAACTGACTCAAGAACAGCTTCTTCCCTGCTGCTATCAGACTTCTGAATGGACCTACCTCCCATTAAGTTGATCTTTCTCCACACCCTAGCTATGACTGTAATACTACATTCTACACTCTCCCCTTTCCTTCTCTATGAACGGTATGCTTTGTCGGTATAGCACACACGAAACAATGCCTTTCACTGTATGAACATTTTTACGCAAAGGGTGGTGAGTGTCTGAAATACACTGCCCATGTTGGTGACGGAGACAAACACCCTAAACTGTTTTAAAAAGTTCTTGGATCGGCACAGTAACTTCATTGCACTGTTAATGTAGGCCTACTTGTGACACTAATAAATAAACATTCTGAGGGGCTTCGTCGGAGGGTAATCAAAGAAAATTTGACACTGAATCTCACGAGATATGAGGGAATTCCAGAACTTTTAGGATCAAGGCAAAGGAAGATGGAAAATGAGAGGTTGGCCAAGAATGAAACAACCAAGTTTGGAGCTAATAACAGCATAGATGGGCGTTTCATTGGCTGGTGGGTTTGGCAGGAATGAATAAGTGATAGATGGAAGTAGATGTTTTTGATGATCAGATGTTAAGCTTGGTGAAAAAGCCCAGTCCAGCATGCAAGCCAGCTTAACATCCATTAACTCCGTCAACACTTCCCACTGCCTTGGGAAGGCAGCCAGTACAATCAAGAACCCACATATTCCGGATATACTCTCTTCCACCTTCTTCCGTTGGGGAGAAGATACAAAAGTCTGAGATCACGTACCAGCCAACTCAAGAATAGCTTCTTCACTGCTGCCATCAGACGTTTAAATGGACCGACCATATATTAAGCTGATCTTTACATCCTGTATCTGCAACACTGTTGTCTGCAGTCTCTCCTTTCCTTCTCGCCTATGTACTCCATGAATGTTCTGTCTGTTCATGTTCCTGTTCTGTCTGTATAGCGTGCAAGAAACAATGCTTTTCACTGTATCCCAATACGTGTGACAATGATAAATCAAATCAAAGTTGTGAAAAGCCTACATCAGCTTCAGACGATAGCCACATAAGAATTAGCCATTTGTTTGTCGTATTGAACTGCTTATGCCTGAACTCTCTGGAATTTAGAAGAACAAGAGGTGATCAAATTGAGGTTTACAAGATGTTAAAAGGTCTGGAGTGGATGCTTCCTCTTGTGGGGCATTCTAGGACAAGAGGTCATAGTCTTGGTATAAGGGGTAACAAATTTAGAGTTGAGGAGAAACTACTTCTCCCAAAGGGTTGTGAATCTGTGGAATTCACTCGGACAGTGGTAAATTTAGGGAGGAGTTGGACAGATTTTTAATTGGTAATGGGATGAACAGTTATGTGGAGAAGGCAGGAAAATGGGGATGAGGAGCATGTCAGCCATGATCAAATGTCAGAGCAGACTTGATGGGCCAAATGGCCTAATTCCGATCCTATACCTTATGAACTTATGAACTTGGCTGAGATGCTGGAAGCTACCTTCATTAGTGGGACACTAGCTCAGTATGAATCGCTAGGGCAAGGATGGATAAAGGCTGAAAATCAGGGTGACAATTTTAGAAATTGCTCAATCTTTTTGAAAATAATATTTTACTTCAAATTTGCTGCTATTTTTAGTCATGTAGATGAAACCTAGACTTCATGTTTGTAGAACTTAACTATTACCCAACTCTCTAATGGAACCATAATAAGGACATTACAACCCAGAATCAATCCCCTATGCAATGGAACTGCTTAGTCAGAAGATTCCCTTCCTTTTTGGTAATGTTTAACCAGGTATATTCAGCCATATTCCTACATCAGGTGTCTCTCCAGGTGGGAGAAAATCCATTAGGTATAAAGATTAACTGAAAGTAATAGGTAATCATGTAAAATAATATTGACACTACATTCAAGATAAGAGCTCTGTCCCCATATTGCAAACTTGCAAAGTGACCTGGCATCTTGCCATTACAAATGCAGCAGCTCCTGTATATTTAACGTTCTGCAACATTAATGGTGATTTCAACAGCTGCTGTGAAAAGCCTTGAACTACAAGCCTGCTTTTATATTTTAGAAGCTAGAAGCAGGAGTAGGCCATTTGGCCCTTTGAGCCCCCCTCACCGTTCAGTTTGATCACGGCTGATCATCAAATTCAATGTCCTGATTTCCCCCCATCTCCCTTTATCCCTTTAGCCCCAAGAGCTATATCAAATTTCTTCTTGAAATCAGACAATGTTTTGGTCTAAGCTACTTTCTGTGGGAGTGAATTCCACACATTCACCACCCTCTGGCTGAAGAAATTTCTCCTCACTTCAGTTCTATAAGGTTTACCGCTTATCATCAAACTATGAGCCTTAGTTCTGGACTCCCCCACTATCAGGAGCGTTCTTTCTGAATTTAGCCTGTCTAATCATAAAAATCATAGAAACCCTACAGTACAGAAGGAAGCCATTCAGCCCATCGAGTCTGCACCGACAACAATCCCACCCAGGCCCTATCCCCGCTTAGTTACCCCGCTAATCCCTCTAACCTATCACACCCCAGGACACTTTAGCACATCCCATCAACCTACATTCTTTTAAAATTTTATAAGTTCCTATGAGATCCCCTCTCACTCTTCTAAACTCCAATGAATATTATCCTAACTGACTTAGTCTCTCCTCATATGGTAGACCTGTCATCCCAGGAATCAGCCTGATAAACCTTCACTATCCTCCCTCTGTGACAAGGACACCCTTACTCAGATAAGGACACAAGACTGCACACAGTGCTCCAGCTGTGGCCTCACCAACACCCTATGCAAATGCAGGGCCCAAATCCCACTACCCATAGAAGTGGAGGAATTGTGGAGGCCAGCTCCCAGCTTGGAGTTTGAGTAATGCTTAAGTGGCTTTGATTTTATGGTCTCATGTGGATTCCCAATTTTAATTGCTTCACCACTGGCTACCAAGGTCTTAAGCTCTGGAAGTCCCTCACTAAACCTTGCCGCCTCTCTATCTCCTTGCTTTCCATTTGAAAGCCACTCTGTAAAGCCAACTTTTCATCAAGCCTTTATCATCTGCTCTGCCATTTCCTTACGTGGTCCTGTGGTGTAATGTGTTCGATCATGCTCTTGTGAAGAAACCCTGAGATGTTTTGCTACGATAAAAGCGCTATATAAATGCAAGTTGTTGTTATTTGGCCATCACACTGGAAGGCTGAACAGGCTGGTGACTTTTCTCTAGAAAGTGGCGACCCAGTGGAGATTAGAAAGACTTTGGCAGAGTAGGCAGAGAGAAAATGTTTCCACTTTGTGACGACACTCGAAAGCTAAAATAAATAACATGAATGTACGATGGTCAGTGATAAATTTCAGAAGCAGTTCAGGAGAAGGAACAAGGAATGTACTATCACAGGGGCCAACAGCATAGATGCATTTAAAGAAATTTCAGTCAAGGGAGAAAGAAATAGAAAGATTTGCTGATAGCGTGGGAGAATCCAGCTGCCGGCATGGACCAGTTGGGCCAAATGACCTGTGTCTGTGCTGTACGCTTAACAGGATTCATCTGGGCGTTTCAGAGTATTCGATTTTTCATGTCACTGCCTCAGGACATGGATATGTTGAGCCCAACTTTGTACATTTTATGCCCACTCTCAGGACCTGAATCTCCACACTCAGAACTGGACGTGTTTGTCTCGGGTAGAGCTGCCCACTGGCTAACAAACCTCAATGTCATACAGGTTCCAATTGTTGAGAGGGGCAGGCTTCAACCAGAAGTGGGAACCCCAGTCTTCATTTTTGCCCCCATACGTAACATAGCTCTTCGCCAGTCAATGAGGGTGTCATAGGTGAGATTATCCTGATTCCCACTGCAGGGAGAAGTGGGGACCTGTGTGGCGGGTGTTGTATTTTGCTGGTTTTTTGTATAGCCCAGGGAATTGCAGAGAGGATATTGCTATCTAAGCAGAATTTTACGCTCCCCTTCAGGATGGGTTTTAAGGTGGGGGAGAGAGGGAGTATAAAATTGTATGGATGGAATTACACACCCCCCCCGCAAATCCCACCTACCCAAACGCAGTCCCAATTTCATGCTTGGGCCTTGGATTCCCTCCTTTCCCTATTCGCCCACTAAGAATTTTAAGTGGTCACTTAATGGTCACCTCAATTTTTAGGCTGGCAGGAGTAGGTGGGCAGCTAACAAAAAAATTCTCCATCTTGGGTGGGAAGCGGGGAGGTATGTGCATCTCAGTCTAAAGGGCCCCTCAGAGTTGGGACACACACCCCTCTAGGGCCCTGGATCTGCAGATCTCCCTCCCCCCTGATGAACCCTCCAATGTCACAAATGTCTCTTTTTCCCTCTTGGCCGCTCCCCCAGGGAATCCCTCTACTTTCCCGCCAATCTCCCAGGACTTATCGTTTGAGGTCCCGGGACTTACTTCCAGCCAGAATACTGCAGTATCACCTTTGGCCATTGCAGCGCTATTCCTGGCTTGCTTGGAGAACTATCAGCCAATCTGATTGGCTAAGAGCTCGTACAGCTGGACCTCCTTCCAATGGCGGACCGAAGTCTGGTCCACTGCCGACCAACGCTCAAGTGAATAGGCAGGAGGAGCTCGAGAGTCAGTCAAGGGAGAAAGAAATAGAAAGATTTGCTGATAGTGTGGGAGAATCCAGCTGCCGGCATGGACCAGTTGGGCCAAATGACCTGTGTCTGTGCTGTACGCTTAACAGGGTTCATCTGGGGGTTTCAGAATATTCGATTTTTCATGTCACTGCCTCAGGACATGGATATGTTGAACCCAACTTTGTACATTTTTTGCCCACTCTCAGGACCTGAATCTCCAATAGTTTAGGCTTACTTCCATTAACAATTCCTTCTGGCCTATCGGGTTTGCTTCAATTAAATCACAGTGTACATGTTCAATTATTTTAAATGAATCATCACTCAGTTTACTTCTGAACAGTGACAAACTCACCACTAGGACCTCCTGCTCAGGGAGATGTCAGGGTAACGTTTCCCTGTGATGCACGATGATTGCAGATTAGGCTGCAACTCTCGGGATGACGTGCAGAAAGTTTACTTCGTCATTTTATCTCTGCAACCACAATGGGCCGCGTCTTCACCTTGAAGGTGAGTCACAGGATTTAGGAAATTTCCCTGACCAGTTCATCAGCCTCAGGGAAAATGTCAACAGAGATCGGATTTTTGTTCTGAGGGGTAGGTTCTAACAGGAGCCAGGAATACATAATGAGGATTGGCTGAGAGCCCAGACATTTATTGGTGTTTTGAAGCAATTATGCCCAAGGGAAAACCTCATTTGATTGACAACTCCTCTTTTTGGATCTAATTCTGTTATTTTCATGATTATTTACATAAGAGAGAGGTTTCCAGCACATGTCATTTCTATTTTGATACCTTAAAAGTGATTGACATTTTCATTGGCCAACTTCCATGATTTTCTAAAACATTTTTTCAATATATCCTATTGTCACTAAAGCGTTAATTGTTTCTATATCGAGAGTACAGTGGATGAATATGCATGGAAGTTATGACTTGGCATGAAGAGTATGAGGGACTATGGGGGTAGGGTGCAGAAGCATATCTTGGTATGAAGGGAGTGTGAAGCCGGGGAATGGGGGAGTGGGTTGAGTGGGCAACATAGCCAGGCATGGGATGTGGGTCATGATGTGGAGATGTCGGTGTTGGACTGGGGTAAACACAGTAAAAAGTCTCACAACACCAGGTTAAAGTCCAACAGGTTTATTTGGTAGTGGCGTTTACTGGTGCTGTGAGACTTCTTAATGGGATGTGGGGGGCAGGATGGGCAGCATCTGTAAGATCCTTTGAACTCTCATGAGGTTTCCTTATCGAGATTAAGGATCATGACAACTCTGAGCTGCTGCGAATCATAAGTCCTTTAAATGTGGCCCCAACGCCAGGGAAATTGCGGAGGATGAAGCCAAGGCCATCCCCACAAGGAGCCAGCAAGGTCACTGCCCAACCAGCCCGCACTTTTAAACAGCACCAGTTAAAAATCAGAAACGCAGGGAATGGAATTAGAAATCCCAGAACTGGATCCTGACCACCATTTTCACATCTCCTCAGTCTCTCCTGCTCCGTGTAAATCAGGCCCAAAATATCTGCACTCATGCTTAGCCCAGTTTTAACTTCCAGATCTTTCTAACGTATCTGTTTACATCAGTTCTGACTCACCACCCAGGCTTATAATCAATCATGAACAGCGATCATAGATCAGTTAGCTGGCTCACGTAATTAAAATGCAGAACGCTTACGCTATTGAACAGTGCAGAGTGGAAAGGAGGGTGTCTCAATCACTGGCAGGAAATTACAGGTGCATTGCCATCAATTCTCCATCCATTAACAATGAACGCCATCTGCTCGTGACCTTTGCTGTCTCTGTTTAAAGAATTGCTACAGGTCTCAAAGTGCTTCAAAGATCAACTCGGATAATATGCATTTAGTTCCAATCGAGATCCGGAAGCCAAATGTCCCACAAGGCTCAGTACATTTGAGTGGTGGTTGGGGGAGCGAGGGAGGTGGGTGTTTAATCGGAGAAGGGCACCTGATTTGTAAGGTCCCCCGTTCTCCAGCTTGCAGTCTGTCCCGAACTGAACTGGCCAAATTTCTGCAAAATGTGTGGAATCTTGAGGTCAGTTCCATGGGGATTCTTATCCACTGAGAAATGGCACCACTTGCCAATTGTCCTTGCTTTCCCGGGACGACACAGTTTTTATGGAATTTTTCTCATGCCCTGGTGTCTCTTAAGAGCGGAAAATAAAAAGTCTGGATTCATCTTAGAAATAGACGTTTTCCAGATAGGAGACCCAATCCTTTCTCCCAGCATCGTACATCACAGGGAAACGTTACCCTGACATCTCCCTGAGCAGGAGGTCCTAGTGGTGAGTTTGTCACTGTTCAGAGGTAAACTGAGTGATGATTCATTTAAAATAATTGAACATGTACACTGTGATTTAATTGAAGCAAACCCGATAGGCCAGAAGGAATTGTTATTGGAAGTAAGCCTAAACTATTGGTGTGACTTTCCCTTATCAGCTATTTTAATTACAGTGTCAACCATTTCAACTGAAATGAGTTAAGCCCACCACTGAGAGAGGGAACAGTGAATTTCTCACTAATGTGTTAACCATTTGTCTGCTAGTACCACCATTAATAATTACTAGGCTTTTGACTTTTAGCTAAGATCAAGTGCAGTATTGGCTTCCTGCACTTGATAGAAGTCAATGAGGTTACGCTGAGGCTACATTTGAAGCAATTGTTTAAAATGGCATCTAGGCTTTTTGGCTAAGATGAAAATGAAACCAAGCACTGCAATGCCTGCTCCAACCAGCTTGGATCATGTAGATCAAGCCCAAGACAGGGAGCGGCCAACCTGTCTTATCAGCTTGGATCTGGAATGTTGAACTTGTTGAGACTTTGAATTGGGCTTTGTTGGACTGAACTGAATATAACAAAAAAAGATTACTAGGCATTTGGCCTTTTGGCTAAGATCAAGCGCCAAATCAAGCCCAAGATGGGATACAATGCCTTATTGTCTCTCTTGAGGGGCAAACCCCGAAAGCTTGTGAGTTTACTATCAAATAAATTGGTTGGACTTTAACCTGGTATTGTTACTATGTTTACCCCAATCCAACGCCAGCATCTCCACATCATCTCTTGAGGGGGCCATGAATTGGATTTTGAAATTGCCTGGTCCATTCTAAGCATTGGCTTTGCACAGAAATGGATAGGCTCTTGATCAATAGGAGGCTCAAGGGTTACAGGGAGAAAGCAGGAGAGTTGGAATGTGAATCATACCAGCCATGATTGAATGGCGGAGCAGACTCGATGGGCTGAATGGTGTAATTCTGCTCATATCTTATGTTCTTAAAGGATGGAGTAATTTTTTTTAAGGATTACGAGGCATTCATACAGGTCATGCTAATCAGGAGCTGGCCTCCAAAGCTTGCAGCAGATATTATTCACGCTCCTCAGGAAGATGACCCAACTAGAGGCTGAAAACCTAACTCAACCCAACAAATGGTCAGGAGCAGAATTGAAGGCGATCCAGGATTGTGGAAAATTTAAAGATGATTAATTTATCACACAATCAAGAGAAATAAGGAATTCTGAGTTTTGAGGTCCCAGAACAATTTTTTTTATTCATTCGTGGGACATGGGTGTTGCTGGCTGGTCAGCACTTATTGCCCAAGGACAGTGGAAAGTCAACCACATTGCTGTGGCTCTGGAGTCACATGTGAGGCCAGACCAGGTAAGGACGGCAGATTTCCTTCCCAAAAGGACATTAGTGAACCAGATGGGTTTTTCTGACAATTGACAAGTTAGGGGAAAAGCTAATTTGATGAAACTTGATGTCAACACGTTCAAGATTGAGGCAGAGAGAAGGGAGAAAGAGATTGGTCAGTCTCATCAATCACTACTGCTGCCTGATAAAGGGGCGTGATGTCAATGGCCAGAATATTCCACCGCTCTCACCCCGCTACCATTGCCAACAGGAATGGAGAATTTGCATTGAGCCAAATCTCCATTCACTGCAGCAGGACTGGAGTATCCCAGCAGCATGCGAGTTGAAGAATCTGACCCAATGATTTTCAAGCCCACTAGAACCATAGAATCCGCACAAGAGACCATTCAGCCCCTCAAAGATGCCCTTTGTCACCTTTTTCACCTTTGTCATCTGGACTCGAAACATCAGCTCTTTTCTCTCCATTGTGCCAGACCTGCTGAGATTTTCTAGCATTTTCTCTTCTGGTGAGTTTACTGTTTCGTTGCATTATCTTGGCGTGTCATTCTTTGCGTTCGTAGCCATTGGGGGCTTAAAGTGTTATAAAAGTTGGGGTTATCGCTATCTGAACTCATGTCACCAGCTTCACTTGGGCTTCTTTGGCATCTGCTGGCATGGAAGGAGCCACACCCACCAAGCTCAGGGTCATGTTGGTCAAAATTGACTGCTTCCACAGGCTTTTCATCTATCAAGGCCATGCTGAGTCCTCCCCAGAGGACAACATGGTGCAGCAAGTTGAGCATCAGTACAACCTGCAAGTACTGGAAGACACAGTTCCCCTACCTTCCACCCACGCTCTCATCCAACCTGCCCCCCAGCACATTTTCAGCACCCCCTGGTCTTCGCGACCACCTTGCCAGCTCACATTGTGGAGGTGATTATGCATTTCCTCTCTCTGCTGCATTTTTGGTGATGGGGTATGGCGTCATCGACTATAATTCTAGGGGCTAGGCCGCATCCCTTGGCCTCCTTATCCTTTCCCACTGAATTACTGGCAGGAATAATAAGTATGAGGAGCTTCTTAGCTGCTGACCATGGTTTTAAACTCCTGTGTACAGAAAATTGAATTTTGGGTGTAAATTATTGATCTTAAGGGCTAGGTACATTCCAGGCCTATAAAGTAGGCTTAACGGAACTCTGAACAGGTTAGAAAACTCGCAAACAGGTCGATTTCCATTCTACGAAAAATTAATCTGTGGAATTAATCTTATAAATTAATCTGTGGAATTAGTTTTTAGTTATTTAAACCATAGTTTCTTAATCCATCAGGATCCATCGAGCACAGGTTTCAACTTGAGGTAGAGGCCAGTATTCATCATATACACTGACAGAAAATTTGTTATCATTTCCTTTTTATTTTCAGTTGGTACCCCAATGCTTTTTCTAGCAAAAGCCCTCGATAAACATTCCCTTTCTGCTGCCACATCTATCTTCGCTTCTCTCCCCAACAGCCGACAAAAATAAGCCAAAAAAACAACCGTGACTCACCCCTTGTATTTGTTCAAAAATTTCATTTGCATCATCTCCTCCTCTGTATGTTTAATCTTCACACTCACAGCTGTCGCCTTTATTGTTGCTACTGGAGTCAGCGAGCGAGGGAAAAAAAATAAAAGCTGAAAGGAAATGCATGTGGTTGCGTAGCCACTTTTCCCATTCACAGGAGCTGTGGTACTGATACAGCATATTATATTGAAACAAGCTAAGGCCATAAGATTATAGCACGTGAATATTAGAGCATGAAAGGTCAACGCACACCAGAAATATAACACGTTTCCAATACCATGTCCACCTTTGCCCGGTTGTGCGGTGGCACAGTGGTTAGCACTACTGCCTCTCAGCGCCAAGCACCCGGGTTCGATTCCCGACTTGCATCACTGTCTGTGCAGAATCAGCACGTTCTCCCCGTGTCTGCGTGGGTTTCCTTCCGGTGCTCTGCTTTCTTCCCACACTCCAAAAGTTGTGCTGGGTTGGTGCTGGATCAAAGCAAATTACAGCAGAATCTTCTAGCATTTTCTCTTTTGGTTGCTGGTACATTGGCCGTGCTTAATTCTCCCCTCAGGGGACCCGAACAAGCATTGGAGCGTGGCAACTAAGGAATTTGGCCTTGGAGGGAGTGCAGAGGAGGTTTACTAGGCTGATACCGGAGTTGAGGGGGTTGAGCTATGAGGAGAGGCTGAATAAACTAGACTTGTACTCGTTAGAGTTTAGAAGAATGAGGGGAGATCTCATTGAGACGTATAAGATGATGAATGGGATGGATAGGATAGAGGTGGAGAGACTCTTCCCGCTCAGAAAGGATAGCAGGACTAGGGGGCACAGCCTCAAGATAAAGGGGGGGCGGTTTAGAACGGAGTTAAGGAGGAACTTCTTCACTCAAAGGGTGGTGAATCTCTGGAATTCTCTGCCCGTTGAAGTGGTGGAGGCTGCCTCGCTAAATATTTTTAAGACGCGGGTTGATGGGTTTTTGATAAGAGAGGGGATTAAGGGTTATGGGGAGAGGGCGGGAATGTGGAACTGAGCCACGACAGATCAGCCATGATCTTATTGAATAGCGGGGCAGGCTCGAAGGGCTAGTTGGCCTACTCCTGCTCCTATTTCTTATGTTCTTATGAATTTTCACCGTCACTTCATTGCAGTGTTAATGTAAGCCTACTTGCGACACTAATAAATAAACTTTAGTATTCTTGCCTCTGAGCCAGAAGGTTGTGGGTTCAAGTCACATGCCAGAGACTTAAGAAAGGAGATCCTTAGGTTTAAGTTTCACTCTGTGGCTACTGTGGAATCTCCTCTTGCATCACAAACCTCCAAGAAATCTGTGCTCATCTAATTCTGACATCTTAACCACTGTTGGTGATCATGCCTTCAACTATCTAGGCCCTGGGCTTTAGACTTTCCCCTCTAAACCACTGCCTCTCCCTTATTTTGGAACACTTCTTCAAATCCACCTCTCTGACCTCATAGAATCCCTATAGTGCAGAATGAGGCCATTTGACCCATCGAGTCTGTACCGAGTCTTCGACAGAGCACAGAACCCAAGCCCATCCCTGTAACCCCACATATTTACCCCTGTAGTTGCCTGTAGCCAATGTCCTTTATCGTTATTGAGGCGGTATAATCGAAATACAGGCCACATGGTAGCACAGTGGTTAGCACTGCTGCCTCACAGCGCCAGGGACCCGGATTAGGTCACTGTCTGGGTGGGGTTTGCACATCCTCCCCGTGTCTGCGTAGGTTTCCTCCGGGTGCTCCGGTTTCATCCCACAGTCCAAAGATGTGCGAGTTAGGTGCATTGGCCTGTCTAAATTGACCAAACATCAGGTAAATGTATGGGATTACATGAATAGCGTCTGGGTGGGAATGTGATCGGTACAGACATTATGGGCTGAATGACCTCCTTCTGCACTGCAGGGATTCAATGATTTTATGAAATAATGTGGTGTTCTATGGTTTTAATATTTTTCCTGGGAGTGCAGAATAGAGCTTGATTTGGGATAATTGACAGGTCAGGGATTGTGCCTGGGGACAGTTATTTTTCACAGTTTTTAGTTTCATTTCCAGAAGCAGCTTGAAGCTGAGAGAAGCAATAGTGCTTTTTTCTCTCTCTCTGGAGTTAGAGTTCTTGTTATTGTGTTGGAAGCTGCCAGAGACTGCGTTTACCTCTCTGAGGTTTGGCTGTTTTGAGGATATATCCTTCTCTGCAGACAGCTGGCTTGGATTTCTATCCATAGGTGTTATAAAGCTGAAAATCCAGCATCACATGAGCGTACTTGTTTTTGTGCTAAGCCTAAAGAAAAGTAGGATGGTGTTTAACTTGGAACAACAGAGATAGCTAGCTGTTAGGCATTATTCTGTATCATGTTTAAGTCTTGTAATTGGTAAAAAGTTATACTAATTCTTTTTGTCATTTTATGTTCTTAAATAAACATTGAGAATAAAAACTTCCCAATGGGTCACTTGAATCATATCTGGACTGAAATACCTTATGCCAGCCAATGCCAAAATCAAATGTAAAACTTAGGGTGCAGGCTAACTTTACAAAACACTTGTGTCTTTGGCATGGCGCTTAACAAAGACCCCATGGCATTACTTCCAAGAAGAGCAAAAGAGTTACCCAAATGTCCTGTTCAATCTTGATCCCACATTCAACATAATTAAAAAGAGATTATCTGGTCATTATCTCAGTCGCTGTTTGTGGGACCCAGCTGCATAGAAATTAATAATCATGCTTCCCACACTGCAATAGTGAATACAATTCCAAACCAAATTTCCTTTTCCTAATAATTTAACTCTTCCATTAAACCAACAAATTGATTATTTACTCTGCATCTCTCTTTGTATCACCCACCTCAACCCTCCCATCCTCTCCTCCCCCCCCAAGTGAGGGGGATTGAAATATTTTACCCCTTGTCAAGATGGAACTCACTCAGGTCAAGTCCTCAGTCCCAACTCAGATTAGCATCTCATCCCCACTACAAATTCCACACTCAGGACCTTGGGTGTGGCGGGAGAATTCCGACCTACGTTTCTATCCGGATGGAAATATGTCCTCTCAGTACTTAAAAAATAGATAACATTATGGGTGGGGTTTTATGGTCTCACTCACCCCGAAATCGTAAAATTCCACCTGAGGTCAATGGACCTTTCCATATTCCGTTCCTTGCCCGCTCCATTTCCCGTGGTGGGCGGGGCAGTAAAATTCCAGCCCATATTTCACCATTTGGTGATCAATCGGCCACATTCTTGCCCATTCTCTGGCAGCTTCTTGATGTCTTCCTGTCTGCTTATGTTCCCATTGAATGTTGTATCATTGGCAAAGTCACTACTTAAATTCATCTAAGTCACTGGTATAGATTGTAAATAGCTGAGGCCCAAGTTCACAGGTGGCATGGTGACACAGCATTGCTGCCTCACAGCACCAGGTTCAAATCTGGCTTTGAGTGACTGTGCGGAGTTTATCCATTCTTCCCGTGTCTACGTGGGCTTCCTCCGGGTGCTCCAGTTTCCACCCACACTCCAAAGGTGTGCAGGTTAGGTGGATTGACCTTGGTAAATGAGTTTCAGAGATAGGACAGGATGTGAGGGCCTGGGTAAGATGATCTTTCAGAAAGTGGGTGCAGTCTCAATGGGCTGAATGGTCTCCTTCCGCGCTGCACTATGATTCTAAGTACTGATCCTTGTGGTGTATCTCTGGTTGCAGCCTGCCAACCCAAAAATGTCCTATTATCCCTGCTCTCTATTTTCTGTCCATTAACCTAAACTGAGCACTCGTTCCCCTTGCGGCCCACAAAGGAAGTAAAGGAATTGTCTGCTTGGCCATGCAGCTCAGCTCAGCTGGAGCGCAAAAGAAATGAGCCAGCAGTCCAAACTGGCCTAAGCACGTCCCACCTCTCACCACTAGGTGGGAGGGGGAGTTAAAATTGATCCCCATGCCTTAATGAAGATTGGAAGCCTTTTGCAGTGAAGTGCTTACAAACATTTTCAGTTTCAATAAAGGGCTAATTCATTTGAATTATAGCATCTTTGTTGGAAGTGAATATGATTGAAATTAATCTGCGCAACATTTATGTTGAGAGGCAGGTGTTTAACCACTTTCATACCAAGCAGCAGATCCCCAGTACTGATCATCATACTTTACAAACCTATAGGGGCGGCATGGTGACACAATGGTTAGCACTGCTGCCTCCCAGGGACCCGGGTTCGATTCCTGGCTTGGGTCACTGTGTATGTGTGTATGTGTGTGTAAGTGTGTATGTGTGTGTAAGTGTGTATGTGTGTGTGTGTGCGTGTGGAGTTTGCACATTCTCCCCGTGTCAGCGTGGGCTCCCTCCGGATGCTCTGGTTTCCTCCCACAGCCCGAAAGATATGCTGTTTAGGTGCATTGGCCAAATTTTCTCTCAGTGTACCCGAACAGGCGCTGGAGTGTGGCGATTAGCCACTAGTAACTTCATTCGTGTGAATGTAAGCCTACTTGTGACACTAATAAATAAGCTGTATAGTGCATTAGATCAAAAACAAATGTCTATTTCTAATCTCAAAATATACAAAATGAAAGAAAATTGTTCATACAGGGAGTATATGCAAGGCTATATAAATTTGTTCACTTTAGACTGTATCCATGCTGTGCTAACATAAATGGGTATCATGTGACGGCTGATGAAGGAATGACTTTGCATGTCTCCTGCTAAGTTTGCAAAGTTTGAATAGATCTTTCACCACTTTTAGATGGCGCAATCACGAAAGCTCCTTGACCTTGCAAGGTATCGATTTTTGTTGCATGTCTTTGTTCAAACGCCTCTTGCTATCCTTGTAAATAGCTCAGTGAGTGCTCAAGCTGTGCTTGCTTTTTACAGATATACCATCTTATTACCAGCGTCGCTTGTTCAATTAGAAACAAGGGTGTATTTTAAGAGTTGCAATTCGCATTAACTCGTGATGCACTCAGATGTGGAACTCACATGCCTATCTTAAAGGGGGAGGGGAGGGCGGTGGGAAAGAACTTGCATTCATGTTGCCATTCGGCCCATTGAGACTGCACTGACTTTCCTATCCTAAGAACGTGGAATTACTTTTTGAACTGTGAACATCCTTTCTTTTGAACTCAAATACAGCAGGCCATTTGTAAATAATAA
This sequence comes from Carcharhinus amblyrhynchos, assembly GCF_965287045.1. Lineage (NCBI taxonomy): Eukaryota > Metazoa > Chordata > Chondrichthyes > Carcharhiniformes > Carcharhinidae > Carcharhinus > Carcharhinus amblyrhynchos. Next base: position 15,943,104 of record NC_137349.1, read on the forward strand.
AGAAACTTCAGACAGATGTGGTGCAGAAAGTAATGTTGTCCAGGACACAAAGGATAATTTCCTTGTGTATACTATTGCAGGCTCAATCAGACACTGCTGCCAGTAACTGTAACTCTAACTTCTTTCAAATAAGGTCACACAGTAAATTTCATGTCCGATGGGGTCATTTCTCTTCATCATACACACCTGAATATAAGGTGAGTGCATGTCACCTTAACAGGAATGACCTGACAGCTTTACCCTGAAGGCTAAAGAAAGGTTTCTGCTTTTAGGATTGGCAGTGAATATCGTTTCTTTGGGCAGTGGGTATTTATCCACACTGTAACATTTTTAAAGTAAAGCTTATTCATTAGTGTCACAAGTAGGCTTACATTAACATTGCAATGAAGTTACTGTGAAAATCCTCTCGTCACCACACTCCGGCACTTGATAGGGGAAAATTTAGGAAGAATTTAGCATGGCCAACACACCTAACTGGCATGTCTTTCAGGCTGTGGGAGGAAGCCGGAGCAAACACACACAGATTTGGGGAGAACGTACAAACTCCACATTCCCAAGTCAAGAATTGAGCCCAGGTCCCTGCTGCTGTGAGGCAGTAGCGCTAACCACTGCGCCACCATGCCTTCGCATTTCTGTAATTGTTCTTTGTTCTATATCATCAGGATTTTGAAGCAGTGATTCCATTGTTTGGACTGCTCAGGTGAGGTATAATTCCACAACCTTCTCCCAGTCTCCGGGATCATCAGCATCCACTGGATACTGCATAGTTTTGTTATGCGAAGAGAGCTGGCTATAGGGCTGGATTATGGGGCTGCGGGCTCACAGGAACAATGCAAAGGAGGTGAGGAAGCCAGCGCGAAGAAAGCAGACAGTCAGGAAGATTCATCTGATTGAGAAAATGGTGACTTTAAAACTCTGAGTTTAGAATCATCGAGTCACAGAGTTCAGAAAAGGCCCTTCAACCCATTGAGTCTGCACCAACAACATTGGCCACTAAAGGCAGTACGATGGCACAATGGTTAGCACTGCTACTTCACAGGGAGCCAGGTTTGATTCCAGGTTTGGGTCACTGTCTCTATGGAGTCTGCATGTTCTCCCTGTGTCTGCATGGGTTTCCTCCGGGTACTCCGGTTTCTTCCCACAGTTCAAAAGGTGTGCATTGGCCATGCTAAATTCTCCCTCTTTGTACCCAAACAGGCATTAGAGTGTGCTGACTAGTGGATTTTCACAGTAACTTCATTGCAGTGTTAATGCAAGCCTACTTGTGACACTAATAAATGAATTTTGAACACATTTTCCTGCACTTGTCACAATCGAGTCATAAAGGGCAGCATAGTGGTTAGAATGTATGAACTGCTGCCTCACAGCACGGGGAACCTGGGTTCGATTCCTGGTTTGGGTCACAGCCTGTGTGGAGACTGCACATTCTCCCTGTGTCTACATGGGTTTCCTCTGGGTGCTCCAGTTTTCTCCCATAGTCTAAAAGATGTGCACTGGCCATGCTAAATTCTCCCTCAGCGTACCCCAGCAGGCACCGGATTGGTGACAAAGGGATTTTCACAGTAACTTCACTGCAGTGTTAGTGTAAGCCTACTTTTGACACTGATGAACAAACTTTAAACCCATTTTCCTGCGCTTGTCACAATCGAGTCATAGAGACCTCTCAGATGACAATCGAGCTACAGGACAATTAATCTGCATGGGCAATTCTTCCTCGCTGCACTCACTGGGTACAGTTTACAGGAACAGAGAATTGGAAACTCTTGAACAGCTGGTACGTTGCTTTAGTGAATTTCCATTTAATGATGAGCAGCATCCTTGCCACATCCAATTTTGTGACTGGCGACCAGCCTAGCACAGTTTGAATGTGTTCATGTCAATAAAGAATTGTAAAGTTAAGGAAATTCTCATAAAATTATAAACTCTATTCTTTGCAAATGGACAACATAAGTTGTGGAGGAGAGAGAATTCGAATCAGCTTTATCCCCATCTGCCAGCACAAAAGTATGAATTTTTGCCATACGGTAAAGCACAATACATTCATAATTAGTGTTTACACAATATTCAATGCAGAATACCTGCAGTAAGATCATGCAAGTAATATTAAACCTAGGACTTTGCACGCTACCATGTTGCAGATCCAAATCTTAGTAATCGGACTAGGTGAGCTTGCGAATGTAGAATCATAGAATCCTGACAATGCAGTAGAAGCCATTCAGCCCATTAAGTCTGCATTGACTTTCTGACAGAGTAACTTACCCAGGCCCTTTCCCCACCCGATCCCCATAACCTCACACACTTCCCATAGCAAATCCAACTAATCTACACATATTGGGACACCAAAGGGCAATTTAGCAAGGCCAATCCACCTAAATTGCACATCTTTGGACTGTAGGAGGAAACCAAAGCCCCTGGAGGGAACCCACACAGACCTGGGGAGAATGTGCAAACTCCACACTGTCACCCAAAGCTGGAATCGAACCTGGGTCCATGTCACTGTATCACCACTAACAATGACATCCAACATTGTGTGTTGGGGGGGGGGGGGGGGGGGGGAGGGGGGGGGGGGGGGGTCAAGCTGTATTCAAATACTGTAAAAAATATTTAATACTGTATTCAAAGGATCTTTTCTCTCTAATATCACAGAAAAGTCAACATTACCAAAGCTTAGTGGATGATGCGGTGACACAGTTGTTAGCACTGCTGCTTATAGCGCCCAGGAACTGGGTCAGATTCCCAGCTTGCGTCACTGTCTTTGTAGAGTCTGCATGTTCTCTCCGTGTCTGCGTGGGTTTCCTCCGCATGCTCCGGTTTTCTCCCACAGTCCAAAAGACATGCTGGTTACGTGCATTGGCCATGCTAAATTCTCCCTCAGTGTACCCAAATAGGCACCAGAGTGTAGCAACTGGGGGATTTTCACAGTAACTTCATTTCAGTGTTATTGTAAGCTTATTGTGACATTAATAAATAAGTAAACTAAACTTAACTGGGTTTTCACCTATTTGTACAGTCTCCAGTCATTCAAGCTCAGAGTCTCGGGTCATTGTTTAACTTTAATGCATTGGAATGCACCAGATGGATAGGATGAACTGTAACTCCCAACTCCAGTTGGTTTTTCTCAATCCAACTGAAAATAGCTCTTTATCAACTGATACTGAGTTAGGCTCATATTAGTTTCAGGAGGCTCCCCTCTTTGAAAAGGAGCAGTCGATAGCACAAAAACTCAAAAATAGCTGTGGATAGAGTATCCTTTTTCAACTTACACTGCTACAATGTCTTTCATTGTCAATCTGAAGTGTAGTCAACTGCGGAATATAAAAAAAAGCCTTGCGTAACTAACCGTTAATCAGAGAACCAAACCTGGGAAGCACAGGTGGGTTGAGACAATTTTTTTCAAATTGTAATTTAATGAACTTGTCTCTTAAATTTGTCTGTCTTCTCAAGAATAGTCATTTTAGAGGGGGAAAAAAATGTTTCCGCAACCATGTAACGTGTCAATCATCTAGTTATGGTTAAGAACCAGTCATTTGTTCTGGCTGGTGTTATCCTTTTGTCTACTGTGCAATAGCTGTCAGGAAATGCTATAATTAAACATGGAGACATTTCCGTAAACCTGGGTTTGTGTATCTCCTGCTGCTTGAGGAAGGGGGTCAGTGTGATACCGGAAAGATCAACTTAATTGCCTCCCTGTCACTTTGAAGGGCGGCAGGAGAGCCACAGTAGTCATTTAGCCCATCTCCAATGCAGATCTTTACATCCTAATGCCAGTCGGTAGGTTTTGATAGTAAAATGAAGGCTTATGACTCAGCCTGTTTTACATTTCGTGGCAATGGTCCAGAAGCCAGCTGATAGAGCAAGTACTGCTCCCTGTAATTAAAACCTAGGGCAGTAGACTAATGACTTGTGCATCAGTAAATAGCTCATTTGATTTTTATTTTGTTTAATTCGTATCATGTCACATCACATTACCCTTTAAGAGCCCCAATGCTGTTCTTCTTCTGCTCCTTATCTGCCCTCTCCAAAAATGCTGACTTTTGCAGGGCGTTCAATACCAGATGATTGACTGTGCCCAAATAGCCAGAAAGCAATCCTGGCTGTGCGTCAATGCTTAAAATGTGGAGGCCCATTTCTCACATCGTAACTTCCATTTGTGCCAGCCTCCCAACCATTGACTCTGTCTATACTTCCCGCTGCCTCGACAAAGCAACCCAGTATAATTAAAACCCCCACACAACTCGGACATCCTCTGTTCCACCTTTTCTCATCAGGAAAAAGATACAGAAGTCTGATCTCACATAGCAACCAACTCAAGAACAGCTTCTTCCCTGCTGCTGTCAGACTTTTGAATGGACTTACCTTGCATTAAGTCGATCTTTCTCTACACCCTAGCTATGATTGTAATACTACATTCTGCACTCTCTCGTTTCCTTCTCTATGAAAGGTATGTTTTGTCTGTATAGCGCGCAAGAAACAATATTTTTCACCGCATGTTAATACACGTGACAATAATAAATCAAATCAAATCAAACCAAATCAGTTTCTGAGGGTTTAGGATGAAGAAATTGGATAAGAGATCCAGGGCCCCCAATCAGCACAGCGTAAAACATTTGTTGGAATATCTTCAGACGAGTTGGCAAAACTCCCAGCTGTCAAAAGAATTGACAGGGTGCTGGAGGATTGCAGTGCCAGGCTCTCTGAAAAGGCTGGCATGGAAGACCACTATTTTCTCACCATTATGACACCTAGGCTGGAATTTTACCACCCTGTCCACCATGGGAATCGGAGCAGGCGAGGGGGCGGACCATGGAAAGTTCCATTGACCTAAGGCGGAATTTTATGATTCGGGGATGAGCGAGGCTGGAAGATCCTGCCCTCTGGGTGGAATTTTACAGAACAAATTTTAAGTGCCAAACGAGCAAGAAAGTGGAAGAGTTCCAGATTCATTATCAGTTCACCCTATCCGCCTGACGCATTCCAATGCATTGAACTCAAACAAAGACCTGAGACCCTGAGCTTGAATGACTGGAGACTGTAAAAATAGGTGAAAGCCCAGTTATACACTAAGCTTTGCTAATGTTGACTTTTCTGTGCTAGAGGAAAAAAATTGTGCATTGAATTATAGAATCCTACAGTGCAGAAGGAGGCCATTCAGCCCATTGAGTCTGTAGCAACCACAATTCCCATTCAGGCCTATCCCCATAACCCCATGCATTTACCCTAGCTAGTTCCCCTGACACTAAGGGGCAATTTATCAAAGCCATCCACCTAACCCACACATTTTTAGGATGTGGGAGGGAACCAGAACACCTGGAGGAAACCCATGCAAACATGGGGAGACAGTGCAAACTCCGCTCCAAGACAGAATTGAACGCTGACCCCTGGCGCAGTGAGGCAGTAGTGCTAACCATTGTGGAACAGTGCCGCCCCATGACCATGTTAAATTCTCCTTCAATGCACCCGAAAACTGCCAGAGTGCAACTTCATTACAGTGTTAATGTTTTCATTAACATGGCAATAGACGTGTGATGGTGCACATGCAACATGTGTTCTATTTTATAGCATTTCTTAACCTGTTCAAAGTATTAACAAATATATTAATATAACACACTAAGGTAATCCATTCGGAAATGGTAACATTTTGTAAGTTCTACACGTTCAGATCTTCACCCATGGGTAAAGTATGAGATAGAGTCAGAGAGTCATAGAGGTTTACAGCATGGAAACAGGCCCTTCGGCCCAAATTGTCCATGCCGCCCATTTTTTTTCAAAACCACTAAGTTAATCCCAATTGCCCGCATTTGGTCCATATCCCTCTATACCCATCATATCCATGTAACTATCTAAATGCTTTTTAAAAGACAAAATTGTACCACTCTACTACTACTTCTGACCGCTTGTTCCAGACACTCACCACCCTCTGTGTGAAAAAATTGTCCCTCTGGATACTTTTGTACCTGTCCCCTTTCACCTTAAATCTATGCTGTCTAGTTTTAGATTCCCCTAACTTTGGGAAAAGATATTGACTATCCAGCTGATCTATGCCCCTCATTACATAAACTATAAGATCAGCCTTCTACGCTCCAGAGAAAAAAGTCCCAGTCTATCCAGCCTCTCCTTATAACTCAATCCATCAAGTCCCCCTAGCATCCTAGTAAATCTTTTCTGCACTCTTTCTAGTTTAATAATATCCTTTCTATAATAGGGTGACCAGAATTGCACACATTATTCCAAGTGTGGCCTTACCAATTATTTGTACAACTTCAACAAGACATTCTAACTCCTGTATTCAATGTTCTGACCGATGAAACCAAGCATGCCGAATGCCTTCTTCACCATTCTGTCCACCTGTGACTCCACTTTCAAGGAGCTATGAACATGTACCACTAGATCGCTTTGTTCTGTAACTCTCCTCAGTGCCCTGACATGAACTGAGTAAGTCCTGCCCTGGTTCAATCTACCAAAATGCATCACCTCGCATTTGTCTAAATTAAACTCCATCTGCCATTTGTCAGTCCACTGGCCCAATGGATCAAAATCCCATTGCAATTGGAGATAACTTTCTTCACTGTCCACTATGCCAACAATCTCAGTGTCATCCGCAAACTTACTAACCATGCCTCCTATATTCTTATCCAAATCATTAATATAAATGACAAATAACAGTGGACCCAGTGATCCCTGAGGCACACCACTGGTCACAGGCATCCAGTTGAAAAACAACTCTCTACAACCACCCTCTGGCTTTTGTCAAGAAGCCAATTTTGTATCCATTTAGATACCTCACCCTGGATCCCGTGAGATTTAACCTTATGCAACAATCTACCATGTGGTACCTTGTCAAAGACTTTGCTAAAGTCCATGAAGACAACATCAACTGCACTGCCCTCATCTATCTTCTTGGTTACCCCTTCAAAAAACTCAAACAAATTTGTGAGACATGATTTTCCACTCACAATGCCATGCTGACTGTCCCTAATCAGCCCTTGGGTCTCTAAATGCCTGTAGATCCTGTCTCTCAAAATACCTTCCAACAATTTACCCACCACAGATGTGAGGCTCACTGGCCTGTAGTTCCCAAGCTTTTCCCTGCAGCCCTTTCTAAACTAAGGGACAACATTTGCCACTCTCCAATCTTCAGGCATCTCACCCGTAACCATCGATGATTCAAATATCTCGGCTAGGTGATCCACAATTTTCTCCCTGGCCTTGCACAAAGTCCTGGGATATATTTCATCAGGTCCTGGGTATTTACTCCCTTGATGCGCTTTAAGACTTCCAACACTTCCTTCTCTGTAGTATGCGCGCTCCTCAAGACATCACTATTTATTTCCCCAAGTTCCCTAAAATCCATGCTTTTCTCAACAGTGAATACTGATGAGAAGTATTCATTTAGGATCTCTTGTGGATCCACACGTAGATGATTTTGTTATGTTCAAAACTAAGTCTATTTGAATTGGGCAAAAACAGCTCTTAAATTATAGATAGGTTGTATCTGAAGAGAGTATTTTGTGCTATATATCAAGACAGTGAAATATTGGTGCTGGGGGTAATTTGAGATGATGAAATAGTATCATGTAAGAAGCATACCATGTAATATTGAAGGATATTGGCAATGTTTCATATGGCAGTTTGATATCACTGCACTAAATAAACTCAGTGACAACACTGTACCAATATTACCTTTTGTATCTCCCAAAGCAATGGTGAATCAAAGGCAATATGCAGTGGTTTTTAAACAGGTGCCTTATGCAGTGATCAGCCACATCTACCTGCTCTCTATTAGAAAAGCCAGATTACAAATGAATTTATTCAGTTTCTCTTGTCAGAACACACATAACTCAGGCTAAACCTCAGTGAACCTAACAGTCAGATGGCAGCATAACAATCACTAACATTCCAGCATTCAATTGGAAAGGGCATTTTATTTGTATTTAATGGCTAATCAATTCCATGAACCATCTGTACAATAGTTTTACAGCGTGTTGGCCTGGATTCGCCCCGGAGCATCTCTTTGAGGCAAAGAACATAAGGGTCAATTTTATCATGGGGATCTGGCTCTGACGTTGGTCCAAAGAGTGAGTGCCAAGCCAGCATTAGCTGGCAGCAGGATCGGTTTGACAATTACACTGCAGGAGACCCCTGGGGGAGGGGAGACGGAGGGAATAAGGGGGGCGGGGGAGGGGTGCTGTGGGCTCGCTGTCTGATTTAACATGGTAGGCAAGACTCCTGATGTTGCCAACCTGATCAGAGGGTCAAGAGATCTCAGCAGCCCCACTGCAAGACGACTAGGTTGGAGAATGCCAGGCACCTCAAAATGGAGCAGCACGATAAGTTTTAAAGGTATCTCAGCCAGCAAAGAGTAACTGGGCTGTCTTTCAAAATGATGGGAAGGAATTAATTTTATCTTTCTGGTACAACGCTGACCCCCTTCCTCAAGCAGCAGGAGTCCCACAAAACCGGGTTTACAGAAATGTCTCCACTTCTAATTGTAACATTTCCTCACAGCAGTGTAGACAATAAAATAACATTGATAAGAACAAAGAACTGCTCTTAACAACAACCAGAAGATTAACACATTATAAATGGTTGCGAAAACAATTTAAAAAAGCTAGTACTTTCGAGAATCTAAACAAAATGGACAGGTATGTAGATATAATGAGTTTATATCAAATATTAAGTTCATTAAATTTAAGAAGAGGCAGCACATTGGCACAGTGGTTAGCATTGCTGCCTCACAGTGCTAGGGACCTGGGTTTGATACCAGCTTGAGTCACTGTCTATGTGGAGTTTGCATGTTCTTCCCGTGTCGGCATGGGTTTCCTCCGGGTGCTTTGGTTTTCTCCCACAGTGCAAAGACATGCTGGTTAAGTGCACTGGCCATGCTAAATTCTCCCTTACTGCACCCAAACAGATGCCAGAGTGTAGTGACTAGGAGATTTTTACAGTAATTTAATTGCAGTGTTAATGTAAGCCTACTTATGACACTAATAAATAAGCTAAAAACTAATCTAGTTGCCAAAAAAAGAGTTCTGATGAAGGGTTATCTAGACTTGAAACATTGGTTCTATTCTCTCTTCACAGATGCTGTCAGACCTGCTGAGATTTTCTCGTATTTGCTGCTTTTCTGTATGTGTGAATTACATATTTAGGATGGCTGAAGGCCAAAGGCTTAACCTAGGGGATCTGTAGGGCAGAAGTTCCTGCCCCCACCCTCTCTTTGGGCCTATAAAAGCCTCCAATAGCTGCCTGGGCTGCTGCAGGCAAGCATTCCTCCATGAAAGGTGAATGAAAATGTGAAACAGATGAACATCGAGCGCTTGGTAAGATCGCTGGGTGAAGCCTTGACTCAGTGGGGTCAATTTCACCCATGGTAGCCGAGCCTAATTGGGGCTGTAGCAACGTAAAAATCGTAAGAGAGCATTTACTATTTCACATACACTGGCACCCCAGCTGCTACCATCTTGCTGGCAGCCTATGGCATGCTTAGGCTGCTGTTTGCAATTTTGTGTTATGATTGGATCGAGATGAAACTCCGGCCATTATGTTCATTCTCGTTTTTGCAAGAGCATATCAGTAGGTCCCATTCCTTGACTTTATCGGTCCCGAATGTTTATTTCCTTCAAAGATCCATCCAATTTGCTTTTGGAATCATAATAGAATCCCTACATTGCAGAAGGAGGCCATTTGATCCACCGAGCCTACACAGGCAATCCAATTGAGGCCCTATCCCTGTAACCCCAGATATTTACCTTGCTAATCCACCTGACACTAAGGGGTAATTTAACATGGCCAATCGACCTAACCCACACACCTTTGGACCCTAGGAGGAAACCGGAGCACCCGGAGGAACCCCACATTGACACGGAGAGAAAGTGCAAAGTTGACACAGACAGTGACCTGAGACCAGAATTGGACCTGGGTCCCTGGCGTCTTGAGGCAGCAATGCTAACCATTGTGCCACCATGCCACAATCATTGATTGTCTCCATCTTCACCAGTTCCATCTTACATCTCTTGCCCCAAATTGTAAATCTGTCCTGTAGGCCTTAAACCCCACCTACTAATGGGAACAATTTCACTTTTCTCCAAGCCTGTCCTAATCTTGTACACCTCTATCAAATCTCCCCTTCCTTAACTCCACAGAGAAAAAAACCCAGCTTCTTCATCCTAACACTGTAACTAAAATTCCCCATCCTCGGAACCAGTCTGGTAAATCTCCTCTACACTTTCCCAAGGACAGACACATCCTTCCTAAAACGGGACAATCGGAATGAGATAGAGTAACGATCAGTACAGTACACCACTTCAAGCAGCTGAATGCTTGACTTCAAGACTGCTAATATTGCTTGAGCTCATTTTTCTCGAAGGAACGCGATTAGTCTTTTCTGTGGGCTGCCAGATGGAGTGAAAAACAGAAATGAGCCACCTTGGAAAGGGCTAATGGAGAACAGATCCATTCCATAAATTATTTTTATCAACAAATAATGGAATGGCAGCCTTAGCGAAGTTGACAGCCCAGAGTATAGCCCACACAGTCTGTAGCTCTCAGTCGCCGGTGGGGGGGCGATGGTAATGCTATTAAACATAATTCAACTTATTGGTAGGCTTTATGCCATTGAAAAATGCAAATTTGATAGGGTCTTTCAAGAGACTTCTGGATGAGTACATGGAACTTAATAGAATTGAGGGTTATAGGTAAACCTAGTAGGTATGGATATCATTGGTGCAACTTATGGGCTGAAGGGCCTGTTTGTGCTGTAGTTTTTCTATGTTCTATGAAAAGACTGGTACTTACTAATTCTAATATTAGCCTGTTAGCTGGCTAACCATGGTACCACCATGCCACAATCATTGATTGTCACCACGTCTACCAGCCCATTGGGCATTAAGTTCCACGTCACGAGTACTCGATGTGTAAAAAAGTTGTTCCCCGCATCCCCCTTACATCTCTTGCACAAATTTAATATAATTGCCCCTCCCCCCATTGTCTGCTCTTCTCCCTTTTCTTTAGTAAGAAATCTCACAACACCAGGTTAAAGTCCAACAGGTTTATTTGGCAGCACAAGCTTTCGGAGTGTCGCTCCTTCTTCAGGTGAGTGAGCAGTTGTGTTCACAAACAGGGCATGTGCAGGCACAAACTTAATTTACAAGATAATGGTTAAAATATGTGTCTTTACAGGCAATCAAGTCTTAAAGGTACAGACAATGTGAGTGGAGAGAGGGTTAAGCACAGGTTAAAGAGATGTGTATTGTCTCCAGACAGGACAGTTAGTGAGATTTTGCAAGCCCAGGCAAATCGTAGGGGTTGCAGATAGTGTGACATGAACCCAAGATCCCAGTTGAGGCCATGCTCATGTGCGCGGAACTTGGTTATCAGATTCTGCTCAGCGATTCTGTGTGGTCAAGTGTCATGAAGGCCACCTTGGAGAACGCTTACCTGAAGATCAGAGGCTGAATGCCCATGACTGCTGAAGTCTTGCCTGGTAATTGTCGAGCAATGTTCATTCATCCGTTGTCATAGCGTCTGCATGGTCTCCCCAATGTACCATGCCTTGGGACATCCTTTCCTGCAGCATATCAGGTAGATGACGTTGGTTGAGCTGCAAGAGTGTGTGCCGTGTACCTGGTGGGTGGTGTTCTCATATGAGATGATGGCATCCGAGTTGATAATCAGGCCCGTCTTGCAGAAGTTGCCGTGGCAGTGTTGTGTGGTGTTGCGTTCACTATTCTCCTGGGTAGGTTGCTACGGACAATGGTCTGTTTGAGGTTGTGCGATTGTTTGAAGGCAAGAAGTGGGGGTGTTGGGATGGCCTTGGCGAGATGTTCATCTTCATGGATGTCGAAGGCTCCGGAGAAGATGTCGTAGATTCTCCATTCCGGGGAAGTACTGGACAATGAAGGGTACTCTGTCCGTCGTGTCCCATGTTGTCTTCTGAGGGGTTTGGTGCAGTTTTTCACTGTGGCGTGTCGGAAGTGTCGATTGATGAGTTGAACGCCATATCCTGTTCTTATGAGAGTATCTTTCAGCGCCTGGAGGTGTCTGTTGCGATCCTCCTCAGCTGAGCAGATCCTGTGTATATGGAGGACTTGTCTGCAGCGGATGGCTTCTTTAACGTGTTTAGGGTGGAATCTGGAGAAGTAGACCATTGTGATGTTATCCGTGGGCTTGCGGTACAGTGAAGTGCTGAGGTGACCGTCGTTGATGGAGATGTGTGTCCAAGAATGCAACCGAGTCCAGAGAGTAGTCCATGGTGAGTCTGACGGTGGATGGAACTTGTTGATGTCATCATATAGTTATTTCAGTGATTGTTGACCATGAGTCCAAAGGAAGAAAATGTCATCGATGTATCTAGTGTATAGCATCGGCTGAAGGTCCTGTGCAGTGAAGAAGTCTTGTTCGAGCCTGTGCATGAAGATGGCGGCATATTGAGGTGCGAATTTGGTCCCCATGGCTGTTCCGTGTGTTTGGATGAAGAACTGGTTGTTGAAGGTGAAGATATTGTGGTCCAGGATGAAGCTGATAAGTTGTAGAATTACATCTGGAGATTGACAGTTGTCAGTGTTGAGTACTGAGGCAATTGCAGCAATGCTGTCATCATGGGGGATGCCGGTGTAGAGTGCCGAGACATAAGAACATAAGAACATAAGAAATAGGAGCAGGAGTAGGCCATCCAGCCCTTCGAGCCTGCCCCGCCATTCAATAAGATCATGGTTGATCTGTCGCTGCTCAGTTCCACTTTCCCGCCCTCTCCCCATAACCCTTAATCCCCTCTCCTATCAAAAACCCATCAACCCGCATCTTAAAAATATTTAGCGAGGCAGCCTCCACCACTTCAACGGGCAGAGAATTCCAGAGATTCACCACCCTTTGAGTGAAGAAGTTCCTCCTCAACTCCGTTCTAAACCGCCCCCCTTTTATCTTGAGGCTGTGCCCCCTAGTCCTATTGTCTTTTTTGAGCGGGAAGAGTCTTTCCACCTCTATCCTATCCATCCCATTCATCATCTTATACGTCTCAATGAGATCTCCTCTCATTCTTCTAAACTCTAACGAGTACAAGCCCAGTTTATTCAGCCTCTCCTCATAGCTCAACCCCCTCAACTCCGGTATCAGCCTAGTAAACCTCCTCTGCACTCCCTCCAAGGCCAAAATATCTTTGCGCAGGTGCGGCGCCCAAAAATGCACACAGTACTCCAGTTGCGGCCTCACCAATGCCCTATACAGCTGCAGCAAGACCTCCCTACTTTTATATTCAATCCCCTTCGCTATGAAGGCCAGCATCCCATTCGCCTTCCTGACCACCTGCTGCGCCTGCAAGCTGGGTTTTTGCGACTCATGCACAAGGACCCCGAGGTCCCTCTGCACCGTCGCCTGCTGCAGTTTTTCGCCACGTAAGTAATAGTCCTTCCTACCATTCTTCCTACCAAAGTGGACCACCTCACACTTGCCAACATTAAATTCCATTTGCCATTTCCTGGCCCATTCGCCCAGCCTATCTAGATCCTTCTGCAGACTCTCCACACCCTCCACACAATTTGCCGTTCCCCCAATCTTGGTGTCATCAGCAAATTTCGACACTCTACACTTGGTTCCCTCCTCCAGATCATCTATATAAATGGTAAAAAGCTGAGGCCCCAGCACCGACCCCTGGGGCACTCCACTAGTCACCATCCGCCAATCCGAATAGCACCCGTTGACCCCCACTCTCTGCCTCCTATTTGACAACCAATCCTCTATCCACGCTAACACCCTACCCCCAACTCCATGTCCCTCGACCTTCTGCAATAACCTCTTGTGAGGCACTTTGTCAAACGCCTTCTGAAAATCCAGAAAGACCACATCCACCGGCTCTCCTCTATCCACCGCCCTAGACACATCCTCATAGAACTCCAGTAAATTTGTCAGACACGACTTCCCTTTAATGAAACCGTGCTGCGTCTGCTCTATCAAGCAATTCCCTTCAAGATGCCTCGCAATTTCCTCCTTAATGACAGATTCTAACATTTTACCTACCACAGACGTTAAACTAACCGGCCTATAATTCCCCGCCTTTTGCCTGGCACCCTTCTTAAACAACGGCGTAACATTAGCCGTTTTCCAATCATCCGGCACTTCCCCGGAATCCAGCGACGTTTGGAAAATAACCACCAAGGCATCCACTATCACCTCCGCCATTTCTTTCAGAACCCTCGGATGCATTCCATCCGGTCCTGGGGACTTGTCCACTGTGAATGGAGACATCCATTGTGACGAGAAATCCTTTTCTTTAAGCAGTGCAGCTGAGAGTTACAGACTCTCAATGATCAAATGTAGTCATTTACCAGAACCGACTTGATTTATTATTGTCACATGTATTGGGATACAGTGAAAAGTATTGTTTCTTGCACTATACCATTCATAGAGAAGGAAACAAGACAGTGCAGAATATAGTGTTACAGTCATAGCTAGAGTGTAGCAAAAGATCAACTTAATGCAAGGTACATCCATTCAAAAGTCTGACAGCAGTAGGGAAGAAGCTGTTCTTGAGTCGGTTGGTACCTGACCTCAGACGTTTGTATCTTTTCCCGAAGGAAGAAGGTGGAAGAGAGAATGTCCGGGGTGAATGGGGTCCTTAATTATGCTGGTTGCTTTGCTGAGGCAGCTGGAAGTGTAGGTAGAGTCAATGGATGGGAGGCTGGTTTTGAATGTAATCAGTTACCTTAACCGATGTAATTAACATAACCAATACCTCCCTTACAGTTGCATTTTTGACAACACACACTTGAACTTAAGAATTTATTGTTCCATTTAAATATTCCCAGAAATATATTTTTAAAAACTTGGTTTGATTTGAGAATTTCTTCCCATTGTTCACCTGTATTCCCTTTTGTATTTTATGAGTTGCTTTTTATTTGTGTCTTCTATGTTATGTCTAAGTTAGGTTACTCAATGGTTTTAGTGGTTAAGCTTATAATATGTTGTCACGTAATGTGATTAACTGATTAGTTTGGTGGTTTAAACCAGAGTGTAACTGATGCAAAGATCTCAGTGCCTTAGAAAGGCAGCGTGATGTTTCGTCACATTATATCCTACAGGAAGCAGGAACTACACATTTAACAAGGGCAGTGACGTGCTTCTCACAATGCGATCCCAATCTTGTGTGGGTGCAGGATGCTGTCTGTGCAACCAATTCATTTTGTTTAACTGACCCCCCAACAAACACCACCCCCCACCTCCCCCCACCCCCCCACCACCCCCCTCCACCACCCCCCTCCCCGGTGATGAAGAGTATAAATTTGATGCATGGCACCCCTAACACCCACTGAATCATGATGAAATGGAAAAGGAAGGAACAGCAGCGAAACCTTCCCCCACCCAAAAAAGGAAGCTTAATTATTAAATGATGGGACTGTGATGAGGAGAAGGTCAGGCTGATCACAATTATACTTGCTAAGATGTCGTTTTTAATTCACTGCACGGAGCTGAATTGGAGGTTCTTGCAAAATACAGCTGCTGACATCTAGTCAGGCAGCTATATCTGGGGATACACAAATGACTTGCAGGGAGACAGGCATGTCACAGATTGAGGCAATTTCTATCAGTCCTCCCAAAGCAGCTAAAGGTCATGGTGACCCAGATAACCAGCATTCTGTTGCCTGCCTAATGTCTTGGGTGCTGTCTCTTTAACCCTTTGCCTAACTGCAAATTACTTTACTTTATTGTGTCGTACCAACGTACTCAATGGGTTTTGAATTTGTGTTCCTGAATATTATATAATTGTAAATTTTTCAATTTTATTTACTGTTTCTGATTTTAAATCTGTACTAATGGATGGGTTGTGTGTGCATTAAAACCGGGTGCGCTAACAGCTAAATTCTAAAGCTGCCAAAAGGGTTTATTTTTGCATAGAAGTGTAGGCCTTCAAACATGAAAACCGTAACATTTAAGTCTCTGAAACTGGGTCAGAAATTCTGTGATTCATGTGTACTTTTGTTAAATTAAGCTCAACACATATATTCTAATCTAATTTTATGCAAAACTGAGTCTGCCTTGTAGATTTTATGTGACTAGATTGGGCAGCACAGTGCCACAGTGGTTAGCACTGCTGCCTCACAGCTCCAGGAAGCTGGGTTCACTTGCCGCTGCCTCGGAGAAGCAGCCAGCATAATCAAGGACTTAATGTATATGGGGAATGCTGACCGGAATGCTCCTGTTGCGCCCACAGGGCAGACCATGCAAAGTCTCTGGTTTCGAGGTGAGCACGGTCAGAGAATCCCGCCCACCTTCTTCCACCTTCTTCCATCGGGAAAAAGGTACAGAAGTCTGAGGGCACATGCCAGCCGGCTCAAGAACAGCTTCTTCCCTGCTGCCATCAGACTTTTGAATGGATCTACCATATATTAAGCTGATCTTTCTCTGCACCCTGACTATGATTATAGCATGTATTCTGCACCCTCTCTTTTCCTTCCCCCCCCTCTGTTCTCCATGAGCGCTCAGTTTTGTCTGTATAGCGCAAGAAACCGTATTTTTTTCATTGTATCCCAATGCATGTGACAATAATAAATCAAATCAATTCCGGCCTTGGGTGACTATGTGTGAAGTTCGCACGTTCTCCCCGTATCTGAGTGGGTTTCCTCTGAGTGCTCCAGTATCCTCCCACATCAAAGATGTACAGGTTAAGGGGATTGGTCATGCTAAATTTCCCATTAGTGTCCCAAGATATTGAGATTAGATGGATTAGCCATTGTAAATGTATGGGGTTACTGGGATAGGGTGGAGGAGAGGGCCTGTGTAAGATACTCAGTTGTAGAAACAGTGCAGACTGGATTGGCCATATGGCCTTGTCTGCCCTGTAGGGATTCTATTCTATTCTGAAGCTCTGCAATGCTTTCTGGTAAAAGACACAAAGCTGTGATGATCATTCCTCTGCAACATTGGTTATGCAGAGGGAAACCTTTACTCATTCACTCTTCACAATTAGTTACACATTTTTTTGTTGGGATACAGTCACAAATTTATTTTTGGAGTGACGTTTTTTAATTTTTTTGTGGGACATGGGCAACACTGGCCAGCCAGCATTTGTTGCCCATCTCTAATTGCCCTCGAACTGAGTGGCTTGCAAAGCCATTGCAGAAGGAAGTTAAGAGTCAACCACATTGCTGTGGCTCTGAAGTCACATCAGCCAGATTGGGAAGGACAGCAGTTTTCCTTCCCTAAAGGGTATTAGTGAACCAGTTGGGTTTTTCCAACAATGCTCATCAGTAGATTCTTAATTCCAGATTTTTTTTTAAATTGAATTCAAACTCCACCATCTGCCTGGTGGGATTCGAACCCCAGTTCCACAGAACATTAGCTGAGCTTCTGGAATAATAGTCCAGCGATAATACCACTAGGCCACCGTCTCCCTCTGGCTTCTGCTGTTTGTGAAGAGATGTTCATCCGTTTCCATCGGACCATGGAATCCCTACAGTGCAGAAGGAGGCCCTTCAGCCCATCAAGCCTGCACCAAATCTCCGAAAGAGCATCTTACCCAGGCCACTGCCCCCCTGCTTCCCCCTGCCCTCCCCCAATCCCTAAATGCCTTCCTCTTGATGGTGCTATTGTATTTTCTCTCACTGGAACACAGTTGAAGAGGCTACAGCATGGAATACCAGTTGTGGCAACATCCCAGAGGACAAGCACACAGTGGTCTGTAGCCTAGGGACACACCACTGTGTCTGCCATAAGACCCATGGAAGCAGGCCACAAGTGGCTGCAGAGTTATATCATAAAACCACTTCCACGCACAAAGCATTTAAATGTTTACCTGAGCTGTTAAAGCTCCGGGCTATAATTAATGAGAACCTTGTCATGGAAAAAGATTAATTTTTTATCAGAATACCTATTAACGTTTTCCCCAAGTGCAGTTAGGATAAGCACACCGGTGACTCACAGTGCAGCTCAGCTTTACAGATCACCGAGGTGTCCATTTGATGCTACTCCGTGCCAAACTTGCTGAGCTCAGCCGCAGTGACAGATGGGACTTCAGAATTAACTGCAGCAGCTTTCATTTTCCGCTCCTGATCACAACCCGGCTTCACCCATTGGAACGGGGAGGCAGCGGCGTACTGGTATTTTCACTACTCTAATAGTTCAGAAACTCAGCTAACGTTCTGGGGACCTGGCTTCAGCAGACGGTAAAATTTGAATTCAATAAAAAAATTAAACTGAAAAAAAAAAGATCTGGAATTAAGAATCTACTGATAACCATGAAATTGTTGTCAATTGTCAGAAAACCCATGATGTCTTTTAGGGAAGGAAATCTGCCGTCCTTACCTGATCTGGCCTCCTTTTCAATAAAACAAGAGTTGCAGGTACTAAATTGCCAATAAATAAGGGAATTAGATGGAATTTTTCCAGATCTTTCCTCCAATTGGACAGGCCTTTTAACTGTTTATCTTTTGCCTCCCTTTGGGATCTCATGGCTATTGGGTGGGTTATGGAGACCAATGGGCAGGCTATCGCAGCTGTGTTGGGCAGGCTGGGTGGAGCAAAAGGTCTCTCTCTCCCTGTCTGTCCCTTTTTCCGATATTTTCACCTCATATAAAAGCAGCAGAGGCCTCGGCTGTGCTGGGAGATTGACCAATGGGGAATATGTTTGATTCAACTCATGCCTTGTTAATATATCCTCGACGCTGAAACTGAGTTTGAGGAACCAATACTCTGGATTCTTTCTCACATCCTCAAATTGATAAATGCTTCATTTTTTTTTATCAAACAGCTTGTTTAAACAAACGCAAGGGTCAAATTACAAGCATAAATCTTACACAGTCCACAATAACTTCCATGATATAAATGATTAGCTCTTTCATCCCCAGGCAAAATAACAATTGCAAATCAGCAGGAAAAACCATGTTCTTTTTGTGACTGGCACCATTGGAATAAAATAATTTGGGGTTATTTCTGGTGACAATGTACAAACGTGCAAAACATTTGAATTGACATTTCTCTGTCTCTGCACAATTGAAAGTTTGACTGAGTCACTGCTGACATTGACATTTTACCCCATCTGGGAGTATCTGTCAGATGACATTAGCTCAGTCTGGGATAGGGGCGGAATGGGGAAGGAAAACTGCTTAGGATGAAGTATCTTTTTTGGAATACTGACCAAGGTCAAACTGTTGGCCGTTGCCTCCAAGCCCCAAGGACACATTTTCCATTTATGTGCGCGCACGCAGCCATATCGCCCAGCGGGTTTCCCGCCAGAGTGGGGTGATGTCAACGGGAACTCCCATTGACAACGGCAAGATCAGAAAATCCCACTGCTAGCAAACAACCCATCACCTCCCGGCAACAGGAAACACGCGGCTAGGGGAGGCTGGAGAATTAGGCCCATGATGTCCAATTTCCAAATTTGGAATGTGGAATTCCAGCAATGCCATCATTGTCCACTTTCAACCAAAAGGGAGCCTGCAACAGCAAGGTAGACAGCATAGCAATTTGATTTACAGGGCCGGACACCCTGATTGCAGATGAGCTAAACCTTTTCTCAAAGAAATATTTCCATTGTAAAATGTCCATAAGTCCTTCTAAATATTCTTAGAAGTGTTGTAATGCATTGTGCCTGTTGCCACATCAGATGACAGAGGGGTAGGTGACCTGTCCACACAAGGGCGTGGGGGCAGCAGTGACTGCAGCCATTGCAGTGTCTTGGTATGCAAGCTCATTCGGCACCATTAAGTGGAGACCCCAACAAGCTCCTCATCTGAGTTCCCTGCAACATTTTATGCCTGTGATGATGCCCTCCAATAAGGTGGCAAACTAACAATCCTTTATCCTTGGCCCACTCATGCCCAGTGACTCACCACACGCTGATCCCAACTCCATACTAAACCTCCACAGTGGCACAATGGTTGGCACAATGCCTGGGGCCTGATTTGATTCCCAGCTTGGATCACTGTGTGGAGTTTGCATGTTCTCCCCGTGTCTGCGTGGGTTTCCTCTGGGTGCTCCAGTTTCCTCCTACGGTCTGAAAGATGTGCTGGTTCGGTGCATTAGCCATGCTAAACTCTCCCTCAGTGCACCCGAACAAGCGCCAGAGTGTGGCGGCTAGGGGATTTTCACAGCAACCTTATTGCAGTGTTAATGTAAACCTACTTGTGACACTAATAAATAAATTAAAGATGCATAGGGTGCCAATGTCCGAACTAGCAGCTGTGAGAGGCAGATCAAGTGACGGAGCTTCCTGATCAATGCTGTGCTGTTTCTTTTCTCCTCCTTCAGGCTCTTCTGGTGGCACACGTGGAAGATCTTGGCTGGTACTCAGGAGGAAAGGTTGATGTTTGGTAAGTAAGGGATCCATGGTTACATCATGAGCAGTTTGTTCATCATATCAGATAGCAAGATGAGTATGTGCTGGGAGCTGAGAAGGGGAATGAGGCTGCGACTCACCATCATCCTCAATGTTCTCAGTGACGCAATGGTTAGCACTGCTGCCTCACAGCGCCAGGGGACCCGGATTCGATTCCTGGCTCGGGTCACTGTCTATGTGGAGTTTGTACATTCTCTTCGTGTCTGTATGGGTTTCCTTTGGGTGCCCTGGTTTCCTCCCACAGTCCAGGTTAGGTTGACTGACCATGCTAAATTGCCTCTTAGTGACAGGGGGATTAACAGAGTAAACGCTTAGGGGATAGGGCCTGGGTGGGATTGTTGTCGGTGCAGAATTGAATGTTGGCCTTTATGCAAATGGAATGTTGGCCTTTATAGCGAGGGGAATGGAATATAAAAGTAGGGAGGTCTTGCTACAACTGTACAGGGCACTGGTGAGGCCGCAGCTGGAGTACTGTGTGCAGTTTTGGTCGCCGCATTTGCGGAAGGATATATTGGCCTTGGAGGGAGTGCAGAGAAGGTTCACTAGGCTGATACCGGAGATGAGGGGGTTGGTCTATGAGGAGAGATTGAATAGACTGGGTCTGTACTCGTTGGAGTTTAGAAGGCTGAGGGGGGGATCTTATAGAGACATATAAGATAATGAAGGGGATGGATAGGGTAGAGGTAGAGAGATTCTTCCCGCTTAGAAAGGATAGCAGAGCTAGAGGGCGCAGCCTCAAAATAAGGGGGGGGTCAGTTTAGATCGGAGTTGAGGAGGAACTTCTTCACTCAAAGGGTGGTGAGTCTCTGGAATTCTCTGCCCATTGAAGTGGTGGAGGCTACCTTGCTGAATATATTTAAGTCACGGGTAGATAGGTTTCTGATAGACAAGAGAATTAAGCGTTATGGGGAGAAAGCGGGAAAGTGGAACTGATTCACTTCAGATCAGCCATGATCTTATTGAATGGTGGGGCAGGCTCGAAGGGCTAGATGGCCTACTCCTGCTCCTATTTCTTATGTTCTTGTGCAGACTCAATGGGCAGAATGATCTTCTACACTGTAGGGATTGTATGATTCCATGTGGACCCTGCTGCAGTCAGCCGCATTCAACTCTGAGCCATCTCTGTAGGTCCCAGTAAACTTCTTACTGTGCTTACCCCAGTCCAACGCTGGCATTTCCACATCATGGTCCCAGGAAATGCAGACATTCCTGCTCCACACTGGCTCTGATCTGCTCCCTTCCACCGTATGCCAGCAGATCCCAAGAAACAGAAGACAGAATGTCAGTGTTTGCATAGCACTGTGTTAAGGCAATTTATCTGCCATTGCTGAAGAGCCAGAGATATGTGGAAGCTGTGAGAGGTAAGTATGAGGATGGCATTTGTAAGGGTGATGCACAGTATCTGGATATTATGTCTGAGTACCAGGGGGTGACGTTGGGTTGTCAATTGGGATGTGGAGTGTTGGATATTGGGCAGCATATGATGTTAGTGGAGCAGTGGGTAGGAGATATCATATTTCCAGACTCAAAGGGCCAAATGGCCTATTCTGGCTCCTATTTTCTAAGCTGAATCATCTGACCTTGACAATCCACATAAGGTCATTTCTTGCAGCACTGTGGCCAGGTTCTTGTATCCAGAAGTTGACCTCTCCCTCATTCCAGTTGCTCCCACTTCCTCTGAGGGTATTCACTGAGGGTCCCTCACCATCTCTCCTCCTGACCACTTGCATCACTACTGTCTTCAGTTCTCCATTATTCAATATGGATCTCCTTGCCTTACCTACTGTTTAGCCTGCAAGAAATTGCATTGCGGTGATCTTTTAGCTGATCTTCCCTGTAAGAAACAGATTGCCTTTAAGAAAGGTGGTCCGTAGCAACGCTGCCAGGGCCTCCTGCTGGATATCGAGCATGCTGGCAGCATTGTGGAAGATATAGCAGCGTCAGAGGCACAGGAATCATCTGTAAAATCATTCAGATGAGGAAAGCAGATAAAACGTTTTGTGTCTTACTGAATTCAATCTGTACAGGTATGGACAACATTTGAAGATAATTCGCCTGAACTAGTTTTCCAAAGGGTCTGAAATTGCACTGTGGAATGTTGAACTCATTCATCTGAAATTCTGTGCACTGCAGGCCATTATTTTAAACAGGTTAATGCTTCCACTAAAATAGCAGAGAAAGTTATTTCAGACCAAAGCATCCATTTTCTGGCAGGCCACCGTGTAATTTCCAGGTCAGTCGAGTTAATAACTAGTTCAATGGGTTGTGCTGCTTTTGAGTTACAGATACTATAATGTTCTATTTCTGAAAGTGGATAATTCTAGTAATGTGTGGCAAGTCATTAAAGGTGAATTTTTGATTAATATTGTTATTACTCTTGCTTTATTGCTGACTTGTCTATTATTGATATAACATTTGCTCATTTTTTTGTTTGAGCAGAAATTCATTAGAAGATGAGGAATTCAATTTTCATCATTATTAAACTTTACATCGGTTTCACATAGTGCTGACTGGGACAACTAATCTCAATCTTACAGAACAGTGTGAGTGTCAATTGACCCGCACTTCTTGGACACTGTCCCTTACTCATTGTGCTATTAAGTAATGGCAAAGCAGTTCTTAGGAATTTATTTGCAATGTTGTAGTTAGTATTCTAGCTGCCTACCGAGGTTATGTCATACAATGGCCCTGTTGTTGGCCTGCTGAGTTCATATCAGGACATCATGCGTGCACAGCCCCAGATATCCATTCATTCATTTCAGTGAACACAGGATCCTGAGACTGAACACATGCGATCTTCTAATGCGGGTTCCTGTAGAGCAAATCTCCCCACCAGAAGCACTGAGGTGAAACTGACCCCATAGTAATTGTCTCCTTAACATTTGACTTCCTGTCTCCCCTTGTGGTTCTAGTACATATATCTCAACCTGTTTCATATCTACACTCATTGTTCATCCCATACAACAGGCTAATTCTGGCCTCGGGTGGCTGTCTGTGTGGAATCTATATGTTCTCCTTGTGTCCATGTGGGTTTCCTCTGGGTGCTCTGGTTTCCTCCCACAATCCAAAGAGGTGTGGGTTATGTTGATTGGCCATGCTAAATTAGCCCTTGGTGTCAGGGGACTTGCAGTGTCAACATGTGGGGTTATGGGATAGGACCTGGGTGGGATTGTTGCCAATGCATTCTCAATGGGCCAAATGGCCTCCTTTTGCACTGTAGGGATTCTATTCTGATTTAGCACACTCCAATCTGCACACTAATTTTCCGGCTAGCTTTGACTTTCCCACCTGTAAATAGAGTGAGATGCACCTCGGCTGAAGTTTAAAACCTGGATGGTGTTGAAATATACGGCTTGTTCCCATGCTGTAGATTCCAAATAACCTTTCCTAGCTCTTATAGCGTCAGGACCGAATCATTCCCAGCCCATATTTAATTAAGTTTTAATGTTATACTCACACTAGAGGTTCAGCTTCTGTGGGAAGCTGTTGCACATTGATGGTATGCTTGCATACCTGGGTTTTGTGGCCAGCTGCCACCAATTTCCCAAAGGATTTAAGATAAGCACTGCTGAATGTACACTTGGGATATATTGTGCCAAAATCCCATCTTGCCTCAGTTTTCCCAAGGGCATTGCCAAGTATGTCAGGTGTGTTTTGACTAAACGTGTAGCTGTGTGCAATTGACAGACTAATGAGGGAAACCCAGCTCCTTTACATTTGTCCTCCATTTTGCACTGTTCCAATACTGCTAACCCTGGCATCCTTTTCTTAAGGAGTCTTAGGCTAACAACAACAACGACAATAATTTTGATTTATATAACACCATTGATATCATGAAACACCCAAGGTGCTTCACAAGGAATATTGAATATATTCAAGAGATGGTTAGATATAGAACCTGGGGTGAATTTCATAGGTTAAAGGTTATGGGGAAAAAGCAGGATTAGGCTATTGAGTTGGATGATCAGCCATGATCATAGTGAATGGCGGAGCAGGCTCGAAAGACAAGCTGGCCCCCTCCTGCTCCTATTTCCTATGTTTCTATGTAAGAACATGATAACATAAAATATGATACCGAGTCACATAAGATGATTTTACGTCAGATGGCCAAAAGCTTTGTTCTAAGAGGTAGGTTTTAAGGAATGCCCTGGAAAGGAGGGAAGCGATGGCTTAGTGGTATTATTGCTAGACTATTAATCCAGAAACTCTGCTAATGTTCTGGGGACCCTGGTTCGAATCCCACCAATGCAGATGGTGGAATTTGAATTCAATAAAAAATATCTGGAAGTAAAAAATCTCCTGATGACCATGAACCATTGTCGATTGTTGGAAAAACCCATCTGGTTCATTAATGTTCTTTTAGGGAAGGAAATCTGCTGTCCTTATCTGTCTGGCCTACATGTGACTCCAGAGCCACAGCAATGTGGTTGAGTCTCAATTGCCCTCGGGCACCTAGGGATGGGCAATAAATGCTGGCCAGCCTTTGACACCCATGTCCCAAGAGTGAATAAAAAAGAATGTTGTAAAGGGGGAAAGTGAGTGGAGGGGGAAAGATGCTGGAAGGGAATTCTAAAGCTTGGAGGCTGTGTAACCAGCTCTCAGTGATAGAGGTACATGAGCCCAGACCTAAAGGTTTGCAGATATTGTGGTGGACTGAGGGATTCAAGAATCAAAGGGCTTAAGGAACAGCCCAGTTGATGTTCCCCAAGAGTTCTTGATCCAGGCGAGACCTCTCGATTTGTCGCCTCCCAACTGGGATACCCCCAGATTTGTTATAAACTTGGGTGATTGAGGGATGACTGGCTCCATAGAATCATAGTGCAGAAGGAGACTGTTTGGCCATCAAGTCTACACTGACTCACCAACAAAGCATCACACCTAGGTCCGCCCTTTCTCCTATACCTGTAACCTCTGCTTTTACCCCACTGATCCCCCTAACCTACACATCTTTATGACACTGAAGGGTGACTTAGCACGGCCAATCCACCTAATCTGCACTTCTTTGGATTGTCAGAGGAAATCAGAGCACCCTGAGGAAACCCAAACATGAGGAGAATCTGCAAACTCCACACAGATAGTCACCCAAGGAATCAAATCTAATATAAGCCTATTGGTGACACTAAGAAATAAACTTTAAAAACTTGGTGATGCAATGCAAACAATTTCATTGTTGTGCTGTTGTCATGCATTATTGTTTGAATAAATTTATTTATCAGTGTCACAAATAGGCTTACTTGTGCCACTAATAAATAAATTGTCACTGCAATGAAATTACTGTGAAAATCCCCTCATCGCCTCATGTTCGGGTACAATAAGGGAGAATTTAGCATGACCAATGCACCTAACCAGCGCATCTTTTGGACAGTGGGAGAAAAATCAGAGCACCCAAAGGAAACCCATGCAGACATGGGGAGAACATGCAGATTCCGCATGGACAGTGACCCAAGCCAGGAATTGAACCCGAGTTCCTGGCGCTGTGAAGCAACAGTGCTAACAACTGTAACCTATGCAGGCACTCAAAAACTGAGACAGCTTGGAAAACAAGAGAGTTGGAAATACCAATTTACAATATACAGCATTCCACAGTGATTGATTTCCAAAATTCTACAAGCTTCAAGCACAGATTTTGCATATACAAACATGCCGCACGAATGCAGGGGAGACCTGGTGCTGTGTCCACGTAGAAAATCATTGTGGGACAGCTTTAAACAGTGGCAAGTTTAAATATTACCCAGATTTTTTTTGTCACATGCTGAATGGTAAAATCTGAATGCTGGCAAGAAATGTTAATGGTTCTCAGTTACTTCAACATAAAGGATTAATCAAACCTGTCTCAAAATTATCTGATTAGATAAAAAATTTGGGTATATTTGAACATAAGCCAACACTGTCTGATTCAGGTGGCTACAGATCGAGAAGGTGATTAAGACCTGTGTCCTGATCATTAGTTGGGTGGTATGTAAGGAATTGCATCATTAAGCTAACAGCACGCACGGTCCACAGTTCAATGGATAATTTGCTATACTATTTAGCAAAAGATTTCCATTTTCAAAGCCATATTGAGAAGTTCATATGTTAATGCCTAATCTAACAACAATCTAAATCCTTGCTCAGCCTTCCTGGATTTTAGAAGAAGCAAAACAACATTCAGTCAAACATCTACTCAGTACCTCGTGATACATAACTGTAATAATTCCTTGTAAAAGGAGGTACTTGTGGACTGCACACATAAAGACCAAAACGGACCAGATGAGCAAATGGCTTCTTTCTGTGCTGAGAATTCCCATCTCCAGGGTACTCAAGGCCTGTTCAGCGAAAACTCTTAGGTGGGTCTCAAGATTAGTAGCCTCCTGCCTCAATTCTCAGGGGCCTATTTGTTGAAGAAAGTGGATGATCCAATGCCAATTTCAGGTCAACATATATAATTCTGAGGCACCAATAGACATAGCATGAATCATGCAGGGTCTGCCCAATGGTACTAGGTCTGGAAAAACATAGCCAGTAGAAGTAAAGGCTCTGTAGGCCACTTCAAAAGGGCTATGCTTCAGAAGTAAGAGCCCCTTTAAGGCCTTTCTTAAATGTTAACATTCTAAAGGCCTTTCTGGAGTTCTGCACTTTTGGGGTCAGTAGCTCTTCCTCTTCATTTTCACAATAAAAACAATGGTTTGTGATCAGTGAGTCTTTGCTCAGGCATCCAGCTTGGTCAGTATTACCATCAGCTGTAGTTATAACATCGGGATAATGAGTATTCCATTACATTACAGTGGGCAGCACAGTGGTTAGCACTGCTGCCTCATAGCACCAGGGACCCAGGTTCAATTCTGGCCTTGGGTCACTGTCAGGTATGAATTTTCTCCAGATGCTCCAGTTTCCTCCCACAGTCCAAAGATGTACAGGCTAGGTGGATTGGCCATGCTAAATTGCCTCTTAGTACCTGAAGATAAATAGGTTAGGGGGATTAGTGAGATAAATGTGTGGGAATAGGGCCTGGGTAAGAGTCAGTGCACATTCATTGGGCCAAGTGGCTTGTTTCTGCACTGTAGGGATTCTATGTTTCTATGATTACCAAATTCAAAACATAATTTGCAAAAGTGGGTGATGCCATACAATAACAATGCACTTATTTTATCCAAAACGGTTTTCAAAGTCTTTTCCCTACCTCTTTGCAATCCCAGATGTCTGAGCCTCTTGGTTGCTGTAGAGTAAAGGAGACACAAGTTATACTTCTTCAGAAAATACCTTTATTTCTTTGATCCAACTTCACACAAAATTCTCCACCAACAAATAGTGCTACCAGTGGCCCCTTTATATCGGTGACTTCCATTGAATAATTGATAGACTGGGACCTGATGGTTTGAGTTATAAGGAGAGGCTGGATAGATTGGGACTTTTTCCCCTGGAGCATAGGAGGTTTAGGGGTGATCTTATAGCGGTCTCTAAAACAATGAGTGGCATAGATATGATAGATAGTCAACATGTTTCCCCAAAGGTAGAGGAGTTGGGGTTAAGAAACTTTTAACCTCATCAAGTAGGGAGATAGATAAAGGGTGAACCATTCAATAGCAGCCATTTTCCCTCAGCTACCCCACAAAATGGGAAGAAAACTACTAAAAATAATTGGGAGTTGGGGGAATGGGGAAGGAAATTCACAGATTATCTAATAGATTAGAACATCGAACATCCAGCAATTCACACTGGCACCGTGAGATTGCATAATCCAGGTGGATTGGCTATGCTAAATTGACAGGGGATTAGCAGCGTAAATATATGGTTTATGGGAGTAGGACCTGATGGGATTGTGATCAATGCAGAGTCATTGGCCCCCTTCTGTACTGTAGGGATTGTATGATTCTGTGAATAGCTCTTGTTTTCCACAGGTGAACTAGTGATGACTTCTCATTTCAGATTAACTGAACAGGAATATGCTGTTGAAAGGGTGGAAAGGGCACATTTAACTTGGATCATCCCAGCACAACATGGTACTCTTCCTCCAGTGTAACTGTGGAGGCCTTGTGGCAGGGTGGTAGCACTCCCTAATGCTGGACCAGAAGCTCTGGGTTCGAGTCCAATGTGTTGGCCACGGAAGAAGCATTCAGATCAGTTCAACGGGCTGATAATCTGCTCAGAATTCCTTCCACTATTTCCCCCACTATTACCCAAAGGGTAAAAAACCAATATGGAGGGAGTTTTCCCATCCCGCCCACCTCAGGAATTGTAGTGGACGGGGTGGGCAGACCATGCAAAGAACCCTTGACCACGGGCAGGATTTTCTGGGTTTTAGGGCAAGCATGACAGGAATATCCCACCCTGTGGGTGGCAAGATACCCTAACAATAACATCAATGTGAGTGTAACTTAAATACTAGCCATTTTCCCTCAGCTACCCTAAAAAAAGGGAAGAAAATGATTACTGGGCACACAGTGGCGCAGTGGTTAGCACTACTGTCACACAGCACCAGGGACCCGGGATCAATCCTGGCCAAGGATCACTGTCTGTGTGGAGTTTGCACATTCTCCCAGTGCCTTCATGGGTTTCCTCCGGGTACTCCAGTTTCCTCCCACAGTCCAAAGATGTGCGGGTTAGATTGATTGGCCACGTTAAATTGTGTCAGAGGGATTAGCAGGGTAAGTATGTGGGGTTACAGGAATAGAGCATGGGCAGTGGTCGGTGCAGATTCGATGGGCCAAATAGCCTCCTTCCGCACTGTATGTATGATTGATTGATTGAAATGTGGTACATTATGTTGGCACCAATTACAATCAGCAAATGGCAACAGTTAGTTTTATAGTCAAATGGCAAACTAGAGTTTAATTTCTCCCAAATCCACAAAGATGGCATATCAACAATACAGCCATCCATCTGCTGAGGACAGCAAGATTTTGCAATCGTTTGGTATGCAGGTACACAGCAACTCAAAGGTCAAATGTTTGGTTAGCTGTATTAAGAACGACCATAATTTGCAGGGGAGGAAGGTATGATTTCCTCAATGTGCCTGCTAAATTTAGTTTAGCTTTTGTACCACAGTGGCTTGACTTTCTTTCTGAAGTTCTCAGCATATACTATCCAGATTACGCATTAACTTCCTTCAAAAGTGGACTGCGATGAGGTTACAGAGCGACGCAACTACCTACACACAGGGAAATCGCACAATGCAGTTTTACCTCGCACAGACTAATTCGAGAAAAGGTGGAGTCTGATGGCTATCAGCTATAAAGGGCAAGCAGGGGAAAGTGCTAAAAGCTTTGCTAGAAATAAGCACCGTTGTAAAAAACATTTATTGTAACTGCCACTGGGCAAAGAATCTGAAAGGTTTTCAGCTGTTTAACCCTTTTTTAGCCTGGTAGTTGGTCACTGGTATCTTTTGTTTCCAGAAAACTCAGCAATTCCATAGCCAGTCCCTCCTGAAAGGTGCCTCACTAACTCAGTCATTATATAGCGATACGTAATTTGTTATCATACAAATCTGCTCGCAGAATTCAATTTGCACTGTCTTTATACTGCATAATGTAAATGGCAGAACCCTTATGAATATTAACGTACAGAGGGATCTGGGCGTGCAGGTCCACAGTTCCCTAAAAGCGGCAACACAGGTAGCCGTAGGCATATGTCACGCTTGCCTTTATTGGCCACGACATTGAGCACAGGAGTTGGGATTTTGCCTGGTCTTGAGGATGTTGGCTATGAGGAGAGGTTGAGTAAACTAGGACTGTTTTCACTGGAAAGACGGAAGCTGAGGTGCGACCAGATAGAGGTCTCCGAAATTATGAGAGGCATAGACAGGGTAGATAGTCAGAGGCTTTTTCCCGGGGTGGAAGTGTCAATTACAAGGAGGCATGGGCTCAAGGTGAGAGGGGGAAAGTTTAAGGGAGATGTGCAGGGGAGGTTTTCCATGCAAAATGGTGGATGTCTGAGGAGGTAGTGGAAGCAGGCACATTAGCAACATTTAAGAGACATCTGGATGGGTACATGAATAGGAAGGGAATAGAAGGGTATAGGCTGAGTAAGGGCAGAAGTTTTTATGTTAGTTTAGTTAGGACATCATCATCAGAACAGGTTTGGAGGGCCGAATGGCTGTTCCTGCGCTGTACTTCTCTTTGTTTTTTGTTCATTGGGACTTTTAATGTTAAATTGGAGGTACAAGGGCAGTCACTAGCACCATAGGCAAGTACATAGAAATGAGATATTTCCCATGGTGTTACACCAAGTTAACTCACTTAGCATTATCCTGAATTTGCTCTGTGCAAATTTGGAGCTTCAGTATAATATAATTAAAGCCCAGCTGAAGACCCAATCACTTAAAAAAAAATCACTGGTTAATTCCCATAGTAAGAACCAACTTGCAATTAGTTTGAATTTTACCGTGGCAGATGGTGAATTTGAATACGGTAAAAACATCTGGAATTAAATGTCCAATGGTGAGCATGAAACCATTGTCGATTGTTGTAAAAACCCATCTGGTTCACTAATGTCCTCCAGGGAAGGAAATTTGCTCTCCCTACCTGATCTATGGCAGACGTGACTCTGGAGTGAAATTTTCTCATCCTGCCCACCACGAGAATTGTAGCGGGTGAGACACACCAAGCAAAGGTCCATTGATCTCAGATGGGATTTCCCAGCATTTTGTGAGGGCAGCCAGAAAATCCTAGATCTACAGCAATGTGGTTGACTCTTAAATGACCTAGCAAATTGAAGGGCAATTGGGGATGAGCAATAAGTGTTGGCTCAATCAGTGACGCCCACATCCCACAAACGAATAAAGAAAAATGACACAACATGTTTCATAGAACATAGAACACTACAGCACAAACAAGCCCTTCGGCCTACAAGTTGCGCCATCTCCTCAGGATTTCCTGAAGAGTCCCAATATTGTAACCTCAATGTCCCAATGATAGTGGGAAGGCCAACTGAGCCCAATGATTGGAGAACCAATGAAGCAAGCCACTTTGGCCTGAATGGTGTCAGGTTTATTATGGTTGCATTCATCGAGGCATGTGGCACATATTCTTCACACTTCTTCATTGGCTGTTTAATGTTAAAGATCCTACAGCTCCATTCACAGAAGAGCAGCGAGTCTAAAACTAGAGGGTATAGGTTTAAGGTGAGAGAGGAGAGATACAAAAGTGTCCAGAGGGGCAATCTTTTCACTCAGAGGGTGGTGAATATCTTGAACGAGCCGCCAGAGATAGTAGTAGAGGCAGGTACAATTTTGTCTTTTAAAAAAACATTTAGACAGTTACATGGATAAGATGGGTATAGAGAGATATTGGCCAAATGCAGGCAATTCGGACTAGCTCAGTGGTAAAACATGGGCAGCATGGACAAGTTGGGCCAAAGGGCCTGTTTCCATGCTGTAATCCTCTATGAATTTCTATGAATCTACTGGTGTCCTGATCAACACTCCCTCTTCACTCAAGATGAAGTTATGCTGCTGCACAACTACTGGTGAAATTGAAAGTAATTCTGTGTATCTGAGCACACAGAGAAATCTCCGTCAGAGAGGAAGTGCTATAGGTTTGCAAATCTTTCTGTTTTATTTTCATTCTGAATTTAGTTTTCCTTCCTTATTCCTTTTTCTCAACAGAAAAGAAATAAGCCAATCTTAACTTTCATGTGTCAAGAATTCCTTGATGTGTAAAGGTGCAATTTTATGTAAATTGTGCTCTTTTCTTATCAATGTAGTTTCACCTTGCACAGAATGCGAATTCTGGGAGGCAGCCTTCGAAGATGTTCTTGCCAGGTACTGAGATAGAAAAAAAGTAGGGGGTTTTCGTTATCATACTGCCTTTCATGGCCTTAGGACATCCAAAAACCTTTTACAGCCAATTAAATGCCTTTAGGATGTGCATTGGAATCCTAGCGTCCGCCCGTCATGGAATCAGAAATGTTCTTTGACCTTGAGTGGGAATTTCCGATCTCGCTTCAGCAATGTCCTGTCCGTAGTCACAAAGGTAAAATAAGAACACAGCGACAATATTTGAGTCCAGCAAGGGCCATGTGGTAATGACCAGATCATTTTGGGTTATGTTTAAATATTGTCAGGACACTGGGGAGTACTTCACTGGTCTTCTTTGCAAGAAGCCTTCCTTTACATCTCAACCAAGATGTTCATTCCAGCTGTACGATCCTTCACCAGTACAGCACTGGTTGTCAGCATAGATTTTATGCTTAAGTCTTGGGACTGGGAAGGAGGTCTCATCGTGGAGTGGGTAGCAACTCTTCCTCTCAAGCTCTGGGATCAAGTCTCACCCCAGCACTTGATGGCAATGGGTGCATTCATGCTGCGGCAAAATGGGTTTCAACCCACAAAACTTTCCAACACACCAATAAAAATAGGAGAGATCCCTGGTTAGTTATATTTGCTGCACAGGGGCAGCCCTCAAGCTCTAGACTCCTGCTTCATAGAAGTCATAGAAACCCTACATTACAGAAAGAAGCCATTCGGCCCATCAAGTCTGCACTGACCACAATCCCACCCAAGCCCAACCCCATATCCATACATATTTTATCCCACTAACCCTCTAACCTATGCATCCACGGTCAATTTAGCTAGCGATTCAAGTTAGCGATCTGTTCTAGATAAAATGAGCTGCAGAAAACAGATGTGCTTCATCTGCCTCGTGCTTCCGCAGACGCGGGAAGTCTTTTAAGTCAAAGGGAGTCAAACACACAGCCTTCTGACTCAGAGGCAAGAGTGCTACCATGGAGCTACAATTCACACTTTACACAATGTAATATGGTCTAATGTTGAAAAACAGAGTTATCCTCATGCAAATGATAAGGTCAGCCTGTGAGAACATAAAGAGGAGGAAGTGAAATGGCAATGAATATAAAAGTTCAGTTTGGTGTACTTTGTGCAAATTACAGGTTATGTTTTCGCCTTTGACTGTGACCTTGTGGTCTCATAACGTGTGAGCATTGCAGATATTGGCAATACATTACTAGCTACATGTAATGGCTTTCACCTACGTAAACCACAGCTGAACTTTAAAATTAAAAAAAACTCCAGCCAGCTGTAATTATTACAAAGCTTTAATATTTTACCACATCAGAATATATGGGGTGCGGGAGAGGAGTGGGGGCAGAGGGTGGTGGGCAGACATCAAGTAGAACAAATATGCCGCTTTGGTTGTTTTGGTGGACTTAAAGCAATTCATGTTTGATTCAAAGGGGAAGTGGACGTGTGACTGTCCAGGGTTAAATTCTTAGAATTTTTCTGCTGTAGCCACTAGCCATCTGTGGCCTGCTGACATTTAGTTCCCGAAAAGGTGAGTATCACTCCTCAGTTAACGAGGGTGCTGAGTGGGAGGACCGCTGACTGCTTAGTCAGCGAGCTCTCCTAGCTGAAAGATATGAGGATTGTGGTCCTGCTGTGGGAGACTTGGTGTGTGGGATGGGGGGCTTGAAATTGTTTCCCCCCGCCAAGTCGGGCGATGAAATAATGAGGCATGCTTGCACGCTGAGCTCCCCTGTGAGGAGATGAGTCCATGCAGCTTGGTCACTGTGCTCACTGTGAAACGGTGAAGGCTCGAACGAAAGTGGAAGCTAAACCTGTTGCAGAGTTGTGGCAAAAATATAGAATTCTCTAAGCATCCTGTTTCAAAGGACTTCCTCCTTGGTTGATGTTCTGCTTATTGTAAGCCCAGAGTTTGCTCTAGCAAAGCATCTATCAGCACCTGCCCCCAGTTAAATGTGCCCCTGCACCCGTTAGCTCAAAGAATGTTTGCCCATAATGTTCCTAAAAGCACAATAAGAATTCTCACAACACCAGACTAAAGTCCAACATGTTTATTTGGAATCACAAGATTTTGGAGTGCTGCTCCTTCATAAATGTGGGAGACTTAGATTTCCAAAATGCGTTTGAAAAGCAGCCACATCAAAGATTACCACACAAAACAAGAGCGCATGATGTCAGGTAATATATTAGCACGGATAAAGGATTGGTTGGTTAAGATGAAGCAGGGAGTAAGGATACTGGGTCATTTTCAAGTTAGGAAGCTATTTCTTCTGTGGTGCCATAGGGACCAATGCCAAGGCTTCAACAATGTCTTGGATGAAGGGACAGAATGTATGATAGCTAAATTTGCTAAGCTCACAAAGATAGGTGGGGAAGTAAGTTGTCAAAAGGAGGTAGCAATTCTCCAAAGTGATTTAGATAGGTTATGTGAGTGAGCAAAAATTTGGCAGATGGAGTGTCATGTTGGGAAAATGTGACTTTGTCCACTTTTGCAGGAAGAACAGAAAAACAACATATTAGAAAAAAGGTATTAAAAATAAGGTGTTGGGGAGTCGGTACAGAGATGTCAGGGGTAAGTTTTTCACTCAGAGGGTGGTGGGTGAGTGGAATTGGCTGCCATCAGTGGTGGTGGGGGTAGAGAGACTTCTGGATGAGCACATGGAACTTAATAGAATTGAGGGTTATAGGCAAGCCTAGTGGGTATGGATGTCATCGGCACAACTTGTGGGCCAAAGGGCCTGTTTGTGCTGTAGTTTTTCAATGTTCTATGTTCTTTAACATATTATTTGAATGGGGGGAGCCTTAATGGTGTCCTAGTACATGAATCACAAGAAGATAATATGCAGCTACAGTAAGTGATTAGAAAGGCAAATGGAATGTTTGCATTTATTGCAAGGGGAATATAATGTAAACCTAGGGAAGCATTACTACAGCTGTTCAGGGCCATAGTTAGACGAGACCCGGATTGCTGTGTAATGTTTTGGTCTCCTCACTTAAGCAAGGATATAGTTGGATTAGAAACTTCAGAGAAGATCCACTGACTGGTTTAAGTCAGCTTAGATTATAGAGTCAAGTCCTGGACTAAGGCCTGAACCCACAACTCGCAAACTCAGAGATGAAAGTGGAATGCAGGTCGGCTGTCCAATCAGGAGATATAAAAACTCACAGCACTAGGGACCTGGCTTCAATTCTGGCCTCGGGTGACTGTCTTCACTCAAAGGGTGGTGAATCTCTGGAATTCTCTGCCCGTTGAAGTGGTGGAGGCTACCTCGCTAAGTATATTTAAGACGTGGGTAGATAAGTTTTTAGTAGGCAAGGGGATTAAGGGTTATGGGGAGAAAGCGGGAAAGTGGAACTGAGCCATTTCAGATCAGCCATGATCTTATTGAATGGCGGGGCAGGCTTGAAGGGCTAGATGGCCTATTCCTGCTCTTATTTCTTATGTTCTTATGTTCTCTCGGACAGCAGGCATGTAGAGACCAACCAACAACTGTGTGGCTGCAGGCCTCTGTATCGCTTTTCTTATTATTAAGTAACTTTTGTGTTTCTAATAAAGTCTGCAAAAGTGCATCATTACAGGTAAGATGTTGTTTTGGAGGGTCGGTGAACACTCGATGGGCCGAATGGCCTCTTTCTGAGCTGTAGGCACCGGAGAGAGTTGAGGCCACAATTAGATCAGCCGTGATTTTTACCAAACAACAGAGCATACTCGAGGGGCCAAATTGCCTACTCCTGCTCCTAATCCTTATCTTCTCGTGCTCACCTCTCAACATTGCTCTCTCCTTAAAACTCACCTCTTCACTTGTCCTAATACTCCTTCTGCTTCTCAGCATCGAGCAATTAATGATGCTCCTCTGAAGCACCTTGGCACATTTTACAATCTGAAAAGTGATACCTATCAGTTCAGGTTTTATTTTTGCTGTTTTAAAGAACTTCAATCCAGCAGGTAAATTGCAATGGAAGAGCTGAGCAATATTTCAAGTTAGGCTGCCAATCAGAAACTCTAATGTCAAGGGTTACTCATCATTTCAATTCTGATTGAATATGGTTTTATCAGTTCTTGGCTCAGTCACCGCAATGCATTATTCAGGTGCTGTGTATTCAATATTTAGAGTAGGATCAAAATGCACCTTGTTGGGTGGCACCGCTGTCTCACAGCGCCGGGGACCTGGGTTCAATTCTGGCCTCGGGTCACTGTCTGTGTAGTGTTTGCACATTTTCCCCATGTCTGCGTGGGCTTCCTCCAGGCACTCCGGTTTTCTCCCACAGTCCAAAGATGTGCGGGTTAGGTGCATTGGCCATGCTAAATTCTCCCTCAGTGTACCCGAGTAGGTGCTGGAGTGTGGTGGCTAGGGGATTTTCATAGTAACTTCATTGCAGTGTTAATGTAAGTTGACTTGTGACACTAATAAAAAAACTTAAAATGAATTGCTCTAATGGTGAAGTGCAGCAATAAGGTTACTGGTGACCTCGTTCCCAACCCAGCCAACCTATTTGGGGGACCACTTAAGGGCGGCACAGTGGTTAGCACTGCTGCCTCACAATGTCAGGGAGCTGGGTTCAATTCTGGCCTTGGGTGACTGTCTGTGTGAATTTTGCATGTTCTCCCCATATCTGTGTGGGTTTCTACCAGGTGCTCTGGTTTCCTCCCCAGAGATGTGCAGGTTAAGTGAATTAGCCATGCTAAATTGCCTCTTAGTGTCCTAAATTGTGTAGGTTGGATGGATTAACCATGGTATGTGTGTGAAGTTACAGGTATGGCGGGTAAGAGGCCCTGGATAAGATGCTCTGTCAGAGAATTGGTGCAGACTCGATAGGCCAAATGGCCTCCTTCTGCATTGTTGGGATTCTATGATTCCATGACTTAACTACGATAACACAAATCTTGGAAAGCCTATATGAACTTGGCCTGCACCCTTGCCATTAATACTCCCAGAGTAGCAGCAGGTCTATCATGGCAAACTATGTACTCAGCAGTTATTCATGAATATCCCCACCTTCTCAATCTTATCTCTTGCCTGAGGTATGATAATCCTCAGATTAAATCATCACCAGTCTGGTCTCCCCATCGTAGAGAAGAGCAGCATGTGGTCATCTGGGACTATGGCGACTTTCCTTTACTCAACAGTGGGAAGGCGGTGGTGTAGTGACATCGTCATTGGACTAGTAATCCAGAGACTCATGGAATGCTCTGGTGACCTGGGTTCAAACCCCACCATGGTAAATTCGAATTTGATTAAAAGAAAACCTGGAATTAAAAGTCCAAAGATGTAAAAACCCATTTGATTCACTGATGTCCTTTAGGGAAGAAAATCTGACCTTCCTTACCTGGTCTGGCCACATGTGACTCCAGAGCCACAGCAACATGGCTGACTCTCAAGAAAATGTCTTCTGAAATGGAGAGCAGTTGGGGATGGGCAATAAGTGCTGACCCAGCCAGCCTTCCGCACATTCACTGGGTGAATAAATAAATGTAAGGAGGAAAGTGCTGATGAGATTCCAATACTGTCAGCTGACCCTCAGTTATCATGCAAAATGTTTAGGCTCTGTCTCAAACAGGCAATTTGCAGTAAAGATTGGTTTAAGTCAGCTTAGATTATAGAGTCAAGTCCTGGACTAAGGCCTGAACCCACAACTCGCAAACTCAGAGATGAAAGTGGAACGCAGGTCGGCTGTCCAATCAGGAGATATAAAAACTCACAGCACTAGGGACCTGGCTTCAATTCTGGCCTCGAGTGTCTGTCTGTGTAGATTGTGCACATTCTCCCCGTGTCTGCATGGGTTTCCTCTAGGAGCTCCTGTTTCCTCCAGTCCAAAGATGTGCTGGTTAGGTTCATTGGCCATGCTAGCGTCAGTGGACCAGCTAGGGTAAATATGTGGGGTTATGGGTACAGGGGCCAGGTGGGATTATTGTTGGTGCAGGCTCAATGGGCCAACTGGCCACTTTCTCCACTGTAGGATGCTATGGTTATATGAAAAAGAAAATACTAATTTCTTACAACGTTATTATGCCTATTTGAAGTGCTTTCAACTTATTGAAGCCTTGAAATGTGCACAGGCCGATAAGCTTTCGTGGAGTTACTGGATCTTTCTCCCATACAGCTCACAGCCGTATTAAAATTCTGGAAACTGCCAAGACCATTCACCAGAACTACACACCGTCTAACAAATGTTCTGAATTTCAAGCACATTGCAGACTATAACAGGTCTTGTTTCTACCCAGCAGCTAAAGCAATATGATCCTGAAAACAAGTCTTGTGATAAAGTCATTGTTCAACAATTCAATTCCTTTTGTCGCCACATCACTAGGGAGACAGGCTTAAAAAATGATTACAAACATACACTGAAGAACAATGTCAAAGTCAGTTTCAGTTACAAATCCCACCAGTGAACGTCAAGTGGAGTTTCTCATTGTCACTTTCAGTTTGCTAGTGAAATTGAAGTAGGAAGTGACAGTGGTAAACTCTCAATGTGGTACATAGCTTTGCTTTGAAACAAAATCACAATCATATAGCAAGAAAGAGATAGAGTGGCTTTCTAGACATCAGGATGTTTCCAAAAAACTCAAGAACACACCTAGTATCAGAGAAGTATGCTCACTGTTGTAATGGACTCTATTTGCAAACAGCAAGGTCACAATGAGTGAATAGCCAGATATGTTTTAGAATCACCATAGAATCCCTACGGGACAGAAGGAGGTCATTCAACCCATCGAATCTGCACTGATTCTCCAACACATCATCCTACCCAGGCCCACCCCCAACCTATCCCCACAAGCCCACATGTTTCCCCTGTTCATCCCCTTAATCTACATAATAAGGAGTAATTTAGATAAAGGCAAAATACTGTGGATGCTAGAATCTGAAATAAAAACAGGAAATGCTGGAAAATCTCAGCAGGTCTGACACTACCGGTGGAGATTTTCAAGCATTTTCTGTTTTTGTGTCGAAGGGGCAATTTAGCATGGCCGATCCACCTAACCTGCACGTCTTTGGAGTGTGGGAGGAAACTGCAGCACCCGGAGGAGACCCACACAGACACAGGAAGAACGTGCAAACTCCACACAGACTAATCACCGACTAAGGCCAGGATTGGACCCGGGTACCTGGAGTTGTGGGACAGCAGTGCTAACCACTGTGCCACCGTGCCACCCTGAGAGAGGTATAGTGATGATGATGAAGGGATAAATATTGACCAGGAGACCAGAGGGAAGAACAATAATAACTTGTATCAACACAGCCCCATTAATGTAACAAAATATTGTGAGGTGAAGCAAAGGGCCATTATAAAACCAAGTGGGACACTGAACCAGGAGGCATTCAGGCAGGTAATAAATAACTTAGTCAAAGAAATAGTTCTTAAAGGGCACCTTGCAGGAAGATGGAGAGGTAAAGAAGCAAAGAGGCTTAGGGAGGAAATTCTAGAGCTGAGGGTCCAGATCACTGAAGAAAAACAGTGGATCGATTAAAATCAGGGATTCTCCACTGCAGATAGGCCAGCAGAGAATGCCTTACAATAATCAAGTCTGGAGATATCAAGGCATGGATAAAGCTGTCAGCAATGAATAAAACGGGTCAGGTGCAGAGTTGGGCAGTATTTATGGAGATGGAAATAGGCAGTTTTAATGATCATTTTCACATTTACTGCCCTTCCCTAAATGTCCTCTTTTTCAGAGAGCTGTTAAGAGTCAACCATATTGCTGTGGAATGGGAGTCACATGTAGGCCAAACTGGGTAAGGATCACAGATTTCCTTCCCTAAAGGACATTAGTGATGGTTTAAGCATTTGACTTTTAATGCCAGAGTTTTAGTGAAATAGAAGTTTACCATCTGCCATGACACAATTTGAACCCAAGTCCCCAAATCTTTCTCGAGGTTACTAGTCCAGTGACATTCCCACTGCACCACTGCCTCCCTTTTGTCAAGTTTAAGGGTTAATGCCCACTAGATTTCTCTAACTTTTCATTGTTCTAATTAAACATTTTCACCCGGTATATCCCTTCCCTCAATCTCCTGCTCAACCATATGATCCTTAAACCAACCTTTTCCAAGAGCACGCATTTTGACTGTCCTATACCTTTGCCCAGTGGTGGTTTTTTGCAATAGTCCATTGTCTTTGATTGGATTTGATTTGATTTATTATTGTTACATGTATTAGTATACAGTGAAAAGTTTTGTTTCTTGCATACTATACAGACAAAGCATACCATTCATTGAGAAGAAAAGGAGAGAATGCAGAATATAGTGTTACAGTCATAGCTAGGGTGTAGAGAAAGATCAGCTTAACGTGTGGTAGGTCCATTCAAAAGTCTAATGCCAGCAGGGAAGAATGGTTGGTATGTGCCTTCAGACTTTTCACCTACCGCCGCAACAGGTCCACAGCAGACGCGATCTCCCTGACCCTGCACTCAACCCTGGGATACCTAGATAAAATATTTATCCTATTTATCAACTACAGCTCCATCTTCAACACCATTATTCCTACGAAATCCATCTCCAAACTCCATGGCCTAAACCTCGGCCCTTCCCTCTGCAATTGGATCCTGAACTTCCTGACCCACAGACTGCAATTAATTAACGATAGGCAACAACAGCTCCTCCACGATCATCGTCAACACCGGTACACCACATGGAAGTGTCCTTAGTCCCTTAATGTACTCTTTATATACCTGTGACTGCGTGGCCAAATTCTCCTCCAACTCTATTTTCAAGTTTGCTGATGACACCACTATAGTGGGTCGGGTCTCAAACAATAACGAGACAGAGTATAGGAACGAGACAGAGCATCTAGTGAACTGGTGTGACAACAATAATCTCTCCTTCAATGTCAACAAAACAAAGAAAATAGCCATCGACTTCAGGAAGTGTAGTGGAGCACGTGCCCCTGTCAACATCAACGGGGATGAAGTAGAAAGGGTCGAGAGCTTCAAGTTTTTAGCTGTCCAAATCACCAATAACCTGTCCTGGTTCCACCATGCTGAGGCTATAGTTAAGGAAGCCCACCAACTTCTCTACTTTCTCGGAACACTAAGGAAATTTGGCACGTCAGCTACGTCTCTCACCAATGTTTATAGATGCACCATAGAAAGCATTCTTTCTGGTTGTATCTCAGCTCTGCTCTGTCCAAGACTGCAAAGAACTACAAAGGGTCGTGAATGTAGCCCAATCCATTACTCAAGGCAGCCTCCCACCCATTGACTGTGTCTACACTTCCAGCTGCCTCAGCACGGACCCCACATACCCCAGACATTCTCTCTTCCACCTACTTCCATCGGGAAAAAAAATACAAAAGTCTGATGACACGTACCAACTGATTCAAGAGAAGCTTCTTCTCTGCTACTATCACACTTTTGAATGGACCTACCTTGCACTAAGTTGCACTTTCTCTACACCCTAGCTATGACTCTAACATTACATTCTGCACTCTTTCCTTCTCTATGTATGGTATGCTTTGTCTGTATAGCATGCAAGAAACAATACTTTTCACTGAATCTCAATACATGTGACAAAATTAAATCAAATCATTAAGATAAACGCAAAATCCTACGGATGCTGGAATCTGAAACAAAAACTGAAAAATGCTGGAAAATCTCAGAGGTCTGAAGCATCTGTGGAGAGAGAATAGAGCTCTGACAAAGGGTCACCTAGATTTGAAATGTTGGTTCTTTTCTCTTTCCACAGATGCTGTCAGGCCCGCTGAGATTCTCTTTCCACAGATGCTGTCAGACCCGCTGAGATTCTCTTTCCACAGATGCTGTCAGACCCGCTGAGATTCTCCAGCATTTTTCTGGTTTGTGTCAAATCAAATCATTCATAGCCTTCTGGGAGAGCACATTATAGATCCTATGACTATTTTTGGGAATAAATGTTTCCTGGTTTCACATCTTCAAAATGATCCAATTTTAAGTTTAAGATTATGACTCATGTTCTGCAATGTCTCTGTAAATCGCTACCCAATTACTTCATTAATTTAAATACGGCAAAGAAATCCATCCTAAAGATGACTCAAGTGAATGCAAACTAAGTTAGTATTACATTGCCATACAATGTAACCATTTCATCCTAGGGATCATTAATCAATGCTCTACCTCTCTCTTTCCAAAGGGGTCCAATGCTCAAACCGAATCCAAAACTGCAGAAGGCATTCTGTGCAACTTTGGCATTACATAAGAACATAAGAAATAGGAGCAGGAGTAGGCCATCTAGCCCTTCGAGCCTGCCCCGCCATTCAATAAGATCATGGCTGATCTGTCGTGGCTCAGTTCCACTTTCCCGCCCTCTCCCCATAACCCTTAATCCCCTCTCTTATCAAGAACCCATCAACCCGCTTCTTAAAAATATTTAGCGAGGCAGCCTCCACCACTTCAACGGGCAGAGAATTCCAGAGATTCACCACCCTTTGAGTGAAGAAGTTCCTCCTCAACTCCGTTCTAAACCGCCTCCCCTTTATCTTGAGGCTGTGCCCCCTAGTCCTACTGTCTTTTTTGAGCGGGAAGAGTCTCTCCACCTCTATCCTATCCATCCCATTCATTATCTTATACGTCTCAATGAGATCTCCCCTCATTCTTCTAAACTCTAACGAGTACAAGCCTAGTTTATTCAGCCTCTCCTCATAGCTCAATCCCCTCAACTCCGGTATCAGCCTAGTAAACCTCCTCTGCACTCCCTCCAGGGCCAAAATATCCTTGCGCAGGTGCGGCGCCCAAAACTGCACACAGTACTCCAGCTGCAGCCTCACCAATGCCCTATACAGCTGCAACAAGACCTCCCCACTTTTATATTCAATCCCCCTTGCTATGAAGGCCAGCATCCCATTCGCCTTCCTGACCACCTGCTGCACCTGCAAGCTGAGTTTTTGCGACTCATGCACAAGGACCCCGAGGTCCCTCTGCACCGTCGCCTGCTGCAGTTTTTCGCCACGTAAGTAATAGTCCTTCCTACCATTCTTTTGGAAGACGTTTCAATAGCCTGTGTGGTAACCTACTCATGTTCTCTTCTCGTCTTGGGACGCTGAAATCACTTGTAGCATCCCGACTGTGGTAGCATGGCCCCTTTAAGAGGTGATCCTTTGAGGGCCATGTGATTGAGCTGGATTGAAAAGGAAACATCACAGTCATCTGATAACATTGCCGGAACAGAGCAGTAAAGATATCTCTCTCTCTCTCAAGCTAAAAGAGTGCCTTCACTGAAGTGTGGACCTGATCCAAGTCAACACAGGAATTCTACAGGAAACCAGTTGACTTCAAATGGCTGCAACGCTCAAAAATCT
Organism: Carcharhinus amblyrhynchos; assembly: GCF_965287045.1. Classification (NCBI taxonomy): domain Eukaryota; kingdom Metazoa; phylum Chordata; class Chondrichthyes; order Carcharhiniformes; family Carcharhinidae; genus Carcharhinus; species Carcharhinus amblyrhynchos. Next base: position 15,986,432 of record NC_137349.1, read on the forward strand.
TTGCCTCAAAGTCAAGCAAAGGACTTCAACATTCTTTAAACATTTTCTTGCACTCTAACTTGGGTGGCTTGGTAGCACAGTGGTTCGCACTGCAGCTTCACAGCTCCAGGGATCTGGGTTTGATTCCCGGCTTGGGTCACTGTTTGTGTGGAGTTTGCACATTCTACTTGTGTCTGTGTGGGTTTCCTCCGGGTGCTCCAGTTTCCTCCCACTGCCCAAAGGTGTGTGGGTTAGGTTGATTGGCCATGCTAAAAATTGCCCCATAGTGTTCTGAGATGCTTAAGTTAGAGGGATTAGTGGGTAAATATGTAGGGATATGGGGGTAGGGCCTGGATGGGATTGTGGTTGGTGCAGAGTCGATGGGCCAAATGGTCTCTTTCTGCACTGTAGGGATTCTATGATAACTTATTGAACAGAAGGGCAGGAAGCCAGGCCAATCTGGCATGAGGGGACATGTCATGGGAGCTGGGAGGAGTTCAGCTGGAGCCAGGGAGGAGGAGAGAGCAGACCTGTGTTTCTCTCAGGGTATAAATAGTTATTGGGCTTGTCACAAAACCATAAAATCCCGCCCAATGTCAATGGACCTTCCCATGGTCCACCCCTCGCCCGCTCCAATTCCTGCGCCCAGCGGGGCAGTAAAATTTCGGCCATCATCATGTTTGGACCTCACATTGTAGGGTTTAGAACAGATCACGCGGTAGGTCTGGAGTGCTGAATCAGAGGGAACTTTATTCAAGGTGTGCACAGCTTCACAGTCAGTCCTAGCCTGACTCCCCAAGCCCCCCCGGGGTCACCTGACCCACACTCTTAAAGGGGCAGCGTGCACCCCAACATACATATATCAATGTTACCTTAGCTTATTAAACCTTTCTTGTTGTTAGAGCCACATCGAGTCACCTCCAGTTATTACACCAACAAACCCAGCACAGTCCAATGATTGAATCCTATGACCTTCTCTGCGCCATCAACACTTAGCTATCTACTGATAATTTTCATTGTGACTCAGAGAGTCCAGTTTATAACGTTCATGCGCCGACTTGTCAAATTGTTAGTCAGAAAGCCTAGTCTGCGGATGAGGTGATGTCTCTGGCTGTCCGGGGTGGGCGCCTGAGGTAAGACATGTTTTACTTCAGCTGATAAAACTGAATTATTTTATCCACTAACAAAGCTGTTGGACTGCCTTTGCACTGGGCATGCACGGACAAGTCTGCAATCACACACTGAGCGTTGAAGCTATCTTTCCAACGATAGCCAGTTTCTCTCGTCCCCTGCCAGGTATTCAGACTTGTAACCGCTGCAGGCTAGATCGCACGGAAACTATCAGAGAATTATTATTGATTACTAAATCATTTGGTCGTTCTTCCATAATTGTATGAAATAAAGTCACTCCACAAAGCATAAATACATTGCTGCAAAGCTTGCTTTTAATTTGATCAGATAATTCATGTGTTTCAGCTATTAACTTGAATATCTTGCCAGGCTCGCCTATTGATGGCTCAGATAGTACTCTGAGTCAGTTGGTCGTGGGTTCAGATCCAAACCTGGGAGTGGAATACAATACCATTCCTTCGAGTGAGTTTGGAAACCGGGGAGAGGGATCGTGCATCTAACCAGACGGGAGGTTGCTAGGTGGGGCTTCTGATCCATTTAAATCGGGGGTCAGAAGGCTCATGGTCGCCGTTCCTGTTTCGCTGCGAATGGAGGCATTTTTTAAAATTCATTCCTGGGACATGGGCATCAGTGGCTGGCCAGCATTTATTGCCCATTCCTAGTTCCCTTGAGAAGGTGGTGGTGAGCTGCCTTCTTGAAACTCATGATGTGGAGATGCCGGCGTTGGACTGGGGTAAACACAGTAAGAGGACTGACAACGCCAGGTTTAAGTCCAACTGATTTATTTGATAGTAAACTCACAAGCTTTCGAGGTTTCCCTCTTCGTCGCCTGTTCTTGAAGCTCTGTAGTCCCTGAGATGAAGGTGCACGCACAGTGCTGTTAGGAAGGGAATTCCAGGACTTTGACCCAGGACGATATATTTCCAAGTTAGGATGGTGAGCGGCTTGGAAGGGAACTTGCAGATGGGCGGTGTTCCCATGTAGCTGCTGCCCTTGTCCTTCTAGATGGAAGCGGTTGTGTGTTTGGAAGGTGCTGTCTAAGGATCTTTGGTGATTTTTGCATTGCATCTTGTAGATGGTACTGCTGCTACTGAGCATCAATGGTGGAGGGAGTGAATATTTGTGGATGTGGTGCTTTATCCTGGATGGTGTCAAGCTTCTTGAGTGTGGTTGGAGCTGCACTCATCTATTCAAGTGGGGAGTATTCCATTACACTCATGACTTAGCACAGAATCCCCACAGTATGGAAAGAGGCCATTTGGCCCATGGAGCGTGCAAGGACAACGATCCTAATCAGGCCTTTCCTCAGCTTGTGCACTGTAGATGGTGGATAGGCTTTGGGGAGTCAGGAGGTGAGTTACTCGCCACAGTATTCTGAGCCTCTGACCTGCTCTTGTAGCCACTGCATTTAATGTGGTGAGTCCAGTTGAGTTTCTGGTCAATGGTAACCCCAAGGATGTTGACAGTGGGGGTTTCAGTGATAGTAACACTGTTGAATGGCCTGGGGAGGTGGTTAGAGTGTCTCTTATTGGCGATGGTCATTGTCTGGTATTTTTGTGGCATGAATGTTAGTTGTTACTTGTCAGTTGAAGCCAGGATATTGTCCAGATTTGAACATGGATTCCTTCAGTATCTGAGGTGTTGCGAATAGTGCTGAACATTGTGCAATCTTTGGCAAACATCCCTACTTCTGACCTTATGATGGAGGGAAGGTCATTGATGAGGAAGGTTGGGCCTAGGACACTATCCTGAGGGACTCCTGCAGAGATGCTGTGGAGCTGAGATGACTAACTGTCCGCAACCACAACCAACTTCCTATGCGACAGGCATTACTCCAACCAGCAGAGACTTTGCCTCCTGATACCATTGATTCCAGTTTTGCTGTCACACTCGGTCAAATCCAGCCTTGATGTCAAGGGCAGTCACTCTCACCTCACCTCTAAAATTCAGCTGTATTGTCCATGTTTGAACCAAGGCTGTAATGAGGTCAGGAGTTGAGTGACCCTGGGCAAAACACAAGCTGGGCATCACTGAGCAGGTTATTGCTGAGTAAGTGCCGCTCAATAGCACTGTTGATGACCCCCTTCCATCACTTTACTGATGATTGAGAGTAGACTGATGGGGCATTAATTGTCAGGGTTGGATTTGTCCTGATTTATATGTACAGGACATACCTGGGCAATTTTCCACATCGTTGTAACTGTGTTGTAACTGTACTGGAATAGCTCGGCTAGGGGAGTGGGAAGTTCTGGGGCACAAGTCTTCAGTGCCGGAATGTTGCCAGGGCCCAAAGTCCCTTAAGTTAGGCTTAGGTCAAGATGGTCTTTTGAAGACCCCTCCAGATAATCCTGTGCTGAATTTGAGAATCTGGAGCAATAACATAAAATCTGAGCAATTTCTTAAAAAATATTTGCAACCATTGTGAGATAAGGGTGGCACGGTGGCTCAGTGGTTAGCACTGCTGCCTCACAGCACCAGGGGCCCGAGTACGATTTCCAGCTTGGGTAACTGTAAGGAATCTGCACAATCTCCCTGTGTCTGCGTGAGTTTCTTCCGGGTGATCCGGTTTCTCCCCATAGTCCGAAAGACATGTTGGGTTAGGAAGCACGGGCCATGTTAAATTCTCTCTCAGTGTACCCGAACAGGTGCCGGAGGATGGCGACTGGGGGATTTTCACAGTAACTTCATTGCAAAGTAAAGTTAAAATTTATTTATTAGTCACAAGTTCACATTGCAATGAAGTTTCTGTGAAAATCCCCTAGTTACCACATTTCTGGCCCCTTTTAGTGTACATTGAAGGAGAATTTAGCATGACCAGTGCACCTAGCCAGCATGTCTTCGGACTGTGGGAGGAACCCTACTTGTGACTAATAATTAAATAAACAATTCATGGGGCCTTTGTTTTTTATTATTTAGATAAAAACCCAGACATTGCTGCTGATCGAAGCTCGTAGTGTTTTGAATCAATACCATGGATTCAGTTGAATGTTAGTAATGAGATGATTGATGCTCTTTGCTTCATCTCCACTGCCCCATCTGAGTGGACATGCTTCAACAGGCACCCCGTTCGTCAGCCAGTGACGCCAAGAAGGCCGCCGCTTTGGTGGGTTCAACTGACACAGCAGGGCCCGGCGGAGGGGGTGGATCCCGCGGTGTTTAGTTTTCAGAACATCTCCTTGACAATAACAGCCCAGGTTGTGTCGAAAGGGGAAAAAAAAACATGCTCCACCTTCACCTCGCTGAAGGGATTAAGCTCTTTAGCAAGCTTCAGCGTAATTAATTCAGCGATCAGACGCGGGTGACCCACAGGGCATGTATTTCCTTTTGAATAGAGCTTGTAGGGTGCTCATGCTGTTGACTTCTCCTGGCTCTAAGCCACAGTCTGAAGCTTTTTTTTAACATCAGTGCTGCTTTCCCTTTCACTCATGGCTGGTATATTTTGCAAGAAGCTGTTAGTAGAAATTTGTCAGATCACTGAGCAGTCGCGCACTAGAAACTGCTCTTGCCCTTCCTGCACTGTGAGAAATCTTGGACACGTGGGTTTGAGCTTCCTCCTCAGCTGTTTCTATTCCACTCTATGGGCCTGGCTTCCAGCCCCCACTGGGAACAGGGACAGATTTCAGTTTATTTATTAGTGTCACAAGTAGGCTTACATTAATACTGCAATGAAGTTACTGTGAAAATCCCCCAGTCGCCACACTCCGGCAACCGTTCGGGTACACTGAGAGAGAATTTAGCATGGCCAATGCACCCTAACCAGCACGTCTTTCAGACTGCGGGAGGAAACCGGAGCGCCCGGAGGAAACCCACGCAGACACGGGGACAATGTGCCAACTGAACACAGACACTGAGCCAAGCCGGGAATCGAACCCAGGTCCCTGGAGCTGTGAGGCAGCAGTGCTAACCACTGTGCCACAAGGGGGGGCCGGAGGTAAAAATAGTCCCTCCGCCACCCCATCCCCATCCCCATCCTGTCCATGGGCTGTTTTCGTGGAGTCAGGGCTACAAGAAGGCAGCAGGACTGCCAGGCCCCACCTATCAAGCAGCCACTTAATGCCAGCTGAAGGGATTTGCCAGTCGGTCTTCAAGATCCTACGGGTGGTGGGGGTCCGTTTGGGGGCCCAGAGGAAGGGTCGCATCGGCTGACCTGAAGGCTCGGCATCCAAGTAGGCCTAAGGGCTTCCCTGTCCACCTGGATGCAGAAGCAGCTACACACCATTTGATTTTGATTTGATTTATTGTCACATGGATTAACATACAGTGAAAAATATTATTTCTTGAACACTATATAAACAAAGCATACTGTTTATAGAGAAGGAAATGAATGTAGTGTTACAGTCAAAAGGCGTAGTGAAAGATCAACTTAATGCAAGATAAGTCCATTCAAAAGTCTGACAGCAGCAGAAAAGAAGCTGTTCTTGAGTTGGTTGCTATGTGACCTCAGACTTTTGTATCCTTTTCCCAAAGGAAAAAGGTGGAAGAGAGAATGTCCAGGGTGTGTGGGGTCCTTGATTATGCTGGATGTTTTGCCGAGGCAGCGGGAAATGTAGACAGAGTCAATGGATGGGAGGCTGGTTTGCATGATAGATTGGGCTACGTTCACAATCTTTTGTAGTTCCTTGTGGTCTTGGGCGGAGAAGGAGCCATACCAAGCTGTACCAACCAGAAAGAATGCTTCCTATCGTGCACGTGTAAAAGTTGGTGAGAGTCATAGCTGACATGCCAAACTTCTTTAGTTCTTCTGAGAAAGTAAAGGCATTGGTGGGCTTTCTTAACTATAGTGTCAGCATGGGGGGGACCAGTACAAGTTGTTGGTGATCTGGACGCCTAAAAACTTGAAGTTCTCGACCCTTTCTACATTGTCTCCATTAATGTAGACTGGGGCATGGTCTCCTTTACGCTTCCTGAAGTTGATGACAATCTCCTTTGTTGACATTGAGGGAGAGATTATTGTTGCTGCACCAGTTCACCAGATTCTCTATCTCGTTCATCATTGTTTGAGATCTCGCTCACTACGGTGGTGTTGTCAGCAAACTTGAAAATCGAATTGGAGGGAAATTTGTCATAGGTATATTAGGCGTATAGTAGGGGCTGAGAACGCAGCCTTGTGGGACACTGGTGTTGACGATGATCATGGAGGAAGTGTTGTTGCCTATCTTTTCTAATTGTGGTCTGTGAGTTAGAAAGTTCAGGATCCAGTTGCAGAGGGAGGTGCTGAGGCCTAGGTCATGGAGGTTGGAGATGAGTTTCGTGGGAATAATAGAAATGAAGGCTGAGGTACTGTCAATAAATAGGAGTCTGACATAGGTGCCCTTGTTATCTAGGTGTTCCAGAGTTGAGTGCAGGGCCAGGGAAACGGCATCTGCTGTGGACTATTGTGGCAGTCGGCAAACTGTGGTGGATCCAGGTAATCCAGGAGGCTGGAATTGATTTGTGCCATGACTAACCTCTCGAAACACTTCATAATGATGGAGAGGGGCAGCTCTCTCATAATGGTGGAACGACTTCAAAAGCAATATTTAAAATTTAGATTTTTAGCAAAGTTGGAGAGAGGGCATCACCATCTTCAAGTGTCCTTTCTCTTGCTTACCGTCCATCACTGTCTGCTGCTAGAAAGCCATGATGTGGAGATGCCGGCATTGGATTGGGTGGGCACAGTAAGAGGTCTCACAACACCAGGTTAAAGTCCAACAGGGTTATTTGGAATCACGAGCTTTCAGAGCTCTGCTCCTTCATCAGGTGACTGGAGAGGTAGACTTCACACGTGGCCTATATAGACAAAAACACAATTACGAAATAATGTGAGTGTTTTCAGGTCATCAAGTCTTTACAGGTAAAGACAATGCGAATCGAGAGAGGGATAATCACCGGTTAAAGAGGTGTGAATTCTCTCAAGCTAGGACATTTAGTAAGATTTTGCAAGCCCAAGCCAAATGGTGGGGGTTACATATAGTGTGGCACGAACGCAAGATTCTGGTTGAGGCCATCCGTATGTGTGCAGAACTTAGCTATCACTTTCTGCTCAGCAATTCCAGAAAATCTGCACACCATCGCTAATTGGGCAGTAAACACATCTTCAGGCTAATTGAAGGAATGACCCCATGAAAATCAAAACGAGCGACTGTTTCATCCCTGGAAATGGGTTCAGGACCCCAAAACAATCCCAACCTCTGTTTCCACCTCATGCAGGACAAATTTCTGTCAGAGATGTCACCATTTGGACGAGATATCAAACAACGGCCATGTCTGTTCTCGCATACGGTCATAAAAGATGCCAAATGCATTGCTCTTAAAGAAGAGCAGCTCTCCCTGATGTCTTGTGGGCAGGATCAGGCCTAGTTTGTTAGGAATGGATTAACAGACCTTCCAATTAAGGCCCAATTTGATGTCAATTATTCAGTAGAAGTCACTGATGTGTAAAGGGGCTACAGGTGGCACTGGATTTCTTGGAGAATTGTACGTGGAGTTGAAGCAAGGAAATAAAGGTAGTTTATGAAGAAGTAGAACTCTTGTCTCCTTTGCTGAACTGCAACTGAGAGGCTCAAACAATGCCACCTATTGCCTAATTATTCTCTAAGCTCATCAATAAAGAATGGGCACCTGTTTGACGAACCCAAAGACAGTGCAACACTGGGTGGTAATGCCTTTCTGTGAGGTAGAGGAGTAATTTGGGAAGGAAAGTGAACAATTCCTTTATTATTAGGGAACAGACACATCCAAATATAAATGTTTATGGTATGAAGCATTTATTTAATGAGGATGAAGGGGTTTAGAAAAATGGTGTCGTGGGGAGAACGATTAATCATCATTTGTCTCTGTGACTCATTATGAGAAGGCAGCACATGTTAGTGGGAGGTGTGCAGGATTTGTAGCTTGTTCAAAAATGGATCTTCCTGTGCTTTTTGTTTCACGGGTTTTGTTTTTGCGAACCGTGTTGTCACTTGCCAAGGGAGAGATCTTTTAAGACAAAGAATGAGTAACAGACAGGTGCAGGTAGATTCCTGGCATTTGCTGCCTCAGAACATCTGCACACGAGTCTTCACAGCTCATTAACCGTCACATACCACCAGCAGTTCTCTGAGAAATGCGACTGAATTCTAAGTTGCTCCAAAAAACCTTTGAACGCTTTAACTGACAGAGGTGTACCTGGAGCCAGGGGGAAATAACTTCTGTGTGATGGGTGTGTCAGTCAAATTATTATTTTTGTGAACAGTAGGATCAAATTTAAAGTTGCAATGCCATCCGTCCATCCATATAAGAACAGAGAGGTCAAGATTTCCAGCCCCCTCCTCCACCTTGCCCTTCCACCTGCCCCATCCATGCACCCCTGCCCTGAACAACCCCTCCCAGTTTTCCCAATGAGAAATAACTTTGAACCAAGTAAGTGAGATTTGTTTTGACTGTTTCTTGTCTTGATCACTCACTATCTGAAGAGTAAAGCAGCTTAAATATTTGTCTCTGGCCTTGCCTCGTCAAATGTTTCTCATTCTACTTCTGAAGGGAATGGGGGCTCCCACCTGTAAATGACCGAGGAGGGGCAAGAGATGAATTTCTGCTGGCGGTCTCCTGTAAGCGAGGGAAAGAGTTGCAGAAATCGTGGAGGATGGTTGAAAGCCTCAAGTTTTTAAGTGTCCAGATCACCAACAACCAGTTTTGGTTCCGCACCCCCCTACCCATGCTAACACTTTAGTTAAGTAACCCCACCAACACCTCTATTTTCTCAGGAGACTAAGGAAATTGGCATGTCTGCTACAACTCCCACCAACTTTTACAGATGCACCATAGAAAGCATTCTTTCTGATTACACCACAACTTGTATGGCCCCTGCTCTGCCCAAGACCGCAAGAAACTACAAAAGGCCGTGAATGTAGCCCAATCCATCACGCAAACCAACTTCCCATCCATTGACTCTGTGTACACTTCCCACTGCCTCGGCAAAGCAGCCAGCATAATTAAGGACCCCGCGCACTCTGGACATTCTCTCTTCCACCTTCTTCTGTCAGGAAAAGGATACAAAAGTCTGAGGTCATGTACCAACCGACACAAGAACAATTTCTTCCCTGCTGCTATCAGACATTTGAATGGACTTACCTTGCATTAAGGTGATCTTTCTCTATACCCTAACTATGACTGTAACACTACATTGTGCACTCTTTTGTTTTCTTCTCTATGAACGGTATGCTTTGTCTGTATAGCATGCAAGAAACAATGCTTTTCACTGTACACTAATAAGTGTGACAATAATAAATCAAATCAAACCAAATAAAGTCCCTATCCTGAAAATTCCTTGCACTTTATCCTCTCTTGGTGCTTGGCTGAGGTGCTACTTGCCGTTGGTTGTCATCCCTGACACTTCTCACGTACACTTATTTCATTTTCTCCTTTTTAATGCAGTTAAGCTAAATATCACACCGAAGATGCTGTGAACGTCCATATTGGTGTTGTGGTCTCTACATCATTTTTCAGAACTTTTGTACAAACAAGGACTAAGCTCATTTTATTCTTATGAAACTTTTCAAGGAAGTGGTTTTGTTCTTCACATACTGAGAAGCCTATTTGAACTCAAATCCCACTTCTTGTGCCATAGCTCTCTGGCAAAGTTTTAACAAACATTTTTTTGATGAACAGTCACGATGACCTCCTCAATGATGGAATAAACAACAGGATAAGCACTCAGAGAGGTAGACATAATTGATGGATCAAAGTTGGCCAAGAAAAAGAACCCAGATGTTGGTTTCTGGTGATGTCACCTCTCATTATTGGCTTGCGTAACTTTTTTTTTGCTTCCTCATTGTTTAAGTTTCATTCAATATTTGAGGGAAGAACCTTGGACGATGCTTTCTGACAGTATATAATAGCTGTGTTTAGAACCATAGAATCCCTACACTGCACAAAGAGGACATTCGGCCCATCAAGCCTGCGCCAACTCTGCAAAAGAGCATCCCATCAAGGCCCTCCCTTGCACTCTATCCCCAAAACCCTGCACATTTACCATGGGTTAATTCACTTAAGTTACACATCTTTGGACTCTAAAGGGCAAATTAGCATAGCCATCTTTGGACTTTGCGAGGAAACTGGAACACCCGGAGGGAACCCCTACAACGGGAAGAATGTGCAAATGCATCACAGATAGTCACTGAAGACTGGAATCGAACCTGGGTCCTCGGCACTGTGAGGCAGCAGGGCTAACTGTGCCACTGTGTCACTGTGCTATTTAACATTACTTCATCGGCTGTTATTAGTTCATTTATTTTGTTGTTACTCAAATGCCTCAATTGCAATGCTGAGCAATTATGATGAGAATAAGAACTTTTTTTAACGTGCATGAGGGATTTAAGAGAATGCTGTCACATTCTTCAAAACGAGTGTTTTCAATTCTGTTTAGTAGCAATGGAAATGTTTTTATTTCTCAGTCGGTAAAAGACTTCCAATTCAGGAGACCTCATCTGTTTGCCAAAATGAACAATGTTAAGGCTTAACCATGTCCCCAGAGATGTTTTGTAGTCTGGGTAAAATTGTGGTTTCCATTGCCTCTTCACTTGCCGTCCCTGCAGAAATTGGCAATCACTAGTCCAAGGAAAGCAGCAGTATGGACTTGAGAAAAAGCAGAGATTCAATGAAATCCCACATCTGGCTGTCTTTCATGTCAACAATTCCACTGCAGAATCTATACGATTGCTCATTCTGGCATTGCATTCCCAAATAAGATCAGATAATGGGATTGCTGAAATTCTACCGACCCCTTATTAGGCAAAATGGAAACACAAAAGAAGAAGTTAGCTGTCATTGGACCAAAGATTGAAATTATAGTCTCTTTCTGGGGCATTAACTGTATTTAAAGAAAGAATGTTGGCCAGGACATTTGGAAGAGTTCCCTACTCTTAAGAAGTTGCCATGGGATCTTTTATGTCTACCTAAACAAGAATGATATGATGATCTTGTTCAGAAGATGAGTTCTCCAAACAATGCAGCATTTTTTTGGTACTGAACTTGCAGCCAAGATTAGGTAATTCAAACCCTTGAATGGAGTTTGAAACCGCAATCTTCTGACTCAGGCTATCATTCAGTCTCTGACTCACGCTTTAATGAACACACTTTTATGCCATTCCTCTCCTATTTATTTATTTTTTACAGACTTGTCAACCCAGTCATTTTGAGATGAAACAGTGCTCTGATCAGGCCGCTCCTTGAGTTCTAATAACCAGGACAATCAAGTGCTAGAGGCAAGTGCAGAAAAGAGACCCAATTAGAGTCCAAATCTGAGTTTCAGAGTGGAGGAACTTCAATTTTTCAGCTTAGATAGCTGGCATCTGGGAGGTAATCTGATGGTTACTTCTGGGCAAAGTAATTCTGGGGCATATTTTCAAGCTAAGTTGAAACAGTAGAAGGGACACACACCAGAATTTTATCTTCGTGCCCACCATGGGAATCGGAGAGAGTGAGAGGCAGATTATGGGAGGTCCATTGTCCCCGGATGGGATTTTGTGGTTTCAGGATGAGTAAAATCCCGCACTGTAGTCTCCGAGTTCTTAACACTCTGCACAAGCAATGAACTCCTGGATGTAATAGAATCAGAGAATCACTACAGTACAGAAGGAGGCCCATTGAATCTGTACCGACCACAATCCCACCCAGGCCCTATTCCCGTAACTCCACACATCTACCCTGTTATTCCCGCTGACACTAGGGTCAAATGAGCACAGCCAATCAACCTAACCAGCACATTTTTTAGACTGTGGGAGAGAACCACAGCACCCGAAGGAAATCCACGCAGACACGGGGAGTACATGCAAACTCCACACAGACAGTGACCGAAGCCAGAATTGAACCTGGCTTGAGAGGCAGCAGTGCTAACCACTGTGCCACCATGCCACCCTAAATACAAAGGTAAAAATCCTGAGAATAATTTAAGAGCCCTATGGATACTGCAATCTGGAGACATTACTGGACGGATGAACCAAGCTGAATAGAATGTTTTATCTCATCTGCTTTGTGATCTCTCCAATAACAATTCCTAGACTATGATTTGTTGCTCAGACAAAACATTTAGCATTCAATATTCAACTTTTCCTTAAAATTATTTGTAAATCCATTGCTTGATGCACTTTATATGTTGTTGGCTATCCAACACGTACAAGTCATTTGCACACTAAACAATTCCTTGGAAAATACTGGGTTGAAGTACAAATATGACAAATCAGAATTTTTATATAAGCAGTCTTTTGGATCCTGAGCCAAGCAAAACATTTGTTGGCAAACACAATTTTTCATCTATCAGAATTCAACTGCACATTTTAAAAGGAATCAAAGAAAGCTTTCTGATGGCTGACAACTGCAAGACTGAAAGAATATCGAGCAGCTTGCTTCATTGAAAGAAGCTAGAACGTCTTTCCTTATCTTACAGGGTGAAGTCATTGCTGCTATTGACTCATTCAGAAATTCTTGTTCGGTGGCTGTAGGTCATTGATAGGTAGTGATGTAACAGTTAGCATGAAAATAAAATAGCCCAAAGGCTGGGAACACCAATAAAAACAGCCCTGTTGTTTCAAACGCCATATTTGGAATCTGAGCGACATTAACTCTGAAGGGAAGTTTCAAAACACAAAGGAGTATAACGAGAAAACCTGGCAGCCACCAACTTGCTTCTGTCCACTCTGACTGTCAAATGCCCATGTTAACGAGCAACAAAGCCTGAATGGCAAAAGACTGCAGTGGCACACCGTTCAACCGTACAGTGAGGTTGGCAGGGGCTGTCAAAGAGCTCAGCATGTGAAGCCATTTTCAGTGAACACATCAAAGCCTCCCCTGCACAACGCTACGCAAATATGTACAGATTGCCAACACACTGAGTGTGCATCTGTAAATCACCAATGCATGAACATGAAAGAAGGAGCAATTTGCATCTATATGGTACTTTTAATGACCTTAAAACATACCAAAGCATTTTACAGCCCATTAACTCTTTCTTCATTCATTCAAGGGATGTAGGCATAGCTGGCTGGACCAGCATTTATTGCCCATCACTAATTGCCCTTGACAAGGTGGTGACGAGTTGCCTTTTTGAACTGCTGCGGTAAGGGTACATGCAGGGTGCTGTTAGGAAGGGATTTCCTGGATTTTGACCCAGCAACATGAAGGAACGGCAATATTGTTCCAAGTCAGGATGGTATGGTCTGATGGAGAATTTGCAGGTGGTGGTGTTCCAATGGTTAACAGGGAAACATAATCACCATTGTAACGTAGGAAACACGGCAATAAATTTGCAAATACCTAGGTCCCACCAACAGTAATGGAATCAATGACCAGAACCCTGTTTTTTAAGTTTTGATTGAGAAAATAAAACATCAGTACAACTTTCCTGATCTTGTTCAATTGGATCCACGGGATCTTGGCCGGAATTCTCTGGCCGTTCATGCCCCACTGCCACTGCTAGCAAGAATGGAGAATTTGCAGCCTAGCCAAATCTCCATTCACCGCAGCGGGACTGGAGAATCCTAGCTGCAGACGAAGATGGCAAAATCGGCCACTTTTTATATCTATCTGAGAGAACAGATCACATATCATCCCAAGAGGCAACATCTCTGACAGTGGAAGATTCCCTCAGATTATTGCACTGAAGAATCAGTCTACATCAAGCATTCTGGCATGGGGTTGGTAACCTAAATCTTCAGAATCTGATGCACCTTTGCTACCATTCAGACAAAACTGAGACCAAGTGGTCTGCGCAAACACAATTTCAGCAGCTTCCTTCTGATTTGTTTTGATTTGATTCATTATTATCATATGTATTAGTATACAGTGAAAAGTATTGTTTCTTGCGTGCTATACAGACAAAGCATACCATTCATAAAGAAGGAAACAAGAGTGCAGAATGTAATGTTAGTCATAGCTAGGGTGTAGGGAAAGACCAACTTAATGCAAGGTAAATCCATTCAAACGTCTCATAGCAGCAGGGAAGAAGCTGTTCTTGAATCGATTGGTACATGACCTCAGACTTTTGTATCTTTTTCCCAATGGAAGAAGATGGAAGACAGAATTTCCAGGGTGTGTGGGGTCCTTAATTATGCTGGCTGCTTTTCCGAGGCAGTGGGAAGTGCAGACAGAGTCAATGGATGGGAGGCTGGTTTGCGTGATGGATTGGGCTTCATTCATGACCCTTTGTAATTTCTTGTGGTCTTGGGCAGAGCAAGAGCCGTACCAACCTGTGACACAATCAGAAAGGATGCTTTCTATGGTGCATCTGTGCATCTATTAATGTCAGCTGATGTTTCAAAAATGTTTCACAAAAATGCAGTATTTTCACACAAGTGCAGCGTCACTCTTCTTGCTATATTTTTAAGCTCCAGGTGGAATCAGTGTCCAAGGCGGAAGAGTGAAACTGTAGACAAGACAGAAGCTGGAGCTAAAGGCATCATACTGTGGACGCTGGAATCTTAAACAAAAACAGAAAATGCTGGAAAATCTCAGCAGGTCTGACAGCATCTGTGGGGAGAGAATAGAGCCAGTTTTTCAAGTCTGCTTGACCCTTGCTAAAGACAAAGAGAATAGGATGGGATTTATACTGTGAGGGTGAGGTTGGAGAGTATTGTAATTGTTTGAAGTTTATTTATTAGTGTCACAAGTAGGCTTACGTTAATACTATTATTGTGATAAGACCCTAGTTGCCATATTTCACCGCCTGTTCAGGTACACCGAGGAAGAATTTAGCATGGCCAACGCACCTAACCAGTACGTCTTTCAAACTGTGGGTGGAAATCAGAGCACCCGAAGGAAACCCATGCAGACACAGGGAGAATGTGCAAACTCTGCACAGACATTCACCCAAGGCTGGAATTGAACCCCAGGTCCTTCATGTGGTATGTGTTAACCACTGTACCGTCGTGCCACCCACAGTACAGAATTGATGAGAAGGTGGAGCTTTCCTTGGTGAAAGAGTTAAATTATATTTTTGAAACGTTTCATTAGGACATTCCATTATACCTCACGTGGAAAGTAATAATTACACTAAAATTGGAATCCAAGGGGTTAAACTAAATTACTCCCGAAACCTGCGTCACAAAGCAAAACTTTGAAGATTCCGGTGCCAAGAATTTCACTAATAGTTTCATTTCAAGCTGCTCGGAATCAGAATACCTTTACCACATTCATTTCATAACAACTGGTTGATGCAATTTGCAGGAAATGATTATACTACTGTGCTATGTGAGTTCGCCCTGCTGCTTAATCAAAATCATAACCTTCGACGATTTGTATTCAAAATGATATCCCCTCCTGTGATCACGTTTGATATTTTCTTTAGATGGTCATCGCGTCTAACTTCCCTCAGTCACTGGGGAGGCTGTGGTTTATTTTCCCTTTTGCTGGCTCCAAGCCCATGCTTATTCAGCTGTGAGAGCCCAGGATACTGATTAGCCGACCCAGGCCCCTGGCTTGAAACCGCCGACGACAGCCAGCTCTCGCACAGGGAGCAATAGGGATGACCTCTTTCTTCTGAACACTTCTGCTTTATCTCATTCCCGACTTGCTGCTTTCAATAAAAGTGTCGGTTGGGGTGGGGGGGTTTGCTGGAGAATGGTTCTTATATGTTACTTAGATGTGGTTAGTTTTTTTCTTCCCCTTTCCTCCCCTCCATCCTCTGCTTCTTGGAGGCAAGGAGCGTGTGCTTTGATGTCTTTGCCCCGCAGCGGCCTCACCCTGTTATCTTTGCAGTTACATAAATGGACTGATTCCTGGAAGATTGCTTCTCGTTGCAAACAAAACAGTGCAATGGTACATACCATCAGAGGCTGCTGTTTTGATCATCTGTGCAGGGGCAGGGATGCTGGTTAGAGAAGCACGTGGCCCTTGTTCTTTCTCAGACTGTATTTTGGCTCCAAAAGATCTAATCTGAGACAACTGATACAAAATGTTAATAAGAGTGCTTGCGCATTTCAAAGCCGTCCTGGGTCGAGATGAAAAGCATTGCTGACTGAGTCTGAGATACCCCACTTTCATGTAATAAGAGTGCTTGCACATTTCAAATCATGTAACGATTAACTAGCACGGGGCTCTCCGGGTGGCACAACATGTTTGTCCTGGTGTTGTTCTGGAGCGATGGAGGTTGAGGAGAGACCTGATAGAAGTCTGCAAGATTATGAGAGGCATGGACAGAGTGGACAGTCAGAAGCTTTTTCCCAGGGTGGAAGAGTCAATTAGGGGACATAGGTCTACATATAGAACAGTACTCCAGTATCAGATAATGCCTACATGTGGAAAAGTACTTCAGTATCAGGAAATGCCTACACATGGAGCAGTACTCCAGTATCAGATAATGTCTAAATATGGAAAAGTACCCCAGTATCAGATAATACCGACACATAGAACAGTACTCCAGTATCAGATAATACCGACACATAGAACAGTACTCCAGTATCAGATAATGCCTACATGTGGAATAGTACTTCAGTATCAGGAAATGCCTACACATGGAGCAGTACTCCAGTATCAGATAATGTCTAAATATGGAAAAGTACCCCAGTATCAGATAATACCGACACATAGAACAGTACTCCAGTATCAGATAATACCGACACATAGAACAGTACTCCAGTATCAGATAGTGTCTACATATAGAAACGTATTCCAATATCAGATAATGTCTAAATATGGAACAGTACCCCAGTATCAGATAGTGTCTACATATAGAACAGTACTCCAGTATCAAATAGTATCTACATATAGTAAAGTACTCCTGTATCAGAAAGCATCTACATATAGAACAGTACTCCCGTATCAGATAGTATCTACATATAGAACAGTACTCCAGTATCAGATAGTATCTACGTATAGAACAGTACTCCAGTATCAGATAGTATCTACATATGGATCAGTACTCCTGTATCAGTTACTATCTACATATAGAACAGTACTCCTGTATCAGATAGTATCTACATATAGAACAGTACTCCAGTATCAGATAGTATCTACATATGGAACAGTACTCCTGTATCAGTTACTATCTACATATGGAACAGTACTCCAGTATCAGATAGTATCTACGTATAGAACAGTACTCCAGTATCAGATAGTATCTACATATGGAACAGTACTCCTGTATCAGTTACTATCTACATATAGAACAGTACTCCTGTATCAGATAGTATCTACATATAGAACAGTACTCCAGTATCAGATAGTATCTACATATGGAACAGTACTCCTGTATCAGTTACTATCTACATATGGAACAGTACTCCAGTATCAGATAGTATCTACGTATAGAACAGTACTCCAGTATCAGATAGTATCTACGTATAGAACAGTACTCCAGTATCAGATAGTATCTACATATGGAACAGTACTCCTGTATCAGTTACTATCTACATATAGAACAGTACTCCTGTATCAGATAGTATCTACATATAGAACAGTACTCCAGTATCAGATAGTATCTACATATGGAACAGTACTCCTGTATCAGTTACTATCTACATATGGAACAGTACTCCAGTATCAGATAGTATCTACGTATAGAACAGTACTCCAGTATCAGATAGTATCTACATATGGAACAGTACTCCTGTATCAGTTACTATCTACATATAGAACAGTACTCCTGTATCAGATAGTATCTACATATAGAACAGTACTCCAGTATCAGATAGTATCTACATATGGAACAGTACTCCTGTATCAGTTACTATCTACATATGGAACAGTACTCCAGTATCAGATAGTATCTACGTATAGAACAGTACTCCAGTATCAGATAGTATCTACGTATAGAACAGTACTCCAGTATCAGATAGTATCTACATATGGAACAGTACTCCTGTATCAGTTACTATCTACATATAGAACAGTACTCCTGTATCAGATAGTATCTACATATAGAACAGTACTCCAGTATCAGATAGTATCTACATATGGAACAGTACTCCTGTATCAGTTACTATCTACATATGGAACAGTACTCCTGTATCAGTTACTATCTACATATGGAACAGTACTCCTGTATCAGATAATATCTACATATAGAACAGTACTCCAGTATCAGATAGTATCTACATATAGAACAGTACTTCTGTATTAGATAGTATCTACATATAGAACAGTACTCCAGTATCAGATAGTCGCTACATATAGAACAGTACTCCTGTATCAGTTACTATCTACATATAGAACAGTACTCCAGTATCAGATAGTATCTACATATAGAACAGTACTCAGTATCAGATAGTGTCTACATATAGAATATATTCCAGTATCAGATAATGCCTAAATATGGAACAGTACCCCAATATCAGATAATGCCTACATATAGAACAGTACCCCAGTATCAGATAATGTCTACATATAGAATAGTACTCCATATCAGATAATGTCTACATATAGAACAGTACTCCAGTATCAGATAATGCCTGCATATAGAACAATGCTCCAATACATGATAATGTCAACAAATAGAACAATACTCCAGTATCAGATAATGTTTATATATAGAACAGTATTTCAGTATCAAATAGTTTCTACACATAGAACAGTACTCCAGTATCAGGTAACACCTACATTCTGAACAGTACTTCAGAATCAGATAGTGTCTACATATAGATCAGTATTTCAGTATGAGATCGTGTCTACATATAGAGCACTACTTCAATATTAGATAGTGTCTACACTGCTAGTGATGCCAAATCCCATGATAGAGTGAATAAAAATAAATATATTAACAGCCATTCAATTTTTAACCAGTCCTCAAGTGACGTGACAGCTTAAGGAGGCTGAGAAGGATTGAATCCTTGAGCTAAGTGCTTTTACAGCATTGCTTATGGGGCAGGAGGAGTAGGAGTGTTTACTGTCAAGCCAACAAGTTAGCCAGTAAACTCCTCATCCTCATGACCTGTCTGCTACACCTATCCTGACCCAACCACCAACTTCCCCCGACAGCCATCTGTCCCCACAATCATTAACTGTTTTCCCAACATCCATCTTTTCATTCAATCATCATAAAACTGTCCCCCTGACTAAACCTGCTCAATTGTAGGATTGGAGCCCCCAGTGCCATCATCAGTCTGCCCCTCCCACCAGTATGATCAGGGCCCCCATGCAATTGTGTTATACAGCCCCCATCAGTTTGCATCCCCCCTACTGTTATATATTTGTCCCTTTGGCTCACCGTGGAGACCTGTAGTTGTAATGCATGCAAGGAAGTGATGCAATGTGCTGTAAAGCAGGAAATAGAGAAGCAGCGGGTATGAGAGAGAGCACATCACATTAAAGTTACATTCATTTATTGAGGGTTCTTGAGTGCCATACTCCAAGTACACAACAATTGTGATCTCTGTGATTTATACACCTTTATCCCTTGATCTTTCCCATTCCCCCAGTACACTGATCTGCCCTTGTTATGTTTGCCTTTGTGAAGTGGGCTTCCCGCCTGATTGACCTCCAACCAATCAATCAAGCTGCCTGTGGGAGGAACTCCATCGAACAACAGTAAAGGAGCCCTGCAGTTCTCAAACCGATTCAGCCCCTTAACTCACCCAACCAGAAAATGCCTAAAAATCCATAGCATAAATCAAACTATGCAGATAAATAACAACCTACATCTGTATGGCATCTATTATGAGAAGAACACCCAATAGCAAGAGTATGATGGATTATCGGGGGTGGGTGGGATGCAGAATTGAGGTGGCACAGTGGTTAGCACTGCTGCTTCACAATGCCAGGACCTCGGATTTGATTCCTGGCTGGGGTCACTGTCTGTGCAAAGTCTGCACATTCTCCCCGTGTCTGCATGGGTTTCCTCTGGGTGCTCTGGTTTCCACAGTCCAGAAGACTTGCTGGTTAGGTGCATTGGCTGTGCTAAATTCTCCGTCAGTGTACCCGAACAAGTGGCAGAATGTGGCGACTTGGGGATTTTCACAATAACTTCATTGCAGTGCTAATGCAAGCCTACTTGTGACACTAATAAATAAGCTTCAACTTAAACTGCTATCAGGCTGGCCAGATTGATCCTATTAAATGGCGGGACAGACTTGAAGGGCTGAATGGCCTACTCCTGCTTTTTGTTTGTATGTTTGTAACCATTGTTTCCAATGGGGGCCAAAGAGAAAGGGCTATAACTGGGGCCACAGAGAGGGTGATGGGATTGTTGGAGCTCACTAATCAGGATCAGCGGTAGGTGTGTGTGCATGTGATGCATCAAGGTGAAAGTTCAATGTGTTTCCTATCCTGCATATCTCAAGAAAAATGATAATAGGGAATAATCTATTACAGCACAAAACCTAAAGCCTAGTTGATTTTCAGTCCTGACTTATCATAGACAACAAACTCCCCATATACTATGAAGTTTAAACTTGATGTCCCTGTTTAGTCAGCATGTCATCTTTGGTCTTTGAATGGGTATTCTTATTGCATCTTGATATCAGGTTTCGGTTGCTGTTTTCACAGTGTGTGATCATTGAAGAAGTTTCTCGCATGACAATGTAGTCTGCCCCAAGAGCTAGGTGTACAAGACCTACTGGCATTATATAGAGAAGAGCAGGGAAGTCCTTTCAATATCCTGGGAGAATATTTTTCCTTCAGTACCTCCTAAGTGGATGATCTGGTTGAATATTGCATTGCTGTTTGTGGCACTTTGCACAACATCAGTTATTTGCTACAGATTCTGCAATGTAACAGTGACTACAGTTCATTCATAAGCACCCTATTGGTATGAAAGACATGAGGGATGACCTGATCCCTAAATCAACCACTTGTACAAACACAAACTCCTTGGGTAGGATTTTTCAGCTGCGCTCACTCCCAAAACCAGAAAATTCTGGTCAACAATCCTTTGCATGATCCACTTCCCCCACTTCCCCAACCGCCCCTCTCACTTCACCCGCCCCCACCCGCAATGATTCCCATGGTGGGCGAGACAGGAAAATTCCCTCTTTTAGCTTCCCTAAAAGAGCTCACCAGAGGTTTGCCTGAGGTGCCCAGATTGGAAGTGAATCTGGAGTTATGATCCTAGGAACATTATGAACTTAAGTAGTCCATCCAGCCCCTTGAATCTGCTTTGCCATTCAGTTAAATTATAGCTGAACTGAGCCACAATTCTTTTGTTCCATGTACCCGACCAAAGAAAGGCCTCAATTTAGAATGTTCCTGAAATCCCATCGCCTCTATGAACATAGATTGCACTAAGGGAAATGGGGAGTGAGACAATGGAGTTGAAGCCTAAGGTCAGCCATGTTTGAGTTGCAGGCTCGATGGACAGGAGACTACTTCCTATTTCTTGTGTTCATGTTGTTAAGGACCAGATCTGAAATGTATCTTATGAAGTTAGTCTGGATCTCACCTTGTTTTTTGATTTTGGCATTAGGGCGACCATGAGGTGTTTTGTTCCAGACATAATTCAATCGGCCCATTAGGAAGCTTTTATTAAAATAAACTTTATTTTTACCAACACAGTCAAAATATAACAAAAGGAATCAGCATAATTTTAACATTGGGAATACACAAAGTATAATTTTTAATAGCTAGCTATCTCTATAGTTCCAATGTAAGCAGTATCCTTAACAGATAAACCCCTCTTCAGAATCAGCACAAAATAGATATGCTTATGTGAATGCTACTTTTCCAGCTTTTAATCCCCTTGATAAATGCAGAAAGACACCAGGCTTCTGACTCCCATATAACAACCTCTAGAGAAAAATCCACCCTCAAACAGCAGAATCTCAAAATAAGATTTCTGGCATATCCCAGACAGAAAAAGAAACACAGAGAAAGCAACCTCTCTCTAAAGATCCCAAGCTGCAAACTATGCTTGATTTCTCTGTGTGAGTCTATCTCCACCTGGTCGCATGATTTTACTGGCAATCAAATCTAACAAAGCTCAACTTTGCAAAACCCCAGGGGGAAACACTAGCATAACAAAACAGCATTAGTTCAGATTAAAATAAACATTCTAGCAAGTAGGACCAATTATGCTGCTGCAGTTACAACAGGATGGCCAGTTGCAGACAAAATAGCACCAATAATAAAACAAAATGCCAAAACAGATCCTGCACAAGAAGCATGACCCAAATATATTTCATAAAGGCCCAGTATTGCCATATTATGTGTATGAAAAAGTGCTTACTGATTTCACCCCTGAAGAGTTTGGCTCCCATCATACAAAAACAACTTAGATTCAGAAAGCATCTATAATATAATAATGCACCCCAAGGTGCTTGATAGGAGTATTATAAAGCAAAATATGACAGGGGGGAAGGGGGGCATTTTCCAATCCTGTCAGTAGCGGTGGGTCTGGAAAATTCAAAGTACAGTTAAATATTTCCATGGTTCACATTCTTGCAAGAATCCATTACAGCTTGGGAGCAAATGTAGATGGGCTACACCTGACCATTTGTCCCTCAAATAGGAATATGCAAGTGTTAGTGAGATTCAACTATAAAGTGGCCAGGGCTAAAATATAGGTGTAAACTTCTCCAAAGAACAGACACATTGTAGCTGAGACTTACACAGCTCAATGATTACAGCTATCTCAATAATGCAAGGCTGGGCTCCAGCCTACATCAAAATAGACAGCCTGACAGTACTGTGAGTGAGGCTGATAGCATCTGGCTGTACTCATCCAGACTCAAGCCTCTTGATGAAAGTGCTGTCTTCCCTAAGGCATAATGGAGGCGGGAGTGGCAGAAACGCAGCTTCCAGTAAGGCAATGCCAGAGCTGCAAGGCGGATCTGCAGCTGGAATGTCTGGAATGAGGGCTTCACAATGACTCCCTATCTGGGTGATGGAAGGTAATCATTGCAGGGTAAAGTTCAATCATGTCTCTGAATTGTTGTTCCACAGACACAGGGAGGAGTGCAGAATGCCAGCAGCAGGCAACACTGTCCTTCTTCATGGCTCCCATTCAACAGAGGAGGAGGAGGAGAAGGGCCCATCGCCATCAGGCAAGGCAAAAGGATGGACCTTGCCCCGAGGACATGGGCCAGTGGAGGAAACTGAGCAGGTGAGAGCAATTTCACACTGGTGTTTGATGCAACCTGTTTAGTATACCAGAGACATCTCTCATATTTGCAAAGGAAGTGCTGCAGGTGCCTTCACTTGTCAAAGGTTGTGACATCTCAATTAGCCACATTTATTGAATCATAGAATTATTCAGTGCAGAAGAAGGCCAGTCGGCCCATCGAGTCTGCACTGACCACAATCCCACTCAGGCCCTATATTCATAATCCCATGCATTTACCCTAGCTAGTCCCTGTGACACTAAGGGGCAATTCAGCATGTCCAATCCACCTAACCCGTACATCTTTGGACTGTGGAAGGAAACTGGAGCACCTGAGAAAACCCATGCTGAACAGGGAGAATGTGCAGACTCCACACAGACAGTGACCCAACCCGGGAATCAAACCTGGGTGTCTGATGCCATGAGGCATCAGTGACATCACATGGACTGGGAAATTATCCATTGCCAGTGGCCATTAAAGTTGACCATCCTTTAACCTTTTAGCGAGTGGCTCAGTGCTTGTAAATGCACACGAGATGTCACCAACACACTATTTAATGTGTCAAGTTCTCCCTGGATGAAGTCAGCCAGACTGCAGAGCAGTGGAATTTGCTACAATCCCTGTCTCCCCATAGGTGCAGGGCACCATCGACTGCACACATGTGACATTAAGGATTCTCTGCAGCAGCCAGTACAATTCATCATTGGAAAAGGATTCCACACTCTGCCTCTGATTTCTAACCACCAAAAGCAGATTATACAGCTCTGTACGAGAGCCCAAATGTCTCTTACATCTTGAGACGCTCACAGGTGCCACAGATCTTCGAGGACCTTCAGTATATTCAGGTTAGCACCCCACTGAAAAACATTGCCCTCAAAAGACATGTTGCTACACAGCATCCACACTGTGCCCCAGAGGAGAGGTACAATGTCATTCATTCTCTACTGCACTCCTTGATTGAGCAGATGATTGGCATGTTGAAGGTGTGTTTCCAGTGTCTGACCATTCAGGTGACGCTCTCCAATACTCCCCGCAGAGGGTGTCACGTATCATCATTGTTTGCTGAACTCTACACTGTGCACGGTGACTCAGTGGTTAGCACTGCTGCCTCACAACGTCAGGGACCTGGGTTCAATTCCCAGCTTGGGTCACTGTCTGTGCGGAGTCTGCATGTTCTCCCCACGTCTGCGTGTGTTTCATCCGGGTGCTCCGGTTTCCTCCCACTCTCCAAAGGTGTGCGGGTGGAGTGGATTGGCCATGATAAATTGCCCCTTAGTGTCAGGGGGATTAGCTAGGGTAAATATATCGGGTTATGGGGATAGGGTCTGGATGGGATTGTGGTCGGTGCAGACGTGATGGGCTGAATGGCCTCCTTCTGTGCAGTAGGATTATATGAACCTGCTGCTCTAAAGTGAAGATGAATTGCTAGTCATAGAGATGGAGGAGCTGCATAGATGGGGCACATTGAAAGAGATCACCTTGAAGACAGTGAATATAGAACATAGAACATTACAATGCAGTACAGGCCCTTCGGCCCTCGATGTAGTGCTGACCTGTGAAACCAATCTTAAGCCCATCTAACCGATCTTATTCCAATATCATCCATATGTTTATCCAATGACCATTTAAATGCCCTTAATGTTGGTGAGTCCACTACTGTTGCGGGCAGGGCATTCCACGCCCTTACTACTCTCTGAGTAACGCCCCACAGAAAGAGGGCATGGCATGGGACAGACATGGCAGACATGCCCCTGAAACCCTTAGAGCGACAAGGTTCCAGTGTGATGGAGGTGACCAGCCCATACGCATCCATTTCTTCTGTCCCCTGATACAGGGTCGACATTAACATCGACCTTATTATCCTCAACATGGTAACGAAGGATATCAATCTCAGAATGAGTTGTCACAATATAGAGTGACAATGGCCTCAGCCTTGGAAGGGTAAGCTGCCGGTGAAGCATGTGGCTGTTATGGAATGGGGAAAGAACTCCACCAGTGATCACTGTGAAGCAAGTAGACATGGTGCAGATCTTTCAACCATCAACAGTTCATTGCCTACGGCAGCCTTCAATAGCCAGGAACAGCGTTGCAACCTCCTTACAGTAAAGCCTGCAGCATTGCAAGGTGCCTAAAGGAGAACAATCATCAATTGCTGGTTCTCCCTTGACTGTCTGAGGACTGATCTGAATCCTGCCTGCAGCATTTTCCCACAGGCCATCCTCACACTGAGTCCTCAGCATGAGATTCTTCTTTAGCTTGCTGTGATTTGTCACTCCCAATCATGAAGGCGAGTCTAAGAGTTAGGCTCATTTTGGCTGCACAGAGAGAATGTCAGCAGGACCGTCGTCAGAATCATCAACAGGCACTCGTGATCTGGCACCCCGGTGATTAGCACTGCTGCCTCACAATGCCAGGGACTCAGGTTCGATTCCAGCCTCGGGTCACTCTCTGTGTGGAGTCTGCACATTCGCCCTGTGTCTGCGTGGGTTTTCTCCGGGTGCTCCAGTTTCCTCCCACAGTCCAAAGATGTGAGGGTTAAGTTGATTGGCCATGCTAAACTGCCCCTTAGTGTCAGGGGGGTTAGCAGGGTAAATATGTGGGGTTATGTGAATAGAGTCTGGGTGAGATTGTGGTCAGTGCAGACTCAATGGGCTGAATGGCCTCTTTCTACACTGTAGGGATTCTGCGAACTACCTTCAACCAGAGCTTCCCAAGTTTCCGTCCAGCATTACCATGGCGCCTAGAAGTGAGGGTGCCCTGGTCAATCTGGACGCCACATTTAAGCATGACTTCATAAGCTTATTGATAATAAAGAGCAAATGTACAGGAGCTTCACTGTGATCCGATTTGAAGATTTACCAGGCTGACTCTTGGGAATGGCAAGTCTGTCATGAGGAGAGACCAAATTGGTTAGGATTATATTAATTGGAGTTTCGAAAAGTGAGAGGGGATCTCACAGAAACTTATAAAATTCTAAGAGGATTAGATAGTGTAGATTCAGGAAGAAAGTTCCCAATGGTGGGGGAGTACAGAACTAGGGGTCATAGTTTCAAGGTAAGGGGTAAACCTTTTAGGACTGAGGCGAGGAGAAATTTCTTCAACCAGAGGATGGTCAATGTATGGAATTCATACCAGAACTAGAGGGCACAGCCTCAAAATAGGGAGGGGCAGTTTAGAACAGAGTTGAGGAGGAACTTCTTCACTCAAAGGGTGGTGAATCTCTGGAATTCTCTGCCCATTGAAGTGGTGGATGCTACCTCGTTGAATACGTTTAAGTCACGGGTAGAAAGATTTCTGATCGATAAGGGAATTAAGGTTATGGGGAGCAGGCGGGTAAGTGGAACTGATCCACTTCAGATCAGCCATGATCTTATTGAATGGCAGGGCAGGCTTGAAGGGCTAGATGGCCTACTCCTGCTCCTATTTCTTATGTTCTCATGTACCACAGAATGTAGTTGTAGCCAAAATATTGCATGATTTCAAGAAGAAATTAGATATAGCTCTTGGGGCTAAAGGGATCAAAGCAGAAAGAGGGGCTCAGGATATTGAATTTGAGCCATGATCAAAATGAATGACAGAGCAGGCTTGAAGTGCCGAATGACCTACTCCTGCTTCCAGTTTCTATGTTTTATAGAATTGTAGAACAGTACAGAAGGAGGCCATTCAGCCCGTCAAGCCTACACTGACAGCTCTATCCCCATAACCCCACATATATTTACCCTGCTAATCACCCCAAAGCTCGGGTCAATTTAGCATGGCCAATCAATCTAACCCGCATATCTTTGGACTGTGGGAGGAAACTAGACCACTCGGAGGAAACCCAACAGATATGGGAAGAATGTGTAGACTCCGCACAGACAGTGACTCTCGCAAGGCTGGAATTGAACCCAGGTCCCTGGTGCTGTGAGACAGCAGTGCTAACCATTGTGCCACGGATTCTATGAAGCCTCCATATTTTCATTTTAAGATAGACACAAGGAAATCCGGGACACTGATGGCACTGTCACATTCAGATAATCATGTTGATTGCCCTTCAGAGAGCTGACTCAGGGATTCTGTCAAGCAATGATAGCCAGTCCTTCAGGGGCAAAGCAACATCCTTCCAGGTAATAGGCCTGCATTGTGAGGCTAGACACACACCTATAACATCACACCATCATGACTGTCCAGAAGGGATTTCAGGAGACACCAAATGCTAACTAGGTCCATGGCCCTGTATCGTGCAGATGGAGAGGGGGAACTATTATAGGGGTGTCGTCCATCCCTAAGCACATGATGTCACGCTAAAAGTGGGTATGAATGACTAAGGTCCCCGACTATTACTGGAAATGTAACCCACTCCCATATCTGACAGATATTACAGAGAAGCCACTGAAAAATTGATTGGATTGGAATGAATCCAATACAGGTTACCATGGATAAAAATTTTCAAATTAAGATGTTGCTTTACCCGGAGCCAACTTTGATTAGCGAGCACTGGGGAGATAGGGGAACGAGACTTGGGCTGGAATCTTACCACCATTCACGCCCATCCCACTGCAGTAGATGCCAATTTGGCTGGCCGCCATACTGTTTGAGCTTGCTGCAGGGTGAGCATGACGTGAAAGGCCGCAGGATTGTGCCCTCGGCGTGAGTTAAGACAGGATCAGCTGAGTTTTGGATGATCCTCATTAGGGGAGATAATTTTGTCACATGGATTGTAACATATCAAACAGCTCAGTCGACCCTTCAGTCTCCCCAATTCAATGGAGCTGGGGCCAAGCTGGAGACGAAAGACCAGGACCACTCCAAAGTTATCTTTCAACTGTCTTATCGGAAGCCTGATGCAATCAGTTGTAACAAAGTGCTCTATGTTAAAAACAAATCCTGGAAGAAATATGAATCACACTTGAAATATATTCGGGAAGTGATTAAAATTGCTGAATCAAATTATGAATCATATTTGAAAAACAAATCTGTCAATTAGAATACCAATCACTTGCTCATCAAAACAGTGTTGCACAAACTGTGAATATTTTCTCTTAGGTGTCATCTGAACTGCAGACAGTAAGAGATGACATATACACTGCACGCAGTACACTGCAGCACCAAGATTCGAAACAAAAGTATGTAATGCTCTATTATGAGATAAGTAGCATCCTGTCTCTTAATGAGTCACCATATTATGAGATAATTGTCTCCACACTGACATCGATTTATGTTTTGGTCAAAATAGAATCAGAGAATCTCTGTCGTGCAGAAGGAGGCCATTCAGCCCACCATGTCTGCACTGACCACAATCCCACCCAGGCCCTATCCCCGTAACCCCACACAAAACCCCCTAAACCCTAAAGGACAGTTTACCATGGCCAGTTCACCTAACCTGCACATCTCTGGACCATGGGAGGAAACCAGAGCGACCGAAGGAAACCCACGCAAACGTAGAGAGAACATACAAACTCCACACAGTCACTTGAGGCTGGAATTGAACTCAGGTCCTTGGCAATGTAAGGCAGCAGAGCTAACCACTGTGCCACCATGCCACCCTTGGTTTCACTTATTTATCTAGAACTTCAGCAAAGATTCTCCATTTTTCCAAAATAAAAGGAAAACAGAAAAACTTGCACTTCTATAATGCCTTTCCTGTCCTTAGAACGCCCCAAAGATTTATGGTTAATGAAGTACTTCTGAAGTCTAGTCACTGCTGTGAAGTAGGAAGTAGGTTTAATAGACGATTGGCAAAAGCCCCAGGTCAACATTATCAGTGATATTTTAATGCCATTTCCTCAGCTTGTCAATGTTCTGCTCGTGGTATGGCAAGAAACCAGGAATCTTGCACAAATTCTACCACATTTACTTGGAGTTGAACACCACTTCTCCTTCTTCATTTGCTTCTCAATGCCCTGGCTCCTGCTGGGATGACTGACGCCATGGGTGCAAACCTCGCCCAAGAGACCATTCTCCACTATGGCGTCTAGGTGGTTTCAACAGCCTAACTGCATTGTGTTGAGAATGATGGTAAACGTGACCCTTGCCTGTCATTGACACTTGTATGTTTTATAGGAGGAAACACTCAAACCTCAATAGGGGCCAGAATACCATCGGAATTTTCTCCCTCCCTGGTCTAGATGCACTGAATTCAACTGCCGTCACCCCCACATCCTGGAATAGTTGGTCCATCAGCATCAGGGATTAAAGTTGAGCTTATGTTCTGAGCTATCGTGGAAACATTATTCCGTTTTAATCTCAAGTCTTTCTCATTACATGCTCATACGCAAACAAAAGAGACAATATAATGGCGTGTTACAGGGCAGCAACACATTTCAAGGCTGATATGTCATTGACAGTCACTTAAGTTGCACTCTAAAAGTTTATGATATCATGAAAACCTCTTGGCATGCCGCAGATCTATTGTTTGAAAACCACTGATAAATTCATTTTAGTAAAGCAATATAATAGCACAGATTTAAAGCAGTGTTTTATTACATGGTCATAGAAGATCCATAAAAAATTGTGAAATAGTTCCAATAATGGCATCCCCATAGGCTACTGGTCCTTGTGCATTGTTAAATGACCAATAACATGTTGAACGCGTCATACATTGCAGAACTACTTAGATCTACAGGGGAGGTGGTGATATAATGACATCGTCACTGGTTTAGAAATCCATATAA
Organism: Carcharhinus amblyrhynchos; assembly: GCF_965287045.1. Taxonomy (NCBI): domain Eukaryota; kingdom Metazoa; phylum Chordata; class Chondrichthyes; order Carcharhiniformes; family Carcharhinidae; genus Carcharhinus; species Carcharhinus amblyrhynchos. Next base: position 16,016,175 of record NC_137349.1, read on the forward strand.
TGCTCTGGGAACCCAGATTCGAATCCCACCACGGCAGATAGTAAAATATGAACTCAATAAAAATCTGGAAGTATAATGGTGGCCATGTAACGTCTGTTGATTGAAGGAAACTTTATCTGGTTTGACTTCATTGATTTGATTTATTTATTATTGTCACATGTATTAGTATACAGCGAAAAGTATTGTTTCTTGTGTGCTATACACAAAGCATACTGTTCATAGAGAAGGAAAGGAGAGAGTGCAGAATATAGTGTTACAGTCACAGTTAGGGTGTAGAGGAAGATCAACTTAATGCAAGATAGGTCCATTCAAAAGCCTGATGGCAGCAGGGAAGAAGCTGAGTTGCTTGGTACATGACCTCAGACTTTTGTACCTTTTTCCTGCTGGAAGAAGGTGGAAGAGAGAATGTTTGGGGTACATGGGGTCCTCAATTATGCTGGCTGCTTTTCCAAGGCAGCGTGAAGATCCATTGGTCCATAGTGAAGTGATCTTTAAATGCCTTAGCAAGCACTCAGTTTATGGGCAATTAGGAATGGACAGCAAATGTTGTCCTTATCAGTGATAGCTGCATTTCATGAATGAATTTTAAAAAGTCCTGGATTCACACCATATCCACAGAGAGGTGCATAATGATTTGTGTTCTACTGTTTCACCTTCATGAAAGCTACAGCTTTAATACCACATTTTAATACCGTATCACAGCTTGGTATGGCTCCTGCTTTGCCCAAGACCACAAGAAACTACAAAAGATCATGAATGAAGCCCAATCCATCATGCAAATCAGCCTCCCATTCATTGACTCTGTCTACATTTCCTGCTGCCTCAGCATAATTAAGGACCCCACCCTCCCAGGACATACTCTCTTCCATCTTCTTCCGTCGGACGAAAGATACAAAAGTCTGAGGGTACGTACCAACTGATTCAAGAACAGCTTCTTCCCTGCTGCCATGAGACTCTTTGAATGGCCCTACCCTGCATTAAGTTGATCTTTCTCTACACCCTAGTTATGACTGTAACACTACATTCTGCACTCTCTCCTTTCCTTATCTATAAACGGTATGCTTTGTCTGTATAGCATGCATGAAACAATACTTTTCATTGTATTCTAATGCATATGACAATAATAAATACATCAAATCAAATCAAAAACATGACAAGTCGCACCTACACCAAATATACCAAAATATCAACAGGCACAGGATTGAAGTGAGGCATTAGATACCGAGCAACAGTAGAGTGAAGTGACTAAGACATGGTCACGTTGGAGTAGATCTTGAAAATGGGGAGAGAAATAGAAAGCTAGAAGAGATGGCTTTAAACTAACTCAGCAAGGGTATGGGATCCGAGAGGAATACCAGGATGTATGAAATATTTGGAGAGACAGAAATCACGAGTTTAGAGAATGGTAAGTTGATAAGTGAAGTCACAGTAAGAGGAAAAATAATGACATCTAAATCCAGGCTTATTGTGCACATATGTGAATGCACAAAGTATCATGAATAAGACTGGGAAGTTACAGGCACAGATTACTTTGTAGAATTGTGATGTTATAGCAATAAAAAATCTGGCTTAAGGAAGAGCAGAACTGGATGTAAAATATTCCTGGGTACAAGGTGTTCAGAAAAGATACAAAAGGAAAGAAATGGGGAGGCATGGTTGGGGAGAACATTGCAGCATCGGAGAAGGAGGAAGTCCCAGAGGGTTCAAGGACAGAATCATTTGATTGGAGCTAAGGAACAAAAAGGGTGCAATTATATTCCTCGGTGTAGTGTATAAACTGCCAACTAGTGAGAAAGATGTAGAAGGACAGATCTGCAGGGAAATTAAAGAGGCTGCAAACATTATAGAGTAATTATAATGGAGGACTTTAGTTATCCAAACATAGACTGGGACATGGTAGTAATAAGGGTGGAGAGGGTAAAAATTCCTCGATTGTGTTCAAGAAAATGTCACTATGTGTCCAGTCCTCCAAGAAAGGATACACTGTTGGACCTGGTTCTTGGAAATGAGGTGGGTGAAGTAGATGAAGTATCGGTGATTTTGATTTGATTTGATTTATTATTGTCACATGTTTTGGGATACAGTGAAAAGTATTGTTTCTTGCGCACTATACAGACAAAGCATACCATTCACAGAGAAGAAAAGGACAGAGTGCAGAATGCAATGTTACAGTTATAGCTAGGGTGTAGAGAAAGATCAACTTAATGCAGGGTAGGGCCATTCAAAAGTCTGACGGCAGCAGGGAAGAAGCTGTTCTTGAGTTGGTTGGTACGTGACCTCAGGCTTCTATATCTTTTTCTCAACGGAAGAAGGTGAAAGAGAGACTGTCTGGGGTGGGTGGGTGGGGTCCTTAATTATGCTGGCTGCTTTGCTGAGGCAGCAGGAAGTGTAGACAGTGTCAATGGATGGGAAGCTGGTTCATTGTTTCATAAGGTTTAGGATGATGACAGAAAAAGAAAATAAGCATTTCAGAGTAAAAATAATTAAGAGCCAACTTCAATGGGAGAAGAATGAAGTTGGGCCGGTTAGACTGGAATGAAAGGTTGGCAGAAAATCTGCAGATGAACAATGGGCTACCTTCAAAATGGAGAAGGTCCAAACACAGTGAGAGTATATTACCTCCAAAGGGAAAGGCAGGACAAACAAATCCAGAGCTCCTTGGATAGAATCATAGAAACCCTACAGTACAGAGAGAGGCCATTTAAGAACATAAGAACATAAGAACATAAGAAATAGGAGCAGGAGTAGGCCATCAAGCCCTTCGAGCCTGCCCCGCCATTCAATAAGATCATGGCTGATCTATCGTGGCTCAGTTCCACATTCCCGCCCTCTCCCCATAACCCTTAATCCCCTCTCTTATCAAAAACCCATCAACCCACGTCTTAAAAATATTTAGCGAGGTAGCCTCCACCACTTCAACGGGCAGAGAATTCTAGAGATTCACCGGCCCATCAAGTCTGCAATGATGAAAATGGTGAAATTGTGATGAGGAAGATAAAGTGTGCTTATGACAGGCGTCAAGTGGAAAATACAGTTGAGAATGAAAGAGAACACAGGAGATTCAGAGTGGAGGTGTAAAAGCAAATAAGAGAAGCAAAGAGGGATAATGAGAAAAGACTGGCAGCTAACATAATGGGGAATCCAAAGTCTTCTTTAGACATATAAATAGTAAAAGGGTAATCAGAGGGTGAGTCGGGCTGAGTAGGGACCTAAAAGGAATTTACACATAGAAACCGGGCAGGAAATCTGAATACTTTGCAACCATCTTTGGAATCATGGGATCTTTCAGTGCAGAAGGAGGCCATTCGGCCTATCAGGTCTGTACCAGCCATAATCCCACCCAGACCCTATCCCCATAACCCCATGCATTTACCCTAACTAGTTCCCCTGACACTAAGGGGCAATTTATCATGGCCAAACCACCTAACCTGCACATCTTTGGAGTGTGGGAGGAAACCAGAGCATCCAGAGGAAACAGGGAAAGCACGCTAACTCCTCAAGGAGGGTGACCTAAGCCAGGAATCGAACCCGGGTCCGTAGTGCTGTGAGGCAGCAGTGCTAACCGCTGTGCCACCGTGCCGTCCCAAGGAGGCAGAAGCTATGCAGGCCAGGGTAGAGTAATGAGTATACTCTGTCCATTAGAAGGGATCAAGGTTGATAAGGAGGAATTGTTGAATACACTGTTGGCATTCAAAGTTGGTAAGACACCAGAATTGGATGAGGTGCATCCAAGGGTGGTAACGGAAGTGAGAATGGACGTTGCAGAGTTACTGAACACAGTTTTCCAATCTTCTCTAGACTCAGGGGAGGTGCCAGAGGACTGGAGAATTGCAAATGCTATGGTCTTGTTCAATCAAGGTTGCAAGGAAAGCTCCAGCTATTACAGGCCAGTCAGTTTAATATTAGTGGTGAGCAAGCTTCCAGAAACAATTATTTGGGGAAGAATTAGTTAGTACAGATGACAGAATACAAAGATAAACTTAAAGATTTGTTTTACAGTTCATGGAGAAGATAAACAATCAAGTAACTATATGGTTAACTGCCCTTTGCCTAGTCTCAATGCGGCGATTCCACACTGGGACCATTTTGTTTGCTCATCTTCCTGGCTGTAGCACTACAGAGCAGATTTCCACATTTTAGCCCCAAAAGATCTTGGTTACTCTGCAATATCCATGCACAATATGTCCGAGGGAGCGAGGCACACACACAGCCTTTCAGCATATCCTTCCAAATTCCCAATTTCTCTTTGACTTGGTTCTTTAACTGAAGTCTTGCCTGAAGAGGAATTCGATTATTATATCTACTATAGTCAGTATGTTGTAGAACAGGTAATTACATTTTTGATGTCTCATCTCAAAAATTTTTGTAGAGTAATAGAATGTTGTCAAAAGGAGATGGGCGGGGACAGGTGTTGGGGAGGTATCAGTATGAGAGCCTGTTTCTTTTCATCCCGCCCTTCCACCCTTGGGGATGGAATCTAAATTGTATATTTAGCTGGCTGTCAGCCATTCGATTCTCTTAATGGGATTAGTTTATTAAAATCCAGCCAGAAAAAAAGAAAGCATTAGAAATTTTCTTTTGAGAAAAAAAAGCACATTCTTGTAACTATGATTGAATTACTGTGTGCCAGAAAATGTATTAGAATGCTCTTCATGGCAAAAACTCTCTGAGCATGAGCTGGCAGCAAGAAAGCTTCCTAGAAGTCATTTCAAAAATTGCAGACGTGCTGCCAAGCGTGTTGTTGAGGGCTTTCCTTCCCTGATCTATCCAGTTTGAACGTACGTATTTTCTTTCTCTCCAAGGCATCATACACCCCAACTTTAAGGTGGAACCCACAGGGGCACAACCTCGTGAAAGAATCCATTACCTCAAAATGGCCGAGAAAAAAGCTACTGCGTTTATAATGAATTGAAGCACCAAGGATAGAAAGAGAGAAACAGTGAGGAGGAATGGATCCCTTGAGGCAATGAAACTTGAGACTTACCATCACCTTCCTAGTTCAATTCAACTGACAAAAACGAGGTGGAGAAACAGGGAATATGTGATTTATATGAGTAATTATAAAAAGAGTCAGATATCAACCCTGCTGTAATGAAAATAACTCACGTTAATCTTTTGTGCTACATTTATAATGTTTATTGATTAGCCATTGAGTAGCAAAAAGCTCTGCGATGATTCTTGAGTTTCCTTTATTCTTATAAAGTTTTTATAACATTTATTTATTAATATCACAAGTAGGCTTACATTAACACTGAAATGAAGTTACTGTGAAAATCCCCTGTAGTTCATGCACAACCTCTATGAGGAGAGGTTGGAGAAACTTGGTTTGTTCTCACTGGAACGACAGAGGTTGAGGGGAGACCCTGACAGAAGTCTACAAGATTATGAGAGGCATGGACAGAGTGGATAGTCAGAAGCTTTTTCCCAGGGTGGAAGAGTCAATTACTAGGGGGCGCAGGTTTAAGGTGAGAGGGGCAAGGTTTAAAGGAGATGTACAAGGCAGGTTTTTTTACGCAGAGAGTAGTGGGTGACTGGAACTCATTGCCGGGGGAAGTAGTGGAGGCGGATACGGTAGTGACTTTTAAGTGACCAAAATAGCTTTTAAAGATAAATGGAAGTAAGATTGTAAATGCAAACAAAAATGAAATAGGAACAGAAGATGCTGGGAAATGTTCAGCATATCGGTCAACACTACAGAGGGAACAAGAAATTAAGAACTCAGGCTTTGTAGAATGTAACCTTTTCACTTAGAACAAAGAACAAAAAAAAAATTACAGCACAGGGCAAATACATGAATAGAATGGGAATAGAGGGATATGGTCCCTGGAAGGGTAGGAGGTTTTAATTAAATCGGGTAGCATGATCGGTGCAGGCTTGGAGGGCCGAAGGGCCTGTTTCTGTGCTATAATTTTCTTTGTTCTAAGTGAAAAAGTTACATTCTACAAAGCCTGAATTGTTAATTTCTTGTTCCCTTTGTAGTACTGACCGATATGCTGTACATTTCCCAACATCTTCTGTTCCTATTTCTTTTTTTTTGCATTTACAATCTTACTTCCATTTATCTTTAAAAGCTATTTTGGTCACTTATACTTTTACCATCGTTGGACTGACTGATAACTTTTTCAAAGAGATCTGAATTCCCAGCAACTGGCTAAAAGAATCACAAGTCAAGATTTCATACTTCAAAACTTTTACCATAACAAACATGTGAAAAAAAAATCTTGACCTAACGTAACTTGGTAGGCAACTAATATGCTAAACTTCAGAAAACAAATCTCTCCTTAATTTCTCTGAGTACATCATTTCCCTCAGTCTTCTGAAAATTCCCTAACTGACTCCCAGCAACAAGGCTCTTCCAGCAATTAATTACATAAGAACATAAGAACATAAGAACATAAGAAATAGGAGCAGGAGTAGGCCAACTAGCCCTTCGAGCCTGCCCCGCCATTCAATAAGATCATGGCTGATCTGTCATGGCTCAGTTCCACATTCCCGCCCTCTCCCCATAACCCTTAATCCCCTCTCTCATCAAAAACCCATCAACCCGCGTCTTAAAATATTTAGCAAGGCAGCCTCCACCACTTCAACGGGCAGAGGATTCCAGAGATTCACCACCCTTTGAGTGAAGAAGTTCCTCTTCAACTCTGTTCTAAACCGCCCCCCCCTTTATCTTGAGGCTATGCCCCCTAGTCCTACTGTCCTTTCTGAGCGGGAAGAGCCTCTCCACCTCTATCCTATCCATCCCATTCATCATCTTATACGTCTCAATGAGATCTCCCCTCATTCTTCTAAACTCTAAAGAGTACAAGCCTAATCTATTCAGCCTCTCCTCATAGCTCAACCCCCTCAACTCCGGAATCAGCCTAGTAAACCTCCTCTGCACTCCCTCCAAGGCTTCTTCTGGCTGCATCAGGGAAAATCTTCCAATATCCTTAAATATCCACAGGTCCCATCTTTTCAGCTAGGGAATTAGCTCTGACTAGTATCCTGCCTATTAGTTAATAGAAAGCAGCCTTTTACTTTGTTCTTCACAAGAACTGTTGCTTTCTCTGGGACTCTCTTTCTTTCTCTCTGTTTATCTTCCCTGTCTCTTTCTTCAGGACTCTCTCCCTACCTGTCTATCTTCCCTGTTTCTTTCTCCCGCACTCTCTCTCTATCTGTCTATCTGCCTGGAATCTATGAGTCCATAAATGTTCAAAACACATGTATAATTCCTTCCCTGTGTTCAGGTGTTAAACCTGGCACTTTCAATAGAAAGTCACGCAAGCTTATCACAGGGCAGAACTAGCTGAGGATCACGCTCTGTTAATTAATTTATCTTGAAATAGAAAAGACAATTTAAAACATAACCATCTTATAAAACCTCACATTTGTAACTACACAAACAAGACTATCTCATCATTATGACTCATGAGAACACAACAGAAGATCAAACGGGTCTTTGTGAAATTGGTGACAATGTAAAAGTGATGGATGCCACAAGTGCAATGTTATCTAAAACAAGGGTTCTCCATTGCATCACAAGAAGATTTCAAAAGGCTGACCAAAAGTAACCATGAAAACAAGAACTCCCCTTGTCCAAATGTTAAGCTCAATAGTTATCCAAGACAATACCAATGCTGGATTAGCAGTATATTAAATCGGGGCACTTACTGGTACTGTCATGCCACCCAGATGGCTTCAGTGTGATTCTGTTGCCATGCTGAGTCAACCAATCTGAGACATACAACATTCAAATACTACTCACCACCGAGAGTCACAGAATAGAAAAATAAGCCTTGGTTCTTATCTGAGGAAGGACATCCCTGGTATAGAGGGAGTGCTACAAAGGCTTACCAGGCTGATGCCTGGGATGGCACGTCTGTCATATGAGGACAGACTAGATTAGTTAGGAATATATTCATTTGAGTTTAGGAGAATGAAAAGGGATCTCGTAGAAACTTATAAAATTCTAACAGGATTAAACACGGTCAATTCAGGAATAATATATGGAATTTTACTGTTCCACCCACCATGGGAATTGACCATGCAAATTTCTGTTGACCTCGAGCGGGATTTTCCAATCTTGGGGCGAGCGTGGCTGGAAAATTCTACCCAATGTTCCCGATGGTGGGGGAGTCCGAAACTACTGGTCATAGCTTGAGAATAAGGGGTTAATCTTTTAGAACTGAGGTGAGGAGAAATTTCATCACCCAGAGAATGGTGAATGTGTGGAATTCACTACTACAGGAAATAGTTGAGGCCAAAACATTGTGTGATTTCGAGGAGAAATTGGATATACTCTTGGGGGCGAAAGCGATCAAGGGATATGGAGAGAAGGTGGGATTAGGGTGTTGAATTGAATGATCAGCCATGATCAAAATGAATGGTGGAGCAGGCTCGAGTGGTCTACTCCTGTCTTCATTTTCTGTTTCTATATTTGGTGACTCTGTTGAAAATTGCGCGTACATATATGAATATTGAATATGAAGAGGATCAAACATGTCCCTCGTGACAGGTTCACACACAGGAATGGACAAGTCGGTAGTCTTGAGAAAGGAGAAAATTAAGTCGGAGAGAGTTAGGAAGTGGTTAAAAAATTTTCTTTTGTGTCAGTTATTAGTCTTGTCGGAATATATTAGGATGTTGAGCCACAGAGAAAGTGGATGAAGCATTCAATCTCTCCATTAGGTTTGATGCCAGTGGAGCTTGTCCATGTCGCTTAGTGCTGTGTACTCTTCGAGGTGTTTGAGGATATATAAGTTTGCAGCGACCACCTAATGAGTTCTTTCACCAAACCTAGTTCAGCGCAGAAAATAAAATTCCATGTGGTAGACAAGTCCATTGGGTGTGTAATAAAGCATACAAAATGCCTAACATTTGTAAGTTCAAGTCTTATTGCCAACTCTGGTCAAATAGCATTGCTTTCTAAGCCTAAAAATACCATTGTATTTTTGTGGCTTTTTTCTATGCGGAAGTTAGATTACCTTTGAGAAGAGAACAAATTGTCAAATGATGATGATAATTAAAATAGTGAAGATAATATATCTTCAAACCCAAGAAAAATTAAAGACTCCAAGTATGAGGAGAGGATGGCTTATTGGTATTATTGCTAAACTATTAATCCAGAAACTCAGCTGATATTCTGGGGACTCAGAGTTGAATCCCACCACGGCAGATGGTGGAATTTTGAATTCAATAATAGATATCTGGAATTAAGAATCTACTGATGACCATGAAACCAAGATTGGGGAGGCAATGGCCTAGTGGTATTATTGCTAGATTATTAATCCAGAAATTCAGCTAATATTCTGGGGACCTAGATTCAAATCCCACCAAGGCAGATGGTGGAATTTGAATTCAATAAAAATAATCTGGAATTAAGAACCTACTGATGACCATGAAACCATTGTTGATTGTCAGAAAAACCCATCTTGTTCACTAATGTGCTTTAAGGAAGGAAATCTGTCATCTGGACCTTACTCGGTCTGGCCTGGATGTGACTCCAGAGCCACAGCAATGTGGTTGACTCTCAACTGCGCTCAGACAACTAAGGATGGACAATAATGCTGGCTAGTCTGAAATGCCCATGTCCCACGAATGAATAAGAAATAAATCAAAATGTCTAGGGTTGAGGGGTAACTTTAGCTCCACAGAATCTTTGTATTAGCATACAGTATTGTTTCTTGCACGCTATACAGACTAAGCATATCATTCATAGAGAAAGAAAAGAGAGGGTGCAGAATGTAGTGTTACAGTCACAACTAGTGTGTAGGGAAAGATCAACTTAGTGCAAGGTAGGTCCATTCAAAAGTCTTATGACAGCAGGGAAGAAGCTGCTCTCGAGTCAGTTGGACATGACCTCAGACTTTTGTATCTTTCTTCCCAGTGGAAGAGGGTGGAAGAGGGAATGTCCGGGGTGTGTAGGGCCCTTAATTATGCTGGCTGCTTTTCCAAGGCAGCAGGAAGTGTAGACAGAATAGTATTCATTTCCAGTGTTTTCCCCATTAACTATCGAACAATTCCAATGTATACTTATGTACTTTTAAAAAAAGGTGATTGCTTAGAAGCCAGGGTAACAACTGTAAAATCAGGATGAACTCGATGTTGTAAAGAAGAGTTTACATTTTTCATACATCTTTCAGACATTCGGAATAACCCCAATGGCCACTGCCAGTGTCGCCATCGTTCCAGTGTAGAAAATGCAACGGCCACTTTGCATTCAGCAAAGTCCCACTGGGACAATAGGTAGGATTTTGCATTGTAGGTCAGGACCCCAAAGTTGGGTCCCAACCCCGGACTACGTCACCTGGTTAAAAATAATTTTGCCTGGATTGCCCAATTACTAGCAATAATTATGTTCACCATCCAATTAAATGTGGTGGTTGGACTCCCAAAGCGAGAAGATCAATAGGAGAAACACCCCCGCCAACCCCATCCTACCAACCTCGCTCCCCCCCCCATCTCCCCCCAACACACACACACAACACCACCCTGCCCCATCCCAACACTGAAGGAGCTGTTAAAGTAAGGCAGAGAGAGGGTGTCTCCATCTTGAGACACCATGCAAGCAACATTAAGAAATCTGAAATAATAAATGGTGCCTAGCCACCGTTGTGGAGGGAGAACCACTCCACAGGGCAGCCTGTGTTCACAGCCATTGCCAGGTAGGCAGGTGGCTCACAGAACCTGCCTGAAGCAGTGACATCCTACCAGGCCACATCCCCCACCACCACCCCCAACCCCTCCCTCCGTGCCCTCCTACGCTGCAATCCACCACTGGGAAGTTAGTTGCAGACATTTGCCACATTCCCAATGCTTAGGGGGGGGGTGAAGGCTCGCAGGCCATCCGGGCATTCCAACTCACAAGGCAAAACATAACAGCAAAAGCAACAACACTTGCATTTATCTTGCATCTTTAGCACAGTAAATCTCCCCCAAGGTACTTCATGAGAATGTTGTCAAACTGAATCACCATCGTACATCATAGAATCCCTACAGTGCAGAAGGAGGCCATTTGGCCCATTGAGTCTGCACTGACTCTCTAACAGAGCGCCTCACCCAGGTCCTCTACCCTGCCCTATCCCCATCATCATGGCTAGTCCTCCTAACCTACACATCTTGGGACACTAAGGGACAATTTAGCATGGCCAATCCACCTAACCTGCACGTTTGTGGGAGGAAACCAGAGCACCTGGAGGAAGCCCGTGCAGGCATAGGGAGAACATGCAAACTCCACACAAACAGTGCCCCAAGGCCGAAATTGAATCCAGGTGCCTGGCTCTGTGAGGCCGCAGTGCTGATCACCGTGCCGCCCATAAAAGTGGACACATGGCAGGGATTGGAAGGCAGTAATCTGACTTGGAATTTGACTGTTATCAAGCACAGCCTCACAACCACGCCACATCGGGAGATGTGAGGAGACATAACCGGAAGCTTGTTCAAAAAGGCAGGTTTTAACAATCATCTCCAAGGAGGGGTGAGAGTTGGAGAGGGTTTTAGGGAGGGAATTTCACAGTTTAGGGCCTGGGCAGCTGAAGGCACGGCTGCCAATAGTAGGATGACTAAAATCTGGGATGTGCAAGAGACCGGAATTGGAGGAATGCTGGTCCTGGAGGGTTGGAAGAGGTTTGGAAAGTTAACAAAGGTGATAAGTGGAGGAACAAGGCAGGAGATACATCTTAACACGGACAGAAATATTTAATAGAGATTTTCAGTCATGATAATCAACGAGCAGCATTCATACCATTCCCTTCACGTAAAAACGTCCATTTTTTATCTAGTTACTATTATGTATGCTCCTATGTACGAAGGGCGCATAAAAAATCAGGAGGTGGGCTTGCTAAATTAAGCAGTGGAGATCTTTATTTGAGATGTGCACTAATTCCCAGCCATGTCTCAGACTACCCTACAGAGTCCCAGGCTGGAAGGAGCCAATTACCCAGCGGTCACCTGACTTGCACTCTTAAAGGGACAATCCACACTCCAAACCGCAACATACAATATATATACACATATATATCACAGTTACTTTACAGGAGTGTTATTAAATTTGACATTGAGCCGTACATGGTATAGTAGGCCTGGAAATAAGAGATAGGTTTGAAGAAGTGACTTAAAAAAGGAGAGAGAGATGAAGAGACATCAAGATTTACAGAGGGAATTCCAGAGTTTAAGATTTAATACCTAAAGCATGGCTGCCAATGGTAGAGCAATGAAAATCTTGGATGTACAAGAGGCTAGGGTATGTATAATATATTCATATCCAGAGTGCCATTGTGGTGAAAAAGACAGATTCTCCCAGCCTGCCTCACCGCGGGCATCACGACCTCTGTGCGTCTCCGGGACCTGGATTTCCAGCGCGTCAAATTCGTGCCGCAAATCAGCGTGGAGATGTTTTAAATATTAAAATTTAATTTTGCATGTCATTAGCAGGCCCGAGACTGAGGTTTCTGGACCTGATAACACCCTTCCCCAGCCTGTCCCATCCCACCAGGAGCGGTTCACTCCAGCAAGGTTTATAATAGTTCCCCACCAACAGGGGGCTGGTGGCTCAACCCCACTAGAGTCAGAATGGAGTCGGAATTCTGCTGAATGGAGTCGGAATTCTGCTGAATGGTGGGATGGAAAGTCCCCGGCTAACATCACACTTGTTGTAAAGGCAAATGCAAAACTTAAGCCTCATTTGATCAGCTGAATATTTAACAGTGCAATAATTCATTCCTGTAGAACAACCTTCCTGCCTGTGAATAAGTAATTTTTTAAATGCACAGCAGCATTCCCTCAATAGAAAATCAAAACGTTACATTTTTTAAAAATCAAACATACTTGGAGGTTGATTAGCTCAGTTGGCTGGACGGCTGGTTTGTAATACAGAGCGATGCCAACAGCGCGGGTTCAATTCCGTACTGACCGAGGTTACTAACAAAGACACGCTCTCAACCTTGTCCCTCACCTGAGGTTTAAGGGCAGGTGGTGGCATAATGACATTGTCACTGGACTAGAGATCCCATGTAATGCTTTAGGGACCTGGGTTTGAATCTCAGCATGGCAGATAGTAAAATTTGAATTCAATAAAAATCTGAAATTAAAAGTCTAACAGCGACGATGAAACATCTGTTGATTGAAGAAAATTTAAGAGCGGCACAGTGACACAGTGGTTGGCACTGTTGCCTTGCAATGCCAGAGTTCAATTCAAGTCTTGGGTGACTGTGTGGAGTTTGTATGTTCTTCCCGTGTCTGCATGGGTTTCCTCCGAGTGTGCTGCTTTCCTCTCACACACTCCAAGGATAGATTGGCCATGCTCAATTGGCTCCTAGTGTCAGGGGGACCAGCAGGGTAATCAAGTGGGGTTATGGTTATTGAGCTAGCTGGGATTGTGGTTGGTGCAGAATTGATGGGCCAAATGGCCTCTTTCTGTACTGTAGGGAAGCTATGATGATGCTATGTTATGATTTTTTGTAAGTTTGTGATTTGTTTGTTTGTCCCTTGTCTCATGTGGTTTTTATTTCATTTTCTGCACAGTGATTGAAATGTATGACACATTTTCCACTTTTTATTTCCCGCTTAGCTGTCTGGGAGAATCCTTCAATCGGATTCGTGGATCAGCCTCCCCGCTGTATGCTTTGTTTCTAGATGCTGCAGGGTCCCTGTGGTAAGCGCGATTTCATGTCAGAAAAGAGGAAGTCTATTCTCTCTAATGTGGCTAAAACTACATAGGCAGCTGATCTCAATGTGAACGGTGAGTGCTGATCCTTCACTGCGCTGGCCACAAGACCTGGGCCAATATACTTTCTGCAGCCCCAGACGAGACTCGTTCAGTTTATTTCTTTTGCTTGTTGTGTTTTTGCTGTTGTGACTGGTATCATCGCAGTTTGTTTACGAAGCTCCTTCCTCCCCAGAGGCAATTCCAAGCTCACTGGGAGCGTTTCACTGTGCTGGGATCCTTCCTGTGGAATGAAGCATAGTCACTAGATGCTATCTGCTAAATGAACTAAAGGACACAAATCCAACCAGTGCATATGAGCACCCAGCCTAATAGCTCTTTTCTGTGCCTTGACAATTCAGAGATTCAGCTGTTCATTTTTAGTTCAGGCTGTGCTGTTCAAAGGGACATTTCAGGCTCCATTTTCCATCATTCTGCATTGTTGCTGAACAGATCAAGCTAGACATCATTGCACTTTGCGATAATCATGCTTTTCACTGCAGAAATCGTATCTTCCTCATCAAAGAAACAACGTCTAATGATGGCAGATTTAGCTTCACTGCAGCATTGTGAGGTTATCTACCTCGAAGCTCTTTTAAATAAGAACACACAAAATAGCAGCAGAAGTAGGCCATTCAGTCCCTCGAGTCTGTTCTGCAATTCAGTAGGATCATGGCTGATCTGTTTGCATTGAGTTCCCCATCCACCCCCGCTAATCTTTGATTTCCTTACCCAACGAGAATCTGTCCACCTCCGCCTTAAAGATATTCAGTGATTCCCACTTCCATTGCCTTCTGGGGCAGAGAGTTCCAAAGTCGCACAACCCTCTGAGGGGAAACAACTTCTCCTAATGTTCGGTCTTTTGCCTAAGGTCAAGAGTCAGATCAAGCCTAAGATGGTGTGCAATCTCTATCTTGTTAGCTTGGATCATGTTTGTCTCTCTTCTCTGGGGATCATAAATTGGATTTTGTATTTGTTTTTTGGAGCAAGTAAGGAATGGGTTCAAGTTTGCCCTGTCCACTCTGAGCATTGGTTTTGTAACTTTAAGGATGAAAAACAATTTAAATGTCTGTCCTATAAGGGCATCTCCTAATTTTAACACAGTGAGCCCTAGTTCTGAACTCACCCACAAGAGGAAACATCCTTTCCACATCCACCATGCCAAGACCACTCAGGATCTTGTATACTTCAGTCAAGGCATCCCTTACTCTTTTGTGTCAAATATCCTGTACACGAGACTGATTTCCTCACACGGGCATGTAGTTAGCTTGCCAATTCTGGTTGGATATACTCCTGAAGGTTTTACCACATGACCGCTTGCCTCACCCAACCAAACAAAGTTTAATCCACCTCCCCCCACCTCATCCTAACTCCAAGAAGTTGAACTAGAACAAAGAAGAAATAAAATTATAACACAGGAACAGGCCCTCCAGCCCGCCAAGTCTGCACTGATCACTGCCCATGTGAACTACCCCTACCCATCCAGGGACCATATCCCTCTATTCCCAACCTACTGGTCCAGGTGCCCCTTAAAAGTCATTATCTTCTTCCACTACTTCCCCCAGCAGCAAGTTCCAGGGACCCACCACCCTCTGTGTAAAAAACTTGCCTCGTACATCTTCTTTAAAACTTGCTCCTCACACCTTAAACCCATGTCCACTAGCAATTGGCTCTTCCACCCTGGGAAAAAGCTTCTGACTATCCACTCTGTCCATGCCCCTCATAATCTTGTAGACTTCTATCAGATCATCCTTCAACCTCCATCATTCCAGTGAGATCAAACCAAGTTTCTCAAACCTCTCCTCATAGCTAATGCCCTCCATACTCTACTCAAAGGAAATGAAGAAAACACTTTTTTTGTTGCCCCAGTGGTTTTTGTTCATGGGTTACTTGCCGCATTGCTCTTTGGATCAATTCCAGGGGATTCAAGGCCAATCCTGGAGGGCTGAGCATCTTGACACTGGCAGCAGTAATGCAAAGTAGGCAGGAGAATTAAGAGGTGAGATCTTCTAGCTCTTCACACCAACAGGATCATCTGTCCTTGCCGACGGCACACCTGCACCGTGGGTTTCACCGCGGCATGGGGTGAAATCAGTGGGAAATCCCACCGCTGGCCAATGGCAGGTTGCCTCCCACCAGCGAGAAACCATGACACGGTGAGACCAGAGAACCTCACCTATTTATCCTCAGAGTGGTCCCAGATGTAGCTCTCTTCTTCACTGAATGCAGAATTTTATGTGCCAGATGTTATTTTGTGTGTCATAGTAGCTGGCAGAGCCATCTACTTAAATATTTATTTAGTGGTATCACAAGTAGGCTTACGTTAACACTGTCATGAAGTTACCGTGAAAACCCCCTAGCCGCCACACTCCGGCGCCTGTTTGGGTACACTTTTAGCATGGCTAATGCACCTAACCAGCATATCTTTCAAACTGTGGGAGAAAACCGGAGCAATAGCAATTAGGGGTTTAGAATCATAGAAACAATACTTTTCACTGTATAGAATCATAGAAACTCTACAGTGCAGAAAGAGGCCATCTGGCCCATCGAGTCTGCACTGACCACAATCCCACCCAGGCTCTACCCCCATATCCCTACACATTTACCCGCTAATCCCTTTACCTATGCATCTCAGGACACTGAGGGGCAATTCAAGAACAGCTTCTTCCCTGCTGCCATCAGACTATTGAATGGACCTACCTTGCATTAAGTTGATCTTTCTACATCCTAGCTATGACTATAATACTACATTCTGCACTCTCTCATTTCCAGAAATGTATTTGCAAGATGGAACCATTTCCCAGATTATTGCTACAGATGGTACTTAAATTGCTGAGCACCCCTTTAGAATGTAATCAGAAAGGGGAGTCAGCCATTTTCATAAGTATACACTATTAGAATAGCTCCACAAAAGAGTTTAACTGCATTAATGGACTAATTCATTAGCTTTTCACTGGAATTAAAGCAACAAATGGATTTCTAGTTTTTGCCCCACCATTTTTCTGTTTTGGTACCATATGGCTGTCCTTGGGGAATATGGCTTGTGCTTTCGGAAGAGAATTGGAGAGGCAGGGAGGAATGGGGGGGTGATGCTCTGATTATGACAGCTCTTACCCAACCGCCCGCTTTTACATTTAAAAAGAGCAACTACTTCAACAGAAAATCTGCCTATACTTCACTGGGGAATCCCATTAGAGTCTGGGAATTTCCGGTCCCGTTCTTCTGGGGTGGGTTTGGTGATAGGAAACAAAATTCTCGTGAGACGCCCATATCGCCTCTTTTACGTCAATGGCAATCTCATCGCGATTGTTCCCACTGGTGCTGCAACGGGAATCACAACGTTCAACATCGGAAACCCCGATATAATAAATTTGAATGTAATTATCGGGCCGCTATGCCTGATAATCCTCCCTCGTTAGATTATAAATTCATATCAGCATGAGGGGACAGCGGCATGAATTACGACTGGTCTCCCATGGCACGCATCTGGCAGACGAGGTCAGGTGATGCCCAGGCAGTGCCAGTGGGCAATGCTGGGGGCTTAGTGCCAGGGAGGAGGTGTTGCATTGGGCCAGACATTCTAGTTTTCCCTTTTCTGTACAGCGGTAGCCTCTACAGATAGCGCCCCAAACTTTAAAAAACAAAGTTGCTGGTGGGACGGTCTCAACTGGAGCTCACCCCACCAGTGTGACTTCGTGGAATCGCCATTTCATTTTGTTTACTGAGTCTCGGGTAATAAGGCACCTTTGGGACTGATGATTTCAACACCACTTTTCCCACCCACTACCATAATGCAAAAAAGTGGGAATATCGCACCCATAATTAAGTTGTTCTCCCCAATCAAACTCTTCATGAGATTCCAAGGTAGGGACAAATCTGCCATTGGGATTTAATGATGAGATCTTTG
This sequence comes from Carcharhinus amblyrhynchos, assembly GCF_965287045.1. Taxonomy (NCBI): domain Eukaryota; kingdom Metazoa; phylum Chordata; class Chondrichthyes; order Carcharhiniformes; family Carcharhinidae; genus Carcharhinus; species Carcharhinus amblyrhynchos. The sequence goes on from NC_137349.1 coordinate 16,033,766, forward strand.
CAGGCATTAATAAGTTGTGTGTGACCTTTGCTGCAAGTAAATATAACATGGACAAGCATTGGAATTTGAAAGTTCATCCAGCTTTACCCAAATGTTCAGCCCAATGCCACCCAGTAGAAATCTATAAATGTAGATCAGGTAAGTGGGTGGCACGTTGGCACAGTGGTGAACACTGCCGCCTCACAATGCCAGGGACCCGGGTTCAATTCCAGCCTCGGGTCACTGTCTGTGTGGAGTTTGCAAATTCTCCCTATGTCTGCGTGGGCTTCCTCCGGGTGCTCCGATTTCCCCCCACAGTCCAAAGATGTGTGGGTTTTGTTGATTGGCCATGCTAAATTGCCTTTAGTGTCGGGGGACTGGCAGCGTAAATATGTGTGGTTACGGGGAATAGGGCCTGGGTGGGATTGTTGTTGGTGCGATGGGCCGAATAGCCTCATTCTGCACTGTAAGGATTCCATGATTCTACGAAGTGACTTCATTTCCTACATTGCAACAGCAGCAATGATCTGTCGAGTGCTTTGGGACACTCTGAGGTTGTGGAAGGCACGATATAAAAACAAGTGTTTCTTTCAGTAGCACGCCTGATAATTTTGTGGGGTTTATGTGCAACATTAAGAGGAATGTTTAATTGACAGTAGCAAGTTCTCCCTTGCTGCAAAATGGGCATGTGTCTGGAAGAGTTGAAATGTTTTTTGAATGTGTTCCGTACAGCCTCGATGTTATATTACTGAGTTGACAATGAGCCTTTTGAGTCATCCAGTTGACAGCCATACATTGAGGACAGGCAAATTGGGTCAGTCCTTCCAGGGGAAGCTCCCCAGAGTTCTAAATTTCTTCTGCTCATTTGCCCCCATGACAGATGGAAACGCAGGAACTAGGTTATCTGACTCTGCTACCTCTATTCACACATTTTATACCTGCCCCCAATAGAAGGTTATCCACTGTTCCAGATAAAGGAATCCTCCTTCGCTGTCACTACTAGACCAATGCCTACAGGGCAGCATCTTTTAATGGAGTGGCCTTGTCCCTGTCTCTATTCCTGTTTCTGCAGGCTCCAGTTTGGAAATTTAAATTAAACTTTGAAATGATATACTCCCAGTGGGTGGTCCACTCAGAAGGAGGGTGGAGCATTAATTGAACCGTATCCTATTGATGCTTTGAAAGGGAGGCTAGCTAGGTATATGAGGGACAAAAGGAATGAGCGATCATGGCAGTAGGGCTTATTGTAGACCGGGGATGGAGTTCAAGTGGAACATTAATAAGTTGGGTTATGTGAAATCTTTCTGTGCTACTCATTGAATGTAGTTTATTTTATTCATTGATGGGATGTGGTGGCTATGCCAACATTTGTTGCCCATCCCTAATTGCCCTTGAGAAGGTGGTGGTGGGCTGCCTTCTTAAACTGCTGCAATCCATGTGGTGTAGATACATTCACAGTGCTGTTAGGGAGGCAGTTCCAGGATTATGACCCAACAGCGAAGGAGTGGAGATGTATTTGTAAGTCATGATGATGTGTCGCCTGGAGGGGAATTTTTAGGATGATGGAGTTCTCATGTGTCTGCTGACCTGTTTAGACTCTCCAGTTAGATGGTAAAGGTTGTGGGTTCGGAAAGTATTGCCTAAGGAGTGAGCAAGTTCCTTCTTGTAGATGGTACACAATTGCTGCCACTGTATGTCGATCATAGAGCCATAGAAGTTTACAGCATGAAAACAGGCCCTTTGGCCCAACTTGTCCAGGATGCCCTTTTTTTCAAAACCCCTAAACTAATCCCAATTGCCTGCATTTGGTCCATATCCCTCTATACCCATCGTACCCATGTAACTACCTAAATGCTTTTTAAAAGACAAAATTGTACCCTCCTCTACTACTACCTCTGGCAGCTTGTTCCAGGCACTCACCAACCTCTGTGTGAAAAAATTGCCCCTCTGGACACTTTTGTATCTCTTCCCTCTCACCTTAAACCCTCTAGTTTTAGACTCTCCTACTTTTGGGAAAAGATATTGGCTATCTAGCTGATCTGTGCCCCTCATTATTTTATAGACCTCCATAACATCACCCCTCAGCCTGTTATGCTCCAGAGAAAAAATCCCAGTCCATCCAGCTTCTCCTTGTAACTCAATCCATCAAGTCCTGGTAGCATCCTAGTAAATGTTTTCTGCACTCTTTCTAGTTTAATAATGTCCTTTCTATAAAAGGGTGACCAGAATTGCACACAGTGTTCCAAGTGCTGCCTTACCAATGTCTTGTACAACTTCAACAAGACATCCCAGCTCCTGTATTCAATGTTCTGACCGATGAAACCAAGCATGCCGAATGCCTTCTTCGCCACTCTGTCCATCTGTGACTCCACTTTCAAGGAGCTATGAACATGTACCACTCAATCTCTTTGTTCTGTAACTCTCCCCAACGCCCTACCATTAACTGAGTAAGTCCTGCCCTGGTTCAATCTACCAAAATGCATCACCTCGCATTTGTCTAAATTAAACCCCATCTGCCACTCGTCAGCCCACTGGCCCAATTGATCAAGATCCTGTTGCAATTGGAGATAGTTTTCTTCACTCTCCACTATGCTTCTAATCTTGGTGTCATCTGCAAACTTACTAACCATGCCTCCTATATGCTCATCCAAATCATTAATATAAATGACAAATAACAGTGGGCCCAGCACTGATCTCTGAGACACACTGCTGGTCACAGGCCTCCAGTTTGAAAAACAATTCTCTACAACCACCCTCTGGCTTCTGTCAAGAAGCCAATTTTGTATCCATTTCGATACCTCACCTTGATCCCATGCGATTTAACCTTATGCAACAACCTACCATGCAGTACCTTGTCAAAGGCCTTGCAAAAGTCCATGTAGACAACATCAACCGCACTGCCCTCATCTACATTTTGGTTACCCCTTCAAAAAACTGAATCAAATTTGTGGGGCATGATTTTCATGTTCGTAGAAGGAGTGAATATTTGTAGATAGGGTGCCAATCAAGGGCTGCTGTGTCCTGGGTGATGTCGGGCTTCTTGAGTGTTCTTTGAGCTGCAACGATCCAGGCAAGTGGGGAGTACTCCATCACACACCTGACTTATGCCTTGTAGATAGTGGACAAGACTTGCACACCGAACATTTTACCAGCTGAGCCTACTGGTTCTTTCTGATTGTTCTTCACGAGCTTTGCTGTACTGTGTCTTCATTGAGTGCTTGTTTAATTCATCCCATTTTCTTTAAGATTCACTTGTTCTCCATCTTTTGGATGCCATGGACTTTTGGGATGGAGTTAGGTCCACATCGGTGAACATGCAACATAAAGGATCAACCTGCATCACAGGGCATGTTCACCACCATAGAGACGTGAATAGACTGAGACTCTATGGTGCAGAAGGCCCATCGTGTCTGCGCTGACCAAAAAGGTGCTATTCAGCCGCATTCCATTTTCCAGCTCTTCTGCGCAGTAGAAGCTTCAATGCAAGTTCAACTATTTTCTGCTGTGTATTGGTAAGGGTTTCATCCTGTCAGGCAATGGGTTCCAGATCCCGACTACTCTCTGGATGAAAAGAAATCTCCACAAATTCTTCTCCATACATAGCAAGGCTATATATATCATGTTTGCTGGTATGCAAGGAATGGAGGCACCAGGTGGTGGGGTGGCATGGCAGCACAGTGGTTAGCACTACTGCCTCACAGCGTCAGGGATCCTGGTTCTATTCCCAGCTTGGATCACTGTCTGTGCAGAATCTGCATGTTCTCCACATGTCTGTGGGTTTCCTCTGGGTGCTCCGGTTTCCTCCCACAATCCAAAAGACATGCTGATTGGGTGCATTGGCCATGCTAAATTCTCCCTCAGTGTACACGAGCAGGCGCTGGAGTGCGGCGACTGGGCGATATTCACAGTAACTTCATTGCAGTGTTAACGTAAGCCTACTTGTGACACAAATAAGTAAACTTAAACAGACGAGACATCTCCCATGGAACAGGGGGAGGGAGGTCCCTTGATGCTTCCTTACTATATTTAGGTTCCACAGTTGCCTTTGGTCTCTGCTGTGACAACACATGGTTACAGCCTGGGAGATTACGATGTGGGAAATTGTGGGTGGGACACGAGGTCTTGGCAATGAATGCCACAAAATGCTGTCTCCTCTCTGGAATTTGTAACTTGCTGCTCAGCCCGATTTGCGTGCTAAAGTTTATTGACTGTGTCTTTCCCAGCACCAGCAAAAAAAACAGAAGTGCATGTCAACTTTAATCTCCAGTTCAATGCTCCCTGCATAGAAATAGTAAATCGCTGTTACAAAATACACTGACATTACACGAGTGATTAGCAATTATTAAACTGAGCCAACTATCTATATACGCTGTCCCATGTAATGCTGCACTGTCAGAAACACTACAAGGACCACTCCGTCTCAGCACATGCAGAGAAACTGATGACTCTGAAATGAACAAGTGCAGCATTAAGAAAGCAAATGCCATTACTAATTAAAAATGTAGAAGCAATCACCCTGTGGATGCGGCTGTAGTCATACAACACTGCACTCAAGTCTAGGGAGCTTGATTTTAAATCATTGTCATGGCTGATATTCAGCCTCTTTACTACTGCACGGCCCTCAGCAAGGTAGTAGTAGAGGCGAGTACAATTTTATCTTTTAAAAAGCATTTAGATTGTTACATGGGTATGATGGGTATAGAGGGATATGGGCCAAATGCGGGCAACTGGGATTAGCTTAGAGGTTTTAAAAAAAAGGGCAGCATGGACAAGTTGGGCCGAAGGGCCTGTTTCCATGCTATAAATCTCTATGACTCTAAGGCAACGTAGGGCTGTACAGGGACAAAGCAGTCAATGACTGAACGTCACACTCACTGTTTGTATTGACAGAGAACCAAGGGCTGCCATTTTACTTTGCTTCTGGTGCAGATTAATTGAGACTCTTCATTTTTCCACGACCTTTTCCCTCCAGAAGACCAAAACCTGAATGGTGACCTGATTCAACAACATCTGTAAACCCATGAAGGCGTTCAATAGGGTAGATGTAGAGAGAATGTTTCCACTTGTGAAACTGCAAGTCACAAATATAAGATAGTTACTAACAAGTCCAACAGGGAATTCAGGAGAAACTTAGTCACTCTGTGATTAGAAAGTGAAAGCTTGTCAGCTTACAAAGTAGTTGTGGGTAATACCATAGGTATATGCGATAACCCCCAGGACTTACATTGGGGAATCACTGATTGACTTCCCTTCGGATTCATAGGACATGAGCTCCCTGGTGATTGGTAATTACCTCACCATGTTACACATATACCAAAGCCTTTATAAAGCAAGCCCTTGAGTGGGTCCATTGATGTATAGTCATATTTGGAACCTGTTTATATTCACCACATGCTTGTGGTTTTGCTTTACTTTATTTTAAGATTAAGTTCATTTATTAGTGTCACAAGTAAGCTTACATTAGCACTGTAATGAAGCTACTGTGAAAAACCCCTAGTCGCCACACTCTGGCACCTGCTTGGGTAAACTGAGGGACAGTTTAGCATGGCTAATGCACCTAACCAGTATGTCTTTCAGACTGTGGGAGGAAACCAGAGCACTCGGAGGAAACACATGCAGACACGGGGAGAACGTACAGGTTCCACACAGACAGTGACCCAAGCCAGGAATTGAACCTGACTCCCTGACACTGTGAGGCTGTAGTGCTAACCACTGTGCCACCGTGGTGCCCATTTTATTTATTTTATGCAATAAAGCACTGTTCTTTTACAGCTGACTCCTGGAATTATTATATTGCATTGCAGGAGGAATGAGATTAGTGTAAGAGGGAGAAGGAATAGAAAGATATGCTGATAGGCTGAAATAATATAAGGAGGCTTCACTCAGAGGGTGGTGGGTGAGTGGAATCGGCTGCCGTCGGTGGTGGTGGAGGCAAACTCGTTGGGGTCTTTTAAGAGACTTCTGGATGAGTACATGGGATTTAATGGGATTGAGGGTTATAGGTAGGCCTAGTAGGTAGGGATATGATCAGCGCAACTTGTGGGCCAAAGAGCCTGTTTGTGCTGTGGTTTTCTATGTTCTTAAGCTTAACAGCATCTGTTGAGAGAGAATAGAGCCAACATTTCGAGTCAGTCATCAAAACGTTGTCTCTATTCTCTCTCCACAGATGCTGTCAGACCTGCTGAGATTTTTCCAGCATTTTCTGTTTTTGTTTCTGATTCCAACATCTGCAGTATTTTGCTTTTATATTAGCGAAGTAAGCTTGTTTGCAGTAATAACTTAGACATAGACCAGTCTGACTGAATGGCCTGTTTCAGTGCTGTCAACTCAATATAATTCTCAGTATTAAGATACAGAAGAGAAGTGGAAAATGTACAATTCCCTCCTTCCAATTTCCATAACCGAACAAGAATGATTTGCTCAGGTTGGAGTTTTTGATTTGATGTATTATTGTCACATGTATTAACATACAGTGAAAAGTATTGTTTCTTGCATGGTATACAGACAAAACATCCTGTTCATACAGAAGGAAGGAGTGCAAAATGTGGTGCTCCAGTCATAGCTGGGGGGTAGAGAAAGATCAACTTAATATAAGGTAGGTCCATTCAAAAGTCTGATGGCAGCAGCGAAGAAACTGTTCTTGAGTCAGTTGGTACATGGTCTCAGACTCTTGTATCTTTTTCCTGATGGAAGAAGGTAGAACTGAGCATGTCCAGAGTGCGTGGGGCCCTTGATTATGTTGGCTGCTTTTCCAAGTTAGCGGGAAGTGTAGACAGAATCAATGGATGGGAGGCTGCTTTGCGTGATGGACTGAACTTCGCTCATGACCCTTTGTAGTTTCTTGCGGTCTTAGGCAGAGCAGAAGTCATACCAAGCTGTGATACAACTAGAAAGTATGCTTCCTATGGTACATCTGTAAAAAAGTTAGAGAGAGTCGTAGTGGACATGCCAAATTTCCTTAGCCTCCTGAGAATTTATAGGCGTTGGTGGGCTTTCTTAACTATGGCATCAGTGTGGAGGGACCAGGACAGGTTTTGGGTGAGCTGGACACCCAGAATCTTGAAGCTTTTGACCAATTCCACTTTGTCCTCATTGATGCAGACTGGGGCGTGTCCTCCATTAACAGAGTAACATGGTATGCTCCACTTTGTGGTTTATGCAGTGTTTGCAACTATATTCACTGAGCATGCCATAGCTGGGGTGAGGTTAAGAGTCCGATTTATTAAGGGAGGGCGAATGGCTCTCTTCTAACCATCATCCAGAGGTGAGATCAGGCTTGATATGAAGCCTCGTGCAGTTATGTAGCCCACTGACCCTCAGATTGAGACTGATGGCATATTTTAATAAATGTAGGTGACTGGTTTGTTGTGTAAGAACAGTGAATCACTATGAAAAAATACACGAGTGATTAGTAATGATTAGACTGATCCTATTGACTGCCCAATGTGATGTTGCAATGTCCAGGATATGGCAAAGGCTCCTGTGTTCCAATGCATGCAGTGAACCCAATGACGTTGATCAATCAGATATAACATCAAGGAAACAATTTTCGTTGTTAATTTGAAACAATAATCGAACAAAATACAACACATCAAAGAAAGGAAGGCCAAGGACAGGATTAACAAAAAAACAAATTCAGGAATTGTGCTTACATTTGGGAAACATCCACTTAATGTCCTCAGAAACTAAAGTTTATGGCCACCATCATTATAAGAGGCAATGTGCAGCAGGGAGCATAGATGGCAGCCATCTTGATAGGGAGCAAGGAACAGGAAGGTGTATGTGTGGCAGCCACTGATATAGAGGGTAATGGGCAGGAGGGTGTATGGCTGACAGCCATCTTTATAAGGAGCAATGAGCAGGAAGGCGTAAGTACAGCGGCCATCTTTATAGAGGGCAATGGGCAGGAGTGTGTATGTGTGGTGGTCATCTTTATAGAGAGCAATGGGCAGGAGGCTGTATGTGTGGTGGTCATCTTTATGGAGGGCAATGGACAGGAACGTGTATGTGTGGTGGCCATCTGTATGGAGGGCAATGGGCAGGAGGGTGTATGTTTGGTGGTCATCTTTATAGAGGGCAATAGGCAGGAGGGTCTAGGTGTGGTGGCCATCTTTATAGAGGGCAATGGGCAGGAGTGTGTATGTGTGGTAGCCATTTGTACGGAGGGCAATGGGCAGGAGGCTGTATGTGTGGTGGCCATCTGTATGGAGGGCAATGGGCAGGAATGTGTATGTGTGGTTATCCTGGACTGTGAAGCAGGAGAGATAGAGAATCTGCCCAGTTCAAAGGTAGGTAGATAGGAACTCTAGGGAGACTTCTGCCTCCCAAGGTTTGCATTTTAACATCAATACGAAACAACATTGATTGGCAACCGCCAATGCCAAAGGTCTAGGTTTCTCCCATTTACTGTTTGCGTGTTTTTAAAATGCATAAAACACACATGCTGATGTTTCTTCTTCAGCTTTAATGTGGAACACTGAAAACTCTTGAATTATATGTGTAAATCTGCTACTGGAAACTACTCAAGTAGCAAATTGATTTGAATTATTTAAAAATATTTTTCAGCCACTCTTATTCATCTTTTATTACTTTTCAAAATTTTATTATTTGATATTTTTTGATAAATAAAAGATGCAGTGGCATGCTAGTGAGGTTTGGGATTGAATTTGCCTGAGTATATCCTGTCCCACCAGTAGGGCCCACCTATCAGCCACATGCATTAGACAGCTCCCGGCAGAATCCTTAACGTCGACTCCAAACCTCTTGATGTCACATGGTTTCAAGCCAAACGTAGGGAAGGAAATCCTGCTGATTGTCACCCTGCTGCAGGCCAATGGATCAGTGCTCCTCTATGTTGAACATCAACATGCAGAAAGCATTATTGGCAGTATGAGTACCCTGCAATGCAGCCTGGGTGGAATGCCTCAGTGCCCATCTACAAGTGTGGCTTGGCAGTACCACAACTCAGCGACGTGGGCGAATTCAGAAGGACATAGCTGCCAGACTGAGCTTGCAGTGGATGGTGACATATGATTTAGAAGCAGGAGTAGCCCTTCAAACCCATTCTGCCATTTAACATGATCTTACCCTGATCTCAACTCCACTTTCCTGCCTACTCCTACTTTTCATCAGAAACATACCTATCTCTTTCTTGAACCTGCTGATTGATTCTGCCTCCGCTGCACTCTGGGGCAACGAGTTTCACAAACCTCCGAGAGAAGTTGTTTCTCCTCATTCACTCAGATCACAGCTGATCTGACTTCAGACTCAATGCCACTATCCTGCCTACCCCCAATATCCTTTGATTCCCTTTTTATTCAAGAATCTATCAATATCTGCCTTTAAAATATTCAGTAACCCTGCCTCTACCACTCTGTGGGGAAGAGAGTTGTATAGGCTTATGATTCTCGGAGAGAAAAAACTTCTCCTCATCTCTAACTTCAATGGGAGACCCCTCATTTTTAAAAGCAAAATACTGCGGATGCTGGAACCTGAAACAAAAAACAGAAAATGCTGGAAAAACCTCAGCAGATCTGATAGCATCTGTAGAGAGAGAATGGAGTCAACGTTTCAAGTCTGGATGACCCTTCAGCAGAGCTGATGAGGGGTTATCGAGACTCAAAATGTTGGCTTTATTCTTTCCTCACTGATGCTGTCAGACCTGCTGAGATTCTCCAGCATTTTCTGTTTTTGTTGTCCTTATTTTTAAACTTTAGTTCAAAGTTTACCACAAGAAGAAACAATTTTTCAGCATTCAGTCTGATAAACCTCCTGATGATCTTATATGTTTCAATAAAATCACCTCTCATTATTCTAAATTATTCTAGATTCTTCTAAAGCAGTCATAAGAACATAAGAACATAAGAAATAGGTGCAGGAGTAGGCCATCTGGCCCCTCGAGCATGCCCCGCCATTCAATAAGATCATGGCTGATCTGTCATGGCTCAGTTCCACATTCCCGCCCTCTCCCCATAACCCTTAATTCCCTCTCTTATCAAAAACCTATCAACCCTCTTCTTAAAACAGTCCAACCTGTCCCACCTTTCCTTATAAAATAATCCCCTCATCCCAGGAGTCAATCGAGCGAACCTTCTCTGAACTGCTCGATTGATAGCTCTGGGTCACTGATCTCTTCCATCAATTTTGCTTCTTCAAGGTAAAGAGATTTCGAGTGCTTGCAGTTTCAGAGTCTGGATGATTGACACTTTTATCGGTCTATAGCAAAAGGCAATTCGTTTAAAGAAAATGGGACGTTATCAATGCATGACTGCTTTCTTAAAGTTTTGTCACACGTTCTATTGTCACTATAGGGTTAATTGGTTGTACACACTGGAGGAATGGATATGAAAGTGCCGTGGCTTGGCATGAGGGGCCTTGGGAGTAGGTGTGGGCATGAGGTGGCGAGGTTGCGAGTGTGTGTGTGTGTGTGGGGTGGAGGGGGGGGCGGTAGGGAGTGAATGGGTTTGAGGGGATGGGAGGGGTGAGGATTAGAGGGCCTGACTGTTTTTCATTGTAACCAGGATGAAGTTCCACAACACCAATGTGAGGCTTTTAAACAGTCCATCTCTGTATCCAGCAGCCCCGGTGGCTACTTCGGAACTCTTCCCCTGGTTGGCTGGTTTAACTGCAATCCCACCCAGAGATTATCGAAGGAGGAATGCAGCAGAGGGAGGGGTGGGGTGGGGAGGCGGGGGGGGGGGGGGGGCGGGGGGGGGTGGTGGAGGGGAGCTTATCCTATCAAAATCTAACCAAGGCATCAACCAGTTCAAATGTTCCTAAGGAACGACAAGGAATGATGTCAACTAATTAAGGTGACACGGTGGCAAGGACTGCGGCCTCATAGCGCCAGAGACCCGGCTTCGATTTCGGCCTTGTGTGGGTGTCTGGGTGGAGTTTGCACATTCTCCCCATGTTTCCTCCGGGTGCTCTGATTTCCTCCCACATTCCAAAAATGGTGTAACCCCCTCCAGTCCCCACAACTCTCCCAATCTCTCCAAGATCCTCCAATCCCACAATCCTGCCTGTCTCTCTAATCTCCTCCTGACCCCACAACCCTCCTTACCTCTGTAATCTCCTCTGGTCTCTTCAACCTTCCCTCCCTATACCTGTGATCTCCCCCGGTCCCCACAATGCTCCTTATCTCTGCAATCTCCTCTGGTCCCCACAACTGTCCCTATCTCTGTAATCTCCTCCAGTTCCTTCAACCCCCCCTATCTCTGTAATCCCCTCTGGTCTCTTCAACCTTCTCTCCCTATCCCTGTAGTCTCCTCCAATCCCTTCAACCGTCTCTATCTTTGTAATCTCCTCCAGACCCCACAACACTCCCTATCTCTGTAATCTCCTCCAGACCCCACAACACCCCCTATCTCTGTAATTTCCTCCAGACCCCACAACACTCCCTATCTCTGTAATCTCCTCCAGACCCCACAACACCCCCTATCTCTGTAATCTCCTCCAGACCCCACAACACCCCCTATCTCTGTAATCTCCTCCAGACCCCACAACACCCCCTATCTCTGTAATCTCCTCCAGACCCCACAACACTCCCTATCTCTGCAATCTCCTCTGGTCCCCACAACACTCCCTATCTCTGTAATCCCCAGTCCCCACAGCTCTCCCTATCTCTGTAATCCCCAGTCCCCACAACACTCCCTATCTCTGTAATCCCCAGTCCCCACAACACTCCCTATCTCTGTAATCCCCAGTCCCCACAGCTCTCCCTATCTCTGTAATCCCCAGTCCCCACAACCCTCCCTATCTCTGTAATCCCCAGTCCCCACAGCTCTCCCTATCTCTGTAATCCCCAGTCCCCACAACCCTCCCTATCTCTGTAATCCCCAGTCCCCACAGCTCTCCCTATCTCTGTAATCCCCAGTTCCCACAACACCCTATCTCTGTAATCCCCAGTTCCCGCAACCCTCCCTATCTCTGTAATCCCCAGTTCCCACAACCCTCCCTATCTCTGTAATCCCCAGTTCCCACAACCCTCCCTATCTCTGTAATCCCCAGTTCCCACAACCCTCCCTATCTCTGTAATCCCCAGTCCCACAACACTCCCTATCTCTGTAATCCCCAGTCCCCACAACACTCCCTATCTCTGTAATCACCTCCAGTCTTATAGCCCCTTGAAATATCTGGACTTGCTAATTCTGGCCTCTTCTCCATCCCTGATCTTAATCGATACATTGCTTTTAGTGGCCAGGTTGTTGCTAGTTGCCATTTAACAAACATGTGTCTGGATGGTCATGAATGGCAGTTCACTCAAGCATGGGGAGCTTCTCAGCTTCTCTCTGACTCTGGCCTCACCTCGCTTCAATACACACTGATTTCCAGCGGGCCTCACTGGATCATGTTTAGTAGGCCCACTGAAGTCTAAGAAAGACAAATTCTGTTTTTATTACACGGGCTTCCTGCCAATGTTTTGGCGATTGCATTCCACAATTCCATCTGTTTCCCCATGAAAACAGAATATACAAAAGGGTTTGTTGCTCCCGATAAACAGGGCCATGAGGTTACAGTGACTGAATAAGTCAAATTCCATTTTTATGACATGTAATTCCGAGACTGTTTTGGGGATTGTATTCTGCTTTTCAACTCTTCACAATGAGGACTGGTCCCAGTGGCCCAGAGTGAGAAATGTGCTGATTCCCACCCACTCATCTCCCTTTCTTCTCATTCCAGACTTAGCTTGGAGAGGCCGGTTGTATTATTCCCACAGTCATTCTAGCTGAGATTCCTCACAGTGAATGATCAGTCCTGGGATCTTCCTGAGCCTGAATGCTCAACAGCCATGGCGTACATTTTATGGTTGGCGTGAGCAGGGAAGGAGGAAAGACCAGAGATTGGGCTGGGTATTACATGCCCCCGCAGGCATGTTTTTTGGCAGTTGGGCGGGTACCAATCTCCAAAGATATACAGCACGGAAATAGGCCCTTCGGCCCAACCCATCCATGCCGATCAGGTTTCCTAAACTGAACTAGTTTCACTCGTCTGGCCCATATCCCTCTAACCCTTTCCCAACAATGTACCTGTCCTTTTAAATGTTGTAATTATACCCGCCTCTACCACCACTTTTGGCAGCTCACTCCATACACGCACCACCCTCTGTGTGGAAAAAGTTGCTTCTCAGGTCCCTTTTAAATCTGTCCTCTCTCACCTTAAACCTGTGCCCTCTAGTTTTGGACACCCTTACCCTGGAGAAAAATTCTTGGTTATTCACCTTATCTATGCCCCTTGTGTTTTTATAAACCTCGATAAGGTCACCCCTCACTCCCCTACACTCCAGGGAAAATGTCACAGCCTATCCAACCTGTCCTTATAATTCACTTTCCTATCCCAATAAAATCCTTGTAAATCTTTTTTGCACCCTTTCAGGTTTAGTAACATCATTCCTATAGCAGGGCAACCAGTATTGTACACTATGCTCCAAATGTGGCCTTATCAATGTCTTGTACAGTTGTAGCAAAATGTTCCAACTCCTGGGGTGGAATTTTCCCATCCCGCCCGCCTCAGGATTTGTAGTGGGTGGGGCAGAAATTTCGATGCTTTACGCAAAGATACGTTGACCTCGGGTGGGAATTTCCTCTGGGTGAGCATGGCTGGAAAATCCTGTCCGTGCACTCAAAGCTCGGACCAATGAAGGCAAGTGTGCCAAATGCCTACCTGAGCAGGCGCGTCCAGAAAGTAGCTGAACAGTACAAACCAGGAAATTTGCAATCCTCAGCTCAAGGCCAGATGGCCAATTTCAGCCATGAGGCTGCAAGCTTTGGTGTTACAATTGGCTGTGGTGAGGGGAAAAAGCAGGCGCCGAGAAACTAAAGGAGCAAGAACAGAGATTAAGTTAACTTGGATTATATTCACTGGAGTTTAGAAGAATGAGAGGGGATCTCTTAGAAGCTTATAAAATTCTAACAGGATTATTCAGGGTAGATTCAGATAGAATGTTCCCAATGGTGGGAGACCCCAGAACTAGGGGTCATAGTTTGGGGATGAAGGCTAAGCCGTTTAGAACTGATGTCAGGAGAAATTTCTTCACCCAGACCATGCTAAATGTGTGGAATTCACTGCCACAGAAAGTAGTTGAGGTCAAAATGTTGTCAGATTTCAAGAAGAAATTAGACATAGCTCTTGGGGCTAAAGGGATCAAGGTGGGAAGGGGAGATCAGGATATTGAACTCAATGATCCACCATGATTCAGTTTCCTCCCACAGTCCCCAGATTTGTGCAGGTTAGGTAGATTGGCCATGCTAAATTGCCCTTTAGTGTCCCTGGATGCGTAGATTAGAGGGATTAGTGGATTAAATGTATGGGATTGTGGGGATAGAACCTGGGGTAGGATTACTGTCAGTGCAGATTCGATGGGCTGAGAGGCTTCCATCTGCACAGTGGGGATTCTATGATCTTATGATCTTATGATTCTGTGATCAATGGCAGGGCAGGCACAAAGGGCCAAATGGCCTACTCCTCCTTCAAGTTTCTACACAAGCTGCCAGTGCTCATGTGAGGATATTGGATGAGTACCAGAGTGATACACCCCGGGGTAGAACCCTATTGGGAAGGCTCTCCAAACTGCCACAGGAAAGGGCGATTTGACCTTCAGAATGGAAAGGGGAACAGCTTGGGAACGTGCAAAGGGAGTCCAACATTTTGCTGCACAAACGTTGGCAAGACGCCTACAGGTGCTTTCAGGAGAAAGCAGCTGGTAGATAAAACAGTACTGACGTGAAATATGGAGACAAAGACGTTTCTATAGAAATATTACGGAGGTGTCACTAAATACCTCCAGGGACAAACTGTACAGTCTCAGCATCCACACACCACTGGCTAAGTAAAGTCGCAGCTTTTCAACATTCTCCTATAAAGATAAATCTTTACTGCGGTTTTTTTTTCTATATTTAAAGGGGTGTGTGGTTTGCGTTTTCCTGCGGTCTTTTTTAAACTAAATAAACTCTCTCTTTCTCTCTCTCTCTCTATGTATATTTATATATAAAAGATGCTGATATAGTAATCCGATTGAGGAGTTCCAATACAGATAAAAATAGTCATAAATTCACTGACAGTTAGCCAGCTTGGCTCAGTTGCTATCATCCTAACCCTCTGATTGAACGGTTCTGACCTTGAGCTCCAGGTTTAAGCGGTTAATCAACACTGCTGCCCCAATGCAGTCAGGAGGCATGCAATATTGTTTGAAATGCTGTTCTCTCTAGATGGCACATTTAACTAGGATTAAGCCAATCTGTTCAGGTAGATATTAAAAATCCCTTGCAGGTATGCATAGCTCTTGTGAATTTGCTTTAGAGTTTAAAATAAATAAGCAAACAAAATGAATTGTGCTGAGGATGGGTCTTTGCATATCTTAAATCTTCAGCTGGCTAATAAAAGGTGTCATTTTTGGCACGAGGTTTACTGGGATTCAGGTCTTCTTTTTGCCATGTGCAGGGTAATGCTGTACCACGGCCCTCTGGTACCTTGCCAAAGTGCTGACTACTATCCATGTGCCTGGCTAATGAGTATTGGTAGATTGGGGCATTTACAGCCCAGCCCAATCATTCATCCAACACACACCACACATGACAGACAATATACACACACACACACACACACACGTGACAGCCAGTACACACATGACAGATGACATACACACTTCACACACACCACACATATCACATGACAACCAACACACACTGCTCATGACAGATAACATACACACACACATCGCACATGACAGCCAGTACGCACCACACATGACAGGTAACATACATACCACACGCACGCACCACATGACAGCCAACACGCACCCCACTTGACAGCCACCATGCACATACACAAACACAACACATACATGACAGTCAACACACACACACACACACACAAACCAACACATACATGCTTACACACAAGACGGCCAACACACAAACACACAGAAACACACAACACATGCACACAAGACAGTCAGCACATACACAATGGCCAGCACGTATATACACAGATACACACACACACACACATATACAACAGAGCCAATGCGCGCACACACACACACGACTGCCAACACACATATGACAGCCAATACACATCACACATAACAGCCAACATGCGCATACACAAGCAAACACAGCACACACATGACAGTCAACACACACATAGGACAACCAACACACAAAAAAAAGGACAACCAACACAGACACATACATACATGACAGCCAACAGACACACACATGACAGCCAACACACAAACACACACACAACATGCATTTTGTAGTAGAATTCGTTGGATAGTAATCAAGAATGGAAACATGATTATAGAGGCACATAGTACAGATGCATAGAATTCATGTACCATGCTGCACAGTATGTTCACTTATTGATCCATCATGGCAACTACCTGGATGATTTACCTAATAAATGAAATGTCCATACTCATGTTAAAATTTCATGCCCCGGAACCTCCTCCAGCCTTTCCTTTTGTCTTGTGGCCTTTCGGTCCATTGGACTTGACCTTCTGTGCAATCCCTCCTTCCCATTTTACACTAACATTAGCTCAGCTCCGACAGTCCCTCCATCAGCAACGCATCTCTCCACTTTGCTATCCACCTTTAAAAGTCTCCTTAATCTCTGGGAGCAAACTTCCCGCTGTTTCCATGAACTACCCCGTAAAAAGTTTGGGATCTCCCTCTCCATAGTGCCTTGGGGCATTTTTTACATGGGCAACCTCATATCAATGTATATTGTTGCTTTTAGTAATTCACTGTCCTCTGCATCTTAGAATCCAATTTATATTTTAACTTTCCCATGGGAAATATAAACTAAAATGTTTTTCTCATAAACGGTTTCTTTGTTGTTACAAACTAAAATTTTTGCTTTGAATCCTCCACAATGGCCTGTGAGGAAGTAATGTTTATACCAGTTTCACTCCTCAAATCTTGCCCATTATTACAGTAAACATCCTCGCTTGTGAATTCACTTAAAAAGCAGTACAAATATCATCTGGTTAGTCCACCATTGGTGATCTGTCTGCTAATTCTTTTCACAGAATCATAAAATCATACAGTGCAGAAGAGGCCCCTCGGCCCATCGAGTCTGTACCAGCACGCAAGAACGCCTGAACTCCTGTCTGCCAGCACTTAGCCCATAGCCTTGGCTGCCAAGTGCTCCTCCAGGTTCTTTTTTAAAGGATGTGAGGCGTCCACCTCCACCACCTTCCCAAGCAACGCATTTTAGACTGTCATCACCCTCTGAATAAAAAAATTCTTCCTCACATCCCCCCCAAAATCTCCTGCCCCTCACCTTAAACCTATGTCCCCTCTTGACTGACCCTTCAACTAAGGATAACAGCTGCTCCTTATCCACGCTGTCCGTGCCCCTCATAATCTTGTACACCTCGATTAGGTCGCCCCTCAGACTTCTCTGCTCCAACCGAAACAACCCAAGCCTCTCCAACCTTTTGATTTCCTTTCCATTTAGCATCCACATTTGTCTCTGCTCCACAGGATGGGTGTTATAGAAATGCAAGATTTATCCATTCCCGTTGCCTCACTGCGATTAGCTATTTGCAAATTGGGATCTCCCGACTCTTAACACCAGCGGGATCTTCTGGTCCTGCCCATGGATCACCCTGTCATGGGTTTCATGGCGGCATGGGGTGGAATCAATGCAGAATTCTACTGTCAGCGGCAGGACCAGAAAATCCCAACTACTGGCGGCTGCCATGAAACACTCCGCAGGGATGTCAGAGAATCCCATGTCTGGCTCAGGGCTCCCATAGTGGCTTAGTGGGCCAATACACCGAAGGAGCAACTCACAGTACAGGCTATAACTATTCATTCAAGGGACATGAGCATTGCTGGCTGGCCAGTATTTATTGCCCATCCCTATTTACCCTTGAGAAGGTGGTGGTGAGCTGCCTTCTTGAATCGTTGCAGTCCACGTGCTGTGGGTTGACCTGTTAGGGAGGGAATTCCAGGATTTTGACCCAGCGACTGTGAAGGAACAGCGATATATTTCCAAGTCAAGATGGTGAGTGGCTGGGAGGGGAACTTACAGGTGGTGGAGTCCCCATGAGTCTGCTGCCTTTGTCCTTCCAGATGGAAGCGTCTGTGGGTTTGAAAGAAGCTGTCTAAGGATCTTTGGTGAATTGCATCTTGAAGATAGTACGCACTGCTGCTGCTGAGCGTTGGTGGTGGAGGGGGCGGATGTGGTGCCAATCAAGTGGGCTGCTTTGTCTTGGATGGTGTCAAGCTTCTGGAATGAATTGAAACACCAGTGCTGGACTCTACACCTCCTAAAAAAAATTTTAAAATATACTGCGGTTTAATTCAAATAATCAAGGGTACCACAAATTCAGATGGGAGTTATACTGTTTGTTTATCCAGCCCCTACACCCTCAACCCCCTCTACACACTCACTCACTCACACACACACACATGCACACGCACACACACACACACACACACACACACACGCTGACACACACACACACATGCACATGCTGACTCACACACACACACACATATGCACAAGCATACACACACACATGCTGACACACACACACGCAAGCACACGCTGACACACACGCTGACACACACACATGCTCACTCACACACACACACAGAAACACACACAAGCACACGCTGACACACACACACATACACACACATGCTGACTCACACACACACAGAAACACACACATGCTCACACTGACTTACACGCTGACACACATTTGCTGACGCACACACACAGAAACACACACACAAAAACACACACTGCCACACATACAAGCTGGCACACACACACTGACACTAAAACACACACACAAATACACACACACTGTAAATCTTATCTTATTTCCACTTCTCTAACTCTGATAAAAGGTCATCAGACTCGAAATGTTGGCTCTATTTTCTCACCACAGATGCCGTCAGACCTGCTGAGGTTTCCTAGCATTTTCTGTTTTTGTTTCAGATCCCAGTGTCCTCAATAATTTGTTATTACCACAATACAGCTTGGCTTAAGGTTTTGTTTATAAGCTCAGTTACAACTGATATCACTACAAAGGTAAGTTTTCCCTTGAAGTGCTTTGTCATCCTGGGATGAATAATTGACACTGGTTTCAAGATTAAGTGTAGAATGGAAACATTGAACACAGAGATCTGAGAGAAAGTATCGATCCCAACAACTGCCTCAAACCACTTCGAAGCGAAAAGGGCTTGATCATTTTCAACACTTATTACCAAGTATGAAGAGACATTTCATTTTCCTTTAAATCATCCCAACAATGCTCCACTAAGACTTCCATTTAAAAAGCATCCTTTGGCAAGCTCCACTAAAGCTCCCATCCAGTCCCCACTGTACAGCTCATACTGAGCTCACACACACACACACACACACACACACACACACACACACACACACACACACACACACACACACACACACACACTGTGTACAGTGCAACAATATACCAAAGTTTGATACGCAGTCAATACTGAGTTAGTGATCTTGACCTGGGTGCTACAATTAGCCTGAGCTCTCCGTGTGGAGTTTGCATGTTCTCCCCATGTCTGTGTGGGTTCCCTACGGGTGCTCCGGTTTCTTCCCATAGTCCAAAGATGTGCAGGTTAGGTGGATTGGCCATGATAAAATTGCCCCTTTATGTGCTAAGATGTGTAGGTTAGATGGATTAACCATGGTACGTGCGTGGGTTACAGGGATACAGTGGGTGACAGCTCTGGATAAGATCATTTGTCAGGGAGCCGGTGCAGACTCAATGGACTGAATGGCCTCCTTCTGCACTGTAGGGATTCTATGATTCTAATTTAGCACCGGTCCATGATCAAACCTGGCTCTGTCACATACTAAGAGCAGTCGGCCATTAAGAGACCGGGTGGCTCTAACAGTCCAAAGACGTGCCGGTTAGTTGGATAGGAAACACTAAATTGCCCCTTAGTGTCCAAAGATGTGCAGGCTATATGGATTGGCCATCCTAAATTGTCCCTTAGTGTCCAAAGATGTGCAGATTAAATGGGTTGACCATGCTAAATTGTCCCTTAGTGTCTGAGGATGTGTATGCTAGGGGGATTGGCCATGCTAAATTGTCCCTTAGTGTCCAAAGATGTGTAGGTTAGATGGATTAGCTATGGTTAATGCAATGCACAGAGTTACAGTGGGGACTGGATGGGAACTTCAGAGTTTGCACGTTTTCCCCGTGCCTGCGGGGCGAGTCACCCCGGATGCACTAGTTTCCACCCACAGTCCAAGGATGTGTAGGTTAGGTGGATTAGCTATGGTAAATGCCTGGGATTATGGCAACAGGGCAGGAGGACGAGGTTGGGTTTGGATAAGTTGCTCTTTTGAAGAGTCAGTGGAAACTCAATGGGATGAATGGCCTCCTTCTACACCGTAGGGATTCTATGGTTCTATGGGGTCTTCTAGTCCTACTAAAGGTAACACCTCCCCCTGCCCCCAGGCCACCTGTGATGGGCTTCCCAGTAGCACAGCCAGCGAGCAATACAAATGGTCATGGACTTTGGTGGACTGACTTGGCTGCTGGAAATCCCGCTGCAAGGTGGGGGCCTGAATATCCCAGCCTTCAGTCGAATTAACATGGTGGCCAACCAGGACAGGTCAGAGGCTGGGCATTCTGTGGTGAGGAGGAACTCACTTCCTGACAGCCCAAAGCCTGTCCATCATCCACAAGGTACAAGTCAGGATCGCGTGGGATGGAACGCTCTCTGCTTGCTTTAATACAACTCCAACACACTGAAGAAGCTCCACACCACCCAGGAGAAAGCTTGATTGGCATCCACCTTCAGCATTCACTCCCTTTGCCACTGACGCACAATGGCAGCCGTGTGTGGCACCGTGAAGCATTGCAGCAACTTGCCAAGTGTTCTTCAACAGCACCTTCCAAACCCATGACCTCTAGAACCTAAAAAGAACGAAGTCAGCAGAAAACCACCATCTGCAAGCTTCCCTCCAACTCTTACACCATTCTGACTCGCAAATATATCGCCATCCTTTCATTGTCGCTGGGTTAAAATCCAGGACACTCTTCCTAATAGCACTGTGGGTGTACCTACACCACATGGACAGCAGCAGTTCAAGATAACGGTTCACCACGACCTTCTCAGGGGCCACCAGAGATGAGAAAAATGTTGATTTTTGCCAGTGACACTTACATCCCAGGAACAAACCTAAAGACTTATTTTAAGGCATTTACAATGGAATATTCACGTGCTGAAAAGTGTTAGCTTCTCAACCTAATTCCGCAGCCTGGTGGCGTTATTCCAATTTCAGGACCTAAGGAAATTACCTGGATTTAGAAAGAAAAAGAAAAATAAAGAACTTGGATGTATGTAGCCGGAATTCTGCAGTCTCGCATGCCCTGCTGCCAGCGAGAATGAAGAATTTGGTCCACAGCCAAATCTCTGTTCACAGCAGCGGGACTGGATAATCCCAGCCGCGGGTGAGGTCGGAGAATTCCAGCCAGCACTTTTCGTGAGCTCAAGACATTCCAAAGCATGTTACAGCCAATTTAAAACCCTTGAGGATGTATACTTTGAGGGGGGGGTGGTCGCAGAAAATCCCACCTGCAGAAATACCTCTTGAAAATCGGGGTAATTGTCAAATGCAGAAACACAGCTGCCAATTTATACACAGCATGATCCCAAAACAAGAACTTTGACAGTTTAATCAATATACTGTTTTCTTAATGTTTGCCGGAATGCTACCACTTCCGGGCGAGGGGCGGACAATGGAAATGTCCGCTACATTCGGGGAGGCACTCACTGAATGTTAAAATGGCGGCGCGGGCTTGTTGGGCCGAAGGGCCTGTTTCCTGTGCTTTGTTGTTCCTTGTTCTTTGAATTTCCAGTCTCGCTCGACTGAGGCCTTAAAATCCAGCCCATTTTTTGACAGGAAATTGTTGGCCAGAATTCTCTGGCCATTTAAGCTAACGAGATTCTCCAGTCCCGCCGGCAGTGCACCCTCGCTCACTGGATTCCCCCCCCAACCCCAGTGTGGGGTGACATCAATGGGAACTCCCACTGACAGCGGTGGGACTAGAGAATCCCGCTGCTAGCAAACAACGCACCATCTCCTGATGACGGGAAACATGTGGCTGGAGAATCTCGCCCATTGCTTGGAATACTGGGAGAATTCCATGCTCTCCTTTGAATAGTGTCCTTTATATCCACCCGAGCAGACCAAAGGCATCTCAGTTTAATATCTTATTCAGGGAAAATGAATCTCTGTTCGTGCAGCACTTCCTCATTACAGCACCAAAGTGTCAGCCTAAGTAGTGTACGCAAATCTGGAGAGTTGGGCTTGAAACCACAATTTACCCGAGTGAAATATCACTGAGCCAAGTGTTGAATTACCTGGGATGCCATTCTCAAGATGAAACATTAAACCAAAGTCCTTTCCGCTTATTGAGATGAATGTGGAAGATTTTTCTGACATTATTTAAAGATAAGCAGAACAGCAGGCAATGTTGTCAATATTTATATCTCAGCCAAAATAGATTACTGGCCATTCTTCCTATTATCCATTTGAAAGGCCCTTGCTGTGTATAAATTGGCTGCAGGTTTGGCTATACGACAACGGTGATTGCATTTGCATAGTAAATCATCACCTAGACTACTTTGGGCAGTCTACAGATGTGAAAGACACCATGGGATGAGTGGGGGAGTATCTCACCAAAATTCCTCTAAGTGTCAGGCTCAGACAGAAAACTGGTGTGAAGCTTTCCAGCTCCACTGACCAGTTTTCGCCCTAGATTCTTAGTCTAAAAAATATTTTGTTTATTCCTAATTCATGGGACATGGGCATCTTTGGCTGGCCAACAATTATTCCCCTACCGAGCTGTCCGAGGGCAATTCAGAGTCAACCACATTGCTGTGGCTCTGGAGTCACGTGTAGGCCAGACCAGGTGCGGATGGCAGATTTCCTTCCCTAAAGGACATTAGCGAATCAAACGGGTTTTTCCAACAATTGACAATGGTTTCATCAGTAGATTCTTAACTCCGGATTTATTTCTTTTTTACATTCAAATTCCACCATCTGTCAAGGTGGGATTCGAACCCAGGTCCCTAGAAAATCAGCTGACTTTCTGGATTAGTAGTCTTGCGATAATATGACTAGGCCGTCGCCTCCCCAAAGGACGTGGTTTATGCTGCCACTCTGGTGAGGGTGGGACTCTTAGAGTCAGCAAGACCGATTTTACTGAGGTAGGACACTATTTTTAACAGAAAAGTTAACCCCCACCGCCCCCCCCCCCCCAACCCCACTGCCCTTCCACCACAGCAAGATCAGGGTTAACTCCCCCCTCCACACCACCCCCCCCAAAAGTCATCATCAACATCCTCATCCTTCCTCAGTACCCACTCTCCCCTCACCACACATAAATGAACCCCTCCCAACCTGACAGTGCAAACCTATGCCACAGGGCAGTGGCAGGGGCAGTAACCGGCCATGTCCCTCCCCCCCCCTCCACCCCCCCACCCTGGGGCTAAACTGACTTGTACGCCCCCGGCAATTTTACGTCGGCAAGGTATGAATATTTAGTGAGGCAAGATCGTGAGCAGGGGTGTGCGTTAATCATTCTGAAGTGTTTTTAAATCTATTTAAATGAGGTTCCCACCTTTATGGGTGGAAATCTTATGACATCGATGGCGAGGGGTGGGGAAAATTGGGAATTTCGGGACGGGATTTTCCAACTGCGCTCGCCCCAAGGCCGAAGATGCCTACCTGAGGTCGATGGACCTTTGCACAGTCCATCTCCACCCGCTCTGATTCCCGTGGCGGGTAGGATGGGAAAAGCTCGCACGTGATCTCTCTGGAGAGAATCGCGTTTCCCGATTCTCTCCGGATTTTGCTTCTGCGCTGGCCATCTCTTGCACGAAGAGTTCAGGCTCAAAATTAACCCCCCCATCAAAGCCCCTGCTTTACTAGAGGCCCACTGACTGTAAACATGCCAGCTTGGACTCTGTACCCTCAGGAGCTGAGAAAAGAAATGAGAAGAAAATTTAAACGATTCATTCATTAAATGCTTATGTGCTTGACTCATTGATTTTTATATTAAGTATTATTTTAGGCAGTCTGAAATCCATTCATGGAAACATCACATTCTGGAAGCAGTCCAAATATTGTTTAATATTAAAAACCTGCTCACCTCTATCTTTCACTGCTCTGTGACTACCAGCCTGTAATTAAGTCATATTGGACAAGTCGGATTACATTAGATTGTAAATGAGGACTGATAGCTTGACTGAGTTCACAGGTTGAGTCATTCAAAGCATTTGCCTCTCCTCAATTACAGCTTACTCAACTTTCACGCGCATTATTACTCTCCAATCAAACTGGTGACGTTTATCTTTCCATTCTAATTTTTATTTAACACTAAGGGCTCCTGCTGCGCTGTTTGTATTTTCCTCATTCCTATAGTCTTTGCTCAGTCATAACATTCTTCCCGGGATGTGTGTGTCCGGGGCTTGTGTTCCATTCCAGAGGTTCAAGTGTGTGATCTAAGGTGACACTCTAATTACCAGGCACAATTTTCAGGGTGGCACAGTGGTTATCACTGCTGCCTCACAGGGACCACATGTTCAGTCCCTGGCTCGGGTCAGTGTTTGTGTGGAGTTTGCACATTCTCCCCATGTCTGCATGGGTTTCCTCCAGGTTCCTCCCATATTCCAAAAGTGTGCAGATTAGGTGGATTGGCCATGAAAAGTTGTCCCTTAGAGTCCTAAGGTGTGTCGGTTAGATCCATCAATGATGGGAAATGTGTGGGGTTACAGGGAAGCACCTTGATAAGATACTCTGTCAGAGAGTTGGTGCAGACTTGACGGGTCAAATGGCCTCCTTCTACAATTTGATGAATTTTCCCAGTCTCACGGCAAAGGGCTAAGCGGGAGGGGTGTGACGGTGGGGAGAGATGGGTAACATGGTAGTGGAATGTATCAGGGAAGGAGCGGAAATCTTGGTGCCACCATGGTACGTGACCAGCTAAGGGAATCTCCGGAATGCAGCCACCCATGAGGCAGGCAATAGATCCACTTAGGGCCCTGGTTAAGGGCCACTGCCTGCCCCTATTGGCAGTGTGTCTGTAATAGGTCAAACAGCCTCCTTCTGCACTGTAGGGATTTGATGAATTTTCCCAGCCTCATGGCAAAAGACTAGGCAGGGGGTGGAGGTGTCATGGTGAGGGAAGACGGGAAACATGGTAGTGAAATGTATCGGGAGAGGAGCCGGAAATCGTGATGCCGCCATGGTATATGACCAGCTGAGGGAATCTCTGGGATGCAGTCACCCATGGGACAGGCAATGGAGCCACTTAGGGCCCCTATTGGCAAAGTGTCTGGAGTGGGAGGGTTCACATGGGGAGACCATCAGGTGAACCTTTTGATCTCAGCCTGTCTTTATCTCCTTGTATTGACCACGATTGGATCATATACTTCAGTGGGAACAGAAGATGCTTCTAAAATCTCCAAGAAGTTGAGAGAAGTGTCACTTCAATCTTTTCAAACAACAAAAGGACTATCTTGTTATTACAGGACCAAGGTGATCATCTCTGAATGCCATCACCTTTCTACTCATGGACTCAGTGATGTGGTTCATGAGTTAATGATGTTCAATTTCCAATCCAAACAGGATTCTTCGGATTCAGATTATTCATTTCCACAAGGATAAGACAACAGGAGAATTAGCAAGCACTTTTTAAAAATTTATTCATGGGATATGGGTGTCGCTGGCTGGCCAGTATTTATTGCCCATACTGAGAGCAGTTCAGAGTCAGGAACGTTGTTGTGGTCAAGTGGAGGTCAGACCGGCTAAGGACAGCAGATTTCCTTCCATGAAGAACATTAGTGAAGCAGATGGGTTTTTACAACAATGGGTCATTCTTAGAGATTGAATCCCAGATACTTACTGAATTCATATTTCACCATCTACTATGGATTCAAACCAGTACCCAGGACATCACCCAGGATTTGGATTACCAGCCCAGCGACAATCCAATTATGCCACTGCCCCCCCCTGTCTAAGCCTAAGGCTCACCTTCAACCCTGGCAGGTACACCCAGGTCCACCAGTAAACGATGTATGCCTTTCCAGGGATCTGTGATCCAGATTAGCTCAGGGATACTTATCTATGACTATTTGAAGCAAATCAGAAATGCAAGTGGCCCGCATCATGGTGGGGGAGTTCTCCTGCCCTGCCCGCTATGGAAATCGTAGTGGGCAAGGGCGGACAATGCAAATGTCCGTTGACCTCTCCGGTTTTGGCGTGAGAGCAGCCGCATGAATCCCACCCCATTTGTTTTGTAACCCACCCAAATATTGCCAGACTTTTCCGGCCGTTCCCATTGGGTGGAATCTTCCAGCCTTGTTGATGGCAAACCCACACTGCGGAGTCCCCAGTGGCAGGAGTTGCTTACAACAGGGGAAACCCCATTGACAGCGGTGGGACCAGAAGATCCCATCACAGGTCAATGGGGGGAGGGGTGGGGGGGGGGGGGGGGGCGGTCACCTCCACCACCACAGAACAAGTCACGGGAGGGAGGGGGGAGCAGAAAGTCCCGCCAATCTTAACATTTGGCATTCCAAGATTACAGATAGTCCTTAGAACATAGAACATTACAGCGCAGTACAGGCCCTTCGGCCCTCGATGTTGTGCTGACCAGTGAAACCAATCTAATGATCCTCTAAATTGGTCATTAGTTTGGGTTAGGTATGATAGACACATAGCCAGGCCTGTAATGCATTCTGAATCAACATTTGCACAACATGAACATCAAAATAAAACAAAGGGAAGTTGAAGAGGCCTTTTGTGTCTGATGAGGGCCTGCTCTGTAAATAAGAAATGGCTTCAATTGTCGAGCAAGACGCCATAACATGAATGTTTGTTTTAGAAGTTTCAAAGAAGTTGAAATATTTTGGCTGCCTGGTCCCACCAGCGTGAAATGACTTTAGGAGTATCCATTGTCATGAATCCATATTTGTCCAGTGTACGTGCCAAGGAAAATATAACTGAAGGGTATTGTTGTCAAGCTGTCCTGGACAACTCAGAACATGTCAGATCATCTGCTGTGTGATAACATCTGCTCGCAATGAACCCATTTTGTTTATTGTGGCTTTTAATGATGATTCTTATGCATTTACTTGAGGCGAAAGTGGCTTTTACTTCACGCCTTGGTGCGTCGCTTTGATAATGCCAAAACTATTTGATTAGTACAATGCTAAAGGCCGGAATTTTCTAACTGCTCACGCCAGTGGGATTTTCCCATCCCGCTGCAGTGAACAGAGATTTGGCTTGTAGTCAGATTCTCCGAGCTTGCTGCAGCAGGAACGTGGCATGAACTGACAGTAAGGTCACATCCAAGAGCTTTATCAACTATAGAACTGTTTGCATCTGCAGGAGAGACTGTGGTATTGTGGTATTGTCATTGGGTTGGTAATCTAGAGCCCCAGGAAACAAGGGTTCAAATGCCTTTTTATCTTTTTAGCCTCTGAATTTCTCCAACAAATCTCTGCTTTCCTTTTTTCTCTTTAAAATCTAGACCACAACTCTCTTCTAGTTGTTTTTACTTCGAACACCTCTGTCTTTTTCTCTTTAGTAAGAAGTCTGATAACACCAGGTTTAAGTCTAACCTGGTGTTGTCAGACTTCTTACTGTGTTCACCCCAGTCCAACGCCGGCATCTCCACAATCATGACTACTTTTTCTCTTTAGCTCAAGTTTGACCTCTCTTGCCCCGGAGGCCAATCTCTCTTCATCTTTTTCTATAACTTCCCAATCCTCTTGACATGCCGCCACACTGGGTTCGCTGCTTCGACTGCTCCTCAGGCACTGGCACTTCACGACAACTCTCTCTGAGTCTCTTGGGACTCATACAATCATAGAATCCCTACAATGCAGAAGAGGCCACTTGGCCCAAGGAGTCTGCACCAATTCTCTAATGGAATATCTTACCCATGCCCTCTCCCCTGCCCTTTCCTTGTAAACTCATACATTCCTCATGGCTAAGCCAATTCACCCACACATCTTGGGACGCTAAGGGGCAATTTAACATGGCCAATCCACCTAACCTGCACTTCTTTGGCCTGTGGGAGGAAAGCGGAGCACCTGGAGAAAACCAATGCAAACACGGGTAGATCATGCAAACTCCACACAGGCAGTTAGCCGATGCCGGAATCGACCCAGGGTCCATGGAACAGTGAGGCAGCAGCGCTGACCACTGTGCCACCATGTCCATTCGGAATGGACAATAAATTCTGGCTCTCCCAGTAACTTTCACATCCCATGAAAGAATAAAGAGCTCTTTGCTCAGGTAGATAATAACATTCCTCTACAAGACATAACTGCTTGGTTATCATCAATGTTTTACGTGCATTATATGAATAAAAGGGCTCCAGGAATGGTCGTGGATAGGTCACTGGCATCATCAATAATTGTGGAAAATAAGCATAGCAGGTAATACTTGAACAAAGTTTATAGAGATCATCACAATGATGTTCAGTGGTCCTCCAGAATAGGGGCAGAATTTTACAACCCATTCCACCGCCAGGATCATCCAGTCCTGCTGGAGTCAATGGACATTTGAACAGCTTGCCGCACTTTCCTGCCTCGTCCCAGAAAGGACAATAGAAAATTCATGCCTAAGCGTTGCAGAAAAAGTCCAGGAAAGGTGGTATGCCTTAATGATGATTAAGCATTAACTCCAGAACTATCAAAAGTAAACGACAGTCGGTTGCTGTGTGTTGGAGTTTCTGAACATGTTGCAAGAGAATGGAGGCACATTTGAGTAGACTTAATGAAGGCGAGAGGGAAGCTGTGAATGGAGTCTACACATCTTCCCAGGATAGCTTGTTGAAGGAAAATGAGATTGGGGTCTTTCACCCAAAGTGGTTTTATATCTCTTCTGGGACCCGGCCGACATTGATAGTGGCAGAAAGTAAGCCATCCGTCTTGCACTTGGGGATACAAGAGATGCGTAGACCAGAAAAAGAATATGTCTCAGGGGAAAGAGATTAGCACAGCCTCATTAGGTGGTGCATAGCCGAAAACAAAAAAAGAATCAATGTATGAATATTTTGATAAGTTAATTAGAACATAACAGCTCAAACATATGAATAACAGAGAGCCAGGAGAAGACTCACTTGTGAAGTTAATTTCTCTATTGTATCTGCCTCAGGAAAAAGGAACAACTGGGAATAAAATGAATTTGAGGGACATGGTCAGAGATGACCAAGAATGACCTCATTTTCCAGAATGTAGTCCAGCAGACAATTGTACACTGAGGTTACATATAGAAAGATGATTTGAATTCAGTTAGGTCCCATAGAGACTGTTTCATTAGCATCATAGAAACCCTACAATACAGAAAGAGGCCATTTGGCCCATCGAGTCTGCACTGAACACAATCCCACCCACGCCCTACCCCCATATCCCTACATATTTTACCCACTAATCCCTCTAACTTAAGCATCACAGGACACTAAGGGACAATTTTAGCATGGCCAATCAACCTAACCTAGACATTTTTAGACTGTGGGAGGAAACCAGAGCACCCAGAGGAAACCCACGCAGACACGAGGAGAATGTGCAAATCCACACAGTGACCCAAGCCAGGAATCAAACCCAAGGCCCTGGAGCTGTGAAGCAGCAGTGCTAAGCACTGTGCTACTGTGCCACACAACAATTTAATATAATTTATTTTTCCTTTGTTCTTTCATGGTATGTGGGTGTCGCTGGCTGGGCCTGTCCCTAATTGCTCTTGAACTGCGTGGCTTGCTATGCCATTTCAGAGGGCAATTAAGCATCAACGACATTGCTATGAATCTGGAGACACATGAAGGCCCGACTGGGTAAGGATGGCAGACTTCCTTCCCTAACGAGACATTAGTGAACCAGATGGGTTTTTACAGCAATCAATTCTAGATTTCTTTTCTAATTTAATTCAAATTTCCCCAATTGCCGTGGTGGGATTCGAACCCAGGACCACATTTCATTTCATTTCTGCTCACAAGAACTCAGCCCATGCTATTTTGGAAAATATTCCAATAAATATTTTATGCATTGAATCATTTCTTCTGTGTGAGCTGTGGCAATTCTTGCAATTTAGTTGAAGGACTGGGTATTTTATGTTCAAACTATTCTAATAATGATACAGTTCCTTAAAAAAAGGAATCATGTTTCCTTCCTTTCCCAAAGATACAACTACTTCTGAAATACGTGAGGCACAATTGGATTGTGATTTTGACTTTGATGTAACTATAATTAAGAAATTGGAATCGGAAACCATCATGGCCCAACAGCAGACAACAGAGCAGGGATTCAGGAACTGTATGTGAAAAGCTATAGTCATAATTAACAAGCTTGTGTCTCCAAACATTATCCAGGAAAGTTCTGGCTATCTTAAATTCAGGCTTGCAGACATTGGGCAGAACTTTATAGCCATTCACGCCAGCGAGATGTTACGGTCTTGTCGAGGCTCACTCCGCACCATAGGTTTCACAGTGGCAAGGGCCACAGTCAACAGGAAACTCTATTGACAATGCCAGGACCAGAAGATCCCACCACTAGCCAGTGTCTCCTCTGCCACGAAACACGCAGCGGAATGCGCAGAGAATCCTGCCTCTTGTAAATTTTGGAAATCATCTAGCGAGGAAGATCTAAATTTGCAGCACCTCAAGCATTCCTGAAAGACTTCCAAAGTCACAGCAGCTCAGCTAATATTCAGGCATTCCTGGTAGCTGCCAAAGGTCAAACGGCCTTTGACTTATGCTAACACAGGGCGTAACACCCAATTTAGCACTGAGCGAAGAATTTGGTCAGCAGTGCAACAGATATGAGGCTGGTTCTATTCAGTTTTCAGTTCCTTCTGAAAACAGTGCTCCTTATAAAAGGGTGCTTCCACTTAATCCATGGCACAACATAGTACCAGTCAGCATTCAACGCCCCACCCCCCTGCACTCCTCCCTCCCCCTCCCCCATCCACCCCTTCTCCCCCACCCGCTCTCTTGACATCCAGGACCCACATGCAGGCTGCTGTTGGTATGGCAACAGGTCCACACTTAAGCTCTGGCAGGTTGCACTTGGGCAGTCAAAAGCAGAGGAATCAAAATGAGGATTGAGGCCCCATGAGCTTTTGGCCTGGTTTTGAGTGAATTGTCCATTCTCCACTCAAGTGTAGACCTAAACCAACATGTAAGCTGCTGATCTGAAGAATGGGCCACTCCAAACCTCCTTGCCCCCCCAACCCCCCCGCCAACCTTTTTGGTTCAACAAATACTTCCGGTTTTCTTCAGCTACACACGGGTTTTACACTCAGTTCCCTTTTCTTTCAGTTGCAGCAGGACTGGGAATCTTTATCTAAAGCTTTCCAGATATATTGTGTGATGTACTTACCCGCATTACGGATGCCGCTTCCTACAAAAAAATCAAGAGACTTGCTTTAAATGAAAATTACTGTTAAGCACTTAACCCTGTAGCAATGATGGAGATGGAGATGGGCATTTGTAGTCTGGTGCTACTCATCAGGCTGTTTTTCATCTAAATGTGCTTTTATGAATATCTCATAACTTTGTCTGTTAAGTACCCCATTAGGTGTAAAAAAAACACGCATGCTCACTCTGTCCATCATTATCTTCCCTCCAAAGGGCTGTTGAACCAGTGGCAGGGACCATACATTTAGAAACTGTTTATATACTGCCGCTTTAAACTCCAATTAAATAAATGTAATTTAATACATAAATCAGATTTTCTATCAAACCGCACAATTCCCAGGGCATTTGACTAAGTGCTGTGTTCTTTGTTTTTTCCCCATAACACTATGGGCTCCCTGCTAGGGCTATATTTACTTGCACTTTCCAGTGATTTGCAGGCCTCATGGCTGTGATAGATGTCAGCCTCCTAATCCCTTAAGGGACAACAACAATGTCAGGCATATTACGGCTGACTCTGTGAGGGACACGTTCCACAGTGCCCTGTTACTTGGTAAACATTTTTTTCGTGAAAGGAGCAATTTATACCTCACTTATTAACCTTCCCATTGATTCCACTTCAGGACAACAATATAAATATCCCCCAAGTATAGATCCCTCCTTCTGGCAGAATTCCCCCTCTCTTCTTTCATCCCCGTTTTCTGCTTTATCACAACATTCCTCCCCCTGTTTCTGGTTGGAAATAGCAAGTCATTGGAGTTGGCCACAGAACCGTAGAATCCCTACAGTTCAGGAGGTGATTTGTCCGACAAGTCTGTGCCGATTCTCTGAAAGAGCTTCTTGCATCGTCCCCCACCACCACCACCCTATCCCCATAACCCCATGCATTTACCAGGGTCAATCCCCTGACCTACACATCTTGGGACATTAAAGCCAATTTACCCTGGCCAATCCACGTGGCCTACACATCTTGGGACACTAAGGGGAATTTAGCATAGTCAATCCACCTGACCTACGCACCTTTGGACACTAAAGCCAATTTAACGTGGCCAATCCACTTAACCAGTGCATCTTTGGGCTCTGGGAGATAACAGAGCACCCGAAGCTTTGGGCTTCAGTCTCCGGATGTAACTAAATATCATTCGTTGCTGCTTCCAATTCATATGCAGCTTTCATGAGCTTAAAAATTCAGTAAAGTTAGATGTATCCTTCCCCAGGGGTTATACTCACCTTTATGCCTCTGGGGGGTCTCCCCACAATGGGTTCACGTCTGGGTCAACCTGTTATAAAACACGATGCCACGGCTTTAATAGATGCTGGGGAGGGTATTTAATTGTATGAAATACATATTTAAAATAGACGCGAGCTTGATGCTTTCACTAGTGAAGGGTGGCGGAAATCAGAAGTCAAGATTTCACTGGCAAGATCGCAATTTCCAGGGTTTCATCTGATATTGAGCCCACACCTTCATTCTCAAGAACGGCGAGCATGGACTCGAGATCGCCTCCCTCTTTGTATCCGATGTTGTGGAATTGTTTTTTAAATTTCTCCTTGGGATATGAGAATAACTGTAGGGATTAGTGCTGAAAACCTCCAACCTCGTCCTTGGCTGGGATTCTCTGGTGTCAATGCAGTTTTGGCTGAGTGTCAAATTCTCCATTCTTGGTGGCAGTGGGGTGGGTATAGCTGAGATCAGACAATCCCACCCTAGTTTTTATCCACCATCCTTATTTGCCTTTGAATAGCTGATGGTGAGACACCTACACTTGAATGTCTTGTCAGGCATTTCAGAGTCAACCACGTAGGTGTGCATCAGGTCTCACATGTAGGCCACACCAGGTCCAGAAGGGAGATCATCTCCCCTGAAGTGAAACTGATGGATTTTTCTGAGAAACTAGTAGTTCTGCGCCTTATTAATAAAATTGGCATTTTCCCCCATATTTATTAATTAATTGAATGTAAATTACTCCTGTGATTATGGTGGGATTTGAATTCACAAGTGAAATTTTCTGGTCCCATCGCAGTGGGGATGTGTGGACATGGTGGCACAGTGGTTAGCAGTGCTGCCTCACAGCTCCAGAGAACTGGGTTCAATTCCGATCTCAGACGACTGTTTGTGTGGAGTTTGCACATTCTCCCCGTGTCTGTGTGGGTTTCCTCCAGGTGCTCCTGTTTCCTCCCACAGTCTGAAGACGTGCAGGTTAGGTGGATTGGCCTTGCTAAATTGCCCCTTAGTTTCCCAGAATGTGCGGGTGAGGGGCCCAGTTAGCAGGGTAAATACGTGGGGTTATGGGAATAGGGCCTTGGTGGGATGTTCCGTCGAAGAGTTGGTGCAGACGCAATGGGCTGAATGGCCTCCTTCTGCACTGTAGGGATTCTATGGTTCTATGGCAGGGCTGGAAAATGCGGTGAGCTGTTTAAAGGTCCATCGATTTTGGGGGGTAGAAGGGCATTGGTGGTGGTAGGGTGGGGGGGTGGGGGGGGGGAGGTGGTAGGGGGCGGTCACGGAAGAGCCGGCCAGAGGGGAGGCCTGAAAATTCCAGCCCACATTTCCATGGTATTAGTGCAGCCCTCTGGATCCTGATCCAGTAACAAGCCCATCCTCGCTACAATGCAGTCAGCGACCAAACAATATCATCACATCACAATTGTGTCTCGCTATAAAATCGTGGTCTGTTACCTTGCCACACATTATCAGACAACAGTGCTCTTAAAAGAAAATCCAGTCCTTATCAATACCAGTCCACAGTGGCTGACATGAAGAGCACTTCATCACAGGATAAGCGCCAGGATGGAGCATTCTGTTACACAACACATTATCTAGTGTCCTGCCTCATAAACAATTAACTTTCTCCATGTAGGCACGACCTTTTTGAAAAGCAGTCAAGGTCATGATGTCGACGTGCTCTCTGAGTGAATGAGAACCCCAAGCTGTTGTATCAGGCCTCCCAGACGCAGCATGCCTTAGCAGAGATGTCTCTGCGTTGGTACAGTATTTTTCTAACTCGTGCGCCCGATATAAACTTGCACAGAAATAACTGCCCGTTAAAAATCGGTGCTGACCATCTGCAGAAATTGGTACTGGATTCAATTATCCCATACAGCTCACACAAGTGCAGAAAATGCCTCTTTAAATGAGCCATCTTTACATTTGCAACTTACGTCAGTCATAAACTAGTTAAGCTTATGTTTAAAATATAAAGCATTTTAATTAAATTAGACTATATGTAGCAACTCTGATGTTTTAAGTAACTAATGGAAATCTCCAAAATTTAAATGATTTATGATATGAATAAAAATTCTGTCTAGTTTAAAATCAGCGTCAAAGCACAGTGAGATATAATCACCTTTAACCTCTGTCCATTACATTGAAGCAATAGAGCACAACAGCGAGGAATATCAATATTTCACTCTGCTCATTGGAGTTAATGGGGGATTGATCCTAACATCTTAGTTCTACACCAATACTCCTGATGGATTTTTATCCAGAGATGCGGAAGAAAATGTCCCCTTTGGTTTTTACAGAGTATCTGTTCCACATTCTGATAACACTATGACGGAGCTGTTCACTGGAACAGGTGCCACCTCAGGTATATTAAACGTTGCAAGATAAGAAGGGTGTATGTGCGTTCTGCAATGGCCTTCAATGAAAAGATGCACTGAGTGCTTTTTTTGTTCCCTCTACCTATTATTCAATGTAATCTATTTTTTTTCATAATGTCTCTACTTCCATATCTATTTTAATAGACTTGCTTATCTTTCCTTTCATAAGAACTGAGAACACAGAATAAGAGAACCCCTACAGAGCAGAAGGAAGCCATTTGGCCAATCAAGCTTGCACTGACAACAATCCCGCTCAGGCCCTATCCCCATAACCCCACGTAATTACCCTGCTAATCACGCTGAAATTAAGGGGAAATTCAGTATGGCCAATCTACCTAATTTATCCCCGTAACCCCACGTAATTACCCTGCTAATCATGCTGAAATTAAGGGGAAATTCAGCATGGCCAATCTACCCAACTTATCCCCGTAACCCCACATAATTACCCTGCTAATCACGCTGAAATTAAGGGGAAATTTAGCATGGCCAATCTACCTAACTTATCCCCGTAACCCCACGTAATTACCCTGCTAATCATGCTGAAATTAAGGGGAAATTCAGCATGGCCAATCTACCTAACTTATCCCCGTAACCCCACGTAATTACCCTGCTAATCACGCTGAAATTAAGGGGAAATTCAGCATGGCCAATCTATCTAACTTGCACATCTTTGGACTGTGCAAGGAAACTCACGCAGACACGGGGAGAATGTGCAAACTCTACACAGACAGTGACCCGAGGCCGGAATTGAATCTGGGTCCCTGGCGCTTTGCGGCAGCAGTGCTAATCATTGTGCCACCAGGCCGCAGGAGTAGGTAATTTAACCCCTCGATCCTGCTCTGTCAATTTTCTCCCCTCCTCCCCTAAAGCCAGTTGCTGCTTGTTAGCGTACAGATTTTCAGATATCAATGCCTACCAAGTATTTTGCCCAAGTGTCCATTAATTATCAGCAAATTCTAACAATAAGTATTAACAGCAAGGGACAACTGCTCTGCCCAAGACCCCAAGAAACTACAAAAGGTCGTGAAAGTAGCTCAATCCATCACGCAAACCAACCTCCCATCCATTGACCCTGTCTACACTTCCCACTGCCTCAGCAAAGCAGCCAGCGTAATTAAGGACCCCACGCACCTCAACATACTCTCCTCCACTTTCTTCCATCAGGAAAAAGATACAAAAATTTGAGGTCACGTACCAACCAATTCAAGAACAGCTTTTTCCCTGCTGCCATCAGACTTTTGAATGGACCTACCTCGCATTAAGTTGATCTTTCTCTACACCCTAGCTATGACTATAATGCTACATTCTGCACGCTCTCTTTTCCTCCTCTGTGGACAATATACTTTGTATAGCGCGCAGGAAACAATGCTTTTCACTGTATGCTAACACATGTGACAATAATAAATCAAACCAAATCAAATCAAACACAGTCAGACTTAGTCCTGCTCTCACACAATACCCATTGTCAGCAGGAGTTGCTAGAGAGTGATCAGGGCAGTAAAGCTACTCATATTTGCCCTCGCTAGCATACATACTGGGGCGAATGGTAGTGCCCCCATTACTGCCTTGATTAAGATCAACTAATTCAACACAGACTCGAGATTAAAACTGGGATTGAACCTAATCTATATGGCTCAGTTATTGACTGGATAAACTTGATGAGTCAATGGGGAGCTGATGTAGCAAGCTCAAGTGAGTACAGATCAGTCATTGTAACCAAATCTTCCTTTAGTCCTGGTTAAAAAAAAATCCATGATGATCAATAATTGATCTCAAAACCTATGTAAAATAAATGCAAATAGTTTCAGAGCTACTGTGCAGATTTTCAGCCCAGTGGGATCACTCACAATGGTATCTTCTGGGAATACAGGACAAAGGAATTAACACATTTCATTGCTTCCTGCTCCACTCATAGATCACACAATTTGCTGTGAAGTCTTGAACGTGGGCACAGAGTGCACATGAATGATGCAAGAGCTTAATTTATATATGCAATCTCCTGTACATTGCCTGGTGTATAATACTTCTCCCATCTACTTGACAGTAGGCGCTGATAGATCACATCACCCTATTTTCTTCATCTTTTCTTTTATCTGGCAGGTATGGGATGAATTAGCATCTCCGGCCTCTGCAAACAGCCTTCTTGTACAGGGATGTCCTCTGTACATCTCCACTGCTGAACCCTGAAATCTGCCTCAGTAATGATCCATCTTGCCTGCAAAATAGAAACTCGATATTTTAAACAGTAACTTCAGCACGTATGGCAGTCCCAGAAGTCTCACTTTTGAAGCCATGAACTCCCGCCAGTTGCTGGGCTTCCCATTGCTGCAGTCTCTGGGATTGAGTTAGAATCATACGGCTCTATTTTATCGTTTTGACTCATAGTGCAGGGCGGACTTGAAACTGGGGGTGTTTCAGATCCAACTTTAAGGTCTGCTTTCTGGTGCCCCCATACGCATTCTGCCTAAACAAAACCAGCAATTCCAAATCGCGCCGCACAAGCTTGTGGGTGGGTCTTAATACACCCAAAACCCTGCAGCTCCGATCAGTGCCTCCAACTGCGCGTGCGCAGAAAATAAAAGATAGAATGCGCCTCCTCTGCCACATTGCTCCCGGGCCAGATAATGCTTCCCCCTGACCCTCACAGACATTGCCCCCACCCCCACAACATTACTGACCCCCTCATTCCCCAACCCATCCGCCACCCAGACCAATTACAGGCCCCTCCCCCTTCACCCCCCCCCCCCCCCACTGATCACAGGCAGAGTGGCAGCGGACCCCCCTTCCCCTCACTGATCACAGGCAGAATGGCAGTGGATATCCCCTTCCCCCTCACTGAGGTCAGGCAGAGTGATGGCAAATCCCCCACCCCCTCCACTGATCTCAAGCAGAGAGCTGTCTGATGCTCGACACTAACCTCCTCACTAACTGGAGCGCCCAAATCGTAATTTTGTGGGGCATGTCAGTTTTGTGCTGATTCTGGATTAGCGAACGCGGTAGTAAAGGGGGAAGTGCTGGAAAGGTTGGACGTGCAGCCTGTTAAATTAATTTAAATGCACACAAATGCATTTAAATGGCTTTCGTGCCTGTTTCGGGCACAGTCCCCATCGTGGCCATTTTTGGGCCCTGGTAACGGGGGAACCAGCACGGTAGCGGGCATGAATCATCCTGCTCGCCTCACTTTACCAAGTTTTCACACCCAACTTGACGGTAAAATCGGGCCCATAGAATCATAGAATCCCTACGGTGCAGAAAGAAGCCATTTGGCCCATCGAGCCTGCATCGACAACAACCCCACCCAGGCCCTATCCCCATAACCTCCCATATTTACCCCACTAATCTCCCTGACACTAAGGGGCAAATCGATGTTGCTGTTCTTCACAATAAAGATGTCTGCTCTCTCTTTGCAATCCAGGTGCCTAAAATTATTTATGATTCCGGATCTTTGCACAGGAAAATCAACTGACTTCTGTGCACCTGAACAGGCGCCAGAGTGTGGTGGCTAGGGGATTTTCACAGTAACTTCATTGCAGCCTACTTGTGACACTAATAAATAAACAACTGGGGTTATGGCAGTGCAACTAATTGTGGTGGTCCAGGGTACGTCCACACAGGGCAGAAACCAGGCTGTAAACTTTTGGCTTGTATAGCCCTGCCCTAGTGCTTTTTAGGATGGCACGGTGGTTAGCACTGCAGCCTCGTAGCTCCAGGGTTCTGGGTTCAATTCTGGCCTTTGGTGACAGTCTATGTGGAGTTTGCACATTCTCCCTGTGTCTGCGTGGGTTTCTTCCCGGTGATCCGGTTTCCTCCACACTCCAAAGATGACCACAGTCCAAAGAGGACCATGCTACATTGCCCATTAGTGTCCCAAGATACATAGTTTTGGGAATTAGTGGGGTATATATGTGGGATTATGGGGTAAATCAGGTTAAGAATTGGTGCAGGTCCGCTGGGCTGAATGGCCTCCTTCTGTAGGGATTCTATGATCTGGCCAAATATGGTGACATATAGAGCAGTATATATTGCACATCTGACAGGTAAGGACTTTCTATCCCCTCCCATTCTCAAGCTTAAAATTTATGTTGTTAGAAACTCTTAAGCTTAGGCACAAGGACAACAAAGAGTGGTTCCTTTTTAATGCTAATCTGCAACCTCTCCCCGTCCTCATCAATTCCTAATTAGAAATTGGGTCATAATACAAACAGAAAATGCTGGAAAAACTCAGCAGGTCTGGCAGCACCTGTGGACAGGAACAGAGTTAACATTTGAGTCTAAATGACCCTTCCACAGAATTCAGAATGGGGACCACTTTTCCTCCACACAATCACATATGAATGGCCTTAAGATGTTCGACTCAGCAGCGTTGCTGTAAATGTTACCCTAGCCAGTACAATTTTGAAATAATCTAAAATATATAAGCTACTTCGCACTTCTATTAATCAAACTGCCATCAATTTGCACTAAGTTTTGACACTTTAATCAGAAGAATGCTTGTGATTTTTTTCAGAGAGCAACCCGTCAATGTCACAAGAAAAGAAAGCAATGATTTTTCACTCAAGTTTAGAAGCAGGGCCATTTATGAATGACTTATTTCAGTAAAATAACATGGGTTTAGACATTCATCCAATGGCTTAATGAATAACTGCACTGTCAAAATCATTGGTGATCCATTAAGAGTCAGAAAGGTTCTGGGTCCAGCCGCTGGTCTGTGCTGGGTAACCTGTTTTCAAAATGATTAGCTCTTAGTTTGACCCTAGCATTCAGGGCTGGGGAAGGAGTGGGAATTCAGGGGTGTGGAGTTTGGTCTAAGGTTGGACAGGCTCTGATGCCGTTCATTGTCAAATCATCGGCTGATTCTAGATCATAGAAATCATAGAAAATCATAGAAACCCTACGGTACAGAAAGAGACCATTCGGCCCATCGAGTCTGCACTGACCACAATCCCACCCAGGTCCTACCCCGATATGGGTACATATATTACTCACTAATCCTCTAATCTATGCATCTACGGTCAATTTAGCATGGCCAATCAACCTAACTCGCGTATCTTTGGACATCCTAGGGTCAGAGGGTGTCCAGACCAGGATGCCATTCGTCATCAGAGAATGGTGAAACACACTGCCTGTTCCCGCAGGTGAAGCTTATTGGATGTGGAGTCAAAATGGATTCCAACACCCACAGAACAACTTGATGGGCTGAATGGCCTCCTTCTGCACTGTAGGGATTCTACTCTATTCCATGGAACCGTGTCTTCGGCTTCCTCTGAATATGAGAGAAGAAGTTTAAAACGACACAAACTAAAACCCTCCCAGTGATGGTAAAATTGTAGCTGTAGTTATTGGACACACTTACAGGAATGAATGATCCGCCACTTTGCATGTTAAATTTGGGATGAAATGTCTCTGCCTTTTCAAAATTGGAACCAGATCTCAACAATTAACTAAATGCTGTTAGCCCACACCAGAACCTTTCGTCAGTTCAGATTATGATAGCTCATGGAACAAAGCCCACGTTCAAGCTGTCCAAATTGAAATCAGCTTGGGCTTGCCCTGATAGAGCCATAGGGTCGAATTTTACCGTCCCGCCCACCAGGGGAATTGGAGCAGGCGAGGGGCGGACCACGGAAAGGTCCATTGACCTAGGGTGGAATTTTCCTGGCGAATGAGGCCGGAAAATCCCACCCATAGAGTCGTAGAGATGTACAGCATGGAAGCAGGTCCTTCAGCCCTACTCGTCCATGCCGACCAGGTTTGCTAAACTGAACAAATCCCATATGTTTGGCCCCTATCCCTCTAAACCTTTCCCATCCATGTACCTGTCCAAAAGTATTTTAAATGCTGTAATTGTATCTATCCTTCAATGAGAAAATTTCCATTAGACATCAGAACACCTACTCGCTTTCGAGATTTAGGGGTTCTTCATGCAGCTTATTTTCCTTACCCCCATCACCCCCCAGGGCAAGTTTATATTTCTATCTTTCCTGAAATAGGATCTGAGTAGGTGCATGTAATTCACTGTAAAAAAAAATGACACAGCCGTGTCCGGCCTGACATGTGGAGATGGAAAATGAAATAATACTGTTGACATTTACACACAGCCCTCTCTGGTGCACTAGTCAGACTGCACAGCAGGCTGGCTCGAAGGGCAACTAATTGCTTTAGAATGAAAGAACACAACTCCAGAAAACATCAGATATTCTGGTCCTGAGTGGGTTGGAAATATGGATGATGGAGGTAGATGCTGTCAAGCAGGGAAGGCCTGATGTATTCATGTATTCTCAAACGAGGCCAGGCAATCTGTTTCAAGAGCTTTGGTAGCTCAGGCCTAAAATAGGTTGCCAAGGTAACCCTAATATCAGGCCTTTGTCGCAGCCACCCACTGTTTAAGCACGCTCTTTATGTGTAATTTTTCTTTCAATGTTCCACATAAGAACTGATTCATGTAGTAAAACAGAGAGGGTTTTTTTTTTTGGGCTGATAGATTTTTTTATCAAATGATTCTAACCCCTGTGTGAATGTCATTGGAAATATATACACTTTTCATTCACCAAAAGTGCAAAGTTGTGCTTGGCAGCTGTGCTGTTTCAGACTCTTGTACACAGCCTTGTCTCCATATAAATAAATGACTTCATCTCTTCTCAACATTCATATTTAACCACCTACCTACATAAGGGGCTGGGGATGGGGGGAGGGGGGGTGTGAGGGGGAGTGCATGGGTGATTGGGGGGGCTGGGGGGGATGATGGGGGGAGGGTTGTATAGAGATGTCGACAATTCCCGGTTTTTATTTCTCCTCTAGTGCTCAGTGAGTAAATACACTGCCTGGCACAGTGTTCAGCCTCACAGGCCAGGGAAGCACCCCCCCCCAGGTTCAACGCGCAGGATGTGTCAGGGTTAACTGCTGCAGGGGTATTTACGAACATACAAATTAGGTGCCCCTCGAGCCCTCTGCGCCATTTGATAAGATCGTAGCTGATCTGGTCATGCCCTCAATTCTACTTTGCCGTCTACCCACCTTCACCCCCGTCTCACCACCAGCCCCCCTCCCCCGTCTCATTTGACTCCCTTGTCCATCAAGTGTCTATCGAACGCAGCCATAAAAATATTTAACGCCTCCACTGCTCTCTGGGGAAAAGAATTCCTCAGGCCAACGAGAAAAAATTTCTCCTCACTTCCATCCTAAACGGGAGACCTCTTTTTCTTTAAGCTGTTTTAGTTCTAATCTCCACTGCAAGGGGAAATATCTTATCCACAACCACCCTGTCAAGCCTCCTCAGGGGGTTTTCCATAAATTCGCCTGGCATTCTTTTTAACTCCAATGGATACAGGCCCATTGATAACCCCTTCATCACAGGAATCATTTGAGTGAACCTGCTCTGAATTGCTTCTATGCTAATTAAGTAAGGGGGCCAAATATGGGCCAACATTCTCCATGTCGCCAGCTGCGGGAATCGTAGCGAGCGAGACAGAAAATCCAGAGAACGATTTAAAGATCCATTAAGCTCGGAAGGGTATTCCCGGTCTTGGGGCGCGCATAGCTAGAGAATTCCACGCATAGTCTCACCAAAGCCTTTACAACGGGAGCAGAACTTCCCTATTTTTATGTTCATTGCAATAAACAACAGCATTCCGTGAAAATAAATGACCAGCACTTTTTTTTTCTTTCGTGGGGTATGGACATTGCTGGCAAGGTCAGCATTTGTTGTCCATTGCCACTAGTGGCCTGAAATTGGGAATCAGGTATATTACTGTGATTCCGAATCACATGAAGGCCAACTTGATAAAGGATTGTAGAAAGAATTTAGCAAACCACATGGGTTTTCACAACAACCATTAGCAAGATTTCGATTCAAGATTTATTAGTTTAATGCAAATTCCACCAGCTGCCATTGTGGGGTTTGAACTTGTGTCCCCGAAGCATAAGCCTGGGCCTGTGGAATTACTAGCTCATTGGTGATACCACCACACCATTGTCTTTTTTCTATTTGTTCATGGGATGTGAGCGTTGCTGGCTAGACCTGCATTTATTGCTCATCTTTAATTGCCTTCTTAAGAGTCAACCATGTTGCTGTGTGGTTAAGACAGAGATAGATAAGTTCTTGATTAATAAGGGGATCAGGGATTATGGGGAAAAGGCAGGAGAATGGGGATGAGAAAAATATCAGCAATGATTGAATGGCGGAGCAGAGTCTGTGGGCCGAGCGGCCTAATTCTGCTCTCATGTGTTATGTTTTATAGTCTCTGTGGGTCTGGAGTCACATGTAGGCCAGACCAGGTAAGGA
The DNA here is from genome assembly GCF_965287045.1 of Carcharhinus amblyrhynchos. NCBI lineage: Eukaryota > Metazoa > Chordata > Chondrichthyes > Carcharhiniformes > Carcharhinidae > Carcharhinus > Carcharhinus amblyrhynchos. The sequence continues at coordinate 16,077,067 of NC_137349.1, forward strand.
TGGCAAATTTCCTTCCATAAAGGATATTGGTGAACCAGATAAGTATTTTATGACAATCAGCAATTAATTTATGATTAGAGTTTTAATTCCAGATTTGTTATTGAATTCAAATTTCACCATCTGCTGAGGTGGGATTTGAACCCAGGGCCTCCAATGCATTAGCCTAGGAATGGTGATATTAGTACTACACCATTGTCTCTCCGAGTAAGAGTGGGAAGATAGTGTGGAAAATGGAAGTGCTTTGATTAACATCAGTCCTCAGGACCAGCTAGAAATCTGGCTCCCAATCCTGGTGCAGTCTCCTGATCCAATCAAGAACCTATCTATCTCTATCTTGTATACGTTCATTGGCCCGGCCTCCACACCCTTCTGTGACAATGAATTCCAGATATTCACCACCTTCTGACTGAAGAAATTCCTCCTCATCTTGGTTCATAGAATCATAGAATCCCTACAGTGCAGAAGGAGGCCATTCAGCCTCCTGCACCAACCATAATCCCACCCAGCTCCTATCCCACGTATTTACCCTGCTATTCCCCCTGACACTAAGGGGCAATTTACCATGACTAATCAACCTAACCTGCACATCTTTGGACTGCTGGAGGAAACCGGAGCATCTGGTGGAAACCCACACAGACACGGGGAGAATGTGCAAACTCCACACAGACCAGATTCAAAAGGCAAAAGGGGTTCGAAAAGGCCACCCCTTTACTCTGAGACTGTGCCCTCATATCAGAGTCTCTCCTACTAATGGAAACATCTTCCCCATGTCCACTCTTTCATGGCCTTTCAGTATTCAGTAAGTTTCTGTAAGGGATGTTCTCCCTCATCCTTCTAATCTCCATCAAGTGCAGAACCCAGAGTTCTCATGTGACAAGCCTTTCATTCCCGGGATCATTCTTGTGAACCTCCTCCGGACTCTCTCCAAGGCCAGCACAGCAGAGAACTCCGGCCTGTGTCTCTTTAACAATGTAGGAGAGGACAAGCACAGCCAGTGAGACAGAAGCTAAGAGAAAATTCAGGGGGGAACAACCAACCTTTGCAATCTATTTTCATCGCAGAAATGTTGAATGTTTCTTTTAAGTTTGTTTCCATTCTCAACTTTAAAAAAAGTATTTCATTTTTCCACTGTGCCTGACTGGGAAACAGAACGCCTTGCACAGAGAGAGTGAATTTGTCTAGCTGATGCTTAAGCAGATGTTACTTGGAACTGTTACAGAGAGCAAATTTAACATTACAGGCAAACTGTAATAATTTCACCACAGATGAAACCTGCAATACTGTATTATGCGCCCTGATTTGGGGAAAGCAAAGCTCCACAGATGTTGTATAACAATTAATTAATTGGTAGGGCTTTAAGCACCAGCTCCGAGGCATCAGTGATTTTTTTTAAGTTCAGTATTGACAAAGTAGCCTCTTCAGGAATTGGAAATGTCAAAGTTGGCTGGTTAATGACACAAGAGTCTTGCAATGCCCGCAAAATACTAAAACCAATGCTGACCACAATTAGGCTGCTTCATAATGATTTGCTGTGATGTAAAGAATGTAGCATGGTTGCACTTTAAAAGTAACAAGAAAGAAGGGTGGGTCTCCATTTGCACCACGTAAACAACCTGTCCTGATCCCTCCACACTGACACTATAGTTAAGAAACCTCTCTGCTTTCTCAGGAGGCTAAGGAAAGTCAGCATGTCTGCTACAACTCTCACTAATTTTTACAGATGTACCATAAAAAGCATCCTTTCTGGATCTATCACAGCTTGATATGGCTCCTTCTCTGACAAAGTGTGGAGTTGCCAGCGTTGGACAGGGGTAAGCACAGTGAGTAGTCTCCCACACCAGCGTAAAGTCCAACAAGTTTATCTGGTAGCACGAGCTTTTGGAGTGTTGCTCCTTCATCAGTGAGTGCAGGATTTGTTTCACAAACAGGGCATACAATCCTGCACTCACCTGATGAAGGAGCCGCGCTCCGAAAGCTCATGCTACCAAATAAATCTGATAGACTTTAACCTGGTATTGTGAGTCTACTTTCCCTGACAAAGACCTCAAGAAACTACAAAGGATCATAAAGGTAACTTAGTCCATCATGCAAACCAGCCTCCCATTCATTGACTCTTCTACATTTCCTGCCGCCTTGCAAAAGCAGCCAGAATAATTAAGGATTCCACAAACTCCAGACATTCTCTCTTCCATCTTCTTCCATCAGGAAGGAGATCCAGAAGTTTGAGTTCACCTGCCAACTGTCTCAAGAACAGCTACTTGCTTGCTGCCATCAGACTTTTGAATGGACCTATTATATATTAAACTGATCTTTCTCTTCACCCTATCTGTGACTGAATCATTACATTCTGCACCCTCTCCTTTCTTTCTCCCCTTTGTAAGCAAAATATTTTGTCTCTATAGGGCACAAGAAACAATACTTTTCACTGTATCCCAATACAAATCAAATCGAAAATAAAATATACAAATAATTCATTTGCCTACACTTACAGGCTATTGTTTCCTCATTCTAAAACAAAATGAAAGAAGTGTTGATTATTATTCGTAAGTTATGATCCACTAATGAAGTAATTAAATAAATAAGGAAAGCAATTTTTTTTAAAAATTACGCAGCCTTGCTTCCAACTTAGTGAATTATATTACACAATATTACCTTACATAGAAAATGATTCATAAGTTTCATTGTGTTTAATCACTATTTTTCTCCAATATTTATTAAATCATTAAAATAAGAATATGATTAAGATAAAATGACTCATCTAAAATCTCTATTTTAAGAGCATGTGAGTCTATTTTTTTTATTAAAAAGACAGAGATTTAGGAGAACGTGAGACATATTTCAAATCAGAAGGAAGGTAATCCTTTGTGAATGCTGTTCTATCACTGACATTCTCATTCTAACCCATAATCATGACTCTTCTGCCTTTCTAGATTTTTATGACATTTCACTTCTGCGATATTGTAATTTTTATATAAATTCTCTGCGTCTTAAATGGAGTTTTCCCACTTAATCAGAGTGGCAAAAGTTGACAGCTTTTTACTCTGGCTAAGATATTCACGGGGCAGGGCATCAGTCACTGACCATTTATGTAAGGATGATTGTTATTTTTTTGAAAGTGTGTTAAATTTATTTATTTTTTCACACAAAACTTAAAAACATTTGCCCTTCAGCTGCGAGGCGATTTTTAACCTTCAAAAGCTAATTTTCAAGTGATGGTATTAAAAGTGTGGGAAACTATATCATGATGGTAAATACCCTCATTGTTATCACAGGATCGCATTGAGCCAGGTTGGAAAGCAGCTGCTAAGAGAAGCAGCCAAAAAGTTCCACAATTACTGTAGAAATGCTTCAGAATCTTCTCATTCATTCACCTCATTGTCTTATCATCTCTTTGCAAGGTTTGGTTGGTCTGTTTAGAAGGTTTTTTTACTGGTTTAGTTAGGGTATCATGATTGGCATGGGCTTAGAAAGGGCCTGTTCCTGTGCTACACTTTCCCTTATTCTTTGGTCAACTTAAATTGCAGCATGGTGGCCCAGTGGTTAGCACTGCTGCCTCACACTGTCAGGGACCTGGGTTCGATTCCTGGCTTGGGTCACCACCGTCTGTGTGGAGTTTGCACTTTCTCCCCATCTCTGCATGGGTATTCTCCCACAGTCCGAAAGATGTGTCGGTTAGGTGCATTGGCCATGCTAAATTTTCTCTCAGTGTACCCGAACAGGCGCTGGAGTGTGACTACTGGGGGATTTCACAGTAACTTTGTTGCAGTGTTAATGTAAGGGGCAGTTGAGCATGGCCAATCAACCTAACCCTCACATCTTTGGAGCACCTGGAGGAAACCCACGCAGACAAGGGGAGAACGAGCAAACTCCACTTGTGACTAATAAATCAACAAACAAAGTGAGAACTGGGGTGGTAAAAGCAAAGGGTGAGGTTTTCTGGCCCCTCCCACTGGCGAGAACTTCTGTCCCACCAAATGCCACATTCGCCCCTACCCCCTTCCCCGGTCCCCTTTGTCCAAAGTATGGTGTATCCCATCACAGCGAGATACATGTACCACATAGAGTAGCACAGACATCAGTGGGACTGGAAGGTCCCTACGGTGATAAATGGCAAGCCATGTCCGTCGTAAGAAAACACATCAGCCAGACCGTTCGAGTGGTTAGTCGGGTCGGGAATGGCAATCAATTCAAGGCAGGAGAAGTATTTTAAAGCTTATTTATTTATTAGTCATAACTAAGCTTACATTCACACTGTAGTGAAGTAACTGTGAAAATCCCTGGGCCACCACACACTCCGGTGCCCGTTTGGGTACTCTGAGGGAGAATTTAGCATGGCCAATGCACCCAACCGGCACGTCTTTGGACTGTGGGAGGAAACCGGAGCACCCGGAGGAAACCTGACGCAGACACAGGGAGAATGTGCAAACTCCACACAGACAGTGATCCAAGCTAGGAATCGAACATGGGTCCCTGGTGCTGTGAGGCAGTAGTGCTAACCATGGTGCCATCGTGTTGCCCATGTATCAGTAACAGGGTCAAGGGGCTGGGAGAGTAGCTGGGAA